>NC_088857.1:23054009-24353259 GCF_963853765.1 Magallana gigas | reverse complement strand
ATTTTACATGTATAAAATTTTTTATTTAACATTATATACCTTGAAAACAACAATTAGAATGAATTTACATTTAGCTTGAAATTACTATCACTATCCATAAATTATTACAAATGCTTGCCCATCAATGTTAAGGTGCATATATAGTAATTCTATCGAATCTTCGACTGTACCTCTGCACATCTGAAAGAAAATATGAGTTCATAGTTATGTAGACCAGGAAGCCCTCTTCCAAAATTGTGAATTTCATGTGCTTCGGGGTAGGGGTTTTTAATCTAGGGAAGGGCTAATTATAGTCATATAGTGTAAATGTAAATAATGTTTAAAAACCATCTTCTTTTCTTCTGCTGATACTGAATAGTCAAAACGTCATTGAAGCCTATGGGAAAAATTGTAGACTCTATTGTAAATGGTTATAACTTGAAAACGGACAAAGATAATAATATAGGGTTTTTAGAATCATATATTAACTGTTACAGGCAATATATAGGGTTTATTAGATCTGACATAGGGTTGTCTCTAAGACCCGGGAGGCGGGGAATTCCCCCACCTATAATGCGCCCTTAATTACCCAGCTATTTTTGCATTTCAAACACAATGTAGCTATAAGCAAGACCCCCAGACCCCCTTCTTCTTTTTCATTTCTCCTTCCACTCCAATTTTTAGAGACAACCCTGTGAGCCCTGGGGTCATCCCCACCCCTAGGAATTGAAAATGACCATATATCTCAGAAACTCTTAGAATCCTGACCCCTAAACCATATATATTGTTGTTCCTGTGTTAATGGGGATCAAATGATATGTAGGTCATGGGCCCTGTGGGTGGTCCTGACCCCCCTCAAACAGGAAGTGCCCAAGTATCTTGAAAATGGTTAGGATCCCTTACCCCTAAACCATGTATATTCTTGTTCCTTGTGTCAAGGGGCATCAAATGGTATGTAGGTCATGGGCCCTGGGGGTGGTCCTGACTTTCCTCAAACAGAAAGTGCCCAAATAACTTGAACATGGTTAAGATCCCCACCCCTAAACCATGTATATTTTTGTTCCTTGTGTCAAGAGGCATCAAATGGTATGTAGGTCATGGGTCCTGGGGGTGGTCCTGACCCCCCTGAAACAGAAGTGCACGAATATCTTGAAAACAGTTAAGATCCCCAACCCTTCACAATATATATTCTTCTTCTTTGGGTCATGTTAGTTCACCTGAGGTGTAAAGGACCCCTGGGGAACATCATGAAACTTCAGAAATAAAAATAATCAAGCTCTTAATCTTTTTTGTCTGTAATGTTTGACCCATGTGGGTTATCCCTACTCCCAATGATGGCCTTGGTCGTTTGGGAGACTTTATAATTGGCCCGATTATAATTACATCTTGTTATGTCGCAGGGTCTTGTATGATTAATAACGCTGGTACTGATTTCAGCTATTCACTGGTTCTTTATTTAGAGGATTGTATTTTATTAAATAAAACCTATAAGTACAAACACACTCACACTCACAAACAGTTGCACAATTCATACGCAACATCGCACAGTTATTTAGAATAGGTGTGATTTATCGTTATTTCTGCTGCTGCTTGTTGTTACTTTACCTGTACTGTACATTGCAGGCAATGCGGGTCTCGTAAATCCACATCAAATATAAGCATAACAGCTGCATTGTAAATAAAGTGTGGTTCATTTAAACAATAAAATGCTTTCTTTGGTGATTCATTTGGGATATGAAGGTAGTGACATTGCAGAAAAAATACATAACCCGCGTTGATTAGGAAAAGCAAGTTAAATTCACTAAATTACTGTTGATGTACGTAAGTAAGTTAGCTAAAAGAAACAGCCAAATCATCTCCTGTGAGACTTTGAGTCTGACATCGTCATGATTATTTTGTGCAGTCCGTGATTTTTCCTAGGTCGCTATAGGTTTGGACCAATGGATAAAAGGGCGTGTCGATATCTGTCCTGTCGTTTTCTTGTCAGTTTCAGCCGCTGTAGATTTCGACCAATCGATAAATGGGGCGTGTAGATTTCAGTCTGGCTGTTTCTATAGAGCTATTAATTAACTATAAGTTTCCATAAGAAATAGAGGAAATAATACTTGGGAGATGTAAATATATTAATATGAAATTAATCAATTATATTTATGAAATAGAATTTCATGAAATTGGAAACTACATTCGAATTACTACATAACCTGATTATTACGCCGTTTAATTTTGTGATGTGTAAATAAGAACCCATATCTTTGTATTTGACGTACTTATTTCAGGCCAAAGTTTTAATTAGGGCCCCGCAAGGATTTGTGGGTGCCCTATAGTAATCACTCTGTCCGTCCGTCCTTCTGTCCGTCCGTCTGTCACTCTTCCGTCCACAAATTTTCTGTTTTTTTCTAATAACTTTTTTTATGGTTGCCCAATCAAGTTCAAATTTGGTATGGCAGTTCAGTAGGCAGAAATACATATATTGATGCTAAGTTTGGTTCTCTATGTCTTCTGGTTTGGAGCTGGGGTGGTGGGGTAGATTCCTTAACTATGCATAAGAATGAATGGGCAAAGAGAGATAACTGCTGAGAATGTTACCATTGTATACTAGGAAGGCTGTGCAATATTTGTCCTTTGGGATTAATTAACCTTCCACAAGCTTTATCTTTATCTGACACATTGAGATTAATTACTGCACTGCCTGTGTCTGCAAATGAACTTTGTTTTGAAGTTAAGGTCAATTTTGAATGATGTGTAGTATTGTGTACATTCTTTGAAATATGGATTTAAAATATAATATTCATACTTTATTTTGGTTAAAATACCGTACACAATGATTTATGATAATTTTATTGAATTCTAAAATCAAGATATATATTAAGATATCCTTTTTCACTATTTTATTTTTTAATTATAATTTTTTTAATTTTTTTCTGCCTAGCTTAATGCTGTTATTTTTATCAGGTAATCAGATAATAACCCCATTCTGTCATTTCTGAAAAAACAAATCTTATTGTAAATTTAGAAGAAAAGGATGAGAGAGCAGAACAATTAATCCCCTGGGATTAATTATCTTGCCTGCTGCAGAAAATTTAGAGGATTATCTCTATCTGTCATATGAAGATTAATGAACACCTTTGTCTGCAACTGATGTTTGTTTTGAAGTTGAGGTCAACCCTGGGTGATACAATGTATTTGCATTCACTGAAGGCTTGCATTTTATAAAACACCTGCTTAAATCTTTTTTAAATACACATTTAATTTAGTTTTGTTTTTATAAGACATGAGGTTATCTCTGTTTTATGCAGATACAAAGTTTTTGGACATTCAGGAATTATCTTGAAATTTTAAAAATACAGTTGTTACTTATAATTTTCATATATTTTTTTTTTAATGTAATCAAATTTAACTCTCATTCCATGAGCTGCACCCTTATATTTTTACCCCTCAGTTTAACACTTTAATTGTTGGATGAAAACCATATCAAACTACAAATCATGAGATCCTATATATTGCAGTTCTTTACATCTTATGCCGGGCATTTATTTTTCATCATTGTTAATATAAAGAGGATGGAATTCAAAGTTTTTTTCACTTCTGTATATTAATTGTCATAGCGGGGCCCTTCCTGACTGGTCAGTTTTCTAGTTTTTTTTGGTTTACAATTTTTGGTTACAAAAATATGCATTGGGTAGTGGAAAAATAAAAATAAATTGAAATCCTGACTGAGTTCATAATCCAAATAGCATTTAATTGACTGAATAAAGCATTTAATCTACTATATATTAAAAAGTTAAAAAACACAGGCTTCTTTTAAACTTTATTTTCCATGATTGATGATCACTTTCTATTCAATTTCAAAGCATTTCGAACTTTAGGCTGGATGCCTCTTGATATGCAGTTAAAACAAATGGGCCGGACAATGCTGTAATGTTTATTCAAGTCTTGCACAGTCTTCAGCCAGGGATGTGCTGTCCACCTCCGTGTCGCCACAGTAAAAACAACCGGCTGAAACTTGGTGGTGATGCCTGCAAGTAGAAACAGTTAAATACTACTAAAAGTGATTAAAGATTTAAACATTTGGACTACATGTATATATTTATTCAAGGTGTAAGACATAATTTCTGTGGATCTAGTAATATTTGCTTTTTATCATATAAAACCAATATTAACCAGCAGAATAGGTCGTTTCCATCTTGGCTGCACACTCAAGTCCCTCCTTGACTACAACAGTCTCATGATTTCTATGACCAGAGGGGAACAGCATAGATCCACAAGTATAGAGAAGGTTATCTTGGACCTCCTCAATATCAGTAACGTTGTCTGCTTAGGCGTTCCTTGCAATAAACAACTCTACGTTTTTCACAGAGACAGCACATGATGAAACTGCGAACTTTACCTGAAATCATTATATTTTATAGAAAAATATCTAAAAAGACAGTCTGGTTTTTTCTTGTGTTGCAGCAGAAGTACATTTGGACATCCATTTTACCTCCTATCAAAACTTGTCATTTTCTGTTGTGGTTCCTTTATCACTGAGACCAGGACAATCCCTGTCTATTGTCTCAGTGCCCAAGAGATCCTCAAGAGGTTGGAAAGTGCCATCAGGACCTCTAGTGGGACCAGGCAACCAATGAAGTGGCTTATCTGCTGGTAGTCTCTTTGGGTTGAGGGTGCAATACCAGCAATCAGCAGCATCACATTTTTTTATCTATTAAACAAGTGATATCATAATAAAATGATGAATATCCATTTAGGGATATGTTTTAGAGATGTATATGTATATCATTTAATATCAAAAATAAAATTTAATTTCACGTGTACCTGGAATGAATATTGCCGTGCTCTGCAATGTCTGTCTATGAAAGCCTTCAACTTTTTTGGTGCATTTTTCTCTTTTGTATCTATCACACTACTAGAATCTTCTGCATCTTTAAACAAATCCAGGACATCACTAATATTCATGATCTCTTCCAATGTTACAGCATCATGTACAACTACAGGTCTGCCATGTAGCTTGAGCTTAGAAAATCTATGTTTCAAAAGAGAAAGGGTAGGTTTTAGGGACTCTTCAAGTGCTGTTTTGACATTTGGTTGTCTCTCAGAAAGGTCCCTCAGTTTTTTTAATGTTGATGCAGGTTTAACAATGTATTCTATGTTGGCTTCCATGGAATTTCTTTGCAGGCATACATTTTGTAGACCCAGATTCAACAGGCTCGTGCAACGCTCAGCTGGATTATTGAAGCTGTGAAAGGGTGCAGTCCTAGCTGCAACGAGAAGGTCCAAGTCAAGTGTAATAAATGAAGCTATATATATGGGCAAGTTTTACACTCCAAAAGGTTGTTCTATGATCTGGTCCTCCATCAGTGTAGATAAAGAGAATCGGACACTCAAGGGAAAGTCCATCAGAACTTCTGGTATTCCTAAAAATAGATATGCTTTCAGTTGCATGGCGTTTAGGACTGGATGGTGTAAAAACCTTACCCTTTACAGTGACATGAAGAACACCATTGTAAAACCTGTCATCTTTACACTGAGGTAGCTCAATTTAACATCTAGCAGCACTGATGGCACTGCACCATGAATGTGGAAGTCATGGTCAAGGGCTGACAGCTTGGCGCCCTTCGGTATCAAAGACTTGTTATGAGCTCTAACACCTGTTGATGTCGATGAACCAGGTTCACCTATAGAATTGTCATCTAGGCATACTAAGGCACAATCTGTACCCAACTTCACTGCCATTTCCTTCATCATAGAATGGAGATTGAAGGCATAAGATGAATCGGGATGTTTCGCTCTTGTTAGTCTTTGCTGTACAGCATACTTGACTTTAAAACGGCTTGTGTAGCATACTGCTGATCTCACAAAAGCGTTGGAGGGCCAAAAATTCAGTGATAACCATGACCGGGATGGTATATTTGATCCTGCAGGCAGCCTTGCAGCTATAGTTTCTCTCAAATCCTGGCAGCTAATGGCTAAGGGCAATGTACATTTTATCAGAGTGACACCTCTCTTGAACAACAGATACCTCATCTAAATAGACGTCTAGGGCATTCCAGAATGGGTCCAATGATGCATCTTTGGGTCTGCCATTATTTTTAGCTCACCTGAGCCAAAGACTCAAGTGAGCTTTTCTGATCACAATTTGTCTGTCGTTGTCGTAGTCGTTGTCGTAGTCGTTGTCGTCGTCGTTAGCTTTTCACATTTTCATCTTCTTCTCAAGAACCACAGGGCAGATTTCAACTAAATTTGGCACAAAGCACCACTAGGTGAAGGGGATTCAAGTTTGTTCAAATGAAGGGCCACGCCCTCTTTAAAGGGGAGATAATTGAGAATTATTGAAAATTTGTTGGTATTTTTCAAAAATCTTCTTCTCAAAAACTATTTGGCCTGAAAAGCTAAAACTTGTGTGGAGGCATCCTCAGGTAGTGTAGATTCAAGTTTGTTCAAATCATGGTCCCCGGGGGTAGGGAGGGGCCACAAGAAGGGGATCAAGTTTTACATAGGAATATATAGAGAAAATCTTTAAAAATCTTCTTCTCAAAAACTATTAGGCCAGAAAAGCTCAAATTTAAATGGAAGCATCCTCAGGAAGTGTAGATTCAAAATTGTTCAAATCATGGTCCCCGGGGGTAGGGTGAGGCCACAGTGGGGGGATGAATTTTTAAATAGCAATATATAGAGAAAATCTTTAAAAATCTTCTTCTCAAAAACTATTGGGCCAGAAAAGCTCAAATTAAAATGGGAGCATCCACAGGTAGTGTAGATTCAAATTTGTTCAAATCATGGTCCCCGGGGGTAGGGTGGGGCCACAATTGGGGGATTAAGTTTTACATAGGAATATATAAAGAAATCTTTAAAAATCTTCTTCTCAAAAACTATTAGGCCAGGAAAGCTCAAATTTGAGTGGAAGCATCCTCAGATAGACGTGTAGATTCAAGTTCGTTCAAATCATGGCCCACGGGGGGTAGGGTGGGGCCACAATACGGGGATGAATTTTTACATAGCAATATATAGAGAAAATCTTTAAAAATCTTCTCAAAAACTATTAGGCCAGAAAAGCTCAAATTATAATGGAATCATCTTCAGGTAGTGTAGATTCAAGCTCATTCAAATCATGGTGCCCGGGGGTAGGGTGGGGCAAAAATGGGGGGATCAAGTTTTACATTGGAATATATAGAGAAAATCTATAACAATCTTCTTCTCAAAAACAATTAGGCCAGAAAAGATCAAATTAAAATGGAAGCATCCTCAGGTAGTGTAGATTCAAGTTTGTTCAAATCATAGTCCCTTGGGGTAGGGCGGGGCCACAACGGGGGGATCAAGTTTTACATAGGAATATATAGAGAAAATCTTCTTCTCAAAAACTATTAGGCCAGAAAGCTCAAATTTGAATGGAAGCATCCTCAGGTAGTGTAGATTCAAGTTTGTTCAAATCATGGTCCCTGGGCCACAATTGGGGGATCAAGTTTTACATAGGAATATATAGAGAAAATCTTTAAAAATCTTCTTCTCAAAAACTATATGACCAAGAAAGCTCAAATTGGCGGGTAACCATCCTCAGATAATGTAGATTCAAGTTTATTCAAATCATGGTCCCTGAGGGTAGGGCGGGGCCACAATGGGGGATATATTTTTATACATAGAGAAAATCTCTAAAAAAATCTTCTTCTCAAAACTATTAGGCCAGGAAAGCCCAAATCTGAGTGGAAGCATTTCCAAATCGTATAGATTCAAGTTTGTTAAAATAATAGTCCAGTGGTATGGTGAGGCCACAGTGGGGGATGAATTTTTACATAGGTATATATAGAGAAAATCTTTAAAAATCTTCTTTTTAAAGACCATTTGGCCAGAAAAGCTTTAACTTGTGTAGAGGCATCCTCGGGTATTGTAAATTCAAAATCAGAGTCCCTAGTGGTAGGGCGGGGCCGTGATGGCAGTCTGAATTTTTACATATATAGAGAACATCTTTAAAAATATTCTGGGAAAGTTTTTCGGTCCAAAACTCAGTACTTAGTGTGAAAGCACAGGTTATGCAGATATAAGTTTGGTGAAACCATGATACCCTAGAGAAAAGTGGGGCAACAAAATGGGGGGGGGGGGGGTATATAGGAAAAGAGAAAAATCATCTTACAGGTACAACAAGAAAAGGGGCTTGGTATTTACCAAAAGAAAGAGGTGGATAAAAATTGGCAGATTTTCAATTTTTTTAGCAAGATCTACTGTACTTAGTTGTCAAGATATTTTGATACTGTAATGCTAATTTGATCAGAATTAAGGCAATTGTTGCTCAGGTGAGCGATGTGGCCCCTGGGCCTCTTGTTTCTCAAGTCATAAAACATTTCTTGTGCATCAGCTTGTAAAAGGAACTCTAAAACTCTATCATCAACTGCTCTTTCACCACTTGATACAGCTGCACTAGCATCACGTGTCAGGAATCTGTACATATGTCGTAAGATAGCATGTCAACCCGACTAATATGTGTAATTTAAATATTATTTAACTAAAGATAAATTTAATGAGTGAATGTAGAGAATGAGAGTGTTTTAGTAATATTTTAATTGTATATGATTATAGATCACCAAGCTGTACTTGTGGAAACCATTTATTCGATATACAAATACAACAATAAATATTCAGCGTCATTTCCACAAAAGGCCTTAAATTCTTATGATCCTGTTCCAACCTACTCATTCATGCATCAAATTTTTCATCTGACCAAGTACTTCAGTAAGTTGCTCTTTCAAATCAAAGTTTGACACATGATCTTCAATTTCAGTACACACCCGTTTTTGGTACTGGGGCCAGGGCCAATGGATTGGGAAAAATGTGACATTTTGATAGAAATTGGGAATTTTTTTCCTTGCTTTATGTACAGTCTCCTGAACCAAAAACTAAATAATTGGATTTTTTAAAAATTAATATTTTTTAAAAAAATTATTTTTAAAACTGGGAACATGTGTGTATAATAATGAGAAGGAAAAAAAATTTATTCACAGTGTGTATTACAAATTTGTTAATGAAGATGTAAAATTTCCAAAAGGTTTATGTGTAATTACTATATGTCAAATGCAAAGAAAAAATAAATAAATTATAATTTAAAAAAAGGTATCTTATTTGTTTTAATGTAAAATTTAATCTATTTTTAGGTCACCTGAGCCAAAGGCTCAAGTGAGCTTTTCTGATCACAATTTGTCCGTTGTCTGTCGTTGTCGTAGTTGTCGTTGTAAACTTTTCACATTTTCATCTTCTTCTCAAGAACCACTGGGCAGATTTCAACCAAATTTGGCACAAAGCACCACTAGGTAAAGGGGATTCAAGTTTGTTCAAATGAAGGGCCACGCCCTCTTTAAAGGGGAGATAATTGAGAATTATTGAAAATTTGTTGGTATTTTTCAAAAATCTTCTTCTCAAAAACTATTCAGCCTGAAAAGCTTAAACTTGTGTGGAGGCATCCTCAGGTAGTGTAGATTCAAGTTTGTTCAGATCATGGTCCTCGGGGTAGGGAGGGGCCACAAGAGGGGGATCAAGTTTTACATAGGAATATATAGAGAAAATCTTTAAAAATCTTCTTCTAAAAAACTATCAGGCCAGAAAAGCTCAAATTAAATTGGGAGCATCCTCAGATAGTGCAGATTCAAGTTTGTTCAAATCATGGTCCCCGGGGGCAGGGTGGGGCCACAATTGGGGGATCAAGTTTTACACAGGAATATATAGAGAAAATCTTTAAAAATCTTCTTCTCAAAAACTACTAGGCCAGAAAAGCTCAAATTTGAGTGGAAGCATCCTCAGATAGCGTAGATTCAAGTTTGTTCAAATCATGGTCACCGGGGGTAGGGTGGGGCCACAAATGGGGGATCATATTTTACATAGGAATATAAAGAGAAAATCTTTAAAAATCTTCTTCTCAAAAACTACTAGGCCAGAAAAGCTCAAATTTGAGTGGAAGCATCCTCAGGTAGTGTAGATTTAAGTTTGTTCAAATCATGGTCCTTGGGGATAGGGTAGGGCCACAATTGGGGGATGAAGTTTTACATAGGAATAGATAGAGAAAATCTTTAAAAATCTTCTTCTCAAAAACTATTAGGCCAGGGAAGCTCAAATTTGAGTGGAAGCATCCTCAGATAGTGTAGATTCAAGTTTGTTCAAATCATGGTCCCCGGGGGTAGGGAGGGGCCACAATTGGGGGATAAATTTTTATACAGGAATATATAGAGAAAATCTTTAAAAAAATTTCTTTTAAAAACTATTTGGCCAAGAAAGCTCAAATTGGTGTGTAACCATCCTCAGAGAATGTAGATTCAAGTTTGTTCAAATCATGGTCCCTGGGGGTAGGGGGGCCACAATGAGGGAAAATCTTCTTCTCAAAAACTATTTGGCCAGGAAAGCCGAAATTTGAATAGAAGCATCCCCAAATCGTATAGATTCAATTTTATTTAAATAATAGTCCAGAGGTAGGGCGATATTTAAGATATTTTGATACTGTAATGCTAATTCGATCAGAATTAAGGCAATTGTTGCTCAGGTGGGCGATGTGGCCCCTGGGCCTCTTGTTTATACAGTGTTTTCAATAAGTTTTTGAATAGAAGGAAAAAAATTTGGAACTGCAGGCAACCTTATCTCGGCGAGGGGTCTGGGGACTGCCTCAGGCCCCGAGCGGGTCCAGGGCAGAGCCCTGGTAGGGGGACCAGGGGGGCAAAGCCCCCTGGCCGAAAACGAAAATAATCATTTTTGAAGGTACTTTTGGTGCTTCTAAGGCCATCTAAAAGTATAAGTTTTATGAAATGTCTACTGCTAGACAAACTCAAAAATTCCGAAATTATGAGGATGTTAGCTATCATAAACACAGCTCTAACGAATAGGAGGTATCCTCATTAGAGCCTAATTTATTAAATTGAAAAGGTGAGTAATGTTTTGGTGTTACACATTAGTTTTAACCTTTAATAAATATTTAAAGATTTCATTAAAAGCACTATTTTTTTTTAATTTTAGTTTTTTAAATATTATATAGCACTACTGTAATTATTTTAAAGAGCTGTGATAATATAAACAAATAAGCATGCTAATTGGCTTTTTAGCTCACCTGAGCTGAAAGCTCAAGTGAGCTATTCTGATCACATTTTGTCTGTCGTCCGTCTGTCTGTAAACTTTTCACATTTTCAACATCTTCTCAAGAACTACTGGGCCAATTTCAACCAAACTTGGCACAAATCATCCTTAGGCAATGGGGATTCAAAATTGTGAAAATGAAGGGCCACACTCGTTTTTAAGGGGAGATAATTAGAAATTAATGAAAAATTTCGAGAAATTTTCAAAAATCTTCTTCTCAAGAACCAGAAAGCCAGGAATGCTGAAACTTGTGTGGAAGCATCCTCAGGTAGTGTAGATTCAAAGTTGTGAAATTCATGACCCCCGGGGGTAGGGTGGGGCCACAATGGGGGGGTCAAAGTTTTACATAGGAATATATAAAGTAAATCTTTAAAAATCTTCTTCTTAGAAACTAATCAGCCAGGAAAGCTGAAACTTGTGTGGAAGCATCCTCAGGTAGTGTAGATTCAAAGTTGTGAAAATCATGACCCCCAGGGGTAGGGTGGGGCCACAATGGGGGGTCAAAGTTTTACATAGGAATATATAGAGTAAATCTTTAAAAATCTTCTTCTCAGAAACTAATCAGCCAGGAAAGCTGAAACTTGTGTGGAAGCATCCTCAGATAGTGTAGATTCAAAGTTGTGAAAACATGATCCCTGGGGGTAGGGTGAGGCCACATTGAGGGGGGGGGGTGTTAAAGTTTTACATTGGAATATATAGAGTAAATCTTTTAAAATCTTCTTCTCAGAAACTAATCAGCCAGATGATTCTTTATTATTGTTAAGACTTTGGCTGCAGGACAATTCTTCGGCCTCACAAGAAGGTTCAGAGTTTGATGTTGCTTAATATCCCATATATAAACAATTGTAAAGGACCTTTTTGAGGACTGCAATACTCAACATGTGAAATGACTATAAAATCATCCTGTCAGAAAAGGGACTAATGATTATAAACATAAGAAAATCCAGGGGGAAAAAATGGATTTTATTTATACAGGATCTACATGTATTATTGAACATTGTCAAGATTGTTTGTATTATGACTCCATTAAGCTGATTTTATCATACCTATTGTTCCTCAGGTGAGCGATGTGGCCCATGGGCCTCTTGTTTTGTAGTTAATTTTTTAAGACGTTGAGCTAATGCTCGACAGCCTTCTAGCGATTGTCTGGATTGGCAATCGTCCAAATTCACGCGCTGCACCGCCTTTTAAATGCGTATAAGAAATAAGTTCTTTAAAGTATTAAATGTATTTCAAGATTTTTATTCCATTTATCAAACTAAATTGTGTACAAAAAAACCAACTTTGCCTACCTGGTTATTGACAACTCATTGCATAAGTATAAATTTGCTTAATCAAGAAATGGCGGATGAATACAATCAGGTGTAAACATTCACTAAATATTATTTTAGTTTATCGCTTACATTTTAATTGGAGAGTGTGCCCGATAGAAATAAAATTTGCGATGTAAATTTATTTGTTATCGGGCACGGTCTCCAAAATAAATGTAAGCGATAAACGTATCTAGTGATTTTACTGCTAAAAATAAACACGATAATTCAGTTGATCTGGTCGAGCATTTTAGATAGCACGTGTTGTGGATTTGTTTGTAAACAACAGTATAGTACCATAGGGAATCTTGTTTCAAACGGGAATTGAAATAAATAAAAGTATGCTTTATTATTATAATTAGGGACATACTGTTAATGTATTCGAATCATGAACCTGTGAAAATTGTTTAAAGAAAATAATTTATTTTTAAACTTTGAAATTTCTTCGAATTTTGTAAACATAATGAGTTATTGAATTGTAAAAGCACCTATACCTATTTTATATGAAAATAAACTTATTTTTGTTTTTAAAGCAGCACAAAACAAAATTCATATACTTCTCTATTCTATGTCTAAAATTATTTGATATACGACTATTAAATTAACAGAAATTCAAATTATTGATATTCTATATTAAAGAAAAAGTCAGTTCGACGCCTTTGTGGCCGTTCCGGCCTTTGATTTGTTTATTGTTTTTTTATGTTTATTTTTAATTTTTGTAAGCAAGTACTGTTCTTATCGGGATAACCACGACGCCCAACCAGGGCCCAGACTCAATTCACCTAAAAAAACCAATATCTTACAAGCATTAATATTAAAATTAAGGCACAGTATCTGTAATCTTTATTCTCTAATTATGTGAATTATTGTAATGAAAAGTAACATTAATATAACATAAATAATATCCATGTGGAATAACATAGACACGCAGCTATTACGGAACGTAAAATGTTCATTTTTTTCTTAAATAAGTCCACAAAACCGTAAAATGTCGACCCGGGTTTGCCTACCCATTTTACCAACTTGGAAATCAACAATCGTCGATAAATTTCTAAATACTCATTGTTTTGCAGAAATATTTAGAGCGAATACAGTTATACTGATTGGTGACATATCCTGAAAATTTCATTGAGATTGGTTGATTGTTCACAAAGAAAATTGAAAAATATTGATCTGCCCCGGCTTTTATTTTGCCCCGGACCGGGTTTGCCTACCCATTTTACCAAGACTCCGTTGATCTGGGTCATTGACGTGTTACTATTTTGATGCCATATTTTCAAACACATAAACAATAAGGATTTTGATATTAACTAGCTCTAGCCTAGTACCCGAGGCCTTCCGAGTGCACTCGGAAGGCCTCGGGTACTAGGCTAATCAAGCTCCTAGGGGAGAATATGGGGGAATTAAAGACGGAAATCTCAGCCGGAAAATTTTATTATACAGGCGGGGGTGAGTCATTTAACCCCAAGGAACCCCAAGGAACCCCAATGATAGAAATTAATAACTATTAATACCCAAGGGGTCTCATTTGAGTTCACGGATCACCTCTTAGTACCCCAAGGACACCCCAAGGAAACCCTAGGATACCCCTACGAACCCCAATGATAGAAATTATTAACCACTGAAAATCCAGGGGTCTCATTCAAATCCAAGGCTCACCCCAAGGTACCCCCAATGATAGAAATTAATAGCTATTAATACCGAAGGGATCTCACTGGAATCCAAGGGTCACCTCCAAGTATCCAAAGGATACCCCTAGGAACCCCAAGGATACTCATAAGAACCCCAATAATAAAAATTAGTAACAAGTGATACCCCAGGATTGCTGTAATGAGACTCAATTTGTCTGTAAGGTGCGGTGAAGTCATGGTGATGTCCAGTCTGCTCCCAACTCTGCTGGTCACCACTGGTGTTCTCAAATGAGTTCTACATAAAAAATAAGTATATTGTAAAGTTTAAACATTCTATGTTAACACTAAAAATAAACACTCTGTGTTAACTTAAGTATCAATCTGACAGTGCATTTCCTATTATATCTGATTCAATACATACCTGTGGTTTATTTTGCTTTACAAAGTGGACTAAGTCTCTAATGTAAAGCTGGACTTCTGGTTTCATTAGTCCCTCCAGGACCTGCAGTACCTCACCAGATGGAACTGAAACAATGAGCTTAGTTATAAATCGTAGTATATGTTACAGAGAATCTAATAACATACTCTACCAGAATTGATGCATATATTTTTGCTCCAAAATTTTTAATTTAAAAAGATTTATAAGTTTCAATACATGAATGAATTAAATCAGAGTACCGGTAGTATCAAGTTAAAATAATTTACTTTTAAATAGAGGACTGTAAAATTATAAAATAAAACATTTTTTCTATGTATGACTTACTAGGCACTTGAGAAAAAGCTGAGATGTTAGGCCTCGTTAGTGACTGCATTGATTCATGGTCTGATGTAGCTGTTGCATTAACTGCATTCATGCAGACCTCCCATGTATCTGTCATGGTTAGAGATGATGCAGATGTTGACAATGGTACGGACCTTTTTTCAACAGATGTCTTGGATGCAGTGGGCTTTAACACTGGTAAGGCCAGCTCTGAAGGGGTACTCTCTGGGTCAACAGGTGTCTTGGATGCAGTGGGCTTTAACACTGGTAAGGCAGGCTCTGAATTGGTACTCTTTGGGTCAACAGGTGTCTTGGATGCAGTGGGCTTTAACACTGGTAAGGCTGGCTCTGAAAGGGTACTCTCTGGGTCAATCAAGTTAAAGTTGGAGACAGAAAATATGCCGTCAGTTTCTGGCAAGGTTGCTGGGACAGATGTAGAAAATTGACCAAAGAGATCGCTGCAATATTTGTTCTGCAAGGTCCTTAATCCTTCAGGCAGAGCTTCCAGTTTTTTTGACACTTTTTTTTGTTTTTCTGGCTGTTTTTTTGATGAATTTTCCTTCTTCTTTTCCTTCTCTTCATCTTTGTTTTCCTTGGAACCTTCCTTTTTTCCATCATCTTTCTTCTTCTTCTTTTTGGGACTCAGCGTGTCCTCTTGCTCCTCTGACTCCTGCATCTTTTTAGTTTTACACCTATGTCTTTTTTCGAAACTTTCGTCTGAACTCATTTCAAAAGAAAACAGCTCCTCTGGAACATCATTTAGCCCCTTCTGCTTTTTCAAGATTTTTGAATAAGCAAGTGTTGCAAATTTGTTCAAATTTTCTTCGTCTGAAAAACAAAAGGCTTGCTGTTAACTTTTTATAAAAAAAAAAAAAAGTGCAAAATTATGATATACCAGTAATACCTATGAGTTAAATTGATATTAAGTTTAGAGAGATGACGACAGTCTTCATTTTGTTTATTATTCTAGATCGAGGCATGAAAATTAGCGGGGATTATTGGTTGGTTAATGTATTAAGGCATAGGCATCGGAAGAGGGGGGGGTTACCCCCCCCCCCCCCACTTTTTTTTGCAAAGTTAGACCCAACCATTAGGCACATAGCACCATAGAGTGTTCAGTGTTCAGCCCCCCCCCCCTTTTAATCGCAGCAAACATAATTGTTCCTAAATTTACCTTGAAAAGATTGAATTTTTGAGAAGTTGGAGCCTTAGGTATACTAGCCCAAGTTTTGAAATAAAAAACATAATATACTTATGTATTCATAAAGATTTACAAATTAAATACACTACTTATATTTACTTAAAAATATGGTAATATTTTCCTACATGAGACACCCCCCTGTCAAGTAACTAACGTTAGTGTGTGCGTGGGGGGGGGGTTATCGATGTTTACCCCCATGTATATTATGACATTTGTAATTCATAATCATAAAAGCAATGGTTGAGTTCAGAGGATTAGACAGCGGGGAGTCTAATCTACCAGTATTTATAGAGAAAGGGTCGGTTTATGTTCTAGATAAAACATAATGTTTATTGTTTTCATTGTGCATGGCATGTGTCATTGTAGTTTTAAGTGGGTGGAATGTTGCAAACACATGGCTACAGATCTGCCCATGGGGGTAGTTAAAAATCATAACTCCTGCCGTGCAATCTCCTACCGTGCTACGTACCTGTAACACCCCCCCCCCCCCACACACACGTATCTGTGGTTTCCTTATCTAATACTATTGTTAAATTGTTTATAAAAACATCAGTGCATATGCACAGGTTAGTTTTCAAACAAAATCACAATCAGTGTTCATCACTCAGTACAATAAAACCTATAGTATTCGAAACCGTAACAAAAAACTTGTTTTTTAGGGGGGGGGGGGGGGGGGGCAGAAATGATTAATCGCCAAAATGTCATGTTTACTTAACATGTTTAATAAAATCTTAAATAATTTGCAAAAATTTGTAAAAACAAACTAACATCTATTCTACCCTGTGGATTTACTTGTGCATTTATTAAAGAAACCATTTTAAAAAACATTATTGTTTCATCCTACATTAACTTCCGGTGTTACAATGTCACGTGACTAGAATTTTGGGCGGCGGATTCGAGAGTTCGAAATTAAAATCTGATACGGGATTCATAATTTGTTCATACTAATAAAATGCGCTTTGGAAATTTCTATTATGTACAATTCTAAATAAGTTTTTTTATTAATTCTAAATAACTTCTGTTGCCATGTATTTTATTCGAATGTTCAAGATGAATAACATTAATAGGTACATTAAATTAATACTGATACGTTCCTGAACTATATCCGTGTAGCTGCGTAAAATAATAAATTAATATATGTTCAACAAACTACAATCGTTACATGTTCTCTAATATCTTTAATAAAAGTATTCATTTTGACTTACCCCCAACTTTGATTATGGTTCCATGATAAAGGGATCGTTGTCCCGCGACTTTTCCTGGCCAGTACATTTCAACCTTTCCTCGTGGTTCCCAGTCGTCACTTACAAGTTTTAAACTCTTGTTGTTTTTCCCAACAACACTAAGACTGGCATCTTCGTTGAAGAATATACACGCAAACATTTTATCCGAGTTACATGTAAGTTAATGAGTTACAAGTAAAAACTGAGGAACAGTCGGGCGTTCATTTGAACTGATAACGAAGTGCGCATGCTGGACAGTGCATGTATCAAATAACACGCTGACCCATGCTGTGGATGACGGGGCGCTCACAGGTTTCTCTGCCGATAAAACAATAACAAGACCCCTCCGCATTATCTGTGGCCCCCATTTTCACCCTCCCGAAAATTTCCTCCAAGCTTTTCAGAAACCTGATCATAACGAAGATAAGACTTATAAACTGTACACGGAAAATAAACATGGATGGTTCGAAAAGGAAAAGAAAACTAGGTCCTTATAAAAAAGACCTATTAACTGATGACGCTATTGAAAAATGTTTACCATCGGTAACAACCTACGAAGGAAATCTTAAATTGGATACATCTGAAGAATGCCTCAACATCGAAAATGTGGATTTCCCATCAACATCGAAATCTAAAGAAATGAAACTCAACAAAGAACATTTGGTATGGTTTTTTTTTTCTTGTTTTCATTTATTTAACGTGATATCGGCTTTTTTAAAAATTTATTTCTTTATCTATCAATTATTTGTAATTGCAAGTGATGCATGCATTTTTCTGTTTAAGTGCATAATATAACAATCCGGATTTAATCGCGATAAGAGTTTAACACTTGTTTACCGAAATCTGTATCCGGTGTCGAATATCACAGCGATTATGTTTTCATAGTTTTTGAAATTGGTGAAACCTGTAAGTGTTATTAACAGTTGATTACTAAGAAACTTTTGATGATCAGTTAGTGTACATCTTTATTATCATTCAATACTCAATTTACAGTTGTTACAAAATCTTTAATCATAAGAAAAGTAGGATATTTTTAGGTACTAAATTTGACGTGCTGTTATTTATGTCTCTGGTGCATTCACTAACGCGATATTCTCTCGACTTTTAGCAGGTTTTGCCAGAATATACAGAAGAAACAGTTATTTGCAACCAGGTGCCACGCAATAATGAAGAAGACTTTGAGGAAATACCACCCCAAGCAGAAGTGGGCAATGATTTGAATGATTCTGATTCTGATTTAGACGAGTTGGATTTTGAGGACACCATGGAATCAATGTTTAACTCAGATGCAGAACTACACTTTGACGATGAATGTTTTGTTGGTGAAAGAGAAAAAAATGATGAAGATGAAGACCAACCCCTGTACCCCGAAGCTCCAATTTCACTAGGAACATTTATGCTGTTATTCACATCCTTCACCATGAAACACAGCTTAAGCAGTGATGGAATACTCCAGTTATTGAACATATTTTCGTATGTACTACCTAAAGGCCACACACTTTGCACCAGTTTGTATGACTACAAGAAATTTTTCACAAATCTTAGAAATCCATTGGTCAAACATTTCTACTGCCCACATTGTTTAGGCTATTTAAAATCATCAGCAGAACTTAAGTGTCCATACAGTGGCTGCGAGAAAGAACTAAATGACAATGAAGTTATGTACTTTTTGGAGATGCCAGTAGAGAGTCAACTAAAAATCTTATATGCACAGACTGGTTTTTATGAAAAACTGCAACATCGTTTTCGAAGACAGAGCAGAGATGGAATATATGAAGATGTGTATGATGGGAGTCTGTACAAATCATACTGGGAGAACGATGGACCTCTATCAAAACCAGAGAATATTTCTTTTACATTCAACACTGATGGAGCTCCAGTCTTCAAGAGCAGTAAAGTGTCGATATGGCCATTATTCATGGTGATAAATGAATTACCATACAAACTAAGAATGCTAAAAGAGCATATGATCCTAGCAGGACTCTGGTTTGGCCCCCATAAACCTAATATGGGAACCTACCTTTCTCCATTTCTGGACTGTTTTAAAAGGCTGCATGAGGGAATTCAGTGTCTTGCACCATCTCTCGGGACATTTATGTGCAAAGCTTATTTACTATTTGGCACAGCAGATCTTCCTGCTAGATGTCTATTATGTAATGGTGTCCAATATAATGGATCCTTTTCTTGTTGGAAATGCTTACAAAAAGGAGAGACTGCAAAGAGAGGTAAGGGACATACGCATGTATTTCCTTATATACCTGACCAACCAAAAGACCCCAGACGTACAGTACATGATGTGTGTCGAGATGCGCAAAAAGCCATGGACAACTTGGAAAAAAGGACATCAAATTACACTGTCAATGGTGTTAAAGGGCCATCTTGGTTGACTTTTTTCCCCAAATTTGACATTGTAAATGGCATAGCCATTGATTACATGCATGGGGTTCTGTTAGGAGTCCAAAAATTATTGTTGCGTTTGTGGTTTGCTCCTGAATTTAATTCAAAGCAATTTAGTATTTACAAGAAGGTCAAAGAAGTTGATGTTAGATTAAATAAATTGAAACCAACGTTAGATATCTCAAGGTTGCCTCGTTCAATTGAAAATGATTTGAAATATTGGAAAGCGTCAGAATATCGTAATTTTTTATTGTATTTTGGTGCACCAGTTTTGTGTGGTATTTTAGATATTCCAAGGTTCCAACATTTTGTGCTGCTTGTTAATGCTATATCTATTCTTTTAAAGCAAGGTTCAAATGAAAATGAAATTTCAGAGGCAGAAAAAATGTTATTTGATTTTTGTGCTGATTTTGAAATTTTATATGAAAAATGTTTTATGACTCTTAATGTACATCAGCTTGTTCATTTAGCTGATAGTGTCCGTTATTTAGGTCCTTTGTACACCCACAGCTGTTTTTCTTTTGAAGATAAAAATGGAAGTATTTTAAAAATGATTCAAGGTACACAATATATTGATAATCAAATCATAACTGGCATTTCCTTTGTTAAAAAATTACCAGAACTAAAACAAAAACTAGTCGCATCAATGTTTGAAGGTTCTGAATTGGAAAAGTTATTTAATTCTATTGAGTGCCCCAACTTGTTGAAAAGAGGGGAAATGATAGAGAAAGGAATGTATATTCTAGGAGGAATGAAGTTAAGAAATATATCTGACTTGGAATTTAGAAAACTCTGTGCTTTTTTAGAATATGTACCTCAACATGAAAAATTTTCTACATTCAAAAGAATTGATTTCAATAACCATATTATATATGGGTTAGATTATGCAAGAATGATGAAACGAGATAATTCTACAATGATGTACATGAATGAAAATATTTTGTGTTTTGGGCGTGTAAGATTTTTTCTCCTTGTTACCATACACGGACAGTGTACAGTTTTGGCTTTTTTAGAAAAACTCAAATGCAATTCTTATAACAGCAAATGTCAAATTCTTAAAGTAGAGAAAACTAATGAAACTGAATTTGTTGCCATGAGAAATGCCGTCAAGGACCCTGGATGCATTTTTCTAGAGGTTCAGGATAATAATGAACAAATGTGCTATGTGTGTCGTTATCTAAACAAATTGGAAAGTGATTAAGACTGATCATGCATGGGTCAAAACATAGTGGTTTAAAAATTTTGATACTTCATAGTAAGTTTTTTTCTCTGATTGATTTAATGACAGCAATTTTGTGATTTATCTGATGTCTTATTATTTTATTAAGATTTTTTTAAATGCATGTTTTTCATTATTATGGTTATATTATAAATGAATATGGTACAGAAATTCTATTAATAAAATATATCTAGTATATTTATGCAGTGTCTGATCTTATTTAGTTCCTTAAAATTCTAAGTCCATTTTACGCCTAGTCTGTTGAAGAAAAAATTCTAAGTCCCATTTTACGCTTCAAGCAGTAGAAAACTTCATAAGTTAGAATCCGAGAAGGAATAATTTCTGCTAAAATTCCAGGCGTAAAGATCGAGGCGTCATTTCATGCTAAGATTACTGCTCATTTCCACCTGGAATTCTTAAATTTTGGGGTGAAAATCTGACACAGAATTTATTAATTTCCGACTCCTGCTCATTTACGCCCGGAATGAACACTCTCCGCCTATATTTGAGCTGGATTCCGTCTACTTTCCAGGTGGAATCCACCTCAAATGTTCGTACGGGTTACTGGTTTTAATGGTGATTCTTTGGAAGTTTCTCTGTATTTTTTGTTTCGAATTTGTTTAGAGTTTCTGGGGGCCTGGAAGGAGTCATTTTCACCCATCATATCCATAACTTCTGATGTTGTCTTCTTTTCCTTTGAAAGTTCATATGCCTTTTGGAGGATAACTGGGTCAGTCCTAATGTACTTTTCTTCTTTGTCTTTGGCATTTCCTTGAGCGATGGCTGTTTCTTTAAATTCTCCGCAGTATTCAACAATAGCAAAGTTGATTTTCTCCCTGAATTTGGATGGAACAGAATCAAAACATGTTACCCTTTTCCTGAATTGTAATTAAATTATGGTACATTTTATTTTAAAGTGTAGTTATTAATACCTTTTATACATAATGTAGCATTTAGTTTTTCTTTGCTTAATTTGATTGTTTTTTTAAATTATTAAACCATCAGGGAGATTAAAGGCCTTTTTAAACTGCCCAACATAAATACATGCAAAAAATAAACTAAAACAAGATTGGGGTGTTCTTCTAATTTTTGAGGATTACACATTTTGAGTGATGATAGTAGCTAGTATGAATATTGAAAGAATGAGTAAAAAAATTAATTCATGTTTTATATGGGGTCAGTCTGGCTTCTTTCAAAGTGGAGCAAAGGAAGACTGCACTTAAGGACATGCAATATTTACAATGATGATAGATTTGCATTAAATTGTGTAAATAAGTCTGTCGTGCAATGTTGTACCTTTTCACATTTAAACATGTAAAGGCCTACCATGCTGCGTAGTATTTAATCCATAAAATCTATCTTTGTTTATCATAATCAAAATTGGATGAAATTATCTGTAATCATTTTTCGTAGATATTTACATGTATTTCTCTATTCATATGTTGAAACAATAGAATATTTTGTTTTGGGTAGGGTTTATATTGAATGTTTGAAAAAGGGGAGGTGTTGGTCTTTAGGTTATACAAATGTGTTGTGCATGATATAATTATTTGTTGTCTGTCTGTCTCCCCCTCTCTCTCTCTATCTGAGTTTTAACGAGGCCGAGTACAAAACGAGTACGCACACTTTCGCACAGCGTTTTATTTGTATTGTGACGTCATCTTTTTGCTTTGTTGACGCCATGGCGTGATAGTTTCAACTGCAGATATTCAGCGAAATTTGTTGAAAATAGCTCGTTTGATGCGGAAAAAATTGATATTATATCGTGGAATAAACATAAATGTCTCGAAGTATAAGTTATATTTGGGCTCGGGTCGAAAATGTGAAGAGGGTTCAGAAAGCCTAGCCCTTTGTCACGTTTTCTTAACCCGCCTATATATAGCTTAATTATATATTTCAAGACAGTAACCATGTATTTTATATTAATGACCCTTAATATGTGATGTTATATATTTTTCATTACTTCAATATGTCGGAATGTTTTAATAATACTCTAAAGATTAAAGACATTTCCTTCTCTGTCAAATAAAAAATAGCCATTAATATCTGACAAACTGGGAAATTTGGCATACAAAAAACAACTTTGATAAGACCCCTGGAACAAACCAGGAGGTAAAAGGTTTTTTTATGTAACCATTTGATGCCTTTTAGCAATAACTTTTATTTTATATGTAGAACATAAAAAGAAATCCCTAGGGCAGAAGTTTTAAAAAAATGTAAAAAACGTGCTAAACTGATACATTTCAAGCAAAATCCCATAGGGTCCTATGTTAAAAATTAACAAACTTTGAGATGGCCCCTTAAACAAACAGTGTGGTAAATGTAGTATCTTTTTATCTTAAAATAATAATTATATCAGTAGAGGTTCATGTAAAAAATTTCATTAAAAAATCTAGGGCAGAACAAATTAGACCCGGCCTCGTTAAACGTATGGCTGCTTTTGACATGAAATTGCAAATGTTGGGGATAGTGTGTTTGATACATGTAGAATTAAATTCAAAACCTTTCATTTTAGATACCATGTAAATTGAAACGGAACTTCATCAAAGACCCACAACAGTGAGACACACTTGATGTAAGTAAAATTATTTTCTTAATAATGATGTTTAATTACACTTGTTCAAGTTTAAAAGAAGGAACCTGCAAAAACTATATACTCAGTCTTTGACATGCAGATGATTAAGAATATTAAATATAGGGAAACTTTATATTGATTATACATTTACACAGACTTAGTGGGTATTTTTTGTTCTTCTAGATTTTGAACTCTAGTTAATTGTAGACTCTTTCCATTGGATATGTTTTTCTATAATTTGGTTGAATTTGTTACCATAGTAACCATATACAAGAGTAAAAAAGACCTTATTAGCAAGTTTCTTTTCCCCATGACATATCATTAATGGGCAGGCACGTAGCATCGTTTTTGAAAGTGGGGGGGGGGGGGCAGACTCATCCAAAAATTCTTGACAAGCAAAAAAAAAAGAAAGGCAAATTTGGATTTTCCCAAAATCTTCAAAAATCCTAATCCGGGGGGGGGGGGGGGGGGGGGGGGGGGGGGGGGGGGGGGGCCTGGCGTAACATATCCAAAACTCTTTAATTTCACTCCTTCTTTCCTTATTGTTTACATACTGCCAAAAAAAGTGAGGGGCCAACTCCATGATAATTCAATTTTTTATATGTAAATTTTAAAAAATTTGTTGCTGCGAGAAAAAGTGGGGGGGCCACCCCCCCCCCCCCCCCTTCCCCCCCCCTGATGGGTTAAATCATGGTGCATTTCTTCTGAAATAAATATTACACTTACACAATTAAAAACAACTCATCACTATGACATCATTATGGTGTCATAGGATCCATTGATGGATAGGGAAATTCCTATACTTTTCTATTTTACATGGTATTTGAAAACAATTCTTTTTTTGTGCGATTAAAATTTGGAATCCTGGTTCTATATAGTGTCTAGAGTGAATATATAGGCTTAGATTGTAAATAACCACAGTGACTGTTTTATATTGGGTAAATCCCTTCAACTATTTTTAGAATCAGTAGGACAACAATGTACTGCCTTTAAGCAAAATAGTTCTTATACTTGCAGAGTGAATATACATTTATTGGGACATTTTAAATCAGACTGCTTAACACATGTCAGAAAAGATGATTTACAATTTTAAAAGCAAGTGTCAATATTGAATTATCATTTGAAGGAAAGAATTGAAATTGTTTGATGTACACCCTTTCCAAAACTGTGAAATTCCCTACATTTACTTTCATTTTCAGAGTTTTTCAATACAGACGCATTTGCCGTAAAACGAATCTGACTTCACACCAATTTTAACAGTAGAGAAACATCATTCAAGAGGTTCCGTTCCTTTTCACTGAACGAAAATTAGGGCTGGAGCTATGAACCTGAACATTAACATTACCGCCTATGGAAAATGCATTAGTGGACTATACCCAGATCAAAGACATAGACATGTTTGAATTTTTCAGATAGATGTAAATATTCACTTACGGCTTGACAAAGTATTATACTTCATCAGGTCGACTATAACAAAGTGTCATCATAAAAGCAAAACAACAGCCATTGCTTTAAGCTAATTAACTTGCTGAAAACACATTTTATTTAGGATGATTGAT
Source organism: Magallana gigas (assembly GCF_963853765.1). NCBI lineage: Eukaryota > Metazoa > Mollusca > Bivalvia > Ostreida > Ostreidae > Magallana > Magallana gigas. The sequence goes on along the minus strand of NC_088857.1, from coordinate 24,328,308 downwards.
TGATTTTTTTCTTCAACAACTTTATTTTTTTAGGCTAAAATATTTATTTTTCGAAAACTATTCACCTGATTTGCACCAAATATTCAGGACTTACAGAGCATTGGAGGGGATAAATGTTTTTAGTTAAATTTGTTGATGCCGTCACTTCCGCTTTTAAGATATTTAAATTTAATGAAATTTTAAGTCCACTCAACTCCTCTGAAACTATTCCCGATAGAAAGTTGAAGTTTTCAAGGATAGTAGATGAAAGTCAGTAGATGTACCGCATTGTTTGAAAGTATGGATATTACGCAAGGCGTTGAAGCTCGCCTGAGGTCGAAAATTGGCACCAATTTTTTTTCACAAAATCTTTGCACATTTTCTGAAATATTTTTAAACCTGTAAATATTTTGTTAAAACATGTAATGCAAAAGTTGTTTCAATTTTCACGGGCTTTCATTTGATATCAAGAAAAAGGGCCTTTCTCCTCAAATAAGGGGCTCTAAATTTTTTTGGCAATATCTCTTTAATGAACACTTATTTGTTATCAATTAAAGAAGCAAAAATGTTCATTGTACAGCTGTTTATTTATACAGTAACATACCTAAGTCATATGATACGAAATAGGGGTTTCAAGGGGCCAGAAGTCCAAAACTTTAATCATTAAAATATCTAGAAAAGGAGAAATATTTTGAGAAGCAATGTAGAAGAAAAGTTGCTCAGAATAATGTTGTTAACAATATGATACCTTAAATTTGTTTGTTTGTGGCCCCAAGAGGGGTTGAAGGGTCGGTCCCTAAAACACAGTTGTTCAGATATCTATAGAACGGCTAACAATTCGTGAACACTTGTTGAACAAAAAATGTTTATATTTGCGAGACCTTTCATTTGATATCAAGAAAAAGGGACTGACCTCTCAAAATTAGGAGCCGGGAGGGAAACAAAGTCTTTTTGTAATAACTTTTTTAAGCTATAGGGTGAATTAACCATGCATCGGACACATATACCTTGGATCGGACAGCTTTGTTTATAAATATACAAATAAATGTGCATGCGCTCATGTGTTGTTTCGTATATTCCTGAATTAGAACAAATGAACTTAATCATTATTAAGAATTTGACAGTCACATTGTCAAGGAAATAGCAATATAGGCATCGTAAAATGACCTTAATTACGCCATTATTGAAAATTTACTTACTAAGATTTTACACTAAAGCATTATTTGAATGTTGTGCGTTTGATTGTGAATTAGTGAAAATGCACTCTCTGCATAAAATAATTAGAAATAAGTAAATTTTGAAACAAAATTTGATTAAAATAAGTTCAAGAAATTTGAACAATTAATGTCGAGGTCATTTTTGCACCACATGTTCATTTCACCATGGATCGGACACAAATTAACCATGCATCGGACAGTTTTCACTGCATGATTTCTTCTAATAATATGGAGATTATGTGCCCATTCCTTGTGATATACTTTTAATGTGAAGTTAAATAAAAATTTGAAAAATAATTGATACAAACATTTTCCTCGGACCATTTAAAAATCGAGTTTTACGGACACAGTCTTTTTATTATACTTGAAATTCCTGTAGGAGCTGGCACAATAAAGAACCCCTTATGATAAATATTCCTTTAAACAGAAGCAATAGTCTAAATTCCTATATGTAGATTTGAGGATTTACATTAAAAGAAATCTGATTAGCATTTGAATAAATTAATTTTTCCGAACCTTTGTATTTTTGCATTAAAACCAGAAAATCTTGTTATTTTTAATCTCTACTGTACTGCTATAGCTGTCCGATGCTTGGTAAATATTGTCCGTTCCATGGTGAAATAGTTCAACACTTCAATAATTTGCTTTATTTTCTACATTTTTTACAATTTCACAATTTTTTCTCCAATAATTAAGCAAGGGGGAAACATGTAACTTTTAAAACAAGTTTTATTTATATTTGGAAGATATTTGATGCGTGAACAAAGGGAAAAATCCAAAGGTATCCGATGCATGGAGAAATCACCCTAATTTGCTATTAATCATAATAGCAAAAATAAGAGCTTATGAAGCTTAATTTAAATCTGAAATCCGTTTTAAGATTGACGATGCATTACAAATATATATAGGTTTATAAAATTATTTTTTTTGGAAATTTAACAGTGTTATGTTCAAAGTAAAACTAACTCGTACCTAAAATAATTCGAAAATTGTTAAGTCGTACTTGAACACATTTGGATTTGGATTTGCTAAGTCGTTCTTAAAATTTATAAGGTTTTTAAGGCGTTGAGCTAATGCTCGGCAGCCTTCTAGCGATCGTCTTGATTGGCAATCGTCCAAAAATTCATGCTCTGCACCGCCTTTTAAATGCGTACATAAGAAATAAGATCCTTAAGGTATTAAACACATTAGAAGATTTTAATCAACTTAATTGTGTACAAAAAATCCTCAACACATTTTGATTTGGATTTGCTAAGTCGTTCTTAAAATTTATAAGGTTTTTAAGGCATTGAGCTAATGCTCGGCAGCCTTCTAGCGATCGTCTTGATTGGCAATCGTCCAAAAATTCATGCTCTGCACCGCCTTTTAAATGCGTATAAGAAATAAGATCCTTAAAGTATTAAACACATTAGAAGATTTTAATTGTGTACAAAAAACCCAACTTTGCCTCTCTGGTTATTGACAACTCATTGCATAAGTATAAATATGCTTAATCAAGAAATGGCGGATGAATACAATAAGGTGTAAACCACTAAATATTATTTTAGTTTATCGCTTACATTTTAATTGTAGACCGTGCCCGATAGATATAAAATTTTATATGTAAATTTATTTGTTATCGGACACGGTCTCCAAAATAAATGTGAGCGACAAACGTATCTAATGAAATAAAAACGATAATGCAGTTGGTTTGGTCGAGTATTTTAGATAGCACGTGTTGTGGATTTGTTTGTAAACAACCATACTATAGGTAATCTTGTTTCAAAAGGGAATTGAAATAAATAAAAGTATGTTTTATTTTTATATTTAGGGACACACTGTTAATGTATTCAAATTATGAACCTTTGAAAAATGTTCAAAGATTGTTTTAAGCAGAAAGAAATTTTAGGTCACCTGAGTCACTCAGGTGACCTATTGCAATTGATCTTCGTCCGTCGTCGTGCGTCTGTGCGTCGTGCGTTAACAATTTTACATTTTTAACTTCTTCTTGAAAGCTACCAGGCCAATCGTTACCATTTTTGGTGTGAAGCATCTCTATGGTAAGAAGAATCTAAATTGTGAAATTCATGGCTCTACCACCCCTGGGGTGCCACAGGCGGGGCCAAATATGCAAAAAAAGCCAAATTTTCAAAAATCTTCTTCTCTACTCCCACGCATGTGAGGAAAAAACTGGTTGCATGGTTATGTTGTTCATGAAGCCATCTACCAAAATTGTGAAATTTATGGCCCCTGGGTCAGGGGTTCTGGCTCTAGGGTGGGGGCCAATATGGCCATATAGTAAAAATGTATTAAACCTTAGAAAATCTTCTTCTCTACTCCCATATATATTTTTAAAAAACTAAATGCATGATTATGATGTCCATTAGACCCTCTATCAAAATTGTGAAATTCATGACCCCTGGGTCAGGGGTTCAGGCTCTAGGGTGGGGCCAATATGGCCAAATAGTAAAAATGTATTAAATCTTAGAAAATCTTCTTCTCTACTACCATAAATATTTGTTAAAAACTAAATGCATGATTATGATGTCCATGAAGCCCTCTACCAAAATTGTGAAATTCATGACCCCTGGGTCAGGGGTTCAGGCTCTAGGGTGGGCCAATATGGACAAATAGTAAAAATGTATTAAATCTTAGAAAATCTTCTTCTCTACTATCATATATATTTGTCAAAAACTAAATGCATGATAATGATGTCCATGAAGCCTTCAACCTAAATTGTGAAATTCATGACCCCTTGGTCAGGGGTTCAGGCTCTAGGGTGGGGCCAATATGGTCATATAGTGCAAATGTATTAGATCTTAGAAAATCTTCTTCTCTACTATCATATTTATTTGTCAAAAACTAAATGCATGATAATGATGTCCATGAAGCCCTCAACCTAAATTGTGAAATTCATGACCCCTGGGTCAGGGGTTCAGGCTCTAGGGTGGGGGCCAATATGGTCATATAGTACAAATGTATTAAATCTTAGAAAATCTTCTTCTCTACTCCCATATATATTTTTAAAAAACTAAATGCATGATTATGATGTCCATTAGACCCTCTATCAAAATTGTGAAATTCATGACCCCTGGGTCAGGGGTTCAGGCTCTAGGGTGGGGCCAATATGGTCATATAGTACAAATGTATTAAATCTTAGAAAATCTTCTTCTCTACTCCCATATATATTTTTAAAAAACTAAATGCATGATTATGATGTCCATTATGATGTCCATTAGGGTTTTGACTCTAGGGCAGGGCCAAAATGGATGTATAGATGTTAATGCATATAACGTTAAAAAATTATTTTCTTTACTCCCACACACCTGAAAGGAAAACTGAATTCATGATTTTGTAGACCAGATCTTTTAGTTTTTCACCAAAATAATAGGTTTCACAGTTCTTTTTGAAATGTGGTCGTCATTACAAATTTATAATTTTTTACTCCAGTATGAAACCTAATTAATTAGATGCATATATGAGACTCCATGACAAGTTTGTGTATGGGATATATGCTACTCGGGTGACCATTAAGGCAAATTGACCTCTTGTTTTTTTTTTACTTTGAAGTTTCTCAATTTTTGTAACCATGATGAGTTATTGTATTATAAACGCATCACTACCTATTTTATAAGGGAATATACTAAAAAAATATTTTAAAGCAGCACAAAATATAATTCATTTACTTTTTTATTCTAATTTTATTTGATATACGACTTTTAGTACAAAAATTTAAATTATTGATATCATTTTATATAAAAGAAAATGTCAGCTCGACGCCTTTGTTGCCTTTCCGGCCTTTGATTTTTATTTCGTACTTATATTCATTCGGCTTTTGTTTACTCGTACCAAGAATAGTTTTATTTTTTCCCTTTTGTATTAGTTACTTATGTTTATTGGTTTAAGAACTCTGCTTCTTAGAAGTACTTCAAGAGCGTTTTCTCGTCGAACTCTAGTTTCGACTCGGGTCGCGAGAGTGCGACATAAACAGCGAGAGTTTGAGCCCGGTGTACCAGGGAATACTGTCGCTAGTGAATATGGTCGCTCTAAAAATAGAATTAGAAAACGGTAGCCATGCAATTCGACCCTTCCATAGTTCGACACCAATACATTTGATGTACTTCTGTACTAGATATAGCCATATCAGATTGTTAAAAAATAAATATCTTTAAAAAGGAAACGCAAAAAAACCCAATAGAATTTATAAAACGTTGGCTTAATTTAACATCGAGATCGGTATACACTCGGATGTCGTGATCGTAGAAAGAGTTAGTAAGTTTGATTTCTGAAACTTAATTGATTATTCTTAATGGATTTTGCCTTTATTAGATATCAAATGTTTATGAATATATTCGTGAAACAAATTTAAAAGCATAAACATACATTAAAACTCAATTCATAAGAGAAACCGTTCGAATTTTCTACTTTCAGTTTGTGTTTTACCATGTTTACATGGTAGATTAATCTCGATAACAGTTTTCACATACAAAAAAAATTTATAAACATTTCAATGGGTATGTTTGCGTTTTATTTCTGGTTATTTTGTTGTATTTACAGTTGTTAAAGATAATTTCGTTTCATGTTAATGATTCTAAAAAAAAAAAGCTCATTAGTTCGCAGTTCAAAATTTTTCGTGGATTACATTTTGTTAGATTTTTTAAATTGTTTTTCTTAACTTAGTACAGAATAATTATAATGTGTTTAAGGGGCATGGTCACGATTTGGTCAAATTCTATTTTTATAATTTTATTATTCACAATGCTGTAAGAATGCATTTCTAATGATCAAATGACATTTGAGAATCAGTTGTAGAGTTATAAGCAAGATAAGGTCTCATAAGTATTTCTCATGTAAACAGGCTCGAGTCCTGTTATTCTTTACATAGGTTCAATTTACCTGTGAAAAATTCTTTTTCAATCTGATTTGTCCATCTGCTTATTCATTTTAAGCTTTAATAAACAGTCCCAAACATTCAAGAATTTGTAATTATCTTGGTCACATTTTCCCCGATTATACATGTAATTCATTTAGCTCTGTGAACGAGCTATAAATAGAGAAATAAAAATATCCCATCCAAATATTCTCTGGCCTAAAACATGAAACATGTACTGTATATGTACTGAACTAGTACATAAAATTTAGTTAAATTAAATAAAAAGAATTAAATCGAGTTTAACTCTCACACGATGCAGGGTTTGATAGAGTAAAGATGGCGTCACGCGGTAATAACAACATGTGAGTGTATCTTTGTTTCTTTTATTTCAAAATGGCAAAAGGATTTTGAAAGGTTTTTAATCGTTATATAGAACTTAAAAAAATATTTTTACTATTTTATAATGTATTCAAGAATGATCGGCAACGTAAGTTCGTCTCGTGACCTTATATTTAGTTATAATGAATAGGGATATCGCATAAAAAAATAAAAAATGTTAATGAATATGTTGAAAACATTTTCTTGTATAAAATGCATGAAGAACAGGGCAAAAAAACAACATGTCAGTTCTATTACCGATTTAGAAGTACTCGTACATGTACATGCCGGCAGGTAGCACGTAGCATCGTTTTTGAAATGGGGGGGGGGGGGTTAGATCCATCCAAAAAATCTTGACAAGCAAAAAAAAACCAAACAAAAAAAAAACCCCAACTTCCTAAAAATCTTTGCTGCGACAAAAAAGTGGGAGTGGACACCCCCCCCCCCTTGTTGCTACATGCCTGACATTGTAATTTTTATATCCATTTTCAGGGTGCAAAATCTTTTATCCATTTTCAGGGTACAAATTGAGATAGATGGGCAATACTGTCTGCTTGATGAGAGTCTGGCTACCGTTTTTCTTTCAGAAGATGGTGGTATGTATACAATTTTAATTTCATTCCATAAATATATAATTATAGCAACATTAAGTCATTATGACTAATAGACATAGGATGATTTAAAAAATCAATATAAAAGATCAATAAAACATTTTACCAAGGCTAAAGTTCTCGAGTCAGTGGCAAACAAACAATATTTTGATTTGGATTTTGTTTAAATAATTTTTATTTCATATCAATAACATCATTTTCATATTAAACAGATCCGGAGACAAAGAGGGCCATTAGGGAGGCACTTTCAACTAGTCACAAGAATTCCACTTCCCTAGATACATCAACTTCTTCTGGAGCATCAACTTCGCGTGTATTTGAGACCATCCCTTCTTGCTCAGCGTCATCAGAATCTGCATCATCTGGCCATTCTACACCCTCCAGTTCTGACTCGCAGGTAGATTGGAATTTTGTAGAAAATCATTCCGAGAAACTCATACCGGACAAAAATCTTGACTTTTTATTAATGTCTACTTGCGCGAGTACAAAGTGCTTTTCCTCATTTTTGTCACAATCATACTCTAGATCTGAAGAAGATCTCGCATGTTCTGAAATCAGAGTATCTAATGATATCAAATTAACACTTCATGAGTTTCATATTCTACTCACTGAAAAACTTACTTTACTTACAGAACACAATGCATGTTTGGAAGGAAAGTGAAGAACGATTTTTAATTGATTTAAGGCTTCAGAGGGAGGACAAATTTTCAGGCACAAAATCTCATGATGTTCTTTGGGGAGAAATAGCAAATGAAATGAAAAAAAATGGCATACATGTTTCCAAAACACAACTGATCAATAGATGGAAGGCATTGAAAAAAAAATACAAAGAAATAAATGATGAAAATAACAAAACCGGCAATAAAAAATATTCCTGGAAGTATTTAGAGCAGTTCAGTGAGGTGTATGGCAATAAGGCCTCCTCAAAGGTAGCTGTGTCCTTTGACACAGGACGCTCCAGGGATAAACTTAAAATCAATACAGAATTGGACAAGGATGAAGATGTATCAGCTGCTCCTGAAGAAGAAGAAGATAAGCAGTCTACATCAAGTGACACAGGTTCCAAATCCACAACTCGTGCTAAAACTACGAAATTAAAATCAACAAAAAGCAAGATATCCGAAAGCACCAAATTAATTGAGAATATCCAGGAACAAAACAGGGAACTTATGAACTCCATGAAAACACAACATGAAGACAAAATGCGATGCATTGATCGAATGCTCGAAATGTTGGAAAAGTCTTTGGACAAATAATTAACTCCACAATGTACACAATTTTAGGTTTTACTTGAAGTAAACACTTCATGGTTTTGTGCAAATTGAACTGTACTAAAATTTTGATGAACATCAAACCATTCATTTATTCTTCCAGTGGTAGTGATTACTATTGTAATTCAGATATGACAATTTTTCAAAATACTGATGTTATGGACATAAGCACTTAACTGATTTCTCAAATGAAAATACATTTAAATAGGTTCAACAAGTCAAACATGTTAGAAAGACTTGTCCTAATTCAAATTGTGTCCTGGGCCTCTTTTGTTTTTTGTTTTTGTTTAAATATACATTGTATTGTTGACATTTTTCTGTTTTGTTTTATTTGTTCTTTCACAAAAAGTGAATAAAAGATTGACAACACTTCTGAAATCTTTTAATATCTTTAATATAATTTTTGTGTGCAACATACGCTAGAAAACCATAATCATTTCAAAAACTGTTTCAAATAAAGTATTTACAATGGCATTGTATTCATTAACTGCTGTCTGAATAATGCTCCATCCCTTCCATCAACAAAAATGTTAGGGTAGGCATTAGGATGTCTATCGTCATCATTGTCTATAAACGCTTCGACGTCATCATGATGCAAAACACATAAATTGTGCTAAATGCATCCTGAAATAATCAGTGAAACTATACGAGACAGCTTTCGAACAGATATTTCTCGAAACCTTCGAAACCTTCCTTTTAAGTGTCCATACACCCGTTCAACAATTTGTCTTGCCACAGACAGCCTTTGATTAAATCTTCGTTGCTGTGCATTAAGTCTTCCATTATCTCGGAAAGGTGTCATCAACCAATTCCTCAATGGATAGGCACTGTCTGCAATAATAAATTTTCCATGCATAACACATTGTCCATTTTCGGCTATGTCAAACAAAGAGGAATTTCTGAGAACACGTGCATCGTGTGTGCACCCAGGCCAACCTGTGTAAGCATCTCTTATCAACATGTCACAGTCTGCAACAACCTGTATATTTTAGAGAAAAAAAACAATTTTTAAGGTCTTCATTCTACATTTATATGTAATCAGTAAAGTAAGAGTTTCGTACAGTTTAAAGTTACCTGGTTTATTGATGATAAAATAGTTTACATCATGTAAACACACAGTAAAAATATGCTTTACATGTATCAGTACCTGTAGCTGGATTGAAGGGAAGTTTTTTCGGTTAAAATAATCTTTGTCACCACCAGGAGCTGAAGATAACCGAATATGGGTTCCATCTAAACAGCCAATAATACCAGGTAATCCAGACTGGAGTTGAAATTGTCTTGATATGGCTTGTTGTGTGTTTGCATCTGGCCAGTTTATCACCTAGAATTTTACAACATGCATGAATGAAAACCTTTACTCACCAATTATAAGTATTAGGGTTGAAAATTATTTTTTTTTAAATTCTTAACCACGAATATTAACTTACGTTAACCAAGTTTTCGTTTACTGTTTCTGACACAGCCATTATAATTTCATGAACTGTCGTTGTGCCGATTGCAAATGTATTGCTAACTTCTCGTAACGTTTCCTGATTTGCCATATACCACAGAAATACCAAAAGTTTTTTCTCGGGCAGGATAGGCTCTACACCACCGGGCCATGCATTATCATCTGTGAGAGAATGTACAATCGAGTTCATGATCAAATAAAAAATTTCTGGGTTCACTCTGAAATGTCTGAGAAATTGCTTGCTATCAAACTGTGGCACAATGTTTTCTGAAAAGCCTTCGAGTCTTGGATTATAACGACGCCGCTCTAGGTTTAAGATAATTTGCATGATCCATGTCTGCTCCATCGCAATGAAAATAAAAATGTCTGTTTCATCCTCAATAAATAAGTCTTCGTTCAACTGTGCTTTGATAACTTCCTCCATTTTGGAGAGTCTCAGTAGTCAAGGAAAGTCATTCCCGTCTAACTCTGCGTGCGCATCTCGAGTTTTGTATCCCGGGGACGAGCACGACGAGAAAACGCTCCTAGCTTTACTTTCGACATTAACAGAAGACCCACTCGTTGCTTTTCAACGAGCTTTGCTCTAGTTATTTTTATTATTTGTTTTCAACACTGACAACAGTGCCCCTTTTAATTCTTTTATAATATAAAAACATATGTGAACAAAATAAAATATAGTTCATGTACTTTTGAGACTTTTTTACATTTAAATATATAGAGAATATCTTACAAAATATTCTGGTTTTCAGTCCAAAAAGCAGTTACTTGTGTGAAAGCACAGGTTGTGCAGATTAAACTATGATTCCCTAGAGAAAAGTGGGGCCACAAAATGGGGGGGGGTGGTATATAGGAATAGAGAAAAATCTTATTACAGGTACAGCAACAAAATAGGCTTGGTATTTACCAAAAAAATGTGTGGATAAAAATTGACAGATTTTAATTTATATTAGGAAGGTCTACTGTACTAAGTTGTCAAGATATTTTGATTTTGATACTGTTATTTAATTTGATCAGAGTTAAGGCTATTGGGTATATCCCTCTAACTATTTTTAGAATCGGTAGGACAACAAAGTAGTGCCTTTAAGCAAAATAGTCCCTATACTTGCAGAGTGTATATACATTTATTGGGACATTTTAAATCAGAATGCTTGACACATGTCAGAAAAGAGGATTTTCAATTTCAAAAACAAGTGTCAAAATTGAATTATCATTTGAAGAAAAGAATTGAAATTGTTTGATGTACACCCTTTCCAAAACTGAGAAATTCCCTACTTTTACTTTCATTTTCAGAGTTTTTCAATACAGACGCAATTTGCCGGAACACGAATCTGACTTCAAACCACGAAATTTTAACAGGAAAGAGACAATTTGATGAGCTTTCATTCAAGAGGTCCCTCGTTGCTGAACGAAAATTAGGGCCGGAGCTATGAACCCTAACGTTAACATTACCGCCTATGGAAAATGCATTAGTGGACTATACCCAATTGTTGCTCAGGTGAGCAATGTGGTCCCTGGGCCTCTTGTCATTTTTTCATGAAAATTTGTATGGTTTTTATTGCTCGTTTTGTAAAATAAAATCTGATTTATATGAATGAATTGTTACTTTCTATCTCTAATTTGATTGGCCAATAAAATTGAAGCAAGTTGTATATAAGTTACGTTATTCAAATTAAGTTAGAGCAGTGTACCATTTTTTAGAAGTTTGTATCTAGCCGATTTCTCTAGCACGTTATGGTATGGGAATTTCACATTAACCTACCTTTTACTTGCCGGTATTAAAAGGTAATATTCGGTCTTTGTTTTCATTGCACTCTTTATACTAAAGTGTGTTTTTGCATTAAAGTTGCAACATGTAAGAAAGAATCTGCTTAAGTTTTAAGATAAATGTAAACGAAAAATCAAATTTTTACAAAATTCTTTCTTGACGCGCATCAAAATTCATTATTGTAAGACAATATGTCAATTGAAGTTGAAATTAAAATCATTTTTTTCGATTTGAAAATAGGCAAATAAAAAAAACAAAAAGCATTTATATGTTATTTAATTCTGGGTGAAACCCCTTGCACGATCAAACATGTGTGAATTTTTCAGATACATGACTTGTAAATATTTTACCTAACGGCTTAACGGTGTATAATATTTCATCATGTCGTTTACAACAAAGCATCGTCTAACCAACAATATTCATTGCTTTAAGCAAATTAACTTGCTGAAAACACTTTAAACACATTTTATTCACCAAGGGTGATTGATTCTTTTCCTTCGTATGATGCACATTTTGCATGTAAGTTGTTTTTGTTAATTAACTAAACCTTCAATTTTGCTTATTTTCTTATTCATAGTTTATTATATGTATCCTGTTGTAAAGTTTACAAGTTTGTCGAATTCTGACATGACCTTATATGGGAAATGCTTGCTTGTGGGAAAAGGCTTGTCGGAATCACCAAATTGAACCAATAAAACATAATATAATATTCAGTTAAACTGTAATAATGGACGATACATTTTTCTTTGGTTCGAGAATATCATATTTAGAAAAAGATATAGAGGTTTAATTTGAATCTGGTCCAAACAAGAAGAGGTGAGTGTAAGTAAAAGCTGGTGCCGGTTTGACGAATGGCCAATTGGCGTGTTTCTGTAATATAATTACCATGGTTTTATACGATAATATTTACACTCAGTGTATATTTTCCCTTCTGTTTGCTTGGAAATCTGCGACGTTTAATTTTCTTGAAATACACTTTGCTAATTTATGCGCCATAGCACAAATACAAATGTCTTCACGTGTTTTGAGTTATTGAAGCAACCTAGATAGTGACATGGATCAGTTTTAATTCTTCTAAAATCATTTTATATAGTGAGCTTAATTTGGAAACCGTAATCTCGAAAAAATAAACATAAACTAATTATATTCTACAAGATTATGCAAATAATCTTAGGTCGACTGAGCAATGAAGCACCAGCAAACATGTTTGTAAGCATGATGCTATACAGATATCGGCTGGATACAAACTTCTTTAAAATGGTGAACTGATAATAACAACTCATTCTACTTCGACTAATAATTTTTTTTTTCATATATAAGAAATACTATAGTAACATGTTTACAAAGAGAGTGAGAATATTCATCGCATTATATAAAAAACGACAAGCAAAATTGGGTAAACTAGATTTTGATATTTTAAAGCTGAACACCGCTCGTAAATAGGCACTGTCCGCCATATTTCTCTTTCAGCACCGCTCTTCCTACACCCCTATATAAGCCATAGACCTCTTAACAGTTCAAAGTATATCGCTGTAGAGGTCTCACCTGTGTGGACGTACATCTTGCCTCGCCATGTTACTCGGTCGCGATGAAATTGTCAAGTTTTACGCACTTTTTTCAAACCAGGAGAGTACTAACATCAAATGAACTGGTCATTGCATTATTTACAGACATAATGTGCACATAAATATCAATTAAATGCATAAAAATATAAAGACAACGAAAGGAACACTACACGTCGGCCACGAGTTTCAGATGTGCAATCGGGTGTAACGAAATCGAAGGGTTTATATACCAGGTACCTGTGTGACGGTTCCTATTTACGAGGGGTGTTCAGCTTTAATTATTTACATTTCATTGCTAATGTTTCTTGGATAATTTCAATATGTTGTGCTTCCCATAACTATTTTATTTTTTATTAGATTGTATCCCTACTTGTCTAGTTTATAATATAAATTTGATGATGATGATTTTTTATTTATAATTAGTCTTATCAAGGGATTGTAAATTGGTCTGTAAATTGTACTTAGTTAATGCATTTATGTTAATGCATTTATGAAGCACAGCTGTGATAGATACTTATCTAATTGACTGAATATAATTTTTTATTTTTTTTTGCATTTTTCAAATTCAAATATACATATACATAAAATTACTATTAAACTGATGTCAACTTCTTTTTTAAATATTATAATCACTCTTTCATACCACTTTCATTCATGCACTCATTCAAAAATCAAAAGTAAATGAACCTGAGGTTGTATATTAATTGGCTAAAAATAAATAAATGAAATGATAATATTCGTAGCAAATTCCACTTCTGTATAATTATGAACAAAAGAAATCTTCCCACTGTGACCAGCATTTTTCAAATTTCCTAAGTTGAAATTTTTGAACTGATGCATATTTCTCTATCTTGTATTTAAAACTTAAATAATATAATAGATCAACATAGTTTGGAATCTTATTTTGCTTCAGACATATAAATATGAATTGTTTTGTATATAAAATTATGAAGTTCACAGGTTTATTGTCTACACTTAGAGAATTTTCTCCAAATAATATATTGATAACATTGAATCCAACCCTCTTTGTTGTTTTTCTATATATAGACATACTAAGATCATTCCACAAGGGTAAAACATTAGTACAAACTAAAGAATACATGTCGTATTGTTTCTATTTCTTCTTTACAAAAAGTACAACATTCATTTGCAATGATCTTGATTTTTTTAAAATAATAATAATTTAGTTAACAGGAAGAATTATGTGTAGAACTCTGTATTGTAGCCATTGAACAGATGTATCATTAGTTGTCATAAAACATTTTGAAACAGTCTTGTATGCACAAATTTTGTTCAAGTGGTAATTCATTATTCCATCTTGATATTGCAGTTGGAACCACTTCAGTATAGTTCAAAATTTTCTAAATTGCCTTGATACATTTTTCATTCAATAAAATCACTTCAAAATACATTGGTAGAAAAGGAGTACAATTTTTTTTCAATTTTACTCATTCAACAAAGACTGATTTTAAAAACTTTGAAATAGCGCTAATAATACTGTTGTATTGCATGACATATACATCAGGCAAGTTAAACGTATGTAAAAAAAAATTATCGTATGTCAAAAAAGCTCCATTTGAAGATAAGAAATCTCCAACTATCTTTATACCATGTTGGTACAATACATTAATAAAGAAAGATTTATTGGCAACTGTAATACAAGAGTTGTACCATATTGGAACATTAATATTTTTCTTAATATAACCAGGCTGTTTGTTTAACATGTTCATTACCTGGTGCCATGATTGAAAAACATCTTGCCAAAAAACATTATTTTGTTTAATCATCTTTCTTATAAAATCATCCCAAAACTCTAACATTTTCATAGTAACATCTTTGCCGTTAATTGCAAAAAAAAAATATCCATCCATGATTTTGTGTTTGAGAGTTAACCTTTTAATCCATAAACATTTGAGAGAAGAAACAAATTATGGACTTCCAGCATTTTTAAACCACCGTTTGTGTAATCTTGCGTAACTATCTTTCTTTTTACTTTATCACCTCTAGATTTCCATATAAAATTAAATATTGCTGTATTCAATGAGGATAAAAATACTTTATCGGGTGTGGGTAGTGAAATAAATAGATGATTCAGTTTCGGCAGAATTAAAGTCTTGGCCACGGTAACCCTACCAACAAGAGTTAGAACCCTTCTCTGCCATTGTTAAATCAGTGAAAGAATTTTTGGCAGTTGTTTGTTGTAATTTGATTCAGTAATTTTATCTAACTCTACACAGAATTCTATCCCTAACAGATTAAAAGTTGTTCTACCCCAATTGAGTTTCCATCGAGTATGGTGAAAAACCTGATCTGAGAACTTTCTCGAGCCTATCAAAACCACCTTGGTTTTTGAGCTGTTAATTTTTAATCCCGAAAATTTTGAGAAAAACTCTAATGTATCTAGAGAATGAAAAAGAGACTCTGGTGAAATATCAAGTGTCAGTGTTGTATCATCTGCATATTGAGTTATCTTGTGTTCTTTACCATTAACTATGATACCCTTAATGTTTGTATTCTGTTTGATAAGTATGGCTAGGATCTCTGCACAGAGTAAAAATAAATATGGAGCAGTCGGATCACCTTGTCTGCAACCTCTCTGTATGTCAAATTGATCAGCCACATTGCAAAATATATAACTGGTTTAAAGTTTGTATTTAAAATCTTAACCCAGCTAATTATATTTTTTCCAAACCCCAAAAATGCAAAACTTTGTAAATAAACTCCCATGCAATAGAATCAAATGCTTTTTCATCTATGAGAATAAGTAAGCCAGGACTCTGTATATGTCATAAGGTCATATACAAACCTTGTGTTTTCACCTATGTATCTGCCTTTCATAAAACCAGACTGTGAAATAAGATAATCAAGGGTAGATCTTATTCTATAACTAATGCACCCTGAGATAAGTTTAAACATTACATTTAGCAAGGTAATTGGGCGCCAATTTTAAAAATTGTCTTGGCTTATCACCCTTGGGTAAACAGGATATAATTCCAAGCCTTTGAGTAATGGGAAGCTCTTTACTAAATATACAATTTATAGCTGATACAATGTACAACTTTAGATCTCACCAAAAAAATTCAAAGAACTCAACAGTGAATCCATCGCTTCCTGGAGATTTGTTATTTTTCATATTTTTTAAAACTAAGGAAATTTCTTTTTCTGTGATATTACCCTCGAGGGAATCTGAAGTATATATAATAATGAATATAATTCTAGTTGATAAAGCGTTCGGTGTCGTTTTCGTTAATTGGTCTTCCCTTTGGGACAAGATATCACACTCAGTGAAGTTGTAGACGGGTTTACCATTGCCTATATTTGACTATACATTTGACCTTTAAAAATTGATTCAGAAACACACAATACCACATAACATGTTATACTTAGAGGTATCCAAAGTAACACGAAAAAATAAAAAACAGCGTTACAATTCAATTTACAGGTAACGCATTCCCAAAATGTGGCGTCCCTTAAATAAAAAGATGACAATGAAAAGCATTTCTCTATGCATTTCTCTATGCGGTCAGTTCGTAAACTTTTGAATTTAATGGGTTTATTTTTAATCTTACCAGGATCCGTCACATCTTCAGCAAAAAATTATCCATTTATTTTTCTACGTGAATATTTACCAGTACTTATATTATTGTTTTAAATACAATAACTACACGATCTCTTACCATTGACTGCAATGGCCTAATATCAAAGTTCTATCAGAGCGAGACATTGCATTGGAAATTATTTAATGTTTACAGGATGTGTTAAAACTTGAAATTTGCAATGGGACAGAAAATAAATAAAAACTAAAATGCACTGTGGTACAAAATAGAAAATATGAAATAAAAATCATAGAAAGCGGAGCCAGGTGGTTTGGGACACCTGTCGATATTATCGTGGATTACTCTCACCGGCTAATAATTTTTAAATTTTAGAATTGGACTAAAAAAAATGTTTTAAATGTTTTTGGAAATGTAAAAACTATAAAATCTCAAGTGGGATTCAAACTTATTACCAAAAAAATTCGAAATTAACGCTTTAACCTTTGTTTATCTAGAAGTGTCCCATACAACCAGATCAGACCAGGCCACGTCAAGTTTTAGAGTATAAGACTTGACATTTTACCACATAAAAATGAATCATGAAGTTTTCATTGCATTTTCCAGAAGCAGACACCTCTAGATTCGGAGTATTTAAATCGTACAGAAGACAAATAAGAAGTCGAGAAAAAAAAGGAGAGAGGTACTAATAATCTGGGCGATTCCGCAAAAGCTACTGGAAACGTTTCTGGTAATGTACATGTTGCTTAGCAGAACTTGCTAAGTTTGAGTGGGGTATTGCCATTTTAAAAACGGACTTTTCTCTAAAATAAGTACCACAACCTTATCCGATACTGAGTGCACGTTGTTGTTGGTCCATTTAATGAGAAAACAAACACAGCCTAGGAGATCAGGAATTACCGCATTATTAAAGTTCAAACAACATAATAAAGGATTTGCAATGTACAATTATGAAGAAAATTTTCATTTTGTATGTCCTAATGGGAGTATTATAGAGACTACAAGATGGTTCAGCGGAATTCTCATCCAGAAATTTTGTTGGTCCACACTGTAATCTACGTAACATATTAAAGCTAACACTGATTATAAATAGGCAATGCCCGCCACATTTCTCTTTCATCACTGCTGTCCCCTTATATGGCGAAGAAAAGAACTTTAAAGAACTCTCATATGTGTGTACGTACATTTTCGCCTTGCTGTGTTACTCAGTTGCGATGAAATTATCAAATTTTAATTATAATTCTCATACGCATCTTAGTTATGTTATTTACACAAACGCTAGTTATTTGAATAGTTTTGCGAAAATCGACCGTCTTGGCTCTTTTTAGGGGCCATCTCAAAATACAGGTATATTTACTATAGGAATATATAGAAAAGTATCATATTCCGCAATTCGAAGCAGATCAAAAAATGGCTTTTTTCTCAGTTTGTAATATGTGATTAATAACATTATACAGTATTTATATATAAAAATTATAAATTTTAGCGTCTGTTTTTTAGTTTCAAAATATAAAAATGCAGCATATTTGGTATATTACAAATGTAAATTGGTACAAATATAATGGATTCCTTAGGAAAAATACCACAATTTTAGATCTTTTTAGATTGTTTAGATTTTAAATGCCGTATTTTTTCCTTTTTTTTGTTTAAAAACCATTCTGGTGATTACTACAAGCCTTTTCCCGCAAGCAAGCATTTTCCATATCAGAATTCAACAAACTTGTAAACTTTACATTTGTCGATTTGCAACAATATACATATGATAAACTAGGAATTAAATAAGCAAACTTGAAGGTTTAGTTCATTATTTAAAACAATTTAGCTGCAAAATGTGCATCATACGAAGGAAAAGAATCAATCATCCTTGGTGAATAAAATGTGTTTAAAGTGTTTTCAGCAAGTTCAGCTTCGTCACAATAGGTTATATATTTACATGTATCTGAAAAATTCAAACATGTTTGATCGTGCAAGGGGTTTTATTGACCAAATAATGGGAACCAAGCTTGTTTTACTCTATTGTGACCGAGTATATAATAAAGGCAAGGTTCTTTGTTTAATATGAAATAACGTTTAATATATAACATGAAATAATATGAAAAAATGACAATAACAAACCGTGATATACAAAAAGGTGATTCTTTAAATAAATTTAAATATATATATATACTATTATTTATACACAGTATTAGTTAGCCTCACGTAGGCACTAAGAAAAATTATAAGTTAAGGTGGAATAACACATCATCACAAAATGGCTGACTGCTGATCGAAACGACATTTCGTTTAATTAAAATGATTTTATGGACTGAAATATGTAACTTATTCCATAGCTGAGTGGATAAATTGATGGGCTTGTGATCCGTATATCCAGAGCTTGAATCCCACAGGGGCTTTTATTGTAACTCAAAAAAATTCCTGTTAATTTAAGTGACTTTTTCAAGGTGTGTTATTCCACCTTAAATAAATTATGAATAAATAGACTTTGACCCGTGCGTGCACGGGTTGACATTGCAAAATAGGCATAGACTTGACGAAATAGGTACATCGACACACCTTATTATTGACATTATTAACAAATCTATAAGCCTACAATAATGCTATTACTTAGCTGAAATGTATATTTTTTATTTTATACTTTCTCTCATAAGAAATCATTAATATATATGAACAAAATATGTAGCAAAAGTCCAATGAAAATCTACCCGTATTTGTATTATCATTTCTGAGTTCATTCATGCAGATGTGATATTGTGGAAACATAAACTAAAGATCCCGTTAGCGTGAATGTATTGCGCAAGCGCAAGATTGTAAAATCCAAAAAATCCAGGTGATTTCCAGGATTTTTTTTAGGAATTTTCTTTAAATATAAATTAGCAAAGCTTAACTGAAGAAAAAATAATTGGTGATATTCAATAGTGATCTTCAATGTGTCTATATATTCCTATGTAAAACTTGATTCCCTTACTGTGGCCCTACCCTACCCCCGGGGACCATGATTTAAACAAACTAAAATCTACAATACCTGAGGATGCTTCCATTTTAATTTGAGCTTTCCTGGCGTCATAGTTTTTGGGAAGAAAGTTTAAAGATTTTCTCTATATATTCCTATGTAAAACTTGATCCCCCTACTGTGGCCTAACCCTACCCCCGGGCACCATGATTTGAACAAAATAAAATCTACACTACCTGAGGATGCTTCCATTTTAATTTGAGCTTTCCTGGCTTCATAGTTTTTGAGAAGAAAGTTTAAAGATTTCCTCTATATATGTAAAACTTGATCCCCCTACTGTGGCCCTACCCTACCCCCGGGGACCATGATTTGAACAAACAAGAATATTCACTTCCTGAGGATGCTTCCATTTTAATTTGAGCTTTCCTGGCGTCATAGTTTTTGAGTAGAAAGTTTAAAGATTTTCACTATATATTCCTATGTAAAACTTGATCCCCCTACTGTAGCCGTACCCTACCCCCGGGGACCATGATTTGAACAAACAAGAATATTTGCTTCCTGAGGATGCTTCCATTTTAATTTGAGCTTTCCTGGCGTCATAGTTTTTTAGAAGAAAGTTTAAAGATTTTCTCAATATATTCCTATGTAAAACTTGATCCCCCTACTGTGGCCCAACCCTTCCCCCGGGGACCATGATTTGAACAAACTAAAATCTACACTACCTGAGGATGCTTCCATTTTAATTTGAGCTTTCCTGGCGTCATAGTTTTTGAGAAGAAAGTTTAAAGATTTCCTCTATATATTCCAATGTAAAATTTGATCCCCCTACTGTGGCCCTACCCTACCCCAGGGGACCATGATTTGAATAAACAAGAATATTAACTTCCTGAGGATGCTTCCATTTTAATTTGAGCTTTCCTGGCGTCATAATTTTTGAGAAGAAAGTTTAAAGATTTTCTCTATATATCCCTATGTAAAACTTGATTCCCCTACTGTGGCCCTACCCTACCCACGGGGACCATGACTTGAACAAACAAGAATATTCACATCCTGAGGATGCTTCCATTTTAATTTGAGCTTTCCTGGCGTCATAGTTTTTGAGAAGAAAGTTTAAAGATTTCCTTTATATATTCCTATGTAAAACTTGATCCCCCTACTGTGGCCTTACCCTTCCCCCGGGGACCATGATTTGAACAAACAAGAATATTCACTTCCTGAGGATGCTTCCATTTTAATTTGAGCTTTCCTGGCGTCATACTTTTTTAGAAGAAAGTTTAAAGATTTTCCCTATATATTCCTATGTAAAACTTGATCCCCCTACTGTGGCCCAACCCTTCCCCCAGGGACCATGATTTGAACAAACTAAAATCTACACTACCTGAGGATGCTTCCATTTTAATTTGAGCTTTCCTGGCGTCATAGTTTTTGAGAAGAAAGTTTAAAGATTTCCTCTATATATTCCTATGTAAAATTTGATCCCCCTACTGTGGCCCTACCCTACCCCAGGGGACCATGATTTGAATAAACAAGAATATTCACTTCCTGAGGATGCTTCCAATTTAATTTGAGCTTTCCTGGCGTCATAGTTTTTGAGAAGAAAGTTTAAAGATTTCCTCTATATGTTCCTATGTAAAACTTGATCCCCCTACTGTGGCCCTACCCTTCCCCCGGGGACCATGATTTGAACAAAAAAGAATATTCACTTCCTGAGGATGCTTCCATTTTAATTTGAGCTTTCCTGGCGTCATAGTTTTTGAGAAGAAAGTTTAAAGATTTTCTTTATATATTCCTATGTAAAACTTGATCCCCCTACTGTGGCCCAACCCTACCCCCGGGGACCATGATTTGAACAAACTAAAATCTACACTACCTGAGGATGCTTCCAATTTAATTTCAGCTTTCCAGGCGTCATAGTTTTTGGGAAGAAAGTTTAAAGATTTTCTCTATATATTCCTATGTAAAACTTGATCCCCCTACTGTGGCCCTACCCTACCCCCGGGGACCATGATTTGAACAAACAAAAATACTCACTTCTTGAGGATGCTTCCATTTTAATTTGAGCTTTCCTGGCGTCATAGTTTTTGAGAAGAAAGTTTAAAGATTTTCTCTATATATCCCTATGTAAAACTTGATCCCCCTACTGTGGCCCTACCCTTCCCCCGGGGACCATGATTTGAACAAAAAAGAATATTCACTTCCTGAGGATGCTTCCATTTTAATTTGAGCTTTCCTGGCGTCATAGTTTTTGAGAAGAAAGTTTAAAGATTTTCTCAATATATTCCTATGTAAAACTTGATCCCCCTACTGTGGCCCAACCCTTCCCCCGGGGACCATGATTTGAACAAACTAAAATCTACACTACCTGAGGATGCTTCCATTCTAATTTGAGCTTTCCTGGCGTCATAGTTTTTGAGAAGAAAGTTTAAAGATTTCCTCTATATATTCCTATGTAAAATTTGATCCCCCTACTGTGGCCCTACCCTACCCCAGGGGACCATGATTTGAATAAACAAGAATATTAACTTCCTGAGGATGCTTCCATTTTAATTTGAGCTTTCCTGGCGTCATAGTTTTTGAGAAGAAAGTTTAAAGATTTTCTCAATATATTCCTATGTAAAACTTGATCCCCCTACTGTGGCCCAACCCTTCCCCCGGGGACCATGATTTGAACAAACTAAAATCTACACTACCTGAGGATGCTTCCATTTTAATTTGAGCTTTCCTGGCGTCATAGTTTTTGAGAAGAAAGTTTAAAGATTTCCTCTATATATTCCTATGTAAAACTTGATCCCCCTACTGTGGCCCAACCCTACCCCCGGGGACCATGATTTGAACAAACAAGAATATTCGCTTCCTGAGGATGCTTCCATTTTAATTTGAGCTTTCCTGGCGTCATAGTTTTTGAGAAGAAAGTTTAAAGATTTCCTCTATATATTCCTATGTAAAACTTGATCCCCCTACTGTGGCCAAACCCTACCCCCGGGGACCATGATTTGAACAAACTAAAATCTACACTACCTGAGGATGCTTCCATTTTAATTTGAGCTTTCCTGGCGTCATACTTTTTTAGAAGAAAGTTTAAAGATTTTCCCTATATATTCCTATGTAAAACTTGATCCCCCTACTGTGGCCCAACCCTTCCCCCGGGGACCATGATTTGAACAAACAAGAATACTCGCTTCCTGAGGATACTTCCATTTTAATTTGAGCTTTCCTGGCGTCATAGTTTTTGAGAAGAAAGTTTAAAGATTTCCTCTATATATTCCTATGTAAAACTTGATCCCCCTACTGTGGCCCAACCCTACCTCCGGGGACCATGATTTGAACAAACTAAAATCTACACTACCTGAGGATGCTTCCATTTTAATTTGAGCTTTCCTGGCGTCATAGTTTTTGAGAAGAAAGTTTAAAGATTTTCTCTATATATTCCTATGTAAAACTTGATCCCCCTACTGTGGCCCTACCCTACCCCCGGGGACCATGATTTGAACAAACAAGAATATTCGCTTCCTGAGGATGCTTCCATTTTAATTTGAGCTTTCCTGGCGTCATAGTTTTTGAGAAGAAAGTTTAAAGATTTCCTCTATATATTCCTATGTAAAACTTGATCCCCCCCTACTGTGGCCAAACCCTACCCCCGGGGACCATGATTTGAACAAACTAAAATCTACACTACCTGAGGATGCTTCCATTTTAATTTGAGCTTTCCTGGCGTCATACTTTTTGAGAAGAAAGTTTAAAGATTTTCCCTATATATTCCTATGTAAAACTTGATCCCCCTACTGTGGCCCAACCCTTCCCCCGGGGACCATGATTTGAACAAACAAGAATACTCGCTTCCTGAGGATGCTTCCATTTTAATTTGAGCTTTCCTGGCGTCATAGTTTTTGAGAAGAAAGTTTAAAGATTTCCTCTATATATTCCTATGTAAAACTTGATCCCCCTACTGTGGCCCAACCCTACCTCCGGGGACCATGATTTGAACAAACTAAAATCTACACTACCTGAGGATGCTTCCATTTTAATTTGAGCTTTCCTGGCGTCATAGTTTTTGAGAAGAAAGTTTAAAGATTTCCTCTATATATTCCTATGTAAAATTTGATCCCCCTACTGTGGCCCTACCCTACCCCAGGGGACCATGATTTGAATAAACAAGAATATTCACTTCCTGAGGATGCTTCCATTTTAATTTGAGCTTTCCTGGCGTCATAATTTTTGAGAAGAAAGTTTAAAGATTTTCTCTATATATCCCTATGTAAAACTTGATTCCCCTACTGTGGCCTTACCCTTCTCCCGGGGACCATGATT
Organism: Magallana gigas; assembly: GCF_963853765.1. NCBI lineage: Eukaryota > Metazoa > Mollusca > Bivalvia > Ostreida > Ostreidae > Magallana > Magallana gigas. Next base: position 24,304,405 of record NC_088857.1, on the reverse strand, counting down.
TGAACAAAAAAGAATATTCACTTCCCGAGGATGCTTCCATTTTAATTTGAGCTTTCCTGGCGTCATAGTTTTTGAGAAGAAAGTTTAAAGATTTCCTCTATATATTCCTATGTAAAACTTGATCCCCCCCTACTGTGGCCAAACCCTACCCCCGGGGACCATGATTTGAACAAACTAAAATCTACACTACCTGAGGATGCTTCCATTTTAATTTGAGCTTTCCTGGCGTCATACTTTTTTAGAAGAAAGTTTAAAGATTTTCCCTATATATTCCTATGTAAAACTTGATCCCCCTACTTTGGCCCAACCCTTCCCCCGGGGACCATGATTTGAACAAACAAGAATACTCGCTTCCTGAGGATGCTTCCATTTTAATTTGAGCTTTCCTGGCGTCATAGTTTTTGAGAAGAAAGTTTAAAGATTTCCTCTATATATTCCTATGTAAAACTTGATCCCCCTACTGTGGCCCAACCCTACCTCCGGGGACCATGATTTGAACAAACTAAAATCTACACTACCTGAGGATGCTTCCAATTTAATTTCAGCTTTCCAGGCGTCATAGTTTTTGAGAAGAAAGTTTAAAGATTTTCTCTATATATTCCTATGTAAAATTTGATCCCCCTACTGTGGCCCTACCCTACCCCCGGGGACCATGATTTGAACAAACTAAAATACTCACTTGTTGAGGATGCTTCCATTTTAATTTGAGCTTTCCTGGCGTCATAGTTTTTGGGAAGAAAGTTTAAAGATTTTCTCTATATATTCCTATGTAAAACTTGATCCCCCTACTGTGGCCCTACCCTACCCCCGGGGACCATGATTTGAACAAACTAAAATCTACACTACCTGAGGATGCTTCCATTTTAATTTGAGCTTTCCTGGCGTCATACTTTTTGAGAAGAAAGTTTAAAGATTTTCTCTATATATTCCTATGTAAAACTTGATCCCCCTACTGTGGCCCTACCCTACCCCCGGGGACGATGATTTGAATAAACAAGAATATTCGCTTCCTGAGGATGCTTCCATTTTAATTTGAGCTTTCCTGGCGTCATAGTTTTTGAGAAGAAAGTTTAAAGATTTCCTCTATATATTCCTATGTAAAATTTGATCCCCCTACTGTGGCCCTACCCTACCCCAGGGGACCATGATTTGAATAAACAAGAATATTCACTTCCTGAGCATGCTTCCATTTTAATTTGAGCTTTCCTGGCGTCATAGTTTTTGAGAAGAAAGTTTAAAGATTTTCTCTATATATTCCTATGTAAAACTTGATCCCCCTACTGTGGCCCAACCCTACCCCTGGGGACCATGATTTGAACAAACTAAAATCTACACTACCTGAGAATGCTTCCAATTTAATTTCAGCTTTCCAGGCGTCATAGTTTTTGAGAAGAAAGTTTAAAGATTTTCTCTATATATTCCTATGTAAAATTTGATCCCCCTACTGTGGCCCTACCCTACCCCCGGGGACCATGATTTGAACAAACAAAAATACTCACTTCTTGAGGATGCTTCCATTTTAATTTGAGCTTTCCTGGCGTCATAGTTTTTGGGAAGAAAGTTTAAAGATTTTCTCTATATATTCCTATGTAAAACTTGATCCCCCTACTGTGGCCCTACCCTACCCCCGGGGACCATGATTTGAACAAACTAAAATCTACACTACCTGAGGATGCTTCCATTTTAATTTGAGCTTTCCTGGCGTCATACTTTTTGAGAAGAAAGTTTAAAGATTTTCTCTATATATTCCTATGTAAAACTTGATCCCCCTACTGTGGCCCTACCCTACCCCCGGGGACGATGATTTGAATAAACAAGAATATTCGCTTCCTGAGGATGCTTCCATTTTAATTTGAGCTTTCCTGGCGTCATAGTTTTTGAGAAGAAAGTTTAAAGATTTCCTCTATATATTCCTATGTAAAATTTGATCCCCCTACTGTGGCCCTACCCTACCCCAGGGGACCATGATTTGAATAAACAAGAATATTCACTTCCTGAGGATGCTTCCATTTTAATTTGAGCTTTCCTGGCGTCATAGTTTTTGAGAAGAAAGTTTAAAGATTTTCTCTATATATTCCAATGTAAAACTTGATCCCCCTACTGTGGCCCAACCCTACCCCCGGGGACCATGATTTGAACAAACTAAAATCTACACTACCTGAGGATGCTTCCAATTTAATTTCAGCTTTCCAGGCGTCATAGTTTTTGGGAAGAAAGTTTAAAGATTTTCTCTATATATTCCTATGTAAAACTTGATCCCCCTACTGTGGCCCTACCCTACCCCCGGGGACCATGATTTGAACAAACAAAAATACTCACTTCTTGAGGATGCTTCCATTTTAATTTGAGCTTTCCTGGCGTCATAGTTTTTGGGAAGAAAGTTTAAAGATTTTCTCTATATATTCCTATGTAAAACTTGATCCCCCTACTGTGGCCCTACCCTACCCCCGGGGACCATGATTTGAACAAACTAAAATCTACACTACCTGAGGATGCTTCCATTTTAATTTGAGCTTTCCTGGCGTCATACTTTTTGAGAAGAAAGTTTAAAGATTTTCTCTATATGTTCCTATGTAAAACTTGATCCCCCTACTGTGGCCCTACCCTACCCCCGGGGACCATGATTTGAACAAAAAAGAATATTCACTTCCTGAGGATGCTTCCATTTTAATTTGAGCTTTCCTGGCGTCATAGTTTTTGAGAAGAAAGTTTAAAGATTTCCTCTATATATTCCTATGTAAAATTTGATCCCCCTACTGTGGCCCTACCCTACCCCAGGGGACCATGATTTGAATAAACAAGAATATTCACTTCCTGAGGATGCTTCCATTTTAATTTGAGCTTTCCTGGCGTCATAATTTTTGAGAAGAAAGTTTAAAGATTTTCTCTATATATCCCTATGTAAAACTTGATTCCCCTACTGTGGCCCTACCCTACCCACGGGGACCATGACTTGAACAAACAAGAATATTCACATCCTGAGGATGCTTCCATTTTAATTTGAGCTTTCCTGGCGTCATAGTTTTTGAGAAGAAAGTTTAAAGATTTCCTCTATATATTCCTATGTAAAACTTGATCCCCCTACTGTGGCCTTACCCTTCCCCCGGGGACCATGATTTGAACAAAAAAGAATATTCACTTCCTGAGGATGCTTCCATTTTAATTTGAGCTTTCCTGGCGTCATAGTTTTTGAGAAGAAAGTTTAAAGATTTCCTCTATATATTCCTATGTAAAACTTGATCCCCCCCTACTGTGGCCAAACCCTACCCCCGGGGACCATGATTTGAACAAACTAAAATCTACACTACCTGAGGATGCTTCCATTTTAATTTGAGCTTTCCTGGCGTCATACTTTTTTAGAAGAAAGTTTAAAGATTTTCCCTATATATTCCTTTGTAAAACTTGATCCCCCTACTGTGGCCCAACCCTTCCCCCGGGGACCATGATTTGAACAAAAAAGAATATTCACTTCCTGAGGATGCTTCCATTTTAATTTGAGCTTTCCTCGCGTCATAATTTTTTAAAAGAAAGTTTAAAGATTTTCTCAATATATTCCTATGTAAAACTTGATCCCCCTACTGTGGCCCAACCCTTCCCCCGGGGACCATGATTTGAACAAACTAAAATCTACACTACCTGAGGATGCTTCCATTTTAATTTGAGCTTTCCTGGCGTCATAGTTTTTGAGAAGAAAGTTTAAAGATTTCCTCTATATATTCCTATGTAAAACTTGATCCCCCTACTGTGGCCCTACCCTACCCCAGGGGACCATGATTTGAATAAACAAGAATATTCACTTCCTGAGCATGCTTCCATTTTAATTTGAGCTTTCCTGGCGTCATAGTTTTTGAGAAGAAAGTTTAAAGATTTTCTCTATATATTCCTATGTAAAACTTGATCCCCCTACTGTGGCCCAACCCTACCCCTGGGGACCATGATTTGAACAAACTAAAATCTACACTACCTGAGGATGCTTCCAATTTAATTTCAGCTTTCCAGGCGTCATAGTTTTTGAGAAGAAAGTTTAAAGATTTTCTCTATATATTCCTATGTAAAATTTGATCCCCCTACTGTGGCCCTACCCTACCCCCGGGGACCATGATTTGAACAAACAAAAATACTCACTTCTTGAGGATGCTTCCATTTTAATTTGAGCTTTCCTGGCGTCATAGTTTTTGGGAAGAAAGTTTAAAGATTTTCTCTATCTATTCCTATGTAAAACTTGATCCCCCTACTGTGGCCTTACCCTACCCCCGGGGACCATGATTTGAACAAACTAAAATCTACACTACCTGAGGATGCTTCCATTTTAATTTGAGCTTTCCTGGCGTCATACTTTTTGAGAAGAAAGTTTAAAGATTTTCTCTATATATTCCTATGTAAAACTTGATCCCCCTACTGTGGCCCTACCCTACCCCCGGGGACGATGATTTGAATAAACAAGAATATTCGCTTCCTGAGGATGCTTCCATTTTAATTTGAGCTTTCCTGGCGTCATACTTTTTGAGAAGAAAGTTTAAAGATTTCCTCTATATATTCCTATGTAAAATTTGATCCCCCTACTGTGGCCCTACCCTACCCCAGGGGACCATGATTTGAATAAACAAGAATATTCACTTCCTGAGCATGCTTCCATTTTAATTTGAGCTTTCCTGGCGTCATAGTTTTTGAGAAGAAAGTTTAAAGATTTCCTCTATATATTCCTATGTAAAACTTGATCCCCCTACTGTGGCCCAACCCTACCCCTGGGGACCATGATTTGAACAAACTAAAATCTACACTACCTGAGGATGCTTCCAATTTAATTTCAGCTTTCCAGGCGTCATAGTTTTTGAGAAGAAAGTTTAAAGATTTTCTCTATATATTCCTATGTAAAATTTGATCCCCCTACTGTGGCCCTACCCTACCCCCGGGGACCATGATTTAAACAAACAAAAATACTCACTTCTTGAGGATGCTTCCATTTTAATTTGAGCTTTCCTGGCGTCATAGTTTTTGGGAAGAAAGTTTAAAGATTTTCTCTATATATTCCTATGTAAAACTTGATCCCCCTACTGTGGCCCTACCTTACCCCCGGGGACCATGATTTGAACAAACTAAAATCTACACTACCTGAGGATGCTTCCAATTTAATTTCAGCTTTCCAGGCGTCATAGTTTTTGAGAAGAAAGTTTAAAGATTTTCTCTATATATTCCTATGTAAAACTTGATCCCCCTACTGTGGCCCTACCCTACCCCCGGGGACCATGATTTGAACAAAAAGAATATTCACTTCCTGAGGATGCTTCCATTTTAATTTGAGCTTTCCTGGCGTCATAGTTTTTGAGAAGAAAGTTTAAAGATTTCCTCTATATATTCCTATGTAAAATTTGATCCCCCTACTGTGGCCCTACCCTACCCCAGGGGACCATGATTTGAATAAACAAGAATATTCACTTCCTGAGGATGCTTCCATTTTAATTTGAGCTTTCCTGGCGTCATAATTTTTGAGAAGAAAGTTTAAAGATTTTCTCTATATATCCCTATGTAAAACTTGATTCCCCTACTGTGGCCCTACCCTACCCACGGGGACCATGACTTGAACAAACAAGAATATTCACATCCTGAGGATGCTTCCATTTTAATTTGAGCTTTCCTGGCGTCATAGTTTTTGAGAAGAAAGTTTAAAGATTTCCTCTATATATTCCTATGTAAAACTTGATCCCCCTACTGTGGCCTTACCCTTCCCCCGGGGACCATGATTTGAACAAAAAAGAATATTCACTTCCTGAGGATGCTTCCATTTTAATTTGAGCTTTCCTGGCGTCATAGTTTTTGAGAAGAAAGTTTAAAGATTTCCTCTATATATTCCTATGTAAAACTTGACCCCCCCCTACTGTGGCCAAACCCTACCCCCGGGGACCATGATTTGAACAAACTAAAATCTACACTACCTGAGGATGCTTCCATTTTAATTTGAGCTTTCCTGGCGTCATACTTTTTTAGAAGAAAGTTTAAAGATTTTCCCTATATATTCCTTTGTAAAACTTGATCCCCCTACTGTGGCCCAACCCTTCCCCCGGGGACCATGATTTGAACAAAAAAGAATATTCACTTCCTGAGGATGCTTCCATTTTAATTTGAGCTTTCCTCGCGTCATAATTTTTTAAAAGAAAGTTTAAAGATTTTCTCAATATATTCCTATGTAAAACTTGATCCCCCTACTGTGGCCCAACCCTTCCCCCGGGGACCATGATTTGAACAAACTAAAATCTACACTACCTGAGGATGCTTCCATTTTAATTTGAGCTTTCCTGGCGTCATAGTTTTTGAGAAGAAAGTTTAAAGATTTCCTCTATATATTCCTATGTAAAACTTGATCCCCCTACTGTGGCCCTACCCTACCCCAGGGGACCATGATTTGAATAAACAAGAATATTCACTTCCTGAGCATGCTTCCATTTTAATTTGAGCTTTCCTGGCGTCATAGTTTTTGAGAAGAAAGTTTAAAGATTTTAACTATATATTCCTATGTAAAATTTGATCCCCCTACTGTGGCCCTACCCTACCCCCGGGGACGATGATTTGAATAAACAAGAATATTCGCTTCCTGAGGATGCTTCCATTTTAATTTGAGCTTTCCTGGCGTCATAGTTTTTGAGAAGAAAGTTTAAAGATTTCCTCTATATATTCCTATGTAAAATTTGATCCCCCTACTGTGGCCCTACCCTACCCCAGGGGACCATGATTTGAATAAACAAGAATATTCACTTCCTGAGCATGCTTCCATTTTAATTTGAGCTTTCCTGGCGTCATAGTTTTTGAGAAGAAAGTTTAAAGATTTTCTCTATATATTCCTATGTAAAACTTGATCCCCCTACTGTGGCCCAACCCTACCCCTGGGGACCATGATTTGAACAAACTAAAATCTACACTACCTGAGGATGCTTCCAATTTAATTTCAGCTTTCCAGGCGTCATAGTTTTTGAGAAGAAAGTTTAAAGATTTTCTCTATATATTCCTATGTAAAATTTGATCCCCCTACTGTGGCCCTACCCTACCTCCGGGGACCATGATTTGAACAAACAAAAATACTCACTTCTTGAGGATGCTTCCATTTTAATTTGAGCTTTCCTGGCGTCATAGTTTTTGGGAAGAAAGTTTAAAGATTTTCTCTATATATTCCTATGTAAAACTTGATCCCCCTACTGTGGCCCTACCTTACCCCCGGGGACCATGATTTGAACAAACTAAAATATTCACATCCTGAGGATGCTTCCATTTTAATTTGAGCTTTCCAGGCGTCATAGTTTTTGGGAAGAAAGTTTAAAGATTTTCTCTATATGTTCCTATGTAAAAGTTGATCCCCCTACTGTGGCCCTACCCTACCCCCGGGGACCATGATTTGAACAAAAAAGAATATTCACTTCCTGAGGATGCTTCCATTTTAATTTGAGCTTTCCTGGCGTCATAGTTTTTGAGAAGAAAGTTTAAAGATTTCCTCTATATATTCCTATGTAAAACTTGACCCCCCCCTACTGTGGCCAAACCCTACCCCCGGGGACCATGATTTGAACAAACTAAAATCTACACTACCTGAGGATGCTTCCATTTTAATTTGAGCTTTCCTGGCGTCATACTTTTTTAGAAGAAAGTTTAAAGATTTTCCCTATATATTCCTTTGTAAAACTTGATCCCCCTACTGTGGCCCAACCCTTCCCCCGGGGACCATGATTTGAACAAAAAAGAATATTCACTTCCTGAGGATGCTTCCATTTTAATTTGAGCTTTCCTCGCGTCATAATTTTTTAAAAGAAAGTTTAAAGATTTTCTCAATATATTCCTATGTAAAACTTGATCCCCCTACTGTGGCCCAACCCTTCCCCCGGGGACCATGATTTGAACAAACTAAAATCTACACTACCTGAGGATGCTTCCATTTTAATTTGAGCTTTCCTGGCGTCATAGTTTTTGAGAAGAAAGTTTAAAGATTTCCTCTATATATTCCTATGTAAAACTTGATCCCCCTACTGTGGCCCAACCCTACCCCTGGGGACCATGATTTGAACAAACTAAAATCTACACTACCTGAGGATGCTTCCAATTTAATTTCAGCTTTCCAGGCGTCATAGTTTTTGGGAAGAAAGTTTAAAGATTTTCTCTATATGTTCCTATGTAAAAGTTGATCCCCCTACTGTGGCCCTACCCTACCCCCGGGGACCATGATTTGAACAAAAAAGAATATTCACTTCCTGAGGATGCTTCCATTTTAATTTGAGCTTTCCTGGCGTCATAGTTTTTGAGAAGAAAGTTTAAAGATTTCCTCTATATATTCCTATGTAAAATTTGATCCCCCTACTGTGGCCCTACCCTACCCCAGGGGACCATGATTTGAATAAACAAGAATATTCACTTCCTGAGGATGCTTCCATTTTAATTTGAGCTTTCCTGGCGTCATAATTTTTGAGAAGAAAGTTTAAAGATTTTCTCTATATATCCCTATGTAAAACTTGATTCCCCTACTGTGGCCCTACCCTACCCACGGGGACCATGACTTGAACAAACAAGAATATTCACATCCTGAGGATGCTTCCATTTTAATTTGAGCTTTCCTGGCGTCATAGTTTTTGAGAAGAAAGTTTAAAGATTTCCTCTATATATTCCTATGTAAAACTTGATCCCCCTACTGTGGCCTTACCCTTCCCCCGGGGACCATGATTTGAACAAAAAAGAATATTCACTTCCTGAGGATGCTTCCATTTTAATTTGAGCTTTCCTGGCGTCATAGTTTTTGAGAAGAAAGTTTAAAGATTTCCTCTATATATTCCTATGTAAAACTTGATCCCCCCCTACTGTGGCCAAACCCTACCCCCGGGGACCATGATTTGAACAAACTAAAATCTACACTACCTGAGGATGCTTCCATTTTAATTTGAGCTTTCCTGGCGTCATACTTTTTGAGAAGAAAGTTTAAAGATTTCCTCTATATATTCCTATGTAAAACTTGATCCCCCTACTGTGGCCCTACCCTACCCCAGGGGACCATGATTTGAATAAACAAGAATATTCACTTCCTGAGCATGCTTCCATTTTAATTTGAGCTTTCCTGGCGTCATAGTTTTTGAGAAGAAAGTTTAAAGATTTTCTCTATATATTCCAATGTAAAACTTGATCCCCCTACTGTGGCCCAACCCTACCCCTGGGGACCATGATTTGAACAAACTAAAATCTACACTACCTGAGGATGCTTCCAATTTAATTTCAGCTTTCCAGGCGTCATAGTTTTTGAGAAGAAAGTTAAAAGATTTTCTCTATATATTCCTATGTAAAATTTGATCCCCCTACTGTGGCCCTACCCTACCCCCGGGGACCATGATTTGAACAAACAAAAATACTCACTTCTTGAGGATGCTTCCATTTTAATTTGAGCTTTCCTGGCGTCATAGTTTTTTAGAAGAAAGTTTAAAGATTTTCTCTATATATTCCTATGTAAAACTTGATCCCCCTACTGTGGCCTTACCCTACCCCCGGGGACCATGATTTGAACAAACTAAAATCTACACTACCTGAGGATGCTTCCATTTTAATTTGAGCTTTCCTGGCGTCATACTTTTTGAGAAGAAAGTTTAAAGATTTTCTCTATATATTCCTATGTAAAACTTGACCCCCCTACTGTGGCCCTACCCTACCCCCGGGGACGATGATTTGAATAACCAAGAATATTCGCTTCCTGAGGATGCTTCCATTTTAATTTGAGCTTTCCTGGCGTCATAGTTTTTGAGAAGAGAGTTTAAAGATTTCCTCTATATATTCCTATGTAAAATTTGATCCCCCTACTGTGGCCCTACCCTACTCCAGGGGACCATGATTTGAATAAACAAGAATATTCACTTCCTGAGCATGCTTCCATTTTAATTTGAGCTTTCCTGGCGTCATAGTTTTTGAGAAGAAAGTTTAAAGATTTTCTCTATATATTCCTTTGTAAAACTTGATCCCCCTACTGTGGCCCAACCCTACCCCTGGGGACCATGATTTGAACAAACTAAAATCTACACTACCTGAGGATGCTTCCAATTTAATTTCAGCTTTCCAGGCGTCATAGTTTTTGAGAAGAAAGTTTAAAGATTTTCTCTATATATTCCTATGTAAAATTTGATCCCCCTACTGTGGCCCTACCCTACCCCCGGGGACCATGATTTGAACAAACAAAAATACTCACTTCTTGAGGATGCTTCCATTTTAATTTGAGCTTTCCTGGCGTCATAGTTTTTGGGAAGAAAGTTTAAAGATTTTCTCTATATATTCCTATGTAAAACTTGATCCCCCTACTGTGGCCCTACCTTACCCCCGGGGACCATGATTTGAACAAACTAAAATCTACACTACCTGAGGATGCTTCCAATTTAATTTCAGCTTTCCAGGCGTCATAGTTTTTGGGAAGAAAGTTTAAAGATTTTCTCTATATATTCCTATGTAAAACTTGATCCCCCTACTGTGGCCCTACCCTACCCCCGGGGACCATGATTTGAACAAACAAAAATACTCACTTCTTGAGGATGCTTCCATTTTAATTTGAGCTTTCCTGGCGTCATAGTTTTTGGGAAGAAAGTTTAAAGATTTTCTCTATATATTCCTATGTAAAACTTGATCCCCCTACTGTGGCCCTACCCTACCCCCGGGGACCATGATTTGAACAAACTAAAATCTACACTACCTGAGGATGCTTCCATTTTAATTTGAGCTTTCCTGGCGTCATACTTTTTGAGAAGAAAGTTTAAAGATTTTCTCTATATGTTCCTATGTAAAACTTGATCCCCCTACTGTGGCCCTACCCTACCCCCGGGGACCATGATTTGAACAAAAAAGAATATTCACTTCCTGAGGATGCTTCCATTTTAATTTGAGCTTTCCTGGCGTCATAGTTTTTGAGAAGAAAGTTTAAAGATTTCCTCTATATATTCCTATGTAAAATTTGATCCCCCTACTGTGGCCCTACCCTACCCGAGGGGACCAAGATTTGAATAAACAAGAATATTCACTTCCTGAGGATGCTTCCATTTTAATTTGAGCTTTCCTGGCGTCATAATTTTTGAGAAGAAAGTTTAAAGATTTTCTCTATATATCCCTATGTAATACTTGATTCCCCTACTGTGGCCCTACCCTACCCACGGGGACCATGACTTGAACAAACAAGAATATTCACATCCTGAGGATGCTTCCATTTTAATTTGAGCTTTCCTGGCGTCATAGTTTTTGAGAAGAAAGTTTAAAGATTTCCTCTATATATTCCTATGTAAAACTTGATCCCCCTACTGTGGCCTTACCCTTCCCCCGGGGACCATGATTTGAACAAAAAAGAATATTCACTTCCTGAGGATGCTCCCATTTTAATTTGAGCTTTCCTGGCGTCATAGTTTTTGAGAAGAAAGTTTAAAGATTTCCTCTATATATTCCTATGTAAAACTTGATCCCCCCCTACTGTGGCCAAACCCTACCCCCGGGGACCATGATTTGAACAAACTAAAATCTACACTACCTGAGGATGCTTCCATTTTAATTTGAGCTTTCCTGGCGTCATACTTTTTTAGAAGAAAGTTTAAAGATTTTCCCTATATATTCCTTTGTAAAACTTGATCCCCCTACTGTGGCCCAACCCTTCCCCCGGGGACCATGATTTGAACAAAAAAGAATATTCACTTCCTGAGGATGCTTCCATTTTAATTTGAGCTTTCCTCGCGTCATAATTTTTTAAAAGAAAGTTTAAAGATTTTCTCTATATATTCCTATGTAAAACTTGATCCCCCTACTGTGGCCCAACCCTTCCCCCGGGGACCATGATTTGAACAAACTAAAATCTACACTACCTGAGGATGCTTCCATTTTAATTTGAGCTTTCCTGGCGTCATAGTTTTTGAGAAGAAAGTTTAAAGATTTCCTCTATATATTCCTATGTAAAACTTGATCCCCCTACTGTGGCCCTACCCTACCCCAGGGGACCATGATTTGAATAAACAAGAATATTCACTTCCTGAGCATGCTTCCATTTTAATTTGAGCTTTCCTGGCGTCATAGTTTTTGAGAAGAAAGTTTAAAGATTTTCTCTATATATTCCTATGTAAAACTTGATCCCCCTACTGTGGCCCAACCCTACCCCTGGGGACCATGATTTGAACAAACTAAAATCTACACTACCTGAGGATGCTTCCAATTTAATTTCAGCTTTCCAGGCGTCATAGTTTTTGAGAAGAAAGTTTAAAGATTTTCTCTATATATTCCTATGTAAAATTTGATCCCCCTACTGTGGCCCTACCCTACCCCCGGGGACCATGATTTGAACAAACAAAAATACTCACTTCTTGAGGATGCTTCCATTTTAATTTGAGCTTTCCTGGCGTCATAGTTTTTGGGAAGAAAGTTTAAAGATTTTCTCTATATATCCCTATGTAAAACTTGATCCCCCTACTGTGGCCTTACCCTACCCCCGGGGACCATGATTTGAACAAACTAAAATCTACACTACCTGAGGATGCTTCCATTTTAATTTGAGCTTTCCGGGCGTCATACTTTTTGAGAAGAAAGTTTAAAGATTTTCTCTATATATTCCTATGTAAAACTTGATCCCCCTACTGTGGCCCTACCCTACCCCCGGGGACGATGATTTGAATAAACAAGAATATTCGCTTCCTGAGGATGCTTCCATTTTAATTTGAGCTTTCCTGGCGTCATAGTTTTTGAGAAGAAAGTTTAAAGATTTCCTCTATATATTCCTATGTAAAATTTGATCCCCCTACTGTGGCCCTACCCTACCCCAGGGGACCATGATTTGAATAAACAAGAATATTCACTTCCTGAGCATGTTTCCATTTTAATTTGAGCTTTCCTGGCGTCATAGTTTTTGAGAAGAAAGTTTAAAGATTTTCTCTATATATTCCTATGTAAAACTTGATCCCCCTACTGTGGCCCAACCCTACCCCTGGGGACCATGATTTGAACAAACTAAAATCTACACTACCTGAGGATGCTTCCAATTTAATTTCAGCTTTCCAGGCGTCATAGTTTTTGAGAAGAAAGTTTAAAGATTTTCTCTATATATTCCTATGTAAAATTTGACCCCCCTACTGTGGCCCTACCCTACCCCCGGGGACCATGATTTGAACAAACAAAAATACTCACTTCTTGAGGATGCTTCCATTTTAATTTGAGCTTTCCTGGCGTCATAGTTTTTGGGAAGAAAGTTTAAAGATTTTCTCTATATATTCCTATGTAAAACTTGATCCCCCTACTGTGGCCCTACCTTACCCCCGGGGACCATGATTTGAACAAACTAAAATCTACACTACCTGAGGATGCTTCCAATTTAATTTGAGCTTTCCAGGCGTCATAGTTTTTGGGAAGAAAGTTTAAAGATTTTCTCTATATGTTCCTATGTAAAAGTTGATCCCCCTACTGTGGCCCTACCCTACCCCCGGGGACCATGATTTGAACAAAAAAGAATATTCACTTCCTGAGGATGCTTCCATTTTAATTTGAGCTTTCCTGGCGTCATAGTTTTTGAGAAGAAAGTTTAAAGATTTCCTCTATATATTCCTATGTAAAATTTGATCCCTCTACTGTGGCCCTACCCTACCCCAGGGGACCATGATTTGAATAAACAAGAATATTCACTTCCTGAGGATGCTTCCATTTTAATTTGAGCTTTCCTGGCATCATAATTTTTGAGAAGAAAGTTTAAAGATTTTCTCTATATATCCCTATGTAAAACTTGATTCCCCTACTGTGGCCCTACCCTACCCACGGGGACCATGACTTGAACAAACAAGAATATTCACATCCTGAGGATGCTTCCATTTTAATTTGAGCTTTCCTGGCGTCATAGTTTTTGAGAAGAAAGTTTAAAGATTTCCTCTATATATTCCTATGTAAAACTTGATCCCCCTACTGTGGCCTTACCCTTCCCCCGGGGACCATGATTTGAACAAAAAAGAATATTCACTTCCTGAGGATGCTTCCATTTTAATTTGAGCTTTCCTGGCGTCATAGTTTTTGAGAAGAAAGTTTAAAGATTTCCTCTATATATTCCTATGTAAAACTTGATCCCCCCCTACTGTGGCCAAACCCTACCCCCGGGGACCATGATTTGAACAAACTAAAATCTACACTACCTGAGGATGCTTCCATTTTAATTTGAGCTTTCCTGGCGTCATACTTTTTTAGAAGAAAGTTTAAAGATTTTCCCTATATATTCCTTTGTAAAACTTGATCCCCCTACTGTGGCCCAACCCTTCCCCCGGGGACCATGATTTGAACAAAAAAGAATATTCACTTCCTGAGGATGCTTCCATTTTAATTTGAGCTTTCCTCGCGTCATAATTTTTTAAAAGAAAGTTTAAAGATTTTCTCAATATATTCCTATGTAAAACTTGATCCCCCTACTGTGGCCCAACCCTTCCCCCGGGGACCATGATTTGAACAAACTAAAATCTACACTACCTGAGGATGCTTCCATTTTAATTTGAGCTTTCCTGGCGTCATAGTTTTTGAGAAGAAAGTTTAAAGATTTCCTCTATATATTCCTATGTAAAACTTGATCCCCCTACTGTGGCCCTACCCTACCCCAGGGGACCATGATTTGAATAAACAAGAATATTCACTTCCTGAGCATGCTTCCATTTTAATTTGAGCTTTCCTGGCGTCATAGTTTTTGAGAAGAAAGTTTAAAGATTTTCTCTATATATTCCTATGTAAAACTTGATCCCCCTACTGTGGCCCAACCCTACCCCTGGGGACCATGATTTGAACAAACTAAAATCTACACTACCTGAGGATGCTTCCAATTTAATTTCAGCTTTCCAGGCGTCATAGTTTTTGAGAAGAAAGTTTAAAGATTTTCTCTATATATTCCTATGTAAAATTTGATCCCCCTACTGTGGCCCTACCCTACCCCCGGGGACCATGATTTGAACAAACAAAAATACTCACTTCTTGAGGATGCTTCCATTTTAATTTGAGCTTTCCTGGCGTCATAGTTTTTGGGAAGAAAGTTTAAAGATTTTCTCTATATATCCCTATGTAAAACTTGATCCCCCTACTGTGGCCTTACCCTACCCCCGGGGACCATGATTTGAACAAACTAAAATCTACACTACCTGAGGATGCTTCCATTTTAATTTGAGCTTTCCTGGCGTCATACTTTTTGAGAAGAAAGTTTAAAGATTTTCTCTATATATTCCTATGTAAAACTTGATCCCCCTACTGTGGCCCTACCCTACCCCCGGGGACGATGATTTGAATAAACAAGAATATTCGCTTCCTGAGGATGCTTCCATTTTAATTTGAGCTTTCCTGGCGTCATAGTTTTTGAGAAGAAAGTTTAAAGATTTCCTCTATATATTCCTATGTAAAATTTGATCCCCCTACTGTGGCCCTACCCTACCCCAGGGGACCATGATTTGAATAAACAAGAATATTCACTTCCTGAGCATGTTTCCATTTTAATTTGAGCTTTCCTGGCGTCATAGTTTTTGAGAAGAAAGTTTAAAGATTTTCTCTATATATTCCTATGTAAAACTTGATCCCCCTACTGTGGCCCTACCCTACCCCTGGGGACCATGATTTGAACAAACTAAAATCTACACTACCTGAGGATGCTTCCAATTTAATTTCAGCTTTCCAGGCGTCATAGTTTTTGAGAAGAAAGTTTAAAGATTTTCTCTATATATTCCTATGTAAAATTTGACCCCCCTACTGTGGCCCTACCCTACCCCCGGGGACCATGATTTGAACAAACAAAAATACTCACTTCTTGAGGATGCTTCCATTTTAATTTGAGCTTTCCTGGCGTCATAGTTTTTGGGAAGAAAGTTTAAAGATTTTCTCTATATATTCCTATGTAAAACTTGATCCCCCTACTGTGGCCCTACCTTACCCCCGGGGACCATGATTTGAACAAACTAAAATCTACACTACCTGAGGATGCTTCCAATTTAATTTGAGCTTTCCAGGCGTCATAGTTTTTGGGAAGAAAGTTTAAAGATTTTCTCTATATGTTCCTATGTAAAAGTTGATCCCCCTACTGTGGCCCTACCCTACCCCCGGGGACCATGATTTGAACAAAAAAGAATATTCACTTCCTGAGGATGCTTCCATTTTAATTTGAGCTTTCCTGGCGTCATAGTTTTTGAGAAGAAAGTTTAAAGATTTCCTCTATATATTCCTATGTAAAATTTGATCCCTCTACTGTGGCCCTACCCTACCCCAGGGGACCATGATTTGAATAAACAAGAATATTCACTTCCTGAGGATGCTTCCATTTTAATTTGAGCTTTCCTGGCATCATAATTTTTGAGAAGAAAGTTTAAAGATTTTCTCTATATATCCCTATGTAAAACTTGATTCCCCTACTGTGGCCCTACCCTACCCACGGGGACCATGACTTGAACAAACAAGAATATTCACATCCTGAGGATGCTTCCATTTTAATTTGAGCTTTCCTGGCGTCATAGTTTTTGAGAAGAAAGTTTAAAGATTTCCTCTATATATTCCTATGTAAAACTTGATCCCCCTACTGTGGCCTTACCCTTCCCCCGGGGACCATGATTTGAACAAAAAAGAATATTCACTTCCTGAGGATGCTTCCATTTTAATTTGAGCTTTCCTGGCGTCATAGTTTTTGAGAAGAAAGTTTAAAGATTTCCTCTATATATTCCTATGTAAAACTTGATCCCCCCCTACTGTGGCCAAACCCTACCCCCGGGGACCATGATTTGAACAAACTAAAATCTACACTACCTGAGGATGCTTCCATTTTAATTTGAGCTTTCCTGGCGTCATACTTTTTTAGAAGAAAGTTTAAAGATTTTCCCTATATATTCCTTTGTAAAACTTGATCCCCCTACTGTGGCCCAACCCTTCCCCCGGGGACCATGATTTGAACAAAAAAGAATATTCACTTCCTGAGGATGCTTCCATTTTAATTTGAGCTTTCCTCGCGTCATAATTTTTTAAAAGAAAGTTTAAAGATTTTCTCAATATATTCCTATGTAAAACTTGATCCCCCTACTGTGGCCCAACCCTTCCCCCGGGGACCATGATTTGAACAAACTAAAATCTACACTACCTGAGGATGCTTCCATTTTAATTTGAGCTTTCCTGGCGTCATAGTTTTTGAGAAGAAAGTTTAAAGATTTCCTCTTTATATTCCTATGTAAAACTTGATCCCCCTACTGTGGCCCTACCCTACCCCAGGGGACCATGATTTGAATAAACAAGAATATTCACTTCCTGAGCATGCTTCCATTTTAATTTGAGCTTTCCTGGCGTCATAGTTTTTGAGAAGAAAGTTTAAAGATTTTCTCTATATATTCCTATGTAAAACTTGATCCCCCTACTGTGGCCCAACCCTACCCCCGGGGACCATGATTTGAACAAACTAAAATCTACACTACCTGAGGATGCTTCCAATTTAATTTCAGCTTTCCAGGCGTCATAGTTTTTGAGAAGAAAGTTTAAAGATTTTCTCTATATATTCCTATGTAAAATTTGATCCCCCTACTGTGGCCCTACCCTACCCCCGGGGACCATGATTTGAACAAACAAAAATACTCACTTCTTGAGGATGCTTCCATTTTAATTTGAGCTTTCCTGGCGTCATAGTTTTTGGGAAGAAAGTTTAAAGATTTTCTCTATATATTCCTATGTAAAACTTGATCCCCCTACTGTGGCCTTACCCTACCCCCGGGGACCATGATTTGAACAAACTAAAATCTACACTACCTGAGGATGCTTCCATTTTAATTTGAGCTTTCCTGGCGTCATACTTTTTGAGAAGAAAGTTTAAAGATTTTCTCTATATATTCCTATGTAAAACTTGATCCCCCTACTGTGGATCTACCCTACCCCCGGGGACGATGATTTGAATAACCAAGAATATTCGCTTCCTGAGGATGCTTCCATTTTAATTTGAGCTTTCCTGGCGTCATAGTTTTTGAGAAGAAAGTTTAAAGATTTCCTCTATATATTCCTATGTAAAATTTGATCCCCCTACTGTGGCCCTACCCTACCCCAGGGGACCATGATTTGAATAAACAAGAATATTCACTTCCTGAGCATGCTTCCATTTTAATTTGAGCTTTCCTGGCGTCATAGTTTTTGAGAAGAAAGTTTAAAGATTTTCTCTATATATTCCTATGTAAAACTTGATCCCCCTACTGTGGCCCAACCCTACCCCTGGGGACCATGATTTGAACAAACTAAAATCTACACTACCTGAGGATGCTTCCAATTTAATTTCAGCTTTCCAGGCGTCATAGTTTTTGAGAAGAAAGTTTAAAGATTTTCTCTATATATTCCTATGTAAAATTTGATCCCCCTACTGTGGCCCTACCCTACCCCCGGGGACCATGATTTGAACAAACAAAAATACTCACTTCTTGAGGATGCTTCCATTTTAATTTGAGCTTTCCTGGCGTCATAGTTTTTGGGAAGAAAGTTTAAAGATTTTCTCTATATATTCCTATGTAAAACTTGATCCCCCTACTGTGGCCCTACCTTACCCCCGGGGACCATGATTTGAACAAACTAAAATCTACACTACCTGAGGATGCTTCCAATTTAATTTCAGCTTTCCAGGCGTCATAGTTTTTGGGAAGAAAGTTTAAAGATTTTCTCTATATATTCCTATGTAAAACTTGATCCCCCTACTGTGGCCCTACCCTACCCCCGGGGACCATGATTTGAACAAACAAAAATACTCACTTCTTGAGGATGCTTCCATTTTAATTTGAGCTTTCCTGGCGTCATAGTTTTTGGGAAGAAAGTTTAAAGATTTTCTCTATATATTCCTATGTAAAACTTGATCCCCCTACTGTGGCCCTACCCTACCCCCGGGGACCATGATTTGAACAAACTAAAATCTACACTACCTGAGGATGCTTCCATTTTAATTTGAGCTTTCCTGGCGTCATACTTTTTGAGAAGAAAGTTTAAAGATTTTCTCTATATGTTCCTATGTAAAACTTGATCCCCCTACTGTGGCCCTACCCTACCCCCGGGGACCATGATTTGAACAAAAAAGAATATTCACTTCCTGAGGATGCTTCCATTTTAATTTGAGCTTTCCTGGCGTCATAGTTTTTGAGAAGAAAGTTTAAAGATTTCCTCTATATATTCCTATGTAAAATTTGATCCCCCTACTGTGGCCCTACCCTACCCCAGGGGACCATGATTTGAATAAACAAGAATATTCACTTCCTGAGCATGCTTCCATTTTAATTTGAGCTTTCCTGGCGTCATAATTTTTGAGAAGAAAGTTTAAAGATTTTCTCTATATATCCCTATGTAAAACTTGATTCCCCTACTGTGGCCCTACCCTACCCACGGGGACCATGACTTGAACAAACAAGAATATTCACATCCTGAGGTTGCTTCCATTTTAATTTGAGCTTTCCTGGCGTCATAGTTTTTGAGAAGAAAGTTTAAAGATTTCCTCTATATATTCCTATGTAAAACTTGATCCCCCTACTGTGGCCTTACCCTTCCCCCGGGGACCATGATTTGAACAAAAAAGAATATTCACTTCCTGAGGATGCTTCCATTTTAATTTGAGCTTTCCTGGCGTCATAGTTTTTGAGAAGAAAGTTTAAAGATTTCCTCTATATATTCCTATGTAAAACTTGATCCCCCCCTACTGTGGCCAAACCCTACCCCCGGGGACCATGATTTGAACAAACTAAAATCTACACTACCTGAGGATGCTTCCATTTTAATTTGAGCTTTCCTGGCGTCATACTTTTTTAGAAGAAAGTTTAAAGATTTTCCCTATATATTCCTTTGTAAAACTTGATCCCCCTACTGTGGCCCAACCCTTCCCCCGGGGACCATGATTTGAACAAAAAAGAATATTCACTTCCTGAGGATGCTTCCATTTTAATTTGAGCTTTCCTCGCGTCATAATTTTTTAAAAGAAAGTTTAAAGATTTTCTCAATATATTCCTATGTAAAACTTGATCCCCCTACTGTGGCCCAACCCTTCCCCCGGGGACCATGATTTGAACAAACTAAAATCTACACTACCTGAGGATGCTTCCATTTTAATTTGAGCTTTCCTGGCGTCATAGTTTTTGAGAAGAAAGTTTAAAGATTTCCTCTATATATTCCTATGTAAAACTTGATCCCCCTACTGTGGCCCTACCCTACCCCAGGGGACCATAATTTGAATAAACAAGAATATTCACTTCCTGAGCATGCTTCCATTTTAATTTGAGCTTTCCTGGCGTCATAGTTTTTGAGAAGAAAGTTTAAAGATTTTCTCTATATATTCCTATGTAAAACTTGATCCCCCTACTGTGGCCCAACCCTACCCCTGGGGACCATGATTTGAACAAACTAAAATCTACACTACCTGAGGATGCTTCCAATTTAATTTCAGCTTTCCAGGCGTCATAGTTTTTGAGAAGAAAGTTTAAAGATTTTCTCTATATATTCCTATGTAAAATTTGATCCCCCTACTGTGGCCCTACCCTACCCCCGGGGACCATGATTTGAACAAACAAAAATACTCACTTCTTGAGGATGCTTCCATTTTAATTTGAGCTTTCCTGGCGTCATAGTTTTTGGGAAGAAAGTTTAAAGATTTTCTCTATATATTCCTATGTAAAACTTGATCCCCCTACTGTGGCCTTACCCTACCCCCGGGGACCATGATTTGAACAAACTAAAATCTACACTACCTGAGGATGCTTCCATTTTAATTTGAGCTTTCCTCGCGTCATACTTTTTGAGAAGAAAGTTTAAAGATTTTCTCTATATATTCCTATGTAAAACTTGATCCCCCTACTGTGGCCCTACCCTACCCCCGGGGACGATGATTTGAATAAACAAGAATATTCGCTTCCTGAGGATGCTTCCATTTTAATTTGAGCTTTCCTGGCGTCATAGTTTTTGAGAAGAAAGTTTAAAGATTTCCTCTATATATTCCTATGTAAAATTTGATCCCCCTACTGTGGCCCTACCCTACCCCAGGGGACCATGATTTGAATAAACAAGAATATTCACTTCCTGAGCATGCTTCCATTTTAATTTGAGCTTTCCTGGCGTCATAGTTTTTGAGAAGAAAGTTTAAAGATTTTCTCTATATATTCCTATGTAAAACTTGATCCCCCTACTGTGGCCCAACCCTACCCCTGGGGACCATGATTTGAACAAACTAAAATCTACACTACCTGAGGATGCTTCCAATTTAATTTCAGCTTTCCAGGCGTCATAGTTATTGAGAAGAAAGTTTAAAGATTTTCTCTATATATTCCTATGTAAAATTTGATCCCCCTACTGTGGCCCTACCCTACCCCCGGGGACCATGATTTGAACAAACAAAAATACTCACTTCTTGAGGATGCTTCCATTTTAATTTGAGCTTTCCTGGCGTCATAGTTTTTGGGAAGAAAGTTTAAAGATTTTCTCTATATATTACTATGTAAAACTTGATCCCCCTACTGTGGCCCTACCCTACCCCCGGGGACCATGATTTGAACAAACTAAAATCTACACTACCTGAGGATGCTTCCATTTTAATTTGAGCTTTCCTGGCGTCATACTTTTTTAGAAGAAAGTTTAAAGATTTTCCCTATATATTCCTTTGTAAAACTTGATCCCCCTACTGTGGCCCAACCCTTCCCCCGGGGACCATGATTTGAACAAAAAAGAATATTCACTTCCTGAGGATGCTTCCATTTTAATTTGAGCTTTCCTCGCGTCATAATTTTTTAAAAGAAAGTTTAAAGATTTTCTCAATATATTCCTATGTAAAACTTGATCCCCCTACTGTGGCCCAACCCTTCCCCCGGGGACCATGATTTGAACAAACTAAAATCTACACTACCTGAGGATGCTTCCATTTTAATTTGAGCTTTCCTGGCGTCATAGTTTTTGAGAAGAAAGTTTAAAGATTTCCTCTATATATTCCTATGTAAAACTTGATCCCCCTACTGTGGCCCTACCCTACCCCAGGGGACCATAATTTGAATAAACAAGAATATTCACTTCCTGAGCATGCTTCCATTTTAATTTGAGCTTTCCTGGCGTCATAGTTTTTGAGAAGAAAGTTTAAAGATTTTCTCTATATATTCCTATGTAAAACTTGATCCCCCTACTGTGGCCCAACCCTACCCCTGGGGACCATGATTTGAACAAACTAAAATCTACACTACCTGAGGATGCTTCCAATTTAATTTCAGCTTTCCAGGCGTCATAGTTTTTGAGAAGAAAGTTTAAAGATTTTCTCTATATATTCCTATGTAAAATTTGATCCTCCTACTGTGGCCCTACCCTACCCCCGGGGACCATGATTTGAACAAACAAAAATACTCACTTCTTGAGGATGCTTCCATTTTAATTTGAGCTTTCCTGGCGTCATAGTTTTTGGGAAGAAAGTTTAAAGATTTTCTCTATATATTCCTATGTAAAACTTGATCCCCCTACTGTGGCCTTACCCTACCCCCGGGGACCATGATTTGAACAAACTAAAATCTACACTACCTGAGGATGCTTCCATTTTAATTTGAGCTTTCCTCGCGTCATACTTTTTGAGAAGAAAGTTTAAAGATTTTCTCTATATATTCCTATGTAAAACTTGATCCCCCTACTGTGGCCCTACCCTACCCCCGGGGACGATGATTTGAATAAACAAGAATATTCGCTTCCTGAGGATGCTTCCATTTTAATTTGAGCTTTCCTGGCGTCATAGTTTTTGAGAAGAAAGTTTAAAGATTTCCTCTATATATTCCTATGTAAAATTTGATCCCCCTACTGTGGCCCTACCCTACCCCAGGGGACCATGATTTGAATAAACAAGAATATTCACTTCCTGAGCATGCTTCCATTTTAATTTGAGCTTTCCTGGCGTCATAGTTTTTGAGAAGAAAGTTTAAAGATTTTCTCTATATATTCCTATGTAAAACTTGATCCCCCTACTGTGGCCCAACCCTACCCCTGGGGACCATGATTTGAACAAACTAAAATCTACACTACCTGAGGATGCTTCCAATTTAATTTCAGCTTTCCAGGCGTCATAGTTATTGAGAAGAAAGTTTAAAGATTTTCTCTATATATTCCTATGTAAAATTTGATCCCCCTACTGTGGCCCTACCCTACCCCCGGGGACCATGATTTGAACAAACAAAAATACTCACTTCTTGAGGATGCTTCCATTTTAATTTGAGCTTTCCTGGCGTCATAGTTTTTGGGAAGAAAGTTTAAAGATTTTCTCTATATATTACTATGTAAAACTTGATCCCCCTACTGTGGCCCTACCCTACCCCCGGGGACCATGATTTGAACAAACTAAAATCTACACTACCTGAGGATGCTTCCATTTTAATTTGAGCTTTCCTGGCGTCATACTTTTTGAGAAGAAAGTTTAAAGATTTCCTCTATATATTCCTATGTAAAACTTGATCCCCCCCTACTGTGGCCAAACCCTACCCCCGGGGACCATGATTTGAACAAACTAAAATCTACACTACCTGAGGATGCTTCCATTTTAATTTGAGCTTTCCTGGCGTCATACTTTTTGAGAAGAAAGTTTAAAGATTTTCCCTATATATTCCTATGTAAAACCTGATCCCCCTACTGTGGCCCAACCCTTCCCCCGGGGACCATGATTTGAACAAACAAGAATACTCGCTTCCTGAGGATGCTTCCATTTTAATTTGAGCTTTCCTGGCGTCATAGTTTTTGAGAAGAAAGTTTAAAGATTTCCTCTATATATTCCTATGTAAAACTTGATCCCCCTACTGTGGCCCAACCCTACCTCCGGGGACCATGATTTGAACAAACTAAAATCTACACTACCTGAGGATGCTTCCATTTTAATTTGAGCTTTCCTGGCGTCATAGTTTTTGAGAAGAAAGTTTAAAGATTTCCTCTATATATTCCTATGTAAAATTTGATCCCCCTACTGTGGCCCTACCCTACCCCAGGGGACCATGATTTGAATAAACAAGAATATTCACTTCCTAAGGATGCTTCCATTTTAATTTGAGCTTTCCTGGCGTCATACTTTTTGAGAAGAAAGTTTAAAGATTTTCTCAATATATTCCTATGTAAAACTTGATCCCCCTACTGTGGCCCAACCCTTCCCCCGGGGACCATGATTTGAACAAACTAAAATCTACACTACCTGAGGATGCTTCCATTTTAATTTGAGCTTTCCTGGCGTCATACTTTTTGAGAAGAAAGTTTAAAGATTTTCTCTATATATCCCTATGTAAAACTTGATTCCCCTACTGTGGCCCTACCCTACCCACGGGGACCATGACTTGAACAAACAAGAATATTCACATCCTGAGGATGCTTCCATTTTAATTTGAGCTTTCCTGGCGTCATAGTTTTTGAGAAGAAAGTTTAAAGATTTCCTCTATATATTCCTATGTAAAACTTGATCCCCCTACTGTGGCCTTACCCTTCCCCCGGGGACCATGATTTGAACAAAAAAGAATATTCACTTCCTGAGGATGCTTCCATTTTAATTTGAGCTTTCCTGGCGTCATAGTTTTTGAGAAGAAAGTTTAAAGATTTCCTCTATATATTCCTATGTAAAACTTGATCCCCCCCTACTGTGGCCAAACCCTACCCCCGGGGACCATGATTTGAACAAACAAGAATATTCACTTCCTGAGCATGCTTCCATTTTAATTTGAGCTTTCCTGGCGTCATAGTTTTTGAGAAGAAAGTTTAAAGATTTTCTCTATATATTCCTATGTAAAACTTGATCCCCCTACTGTGGCCCAACCCTACCCCTGGGGACCATGATTTGAACAAACTAAAATCTACACTACCTGAGGATGCTTCCAATTTAATTTCAGCTTTCCAGGCGTCATAGTTATTGAGAAGAAAGTTTAAAGATTTTCTCTATATATTCCTATGTAAAATTTGATCCCCCTACTGTGGCCCTACCCTACCCCCGGGGACCATGATTTGAACAAACAAAAATACTCACTTCTTGAGGATGCTTCCATTTTAATTTGAGCTTTCCTGGCGTCATAGTTTTTGGGAAGAAAGTTTAAAGATTTTCTCTATATATTACTATGTAAAACTTGATCCCCCTACTGTGGCCCTACCCTACCCCCGGGGACCATGATTTGAACAAACTAAAATCTACACTACCTGAGGATGCTTCCATTTTAATTTGAGCTTTCCTGGCGTCATACTTTTTGAGAAGAAAGTTTAAAGATTTCCTCTATATATTCCTATGTAAAACTTGATCCCCCCCTACTGTGGCCAAACCCTACCCCCGGGGACCATGATTTGAACAAACTAAAATCTACACTACCTGAGGATGCTTCCATTTTAATTTGAGCTTTCCTGGCGTCATACTTTTTGAGAAGAAAGTTTAAAGATTTTCCCTATATATTCCTATGTAAAACCTGATCCCCCTACTGTCGCCCAACCCTTCCCCCGGGGACCATGATTTGAACAAACAAGAATACTCGCTTCCTGAGGATGCTTCCATTTTAATTTGAGCTTTCCTGGCGTCATAGTTTTTGAGAAGAAAGTTTAAAGATTTCCTCTATATATTCCTATGTAAAACTTGATCCCCCTACTGTGGCCCAACCCTACCTCCGGGGACCATGATTTGAACAAACTAAAATCTACACTACCTGAGGATGCTTCCATTTTAATTTGAGCTTTCCTGGCGTCATAGTTTTTGAGAAGAAAGTTTAAAGATTTCCTCTATATATTCCTATGTAAAATTTGATCCCCCTACTGTGGCCCTACCCTACCCCAGGGGACCATGATTTGAATAAACAAGAATATTCACTTCCTAAGGATGCTTCCATTTTAATTTGAGCTTTCCTGGCGTCATACTTTTTGAGAAGAAAGTTTAAAGATTTTCTCAATATATTCCTATGTAAAACTTGATCCCCCTACTGTGGCCCAACCCTTCCCCCGGGGACCATGATTTGAACAAACTAAAATCTACACTACCTGAGGATGCTTCCATTTTAATTTGAGCTTTCCTGGCGTCATACTTTTTGAGAAGAAAGTTTAAAGATTTTCTCTATATATCCCTATGTAAAACTTGATTCCCCTACTGTGGCCCTACCCTACCCACGGGGACCATGACTTGAACAAACAAGAATATTCACATCCTGAGGATGCTTCCATTTTAATTTGAGCTTTCCTGGCGTCATAGTTTTTGAGAAGAAAGTTTAAAGATTTCCTCTATATATTCCAATGTAAAACTTGATCCCCCTACTGTGGCCTTACCCTTCCCCCGGGGACCATGATTTGAACAAAAAAGAATATTCACTTCCTGAGGATGCTTCCATTTTAATTTGAGCTTTCCTGGCGTCATAGTTTTTGAGAAGAAAGTTTAAAGATTTCCTCTATATATTCCTATGTAAAACTTGATCCCCCCTACTGTGGCCAAACCCTACCCCCGGGGACCATGATTTGAACAAACTAAAATCTACACTACCTGAGGATGCTTCCATTTTAATTTGAGCTTTCCTGGCGTCATACTTTTTTAGAAGAAAGTTTAAAGATTTTCCCTATATATTCCTATGTAAAACTTGATCCCCCTACTGTGGCCCAACCCTTCCCCCGGGGACCATGATTTGAACAAACAAGAATACTCGCTTCCTGAGGATGCTTCCATTTTAATTTGAGCTTTCCTGGCGTCATAGTTTTTGAGAAGAAAGTTTAAATTTCCTCTATATATTCCTATGTAAAAGTTGATCCCCCTACTGTGGCCCAACCCTACCTCCGGGGACCATGATTTGAACAAACTAAAATCTACACTACCTGAGGATGCTTCCATTTTAATTTGAGCTTTCCTGGCGTCATAGTTTTTTAAAAGAAAGTTTAAAGATTTTCTCAATATATTCCTATGTAAAACTTGATCCCCCTACTGTGGCCCAACCCTTCCCCCGGGGACCATGATTTGAACAAAAAAGAATATTCACTTCCTGAGGATGCTTCCATTTTAATTTGAGCTTTCCTGGCGTCATACTTTTTTAAAAGAAAGTTTAAAGATTTTCTCAATATATTCCTATGTAAAACTTGATCCCCCTACTGTGGCCCAACCCTTCCCCCGGGGACCATGATTTGAACAAACTAAAATCTACACTACCTGAGGATGCTTCCATTTTAATTTGAGCTTTCCTGGCGTCATAGTTTTTGAGAAGAAAGTTTAAAGATTTCCTCTATATATTCCTATGTAAAACTTGATCCCCCTACTGTGGCCCTACCCTACCCCAGGGGACCATGATTTGAATAAACAAGAATATTCACTTCCTGAGCATGCTTCCATTTTAATTTGAGCTTTCCTGGCGTCATAGTTTTTGAGAAGAAAGTTTAAAGATTTTCTCTATATATTCCTATGTAAAACTTGATCCCCCTACTGTGGCCCAACCCTACCCCTGGGGACCATGATTTGAACAAACTAAAATCTACACTACCTGAGGATGCTTCCAATTTAATTTCAGCTTTCCAGGCGTCATAGTTTTTGAGAAGAAAGTTTAAAGATTTCCTCTATATATTCCTATGTAAAATTTGATCCCCCTACTGTGGCCCTACCCTACCCCCGGGGACCATGATTTGAACAAACAAAAATACTCACTTCTTGAGGATGCTTCCATTTTAATTTGAGCTTTCCTGGCGTCATAGTTTTTGGGAAGAAAGTTTAAAGATTTTCTCTATATATTCCTATGTAAAACTTGATCCCCCTACTGTGGCCCTACCCTACCCCCGGGGACCATGATTTGAACAAACTAAAATCTACACTACCTGAGGATGCTTCCATTTTAATTTGAGCTTTCCTGGCGTCATACTTTTTGAGAAGAAAGTTTAAAGATTTCCTCTATATATTCCTATGTAAAATTTGATCCCCCTACTGTGGCCCTACCCTACCCCAGGGGACCATGATTTGAATAAACAAGAATATTCACTTCCTGAGCATGCTTCCATTTTAATTTGAGCTTTCCTGGTGTCATAGTTTTTGAGAAGAAAGTTTAAAGATTTTCTCTATATATTCCTATGTAAAACTTGATCCCCCTACTGTGGCCCAACCCTACCCCTGGGGACCATGATTTGAACAAACTAAAATCTACACTACCTGAGAATGCTTCCAATTTAATTTCAGCTTTCCAGGCGTCATAGTTTTTGAGAAGAAAGTTTAAAGATTTCCTCTATATATTCCTATGTAAAATTTGATCCCCCTACTGTGGCCCTACCCTACCCCCGGGGACCATGATTTGAACAAACAAAAATACTCACTTCTTGAGGATGCTTCCATTTTAATTTGAGCTTTCCTGGCGTCATAGTTTTTGGGAAGAAAGTTTAAAGATTTTCTCTATATATTCCTATGTAAAACTTGATCCCCCTACTGTGGCCCTACCCTACCCCCGGGGACCATGATTTGAACAAACTAAAATCTACACTACCTGAGGATGCTTCCATTTTAATTTGAGCTTTCCTGGCGTCATACTTTTTGAGAAGAAAGTTTAAAGATTTTCTCTATATATTCCTATGTAAAACTTGATCCCCCTACTGTGGCCCTACCCTACCCCCGGGGACGATGATTTGAATAAACAAGAATATTCGCTTCCTGAGGATGCTTCCATTTTAATTTGAGCTTTCCTGGCGTCATAGTTTTTGAGAAGAAAGTTTAAAGATTTCCTCTATATATTCCTATGTAAAATTTGATCCCCCTACTGTGGCCCTACCCTACCCCAGGGGACCATGATTTGAATAAACAAGAATATTCACTTCCTGAGCATGCTTCCATTTTAATTTGAGCTTTCCTGGCGTCATAGTTTTTGAGAAGAAAGTTTAAAGATTTTCTCTATATATTCCTATGTAAAACTTGATCCCCCTACTGTGGCCCAACCCTACCCCCGGGGACCATGATTTGAACAAACTAAAATCTACACTACCTGAGGATGCTTCCAATTTAATTTCAGCTTTCCAGGCGTCATAGTTTTTGGGAAGAAAGTTTAAAGATTTTCTCTATATATTCCTATGTAAAACTTGATCCCCCTACTGTGGCCCTACCCTACCCCCGGGGACCATGATTTGAACAAACAAAAATACTCACTTCTTGAGGATGCTTCCATTTTAATTTGAGCTTTCCTGGCGTCATAGTTTTTGGGAAGAAAGTTTAAAGATTTTCTCTATATATTCCTATGTAAAACTTGATCCCCCTACTGTGGCCCTACCCTACCCCCGGGGACCATGATTTGAACAAACTAAAATCTACACTACCTGAGGATGCTTCCATTTTAATTTGAGCTTTCCTGGCGTCATAGTTTTTGAGAAGAAAGTTTAAAGATTTTCTCTATATATTCCTATGTAAAACTTGATCCCCCTACTGTGGCCCTACCCTACCCCCGGGGACCATGATTTGAACAAACAAGAATATTCACTTCCTGAGGATGCTTCCATTTTAATTTGAGCTTTCCTGGCGTCATAGTTTTTGAGAAGAAAGTTTAAAGATTTCCTCTATATATTCCTATGTAAAATTTGATCCCCCTACTGTGGCCCTACCCTACCCCAGGGGACCATGATTTGAATAAACAAGAATATTCACTTCCTGAGGATGCTTCCATTTTAATTTGAGCTTTCCTGGCGTCATACTTTTTGAGAAGAAAGTTTAAAGATTTTCTCTATATATCCCTATGTAAAACTTGATTCCCCTACTGTGGCCCTACCCTACCCACGGGGACCATGACTTGAACAAACAAGAATATTCACATCCTGAGGATGCTTCCATTTTAATTTGAGCTTTCCTGGCGTCATAGTTTTTGAGAAGAAAGTTTAAAGATTTCCTCTATATATTCCTATGTAAAACTTGATTCCCCTACTGTGGCCTTACCCTTCCCCCGGGGACCATGATTTGAACAAAAAAGAATATTCACTTCCTGAGGATGCTTCCATTTTAATTTGAGCTTTCCTGGCGTCATAGTTTTTGAGAAGAAAGTTTAAAGATTTCCTCTATATATTCCTATGTAAAACTTGATCCCCCCCCTACTGTGGCCAAACCCTACCCCCGGGGACCATGATTTGAACAAACTAAAATCTACACTACCTGAGGATGCTTCCATTTTAATTTGAGCTTTCCTGGCGTCATACTTTTTGAGAAGAAAGTTTAAAGATTTTCCCTATATATTCCTATGTAAAACTTGATCCCCCTACTGTGGCCCAACCCTTCCCCCGGGGACCATGATTTGAACAAACAAGAATACTCGCTTCCTGAGGATGCTTCCATTTTAATTTGAGCTTTCCTGGCGTCATAGTTTTTGAGAAGAAAGTTTAAAGATTTCCTCTATATATTCCTATGTAAAACTTGATCCCCCTACTGTGGCCCAACCCTACCTCCGGGGACCATGATTTGAACAAACTAAAATCTACACTACCTGAGGATGCTTCCATTTTAATTTCAGCTTTCCTGGCGTCATAGTTTTTTAAAAGAAAGTTTAAAGATTTTCTCAATATATTCCTATGTAAAACTTGATCCCCCTACTGTGGCCCAACCCTTCCCCCGGGGACCATGATTTGAACAAACTAAAATCTACACTACCTGAGGATGCTTCCATTTTAATTTGAGCTTTCCTGGCGTCATAGTTTTTGAGAAGAAAGTTTAAAGATTTCCTCTATATATTCCTATGTAAAACTTGATCCCCCTACTGTGGCCCTACCCTACCCCAGGGGACCATGATTTGAACAAACTAAAATCTACACTTCCTGAGCATGCTTCCATTTTAATTTGAGCTTTCCTGGCGTCATAGTTTTTGAGAAGAAAGTTTAAAGATTTTCTCTATATATTCCTATGTAAAACTTGATCCCCCTACTGTGGCCCAACCCTACCCCTGGGGACCATGATTTGAACAAACTAAAATCTACACTACCTGAGGATGCTTCCAATTTAATTTCAGCTTTCCAGGCGTCATAGTTTTTGAGAAGAAAGTTTAAAGATTTTCTCTATATATTCCTATGTAAAATTTGATCCCCCTACTGTGGCCCTACCCTACCCCCGGGGACCATGATTTGAACAAACAAAAATACTCACTTCTTGAGGATGCTTCCATTTTAATTTGAGCTTTCCTGGCGTCATAGTTTTTGGGAAGAAAGTTTAAAGATTTTCTCTATATATTCCTATGTAAAACTTGATCCCCCTACTGTGGCCCTACCCTACCCCCGGGGACCATGATTTGAACAAACTAAAATCTACACTACCTGAGGATGCTTCCATTTTAATTTGAGCTTTCCTGGCGTCATACTTTTTGAGAAGAAAGTTTAAAGATTTCCTCTATATATTCCTATGTAAAACTTGATCCCCCCCTACTGTGGCCAAACCCTACCCCCGGGGACCATGATTTGAACAAACTAAAATCTACACTACCTGAGGATGCTTCCATTTTAATTTGAGCTTTCCTGGCGTCATACTTTTTGAGAAGAAAGTTTAAAGATTTTCCCTATATATTCCTATGTAAAACCTGATCCCCCTACTGTGGCCCAACCCTTCCCCCGGGGACCATGATTTGAACAAACAAGAATACTCGCTTCCTGAGGATGCTTCCATTTTAATTTGAGCTTTCCTGGCGTCATAGTTTTTGAGAAGAAAGTTTAAAGATTTCCTCTATATATTCCTATGTAAAACTTGATCCCCCTACTGTGGCCCAACCCTACCTCCGGGGACCATGATTTGAACAAACTAAAATCTACACTACCTGAGGATGCTTCCATTTTAATTTGAGCTTTCCTGGCGTCATAGTTTTTGAGAAGAAAGTTTAAAGATTTCCTCTATATATTCCTATGTAAAATTTGATCCCCCTACTGTGGCCCTACCCTACCCCAGGGGACCATGATTTGAATAAACAAGAATATTCACTTCCTAAGGATGCTTCCATTTTAATTTGAGCTTTCCTGGCGTCATACTTTTTGAGAAGAAAGTTTAAAGATTTTCTCAATATATTCCTATGTAAAACTTGATCCCCCTACTGTGGCCCAACCCTTCCCCCGGGGACCATGATTTGAACAAACTAAAATCTACACTACCTGAGGATGCTTCCATTTTAATTTGAGCTTTCCTGGCGTCATACTTTTTGAGAAGAAAGTTTAAAGATTTTCTCTATATATCCCTATGTAAAACTTGATTCCCCTACTGTGGCCCTACCCTACCCACGGGGACCATGACTTGAACAAACAAGAATATTCACATCCTGAGGATGCTTCCATTTTAATTTGAGCTTTCCTGGCGTCATAGTTTTTGAGAAGAAAGTTTAAAGATTTCCTCTATATATTCCTATGTAAAACTTGATCCCCCTACTGTGGCCTTACCCTTCCCCCGGGGACCATGATTTGAACAAAAAAGAATATTCACTTCCTGAGGATGCTTCCATTTTAATTTGAGCTTTCCTGGCGTCATAGTTTTTGAGAAGAAAGTTTAAAGATTTCCTCTATATATTCCTATGTAAAACTTGATCCCCCCTACTGTGGCCAAACCCTACCCCCGGGGACCATGATTTGAACAAACTAAAATCTACACTACCTGAGGATGCTTCCATTTTAATTTGAGCTTTCCTGGCGTCATACTTTTTTAGAAGAAAGTTTAAAGATTTTCCCTATATATTCCTATGTAAAACTTGATCCCCCTACTGTGGCCCAACCCTTCCCCCGGGGTCCATGATTTGAACAAACAAGAATACTCGCTTCCTGAGGATGCTTCCATTTTAATTTGAGCTTTCCTGGCGTCATAGTTTTTGAGAAGAAAGTTTAAATTTCCTCTATATATTCCTATGTAAAAGTTGATCCCCCTACTGTGGCCCAACCCTACCTCCGGGGACCATGATTTGAACAAACTAAAATCTACACTACCTGAGGATGCTTCCATTTTAATTTGAGCTTTCCTGGCGTCATAGTTTTTTAAAAGAAAGTTTAAAGATTTTCTCAATATATTCCTATGTAAAACTTGATCCCCCTACTGTGGCCCAACCCTTCCCCCGGGGACCATGATTTGAACAAAAAAGAATATTCACTTCCTGAGGATGCTTCCATTTTAATTTGAGCTTTCCTGGCGTCATACTTTTTTAAAAGAAAGTTTAAAGATTTTCTCAATATATTCCTATGTAAAACTTGATCCCCCTACTGTGGCCCAACCCTTCCCCCGGGGACCATGATTTGAACAAACTAAAATCTACACTACCTGAGGATGCTTCCATTTTAATTTGAGCTTTCCTGGCGTCATAGTTTTTGAGAAGAAAGTTTAAAGATTTCCTCTATATATTCCTATGTAAAACTTGATCCCCCTACTGTGGCCCTACCCTACCCCAGGGGACCATGATTTGAATAAACAAGAATATTCACTTCCTGAGCATGCTTCCATTTTAATTTGAGCTTTCCTGGCGTCATAGTTTTTGAGAAGAAAGTTTAAAGATTTTCTCTATATATTCCTATGTAAAACTTGATCCCCCTACTGTGGCCCAACCCTACCCCTGGGGACCATGATTTGAACAAACTAAAATCTACACTACCTGAGGATGCTTCCAATTTAATTTCAGCTTTCCAGGCGTCATAGTTTTTGAGAAGAAAGTTTAAAGATTTCCTCTATATATTCCTATGTAAAATTTGATCCCCCTACTGTGGCCCTACCCTACCCCCGGGGACCATGATTTGAACAAACAAAAATACTCACTTCTTGAGGATGCTTCCATTTTAATTTGAGCTTTCCTGGCGTCATAGTTTTTGGGAAGAAAGTTTAAAGATTTTCTCTATATATTCCTATGTAAAACTTGATCCCCCTACTGTGGCCCTACCCTACCCCCGGGGACCATGATTTGAACAAACTAAAATCTACACTACCTGAGGATGCTTCCATTTTAATTTGAGCTTTCCTGGCGTCATACTTTTTGAGAAGAAAGTTTAAAGATTTCCTCTATATATTCCTATGTAAAATTTGATCCCCCTACTGTGGCCCTACCCTACCCCAGGGGACCATGATTTGAATAAACAAGAATATTCACTTCCTGAGCATGCTTCCATTTTAATTTGAGCTTTCCTGGTGTCATAGTTTTTGAGAAGAAAGTTTAAAGATTTTCTCTATATATTCCTATGTAAAACTTGATCCCCCTACTGTGGCCCAACCCTACCCCTGGGGACCATGATTTGAACAAACTAAAATCTACACTACCTGAGAATGCTTCCAATTTAATTTCAGCTTTCCAGGCGTCATAGTTTTTGAGAAGAAAGTTTAAAGATTTCCTCTATATATTCCTATGTAAAATTTGATCCCCCTACTGTGGCCCTACCCTACCCCCGGGGACCATGATTTGAACAAACAAAAATACTCACTTCTTGAGGATGCTTCCATTTTAATTTGAGCTTTCCTGGCGTCATAGTTTTTGGGAAGAAAGTTTAAAGATTTTCTCTATATATTCCTATGTAAAACTTGATCCCCCTACTGTGGCCCTACCCTACCCCCGGGGACCATGATTTGAACAAACTAAAATCTACACTACCTGAGGATGCTTCCATTTTAATTTGAGCTTTCCTGGCGTCATACTTTTTGAGAAGAAAGTTTAAAGATTTTCTCTATATATTCCTATGTAAAACTTGATCCCCCTACTGTGGCCCTACCCTACCCCCGGGGACGATGATTTGAATAAACAAGAATATTCGCTTCCTGAGGATGCTTCCATTTTAATTTGAGCTTTCCTGGCGTCATAGTTTTTGAGAAGAAAGTTTAAAGATTTCCTCTATATATTCCTATGTAAAATTTGATCCCCCTACTGTGGCCCTACCCTACCCCAGGGGACCATGATTTGAATAAACAAGAATATTCACTTCCTGAGCATGCTTCCATTTTAATTTGAGCTTTCCTGGCGTCATAGTTTTTGAGAAGAAAGTTTAAAGATTTTCTCTATATATTCCTATGTAAAACTTGATCCCCCTACTGTGGCCCAACCCTACCCCCGGGGACCATGATTTGAACAAACTAAAATCTACACTACCTGAGGATGCTTCCAATTTAATTTCAGCTTTCCAGGCGTCATAGTTTTTGGGAAGAAAGTTTAAAGATTTTCTCTATATATTCCTATGTAAAACTTGATCCCCCTACTGTGGCCCTACCCTACCCCCGGGGACCATGATTTGAACAAACAAAAATACTCACTTCTTGAGGATGCTTCCATTTTAATTTGAGCTTTCCTGGCGTCATAGTTTTTGGGAAGAAAGTTTAAAGATTTTCTCTATATATTCCTATGTAAAACTTGATCCCCCTACTGTGGCCCTACCCTACCCCCGGGGACCATGATTTGAACAAACTAAAATCTACACTACCTGAGGATGCTTCCATTTTAATTTGAGCTTTCCTGGCGTCATAGTTTTTGGGAAGAAAGTTTAAAGATTTTCTCTATATATTCCTATGTAAAACTTGATCCCCCTACTGTGGCCCTACCCTACCCCCGGGGACCATGATTTGAACAAACTAAAATCTACACTACCTGAGGATGCTTCCATTTTAATTTGAGCTTTCCTGGCGTCATAGTTTTTGAGAAGAAAGTTTAAAGATTTTCTCTATATATTCCTATGTAAAACTTGATCCCCCTACTGTGGCCCTACCCTACCCCCGGGGACCATGATTTGAACAAACAAGAATATTCACTTCCTGAGGATGCTTCCATTTTAATTTGAGCTTTCCTGGCGTCATAGTTTTTGAGAAGAAAGTTTAAAGATTTCCTCTATATATTCCTATGTAAAATTTGATCCCCCTACTGTGGCCCTACCCTACCCCAGGGGACCATGATTTGAATAAACAAGAATATTCACTTCCTGAGGATGCTTCCATTTTAATTTGAGCTTTCCTGGCGTCATACTTTTTGAGAAGAAAGTTTAAAGATTTTCTCTATATATCCCTATGTAAAACTTGATTCCCCTACTGTGGCCCTACCCTACCCACGGGGACCATGACTTGAACAAACAAGAATATTCACATCCTGAGGATGCTTCCATTTTAATTTGAGCTTTCCTGGCGTCATAGTTTTTGAGAAGAAAGTTTAAAGATTTCCTCTATATATTCCTATGTAAAACTTGATTCCCCTACTGTGGCCTTACCCTTCCCCCGGGGACCATGATTTGAACAAAAAAGAATATTCACTTCCTGAGGATGCTTCCATTTTAATTTGAGCTTTCCTGGCGTCATAGTTTTTGAGAAGAAAGTTTAAAGATTTCCTCTATATATTCCTATGTAAAACTTGATCCCCCCCCTACTGTGGCCAAACCCTACCCCCGGGGACCATGATTTGAACAAACTAAAATCTACACTACCTGAGGATGCTTCCATTTTAATTTGAGCTTTCCTGGCGTCATACTTTTTTAGAAGAAAGTTTAAAGATTTTCCCTATATATTCCTATGTAAAACTTGATCCCCCTACTGTGGCCCAACCCTTCCCCCGGGGACCATGATTTGAACAAACAAGAATACTCGCTTCCTGAGGATGCTTCCATTTTAATTTGAGCTTTCCTGGCGTCATAGTTTTTGAGAAGAAAGTTTAAAGATTTCCTCTATATATTCCTATGTAAAACTTGATCCCCCTACTGTGGCCCAACCCTACCTCCGGGGACCATGATTTGAACAAACTAAAATCTACACTACCTGAGGATGCTTCCATTTTAATTTCAGCTTTCCTGGCGTCATAGTTTTTTAAAAGAAAGTTTAAAGATTTTCTCAATATATTCCTATGTAAAACTTGATCCCCCTACTGTGGCCCAACCCTTCCCCCGGGGACCATGATTTGAACAAACTAAAATCTACACTACCTGAGGATGCTTCCATTTTAATTTGAGCTTTCCTGGCGTCATAGTTTTTGAGAAGAAAGTTTAAAGATTTCCTCTATATATTCCTATGTAAAACTTGATCCCCCTACTGTGGCCCTACCCTACCCCAGGGGACCATGATTTGAATAAACAAGAATATTCACTTCCTGAGCATGCTTCCATTTTAATTTGAGCTTTCCTGGCGTCATAGTTTTTGAGAAGAAAGTTTAAAGATTTTCTCTATATATTCCTATGTAAAACTTGATCCCCCTACTGTGGCCCAACCCTACCCCTGGGGACCATGATTTGAACAAACTAAAATCTACACTACCTGAGGATGCTTCCAATTTAATTTCAGCTTTCCAGGCGTCATAGTTTTTGAGAAGAAAGTTTAAAGATTTTCTCTATATATTCCTATGTAAAATTTGATCCCCCTACTGTGGCCCTACCCTACCCCCGGGGACCATGATTTGAACAAACAAAAATACTCACTTCTTGAGGATGCTTCCATTTTAATTTGAGCTTTCCTGGCGTCATAGTTTTTGGGAAGAAAGTTTAAAGATTTTCTCTATATATTCCTATGTAAAACTTGATCCCCCTACTGTGGCCCTACCCTACCCCCGGGGACCATGATTTGAACAAACTAAAATCTACACTACCTGAGGATGCTTCCATTTTAATTTGAGCTTTCCTGGCGTCATAGTTTTTGAGAAGAAAGTTTAAAGATTTTCTCTATATATTCCTATGTAAAACTTGATCCCCCTACTGTGGCCCTACCCTACCCCAGGGGACCATGATTTGAATAAACAAGAATATTCACTTCCTGAGCATGCTTCCATTTTAATTTGAGCTTTCCTGGCGTCATAGTTTTTGAGAAGAAAGTTTAAAGATTTTCTCTATATATTCCTATGTAAAACTTGATCCCCCTACTGTGGCCCAACCCTACCCCTGGGGACCATGATTTGAACAAACTAAAATCTACACTACCTGAGGATGCTTCCAATTTAATTTCAGCTTTCCAGGCGTCATAGTTTTTGAGAAGAAAGTTTAAAGATTTTCTCTATATATTCCTATGTAAAATTTGATCCCCCTACTGTGGCCCTACCCTACCCCCGGGGACCATGATTTGAACAAACAAAAATACTCACTTCTTGAGGATGCTTCCATTTTAATTTGAGCTTTCCTGGCGTCATAGTTTTTGGGAAGAAAGTTTAAAGATATTCTCTATATATTCCTATGTAAAACTTGATCCCCCTACTGTGGCCCTACCCTACCCCCGGGGACCATGATTTGAACAAACTAAAATCTACACTACCTGAGGATGCTTCCATTTTAATTTGAGCTTTCCTGGCGTCATAGTTTTTGAGAAGAAAGTTTAAAGATTTTCTCTATATATTCCTATGTAAAACTTGATCCCCCTACTGTGGCCCTACCCTACCCCCGGGGACGATGATTTGAATAAACAAGAATATTCGCTTCCT
This sequence comes from Magallana gigas, assembly GCF_963853765.1. Classification (NCBI taxonomy): domain Eukaryota; kingdom Metazoa; phylum Mollusca; class Bivalvia; order Ostreida; family Ostreidae; genus Magallana; species Magallana gigas. Next base: position 24,266,138 of record NC_088857.1, on the reverse strand, counting down.
GAGGATGCTTCCATTTTAATTTGAGCTTTCCTGGCGTCATAGTTTTTGAGAAGAAAGTTTAAAGATTTCCTCTATATATTCCTATGTAAAACTTGATCCCCCTACTGTGGCCCTACCCTACCCCAGGGGACCATGATTTGAATAAACAAGAATATTCACTTCCTGAGCATGCTTCCATTTTAATTTGAGCTTTCCTGGCGTCATAGTTTTTGAGAAGAAAGTTTAAAGATTTTCTCTATATATTCCTATGTAAAACTTGATCCCCCTACTGTGGCCCAACCCTACCCCTGGGGACCATGATTTGAACAAACTAAAATCTACACTACCTGAGGATGCTTCCAATTTAATTTCAGCTTTCCAGGCGTCATAGTTTTTGAGAAGAAAGTTTAAAGATTTTCTCTATATATTCCTATGTAAAATTTGATCCCCCTACTGTGGCCCTACCCTACCCCCGGGGACCATGATTTGAACAAACAAAAATACTCACTTCTTGAGGATGCTTCCATTTTAATTTGAGCTTTCCTGGCGTCATAGTTTTTGGGAAGAAAGTTTAAAGATTTTCTCTATATATTCCTATGTAAAACTTGATCCCCCTACTGTGGCCCTACCCTACCCCCGGGGACCATGATTTGAACAAACTAAAATCTACACTACCTGAGGATGCTTCCATTTTAATTTGAGCTTTCCTGGCGTCATACTTTTTGAGAAGAAAGTTTAAAGATTTTCTCTATATATTCCTATGTAAAACTTGATCCCCCTACTGTGGCCCTACCCTACCCCCGGGGACGATGATTTGAATAAACAAGAATATTCACATCCTGAGGATGCTTCCATTTTAATTTGAGCTTTCCTGGCGTCATAGTTTTTGAGAAGAAAGTTTAAAGATTTCCTCTATATATTCCTATGTAAAATTTGATCCCCCTACTGTGGCCCTACCCTACCCCCGGGGACCATGATTTGAACAAACTAAAATCTACACTACCTGAGGATGCTTCCAATTTAATTTCAGCTTTCCAGGCGTCATAGTTTTTGGGAAGAAAGTTTAAAGATTTTCTCTATATATTCCTATGTAAAACTTGATCCCCCTACTGTGGCCCTACCCTACCCCCGGGGACCATGATTTGAACAAACAAAAATACTCACTTCTTGAGGATGCTTCCATTTTAATTTGAGCTTTCCTGGCGTCATAGTTTTTGGGAAGAAAGTTGAAAGATTTTCTCTATATATTCCTATGTAAAACTTGATCCCCCTACTGTGGCCCTACCCTACCCCCGGGGACCATGATTTGAACAAACTAAAATCTACACTACCTGAGGATGCTTCCATTTTAATTTGAGCTTTCCTGGCGTCATAGTTTTTGAGAAAAAAGTTTAAAGATTTTCTCTATATATTCCTATGTAAAACTTGATCCCCCTACTGTGGCCCTACCCTACCCCCGGGGACCATGATTTGAACAAACAAGAATATTCACTTCCTGAGGATGCTTCCATTTTAATTTGAGCTTTCCTGGCGTCATAGTTTTTGAGAAGAAAGTTTAAAGATTTCCTCTATATATTCCTATGTAAAATTTGATCCCCCTACTGTGGCCCTACCCTACCCCAGGGGACCATGATTTGAATAAACAAGAATATTCACTTCCTGAGGATGCTTCCATTTTAATTTGAGCTTTCCTGGCGTCATAGTTTTTGAGAAGAAAGTTTAAAGATTTTCTCTATATATTCCTATGTAAAACTTGATCCCCCTACTGTGGCCTTACCCTTCCCCCGGGGACTATGATTTGAACAAAAAAGAATATTCACTTCCTGAGGATGCTTCCATTTTAATTTGAGCTTTCCTGGCGTCATACTTTTTTAGAAGAAAGTTTAAAGATTTTCTCAATATATTCCTATGTAAAACTTGATCCCCCTACTGTGGCCCAACCCTTCCCCCGGGGACCATGATTTGAACAAACTAAAATCTACACTACCTGAGGATGCTTCCATTTTAATTTGAGCTTTCCTGGCGTCATAGTTTTTGAGAAGAAAGTTTAAAGATTTCCTCTATATATTCCTATGTAAAACTTGATCCCCCTACTGTGGCCCTACCCTACCCCAGGGGACCATGATTTGAATAAACAAGAATATTCACTTCCTGAGGATGCTTCCATTTTAATTTGAGCTTTCCTGGCGTCATAGTTTTTGAGAAGAAAGTTTAAAGATTTCCTCTATATGTTCCTATGTAAAACTTGATCCCCCTACTGTGGCCCTACCCTACCCCAGGGGACCATGATTTGAACAAAAAAGAATATTCACTTCCCGAGGATGCTTCCATTTTAATTTGAGCTTTCCTGGCGTCATAGTTTTTGGGAAGAAAGTTTAAAGATTTTCTCTATATATTCCTATGTAAAACTTGATCCCCCTACTGTGGCCCTACCCTACCCCCGGGGACCATGATTTGAACAAACTAAAATCTACACTACCTGAGGATGCTTCCATTTTAATTTGAGCTTTCCTGGCGTCATAGTTTTTGAGAAGAAAGTTTAAAGATTTTCACTATATATTCCTATGTAAAACTTGATCCCCCTACTGTAGCCGTACCCTACCCCCTGGGACTATGATTTGAACAAACAAGAATATTCACTTCCTGAGGATGCTTCCATTTTAATTTGAGCTTTCCTGGCGTCATAGTTTTTGAGAAAAAAGTTTAAAAATTTTCTCTATATATTCCTATGTAAAACTTGATCCCCCTACTGTGGCCCTACCCTACCCCCGGGGACCATGATTTGAACAAACAAAAATACTCACTTCTTGAGGATGCTTCCATTTTAATTTGAGCTTTCCTGGCGTCATAGTTTTTGGGAAGAAAGTTTAAAGATTTTCTCTATATATTCCTATGTAAAACTTGATCCCCCTACTGTGGCCCTACCCTACCCCCGGGGACCATGATTTGAACAAACTAAAATCTACACTACCTGAGGATGCTTCCATTTTAATTTGAGCTTTCCTGGCGTCATACTTTTTGAGAAGAAAGTTTAAAGATTTTCTCTATATATTCCTATGTAAAACTTGATCCCCCTACTGTGGCCCTACCCTACCCCCGGGGACGATGATTTGAATAAACAAGAATATTCACATCCTGAGGATGCTTCCATTTTAATTTGAGCTTTCCTGGCGTCATAGTTTTTGAGAAGAAAGTTTAAAGATTTCCTCTATATATTCCTATGTAAAATTTGATCCCCCTACTGTGGCCCTACCCTACCCCCGGGGACCATGATTTGAACAAACTAAAATCTACACTACCTGAGGATGCTTCCAATTTAATTTCAGCTTTCCAGGCGTCATAGTTTTTGGGAAGAAAGTTTAAAGATTTTCTCTATATATTCCTATGTAAAACTTGATCCCCCTACTGTGGCCCTACCCTACCCCCGGGGACCATGATTTGAACAAACAAAAATACTCACTTCTTGAGGATGCTTCCATTTTAATTTGAGCTTTCCTGGCGTCATAGTTTTTGGGAAGAAAGTTGAAAGATTTTCTCTATATATTCCTATGTAAAACTTGATCCCCCTACTGTGGCCCTACCCTACCCCCGGGGACCATGATTTGAACAAACTAAAATCTACACTACCTGAGGATGCTTCCATTTTAATTTGAGCTTTCCTGGCGTCATAGTTTTTGAGAAAAAAGTTTAAAGATTTTCTCTATATATTCCTATGTAAAACTTGATCCCCCTACTGTGGCCCTACCCTACCCCCGGGGACCATGATTTGAACAAACAAGAATATTCACTTCCTGAGGATGCTTCCATTTTAATTTGAGCTTTCCTGGCGTCATAGTTTTTGAGAAGAAAGTTTAAAGATTTCCTCTATATATTCCTATGTAAAATTTGATCCCCCTACTGTGGCCCTACCCTACCCCAGGGGACCATGATTTGAATAAACAAGAATATTCACTTCCTGAGGATGCTTCCATTTTAATTTGAGCTTTCCTGGCGTCATAGTTTTTGAGAAGAAAGTTTAAAGATTTTCTCTATATATTCCTATGTAAAACTTGATCCCCCTACTGTGGCCTTACCCTTCCCCCGGGGACTATGATTTGAACAAAAAAGAATATTCACTTCCTGAGGATGCTTCCATTTTAATTTGAGCTTTCCTGGCGTCATACTTTTTTAGAAGAAAGTTTAAAGATTTTCTCAATATATTCCTATGTAAAACTTGATCCCCCTACTGTGGCCCAACCCTTCCCCCGGGGACCATGATTTGAACAAACTAAAATCTACACTACCTGAGGATGCTTCCATTTTAATTTGAGCTTTCCTGGCGTCATAGTTTTTGAGAAGAAAGTTTAAAGATTTCCTCTATATATTCCTATGTAAAACTTGATCCCCCTACTGTGGCCCTACCCTACCCCAGGGGACCATGATTTGAATAAACAAGAATATTCACTTCCTGAGGATGCTTCCATTTTAATTTGAGCTTTCCTGGCGTCATAGTTTTTGAGAAGAAAGTTTAAAGATTTCCTCTATATGTTCCTATGTAAAACTTGATCCCCCTACTGTGGCCCTACCCTTCCCCCGGGGACCATGATTTGAACAAAAAAGAATATTCACTTCCCGAGGATGCTTCCATTTTAATTTGAGCTTTCCTGGCGTCATAGTTTTTGGGAAGAAAGTTTAAAGATTTTCTCTATATATTCCTATGTAAAACTTGATCCCCCTACTGTGGCCCTACCCTACCCCCGGGGACCATGATTTGAACAAACTAAAATCTACACTACCTGAGGATGCTTCCATTTTAATTTGAGCTTTCCTGGCGTCATAGTTTTTGAGAAGAAAGTTTAAAGATTTTCACTATATATTCCTATGTAAAACTTGATCCCCCTACTGTAGCCGTACCCTACCCCCTGGGACTATGATTTGAACAAACAAGAATATTCACTTCCTGAGGATGCTTCCATTTTAATTTGAGCTTTCCTGGCGTCATAGTTTTTGAGAAAAAAGTTTAAAAATTTTCTCTATATATTCCTATGTAAAACTTGATCCCCCTACTGTGGCCCTACCCTACCCCCGGGGACCATGATTTGAACAAACTGAAATCTACACTACCTGAGGATGCTTCCATTTTAATTTGAGCTTTCCTGGCGTCATACTTTTTGAGAAGAAAGTTTAAAGATTTTCTCAATATATTCCTATGTAAAACTTGATCCCCCTACTGTGGCCCTACCCTACCCCCGGGGAACATGATTTGAACAAACAAGAATATTCACTTCCTGAGGATGCTTCCATTTTAATTTGAGCTTTCCTGGCGTCATAGTTTTTGAGAAGAAAGTTTAAAGATTTTCTCTATATATTCCTATGTAAAACTTGATCCCCCTACTGTGGCCCTACCCTACCCCCGGGGACCATGATTTGAACAAACAAGAATATTCACTTCCTGAGGATGCTTCCATTTTAATTTGAGCTTTCCTGGCGTCATAGTTTTTGAGAAGAAAGTTTAAAGATTTCCTCTATATATTCCTATGTAAAACTTGATCCCCCCCCTACTGTGGCCCTACCCTACCCCCGGGGACCATGATTTGAACAAACAAGAATATTCACTTCCTGAGGATGCTTCCATTTTAATTTGAGCTTTCCTGGCGTCATAGTTTTTGAGAAGAAAGTTTAAAGATTTTCTCTATATATTCCTATGTAAAATTTGATCCCCCTACTGTGGCCCTACCCTACCCCAGGGGACCATGATTTGAATAAACAAGAATATTCACTTCCTGAGGATGCTTCCATTTTAATTTGAGCTTTCCTGGCGTCATAGTTTTTGAGAAGAAAGTTTAAAGATTTTCTCTATATATTCCTATGTAAAACTTGATCCCCCTACTGTGGCCTTACCCTTCCCCCGGGGACTATGATTTGAACAAAAAAGAATATTCACTTCCTGAGGATGCTTCCATTTTAATTTGAGCTTTCCTGGCGTCATACTTTTTTAGAAGAAAGTTTAAAGATTTTCTCAATATATTCCTATGTAAAACTTGATCCCCCTACTGTGGCCCAACCCTTCCCCCGGGGACCATGATTTGAACAAACAAGAATATTCACTTCCTAAGGATGCTTCCATTTTAATTTGAGCTTTCCTGGCGTCATAGTTTTTGAGAAGAAAGTTTAAAGATTTCCTCTATATATTCCTATGTAAAACTTGATCCCCCTACTGTGGCCCTACCCTACCCCAGGGGACCATGATTTGAATAAACAAGAATATTCACTTCCTGAGGATGCTTCCATTTTAATTTGAGCTTTCCTGGCGTCATAGTTTTTGAGAAGAAAGTTTTAAAGATTTCCTCTATATGTTCCTATGTAAAACTTGATCCCCCTACTGTGGCCCTACCCTTCCCCCGGGGACCATGATTTGAACAAAAAAGAATATTCACTTCCCGAGGATGCTTCCATTTTAATTTGAGCTTTCCTGGCGTCATAGTTTTTGAGAAGAAAGTTTAAAGATTTTCTCTATATATTCCTATGTAAAACTTGATCCCCCTACTGTGGCCCAACCCTACCCCCGGGGACCATGATTTGAACAAACTAAAATCTACACTACCTGAGGATGCTTCCAATTTAATTTCAGCTTTCCAGGCGTCATAGTTTTTGGGAAGAAAGTTTAAAGATTTTCTCTATATATTCCTATGTAAAACTTGGTCCCCCTACTGTGGCCCTACCCTACCCCCGGGGACCATGATTTGAACAAAAAAAAATACTCACTTCTTGAGGATGCTTCCATTTTAATTTGAGCTTTCCTGGCGTCATAGTTTTTGGGAAGAAAGTTTAAAGATTTTCTCTATATATTCCTATGTAAAACTTGATCCCCCTACTGTGGCCCTACCCTACCCCCGGGGACCATGATTTGAACAAACTAAAATCTACACTACCTGAGGATGCTTCCATTTTAATTTGAGCTTTCCTGGCGTCATAGTTTTTGAGAAGAAAGTTTAAAGATTTTCACTATATATTCCTATGTAAAACTTGATCCCCCTACTGTAGCCGTACCCTACCCCCTGGGACCATGATTTGAACAAACAAGAATATTCACTTCCTGAGGATGCTTCCATTTTAATTTGAGCTTTCCTGGCGTCATAGTTTTTGAGAAAAAAGTTTAAAAATTTTCTCTATATATTCCTATGTAAAACTTGATCCCCCTACTGTGGCCCTACCCTACCCCCGGGGACCATGATTTGAACAAACTAAAATCTACACTACCTGAGGATGCTTCCATTTTAATTTGAGCTTTCCTGGCGTCATACTTTTTGAGAAGAAAGTTTAAAGATTTTCTCAATATATTCCTATGTAAAACTTGATCCCCCTACTGTGGCCCTACCCTACCCCCGGGGACCATGATTTGAACAAACAAGAATATTCACTTCCTGAGGATGCTTCCATTTTAATTTGAGCTTTCCTGGCGTCATAGTTTTTGAGAAGAAAGTTTAAAGATTTTCTCTATATATTCCTATGTAAAACTTGATCCCCCTACTGTGGCCCTACCCTACCCCCGGGGACCATGATTTGAACAAACAAGAATATTCACTTCCTGAGGATGCTTCCATTTTAATTTGAGCTTTCCTGGCGTCATAGTTTTTGAGAAGAAAGTTTAAAGATTTCCTCTATATATTCCTATGTAAAACTTGATCGCCCTACTGTGGCCCTACCCTACCCCCGGGGACCATGATTTGAACAAACAAGAATATTCACTTCCTGAGAATGCTTCCATTTTAATTTGAGCTTTCCTGGCGTCATAGTTTTTGAGAAGAAAGTTTAAAGATTTTCTCCATATATTCCTATGTAAAACTTGATCCCCCTACTGTGGCCCAACCCTACCCCCGGGGACCATGATTTGAACAAACTAAAATCTACACTACCTGAGGATGCTTCCATTTTAATTTGAGCTTTCCTGGCGTCATAGTTTTTGAGAAGAAAGTTTAAAGATTTTCACTATATATTCCTATGTAAAACTTGATCCCCCTACTGTAGCCGTACCCTACCCCCTGGGACCATGATTTGAACAAACAAGAATATTCACTTCCTGAGGATGCTTCCATTTTAATTTGAGCTTTCCTGGCGTCATAGTTTTTGAGAAAAAAGTTTAAAAATTTTCTCTATATATTCCTATGTAAAACTTGATCCCCCTACTGTGGCCGTACCCTACCCCCTGGGACCATGATTTGAACAAACTAAAATCTACACTACCTGAGGATGCTTCCATTTTAATTTGAGCTTTCCTGGCGTCATACTTTTTGAGAAGAAAGCTTAAAGATTTTCTCTATATATTCCTATGTAAAACTTGATCCCCCTACTGTGGCCCTACCCTACCCCCGGGGACCATGATTTGAACAAACAAGAATATTCACTTCCTGAGGATGCTTCCATTTTAATTTCAGCTTTCCCGGCGTCATAGTTTTTGAGAAGAAAGTTTAAAGATTTTCTCTATATATTCCTATGTAACTATATCTATCTATCTATCTATGTATCTATGTCCCATAGAAACTAAAATCTACACTACCTGAGGATGCTTCCATTTTAATTTGAGCTTTCCTGGCGTCATAGTTTTTGAGAAGAAAGTTTAAAGATTTTCTCCATATATTCCTATGTAAAACTTGATCCCCCTACTGTGGCCCAACCCTACCCCCGGGGACCATGATTTGAACAAACTAAAATCTACACTACCTGAGGATGCTTCCATTTTAATTTGAGCTTTCCTGGCGTCATACTTTTTTAGAAGAAAGTTTAAAGATTTTCCCTATATATTCCTATGTAAAACTTGATCCCCCTACTGTGGCTTAACCCTACCCCCGGGGACCATGATTTGAACAAACTAAAATCTACACTACCTGAGGATGCTTCCATTTTAATTTGAGCTTTTCTGGCGTCATAGTTTTTGAGAAGAAAGTTTAAAGATTTTCTCTATATATTCCTATGTAAAACTTGATCCCCCTACTGTGGCCCTACCCTACCCCCGGGGACCATGATTTGAACAAACAAGAATATTCACTTCCTGAGGATGCTTCCATTTTAATTTGAGCTTTCCTGGCGTCATAGTTTTTGAGAAGAAAGTTTAAAGATTTCCTCTATATATTCCTATGTAAAACTTGATCGCCCTACTGTGGCCCTACCCTACCCCCGGGGACCATGATTTGAACAAACAAGAATATTCACTTCCTGAGAATGCTTCCATTTTAATTTGAGCTTTCCTGGCGTCATAGTTTTTGAGAAGAAAGTTTAAAGATTTTCTCCATATATTCCTATGTAAAACTTGATCCCCCTACTGTGGCCCAACCCTACCCCCGGGGACCATGATTTGAACAAACTAAAATCTACACTACCTGAGGATGCTTCCATTTTAATTTGAGCTTTCCTGGCGTCATAGTTTTTGAGAAGAAAGTTTAAAGATTTTCACTATATATTCCTATGTAAAACTTGATCCCCCTACTGTAGCCGTACCCTACCCCCTGGGACCATGATTTGAACAAACAAGAATATTCACTTCCTGAGGATGCTTCCATTTTAATTTGAGCTTTCCTGGCGTCATAGTTTTTGAGAAAAAAGTTTAAAAATTTTCTCTATATATTCCTATGTAAAACTTGATCCCCCTACTGTGGCCCTACCCTACCCCCGGGGACCATGATTTGAACAAACTAAAATCTACACTACCTGAGGATGCTTCCATTTTAATTTGAGCTTTCCTGGCGTCATACTTTTTGAGAAGAAAGCTTAAAGATTTTCTCTATATATTCCTATGTAAAACTTGATCCCCCTACTGTGGCCCTACCCTACCCCCGGGGACCATGATTTGAACAAACAAGAATATTCACTTCCTGAGGATGCTTCCATTTTAATTTCAGCTTTCCCGGCGTCATAGTTTTTGAGAAGAAAGTTTAAAGATTTTCTCTATATATTCCTATGTAACTATATCTATCTATCTATCTATGTATCTATGTCCCATAGAAACTAAAATCTACACTACCTGAGGATGCTTCCATTTTAATTTGAGCTTTCCTGGCGTCATAGTTTTTGAGAAGAAAGTTTAAAGATTTTCTCCATATATTCCTATGTAAAACTTGATCCCCCTACTGTGGCCCAACCCTACCCCCGGGGACCATGATTTGAACAAACTAAAATCTACACTACCTGAGGATGCTTCCATTTTAATTTGAGCTTTCCTGGCGTCATACTTTTTTAGAAGAAAGTTTAAAGATTTTCCCTATATATTCCTATGTAAAACTTGATCCCCCTACTGTGGCTTAACCCTACCCCCGGGGACCATGATTTGAACAAACTAAAATCTACACTACCTGAGGATGCTTCCATTTTAATTTGAGCTTTTCTGGCGTCATAGTTTTTGAGAAGAAAGTTTAAAGATTTTCTCTATATATTCCTATGTAAAACTTGATCCCCCTACTGTGGCCCAACCCTACCCCTGGGGACCATGATTTGAACAAACTAAAATCTACACTACCTGAGGATGCTTCCATTTTAATTTGAGCTTTCCTGGTGTCATAGTTTTTGAGAAGAAAGTTTAAAGATTTTCTCTATATATTCCTATGTAAAATTTGATCCCCCTACTGTGGCCCTACCCTACCCCCGGGGACCATGATTTGAACAAACAAAAATACTCACTTCTTGAGGATGCTTCCATTTTAATTTGAGCTTTCCTGGCGTCATAGTTTTTGGGAAGAAAGTTTAAAGATTTTCTCTATATATTACTATGTAAAACTTGATCCCCCTACTGTGGCCCTACCCTACCCCCGGGGACCATGATTTGAACAAACTAAAATCTACACTACCTGAGGATGCTTCCATTTTAATTTGAGCTTTCCTGGCGTCATACTTTTTTAGAAGAAAGTTTAAAGATTTTCTCAATATATTCCTATGTAAAACTTGATCCCCCTACTGTGGCCCAACCCTTCCCCCGGGGACCATGATTTGAACAAACTAAAATCTACACTACCTGAGGATGCTTCCATTTTAATTTGAGCTTTCCTGGCGTCATAGTTTTTGAGAAGAAAGTTTAAAGATTTCCTCTATATGTTCCTATGTAAAACTTGATCCCCCTACTGTGGCCCTACCCTTCCCCCGGGGACCATGATTTGAACAAAAAAGAATATTCACTTCCCGAGGATGCTTCCATTTTAATTTGAGCTTTCCTGGCGTCATAGTTTTTGGGAAGAAAGTTTAAAGATTTTCTCTATATATTCCTATGTAAAACTTGATCCCCCTACTGTGGCCCTACCCTACCCCCGGGGACCATGATTTGAACAAACTAAAATCTACACTACCTGAGGATGCTTCCATTTTAATTTGAGCTTTCCTGGCGTCATAGTTTTTGAGAAGAAAGTTTAAAGATTTTCACTATATATTCCTATGTAAAACTTGATCCCCCTACTGTAGCCGTACCCTACCCCCTGGGACTATGATTTGAACAAACAAGAATATTCACTTCCTGAGGATGCTTCCATTTTAATTTGAGCTTTCCTGGCGTCATAGTTTTTGAGAAAAAAGTTTAAAGATTTTCTCTATATATTCCTATGTAAAATTTGATCCCCCTACTGTGGCCCTACCCTACCCCAGGGGACCATGATTTGAATAAACAAGAATATTCACTTCCTGAGGATGCTTCCATTTTAATTTGAGCTTTCCTGGCGTCATAGTTTTTGAGAAGAAAGTTTAAAGATTTTCTCTATATATTCCTATGTAAAACTTGATCCCCCTACTGTGGCCTTACCCTTCCCCCGGGGACTATGATTTGAACAAAAAAGAATATTCACTTCCTGAGGATGCTTCCATTTTAATTTGAGCTTTCCTGGCGTCATACTTTTTTAGAAGAAAGTTTAAAGATTTTCTCAATATATTCCTATGTAAAACTTGATCCCCCTACTGTGGCCCAACCCTTCCCCCGGGGACCATGATTTGAACAAACAAGAATATTCACTTCCTAAGGATGCTTCCATTTTAATTTGAGCTTTCCTGGCGTCATAGTTTTTGAGAAGAAAGTTTAAAGATTTCCTCTATATATTCCTATGTAAAACTTGATCCCCCTACTGTGGCCCTACCCTACCCCAGGGGACCATGATTTGAATAAACAAGAATATTCACTTCCTGAGGATGCTTCCATTTTAATTTGAGCTTTCCTGGCGTCATAGTTTTTGAGAAGAAAGTTTTAAAGATTTCCTCTATATGTTCCTATGTAAAACTTGATCCCCCTACTGTGGCCCTACCCTTCCCCCGGGGACCATGATTTGAACAAAAAAGAATATTCACTTCCCGAGGATGCTTCCATTTTAATTTGAGCTTTCCTGGCGTCATAGTTTTTGAGAAGAAAGTTTAAAGATTTTCTCTATATATTCCTATGTAAAACTTGATCCCCCTACTGTGGCCCAACCCTACCCCCGGGGACCATGATTTGAACAAACTAAAATCTACACTACCTGAGGATGCTTCCAATTTAATTTCAGCTTTCCAGGCGTCATAGTTTTTGGGAAGAAAGTTTAAAGATTTTCTCTATATATTCCTATGTAAAACTTGGTCCCCCTACTGTGGCCCTACCCTACCCCCGGGGACCATGATTTGAACAAAAAAAAATACTCACTTCTTGAGGATGCTTCCATTTTAATTTGAGCTTTCCTGGCGTCATAGTTTTTGGGAAGAAAGTTTAAAGATTTTCTCTATATATTCCTATGTAAAACTTGATCCCCCTACTGTGGCCCTACCCTACCCCCGGGGACCATGATTTGAACAAACTAAAATCTACACTACCTGAGGATGCTTCCATTTTAATTTGAGCTTTCCTGGCGTCATAGTTTTTGAGAAGAAAGTTTAAAGATTTTCACTATATATTCCTATGTAAAACTTGATCCCCCTACTGTAGCCGTACCCTACCCCCTGGGACCATGATTTGAACAAACAAGAATATTCACTTCCTGAGGATGCTTCCATTTTAATTTGAGCTTTCCTGGCGTCATAGTTTTTGAGAAAAAAGTTTAAAAATTTTCTCTATATATTCCTATGTAAAACTTGATCCCCCTACTGTGGCCCTACCCTACCCCCGGGGACCATGATTTGAACAAACTAAAATCTACACTACCTGAGGATGCTTCCATTTTAATTTGAGCTTTCCTGGCGTCATACTTTTTGAGAAGAAAGTTTAAAGATTTTCTCAATATATTCCTATGTAAAACTTGATCCCCCTACTGTGGCCCTACCCTACCCCCGGGGACCATGATTTGAACAAACAAGAATATTCACTTCCTGAGGATGCTTCCATTTTAATTTGAGCTTTCCTGGCGTCATAGTTTTTGAGAAGAAAGTTTAAAGATTTTCTCTATATATTCCTATGTAAAACTTGATCCCCCTACTGTGGCCCTACCCTACCCCCGGGGACCATGATTTGAACAAACAAGAATATTCACTTCCTGAGGATGCTTCCATTTTAATTTGAGCTTTCCTGGCGTCATAGTTTTTGAGAAGAAAGTTTAAAGATTTCCTCTATATATTCCTATGTAAAACTTGATCGCCCTACTGTGGCCCTACCCTACCCCCGGGGACCATGATTTGAACAAACAAGAATATTCACTTCCTGAGAATGCTTCCATTTTAATTTGAGCTTTCCTGGCGTCATAGTTTTTGAGAAGAAAGTTTAAAGATTTTCTCCATATATTCCTATGTAAAACTTGATCCCCCTACTGTGGCCCAACCCTACCCCCGGGGACCATGATTTGAACAAACTAAAATCTACACTACCTGAGGATGCTTCCATTTTAATTTGAGCTTTCCTGGCGTCATAGTTTTTGAGAAGAAAGTTTAAAGATTTTCACTATATATTCCTATGTAAAACTTGATCCCCCTACTGTAGCCGTACCCTACCCCCTGGGACCATGATTTGAACAAACAAGAATATTCACTTCCTGAGGATGCTTCCATTTTAATTTGAGCTTTCCTGGCGTCATAGTTTTTGAGAAAAAAGTTTAAAAATTTTCTCTATATATTCCTATGTAAAACTTGATCCCCCTACTGTGGCCCTACCCTACCCCCGGGGACCATGATTTGAACAAACTAAAATCTACACTACCTGAGGATGCTTCCATTTTAATTTGAGCTTTCCTGGCGTCATACTTTTTGAGAAGAAAGTTTAAAGATTTTCTCTATATATTCCTATGTAAAACTTGATCCCCCTACTGTGGCCCTACCCTACCCCCGGGGACCATGATTTGAACAAACAAGAATATTCACTTCCTGAGGATGCTTCCATTTTAATTTCAGCTTTCCCGGCGTCATAGTTTTTGAGAAGAAAGTTTAAAGATTTTCTCTATATATTCCTATGTAACTATATCTATCTATCTATCTATGTATCTATGTCCCATAGAAACTAAAATCTACACTACCTGAGGATGCTTCCATTTTAATTTGAGCTTTCCTGGCGTCATAGTTTTTGAGAAGAAAGTTTAAAGATTTTCTCCATATATTCCTATGTAAAACTTGATCCCCCTACTGTGGCCCAACCCTACCCCCGGGGACCATGATTTGAACAAACTAAAATCTACACTACCTGAGGATGCTTCCATTTTAATTTGAGCTTTCCTGGCGTCATACTTTTTTAGAAGAAAGTTTAAAGATTTTCCCTATATATTCCTATGTAAAACTTGATCCCCCTACTGTGGCTTAACCCTACCCCCGGGGACCATGATTTGAACAAACTAAAATCTACACTACCTGAGGATGCTTCCATTTTAATTTGAGCTTTTCTGGCGTCATAGTTTTTGAGAAGAAAGTTTAAAGATTTTCTCTATATATTCCTATGTAAAACTTGATCCCCCTACTGTGGCCCAACCCTACCCCTGGGGACCATGATTTGAACAAACTAAAATCTACACTACCTGAGGATGCTTCCATTTTAATTTGAGCTTTCCTGGTGTCATAGTTTTTGAGAAGAAAGTTTAAAGATTTTCTCTATATATTCCTATGTAAAATTTGATCCCCCTACTGTGGCCCTACCCTACCCCCGGGGACCATGATTTGAACAAACAAAAATACTCACTTCTTGAGGATGCTTCCATTTTAATTTGAGCTTTCCTGGCGTCATAGTTTTTGGGAAGAAAGTTTAAAGATTTTCTCTATATATTACTATGTAAAACTTGATCCCCCTACTGTGGCCCTACCCTACCCCCGGGGACCATGATTTGAACAAACTAAAATCTACACTACCTGAGGATGCTTCCATTTTAATTTGAGCTTTCCTGGCGTCATACTTTTTTAGAAGAAAGTTTAAAGATTTTCTCAATATATTCCTATGTAAAACTTGATCCCCCTACTGTGGCCCAACCCTTCCCCCGGGGACCATGATTTGAACAAACTAAAATCTACACTACCTGAGGATGCTTCCATTTTAATTTGAGCTTTCCTGGCGTCATAGTTTTTGAGAAGAAAGTTTAAAGATTTCCTCTATATATTCCTATGTAAAACTTGATCCCCCTACTGTGGCCCTACCCTACCCCAGGGGACCATGATTTGAATAAACAAGAATATTCACTTCCTGAGGATGCTTCCATTTTAATTTGAGCTTTCCTGGCGTCATAGTTTTTGAGAAGAAAGTTTAAAGATTTCCTCTATATGTTCCTATGTAAAACTTGATCCCCCTACTGTGGCCCTACCCTTCCCCCGGGGACCATGATTTGAACAAAAAAGAATATTCACTTCCCGAGGATGCTTCCATTTTAATTTGAGCTTTCCTGGCGTCATAGTTTTTGGGAAGAAAGTTTAAAGATTTTCTCTATATATTCCTATGTAAAACTTGATCCCCCTACTGTGGCCCTACCCTACCCCCGGGGACCATGATTTGAACAAACTAAAATCTACACTACCTGAGGATGCTTCCATTTTAATTTGAGCTTTCCTGGCGTCATAGTTTTTGAGAAGAAAGTTTAAAGATTTTCACTATATATTCCTATGTAAAACTTGATCCCCCTACTGTAGCCGTACCCTACCCCCTGGGACTATGATTTGAACAAACAAGAATATTCACTTCCTGAGGATGCTTCCATTTTAATTTGAGCTTTCCTGGCGTCATAGTTTTTGAGAAAAAAGTTTAAAAATTTTCTCTATATATTCCTATGTAAAACTTGATCCCCCTACTGTGGCCCTACCCTACCCCCGGGGACCATGATTTGAACAAACTGAAATCTACACTACCTGAGGATGCTTCCATTTTAATTTGAGCTTTCCTGGCGTCATACTTTTTGAGAAGAAAGTTTAAAGATTTTCTCAATATATTCCTATGTAAAACTTGATCCCCCTACTGTGGCCCTACCCTACCCCCGGGGACCATGATTTGAACAAACAAGAATATTCACTTCCTGAGGATGCTTCCATTTTAATTTGAGCTTTCCTGGCGTCATAGTTTTTGAGAAGAAAGTTTAAAGATTTTCTCTATATATTCCTATGTAAAACTTGATCCCCCTACTGTGGCCCTACCCTACCCCCGGGGACCATGATTTGAACAAACAAGAATATTCACTTCCTGAGGATGCTTCCATTTTAATTTGAGCTTTCCTGGCGTCATAGTTTTTGAGAAGAAAGTTTAAAGATTTCCTCTATATATTCCTATGTAAAACTTGATCCCCCCCCCCCTACTGTGGCCCTACCCTACCCCCGGGGACCATGATTTGAACAAACAAGAATATTCACTTCCTGAGGATGCTTCCATTTTAATTTGAGCTTTCCTGGCGTCATAGTTTTTGAGAAGAAAGTTTAAAGATTTCCTCTATATATTCCTATGTAAAATTTGATCCCCCTACTGTGGCCCTACCCTACCCCAGGGGACCATGATTTGAATAAACAAGAATATTCACTTCCTGAGGATGCTTCCATTTTAATTTGAGCTTTCCTGGCGTCATAGTTTTTGAGAAGAAAGTTTAAAGATTTTCTCTATATATTCCTATGTAAAACTTGATCCCCCTACTGTGGCCTTACCCTTCCCCCGGGGACTATGATTTGAACAAAAAAGAATATTCACTTCCTGAGGATGCTTCCATTTTAATTTGAGCTTTCCTGGCGTCATACTTTTTTAGAAGAAAGTTTAAAGATTTTCTCAATATATTCCTATGTAAAACTTGATCCCCCTACTGTGGCCCAACCCTTCCCCCGGGGACCATGATTTGAACAAACAAGAATATTCACTTCCTAAGGATGCTTCCATTTTAATTTGAGCTTTCCTGGCGTCATAGTTTTTGAGAAGAAAGTTTAAAGATTTCCTCTATATATTCCTATGTAAAACTTGATCCCCCTACTGTGGCCCTACCCTACCCCAGGGGACCATGATTTGAATAAACAAGAATATTCACTTCCTGAGGATGCTTCCATTTTAATTTGAGCTTTCCTGGCGTCATAGTTTTTGAGAAGAAAGTTTTAAAGATTTCCTCTATATGTTCCTATGTAAAACTTGATCCCCCTACTGTGGCCCTACCCTTCCCCCGGGGACCATGATTTGAACAAAAAAGAATATTCACTTCCCGAGGATGCTTCCATTTTAATTTGAGCTTTCCTGGCGTCATAGTTTTTGAGAAGAAAGTTTAAAGATTTTCTCTATATATTCCTATGTAAAACTTGATCCCCCTACTGTGGCCCAACCCTACCCCCGGGGACCATGATTTGAACAAACTAAAATCTACACTACCTGAGGATGCTTCCAATTTAATTTCAGCTTTCCAGGCGTCATAGTTTTTGGGAAGAAAGTTTAAAGATTTTCTCTATATATTCCTATGTAAAACTTGGTCCCCCTACTGTGGCCCTACCCTACCCCCGGGGACCATGATTTGAACAAAAAAAAATACTCACTTCTTGAGGATGCTTCCATTTTAATTTGAGCTTTCCTGGCGTCATAGTTTTTGGGAAGAAAGTTTAAAGATTTTCTCTATATATTCCTATGTAAAACTTGATCCCCCTACTGTGGCCCTACCCTACCCCCGGGGACCATGATTTGAACAAACTAAAATCTACACTACCTGAGGATGCTTCCATTTTAATTTGAGCTTTCCTGGCGTCATAGTTTTTGAGAAGAAAGTTTAAAGATTTTCACTATATATTCCTATGTAAAACTTGATCCCCCTACTGTAGCCGTACCCTACCCCCTGGGACCATGATTTGAACAAACAAGAATATTCACTTCCTGAGGATGCTTCCATTTTAATTTGAGCTTTCCTGGCGTCATAGTTTTTGAGAAAAAAGTTTAAAAATTTTCTCTATATATTCCTATGTAAAACTTGATCCCCCTACTGTGGCCCTACCCTACCCCCGGGGACCATGATTTGAACAAACTAAAATCTACACTACCTGAGGATGCTTCCATTTTAATTTGAGCTTTCCTGGCGTCATACTTTTTGAGAAGAAAGTTTAAAGATTTTCTCAATATATTCCTATGTAAAACTTGATCCCCCTACTGTGGCCCTACCCTACCCCCGGGGACCATGATTTGAACAAACAAGAATATTCACTTCCTGAGGATGCTTCCATTTTAATTTGAGCTTTCCTGGCGTCATAGTTTTTGAGAAGAAAGTTTAAAGATTTTCTCTATATATTCCTATGTAAAACTTGATCCCCCTACTGTGGCCCTACCCTACCCCCGGGGACCATGATTTGAACAAACAAGAATATTCACTTCCTGAGGATGCTTCCATTTTAATTTGAGCTTTCCTGGCGTCATAGTTTTTGAGAAGAAAGTTTAAAGATTTCCTCTATATATTCCTATGTAAAACTTGATCGCCCTACTGTGGCCCTACCCTACCCCCGGGGACCATGATTTGAACAAACAAGAATATTCACTTCCTGAGAATGCTTCCATTTTAATTTGAGCTTTCCTGGCGTCATAGTTTTTGAGAAGAAAGTTTAAAGATTTTCTCCATATATTCCTATGTAAAACTTGATCCCCCTACTGTGGCCCAACCCTACCCCCGGGGACCATGATTTGAACAAACTAAAATCTACACTACCTGAGGATGCTTCCATTTTAATTTGAGCTTTCCTGGCGTCATAGTTTTTGAGAAGAAAGTTTAAAGATTTTCACTATATATTCCTATGTAAAACTTGATCCCCCTACTGTAGCCGTACCCTACCCCCTGGGACCATGATTTGAACAAACAAGAATATTCACTTCCTGAGGATGCTTCCATTTTAATTTGAGCTTTCCTGGCGTCATAGTTTTTGAGAAAAAAGTTTAAAAATTTTCTCTATATATTCCTATGTAAAACTTGATCCCCCTACTGTGGCCCTACCCTACCCCCGGGGACCATGATTTGAACAAACTAAAATCTACACTACCTGAGGATGCTTCCATTTTAATTTGAGCTTTCCTGGCGTCATACTTTTTGAGAAGAAAGTTTAAAGATTTTCTCAATATATTCCTATGTAAAACTTGATCCCCCTACTGTGGCCCTACCCTACCCCCGGGGACCATGATTTGAACAAACAAGAATATTCACTTCCTGAGGATGCTTCCATTTTAATTTCAGCTTTCCCGGCGTCATAGTTTTTGAGAAGAAAGTTTAAAGATTTTCTCTATATATTCCTATGTAACTATATCTATCTATCTATCTATGTATCTATGTCCCATAGAAACTAAAATCTACACTACCTGAGGATGCTTCCATTTTAATTTGAGCTTTCCTGGCGTCATAGTTTTTGAGAAGAAAGTTTAAAGATTTTCTCCATATATTCCTATGTAAAACTTGATCCCCCTACTGTGGCCCAACCCTACCCCCGGGGACCATGATTTGAACAAACTAAAATCTACACTACCTGAGGATGCTTCCATTTTAATTTGAGCTTTCCTGGCGTCATACTTTTTTAGAAGAAAGTTTAAAGATTTTCCCTATATATTCCTATGTAAAACTTGATCCCCCTACTGTGGCTTAACCCTACCCCCGGGGACCATGATTTGAACAAACTAAAATCTACACTACCTGAGGATGCTTCCATTTTAATTTGAGCTTTTCTGGCGTCATAGTTTTTGAGAAGAAAGTTTAAAGATTTTCTCTATATATTCCTATGTAAAACTTGATCCCCCTACTGTGGCCCAACCCTACCCCTGGGGACCATGATTTGAACAAACTAAAATCTACACTACCTGAGGATGCTTCCATTTTAATTTGAGCTTTCCTGGTGTCATAGTTTTTGAGAAGAAAGTTTAAAGATTTTCTCTATATATTCCTATGAAAAAAACTTGATCCCCCTACTGGGCCTAACCTTACCCCCGGGGACCATGATTTGAACAAACTAAAATCTACACTACCTGAGGATGCTTCCAATTTAACTTCAGCTTTCCAGGCGTCATAGTTTTTGGGAAGAAAGTTTAAAGATTTTCTCTATATATTCCTATGTAAAACTTGATCCCCCTACTGTGGCCCTACCCTACCCCCGGGGACCATGATTTGAACAAAAAAAAATACTCACTTCTTGAGGATGCTTCCATTTTAATTTGAGCTTTCCTGGCGTCATAGTTTTTGGGAAGAAAGTTTAAAGATTTTCTCTATATATTCCTATGTAAAACTTGATCCCCCTACTGTGGCCCTACCCTACCCCCGGGGACCATGATTTGAACAAACTAAAATCTACACTACCTGAGGATGCTTCCATTTTAATTTGAGCTTTCCTGGCGTCATAGTTTTTGAGAAGAAAGTTTAAAGATTTTCACTATATATTCCTATGTAAAACTTGATCCCCCTACTGTAGCCGTACCCTACCCCCTGGGACCATGATTTGAACAAACAAGAATATTCACTTCCTGAGGATGCTTCCATTTTAATTTGAGCTTTCCTGGCGTCATAGTTTTTGAGAAAAAAGTTTAAAAATTTTCTCAATATATTCCTATGTAAAACTTGATCCCCCTACTGTGGCCCTACCCTACCCCCGGGGACCATGATTTGAACAAACAAGAATATTCACTTCCTGAGGATGCTTCCATTTTAATTTGAGCTTTCCTGGCGTCATAGTTTTTGAGAAGAAAGTTTAAAGATTTTCTCTATATATTCCTATGTAAAACTTGATCGCCCTACTGTGGCCCTACCCTACCCCCGGGGACCATGATTTGAACAAACAAGAATATTCACTTCCTGAGGATGCTTCCATTTTAATTTGAGCTTTCCTGGCGTCATAGTTTTTGAGAAGAAAGTTTAAAGATTTCCTCTATATATTCCTATGTAAAACTTGATCCCCCCCTACTGTGGCCCTACCCTACCCCCGGGGACCATGATTTGAACAAACAAGAATATTCACTTCCTGAGGATGCTTCCATTTTAATTTGAGCTTTCCTGGCGTCATAGTTTTTGAGAAGAAAGTTTAAAGATTTCCTCTATATATTCCTATGTAAAATTTGATCCCCCTACTGTGGCCCTACCCTACCCCCGGGGACCATGATTTGAATAAACAAGAATATTCACTTCCTGAGGATGCTTCCATTTTAATTTGAGCTTTCCTGGCGTCATAGTTTTTGAGAAGAAAGTTTAAAGATTTTCTCTATATATTCCTATGTAAAACTTGATCCCCCTACTGTGGCCTTACCCTTCCCCCGGGGACTATGATTTGAACAAAAAAGAATATTCACTTCCTGAGGATGCTTCCATTTTAATTTGAGCTTTCCTGGCGTCATACTTTTTTAGAAGAAAGTTTAAAGATTTTCTCAATATATTCCTATGTAAAACTTGATCCCCCTACTGTGGCCCAACCCTTCCCCCGGGGACCATGATTTGAACAAACTAAAATCTACACTACCTGAGGATGCTTCCATTTTAATTTGAGCTTTCCTGGCGTCATAGTTTTTGAGAAGAAAGTTTAAAGATTTCCTCTATATATTCCTATGTAAAACTTGATCCCCCTACTGTGGCCCTACCCTACCCCAGGGGACCATGATTTGAATAAACAAGAATATTCACTTCCTGAGGATGCTTCCATTTTAATTTGAGCTTTCCTGGCGTCATAGTTTTTGAGAAAAAAGTTTAAAGATTTCCTCTATATGTTCCTATGTAAAACTTGATCCCCCTACTGTGGCCCTACCCTTCCCCCGGGGACCATGATTTGAACAAAAAAGAATATTCACTTCCCGAGGATGCTTCCATTTTAATTTGAGCTTTCCTGGCGTCATAGTTTTTGAGAAGAAAGTTTAAAGATTTTCTCTATATATTCCTATGTAAAACTTGATCCCCCTACTGTGGCCCAACCCTACCCCCGGGGACCATGATTTGAACAAACTAAAATCTACACTACCTGAGGATGCTTCCAATTTAATTTCAGCTTTCCAGGCGTCATAGTTTTTGGGAAGAAAGTTTAAAGATTTTCTCTATATATTCCTATGTAAAACTTGATCCCCCTACTGTGGCCCTACCCTACCCCCGGGGACCATGATTTGAACAAAAAAAAATACTCACTTCTTGAGGATGCTTCCATTTTAATTTGAGCTTTCCTGGCGTCATAGTTTTTGGGAAGAAAGTTTAAAGATTTTCTCTATATATTCCTATGTAAAACTTGATCCCCCTACTGTGGCCCTACCCTACCCCCGGGGACCATGATTTGAACAAACTAAAATCTACACTACCTGAGGATGCTTCCATTTTAATTTGAGCTTTCCTGGCGTCATAGTTTTTGAGAAGAAAGTTTAAAGATTTTCACTATATATTCCTATGTAAAACTTGATCCCCCTACTGTAGCCGTACCCTACCCCCTGGGACCATGATTTGAACAAACAAGAATATTCACTTCCTGAGGATGCTTCCATTTTAATTTGAGCTTTCCTGGCGTCATAGTTTTTGAGAAAAAAGTTTAAAAATTTTCTCTATATATTCCTATGTAAAACTTGATCCCCCTACTGTGGCCCTACCCTACCCCCGGGGACCATGATTTGAACAAACTAAAATCTACACTACCTGAGGATGCTTCCATTTTAATTTGAGCTTTCCTGGCGTCATACTTTTTGAGAAGAAAGTTTAAAGATTTTCTCAATATATTCCTATGTAAAACTTGATCCCCCTACTGTGGCCCTACCCTACCCCCGGGGACCATGATTTGAACAAACAAGAATATTCACTTCCTGAGGATGCTTCCATTTTAATTTGAGCTTTCCTGGCGTCATAGTTTTTGAGAAGAAAGTTTAAAGATTTTCTCTATATATTCCTATGTAAAACTTGATCCCCCTACTGTGGCCCTACCCTACCCCCGGGGACCATGATTTGAACAAACAAGAATATTCACTTCCTGAGGATGCTTCCATTTTAATTTGAGCTTTCCTGGCGTCATAGTTTTTGAGAAGAAAGTTTAAAGATTTCCTCTATATATTCCTATGTAAAACTTGATCGCCCTACTGTGGCCCTACCCTACCCCCGGGGACCATGATTTGAACAAACAAGAATATTCACTTCCTGAGAATGCTTCCATTTTAATTTGAGCTTTCCTGGCGTCATAGTTTTTGAGAAGAAAGTTTAAAGATTTTCTCCATATATTCCTATGTAAAACTTGATCCCCCTACTGTGGCCCAACCCTACCCCCGGGGACCATGATTTGAACAAACTAAAATCTACACTACCTGAGGATGCTTCCATTTTAATTTGAGCTTTCCTGGCGTCATAGTTTTTGAGAAGAAAGTTTAAAGATTTTCACTATATATTCCTATGTAAAACTTGATCCCCCTACTGTAGCCGTACCCTACCCCCTGGGACCATGATTTGAACAAACAAGAATATTCACTTCCTGAGGATGCTTCCATTTTAATTTGAGCTTTCCTGGCGTCATAGTTTTTGAGAAAAAAGTTTAAAAATTTTCTCTATATATTCCTATGTAAAACTTGATCCCCCTACTGTGGCCCTACCCTACCCCCGGGGACCATGATTTGAACAAACTAAAATCTACACTACCTGAGGATGCTTCCATTTTAATTTGAGCTTTCCTGGCGTCATACTTTTTGAGAAGAAAGTTTAAAGATTTTCTCAATATATTCCTATGTAAAACTTGATCCCCCTACTGTGGCCCTACCCTACCCCCGGGGACCATGATTTGAACAAACAAGAATATTCACTTCCTGAGGATGCTTCCATTTTAATTTGAGCTTTCCCGGCGTCATAGTTTTTGAGAAGAAAGTTTAAAGATTTTCTCTATATATTCCTATGTAAAACTTGATCCCCCTACTGTGGCCCTACCCTACCCCCGGGGACCATGATTTGAACAAACAAGAATATTCACTTCCTGAGGATGCTTCCATTTTAATTTGAGCTTTCCTGGCGTCATAGTTTTTGAGAAGAAAGTTTAAAGATTTCCTCTATATATTCCTATGTAAAACTTGATCGCCCTACTGTGGCCCTACCCTACCCCCGGGGACCATGATTTGAACAAACAAGAATATTCACTTCCTGAGAATGCTTCCATTTTAATTTGAGCTTTCCTGGCGTCATAGTTTTTGAGAAGAAAGTTTAAAGATTTTCTCCATATATTCCTATGTAAAACTTGATCCCCCTACTGTGGCCCAACCCTACCCCCGGGGACCATGATTTGAACAAACTAAAATCTACACTACCTGAGGATGCTTCCATTTTAATTTGAGCTTTCCTGGCGTCATAGTTTTTGAGAAGAAAGTTTAAAGATTTTCTCCATATATTCCTATGTAAAACTTGATCCCCCTACTGTGGCCCAACCCTACCCCCGGGGACCATGATTTGAACAAACTAAAATCTACACTACCTGAGGATGCTTCCATTTTAATTTGAGCTTTCCTGGCGTCATACTTTTTTTGAAGAAAGTTTAAAGATTTTCCCTATATATTCCTATGTAAAACTTGATCCCCCTACTGTGGCCCTACCCTACCCCCGGGGACCATGATTTGAACAAACTAAAATCTACACTACCTGAGGATGCTTCCATTTTAATTTGAGCTTTCCTGGCGTCATACTTTTTGAGAAGAAAGTTTAAAGATTTTCTCAATATATTCCTATGTAAAACTTGATCCCCCTACTGTGGCCCTACCCTACCCCCGGGGACCATGATTTGAACAAACAAGAATATGCACTTCCTGAGGATGCTTCCATTTTAATTTGAGCTTTCCTGGCGTCATAGTTTTTGAGAAGAAAGTTTAAAGATTTTCTCTATATATTCCTATGTAAAACTTGATCCCCCTACTGTTGCCCAACCCTACCCCCGGGGACCATGATTTGAACAAACTAAAATCTACACTAACTGAGGATGCTTCCATTTTAATTTGAGCTTTCCTGGCGTCATAGTTTTTGAGAAGAAAGTTTAAAGATTTCCTCTATATATTCCTATGAAAAAAACTTGATCCCCCTACTGGGCCTAACCCTACCCCCGGGGACCATGATTTGAACAAACTAAAATCTACACTACCTGAGGATGCTTCCATTTTAATTTGAGCTTTCCTGGCGTCATAGTTTTTGAGAAGAAAGTTTAAAGATTTTCTCTATATATTCCTATGTAAAACTTG
This sequence comes from Magallana gigas, assembly GCF_963853765.1. Lineage (NCBI taxonomy): Eukaryota > Metazoa > Mollusca > Bivalvia > Ostreida > Ostreidae > Magallana > Magallana gigas. Next base: position 24,240,667 of record NC_088857.1, on the reverse strand, counting down.
ATCCCCTTACTGTGGCCCAACCCTACCCCCGGGGACCATGATTTGAAAAAACTAAAATCTACACTACCTGAGGAAGCTTCCATTTTAATTTGAGCTTTCCTGGTGTCATAGTTTTTGAGAAGAAAGTTTAAAGATTTTCTCTATATAGTCCTATGTAAAACTTGATGTTTAAAATATATATAAAAAAAAAAGACAGTATTCTTCCGATTTCTCGGTATTAAAGACCAAAAATTTGAGTCTATTATTTTAAAATAGTAGTATAGATACAGTTGGAGGTGTTTGCGTACAAGATCGCCGGACCCAGAATGAAAATAAAAAAATAACGGGTATTATAATTATAATAGAAATGATCTGATTTAATAACACTAACCAATGGGAACAACAGCCAATGGAAATGTAAAGAAAGTGTTCACCAACTCAATCCATCTGTGCATAAGAACTAGCATACCTTAATTCATATATATGTTGATATATAGTAAACTGAAACTATAGTATGCATTTGAAAGTAACAAATAAATTATTGATTAATTTAAAATTTGTATGATGATCGACACTTTGTTATAGTCGACCTAATGAAGTATAATACTTCGTCAAGCTGTAAGGTAAATATTTACATCTATCTGAAAAATTCAAACATGTCTATGTGTTTTGATCATGCAACTGGGTATAGTCCACTAATGCATTTTCCATAGGCGGTAATGTTAACGTTCAGGTTCATAGCTCCAGCCCTAATTTTCGTTCAGTGAAAAGGAGCCTCTTGATTGACAGCTCATCAAATTGTTTCCCTACTGTTAAAATTTCGTGGTGTGAAGTGGTGTGAAGTCAGATTCGTTTTCCCGCAACTGCGTCTGTATTGAAAAACTCTGAAAATGAAAGTAAAAGTAGGGAATTTCACAGTTTTGGAAAGGGTGTACTTCAAACAATTTCAATAGTACAAAAACAAATTCGAAACAAAAAATACAGAGAAACTTCCAAAGAATCACCATTAAAACCAGTAAATGTTGCAGATGAAATCTATCAAGTTTTATGCTCACTCCAGACATCTGACTTCATCCAGCAAGTTATCTTTACAAACAGCAAGAGACCTATTGTAATACTTTACAAGATGGACCAAATGAAAGACCTGAAGGCTAACTGCATTGGTGGAGGAAGCATCATAGGTATAGACAAAACTTTCAATTTGGGCTCCTGCTTTGTTTCCACATTGACGTACACGCAAAAGGCTGTTATTCAAAGAGAAACCAGAGATCATCCAATAATGCTGGGACCTATGATGCTACATTTTGACAGTGACTACAACACATACTTCACTTTCCTTTCGCACATCAGACAGAAGATAGGAGATACAGACATCATAATTGGAAGTGACGAGGAGAAGGCGATCACCAAAGCCATTTCCAACACATTTCCAACTGCCACCCACCTCTTATGTACCAAACATATGAAAGACAATATACGCCAAAATCTACAGGACAAAATAGGATGCTCTAGGGAAGACCGCGAAAAAATAGTAAAGACTTATCTTTCTTCAAATGATAATTCAATATTGACACTTGCTTTTAAAATTGCAAATCCACTTTTCTGACATGTGTCAAGCATTTTGATTCAAAATGTCCCAATAAATATGTTTATTCACTCTGCAAGTATACAAACTATTTTGCCTAAAGGCAGTACTTTAATTGTTGTCCTACCAATTCTAAAAATAGTTGAAGGGATTTACCCAATATAAAACAGTCACTGTGGTTATTTACAATTCTAAGCTTATATATTCACTCTAGACACTATATAGAACCAGGATTCCAAATTTTAATCACACAAAAAAAAGAAATGTTTTCAAATACCATGAAAAAGGTAAAATAGAAAAGTATAGAAATTTCCCTATATCCATCAATGGATCCTATGACACCATAATGACGTCATAGTGATGAGTTGTTTTTACTCGTGTATGTGTAATATTTGCTGAACTTTAAGCCTACTTTCAGAAGAAATGAACCATGATTTAACCCATTAAAGATATGTCATAGGGAAAAGAAACTAGCTAATAAGGTTTTTTTTTCTCTTGTATATGGTTACCATGGTAACAAATTCAACCAAAATTAAAGAAAAACATATCCAATGAAAAAGAGTCTACAATTAACTAGAGTTCAAAATCTAGAAGAACAAAAAATACCCAATAATTCTGTGAAATATGTATAATCAATATATAGTTTCCCTATATTTAATATTCTAAATCATCTGCATGTCAAAGACTTGGTATATAGTTTTCGCAGGTTCCCTCTTTTAAATTTGGACAAGTGTAATTAAACATCATTGTTAAGAAAATAAATTTTACTTACATCAAGTGTGTCTCACTGTTGTGGGTCTTTGATGAAGTTCGACCAGGACCATTTCAAATCACATGGTATCTAAAATGAAAGGTTTTGAATTTAATTTTACATGTATCAAACAGACTATCCCCAACATTTGCAATTTCAAGCAGCCATATGTTTTAAACTCAGAGAGAGAGAGACAGAGGAGAGAGAAAGAGAGAGGGAGAGACAGACAAACAGACAGACAACTATACATATTCATGCACAACACATTTGTATAACCTAAAGATCAAACCCCCCCCCCCCTTTCAAACATTCAATATCAACCCTACCCAAAACAAAATATTCTACTGTTTCAATATATAAATAGATAAATACAATTGTTAATATCTACTAAAATGATTACAGATAATTTCATCAAATTTTGATTATGATTAACAAAGATAGGTTTTATGGATTAAATACTACGCAGCATGGTATTAGTAGGCCTTTACATGTTTAAATGTGCAAACGTACAACATTGCACGACAGACTTATTTACCCAAATTAATGCAAATCTATACGGAATAAGGAATATCATTCTTTGAGTATTATGACGTGATAATTTTGATCGGGGCATGATCAAATCCAATAAAGCCCGAAGGGCTTTATGATAGATTTGATCACGCCCTGACCGAAATTATCACCTCATAATATTTTAAGAATGATTCGTTATTACTTAATATATTTATAAAATTTTAAACCATTGTACAATTAAATATTTAAATGTAAATAAGCAAACCCGCAAGTGCCTCAATTTGGCTTTATGAGTTATATAGTACAAAATCAATACGTAGAGTTATCACAGGCAAAGACACTGGAAAATGTAAATATATAATCATAACAGGCTTGGGGTAATGCTAAATGTAATGGTAATGCATTGCAATGCACTACATGTCTTCAAAGTAATGCTAGTAATGTGTAATGCCACAAAATTAGCATTACAAGAAATGGTAATGTATAGTATTTCATTTCTTTCCAAAATTTAGTGTAATGCTGACATTACATGGCATTACTTTGCATTACTATGCTTATTTGTAAATGTTCACTTTAAAAAATGTGAAGCTTAAATGAATGGCTGAAACTGAATTTGAATAATTTTATTATAAAGAAGAAAGAAATAATTCTTGAAATAAAAATGTTTTAGATGTATTATTAAAAAAGATTTATAAAAATTCATTTTTAAATTGCTCATATTACTAGATATAACAACACAGTTTCTTAACATTTTTATGAGTGTTGTTATTTAGAGTTTTAAATCATTTAAACAATTTACTCCAAGTAGTTTGCACTTCAATAAAGATGTGTCAACAACACACTAGGCCCCCAGGATAACCTAAGTATCAAAACAATTTATTGTTATCAGAAGTGCTAAACACCCCAATCCCCTTCCCTACGCCATGTCCCAATAGAATAGAGGACAGACATGCACCTGGAATAAACTATCCATCCATGATGAAAATCAAAATCACTTCCAATATTATAACCCATTTGAAAATAATTTACTCACTCTCTCTCTCTCTCTCTCTCTCTGTTGTATGATATTATGCCCCAGTCACACATTCACGGATTAAATGCCGGATTAGCTATGGAAGCGATCCGGAATCATTTGTGGCGATATGTATTGACCCGTGGCTTTTCCGTTTTTTATCATATCCAAACGTAGCAATACTTGTACAGCTGCGACAATTTTTGAACATGTTCAAAATTCCACTACGGATGAAACCACCGTAGTACTTCCTTAGAAAATCTTACCAAAACGTTTTAGAACGCAGAAGTCTGTATAAATCCGTAGTAATTCGTATGTATCAATTTGTATACAGTCCGTAGTGTATCCGTACTAACTCCGTATCATTAGATTTTCCGGTGTCAACCGTGGAAAATATTCTGTAGTAGAACCTAGGAGTTGATCTGTGAATGTGTGACTGGGGCATTAACGATTATTTGATTTTCCGGTGTCAACTGTGGAGTTGATCCGTGAATGTGTGACTGGGGCATTAAGTACATTAGTTTGGACTGATAGAAAATACAAGATTAGAGTATTTTTTCTATTTTTGCACTTAATATATCCTAAGATAAAGATTGTCAAACAATCTTTCAGTCCCAGCTTCCACTGCTCCTGTAGACGTTTATTTAGTATAGCTGGGAAGATTTCAAACTAATAGGATGCAGTTAAAAGATGAAACCTTTGAAACTTTGATCATAAAGTGCAACAGCAATCTTTTGTGTTAAAGTGTCCTCAGCATAAAGAAACCCTCTGTTTATAAATTAATACAATACAATACAAGTGTCCAAAATTATAAAAATTTGTGTAATCTGGGGAAATATGTCTATTTAGCTTTTTAACAACGGCAACATTGTAATAAGACTGCTACCCCAAGAGGGGGATAAATCCTGCTCTTGGGACAGTCGGGTACGGGGATGACTACTACTTATCCCTAATTGCTGATTAGTAGTCAGCAAAAATAAATGAAGTCAACAAAAATCAAAGTTTTAAATTAATAACAAATTTATTTGCAACAGATGAATGTAGATGAGAAACTGGTACCTCCAGATGAACAAATCAATGAAACAAAAATTAACCATGAAAATATTACAAATTTCACTTTAGAGTTTAAATAAGAAACATGAACAAATTCCTACACGTTTTTATTCTAATTTATATCGGGCTCGAAATTCAAAATATTAACTAGTGGGTATTGTTTTTTTTACAAAAAAACACATGTCTCCCCTTCTCCCCAAGGATTGTTATATGGGGCAAATTTAACAATTGAATAAGAATGATGTCAGCTATATGTTACCCAGACCCAGACAAAATTAATTTGACCTTGAGTAAAACATGGTCAAGGTCATATATAAATCAATAGTACACCTACGTGTATTATTATTGTTCTTTGTTTAAAGTTTGAAGTACTTCTGTCAAAGTATATTCAGGAGTTGAACAATGAAGTTTTTTCTAATTTGACCTTGAAATAAAAATTCTAGGTCAAGGTCAAAAATTTTGGTAAGGTTCAACTAGGTTATATACCATCTATATCTGATACAAGTTAAAAGTGTGTATGTTAAAGGAGTCTTGTGTTATGGTCCGAACAATATTTTTTATGAAAAGCTTGACATTGAAGAGCAAAATAGGTAAAGATCAAAACTTTTGGTGACGTGCACTCCTTCTCATTACCATCTACCTATGTTCCAAGTTTGAAGTCTTAATGTCAAAGGGTATTAAAGTTATGATCCAGACAAAATTTTCTTATTTTTTTCTATTAATTTGACCTTGAGTAAAACAAGGTCAAGGTCAAATATTATTATTAAATAGTACACCTAAGTGTATTATTATTGTTCTTTGTTTAAAGTTTGAAGTCCTTCTGTCAAAGTATATTCAGAAGTTGAACAATGAAGTTTTTTCTAATATGACCTTGAAATAATAATTCTAGGTCAAGGTCAAAATTTTTGGTAAGGTTCAACTAGGTTATATACCATCTATCTATGATACAAGTTAAAAGTGTGTATGTTAAAGGAGTCTTGTGTTATGGTCCGAACAATATTTTTTATGAAAAGCTTGACATTGAAGAGCAAAATAGGTAAAGATCAAAACTTTTGGTGACGTGCACTCCTTCTCATTACCATCTACCTATGTTCCAAGTTTGAAGTCTTAATGTCAAAGGGTATTAAAGTTATGATCCAGACAAAATTTTCTTATTTTTTTCTAATTAATTTGACCTTGAGTAAAACAAGGTCAAGGTCAAATATTATTCAATAGTACACCTAAGTGTATTATTATTGTTCTTTGTTTAAAGTTTGAAGTCCTTCTGTCAAAGTATATTCAGAAGTTGAACAATGAAGTTTTTTCTAATATGACTTTGAAATAATAATTCTAGGTCAAGGTCAAAATTTTTTGTAAGGTTCAACTAGGTTATATACCATCTATCTATGATACAAGTTAAAAGTCTGTAAGTTAAAGGAGTCTTGTGTTATGGTCCGAACAATGTTTTTTATAAAAAGTTTGACCTTGAAAAAGAAAATAGGTCAAGGTCAAAACTTTTGGTGGCGTGCACTCCTTTTCAATACCATCTACCTATGTTCTAAGTTTGAAGTCTTAATGTCAAAGGGTATTTAACTTACGGCCTGGACAAATTTGGATGAAGAAGAAGAAGAATAAGAAGACTAGATTCGATCTCGTTGCGAGCAACGAGTGGGTCTTCCGTCCGATTTTTGAATAGATTAGATCAAACTTATGAATTCAAAGATAAAACTGTACATCTAAGCGAAAAACAGTAAAAAAAAAAAATTTCGGCACTCCGGGCTTGAACCCGGGTCGCCTGGGCCATGTCCACGACTATATCGACTGAGCTTTAAAACAAAATACATATTCTAAATCAGTAAGAGGGTCACTATAAGGTGTAAAAATTTCAAAGAAAAATATTCAAAAATAAAAAAGTCGAAAAATTCAATTTTTCAAAATTCCTTCCGGTGACGACCTGAAGTGACGGCAGACATTCTCTTGACCGAGGTGCGCCAGAAAAACGGTGGATCTATGATCTCTGAAAATTTCAGACCTATATCTTTACTCGTTTTTGAGAAACTTGACAGACAAAATTGACTTTAAAAAATCGTTTATTGATGATTACTTCCGACCGGAAGTGAATTTTGAAAAAATCTCACAGGGGATACAAACTTCATATGACGAGGCATCATCAGTGAAAATTTGAAGGAAATCGAATCAGCCATTTCTGAGAAATCGCCTGCACAAAATGTGTAAGGAAAAAAAGAATAATAACTAGATTCGATCTCGTTGCGAGCAACGAGTGGGTCTTCCGTCCAATTTTTGAATAGATAAGATTAAACTTATCAATTCAAAGATAAAATCGTAGATCTAAGCGAAAAAAAGAGAAAAAAAATTTGCGGCACTCGAGGCTTGAACCCGGGTCGCCTGGGCCATGTCCACGACTATAACGACTGAGCTACTCGGACTCCGCTTAAGAAATTTGACGCTTTATTTCTCGAGAATGCTTTGATCGATTTTAAAACTAATTACATATTCTTAATCAAGTAAAAGGGTCGCTATAAGGTGTAAAAATCTTAAAGAAAAATATTAAAAAATAAAAAAGTCGAAAAATTCAATTTTTCAAATTTCCTTCCGGTGACGACCGGAAGTGACGGCAGACCTTCTCTTGACCGAGGTACATTAGAAAAACGGTAAATCTATCATCTCTGAAAATTTCAGACCTATATCTTTACTCATTTTTGAGAAACTTGACAGACAAAATTGAAATTAAAAAATCGTTTATTGACGATAACTTCCGACCGGAAGTGAATTTTGAAAAAATCTCACGGGGGTACAAACTTCATATAACGAGGCATCATCAGTGAAAATTTGAAGGAAATCGAATCAGCCATTTCCGAGAAATCGCCTGCACAAAATGTGTAAGGAAAAAAAGAATAATAATAATAAAATTGAAAAAGAAACAATAGAATAATAGAAGGGTCTTCCGCTGAAGACGGAAGACCCTAATAATAAAATTGAAAAAGAAACAATAGAATAATAGAAGGGTCTTCCGCTGAAGACGGAAGACCCTAACTAGAGCAAAGCTCGTTGCAGAGCAACGAGTGGGTTTTCCTTTAATGTCGAAAGTAACGCTAGAAGTACCTCTAAGAAGCAGAGTTCTTAATCTAGTAACAAAAGTAACTCAAATACAAAAAGATAAAAAAAAATCGAATGATTCTTGGTATGACTTAACAAAACCCGAATGGTATTTAGTATGAATTAACAAAAAACCTTAACCATTTCAAGAACGACTTAACAAAAAATCCGAATGTGTTTAAGTACGACTTAAAAAATTGATATAAACTACATTTAAGGTACAAGTTAACTTTACCTTGAACTAATATCTATTACTAATATCTATTACTAACTTTTACTAATACTAATCTAATACTAATCCAGAATGCAAAATTAAAATTTCTGTAAAAATCAATTTTTTAATGCTTATATCCCAGTGGATTTCAGTTTTAAATTGAGGTTGATAAGCTCTTTCAGCATTTATGATTAATGACAAAATATTGCTCCGGAAAAAGTTAAGCTTTTGAGCCTTGCTAGCCCCTAACTTGAGGGACCAGTCATATTTTTGATATCAAATAAAAGGTCTCGTAAATATAAACATATTTTGTTCAACAAGTGTTCAAGAATTGTTGACCGTTCAAGTTATATCTGAAACACTGTGTTTTAGGGACCGAACCCTTAAACTCGGATGGCCTTAACAGGGCCACCAACCAAAAATTTTGTTTAAAACATAATTTTGAGCAACTTTTCCTCTTCATTGCTTTTCAAAGAGTTGACCTTTCGTACTGTGTGCTTGTTGCATCATCAATTGTCAGAAACTAATTGATGTATAGTTTTTCTTTATTATACCTCTGTGAATATTTTCTATGTAAAATTACAATGAACCAGACAACATTGAAATGGTGAACATTTCAAAGGGCCCCACTGATGTTATTTAAGAGAATTTTGCTTTGACCTTGACCTATAAATTGAATTTTTTCCAGCTGGCATAGAACTTCTAGATCAATTTCATTCCCCCTAACATACAGGCATTTTGTGCAATCTGACCAAGATTAAGCATATCTTGGAAATAATCTAGTCTAAAACTAATTTTAAAAAGATCTGCTATGACCTTCACATTGACTTGGTTCAAGGTCATTGTACGCCATTAACCAATTAGCTCTGTTTAGGTAAAATATTAGCCAAATAGGGGCTTAAAGTAGAGTATATGTGTGCTCTTAAAATATATGGATATTTGTGTGATCTGATATGACCTTGACACTTGATTACAAATATCATTCGAGGTCATTGCAAATCCTTTGATCAGAGGCATCATGTGAGTGAAGTATGAGCCTGATTGGAGCAAAGGGAGAGAAGATATACTCCGGACAAGGATTTTTTAAATATAATTCTGCTATGACCTTCACAGTTTACCTTGAAAATAGGTTCAAGGTCACTACACACCCTTTACTCAAAAGCTCTGCTTATGTGAAGCTCTGAAAAAAGGATTTTTGAATGATCCGATATGATCTTCACCATTTACCTAGAAATTTCATTCAAGGTCACTGCACATCATTTAACCATAGAGACACTCTGCGAGTATTAGCCAGATTGGACCAAGGGGAGAGAAGATATGCCCCAGACAGGATTATATATATATATAATTCTGCTATGACCTTAACCTTATACCTAAGAACATGGTTCAAGGTCACTGCACATCCTTTACACAAAGGAACCCTGTGGATGAGGTATGAGCCAGATTGGGCCAAGGGGAGAGAAGCTATGCTCCGGTCAAGCAATCTCGGATGGACAGACGGACATCAACTGATAACTAGAAGGCGCCCACATAAACATGCTTTTTTATCTAATTTGAAATATTATCCATGCTATATGCCCATGGTGAATAGTCATCAAAACCATTCATCAGCAGAATTCGATTTCCCTCCTTTTTAAACTAGGAACACCTCTGACCTAATCAGATCGCTGCATTAAATACAAAGTTTGATAACTCTAATTTGTTTATCATCAAGAAATTCGCTGACAAATAAAGTTTTCTTTGGTATAATAAAATACAAATTAACTGACTATTCGGACAATTGCAAGTTTATTGTCCCACTCCACAGCAACTATTTCCCTTGGCTTTGCTTTTGAAATAGTTGCTGTCTTGGGGGACAATAAACTTGCTATTGTCCTCATACCCAGTAAATAGGTATATAATATCCCATCCACCTACATTTTATGTTATATAACCTGTGTTTGTAACCTTCAATTTCACTGTGTAAAGTCAACACAACAGTCATAGCCGCAAGTTTCACAATTTATTTATTTACTGCTTCTCATGTACTTAAAATTAGGGGCCTTGATATTGCTTACCAATTCCAACAAGAGGGCCTTAATATTGCTTACCAATTCCAACAAGAGACATCCCTCTGACTAATGATAATCATTAAAATTCATTTCATGAATCTACGCAACACTGATAAACCTTCAAGTACAGTCACTCTCAATTTTACAAAAATATTGACCGTACTTTATTCGAAACTGTTCCTTGTACCTTTAACTTAATACACTAACATTTTATGAAAAGACGGTTTGTCTTAGAATAAGAAAGCTAATGCAATTCTGAGAAAAAGAATACCACATATTGCCAATTCCATTGAGGTTTAATAAAAATATGGCCATTTAAGTGAACCCACCATTTCCAATTTCCTTTAGTAAACACAGATTTATAGGGTTCTCCATAGTAAAACATCTTTACCTGACCTTTTAGAGGTCAATTGTTGATAAAAAGCTTCACATCACTTAGAAATGCCCTTACATGTATACCCCCCCCCCCATCTTTTGATTTTCACAAAAAGTAATGGTTTGAAATGTTTTACCTAATTTTATGAAACTTATGGCAATTTCCTTGAGTCATTTCTCACACATATTTGAAAACAATCATCAATGATTCTAAATTTTGATCTTTATTTGTTTATTTTATGATTTACACCATTTTAATTAACAAATAGACAGCTGTCCTGCTTGTGATTTCTTGTTTTTATGAAAAAAGTGAATATTTAGTGAATATCTAATCAATTTTGATTTCTAGTCTCCTTCTAACCATGCTAAAACAGTAATATACAACCTACAAGTTAGACATCTGCCTTAAATTAAAATAAAATTCAAACACCCAGGTAGCTGGAGACAGAGTTGATTTCCATGAAAAATGTTCAAAATTTGACGTTTTTCTCCTTTTTTATGCTTATATACCTTAGAAAGGTATAAATAGGTTGTTTCTTGTTCATTTCAAAAGTAATTATCATAGCAGATGTTATTTCAAAGTCAAATGTACAATTACATATCCTACATGTAATCTTAATGCAGACAATTGGATGGGGGGGGGTTGATTTTTCAGTTATGTAAACACATCTTAATATCTTTATGAAATAAAAAATAAAGGAAACATAATTGCATACTTTTATTGAAAAACAAATCTTCACAACAATTATGAATTTCTTTAAACAGCCTTAATTTTGTTTTTCATAATTTCTTATCAAACACAAACCACAACATGGGATGATGCTTTCATCAAGTTCCATTATTGTTCTTGCATTATCCGATTTAATTTGAATTACCGGTAAATAGTCTGTAGAACACAAGGAATATGCATGTGGATAGAGGTGACAGGTTAACCTCAAGCGCTGACCCACAACAATCAACAGGTAAAAGCCATGTGGTGCCATGTGGTAACAAGAGTCCGTTTTGAGCTGAAATAAAAAAAAGAATTAGCTGTGTTTACATACATGTACTAGTAATAGCTGTGTTTACAGTAACATATGCATAGTATTTCTGGAAAAAATACACTGACCATGCAGTGTAATAAGTATTACCGGTACATATCCCAATACATGACATAACATTTAGGCAGTACAAGATCAAAAATTTGCATATCAAGTCATAATATAATATTAAAAAAATTTCTTAGGTATAGACACTTATCAGATTGAGAGAGAGTTTGAGAGAGAAAGAGAGCTAGAGTTTATTTCTTGTAGTGCAACAGTCAAAAATTTCAATTCGAAAATTACAAAGGAATATTACCCATCTGAACAGCGTCAAAGTACATGTATGTATTTCTTTCTGGTATACCATGTTTTATCAATTCTACCGGTTTTTTTTTTTTTTGCAAATAAATTTGGCGAGGGTTTTGGTTTCTTTTCTTTTAAATTACATGTTTTAAAAACAAACTATGTGTAATAAGCATAAAACATGTATGAGTAAACTTAATAAAGAATTTTTAATAGATTATTTTTCACAGAATGTGTTACATTAAATGTATGTCAATCTTTATAAAAGTAGCGTATATTTCGTGCGTCATAAATTGGAAGTTTTAGTAAATATCATTTACTTGCATGGTAGCTATATACATGTCTAACCCAAATTTTCTTCATAAAGCTACTCCTGTATGTACCACATAATTATATGTTTTGTCACAAGTATACATTTTTAAAAAATACCCAAATTCCAACAGTTGAAAGTAACTCGATGAATTTTTCATTCTCTGATAAGTTCAGCTGTAAGCTGAATCCACTAATAAGAAAGTTTGTGGTTTAGGAGTGGGTAAAATTGTTTATGCATAATGTAGCTGACACTGACTTGAATGCGATGCTGTCAAGAACACCACACCAAATAATATCAAGAGACATAAATATTCACTTAAATGTATTGTGTTGTAAAGTAAACGTTTTAATACAATTATTGCATCTTGCAAAACATGTGCCCTTACCAAAATGAATTGTTTGCGGCAAATTTGCAGCAAACTTGCCGCAAATTTTCGGCAAACTGATTAGTTTACCAGAAAACTTTAGAACTTGTTTGCCGATCTTTGCCAGTAGTAGCAAACTTCTGGTAAACCTCTTTTATTTTGCCAGAAGTTTACTAGACACCCAATTATGTTTGCAGCTTCTTCGCCAGAAGTGGTAAACTTTTGGCAAACTCTTAAAAATTTGCCAGAAGTTTACCACAAACATTTCTTCTTTTTTCTCTGTTTTTCTTACTTCCTGAGCTTGCCAAAGCTTTACCAGAAATAAGAAAATAAGACTTATACAATTTCATACACATTCAGCACAACTTAAAGACTGTCAATTATAATGAATTGCTTTTATAATTTTGTATATTTGTATAGAGAAAAAATAAATCTAATTAATATTTTCGGAATTAAGTTTTATTCTAAGATAGTCTCGATAAAAATGTTTATTATTACGAAAATAAGATCAACTTTAATCGCATGATGCTTCATAATGACCCCCCCCCCCCCCCCCCCAGGTATTATGTGAACACCAACCTGTCTGTTCTTTTGTAATGATATATTCTTTTTTCCTACGTTCAAATATCAGTCAGCTTAGATTTGAGTATCTAAACCGCTTGATGTTGAATCATGTAGATTGAAGAATTTTCCGTAACGTTATGCTGTTCAGTGTTTGTTTCTACTTTTACTTTTGTTTCAATGTTAAGCTACGCGCGCGCTGATTGGTCGATCAATAGCTAGCCGCCAATTTTCACATTCGATGCTGCCATGTTGTCTGCCATCACCGAGATGATAAAATGAATGAAAATAAGGGAATAAGGCTGTGCACAAGGTAAAAGAAACAATGTCAATGGGGTGTTTACTTCTGGAAAATCCACGGCTAAACAGAGGACAAATATAAGTAAATGAATCGAGTCTCAACAGTCAACACCCAAGGCCACTGCATGCATCATCTGCATGATCATGAGCACGTTTTTGAAAAAGTAAGTGAAGTAATGAAAATATATTCGTTGAATGGCAGTTTAAACAGTTATTGGAATATAAAACGAAAGACTTTTACAATGAGTTTAACAGTATAAGGTCGTCCCTATGACAATGCAGGTGTCGAATCAAGCAGAAACGCTCGTTATTGACATCGCTGTGATGCATGAACAAATAATTTAAATTTGAAATTTATTTAAACAACGCCAAATTTAGGAAATTATCATTACATAGTGTATAAGTACATTTTATATGCTTTACATTTTTATTACCTAAATAAAAGAATTCATGTTCTACTCACAGAGTCGGAGTAAGAGTAGGCCTAGTGCAAATTTGTAGCTTTATATAGATTATTAGATTGAGTAAGTATATGATAGGCTAACTTGTTTTTCTTAGAAACTGCTTTAAATTTGAAAACAATTGTGCTTATATGAAATCCATTTATCTTCCCAATAGGTGTCTGCCCTGGTGACTGGGTTACACAGACCTAAAGAAAACCATGCATGAACTCGCTGATTTTATGATCAAATGATGCAACCAAAAAAGAGTGAAGACAGAATTTGTGTAAGACTTACGTAGAAAAGCATATAAACAACAGTGCCGAAGTCTGACCATTCTATTGTGGGCATCGGATATTTGTGTGATATTGTTTATGTGTGAAATTACATCGGAGAGCGCGTACAGGAGACTGTCATAAAAAAGACACCGAGAATGCCTTAAAGAATCCGTGATTAATTGTAACATGACCAGTGACCGTGCAGGGCTTAATTGTGAACTATATGGTTTGAACTTCGCTCATTGTGAACTTTTGTACAAGTCCATCTGTGCATGCATGTTGTGATCAAACTGCATTCAAGTTTATCGAACTGCAGCAACAAATCATCACCTATCGGTTGAGTACTATTTGTCAAATTTCATTATGGTTTGTTCATCATTTTTGTGTTCATTTTTGAAATTTATAAAATGTTAATTACTTGTGTCCTTTATCTCTAATTTTGCTGCAACTGTTTAAGTTAAACATCTTTGTTAATCACCAGTAGAAGTTATTTGTTAATTGATTGAAAAGCATAGTACATGTATTAGTAACTCATAATTAAATGATTATTAGTGTTTATTAATTGTTTTTCTTATGTTGTATTATCTTAAAGTTGCTATGTTTATCTGTAAGCTTGCGGCAAATTTGCCGCAAACTGTTTGCCGGAAGCTAATTTGCATACAAATTCTGAACTTGCTGCAAATTTGCCGCAAACAGTCTGCCAGAAGCTAATTTGCATACGAATTCTGAACTTGCGGCAAATTTGCCGCAAACAGTTTCCCAGAAGCTAATTTGCATACGAATTCTGAACTTGCCGCAATTTTGCTGCAAACAGTTTGCCAGAAGCTAATTTGCATACGAATTCTGAACTTGCCGCAAATTTGCGGCAACTGTTTGTCGCAAATTTGCAACAAACTCTCTGCAAATTTGCGGCAACTGTTTGCCAGAGGCCTTATATTTTGGTAAGGGTGATGACTCTTATAATCATCTGTAATATATCTGATATATATGTACAAGATGGGAGAAATAATGACAAAACAGACTGGGATTCGAACCTTGCCCTCTGAATCTCTAGTCAAGTGCTCTACCAACTGAGCTACATGTATCTGGCACCGGTATTCAAACCAATCTGACCGTCACATTCCCCCCCCCCCCCCCCCTTAAATGATCTTCACCCTCAAAGATCACCCCTGGCTTTTCCCCTGGCAGGAGTTAACCTGTCAGTTCCAGGGGTTGGTTACAATACCAATATTGTATAGGGATGGAACGATCCACCGATGCACCACGGTATTTATTTTGACGATATTTGGATTGTTACATTTACCATTAATACATTATGATACCTATGCGAACTTTTTTTTATCTTCCAAAAATATCTGAGCGTCATATATCGGCTATTTTTAGTCTGCGCGCCTAATATGAAAGTACAAAGATGGCCGAAAACCCCGTAAAGTTGTCAAACCTGTTAGGAAGCTAAATCTGGAGTGTGGACAACTTTTGGATTACTTGTTAATGAAAAAGTAATGTATATGAGACTTAAGTAATTTGTAAATTGTGCAACGCTCATTTTAAATATATCAAAATAACTTTGGACATGCGGTAATACATCGACAGATTGAATAAATTTTTAACCCTTATTCATGTTTTCATTTAGTTGCAATGTATCATTATATGTATCGTATCGCATCTCATGTATCGTGATATGTACCGAATCGGCTAAGTACAGAATCGTCCAAGCCTTAATATTGTAACAGGATGGGAGAAATAATGAAGGACCAAACCAGGAATTAAACCTGGGCCCCCTGAATCTCTAGTCAGGTGCTCTACCAACTGAACACTGGTATTTAAACCGGTCTGACCGTCACATATATAAAAAGTTATTTTAAACAATGATGTTCAATAAAAAATAACACTTGCAACCTTCAGTTTTTGTCTGTAATTAATCAATATTGGCGTGCGATCAGTTATCGTTGAGAACCATTTTTCATCAGTGCATTGTTACGTCATTTTATCAACACATAAAATTATATACGAAAATATGATGTAACATTGCACCAGCCAGAAATGGTCCTCGACAGGAACTGCTGGCATGCCAGTACTGCCAGTAGTCAGATTAAAAAAAGAGAATATAAATGAAAAATTACATTTAAAACATTAACAAGGACAATTCAAGTACACATCAAAACTGCTAAACAAGAAAAATTATGTGAACTGGTAGAGTGGTACGCATAGTTCTAACTTGTAACCTACATGTACAAGTACATCTACCGGGTACCCGTTGGTCTGCTAAACCTCTCTAATGATACATTGATCGGCATCATAAAAATATTAAAGACTTTTTAGTCATGTTTTAACTCTGAAGTATACAATTTTATTTACTTGATGTTACATGTATGTCTACAGGGTATTTATGTCTACATTTGGAGTCTTCCGCACAAGAATATGATCATATGTTTCTAATTAGACCCTGCTTTGAATTTTGAGTTAAAAATTCACAATCTGATTTTTTTTTAAATAGATAAATTTGGTCATCCTTTCCAGTCACCCATGAACCTCAAGCAAGTCTAAACATCCAGTAAACAATGTAAAAATTACACGTTAGTAAACAAACACCCACACCATAACAAAAACATCTAACTCTGTAATTCTTATAAAATTCTTAACCCAGCAGATGTTAAATCATCAAGATATATTTGTAAATTCATACGTGATGCACATAACATAAGAAAATCTATGTACAGTACCAACTACATGTATATTTGTATATACTGTATGTATGACTTTCGCCACATGTGGATTTTCTCAATAAATTGAATTGAAATTTACACAAAATTCTGGTAAAAAGGATTCAAAGAAAAAAAAACAAGTGAAAGGTAAAACATTTGGGATTCAATTCTGTTAAAAGGATTTATATTGTCTGGACTAGAAAAATAACATACATCAGTGACAGTGTGCACTTACTTACATGTACATCTATAGACTAAATGTTAACCAGTTAACATGCTGACATTTTAACCACTATAGACAAGAAACTTTAAAAGAAATAAAAATCCTCACCTTCTTCAGTAACATCCACATAGATCACACACTTTAATGTCCATCTTTTCCCCTTTATTACTCGTAGCTTATCAACAGCTGATCAATGGAAACATAAACATCCGTCGACATGGTCGACAGAAGTGTGGCTGTCAGAATTTCCTCGTAAACGATTCACACGAGAATATATCCCTCCTTATTCAAATATGTAGTATTGTTCCCTGTGCATGTTCATATATTTCACAGTAACTTGAAAATGCATGTGTACAACGAAAGAATACACAACTTCTCTTCTGCATTACGGCTCTCTCATTTCTACAATGCCGTTCGTTACTGTTTACATTCGGCGCGTGCGCGCGGGTTACAAACAGGGGCGCCCCGACAAATAGTTGCACATAGAACGTTTAAATAATGTGTGTTCATTGAATTCATAAATGATATAGATGAAAAAAATGAAACTGAATCACAACAATTTATCTAAGACGCAACACAACGTAATGCAGTAAATGCCTGGGCCTTAAAGTGGCATTTGTTCGCTTGTGTGTCTATGTAGACATATTAACTCGTTCATGTACGATTCTCACATATTTGTTTTATGAAATTTGAAAAAAATAGGGCTCAGAACTTTTAAAATTTTATACCAAATGACATTATTTAATATATTAACAATAACTGAATTCATTTTTTTTTCATAAAATGATAACGATTTTTGCTATCAGAAAAATACATGTATGAGCTGCTGACCCCTAATTATAGGGGCCAGCCCTTTTTTCTTAATTTTAAATGAAAGCTCTCGTTATTCTAAACAACTTTTGTTCTATATGTATTAACAAAATATTTTTAGTTTAAAGGTTATTATACAAAAAGCAACAAAATTTCAGACCCCCCAAAACCTTAAACTTTACCGGCAAATAGCTTAAAAACTAAAAAAACATTTTGCCAAAATTTTCATGCCAGCAAAACTAAAATGTTACCAACAATTCTGCTAAATTTCATGCAACTATCTTTTGTAGTTCCTGAGATCAACTCTGGACAAAAGACCCCCCAATTTTCAATTAAAGGGCAATAACTCGTAACCAGAAGTGAATTTTAAAAATATGAAAAAAACGTCCCTAGACCTAAACATTGTCTACATACCCTGAAAGTTTCATAACAATCAGACAACAAATGTACGAGAAATGGCCTGCACAAAATCTGCGGGAAAAAAAAAAAAAAAAATAAGAAACAGTAGAATAACAGAAGGGTTTTCCGTTGAAAACGGAAAACCCTAATAAGAAGAATAAGAATAAGAAAGTCGACAAAAACAATATGTCTCCCCTTTGAAAGGGGAGACATAATTAAACTATGGCGCCTAGTCTGAATAAGATAAATTTCTGAGAGAAAAGAATTAGTTTTATTTATTACTAAAACCGATTTGGTTTGACTTTTCCGATCGCGTCGCGTTCAACTTTTTCAGCTACGTCATACATAAACAATACCCGCACCTTAACCACAGTTTTTTTATTGGTGGATTCAGCTTACCGCTGATTGGCTGCTGGTTAAATAAGACTAAATTATGCACGGACAGAACAACAACATATCAGAGAATGAAAAATTCACATGGGTACTCGTGACTATCGAAATTGGGCTATTTTTCGAAAGTGTACACTTGTGATAAAACAATACATACGGTACATAACATATATAGCTGTAGCTCTGTGTATAAATTTTGGGTTAGAAAATATAAAGCTACAGTGCATACAATACTTACATGTACAAAAAAAACTTTACGGCAATTTGCCGCGTATAAAAATAACACTATTTTTTAAAAATATTTACATCATACCATACCACATTTTGTGCAAATAATCCATTTAAATAATTCTTCATTTAGTTTACTACTGTTAATAATTGTAGCTTTACCCGCCCCAAACTTTCTCCTATTAAACAACCTTTAACCGTACTCGGAAAGCGGATCAAGAACTGTATTTTTTATGTATGTAAACAAACCAGTGTTCATGTATGGAGTGGGTGATCGGGGGTTCAGAGACAGGTAAAATAAAGAAATCTGCAGTAAATGGTATGTGGATATTTTAGTACAGTCGCACCTGCTGTTACGGCCACCTTTAATCAGCGGCCACTCGCCATGAGCGGCCAGTTTTAATCCCGCCCGTTTAGTTTTACACTATATTTTAACTGATTTAAGCGGCCACCTGTCTAACGCGGCCAGCGGCCACTGTTTTTAGGTCCCGTGGCTTCAACATGCCTGTTTTCAACGGCCATTTTGTCTGTTTTGTCACATGACTTTTGAATCTGACATGTGACCCCGTATCGAAAGAAGCCAAACTTCGAAAGCTGATAATGAGTTAATGACAAATAATTGAGTGTGTTATTTGAAGTCTGCTGAGATTTAATGTCAAAATTGATTATCATAACACCTGTTTTGTGTTGTTTATATATCGACACGTACTTATATACTTCATTACAAAGTCATTGTATATGGCCAGTCTTGCGCGGAACAGCTTAACATGTGCAGCAATTAGCCTGTAATATGCACTTTTTTTCCTAGAAAATTTCTTTTAGATAATAAAACGGGTTCTTAATATATATAAGAATGGAATTTTGATACTTTTTTAAATGGTAAAACATCAGCTATCGTAGTTCAGTAAGTAGCCTTTGTACGGAAACGCTACTTCTGTTTGTTTACTGCATTTAATCCCTTGAAAATTATCATTTGGGCGTATTTAGCAGAAAATGTTTTGTTCTTAATCCCTTGATAGATAAATGGAATTAAAATGGCCATTAGAAATTAATATAAACTGTTTTTTTAGCAATCCGAGCTGTGCATTCACCATCTCTGTGTACGCCGCCATCACAGATGCTATTAATAAATCTGTGCAATAGAGCCAAAATGAAAATACTCGATGTTTTTTCCCCATTAATTTGAAACCTGGAATAAGAGGCCACCTGTCTTTAGCGGCCAGTTTGGCATTGTCCCACAGGTGGCCGCTTAAAACAGGTGCGACTGTATATACATTTACACCGAAAGTGATAGGGCAACAGAAGAGAAACGAATCGGACACTTGCCTAATGAAGACGCACATGTACAAACCTCCTTGCACTCTCCACTTCCGTCTCGTTCTTTCACACCATCGTTCAATACTTTTATTGACTGTCGATTGCCGATCGAAAGGTGTAGAAATCGAGGAATTCATACCTATCACTTTGACTGGCAAGTTAGAAGGTAATACATGTGCATTATACATTTACGGTATTTACATGAAATGAACGCTTAGCACATGCAACTTTTAAATATAAATAATTATATTTTTTATAACGCCGTACTCTGGACCGTAGCTTGAGGCTATGGTTTAACGCCCGTTTACACAGAGAGAGAGAGAGAGAGAGAGAGAGAGAGAAAGAGTTTGAGAGTTTAGCACAGAATTTAAACATACGGGATAGTCGATTTTGAATGAATAATATTGGGGGGAAATAAACTGTTCTGAGAAATCCTTCAGCTCTGGCATTGCATAAGCGTATACTGATAACTCGGTCTAAAAATAGGAGTTAACCAATCATATAGTTTTCACACCGGCGGCGTGTATAATTTATGCATGACGTAGCTGACAGAAATGATCGTGACGCTATAGGAAAAGTCAAACCAAATCGGTTTTGATAATAACAGTGCCTTATCAAAATTTATACCGAAGTCTGTATAAAGTGCTTCGAACGGGAAGATGAGCTTACCCGAGAAGTAGGCTGCTATAAGCAGTGGACGCAAGGCGAGCAGTCCGCCGAACTACTCGAAACACGCCTTTATATAGTGTGAGTACACAAAAGAAACGATCAGCCAACCATGAAATGTAACCATACACCTTATTGGATAAAATTACAGGTGATAAACCTATCAGGTAAACCCTAGTGAAATATGTTTTGAAATAAAGACCAACATGGCTGACCTGTATAAACAAAATAGCACTTGAACCGTAATGTAAGTGTAAAATAGCTTATCACAAGAATTGAAGTTACTATTTAAGTATCTTATATTGAATTATCCCTAGCTTAGTTAATTGTTTATGCAATTTATGATTTTTAATAAAATAAACATATGGTATAGGATGAGTTTTATCACAACATTATTCCATAAAGTGTTTTCTATTATGCATGAATTCTGTGTCGACATTGTATCATGCCTAATGTCTATAAATATCTTTTTACCTAATATGTAATATGTTGCATGTTCATAATGCCACAAGATGATATATATTGAGCAAATAAAGAATGACTCTTGTATATATAGTCATTGAATTTGAACCTGATACTGAACATGAACCTGTAGATATATGTTAAAGAGTGTTTTATATTTGAAACATTTGCAAAAACTCTTTATTAGCTTTACTTTTTTAAAACAAAGTAATGGTAATGGTTATGCATACCGTATTTTTCGGGGCATATGTCGATGTGGGGCATAGGCCAAATTGCTAATTTTTAGACAAAATTCAAGAAAAATCCTTAGACTAGCCTAATTGGGGGATAAGCCGATTTTCAATCAATGATTACTATAGTGAAAGTATGACCGATGATTAAGAAAGTCACCGTATTAAGTATATACTTTCAGAATATCGATGTAGAAAGTCAAAAGAGTAATCAAAGTTATTAAACTAGTGGGTATTGTTTTTTTATACAAAAAAACACATGTCTCCCCTTCTCCCAAAGGATTGTAATATGGGACAAATTTAATAAGTGAAAAAGAATGAAGTCAGCTATTTGTTAGATATCATCCATATATGATACAGTTTAGAAAATGAATTAACTTGAGACACAAGATTGGTCAAGGTAAAAAATTATGGAGGCGTGCACTCCTTCTCAATACCATCTACCTATGTTCCAAGTTTGAAGCCTTAATGTCAAAAGCTATCCAAGTTACCACCCAGACAAAATTTAATTATTTTTTCTTAATTTGACCTTGAGTAAAACAAGGTCAAGGTCAAATATTAATCAATAGTACACCTCAGTGTATTATAATTAATCTTTGTGTAAAGTTTGAAGTCCTTCTGTCAAAGAATATTTAGGAGGTGAACAATGAAGTTTTTTCTAATTTGACCTTGAAATATAATTTTTAGGTCAAGGTCAAACATTTTGGTAAGGTTGTACTGGACTATATACCATCTATGTATGATACAAGTTAAAAGATTGTATGATTAAGGAGTCTTGTGTTATGGTCCGGACTATATTTTTTATAAAACGCTTTACCTTGAAGAAGATAATAAATCAAGGTCAAAAATTTTGATGGCGTGCATTTCTTCTCAATACCATCTACCTACGTTCCAAGTTTGAAGTCTTAATGTCAAAAGGTATCTAAATTATCACCCAGACAAAATTTAATTATTTTTTCTCAAGTTGACCTTGAGTAAAACAAGGTCAAGGTCAAATATTTATCAATTGTACACCCCAGTGTATTCTAATTGTTCTTTGTGTAAAGTTTGAAGTCCTTCTGTCAAAGAATATTTAGGAGGTGAACAATGAAGTTTTTTCTAATTTGACCTTGAAATATAATTTTTAGGTCAAGGTCAAACATTTTGGTAAGGTTGAACTGGACTATATACCATCTATGTATGATACAAGTTAAAAGATTGTATGATTAAGGAGTCTTGTGTTATGGTCCGGACTATATTTTTTATAAAACGCTTGACCTTGAAGAAGATAATAGGTCAAGGTCAAGAATTTTGATAGCCTGCACTTTTTCTTAATACCATCTACCTTCGTTCCAAGTTTGAAGTCTTAATGTCAAAAGGTATCTAAGGTACCACCCAGACAAAATTTAATTATTTTTTCTCAAATTGACCTTGAGTAAAACAAGGTCAAGGTCAAATATTTATCAATAGTACACCTCAGTGTATTATTATTGTTCTTTGTGTAAAGTTTGAAGTCCTTCTGTCAAAGAATATTTAGGAGGTGAACAATGACGTTTTTTCTGATTTGACCTTGAAATAAAATTTAAAGGTCAATGTCAAAAATTTTGGTAAGGTTCAACTGGACTATAT
This sequence comes from Magallana gigas, assembly GCF_963853765.1. Classification (NCBI taxonomy): domain Eukaryota; kingdom Metazoa; phylum Mollusca; class Bivalvia; order Ostreida; family Ostreidae; genus Magallana; species Magallana gigas. The sequence continues at coordinate 24,217,422 of NC_088857.1, read as the reverse complement.
ACCATCTATCTATGATACAAGTTAAAAGTTTGTATGTTTAAGGAATCTTGTGTTATAGTTCAAACTCTATTTTTTATAAAACGCTTGACCTTGAAAAAGAAAATAGGTCAAGGTCAAAAATTTTGGTGGCGTGCACTCCTTCTCAATACCATCTACCTATGTTCTAAGTTTGAAGTCTTAATGTCAAAGGGTATTTAAGTTACGGCTTGGACAAATTTGGATGAAGAAGAATAAGAATAAGAAGAACTAGACTCTTGTTGCTATAGCAACAAAAAGGTCTTCCGTTCCTCATGTATTAATCTGCACAAAAAATCCAGTTATCTTGTAAACAGAAAATGGATACATGTACATTTTGTCTTTCCTCAAAGTTTGGATGTTCAAGTTTTCGTTAGTTATAATATCTCGTTGAAAAAAGGTTTTTGTCTAGGGACCGGAAACGAACAAACGGAAGTGATTTAAAAAACGGAAAGAAGATATGTTAGTTCATTTACCTACGTACGTTACTGTTCATCACATTGAGTAAAATGTTTCTAAAAAAGTTAAAAGTTTTAAAAAAAGTTCTATTGCTTTTGAACATTTCAAGTATTAACCGGAAGTGACGTAGGACCCATTGATACCCATTAAACACATGTTCAATCAATGTCCATTATCTATAAAAGTCTTGATCTATCACAGTTTCTTGTGGGTACTTTGTTTTTAAAAAAGAAGGTTACCTGAGATATTTGAGATGTCTCACCGGAAGTAGATCTTTTTTTTACCATGTGTAGATGACTTTTTGTATTTTATAGCTAAAATGTTACTTCAATACTAAATAACCAAAATACTTTTTAAAATATCAAAATTGGGTGTACTTCCTGTGACGACCGGAAGTTACGCCGGATAAAACAAAATAGTGTTAACACATGTACATACATAGGTTTATCATCCCACAAAGTTTGGTTGTTCAAGTCGTTACTGTTTTTGAGATCTCGTCGAAGTCAGGTTTTTGGTCTCTGGACAGGAAACGGGCAAACGGAAGTGTTCAATGTAAATTGTATTCAATATTTCTTTTATACTTGCCTTTTGCACATTATTTTTCATTTATCTAACTAAAATATATCAAAGGAAAACAGTTAAACTGATAAACAGCTGGATTTTTTTAACTCTTCCGGTATGGACCGGAAGTGACGGAAGACAAAATGAAACCGGTTAAACACATCTTCAATCAAATGTCTATCATCCATGAAAGTTTCGTGTCTTGATCGCTTATAGTTTCTGAGATCTCGCGGGTACAAAATGTGTTTTAAAAAGCTACCTGAGATATTTGAGATATCTCACCGGAAGTAGAATTTTTTTGTTGATTTAACATTGCATTGATAACTTATGTGTAGATTTATACTTATATATTTAATTTGTGGAAAATGAATTTATTGCGTGAAATAACTATTTTTGGGGTCTTTCCGGTGACGACCGGAAGTTACGACGAACAAAACAAAAGTGTTTAAACACATCTACATACACAGGTCTATTATCGTACAAAGTTTCGTTGTTCAAGTCTTTACCATTTCTGAGATCTCGAGGTGACAAGGTTTTTTGTTGCGGGACAGGAAACGGACGACTGGATATGAATTTTGAAAAAATGAAAAAAAAGTCCCTAGCGTTTGTCATTTTCTATTATTCCTGAAAATTTCAAAGAAATATATCCAGTCATCTCTGAGAAAATCGGGGAAAAAAATAAGAATAATAAAAAGAATAATAACTAGAGCAAAGCTCGTTGCAAAGCAACGAGTGGGTTTTCCGCTAATGTCGAAAGCAACGCTAGAAGTACGTCTAAGAAGCAGAGTTCTTAATCTAGTAACAAAGAAACCTATGTACAAAAAGATAAAAAAAATCGAATGATTCTTGGTACAACTTAACATGATCCGAATGTTTTTAAGTACGACTTAACCAAAAACCCTTAACCATTTCAAGAACGACTTAACAAAAAAAAAAACAATGTGTTTAAGTACGACTTAACTTATTTGACTTCATTTTAGGTACAAGTTTACTTTACCTTGAACTAACATCTTTTTTCTTAACCCAGAATACAAAATTAAAATTTATGTAAAAAATCAATTTTGTTTACAACATAATTCTGAGCAACTTTTCCTCTTCACTGCTTTTCAAAGGGTTGACCTTTCGTACTGTGTGCTCGTTGCGTCATTAATTGTCAGAAACTTATCAATGTAAAGTTTACTTTACTGTACTTCTGTGAATATTTTCTATGTAAAATTACTATGAACCAGACAACATTGAAATGGTGAACATTTCAAAGGGCCCCGCTTATGTTATTTCAGAGAATTCTGCTTTGACCTTGACCTATAACTTGAAATTTTTCCAGCTGGCAGAGAACTTTTAATTCAATTTCATTCCCCCTAACATACATGCATTTTTGTTCAATCTGACCAAGATTAAGCATATTTGGAAAATAATCTACTATTTAAAACTAATTTTAAAAAGATCTGCTATGACCTTCACATTGACGGACTTGGTTCAAGGTCACTGCACGCCATTAACCAATAAACTCTGTAAAGGTAAAATATTAGACAAATAGGGGCTAAAAGGAGAGTATATCTATGCTCTTAAAATATGGATTTTTGTGTGATCTGATATGACTTTGACTCTTCATCTACAAATATCATTCGAGGTCATTGCATATATTTTGAACAAAGGCATCATGTGGGTGAAGTATGAGGCTGAATGGAGCAAAGGGAGAGAAGCTATACTCCGGACAAGGATTTTTAAAAATATAATTCTGGTATGACCTTCGCAGTTTCTTTTCACTGAAAATAGGTTCAAGGTCACTACACACCCTTTCACCCTTTACTCAAAAGCTCTGCTTATGTGAATTCTGAGCCAAATAGGGGTTAGTAGAAATTATATATGCTCTCAAAAAAGGATTTTTGCATGATCCTATATGATCTTCACCCGTTACCTAGAAATTTCATGCAAGGTCACTGCACATCGTTTAACCATAGAGACACTCTGTGAGTATTAGCCAGATTGGACCAAAGGGAAAAAAGATATGCCCCAGACAAAGATTTTATATATATAATTCTGCTATGACCTTAACCTTATACCTAAAAACATGGTTCAAGGTCACTGCACATCCTTCAACCAAAGGAACCCTGTGGATGAGGTATGAGCCAGATTGGGCCAAGGGGAGAGAAGCTATGCTCCTGTCAAGCCATCTCGGATGGACAGACGGACAAATTGATCACTAGAAGGCGCCCGCATAAACATGCCTTTTTATCTAATTTAAAATAGTATCCATGCTATCTGCCCATGGTGAATAGTCATCAAAACCATTCATCAGCAGAATTTGATTTCCCTCCTTTTTAAGGTGGTATGGGACATCTGTCGATATTAATGTGGATTAAAGTACTATATAATTGAAAACTTTTCACCGGTTTAGAATTTTCAAATTTTACAATATTTAACCAAAAAATAGCTTTTAAAAATATTTGAAAAGGTAAAAATTGTAAAAACCCCAGCGGGATTCGAACTCATGACTTACAGGTTCCTAGTAAACCCTCTAACCCACTGTGCTAAGGAGTTAGGTGACCATTTTTGAAAAGAAACTACATGTACTTATATAATTACACTTTATTTTATTGTTTATTTCGATAATCAATACGTCACAACATGGAAGTGTCCCATATCACCTTAAACTCGGAACACCTCTGACCTAATAAGATCGCCGCATTAAATACAAAGTTTGATTTAACTCTAATTTGTTTATCATCAAGAAATTCTGCATCGCTGACAAATAAAGTTTTCTTCTGTATAATGAAATACCAATTAACAGACTATTCGGACAATAGCAAGTTTATTGTCCCATTCCACAGCAACTATTTCCCTTGGCTTTGCCTCATTAAATAGTTGCTGTCTTGGGGGACAATAAACTTGCTATTGTCCTCATACCCAGTAAATACTAAATAGGCATATAATATCCCATCCACCTACATTTCATGTTATATAACCTCCCGTTTGTAACCTTCAATTTCACTGTAAAGTCAACATATCTGTCATAGCCGCAAGTTTCACAATTTATTTCTGCTTCTCATGTACTTAAAATTAGGGGCCTTAATATTGCTTACCAATTCCAACAAGAGACATCCCTCTAACTATTGATAATCATTAAAATTCATTTCATGAATCTACGCAACAATGATAAACCTTCAAGTACAGTCACTCTCAATTTTACAAAAATATTGACGGTACTTTATCCGAAACTGTTCCTTGTATCTTTAACTTAGTACACTAACATTTTTATGAAAAGACGGTTTGTCTTAGAATAAGAAAGCTAATGCAATTCTGAGAAAAAGAATACCACATATTGCCAATTCCATTGAGGTTTAATAAAAATATGGCCATTTAAGTGAACCCACCATTTCCAATTTCCTTTAGTAAACACAGATTTACAGGGTTCTCCATAGTAAAACATCTTTACCTGACCTTTTAGAGGTCAACTTTTGTTCAACCACCTTTAAAAAGAAACCTTATTCAATACAATATATGCCTACATGATATAATCATGATAAAAGCTTCACATCACTTAGAAATACCCTTACATGTATACCCCCCACCCCCCAATCTTTTGATTTTCATAAAAAGTCATGGTTTGAAATGTTTTACCTAATTTTATGAAACGTGTGGCAATTTCCTTGAGTCATTTCTCACACATATTTGAAAACAATCATCAATGATTCTAAAATTTGATCTTTATTTGTTTATTGTATGATTTGTACCATTTTAATTAACAAATAGACAGCTGTCCTGCTTGTGATTTCTTGTTTTCATGAAAAAAGTAAGCTAACAATCATATTTAGTGAATATCTAATCTATTCTGATTTCTAGTCTTCTTCTAACCATGCTAAAACAGTAAGTTACAACCTACAAGTTAGACATCTGCCTTAAATTAGAATTAAATTCAAACACACCCAGGTAGCTGGAGACAGAGTTGATTTCAATGAAAAATGTTCAAATTTGACATGTTTTTCTACTTTTTTATGCATATATACCTTAGAAAGGTAGAAATAGGTTGTTTCTTGTTCATTTCAAAAGTAATTATCATAGCAGATGTTATTTCAAATTAGTCAAATGTACATTTACATATCCTACATGTAATCTTAATGCAGACAATTAAATAGAGGGGGGGGGGTGCAATTATGTAAACACATCTAAATATCTTTATGAAATAAAAAATAAAGGAAACATAATTGTATACTTTTATTGAAAAACAAATTTTCACAGCAATTATGAATTTCTTTAAACAGCCTTAATTTTGTTTCATAATTTCTTATCAAACACAAACCACAACATGGCATGATGCTTTCTTCAAGTTCCATTATTGTTCATGCATTATCGGATTTAATTTGAATTACCGGTAAATAGTCTGTAGAACACAAGGAATATGCATGTGGATAGAGGTGACAGGTTAATCTCAGGAGCTGACCCACAAGAATCAACAGGTACCGGTTAAAGCCATGTGGTAACAAGAGTCTGTTTTGAGCTGAAATAAATAAAAAAAATAATGAGCTGTGTTTACATACATGTACTAGTAATAGCTGTGTTTACATTAACATATGCATAGTATTTCTGTAAAAAATACACTGACCATGCAGTTTAATAAGTATGACATATCCCAATACATGACATAACATTTAGGCAGTACAAGATCAAAAATTTGCATATCAAGTCACAATATAATATTAAAAAATTTTCATAGGTATAAACACTTATCAAATTGAGAAAGAGAGAGAGTTTGAGAGAGAGAGAGAGAGTTTATTACCGTACTTGTAGTGCAACAGTCAATATTTCAATTCGTAAATTACAAACAAATGTTACCCACCGAACAGCGTCAAAGTACATGTACTGGTATTAGCTTCTGGTATACCATTTTTTATCAATTCTACTGTGTTTTTTTTTTGCAAATAAATTTAGCGAGGGTTTTTGTTTATTTTCTTATAAATTACATGTTTTAAAAACAATACTACGTGTAATAAGCATAAAACATGCATGAGTATAAACTTAATGAAGAATTCTTAATAGATTATTTTTCAAAGAATGTGGTACATTACATGTATGTCAATCTTTATAAAACTAGCGTATATTTCGTGCGCCATAAATTGCAAGTTTTTTGTAAATATCATTTACTTGCATGATAGGTATATATGGTCTAACCAAAATTTTCTTCATAAAGCTACAGCTGTATGTACCACATATATGTTTTGTCACAAGTATACATTTTAAAAAAAAATACCCAAATTCCAACAGTTTAAATAAACTCAACTCATTCTCTGATAAGTTCATTGTGTTTTGTGCGAGCATATCTTATTTGTCTGCTGCAACAGCAGCCAATCAGCGGTAAGCTGAATCCACAAAAAGAAAGTTTGTGTTTTAGGAGCGGGTAAATTGTTTATGTGACACTGTCAAGAAAACCACACCAAATAATAACAAGAAACATAAATATTCACTTAAATGTATTCTGTTGTAAAGTAAAGGTTTTTAACACTTATTGCATCTTGCAAAACATGTGATGACCTTAATCATCTGTCATATATCTGATATACATGTATATGTAAAAGATGGGAGAAATAACGACGGAACAAAGTGGGATTCAAACCTGGCCCTCTGAATCTCTAGTCAAGTGCTCTACCAACTGAGCTACATGTATCTGGCACCGTTATTCAAACCAGTCTGACCGTCACATTCCTCCCCCTTAAATGATCTTCACCCTCGAAGATCATCCCTGGCAGGATCGAGTTAACCTGTTAGTTCCAGGGGTTGGTCACAACACCAATATTGTAACAGGATGGGAGAAATAATGAAGGACTAAACCGGGATTTGAACCTGGGCCCCCTGAATCTCTAGTCAGGTGCTCTACCAACTGAGCTATCTGGCACTGGTATTCAAACCGGTCTGATCGTCACATATATAAAGAATTATTTTAAACAATGTTGTTCAATAAAAAATAACACTCGCAACCTTCAGTTTTTGTCTGTAATTAATCAATATTGGCGTGCGATCAGTTCTCGCCGAGTACCATTTCTCACCAGTGCATTGTTACGTCATTTTATCAACACATAAAATTATATACGAAAATATGATGTAACAGTGCACCAGCGAGAAATGGTCCTCATCGAGAAATGCTCGCACGCCAATACTGCCAGTAGTCAGATTAAAAAAAGAGAATAAAAAATTACATTTAAAACATTAACAAGGACAATTTAAGTACACATCATAACTGCTAAACAAGAAAAATTATGTGAACTGGTAGAATGGTAGGCATAGTTCTAACTTGTAACCTACATGTACAAGTACATGTACCGGGTACCCGTTGGTCTGCTAAACCTCTTTAATGATACAATGATCGGCATCATAAAGATATTAAAGTCATGTTTTAACTCTGAAGTCTGAAGTATACAATTTTATTTACTTGAAGTTATGTCTACAGGGTATTCATGACTACATTTGGAGTCTTCTGCACAAGAATATATGATATGTTTCTAATTAGACCCTGCTTTGAATTTTGAGTTGAAAATTCACAATCTGTTATTTTTTTAAATAGATAAATTCAGTTACCCTTTCCAGTCCCCCATGAACCTCGAGCGAGTCTAAACATCCAGTAAACATGTAAAAATTACACGTTAGTAAACAAACACCCACACCATAACAAAAACATCTAACAGTGTGCACGTACTTACATGTACATCTATACTATATACTAAATTTTAACCAGTTAACAAGAAACTTTAAAAGGAGTAAAAGCCTCACCTTCTTCAGTAACATCCACATAAATCACACACTTTAATGTCCATCTTTTCTCCTTTATTACTCGTAGCTTATCAACGGCTGATCGTCGACAGAAGTGTGGCTGTCAGAATTTCCTCGTAAACGATTCACACGAGAAAAATATCCTCCTTAAACAAATATGTAGTATTGTTCCCTGTGCATGTTCATATGTTTCACAGCAAATTGAAAATGCATGTGTACACCGAAAGAATACACAACTTCTCTTCTGCATTATTATGGCTCTCTCTTTTCTACAATGCCGTTCGTTACTGTTTACATTCGGCGCGCGCGCGGGGGTTACAAACAGGGGCGCCCCGACAAATAGTTGCACATAGAACGTTTAAATAATGTGTGTTCATTGAATTCATAAATGATATAGATGAAAAAAATGAAATTGAATCACAACAATTTATCTAAGACGCAACACAACGTAATGCAGTAAATGCCTGGGCCTTAATGTGGCATTTGTTCGCTTGTGTGTCTATGTAGACATATTAACTCGTTCATGTACGATTCTCACATATTTGTTTTATGAAATTTGAAAAAAAATATAGCACAGAACTTGTTTAATTTGATACCAAATGACATTATTTAATATATTAACAATAACTGAATTAATTTTTTTTCATAAAATGATAACGATTTTTGCTATCAGAAAAATACGTGTATGAGCTGCTGACCCCTAATTATAGGGGCCAGCCCTTTTTTCTTAATTTTAAATGAAAGCTCTCGTTATTCTAAACAACTTTTGTTCTATATGTATTAACAAAATATTTTTAGTTTAAAGGTTATAATACAAAAAGCAACAAAATTTCAGCCCCGAAAAAATCTTAAACTTTGGCGACAAATAGCTCAAAAACTAACTAAGAAATTACCAAAATTTTCATGCCAGCAAAACTATAAAATGTTACCGACAATTTCGCCCAATTTCATGCATCTATCATCTGTAGTTCCCGAGATCAACTCTGGACAAAAGACCCCCCAATTTTCAATTAAAGGGCAATAACTCATAACCGGAAGTGAATTTTAAAAATTTGAAAAAAACGTCTAGAGATATTAATATCATCTACATACCCTGAAAGTTTTATAGCAATCGGACAAAAAATGTTCGAGAAATCTCGTGCACAAAATTTGCGGGAAAAAAAAAAAAATAATAATAAGAAACAGTAGAATAACAGAAGGGTTTTCCGTTGAAAAACGGAAAACCCTAATAATAAAAAGAAACATTACAATCACTATAAGGTCTTCCGTTGGAAACGGAAGACCTTAATAAGAAGAACTAGATTCGATCTCGTTGCGAGCAACGAGTGGGTCTTCCGTCCAATTTTTGAATCTAAGCGAAAAAAAGAGAAAAAAATTTGGCGGCACTCGAGGCTTGAACCCGGGTCGCCTGGGCCATGTCCACGACTATAACGACTGAGCTACTCGGACTCCGCTTCAGAACTTTGACGCTTTATATCTCGAGAATGCCTTGATCGATTTTAAAACAAATTACATATTCTGAATCAGTAAAAGGGTCACTATCATCTAATTTGAAAAAATATATCTAAACAAAAAGTTGAAAATTTTCATTTTTTAAATTTGCTTCCGGTGACGACCGGAAGTGACGGCCAACATTCTCTTGACCGAGGTGCACGAGGATATTGCTAGATCTATCATCTCTGAAAATTTCAGTTCTCTATCTTTACTCGTTTTTGAGAAACATCGCCAACAAAATTGACTTTTAAAAATCGTAAAACGACGTTAACTTCCGACCGGAAGTGAATTTTTAAAAATTGTTCCTGCGGTATAAAATTCATATGACTAGGCATCAGCCCTGAAAATTTGAAGGAAATCGAACGAGTCATCTCCGAGAAATCGCCTGCACAAAATATGTAAGACAAAAAAAGAATAATAATAATAACTAGACACTTGTTGCAAAAGCAACAAAAAGGTCTTCCGTTTTGATATACATGTATCAATTTAACTGTAAGACATTGCTTCTCTCACATAGAAAAAAAAGTGGATATGATAAATATTGTGAATAATCTCAATCACTTACAGTGACAAAAATCTCACGGACATCAAATTTGTAAAATGGAAAGCTACACAGAGACATTTGAGATATCTCACCGGAAGTAAAATTTATTTGCTAATTAAACATTACATAGATGACATATGTAAAATTATATACTGATATTTTCATTTTATGTAAAATGAATAAAATATGAAGAAAACAAAATTTGTGAAGTGCTTCCGGTGACGACCGGAAGTTACGCCGAACAAAACAAAACAGTGTTAACACATGTTCATACATAGGTCTATCATCCCACAAAGTTTGGTTGTTCAAGTCGTCATCGTTTTTTGAGATCTCGTCGAAATAAGGTTTTTTGTCTCGGGACAGGAAACGGACATGCGGAAGTGCTCAATGTAAATTGTATTAAACATTTCTTGTATACTTGCCTTTTGTACGTTATATTTCATTTATCTAGCTAAAAATGTCAAAGAAAAACAGTTAAACTGATAAACAGCTCGATTTGTTTGAACTCTTCCGGTGTGGACCGGAAGTGACGGAAGACAAAATGAAACCAGTTAAACACATCTTCAATCAAATGTCTATCATCCACGAAAGTTCCGTGTCTTGATCACTTATAGTTTCTGAGATCTCGCGGGTACAAAATGTGTTTTAAAATGGCTTCCTGAGATGATTGAGATATCTCACCGGAAGTAGAATTTTTTTGTTGATTTAACATTGCATAGATAAGGTATGCATAGAATTATACTTATTTATTTAATTTACGGAAAATGAATTTAATGCGTAAAATAACTATTTTTGAAGTGCTTCCGGTGACGACCGGAAGTTACGACGAACAAAACAAAAGTGTTTAAACACATCTACATACACAGGTCTATCATCCTACAAAAATTGGTTGTTCAAGTCTCTACCATCTTTGAGATCTCGAGGTGACAAGGTTTTTCATTGCGGGACAGGAAACGGACGACCGGAAATGAATTTTTAAAAAATGAAAAAATCATTCCTACACTTTATCATTCTCTATTATTCCTGAAAATTTCAAGAAAATCTATCCAGTCATCTCTGAGAAAATCGGGGAAAAAAATAATAATAATAATAATAATAATAAAAAGAAACATTACAATCACTATAAGGTCTTCCGTTGGAAACGGAAGACCTTAATAATAAGAAAAGTGAAAAAGAAACATTACAATAATAGAAGGGTCTTCCGCTGAAGACGGAAGACCCTAACTAGACACGATCTCGTTGCGAGCAACGAGGAGGTCTTCCGTCCGATTTTTAGAATTTGATATGACGTCATCAATGGTAATTTTTTAATTGAAATAATTTAACAAAGAATCAATGAACATTCGAATGTGTGATAACGTATAAACACGAGAAGCATGTGTCCTAACTACAGTGATTTGAATCGGTTGTCCACAAGCGCAGCATCTCCTCGGCCCGTGTTATGTAAATGTACACTCAACGTGGTGGGTTTCAAATGTTTGAAGTTCGACAAATGAATTTTACTTTTCAGCATTAAACTATTTTATGACATAGACAAGATCACATAAAACGCCTTTTTCAATGAACAACATTTGCAGCGCACAAATACCCCGTTTTTTCCAAATAAAATAAAAATACGTGGTTAACAACCTTATTACACTCATATTAAGCAATACCCGAACAAAAAATTATTGTTAGGAAATTAATAAGATCATAATGAACAACATTTGCAGCGACAGCAATATCTAAATCTTAACCGTTTTGGGGTTATAAAGTGAAAACTTTCAAGGGTTCTAGGTCGCTAATTTAAATGACCAGCCCTTTTTCTTGATGTCAAACAAAAGATCTTCTAAATAAGAATATTTCAAAAAATGTCTCAACAAAATAATTGCGAGAAAAGAGATACACGAAGAAAAGCATGCAAAATTACAACGCTTTTTTATCTCAATTTTCGTTCCCTATCAAGCTCCGGTAATTCTTGTTCTAGGCAAATATGAATGCTTTTGTACAAATTAACAATCTTTTATTAATCATCCTTAAAATTTTGAAATCGATATCATAAGAAGGTCATGAGAACACTCTTGCACAAACCAACACTCTAAAATTCCTTAAAATGTCAATATCTCAAAAACGGAAATGATGTCATCAACCAAAATAAAAATTCCGTTAAGGTTCAGAACATCGTTAGTTAGATCTGAAAATGTCATACATTTCGGTAAAAAAAATATCGGCACTCGGGGCTTGAACACGGGTCGCCAGGGCACATGTCCACGACTCTAACGACTGAGTTATTCGGACTCTCGCTTTAAAACTTTGATGCTGGATATCTCGAGAATGCGTCGTTCAATTTTAAAACAAATTACATATTCTGAATCAGTGAAAGGGTCACTATCAACCCTACATAAAAATATCAAAAAAGAAAAAAGTTGAAAAAATCGTTTTTTGTCTTTCCTTCCGGTGACGATCGGAAGTGACGGACGTTAATCATTTAACCTAAGGGCATCCTTCCAAAGGTAGATCTATCATCGCTGAAAATTTGAAGTTTCTATCTTCAACCATTTTTTAAATATTTGCTGGACAAAATGAATTTTTGAAAAAAGTAAATAGAACGATGTTGACGAACGGAAGTGACGTCATATTCGAAAAGATGCATATGCATAGCTTTAGGTACTCCCTTCTATCTGTGAAAATTTCGTAAAAATCCGTCAAATTGTTTTTAATATATATGGTTTTGAAAAATTTGGTGCAGGAAAAAAAACAAGAAAAATAATAGGTCAAAAGAAACCTAACGAAAACAATAAGGTCTTCCGTTGGAAACGGAAGACCTTAATAAGAAGAAGAAGAAGAAGAAGAAAAAGAAAGTCGACAAAAACAATATGTCTCCCCTTTGAAAGGGGAGACATGATTTGCTTAACATATATGGGACGGTCATTATCAAAATATGCAGCCTTTTGTGTCAGTGTCAATTTAAAGGGGGAAAAATAATGTTCTGGGGAATATATACAGTACCATTGGATTTTAGAAACTTAAACCTATATTGTTGAACAAATAAATCGACAATTTTACTGCTAAAAGTATAAAAAAAATATTATTTGTTATGAGATTTCAGTGAATTTATGTTGTCATTAAATTTTTCCAACGTCTTTAACCTACAATATCTTCAATAATATTGATGTTTTATTCCAAAAATCACCGTTAATTTTCAAAACAACATTCATATTTTAATTTCTGCTATGCTCCTTAACAAGTTCTCTTTTAAAAACAATGAATTTGATGAGATATATGCTTGTACACAAAAATTTTGTCATTGGTGTTACAAGGCAAATTATATAAAAATATCTTAAAATACATCAAGTAAATAATATTGTACTACAGTTGGAATCCCCCAGATCATAGTGACATTATTCCCTGCTACTAAAAAGATAAATGTACAGGTATCAGTGATGACATAATCGTGATAGAAAATATGGCAGAAAATGTTAGTATGCTCCGAAAAATACAATGTAAACTGTGTCAGTGGGATAACTTGCTATTTAAGGTTTTCTATTATGAAAGAACAAAAAAGTTTTTCACATAAATGATGAATGTTTATCACATTATAACATAGGCTATGTAGCTTTGATTAGTGTCTGTTCTCTTGGGTCATACTGCTACATTTACTATGGATACATCTATCACCAGTGAAATGACATCCATTTCACTTTTGATAACTTTTAGCATATATTTTCATAGTCTACTTTATTTTACTTTATTCTTATTTTATATGTTCCCATACTTAGCAATTCCTTATTGACATCTAAGCATTCCTTATTATTTATTTCTAAAGGTTGTCCAAGCTGTTGTTTATTTCTTAATCCCCTAGAATATTTAGTGATTTCACAGTAATTGTTAATCCTTATTGTCAGTGACACTGCTCATGGCACTGGGCACTCATAGGTGTTAGTTAGGGTAAACAAAACCACTTTGACTTCTTCACATCAAAGGGATGACACTGATAACTTAATTATTTGATTAGCCCTAAGTGACCACTTTACCTTAGGCAATTCATAGAGAAATTAATTCTTGTACATTAGTTCTTTTAGAAGAGAGTTAGCTTTGAGACTTCGGACTGAAAGGATGTAGGGCGAAGCTAGGAAATCATGTAGAGTGTTAGGAGACAAATTTCTAATTCATCTGTTTAGGCCCCTCCTCTAGGAACAAGACTTGCTCATTAATGTTGTTACCTGCGTGTGTAGATTGGATTATTTAACATTCAATCTTTAATAAACATTTCTCATATCCTGCCATTTGGACTTTGTGCATTCTTGATTTACTTATTCCCCTTGAGCTTAATTCCCCAAATGAACTTTTTTTTCATAGTCTACTTTATTTTACTTTATTCTTATTTTATATGTTCCCATACTTAGCAATTCCTTATTGACATCTAAAGCATTCCTTATTATTTATTTCTAAAGGTTGTCCAAGCTGTTGTTTATTTCTTAATCCCCTAGAATATTTAGTGATTTCACAGTAATTGTTAATCCTTATTGTCAGTGACACTGCTCATGGCACTGGGCACTCATAGGTGTTAGTTAGGGTAAACAAAACCACTTTGACTTCTTCACATCAAAGGGATGACACTGATAACTTAATTATTTGATTAGCCCTAAGTGACCACTTTACCTTAGGCAATTCATAGAGAAATTAATTCTTGTACATTAGTTCTTTTAGAAGAGAGTTAGCTTTGAGACTTCGGACTGAAAGGATGTAGGGCGAAGCTAGGAAATCATGTAGAGTGTTAGGAGACAAATTTCTAATTCATCTGTTTAGGCCCCTTTCTCTAAATTACAGCTAGGAACAAGACTTGCTCATTAATGTTGTTACCTGCGTGTGTAGATTGGATTATTTAACATTCAATCTTTAATAAACATTTCTCATATCCTGCCATTTGGACTTTGTGTATTCTTAATTTACTTATTCCCCTTGAGCTTAATTCCCCAAATGAACGTGCACCATCGCCTAGTTATGTACCAGACATCCGGGCGTGGTCACACATCAGTGGTATAATGGTCAGTGGTGTAACCAAAAATTGTTGTTACACCACTGAAAAAACTGTTACACCACATGACATTATTTAATTATTTTACTTTTTCTTCCATTTCATTTATATTTTGAGCATTTTGAACAATTGTTATTTATCAATTTTACAAGTTAGACACTGTCACAATAAAGAAAGCTTGACTATTTAATTGCAATTGTGTTTTCTTAATCTGGAAAATGAGACCTGTTACACCATTGACATTATTTGAAACACCATTGACATTTTGTATGCTCTAATTATGTTTTACTCATTTAAATACTTGATTAAAAGATAAAAGTAAAAACAAATTTATTCTAATTAAGAAATGGAATTATCCACATTTTATTTTTATTAAAAAATCAAACTTTTTAATGACTTATAGTGTATTATAAGATATGTTATTCCACTGACATTTCACATTCCCTATTATGTTATACTAAAATCTTTCAAATGCTTAAATGTAACAAATGCTAGCTGAGCTTCAACAAACATATATAGACAAAGAGGAAGTGTATATGCGTTGTATGCATTGATTTTGGAGAAAATTGGAGAAAATTCAATTTTATTGTCCAAAATGTATGATTGATAATGAGCTGGTATAGTATTGACAATGTTGTTTGTGAGATTGATGAGGCAAAGAAAGTTCGAACTCGGTACAAGGTGGATAAAAGTGTGTGGATGCCAATAGTAAAAAAATATTACATCAAAGAATGAGTGAGTTAATGTAAAAAACATCTACATGCAATTTTTCTGTCAGTGGTGTAACACTGATTATAAGTGGTGTAACAGTGTGTCTATCTTCAGATGATGAAAGAATGAGGCACGAAAACTTTTATTTAAGATCAAATTTATCACTTTTTAAATGCAATCAAAAATAGAAATTAGTTTATTTTACAAAATTTAACACGCTTATCTCTTATTTATTATCGCTAGGTCAGTGGTGTAACTTTAATGTCAGTGGTAAAACATAATAATCAGTGGTGTAACATGTACATTTTTCTCCAAATAAAATTAACTGACAATAATACATGTATATTTGAAAACACCAGTGCATTTATAGTAATGTCTTTTTTATGCTCCATTGAAAGAAAAATCCAGTTGTGTTCTTTTTAATGCTCAAATTAAAAATTTGTTGAGTAACATCAAGACTTTGTCTCAAATGTTATGTTGGTCACTATGTAAATGTGTCAAATATTTTCTGTTATCTAATTCTAATAACTTTAAATGAAGTTTATTGATCCATCATTTTAAAAGAATTATTTTATTTTATTTAAGAATTTTTTCCTATACTATATACCTGTTACACCACTGACAAAATATTCACAGTTCATTAAATTTCAGTCTAATTATCATCCAAATGGTAGATTCCAATGTTTGCAAATTTTTAGATGTTATACTTCATTGTTTGTTAAATGTGTTTTTTGCAATCAAAGTAATTTTTTCAGCAAAAATTTTCTCATGTTTTTCATTTTTCAAAAGTCTGCATATTTTGATAATGACCCATATATTTCAAGCAATTTTTAAAAATTAATCTGTGTTTTGTGGCTGTTTGGTCTCTTCCGTATTCGTCGGTATATCGTTGTGTATCGTAATTTTACATAGTGTAAATTTAATTGCAACACCAACCTCCGTGGTTCTGTCTGGTAGAACTAAGTATGATATTTTACCAAACCTTTTATATTTTATTAATACCTTATTGCTAAATCTCATTTAATCAAGTTATACTTTGAAAGCTACTTGTAAATACGGGGTATGGCGTCCATTAGCTCAACACGTGGTTTCATATTCAAATAGAGTTATCCCCCGTAATGGCTATGAATGAGAAAACGAAATACCAAACATTTGTGTTCTTTCCATTAATTAATTAAATAGTGACTTGTCGTTATGCAGAGAAGTTGTAATGTTAAAAACACAGTTAATGCAATGAAGTGTAACGGTGTTCACTGGGCTACGTGCCTTCAGGCTGTGTTTTAGTCACGGGTTTCACTTCTTTGTATATACACACGACACCAGAATACCGTTATTTCATCCAACAGAAAATTGTAAAAACACAATAGCATTTGATTTATTCTACACCCAAGACCAGTGATTCCTACGAACGCAGACATGAAGAATTCACCAAAATTCCGTCATATTACATTCTACTCGGTTTCGTTTTCTTTTTTACTATATAACGCAATAATATAGTTTCCAGGGTTCATACATGAACGTGGGAAAAAAATTCTTTTGATTGGGATTGTAAAGAAATACCTTGTACAGTACTGTACATTTTATTACTCACGATGTCATTACAAAAATTATCAACGGGACAACTATCACACAATAGTTCAAACGGATGAAAAAAAACAACCCTCATAATAAATTGCTACAACAGTACAACGGATAAAAACAGTGGATTTTATATTTTACTGTTAAATTTTTTTAACTTTGAGTCTAAGAATAGCCGAAAAATACGGTAATTACTTTACTCATGTAATGGTACTTTAAGAAAATCAAGTAATGGTAATGGTAATTTAATGCCCAAATTCATGAAGTAATGATAATGTAATGCATTACTTTACAATGTAATTCGCCCCAAGCCTGAATCATAAATATAGAATTGGAATCTAACGGGCATCATGCAATACAACTCCCTTACAATGCAAACTAATATTAGATAGCAGGACACTGCTTGAATGAAGTATTTTCCCTCACTGTAAACTTTCTGCTTCTCTACTTTCACTTTTACTTGCTTGAAATGATCGCACTAAAAACCCAAAGTGATATTTGGCCTCAAAATTTATAAAATGTCTTTTAACCTCATATATGAATAGAAATACATGTACATTTTTAAAAACTTAAAATAAATAACATTCAAGTTAAAATCACAATTTCTTTCATTTATAAATTGGTTTTCTCAGAATTGCGGATTGCGGTGGGGGAGGGTGTTGTGATGGACTTTTATATTCGCACTTTCTAAAGTAATTTGGGTAATATATTGTTGTTGTCCTGACCGTCCATCAGTCTGTCTACAGTCTGTCATGTTTTTCTTTCTCAAACTGCTATTATTACTTATTAGGTTAGTTACTGACTCACTACGGAAATATATTGGGTTGATCAATCTCATAGATGGCGAGGCGAAGCCGAGCCGTCTATGAGATTGATCAACCCAATATATTTTCGTAGCGAGTCAGTAACTAACCTAATAAGTGTTTTGTTTTCCCAAGGACTATCAAGCGACATATTCATTCACAAATAGCGGTGATCTACGCAAAGCAATGTACAAGATGCCTTACATCTCGTCCAGTTAAACTCATTTAAACTCTTAAAAATGATCAATACCACCTTTCAAATACACTTAAAAAATCTTCGCTTCACCCATATTACTTACAATGTTTTGTTGCTATTCAATTTTAAACCTCTGCAGAGATTTGAGCAAATTTCGACGCTGCCATTTTGCTCTGCTCCAGACATAACAATGTGACGTCAATATTCAAAGGGCAACTACTCTAATTTAAAAATAATTCCAAAGGGCAACTACTCTAAATATTTTAAGGACTTACTGAACACGATTTCTGTGTTAAATAATATGATATATCGAGATGAGTAGGTGAGGCGGCTGCCAATGATGGCCATATTGCCTAATATTAATCCTCAAAGAACCTACATAGAGATATATGAGGCAATCACGTGCCATGTTTAATCCAATGAGAGTGTGACATTTCAGTCCGAGGGAAAACAATACGTCTAACAAACCAGCAAAGTGAACTCTTGGAGTTTGATTTGGGGTGTCATGTTATTTTGTAAAAAGGTTTCAAAAATTCTCTAGTAGTCCTGGGGGTCAAATAACTGGTAAACAAAAGCCCTTGGGCCACATCGCTCACCTGAGCAACAATAACCATAATAAAATCAGCTTCATGGAGTCATAATACAAAATATTTGGACGGTGTGGTATAATAAAAATTACATGTAGATCCTATACAATACCCACAATGTTATTCTTTACAATCCTATCCTATCGTGTATTAATCCTATTGTATCGTGCGTGTATACTGTTCTATCGTGCGTTAATCATATCATTATTAACGCAAGTTTAATTTTAACATTTTTTCCATTTATCCTATCATGTTAATCGTTTTATGCCTTTTTATCAGCAAGTACAGTTATTTCAAAGCTACGAGTCAATCAGTGCGCAGTATATGGACATTTATCGAACAAAAAATGTAAATTCCTATCCAGCATTCTATCCTGATACTAAATTCTCAATTTATTAGATCCATTTAACTAATAGTACATGTAAATCATATCTGTAAGCAGTGGAAGTGAAAAATTATTGTAAACTATTGAAGTTCTTAGGAACAAGGTAACATATTCACCTGTATATCGAATCAAATATATTAAATTATATGCGGACTGTATACCTGTGTAAACATTAACTTGTATGTAACATAATTCGTTTTGCATGCATCATTGCTTATAGGAACAAAAGTGAATATTACATAATTAATATTTACTTAAAACAAAAGTATTACTTTAATTGAACCCGCTATATTTTCCGTGTGATATTTGATCTCGGGCTAAAATGTTCCCAGCGATCGGCTTGGGTGTGTGGTAATGAAAACGTCAACAAATTGTATGCGAAATGTGTATTTGTGTTAATATCTTTAACGTGTGTGCAATGTAATTTATTTCTAATGCATCATTCTTTTTACAGAAATAAATGTATTTATGATAGATTTGATACCCGGTATTTATTTGGAGCAAGAGTTGTATTTTCAATGAGTCCGCTATTTTCCATGTTATTTGCTTTTGGGCTGAAATGTTCACAGCAATCGGATGGGTTGTTCGGTATTGAAAACAATGTTCACAATATTACACAAATAACTGATCATTTCAGCTCATAATATTTGTTATAAAAATTTATCTGGTCATTTTTATACATTATATAAATGATGCAGCTATTACAACAACTGGGCATTTGTTGATAACAAGAAATGTCATGTATATCTTGATTTGTACAAGTTCTTTCTCAAATTCTGCCATTATCAGGTTAATCGTGAAGATAGTTTAACCCAGTTATACGTTTATCATGAACATCGTTTATCCTTTCCTATCATGTATCAATCCTATCGTATCATGTGTGTATACTGTTCTATCGTGTGTTAATCCTATCCTATCGTGTGTGAATCCTATTCTATCGTTTATCTTGTAAAAAAAAAACGTTGCAGGTATTGTACAAAAAAATCTGTTTCCCCCTGATATTCTTTTATTTATAATCAAGTCCCTTTTCTAACAAGATGATTTTGTAGTCATATCACATTCAGCATTGCAGTTCTCAAAAAGACCCTTAACAACAATTGAATTGTTTATATACAGGATATAAACCTACATCAAACTTTGAACCCCTATAGAGGCCCAATAATTGTCCAGGGGCCAAAGTTTAAACAATTTTAAAGAATCAGCAAAATATAACTAGACACGATCTCGTTGCCAGCAATGAGGAGGTCTTCCGTCCGATTTTTAGAAGGTGATATGACGTCATCGACTTTAATTTTCGACAACAAAATATGATCTGGAAAAGGATTTGAATACTTATGCTTTCCTGTAATGCTTTATATAAGTTCTCTTACGCTGCTTTTTTAAATACTTGCATTTCTTCCAATTAAGAAAATATTAAACCTTTTTACCTCTGGCCCAAAAATTCCCTAGTAAGGTAACGCATGAGAAATTGTTAGGATATATAAACGTATTATACCTAATATTCTGCTTTTTATAACCTATCATAAAACATAAAAGACTTTAGGCCATCTTGATCCTCAATTGGAGGAGTCAGTCCCTTTTTCTTAATATATCAAATGAAAGGTCGTTTAATTTTAAACACATTTTGTTCAACAAGTGTTTAGAAATTCATTACCGTTCCTGAGATATATGTGAGAGAAAGTTTTTTGGGCCGATCCCTTATCCCCTTATAAGAGCCGCTCTCTTTCTTGAAACCTGTATTTTCATGATAAACCTGTATACCAAATTTCATTTCAATATTATCATCCACTGCGGAGAAAATGAGTGGAAACTGCAAATAACTAGTACTTTTCTACGTCCAAGGGTCATAACTCTGTTGAAAATTGCTCAAACTTAACAATTATCAAACTTGACCTAGATATTATCATGATAAACCTGTATACCAAATTTCATTTCAATATGTTCATCTTCTGTGAAGAAAATGAGTGGAAACAGAAAAAAACTGGAATTTTTCTACTTCCAAGAGCCATAACTCTGTCAAGAATTAGCTCAATCGTACTCAATATCATATTTGACCTAGATATTTTCATGATAAACCTGTATACCAAATTTCATTTCAATATTATCATCCTCTGCTAAGAAAATGAGCAGAAACTGCAAATAACTAGTACTTTTCTACGTCCAAGGGTCATAACTCTGTTGAAAATTGCTCAAACTTAACAATTATCGAACGTGACCTAGATATTATCATGATAAACCTGTATACCAAATTTCATTTCAATATGTTCATCCTCTGTGAAGAAAATGAGTGGAAACAGAAAAAAACTGGAATTTTTCTACATCCAAGAGCCATAACTCTGTCAAGAATTAGCTCAATCATACTCAATATCATACTTAACCTAGATATTTTCATGATAAACCTGTATACCAAATTTCATTTCAATATTATCATCCTCTGCTAAGAAAATGAGCAGAAACTGCAAATAACTAGTACTTTTCTACGTCCAAGGGCCATAACTCTGTCGAGAATTGCTCGATCGTATCCAATATCAAACTTGACCTAGATATTATTATGATAAACCTGTATACAAAATTTCATTTCAATATGTTCATCTTCTGTGAAGAAAATGATTGGAAACAGAAAAAAACTGGAATTTTTCTACGTCCAAGAGCCATAACTCTGTCAAGAATTAGCTCAATTGTACTCAATATCATACTTGACCTAGATATTTTCATGATAAAGCTGTATACCAAATTCATTTCAATATTATCATCCTCTGCTAAGAAAATGAGCAGAAACTGCAAATAACTAGTACTTTTCTACGTCCAAGGGCCATAACTCTGTTGAAAATTGCCAAACTTAACAATTATCGATCTTGACCTAGATATTATCATGATAAACCTGTATACCAAATTTCATTTCAATATGTTCATCTTCTGCGAAGAAAATGAGCGGAAACTGCTAATAACTTGAATTTTTCTACGTCCAAGAGCCATAACCATCGAGAATTGCTGGATTGTACCCAATATCAAACTTGACCAAGATATTATTATGATAAACCTGTATACCAAATTTCATTTCAATATATTCATCCTCTGCGAAGAAATGAGCGGAAACTGCTAATAACTTGAATTTTTCTACGTCCAAGAGCAATAACTCTGTCAAAATTGCTTGATCGTACCCAATATCAAACTTGACCTAGATATTATTATGATAAACCTGTACACCAAATTTCATTTCAATATGTTTATCCTCTGCGAAGATAATGAGCAGAAACTGCAAATAACTGCAATTTTTCTACGTCCAAGGGCCTGTTGAAAATGGATCAAATATAATTGAAAATTGAAATAATTTAAGAACGAATCAATGTGTGATAACACATATATGTAAACACAAGAAGCATGTGTCCTAGACTACAGCAAATCGGTTGTCCACTTGCGTGACATCTCCCGGCCCGTGTTATGTAATTGTACACTCAACGTGCTGGGTTTAAAATTTTTTCTGAATTTTATTTTCCAAAAAAACACTATTTTATGACATAGACAAGATCACATTGAACGCCTTTTTTTCATTGAAAGTCATACTATCTATGTTTTTTTTTTAAATACGAGGCCAAAACAGCATTACTTCGTAATCTTTTTTCATTTACTCTTTTAAAGTAGTCCGAGTATCGCACTACGTCATAATACGGATTTTACAATATTGGTTCGACTTTTACAAAGCGTTTTTGATACCCGGTATTGATTTTGCACTACATCGCTCTTGTAAACAATGGCAATAATAAGCAATTAGAACGGTAATATATGTATTATTTGAGATATAGAAATGATTACTGTTGAGAAACTCGATTCTGTTAAAGTAAAATGAAAAATGAAGTTTCTGATTAACCAGGATCTCAGGTATGCTTATATCTTCTTTGTTTTGACCCCCCCCCCCCCCCCCCCCCAAATTTTTCTTTTTCTTTTACTAAAACCGGTTTAAATTTAGAGACAGAAGCTATTTCGAATTTAATCAATCGTCAATTTATTAATGTTTAAATGATATCTAACATTGTTGACAGATCTAAGCAGAAAACTGTAGCAAAACATGATTTTTACGAATTTTTTTGTCAGGGTCTACTTGGTTTAGAGCTTATAGCGTGAAAAGTAATCCGTCAACATATAATTTATTTTACCAAATCTTTTTTCTAAGATGTCAATCTATAGAATAAACACCATGAATTTAAGTTTGAGTCCATAAAATAGTAAAAAAATTACCAAACGCGATACTAGCATTGCATTTTTTGTATTCTATTTTGATACATCAGGTCCATAAAGCGTACTTACTTACAAAAATTTGCGCAAAATTATTGATGAGATATGGCTTAAATAAATATTTATACTCTATTTTGTATGTTCAGTTCTAATTTTCCCAAATTTGGTAATTATTTTTAGGAAAAACGGACATCTGTCAAATTTCATAATTGTCAATAATTTTCACAAGGGGGTAAACCCGTCTGAGAGGTGATAACAAACAAACTAGCATGTAAACATACATATTTTCTTTTGTATATGTATTGCTAGAATGTATATTTATCATATAAAGCTAAGCATTTAATGATTGAGCCCATTTAGTGCCGAGTATAGGACTACCTTAATATAGTTAAAATCGGAAATCTTTGTGTTTGCAGCTACATAAATACAACCATGCGTGCATTACAGCAAGACGCAATGTTTGTGTATAGGATAACGGTAGACCGCTCGCTAGTCCTGTCGCGACCTGTTTCCTTGGCCGCGGGCAATGGATTGGATACGTAAATTTACATACATGCAACTCGGAATCCAGCTAGATTTTAGATGCGACTCAAATGCATTGCATAGAAGCAGTTCTTTTACCCATAACGTGTTTCCCTTGAAAAAGAACTAAACTGTTTAGACACTTTCCAAATGTAAGCTGGTACACTGTCTATGGTAGTAGGTAAAGGTATAATCTTTTTTTATTTACTATTAAAATTGTTTAAATCGGAATATTTGAGTTTGCAGCTACATAAATAAACCCATGTGTGCATTACAGCAAGACACAAATCTTGTGTATTAGAAAATGGCAGACCGCTCACTAGTCCAGCTAGCTGCGACCTATTTCCTTGGCCGCGGGCAAGGAATCAGATACGTAATTGTTCACATACACAGCTCGGAATCCAGCTAGATTTTAAATGCGACTCAAATGCATTGCATAGAAGCAGGGTTTTTTTTAACCATAATGTGTTTCACTAGAAAATAACTAAAATGTTTAAACACTTTCCGTATGTAAACTGGTACCCTTAATGTTGGTTATACGCACAAATGCCCTGTTTATTTGTCAAATAAAACACAAATACATGGTAACAAGTCTAAGCTTTTTACTTTCATATTATGCAATACCCGAACAAAATATTATTGTTACGACATTATTGAGATCTTAATGAACAACTTTTGCAGCGACAGCCATATTGAAATCTTTTTTTTTGAGTTATAGAGCGATTACTTTCAAAACTCTAGGTCCCTAATTTGAGGAGCCAGCCCCTTTTTCTTGATGTCAAATGAAAGATCTTTTAAACATAAATCTTTTTTGTTCTACGTACGTCTTAACAAAAAATTTCCAGAAAAAAATGACCTAAGAAAACCATGCAAAATCAAAACGGTTATGTACTATATATGCCTTTAACACTTCTGTATGAAAATATATCACAGTTCTCGGCCCTATAACGGGCCTCGAAACTGTTTTATATTATTTTATACAGAACTGCTTTTGGCATACTAGTATATCCATTACATACATAGTCACTAAAAGGTTTTGTTTTTCACTTGAACAGTTCGTGAACGGTGAGCGCACAGTGAGTGTACTCTAAACGAACGGTGAGTGCACGCTGAGCCGAATTTGGATAGCGCTTATGAACAGTGAATTGTGAGCGAAAGAGAGCGCAAGCGCAAAGTGAACAGTGAACGACATATGTACTAGCTGTCTCTATGTGAACGCAAGATGAACGATTCATTCGAAGTGCCCCAGGAGGTATTGTGCGCAAGTGAACGCACGGTGAGCCCACGGGAAAATGGGAAAATACAACATTGCAAAGGACTGAACCCTGGCATCTAACTGCTTTAAAGCGCCAGGATTGGGTGAAAATATCGAAGCCTTGAAACAAGTAAAATAATCATGTAGAAGAATGTACACCGACTGTTACAGTAATGCATCAAAATTCGAGATTACATGTATCTCTATTAAATTCAATTACCGTATCTCTGTCATATTTATATATCTATTTTTAATAATTTGTGATTACACTGGTGGAATTCAATGATTAATCCTCAGTTATACACTGCGCATCATCAGTATTTCTTCATGCAGTTTCAAATTGCAGAAAAAAGAACTTTAAATACACCGACATATTTAAATGTACCGCCGTTATATTGACCTTCAGCACTGGTCCCTGTAATATTTTTAAACTTTATTGTAAATAAGCTTTTCATTGTATTTTCATCAATAAATTTATTTTCATGAATTAATTATAATGTCACCATGATAATTATATATGTTTTTTGTTCATTTTATTAGATTCAAGTCTTACTTAGTTTTATCATTTCATGACGTTACTTAACAAAAATGACGTCTGTTCTACATTTTTCATCAAAACAATGCCATATTGTAAACTCTGTTTATAAAAAAGTATGATAGATATCGAAAAAAGAAAAACAGTTATAAAAAGCTAAGATTCTACCCTATATATATTTCACCAAAATATGGTAATTTTTAGTGATAGGGCAATTTTCTATGCTTCGTGGCTCTAGCTCTTTATGAGTTTGAAATAGTTGTTACAATCTATGTTAATTTTGCTTTTTTGCTATTAATAGTCTGATACTTTGTCTAAATTTTACTCAATCCTGGCCTTCATAATTGTAGAAAATTGACACAACGGTATATTATGTAAAACAAGCATTCTGGGAGTATTGCATAAGCAATACACGTCCCTTACCGGTTTGTGGAAATTGTGAAAACAATGCACTGTTATGCAGAATATCGAACCCGAACATTAAAAAATTGGAATATAAAAAATTAATTATCTCGAAAATATGTCAACCAGACGCTAAAAAAGTGTAAACTTGATCTGTAGTATGACATTTTGAAGCTGTTCAGCAAAGGACTATGTGCGGTTTTATGCATTTTTTGCCCCCAAAATCAAAGTTTTAGAAAGAGCTTTAAAAATTAGGTGAAAGATATTTAAAACCATATTGGAAATAAAGGTGTAAAAGGTTATCACCACAGTGACGTCATAATGTAGAAATGACGTCATGAAGATTGCATTATTTTGATAAATTGATGTTTTGTAGCAAAAATAGGGTGTTTTCCGATGGTTTTTCGATTCGGAAACATTGAGCGCAGGCTTGCTCAAGTACAATTTTTTAGTATAATGTGTATATCTATCTGACGAAAAATATATGTTAAAATCGCACTTGAGCAGACCTGCGCTCTATACTTCCGATAGGAAAATATAGAGCAAAAATGAGAATATTTTCATTTTTTTGCAAATTTGCGGGAATTAGGTCATTTATGTGACGTCATAGGTAAACAGCAAATGAGCAATGATGACTAAAATCAAGATTAAAGTTATAGGCATCCTCTATACAATGATTTGTGAAGATTTTATTTTTATACGATACTATTTAAAAATTGGTTAAAATCGGGGGCAGATATTTAACCAAACCGCACATAGTTCTTTCATATTATTCCCCAAACGCATTAAGAAAAAAAGTGTGGAAAACTGAAGTGGGACAGACAGATGGACGGACGGACAGACAGACGGACTGATGGATGCATAATAAGACTAATAAGACCCCAAGGAAAATTTTTTTAAATTACTACTAACCGGGAAAATCAAACAACTATATCAAAGTAGATAAGTTTAATCATTAGATTTATTCAATTTTGTGATCCATTTAGGGAAAATCCACAAGTCGCGCGGTATCCGTAATAATAGTTTTATGAAAACCCCGAAAACTCTAAAACTGCTGAATTAACAAACAAAGTGAACAACAAACACAGGCACCTGACGTAAGAAATATTTTTTTTACAATAAGATTCCAAGAACTTTGACAATAAGAAGATTTGTCACGGTCGCCATTTTGATTTTTAAGACCGACTTATCTGACACAATTTTCTTCATTTGCGATTCATGCAAAATTATTAGGTGAAAATAAATCAGTTCACCACTTACTGCTTTTTTGTGTAAACTCGTGCATCACCTACAAGAATTACGATACAACCGTTCCTTTCATTAACAAGAGGCCAATTGGCCTTAACGGTCACCTGAGTAGCATATATCCAATACACAAACTTGTCATGGAGTCTCATATATGCATCTTATTAATTAGGTTTCATACTGGAGTAGAAAAATTATGAATTTGTAATGACAACCACATTTAATTCAAAAAAACTGTGAAACCTATAATTTTGGTGAAAAACTAAAAGATCTGGTCTACAAAATAATGAATTCAGTTTTCCTTTCAGGTGTGTGGGAGTAAAGAAGATAATTTTTTAACGTTATATGCATTAACATCTATACATCCAGTTTGGCCCTGCCCTAGAGTCAAAACCCATACACCCATACCCCAGGGGACATGAAAATTAAAATTTCAGTAGAGGACTTCCTGGTAAACATAATTATTAATAGTCGTTTTTTTTATACAGATGTGTGGGAATAGAGAAGAAGATTTTTAAACATTATATGCATTAACACTTTATTGCCATATTGCCCCCCCCCCCCCCTCATGTCCTGAACCCCTGACCCAGGGGCCATGAATTTCACAATTTTAGTAGGGGAGTTAGTGGACATCATAACCATGTATTTAGTTTTTTGCCCACTTGTGTGGGAGTAGAGAAGAAGATTTTTAAAGATTTAAATCATTTTTACTATATGGCCATATTGGCCCCACCCTAGAGCATGAACACCTAACAAAGGGGTCAGAATTTCACAATTTAGGTAGAGGGCTTCATGGACATCATAATCATGCATTTAGTTTTTAACAAATATATATGGGAGTAGAGAAGAAGATTTTCTAAGATTTAATACATTTTTACTATATGGCCATATCGGCCCCACCCTAGAGCCTGAACCCCTGACCCAGGGGTCATGAATTTCACAATTTAGGTAGAGGGCTTCATGGACATCATAATCATGCATTTAGTATTTAACAAATATATATGGGAGTAGAGAAGAAGATTTTCTAAGATTTAATACATTTTTACTATATGGCCATATTGGCCCCACCCTAGAGCCTGAACCCCTGACCCAGGGGTCATGAATTTCACAATTTAGGTTGAGGGTTTCATGGACATCATTATCATGCATTTAGTTTTTAACAAATATATATGATAGTAGAGAAGAAGATTTTCTAAGATTTAATACATTTTTACTATTTGGCCATATTGGCCCCACCCTAGAGCCTGAACCCCTGACCCAGGGGTCATGAATTTCACAATTTAGGTAGAGGGCCTCATGGACATCATAACCATGCATTCAGTTTTTTCCTCACATGTGTGGAAGTAGAGAAGAAGATTTTTGAAAATTTGGCTTTTTTGCATATTTGGCCCCGCCCGTGGCACCCCAGGGGTGGTAGAGCCATAAATTTCACAATTTAGATTCTTCTTACCATAGAGATGCTTCACACCAAAAATGGTAACGATTGGCCTTGTAGTTTTCAAAAAGAAGTTAAAAATGTAAAATTGTTAACACATGACGCACGACGACGGACGAAGACCAATTGCAATAGTCACTCAGGTGACCTAAAAATCATACTCCGAAAATCAGAGACATATATAACAGAGATTGTCAACTCCGCCATTAGCGTGTAAATGTTACGGGACCAACCTTACTTTGAGAACTACAAGTGCAACAGCAATCTTGTATAAATCATTAAATTTGAACCTGATAGTGAACATGAACCTGTTAATATTTTAAGCATGTTTTATTTATGAAATATTTACAAAAACTCTTAATTAGTTTTTAAATTACTTTTTTAAAACTTATTGACTTTTTACAAAGTAGTGGTACTGCATTACTTTACTCATGTAATGGTAATGTAATGCATTACTTCAAGAAAATCAAGTAATGGTAATGGTAATTTAATGCCCTAATTCATGAAGTAATGGTAATATAATGCATTATTTTACAATGTAATTCACCCCAAGCCTGATTCCAACTTAGCCGGAACACATGAACATTAACATTTAACTTGGTTCTTCAATCGATAAGATTGTATATATAATATGATGTACAAGTCTTCCAAAATGTATAATCTATTATAGATTTTGCTTACAAGGCATTGTTTAAAATCTAAATTCAGTTTAATCAACTAAAGAGCAACAAACGAGAAGGCAAATTCAGACTTGTTTGTATTTTCTTTGTACAAATTCCTTTAGAGACGAACAGCAGCCATACCGCAAGTAGACTGGAAGCCAATGAAACACCTATTTAATTTGTAAAACATCTGTGTATAACCCGTCCCGATTTTAACTTCGGCTTGCGCATGAAGTTTGGTAGTACTAAGGTGAAAGATTGTCAAAATAAAATTCACAACTTTTCAAAAATGGCACATTGCGTTTGGGAACTTTAATTTCGATTCCACCATCAACCTCTTCTATTGATTAATGAGCTCGTACACCAACTGAATCGTCAACGGCGCTGTGCATTCAGTTACGTAACTCATTCCACATTTAAACCCGAGCAAGAATATTTTGATTAATAAAACTATTTGTTTATTTTCTAAATAGAATTTTGTTTATACACAGAGGACTTAAAAAGATTTAATGCGTGTTTCTATAATACATATTTACTGAAATGCATGAAAACTTTCTGCACTATTTTCTTACGCATAGACTCAATTCATGTGTTCTACACGTGCCTTCCGGTTTGAGACTTCGGCTGACAGTAAACCAATAGACAAGGTCACGTGACCCCATCTAAAAATGGAAAATATATTTAACTGTTGCAATTTTAAAATAAAAAGAAAAGAAGAATCAAAGGCCTGAAGGGCCACAATGGCGTCGTTGCAAGTAGAAACAGTTGGACAGTATTAAACAATATCTGTTGTTTGCTTTTGTAAACAACTGGTATATATTAATATGTGAAGAGCTGAACACATATTATTATATAATGCATTAAAGTATCAAAGTTTTTGGTTCAGATTTTAAGCACTGAATACATGTGAATATGCAATCTTGTATTTTTAGCATTCTGTATTTAGAAAGTATTTTTATACCATATGAGAGGTAGAACATTGTATTGGGGGGATAAGTCGTTAATATTTCTCTTTTGATCAGTTGGGGAACATTGTCATTGTGCATTCATGCCATTTGAACGTTTGAAGAAGTACCATGTCTCATAAATTGAGATACAAAAACTTGTATTTCGTACAAGAATATTGGGATTGAAATCAATTTTTTTTTTACAAGTTTTTGTAATCAATGTACCGATGCAATACCAATGGAATTTTGTTTCTTTTACAATTCCTTGTACCGTAATCAATGTATTGATTTAATACCAAATAAAACAGCAAAATTTGGTGGTTCATTTTTGAGATGTCACCTTTCAAAACTTAACGGTAGATTTCCTTTACATAAATAATATGAAATTGGGAAATGAAATATGATATAGATATTTGGGAAACCTGATTGTCTTAAAATTGATTTTCTGACAAATTTGCCATATAGTAATTGACAAAAAGAATTGTTAAGTGTAAAAAGTTCTTTAATACAAGTATATAACAGAGCACATTATTCCAAATATGCAGGTTAACTACATACTGAAAATTTAAATTTTTCAATAAACTCTTTACAATAACAAATGTTCTCAAGATCAAGGTAAAATAAATATCAGCAGTCATAATCCTTTATATTGAATGAACTGTTCAACAATGAACCGGTTTTGATAGTAAATACAGAATATTTTGAGATCTCATGTGGTAGCTGTTAAAATATTATTAAACTTCCTGAGGTAAAGCAATTGCACTAAAATACAACTACATACAAAATTCTCATGAAAAATTGTACAGCATGACTAGTGGAAATGGTGACAAAAGATCAGCCATTTTGAACACATAGTATATATATATATATATATATATATATATATATATATATATATATATATATATATATATATATATATATGAAAGCATAGATTTCAATAAACTCTATACAATAACAAGTAGACATGTTTTTTCAAGATCAAGGTAAAATAAATATCAGCAGTCATAATCCTTTATATTGTATGAACTGTTCAACAATGAACCGGTTTTGATAGTAAATACAGAATATTTTGAGATATCATGTGGTACCTGTTAAAATATTATCAAACTTCCTGAGCTAAAACATGCACTAAAATACAACTACATACAAAATTCTCGTGAAAAATTGTAAAGCAAGACATTGGAAATGGATGACAAAAGAGCAGCCATTTTGAACACAAGGTGTTTGTATAAATTGGAATGCATATTTATTATCACCAAAAACTTAATGAAAAAAAACGAAAACTAAAAAAGATGGATAAATTCACAATTTTCAAATAGAAGAGACAGTCGTAACTTTCATAGTCAGTCATTTTCTATTGTTGAGCACCAAGTTAGAGATGAAGGTTAACACTACTTAATCACAACATATATCAACAAAAAGCATTGCATGGCATGACAGAAATGTTCAATTTGGCACAGTTTAATGGAGTTTGAAAGCAAGGTGGATCAATATTGTTATAATACTGTATAGTAAAAAAACTACAATTAAAAAAATAAGTAAAAATAAATAAAAGCTAAGAACTAAGCAAAACAAAAACTGAGAAAAATTATTTACAACATGTACAACAACAATGTAAAAAAAGACTGCATCAAGAACATGGAATGCAAAATATAGTATACTCATGTGAAGTCAGCAATGTTACGTATACTTTAAAGGAATATGATTTGACATGTACGTTACATATTTGAACATATTCAGCCAAACATTTGTTAAAATGAATGGAAATGTTTACTCAATTGTTTTTACTATAACTATAATATCCACTTTTCACACTGCAAATGTTATGTTTAAGTCAGTAGGATAAAAAGAAACATGTAAAACTGGATCTCAATGTTAAGATGAAGGCAAGGGTACTGGAATACTTCAAGGAAAAATGTTTACAAATAAATGAAAATTTACATAAAAAGTTGCAAACTTGATTATTTGCTTTGGTTTAAATGTTTGTTTCTAAAATTTAACTACTCTAACATACAAAAAGAAAGGCATCAATGTCCTTCATGCAAAATGAAAACATCGAACAATACATTGAAAAAAACACCAATGAATAATAAGCAACAAACAATGCTTTTTTGTTTGTTTTGCATATACATACAAATCAAAGATTTTTAAACAATAGAATTCCAAAGCCTTATATTGCACCAAGAATAAAGATAGATACCAGTTTTGCACTATGCAAAGAATTTTGTAAGAAATTAAAGCAAGAACTATTTTTTTCAACTGGCACATATGACAATAGGATTATTTTGTAATGCAATGACTGGAATTTGATCAAAGTTCTATACAATATCTATCAACTTTTGCATTTTAAAACTTTCGAGCAAAAGCTTTTTAAGTGTATGATTTATGCAACAGTTTTAGCAAAATTATGTAGTGTTTCCATGTTAACTACATAGAAAATCATGATGCTCAATCAAAAAGGAGGCCGAGTTTTGCAATAAAGAATCAGATAAAAAATATTCAATTGAACGACGTGGACTTGGAACTGGCCTTCATAAACTTCATATTTCCAATTACCGTAATCCGGTGAATATAATACGCACTTTTTTCCCAGCATTTTTTACCGTGAGAAAGGGGTGCGTATTATACATCCCTATAGGATTTGGACATATTTTTTCCCTAGCTGAAGCACGGGGTATCATTCTGCCGTATTACCTACGCTGTTCACAGACAGGACCGATACCCCACTATACATCGTAACATTCCTTCATTATCACATATATATTATTATTTAACCCTTAGGAAATTATTGTTATAGCATGTAATTAAAGAAAATGTATACTTGAAGTCTATTAATAAATAAACTGTTTCAAAATGGCCTTTAAAAATTAATTTGAACTGCCTATTCTTTATCTCCGTGTACGCCGCCATTACAGATGTTATTAATAGAATGCGGACTTGGATGCCCACGTGCTATTTGTAACCGATCTTTGAAAACAGCTTGCACATCATTTGGCTCATTTTTAACCATTTTCATGTAATGCTAACTGATTAATTGCAAATAATTATGAAAATAAATAATTCTATAACCTATTCCGTTAATTGAAGCCATTGAAACAGTTGAGCTCCCCCACCGCTAACGCTTGACACTTTGGGTATCTCAGACACCCCCCTTAGGCTATGTGTACTATACACAACATAACTATTTGTGCATATATTTTATTATGTTCCAGACCTATAATTGATCACTTTGATCATCATCGGAATCATTTAAGAATTTAATTAGGTCCGTTATCTCCATACCTGTACATCGTCCGTTTTTCACTTCACATGGATTGTAATGACTAAACAACTATATAACGCTTTTTAAAAGTAGTTGATTTTATTTACGGTAGAATATTTAATACTAGGTCTTTTTAAAACATTGATTATGAATTAAAGATATTACCACGATGTATTAGTTACAATAAATCCGTATCTAAGAAAATATTGTTTTTCTTATTTCCGGTAGCGTATTCCCGCGATGAAGTTGAGCGTGCATTCAAAGTGTAACTGCTTTGTTGATACTCAGGATTACCGTTTGGTCATTTTTTTTTATGCGTATTATACATCCCAACAAGCTTTTTTTCACCATTTTCAGGCCCAAAGTGGGGGGTGCGTATTGTACACTACTGCGTATTATATTCACCGGATTACGGTACAGCGAATGAATTTATCATGTTTGTGTATATGGAAAAACTTAGAAAGTACATAATTTTAGTTATCGCTGCATTTCAAAATAGGACATGGCCAAAATCACTGTAATGATACGTCAATGTCTGCTTTGTTATCGTGAGAAAGTCCATTACATCATTAAGATTAGACGGATGATGGTAGAACAGTCAAATCCTTAATTTCCCTTTCCTTCACAGTAATCTCTGTTGTCATTGGCAACTTCGATAAAAGAGTTGTTTCCACTTCTAACTCGCATGCAAAGGCTTTTGCAAGGAGGGCAAGGGCACTTCAAATTCTGGATAGTCCTCGTCTTCAACGTCTGCAACGTCTGATGTCAAGGTGAGAAATTCCCCGTCAATGACATCATAAGCTATTACAGTTATCTTCCTTACAACTTCTGGTGCAGCAATTTCCTAAAAAAATAAAAATATATAAACAGCTACTTTTCATATAGTTGAATTTGATATAATTTAGAGTTTTGTTAAATATGCAAACAAAGGTTAACAAAGATTCAAACTGGATGCAAACCTTGCAATCAGCTTAAGTGCAAAATCACTGTAATATTGTGAAATAAAACTTACCACCAGTTTTGTCCTTGAAGTCGTGGAAACTGACTTTTCCTCCTGACAGACTTGAACGATAACATTGGTAAGCTCAATGTGCTGGCCTACGGTGGTTTTGATTTTACTCAGATCTCTCCACAGGGACACCTTACAAGCAGCTGTCTGATCTTTAATCTTTAAGGTGCGGACTGCTGTGTCTTCTCCTGCAACCTTTACTTTTCTTTCCATCTCCTCCTATTACAAAATTATTACATGATAATTTATGCAAATAAAAAAATATTATTTTATAATAGTTATATTAAAAACAATTTTTAAAGTTTTGAAAATATAAATATACTTACAGAAACAACTTGTCCTCTAATGGAGACCATCGTCTTCACTGGCGACGTCTTAATTTTGTTTATCGCCACCAATTCAGCAGGTGGCGGGCATGCCAAGTCCTGTCCTTGTTTCAGGAAGTACTCTGGTACTGCCTGTTGGAAGGGGCCAGTTTTGAGTACCTTGGACCGATTGGTCATCACAATGGTCTTCAAGTCCTTCTTGAGGATGACGTTTAGTAGCATGACAGTCCCTCCATTCCTAAGAACATTGGCCTTAGAAACGTCATATAAAATACCCTTTACAGCCATTGTATGGTCGGCAAATCCAACAGTGATTGACTGCCTTTGTTCTCCATTGGCATTTCTATAGTTTTTAATGTCCGCAATGCCACAAATTTGCACTTTTAGTGCAGTGGTGTAGGGTGCACTTGATGCACCACCATCGTCAAACACGTCTTTCAGAGTTTTCATCTACAAAGAATTCAGTTCATTATTTTTTGAAAAATTTATTGTAAAGCAATAAAGACAGGCTTATAATCAGAAAAATATGATTCCAAAACTCCAGAGATACTTATTAAACTCTTATCAATATTTGTATAAACATGGTCTAAGACTGTATCATAGTTTGTAGTTGCAGAGTTGATTAACTGGTAAAGGGAGTAAGTAGCTCTCAAGTGATTGGGCAACATTTTTACTTGAAGGAAATCTAAATTGAAGTCTCCCATAATTATACAGGGTTGTAAAAGATCAAATTTGTTATGTAAATAAACAAACATTTCCTTAAAAAGTTGCAATTTTGGGAGGGCAGTAAACAAAGCAGACATTTATTTTTGAGTTTTCATGAAAAATATACCCACAAGTCAATTCTATATTCAAAGCGTTCTCAACATTGAATGCATTTGGAGAGAGTTTAGAGTAAACAATAGTTCCATGGTATGGCCTATCTTGACAGCAAATGTCATCATTTCGAAATAAAGCATACCCATCTAGTTCATAATCTGATGAGTTATCATTAGAGTTCAGACATGTTTCAGCAAATGCTATTATATCAGCTGTGAGCAAACTTTTTTCTTTTCTTATATCGCACATGTGTCTTTTCAATGATCTACAATTTTGATTGTTGTGACATTTTGAGGAAGATAGTACAATACAGGAATTGAAATAGAAATTTTAGCTGATGTTCTCAATCTATTCATTTCTTCTATAACTAACTCTGAAACTTTTATGCTTTTTTCCTCGAAGTTCAATAAATAAACAGATGCCAATTTTTGCACACGACTTAAAGCAACATAATAGAGGTGCTCTAATTTTTTATTTCCAAGTCCAATTACTGCACTTTCTAACGTGGAGCCCTGTGATTTGTGCACAGTTTTTGCTGCAGCAAGAGTTAATGGAAACTGGCGACGTGTAATACAGAAAGACTTATAATAATTGAAACTAAACTTTCTTGCTATCTCTAATATTGGTGTCCATGAAGATGAAACAAGATTATTAAACAATTAGTGTTTGAAACGCGACCTACATGTTTTGCCAATATCTTCAGAACAAAATTTTACCCATACAATGCTACATCTTTTAGAACCAAGCACTCAAAAGTCTAGCCTTTTAACAGTGCATGGTGTGCCATTTGTCATTCCATCTTTTACATCAATATTAACACATATTTCTGCAGGAAGTTCTTCACCCAAACACAAGTATTTCATCAATCCCTTAGTTTTTGTTGCATGGTCTGGAACTTTTGACAATATTTTTTGAATCATTGAATTTGGAAGTTCTCCTGATATTGTATCAATTGCCTGAACAATTGTCTTTTTAGATTCATCTAATTGATCAAATATATTTCTGTTATGATTAGAAACTTCATTTCTAGTTGGAAAAAGATGTGGCACATTTTTGGTTATTTCATTTTCTTCTACTATTCTCCTACTTAATATTTGGACATCATCAACATTATGTTGACCTTCTCTTAACCTGTTGAGAATTTGAGCAAATAAAACATCATCTTTTTGCCTCATTATTTCATCTAATTCAAACAAAAGGAAATTATCAACCCTTAAGTTTGGTGCCAATATATCCTGAATTCACTGCTGATATTAGATTTAAAAATCCACTGATCCATGACTGATTTCAGTTGATACAAATCACCAAATGCAATAACTGAAACTCCTCGAAATGGTTTCAAACACCCCAATATTTCTTGAAGTCGCAAATTTATGTACTTAAACATTTTCTACCTACCATAGAAATTTCATCAATAAATACTACTTTAAGTGATTTTAAGTTTGATTAAAATGTGCCAAGTTGTTGCATATCTAATGGTCTGTAGTTGAAGCCTTGTTCCGCAGGGATGTTAAATACTGAATGAATAGTTGATCCACCAACATTAAATGCAGCTTTACCTGTTGGTGCACAAATTATGACCTTGACTTCATCAGGGTTTTCTCCAGCTTTGTGTGAGAAAAATTTTGTAAGAGCTTGATAAAGAGCTTTTAGCAATACACTTTTACCAACACCAGCACCACCACTAAGAAAATGATAAATTGGGTCATCCTTTGTTTTCATCCAATGTAACACATGGTAAAAGAATTCCTTTTGTTTAATATTCAATTTCTGAACCAAATCTCTATATTCATCATCATTTAATTCTCCAGTTAGATGTTCGTCATTAGAAATTTGCTTTCTTCCTATATTCATATCTAATGCAAGATCGTACTCTCTGGTTTCGGAAGTGTTTCCTGGATTAAAACAACCAAAATCTTGCGATTGACAAGAACCTTCATTTGCATCACGCTCATCTTCATGTTGCAGTTCAGTGACTACGGGGTCATCAACTTGATTAGAAAAGAAATCCTTTTCCAATTGACATGCCATGATGTAATCTTTGTATGATAATTTCATTGACAGAAGAAAATCCTTAAAACTTACATCAGAATTATCCCTCGGTTTATAATTATTCAAAGAAGCCAGTATGTTCTCATAATTTTTTTGTGCTGCAGAAATTTGTTCAGATTCATTTTCATCTAATCCTTCAAGGATCAAAGTTTTGTCCAATGGCGGCATAGGAAAACCAAATCTACAAATGGACTTGCCTTTCTTTCTACATGTACGTGCATGTCTATGGGTCTGATAATTTACCAATTTGGTATGGTAGGATTTTTCTTGCAAGTGACATGTTTGTCGATAAAAGACCCAATTTCTTCTTCAGAATTTTGACCAAGTTTAGGAGCTCCATCAATCCAGAGTAAAATGTGCACATGAGGGGAACCTCTTTGTTGAAACTCAATGCGAAAGAAAACATCTTTAATCTTACCAACTGGTGCACTTTCATGTTTTAAAACATTGTTGAAGAACATCTGGAGACGAAAATCAAAATATCTTGCACATGTTACTGGATCAGACTTTATAAGCTCATTTTTCTCAGACCAAGCCATATTGTCAATTTCTGAATCAGAGTAAGTTTTATTTTTAACAAGCTTTCCCAAAACACACAAGAGAACTTTCCATTTTGTTTCTGCGGCTGAAAACGAACAAAACCATGTAGGAATGCCCAACTGGTGAATCATTGAATAAATATCCTTCTTAGTCTTCTCCCAATAAGGTGGTGAACCTCGTAATGTGCGCAATACGCGATAACCTTCATTATGTTTAACAATATTGTTAACAGAACCCTCAGTAAGTACATCATCAACAGTCAGTTTTTTGCCATTCAACTTGCCTTTTCTTACAGCTAAAGACACTTTATCAGAAATTTGCTTAATTTGTAACTTCTTCAGTTTAAAAAATATATTTGTTACATTATAAGCAACTCTCCTATCAGCGTTGTGCAACTCCCATTTGCAGATGGTGCTGTAATGAATAGGTGTGATTCTTGAATTGTTATTTTGTCTAGACTCGCCACAGTATATAGTAGGAAATGATAAAAATTCAGCATTTATGTCTTGGAACATGCCTAAAGGAGAATTTCCCTCTGCAGGCGCAACACTCAAAATTCTGTTAAACTCTCGAAAATCAGCTGGTTGCATGACTGTATCGAAATTGCCCGCAGGTTTCTGAACAGCTTCATCATTTTCAGACCATTGCTCACTCTCTACTTCACAACTGGCAGGCTCATCATTGGAATCTCTATTATCATTATGAATAGAATTTACTATTTTTCTTGCATTAAGGTGTCTCTGTTTATTGCATTCCACTCTGTATTTAATGTTATACCCTCATTTCGAAATAATCTACTACAATGTATTATGAATTAACCATTTAGCAGCTTCAATAATTTTCTCTGGTCTGACATGTTCAAATGCTATGTGACTTTTGTAGTTTACACTTCTTTTTAGCTTCAGAGGAATTGTGTCGTCACTCTCATTCATATTCCTTGGAAGTAGTTTCACAGTTTTATCAACATCTGCAGGGACATTTATTAGGTTTCCATGCATAGCAATTTGGCCACCCCTTGGTAATTCCTTTATTTGCATAAATGGAATACGAGGAGATATCAATCTTTCTTCAAGCTTTGTGAGACCTTGCAATTCCTTAGGTATGCATGGAAATTTTAATCCATTTCCAACTGAACATGGTGGTACCTTATCATCTTTCAAGTACTTTTTACACTGCATACATATCCATTTCTTATTTTCAACACTTGTAATTGAAGTGGTACAACTGTTAATCAAAGTGCTTGATAGACGGGTCAAATCAAATTCTAAAACAGAATGTCTAAAGAAGATTTGATTACAACTTATGCAAATAAATTCAGGTCCATGTAAAATTACTTTATGAAAATTTGAAATAATTGTCTCGCTAGAAGAAAGTTTTTCAGGAAAATTTGAAATATTTGTCTTGCTAGAGCAAAGCTTTTTAGGAGGTAGGGAATCTTTCTTCAAATGATCTGAATTTCCTTTTCTGTTTTGAGACAAAGTATTTTTCGGGTTCTTTTTCTGTTTAGATCTTAGAAATGGCAATTCGATAAGGTCTATTCTCCTTACAGCATTTCCTAAGGCTGGAGTAAATCCTGAATTTTCATTTGTTGTACAGGTGATTACTTCTGGTACGTGACATACAAAAGCCTCACTTGCTTTATGTACATATTTAATGCAATGTTCGGAAGTTTCATTCACATTAACAACATGAAAATCATATTGTTCATTATTTTCACCGGCATGAACTAAATCCCAGAGATGATCACACAATTCGTTCATAGATTTCTTCTGAATAATGATACTTGTACCATCTGCACAACTGTAACCATTAACATCTCTAGAATGGGAATCAAAAATGAGGAAAATGTCTCCATCTCTACATATGGCTAAAGCATTTCCTTTACAAATAAATATACCATATTGACAATTCAATACATTTCCTGACAATCCCATTAAAATGGCGGTTTCCAACCTAACTAAAGGATATT
Organism: Magallana gigas; assembly: GCF_963853765.1. Classification (NCBI taxonomy): domain Eukaryota; kingdom Metazoa; phylum Mollusca; class Bivalvia; order Ostreida; family Ostreidae; genus Magallana; species Magallana gigas. The sequence goes on along the minus strand of NC_088857.1, from coordinate 24,177,094 downwards.
CCCCAACAAAATGATCTTGAATGCTGCCACTGAAAGTGTTCCTAACTTTCCAGTAGAAATATTTTCCATCTATTTTTGTAAATGGTGGCAAGTCTCTTGGCTCAAGGAAACCTTTTGAAGGTCTTAAAAATTCTTTTGAAAATCTGTACACATAATCCCCTCTTTGCAAAATCTTGTCTAAATCGTCACTTGTCCATTTTATGTTTTTGAAAGGTTTCAATTTGCAAGATACAAGAAAAACAACACAACAAGGTAAAAATTGCCTTCCATGTGATTCTTCACTAAATAATTCATTTCCTTGATGAAATCTTCCCTGAATTGGAAAACAACTTTTGTAATAGAACTCTGTTGGTCCAGGATTTACTTCAACATTACCACTCACCAATAACAGTAGAGACACACACAACAATAGCTTACTCAATAGCAAAATTTTGCATAATCCTCCATATGCATTTTCGTTTAAGAACCAAGTATTTTTTGCTTTTGTTTTAGAATTGGGATTAAAACAGCCTATCCTAAGTCGCCATTGGTCTAAAATAACTCCCATGATCTACCTTTTTGGTCAAAGCGAATATAATTCTATTTAACTAATACCCAATTTATCAGAATTTCTACTCCAGTCTTAATGATTTTTACATAAAGTACAGGAATTCCTTTGATTTTGTTTTCAAACAGAATGCCAAAATAATTGATACAATACTCCCTTGTTTACCAAGTCACAGTTCTGCTCCAGATGCAATGTAAAATCAACTTCAGTAATTTAATAGTTTGTCAAATCAAAAATTTAGCCAAACTCCAAGTGTTCTGCTCCAGATGCAATGTAAAATCCACTCCAGTAATTTAAGTTTGTCAACTCAAAAATTTAGCCAAACTCCAAGTCACAAATTTTTCAACTCCAGATCTAATGCAAGTCAACTCCAGTATTTTTGATATATTTAAAATATAAGTCAATCTCCAAGTCAAAATAGTTTTTAGTTTTCTACTCCAGTTCTAATGTATATCAACTCTAGTAATTGGTACTTTGTCAAATCAAAAACACACAAAATCTAAAGTAAAACAGTCTTCTATTTAATACAAAATACAAATCAACTCCAGTAATTTTCTCAAATTGAAAAATTTCGTCAATCTCCAAGTCAAATCATAATTTTTTACTCCAGATTTAATGCATATCAACTCCAGTAATATTGTACTCAATATTGAATAAAAGCCTATCTCCAGCTCAAATAGTTTTCTACTTCAGTAAATCAATTCTAAAGTGATATAATTTGAGTAATGTCTGCATTCCAGAATCAAAATCAAATAAACATATGTAAACACCAAATCACACAAACAGTTTTCTACATAATAAGAATAGAATAGTATTGATGTATCAACAATGTTACATCATGCAAATTCTTACTGTCAGGCTTTCCTTTAAACATATTGTTGATGTATCTAAAACACACTATTTGTTTGTTGTGATTAAACTGTCTACTTCATAAAATGGCATTTGACATATAAACCTTCTAATTCCAGCAACCCTCAATCGTATTCCTTTAACAACAAATTACAAGACGATTTTACGATGTATCCATTTCTCTTCGCTGTGTTTACATGCTCAAATTGATTACCGTATGAATATATTTAAAAAATGGACTAAAATTACTCTAAAACAGAATTAAAAGTAAAATATTATCAATTGATTGCCCTTACCTTTCAATTCTTTGTTTAATGTCTGTTAATCACTGTTTTAATTTCTTTTTCTTTCTTCTTCGACTTCTGTTCCTTCTAACCCACGCTATCCTCGTCTAGACACGCTATCTTTTCCAGACATCACGTGACTTTATAAATATAGTTCGCATGATATTGTAATGAAATCATAAAAATATTGCTGTTTTTGTTGGGTTTTGTTCATCATTTCAAGGAATGGCGATAAATTGCAATCGTATTTCATACGTGATTAATTCTCCTGGTGATATTCATACGCAGAGTGTACGGAGCGCCATATGTCAAATGGATTATGGGATGTCTCAGTATTTATCGCTGGCTTGTGGGAAAGGTCCGATAAGTTACGATCAAAAAGATATTCCTCCGCTATCGGTGCTTCTTTATTCACTCGCTAGTCACTCACTACACCCGACATTTTGAAATATATTTATTATCGAATAAATGAAATATTTGCATGTTGCCAACTTGTAATATCATCATACAACTTTTAATTAAACGCACGCAACTTCAAACACTTGAGTAAAAGCTGTACACTTTTTATTTGCGGATTCAATCATAGTCTGTGTTGTTTGGCTCCTAAAAACTGAACTTCCGGACGTACGATCCCTAGATGGCTTTCGAGCTTCGCTCGACGCCATAAAAATGAAGAATAGTTTATGTTTTCCTTTCGTTTGTAAGGTGTTTATAAAATAGGGCCAAGGAAAAACGTTAAAGTAACATTGCGATGATTTTGTGGTTGCGCTGGGTCATTGGATGTAGGCAAGTTTGTTAGCCAGGGTTCGACATTAACCTTAGTCCTTTAGTCACAGACTAATTGATTTTGAGTCGGACTAACAAAATTTCTGTCTAATCAGTCCGGTTGGACTAATAAAAAAATCTGCTTAAAAAAATGTATTAATTATTGATGTTGCAAAGCCACGGCAATATTGTCGACAACTTCCTGGAAAACGCTGAGTTTATTTTTACAGTAAATTGATATATGATACATTTTGGTGATTATAGAGTTGCCGAGTGAAAACAACAGAGGTATGCAGGATGTTATGGGTGATTTGATAATTTTTTGCCCTAAGGGTAGGTAACAAGCACACACGTTCACAACAACCCTGGCTTCGATAGCGACGCTTAGGTGTTTAAAAAAAAATAAACTGAAAGGTGAAAGGAAATTTCTTGTTGTTTAATTTAAATGAATTGTGTTTAAATCATTTGTCTTAAATTGCTTATTATTTATACCTAATTTTTAAAGAACTTAAATAACAAAAAGAACATGGTAGCTCAACGCCCTGATCTATTGCACAGATCTATTTTTAACATCTGTAATGGCGGCTTCTACCATGTACACGGAGATAGTGAATACGCAGCTTCTTGCTATGTACTGAATAGTACAATACAACTAAGCCAGTGATTAACCTGTAAGAAAAAAACATCAAAAAATTCCTTGTGATGTATGATACCCACCCCTTCTTACAAATTCTAATAAAAACAGTGTTTTTTATTAGACAAAATACGGTAATGCATTTCATTTATTTTTGACGGACTAATAAAATTGCCTGCGGACTAGTTAAAGTTACTGTGGAATCATTAATTTTCGTGGGGGCCAATTTTTGTGGAATACTTAAATTTTACAGGTTCGTGGGGACGTGATTTCGTGTATTTTATTTCACCTACAAAGGGAGATATGCCATTAGAACCAAAATTGATTAATTTGTGGATGATGTAAATTCGTGGATGAGAGGTACCCACGAATTCCACGAAAATTGAGCCACCACGATATCTAATGATTCCACAGTAACAGACACTTGTCCGGCAGGACTAATGCATAAAAAAGTTAGTGTCGACACCTGTTAGCTTATCAGGAATGAACAAATGATGTCATCAGCCTCAACATTTTTACGATAATAAAAGACATCCTGACTTATGTCCTGGTGAAATTTCAATGATTTATCTTTTTACACAAGGAAGTTAGAGTAATTGTCTCAATAATTTCCGAACAACCCTCGTAAGAGCTCAAATTCCCAGAGCAAGAGAATAAGAGTTTCCTGGTAATATACAAATCTACACATTGTTTTCTAAATATCCACCAAGGTTCATGAAATTCAGTGCAGCAGTTTCAGAGGAGTTCAATTTCTTTATTGCAAAAGACATACGTCTTATAGCACTTATAATGGTGAACAATACATGAATATATATAGGCAATAATGGACGGTCAGTCCTTACAAATCTTGACTCGTGCGCACAAACTCTTATGTTTATAGAATAATTTGAATTTGGAGAATGAAATAACACATATATATTATATATATTGATAGTAATAACAATTGAAATCAGCAAATGACACTTGATATAGTCAAACCATTCTGAGTGTAAGGGCTTTGTAAATGAATTTTCCTAAATTACACAATTCTTTGATATTGTTAACACTTAGTAACTGTATTAATTTGTACATGGATGGTTTACACCAGTAATACTTTTTTTACAAGCTTTGATCGTAATGCTAAGTACATTGGACATACAAGTATAAAATGATTTTCATCTTCAATGTCTGTTATACAAGTTTTACAAAATCTTTTGTCTCTTGGTATATTTTTATGTCGACCTGTTTCAATAAGCAGATTATGTGAGGACAACCTCATTTTGGAAATACATTTTTTTATACAACCTTAGTATTGATTTTTCTAAATAATATTGTAAGCAAAAATTATCAACTAAGTGCTTGTAAATAAAACATTTTGTTTCTATTTGCATCTTGCCATGAAGCGTTTGAATAAAGTTGTCTTTTAAAAGTCTTTTCTGAATAATTGGTAGACAAATACGACTGTTTAAATTACTTTGACCATTTCACATGTAGCCAAGTCCCAGATTATATAATTGGTCCTTAGTAAATTTTGCCCAGCTTTGATAATTTTGCTTTTCGTTTTCACAAATACAATATGACCAGCCATAAGCAGCTCTTAATATACAATTTTCTGTCCGTAATAATTTAAACCAGAACTTAAACATTCGATATATATACAAATAAGATACAAGGGTAGATGCCCAGTCTCGAAATATAACATAGTTGTATTAGTATTATTACGGACACCAAGCACAAAGCGTAAAAACTCAAGGTGGACCTTTTCAATATCTTGTCCCTTGTGGGAACCCCAAACTTCACATCCATAATTTAAAATGCTACACACATAGGTATCAAAAACAGAAAACAAAGTACAATGGTTTAAATAAATACTTGAAATATTGTAACAAGGACAATGAAATCCATAATTGAGAAAAAGACTTTCATGCAGGTAATTAATATGTTAACTTTGATAGACAGCTTCAGTCACTCTCTTTTCTGAATATACCGTATTTTCCCGACGACTCGTCGATGCGGACGACTCGTCGAATTGCCCATTTTTAGCCAAAATTTTAACAAAATCCTACGATACGTCGATCTCAGACCATACGTCGATCTTATCACTTCAAAATGGCCTATAAAACTGCAGTAACATTATTAGTGTATGATGCCATGATGTCACCGATATTGCTACCAATTATTATTAATGATTAACATTTAAACAATTACGCTTTATAAGTATGCATCAAATTTTCAAATACCGGCAACTTCTACAAAGTCGCTTGCATTTTAAACAATTCCCGATATCGCGTGTTATGCAAAACTAAACTTACTTTGTCAGAAATATTTTATTCCCAAGCATTAAAATAAGTATCCACTCTGACTATCGCCAGTGTATTCGTCATTACGTAACCAGCCACATGTTGATTCGGCGCGTGGTCAATGTTTGTTTAACAATTTCCGGTGTCATAGGCATGCACCTGTGTCTTGTCGGACTTCAAAGGGGGGTCTCAAGTGCAGAAAGCTTAGCAATTACTATGATTTGATGAAACTTGTTTACTTTGTATCCAGTAATGCAGTTACACGCTATTGTTTTACATAGACACTGTTAGAAATAGATCGATCATTTGTACGACTTGATAATGACGATATACGACATACATACGTTTCCTAAAAAAATTATCTAACAATAATCAAAGAATTGGACAATAATTAATCAATGAACTATAATCACTCTTATAACGGTACTCTTTATATACACAGGGAGTGAAATTGCCGTAAAGATCTCAGCCTTAGGGCAAGATTATTAACACAACCGGTGTCAGCCTATTGTATAAACAGTAGTATTGATAATTGCCGATTACGTATTTTAAGACTGAATTTGACCATTAAATATTTCTGATTTATACTTTCCACTAACAACTCTTTACAAATAAAATAATTAAATTTTAAGTTTTTTTAAATTAAAAAACATCCCCCAGACCTACTGCAATATTTTCTTCCATTCAAACTTGGTTTCAATTTTACTGCGCAATGTTATCTTCCTACTAGTGATACATAGAACCATGTGACGATGTGTTTATAAAAACGGAACGGTAAAACTTTTAATTGATTAAAGACAATGTAACATTTTTTAATAACTGTTGTTATTATTATGTATTTAGTGTTGACAGATGAGTGAAAATGATATAATTATTAAAGATAAACAGTGAATTGAACAACGTAATTTTCAATCACACAGCCAACTCAAGATGATTAAAACCAAGATTTTAAATGCTATTTTTAAAAAATTTCTGACATCGAGCCTACAACAAGTCGAACAAGACGATAAGTCGGGTGTTCTGCTTCAGAGGAAAAAAATACCGACTAATCGTCGGAAAAATACGGTATATAAATTGTCTCTTTCATTAAAATAATCAACAGCAGAACAAAAGAATAAGATTTATAAACATAATATATAACCCCACCCCAAAAACCATCCTTTGATGGTTTATCTTATCATGAAAAATTAATTTTTAAAAGAAGACAGCTTTTAAATTATGCAGTCAGTTTCAATCAAGTGTAAATATATGTAAAGAAGATTTTTAAATACTTGGCCATACCCTAGCTGAAGTAATAACCCATGCTTTGGGGGTCATGAAATACACAAATTTTGGTAGAGGTTTTTTTTTTATCTATATCAATATGTTGTCAGTTTCTATTCAGTGCCAGTAGAGGTAAAGAAGAAGAATTTTAAACATAATATATACCGTATTTTTCGGGGCATATGTCGATGTGGGGCATAGGCCGAATTGCTAATTTTTAGACAAAATTCAAGAAAAATCCTTAGACTAGCCTAATTGGGGGATAAGCCGATTTTCAATCGATGATTACTATAGTGAAAGTATGACCGCTGATTAAGAAAGTCACCGTATTAAGTATATACTTTCAGAATATCGATGTAGAAAGTCAAAAGAGTAATTAAAGTTATTAAATTTGCTTAACATATATATTTCAAGCAATTTTTAAAAATTAATCTGTGTTTTGTGGCTGTTTGGTCTCTTCCGTATTCGTCGGTGTATCGTAATTTTACATAGCTTATTGCTAAATCTCATTTAATCAAGTTATACTTTGAAAGCTACTTGTAAATACGGGGTATGGAGTCCATTAGTCGTTATGCAGAGAAGTTGTAATGTTAAAAACACAGTTAATGCAATGAAGTGTAACGGTGTTCACTAGGCTACGTGCCCCCAGGCTGTGTTTTAGTCACAGGTTTCACACCTTTGTATATACACACGACACCAGAATACCGTTATTTCATCCAACAGAAAATTAATTGTAAAAACACATAGCATTTGATTTATTCTACACCCAAGACCAGTGATTCCTACGAACGCAGACATGAAGAATTCACCAAAATTTCGTCATATCACATTCTACTCGGTTTCATTTTCTTTTTTACTACGCAATAATAGTTTCCAGGGTTCATACACGAACGTGGGAAAAAATTCTTTTGATTGGGATTGAAAAGAAATACCTTGTACAATACTGTACATTTTATTACTCACGATGTCATTACAAAAATTATCAACGGGACAACTATCGAACAATAGTTCAAACGGATGAAAAAAAAACAACCCTCATAATAAATTGCTACAACAGTACAACGGATAAAAACAGTGGATTTTATATTTTACTGTTAAATTTTTTTAACTTTGAGTCCAAGAATAGCCGATCCCGGGGGATAGGCCGGGGCTCGCTCATCCGAGGACAAAAAATACCGGCCTATGCCCCGAAAATACGGTACCAAGATGTAAATATAATTGGGGCAATTATAAAGTCTCCCAAACGGACAAGGCCATCATTTGGAGTAGGGATAACCCACATAGGTCAAACCTTACAGACAAAAAGATTAAGAACTTGATTATTTTTATTTCTGAAGTTTCATGATGTTCCCCAGGGGTCCTTTACTATATATCAGGTGAACCAACATGACCTAAGGAAGAAGAATATATATGGTGAAGGGGTGGGGATCTCCACCGTTTTCAAGATATTTGGGCACTTCCTGTTTGAGGGGGGTCAGGACAACCCCCAGGGCCCATAACCTACATACCCTTTGATGCCGCTTGACACAAGGAACAAGAATATACATGGTTTAGGGGTGGGGATCTTAACCATTTTCAAGTTATTTGGGCACTTCCTGTTTGAAGGTGGTCAGGACCAACACCCAGGGCCCATAACCTACATACTATTTGATGCTCCTTACACAGGAACAACAATATACATGGTTTAGGGATTCTAACAGTTTCTGAGATATATTGTCATTTCAAATTCCTGGGGGTGGGGATGACCCTAGGGGTCAGATCTAATAAACCCTATATATTGCCTGTAACAGTTAATATATGATTCCGAAAACCCTATATTATTATCTTTGTCCGTTTTCAAGTTGTAACCATTTACAATAGAGTCTACGATTTTTCCCATAAGGTTCAATGTTAAACCCCACCACCTTTTGACACCCCAGGAAAGTGGTTGGCCAACCCCAAGTGAGAAAAATCAAACCAGCATGCACATGCAGGCCTATTGTATCCTAGAAATTTGTACAATTCTTTTCAGCCATCTCTGATAAACGCGACGAACAAGTTCAGAGTAGGAAAGAAGAAAAAGAAGAAGAACCGTACAAAAACAATATGTCTCCAAACTTCGTTTGGGAGACTTAATACCACTATGACTGTTTTGGCCTGCCCTAGGGCCAACACCCCTACCTTGGCCAATGGGGGCCTGAAATTTACAATTTTGGTAGATGGCTTTATTTTCTTCATTGATATGCAGCCAGTTTTTATTCAGTATCAGCAGAAGAAAAGATGATGGTTTTTAAACATTATCTACAGTCACACTATATGACTATTAAATTAGCCCTTCCCTAGATTAAAAACCCCTACCCCAAGGCACATGAAATTCACTATTTTTGAAGAGGGCTTCCTGGTCTTCATAACTATGAACTCATATTTTCTTTTAGATGTGCAGAGGTACAGTCGAGAAGAAGACTTTAAATCAAAGTACTGAAGTACTGAAAGCCGGGCTCTTTTGATATGTGTTTATGTATATGGTGTTGTAAAGACTGAAAATCTCTCTCTCTCTCTCTCTCTCTCTCTCTCTCTCTCTCTCTCTCATGCTTTTAATGTCGGCAAAGCGTCAGAGAGCAACCAAATTTTGTAAGCGGCTATAAACGAAAATATGTCTGTCTAGTAGAAAAAAATTCAACAATTGCTGCCTTGAATTTTGCAACAAGCGTTATAAATTCAAATCCGATTTCTTCACTGCGCAGCAAAGTACTTCATGGAAATTCATGCGCATGTGGTATGTGTCCAAAATGCATAGCCTGTTTTTAAAACACGTAATTAATAAGAAAACTAAAAAAGATAGACAATACTTTTGAAATTAAAAAAAACAAAACAAAAAAAACCCAACCCTTTTGACAAAACGTGGCTCTTTGTGTAACTAATCGGTATAGCAGAAGCTTTTACTTTGATGCTGTTCGGTTTGTTGTTTACTTTTGAAGTTGTGCTATTTATAGTAACATTGGCAATTTGCCTGCCTACAGCCAGGACTCTGCTTTCAGCAGAGCCCGGCTAAAAATGGTCAAGTATTGACTATTTAAGGTATCACAACACTATTTTTTCGAAGGTTCACGTCAAAACATGGCTGAGTGAAAATAATTCCCGAATTCCCCTTCGATTTTAGGAGTTTTCCGCCAGCGACAGGGACTGTACTTTTTTATGAGATAAAAAACAACGTGTAAAATGCCTGATTTTCCCACCTTTGTAAAAATACGAGGTCACTTGAATTTTTGATGCCAGTTGTTTAGGCAGGGGGGTGAAAGGGCTCGGACATGATTTTCAAGCACATGTGTAACTTTGATGTAAACAAACTCTCGTGCCTTTGTGGATGGCTGTGTGTTTTTTGCTACTAAATTGGTTAGGAACAATTGTTTTCAAAGTTGTAAAGAGGAATTTTCCCAGAAGTTTGTTTTAAACTTGCTACCCGTATCTAAAGATGCGTAATTTTGGTAAGAATATAAAGTAAAAATTAATAGTGTTGTGCAACCTGAAGGAAAATTGTTATGATGTGTTTTAAGTCATAAAGTGGAGTTTTTTGGCGTTCTATCGATGTGTGTAGATTAGAAATCACCAACAATGAGCCTTTGTGTCCGGCACCTCTCTTATTTTGCTGTCAATGGCGCATACAAAATTAGCCCAGATTTCCTCTGAAATTTCGTAGAACATCAAACAGCGACCCGATTATATAGTGTATCGGACCGTCCAAACTGCCCCAAAAATATACAGCAGCTTATCTAGAAAGTTGGTTTTATTGTCGTAAACCAAAAAAGCTTCTATGTAATACGAATTTTTTGTAAAATGAGTTATTTAGACGCTTGTATGGTATACAGAATCTATAAAAGTATGCCCCTAAAACGCCAATATTAAAGTGAAATATGAATTTAGATATGATTCAGCACCCGCATTAGTTTTATTAGAACCCGACAATGCTAATTTATATGAAAATGCACACCAATTCTTTAAAATTGAATAATATAACGGCAGTTTTTCAACCCCTCCCCCAAAAGGCAAGGTTCCCTAAACTTGTACATGTATATAGTCTCGGGTGGTCATGATATAAACAAGTTTGCTATGTCTTGTGAATAGACATGCATATTTGCACAAATTAGAACCAAGAAAATCATTCAAAATTAACACGCCGTGAAATTACATACAGTATAACTTTGAACATATTTTCATAAATCAGAGGCCACCGCGAGCACCATGGTTTTAATAAGCGCTCATAACTTTTTGATATAGCTACAGAATTCAGTAAAACTTTCCACATGTGTTCCACAATAAATGTTTTTGTGTTTTCAGATTTTATTTTTGCGAGTGTAAAATAATAGATTACTTGCAGGTATCACAACACTATTTTTTCGAAGGTTCACGTCAAAACATGGCTGAGTGAAAATAATTCCCGAATTCCCCTTCGTTTTTAGGAGTTTTCCGCCAGCGACAGGGACTGTACTTTTTTATGAGATAAAAACAATGTGTAAAATGCCTGATTTTCCCACCTTTGTAAAAATACGAGGTCACTTGAATTTTTGATGCCAGTTGTTTAGGCAGGGGGGTGAAAGGGCTCGGACATGATTTTCAAGCACATGTGTAACTTTGATGTAAACAAACTCACGTGCCTTTGTGGAGGGCTGTGTGTTTTTTGCTACTTAATTGGTGAGGAACAATTGTTTTAAAAGTTGTAAAGAGGAATTTTCCCAGAAGTTTGTTTTAAACTTGCTACCCGTATCTAAAGTTGCGTAATTTTGGTAAGAATATATAGTAAAAATTAATAGTGTTGTGCAACTTTTAATTGGCCCTGCTCCTAAGCCCCTTGTGGGGCAAGAGTCATAAAATTAACAATTTATCTGACATGAGCCAGAAGAATATAGATGGTTTGAGATGTATTAAAATTACTATATATGCACCTTAACATTGATGGGCAAGCATTTGTAATAATTTATGGGTAGTGATAGTAATTTCAAGCTAAATGCAATTTCATTCTAATTGTTGTTTTCAAGGTATATATAATGTTAAATAAAATAATTTATACATGTAAAATTTAGTGACTTTTTATACAAATCAAATAGGGTCAAGCAGTGTGTGTGTTGTAAAGGGGGGGGGGGGGGGGTAATCAAAGCTTAAATAGTGTTCACCAGTACACCTGCAGACCATTGTGGGGCAAGAGTCATAAAATTAACAATTTATCTGACATGAGCCAGAAGAATATAGATGGTTTGAGATGTATTAAAATTACTATATATGCACCTTAACATTGATGGGCAAGCATTTGTAATAATTTATGGGTAGTGATAGTAATTTCAAGCTAAATGCAATTTCATTCTAATTGTTGTTTTCAAGGTATATATAATGTTAAATAAAATAATTTATACATGTAAAATTTAGTGACTTTTTATACAAATCAAATAGGGTCAAGCAGTGTGTGTGTTGTAAAGGGGGGGGGGGGGGGGGGGGGGGGGTAATCAAAGCTTAAATAGTGTTCACCAGTACACCTGCAGACCATACTATACAATTACAACTTATCCATGCATGGCTAACTCAGTGAATCCATTGGCTATTATTACAGTGAACACTTCTCCCTGTGATTTAAATACCCAGTCACTAAGAATTAGAACTCATTGCTGAGGACATTTACAGCAGATATCATTGCTGAAGAAATCAGAGTGTAAGGTATTTTTTTAAAAGTCTTATTTTCTACATGGGGATCAATAACTAATATTCACGTTAAAATTAACAATAGTTCAACAAATAATTTAATGTTTATCCTCCACATCAACCCCCGCAATCAAACCTGGTTCTAAAGATTTTTATATATATACCGGTAGTCTTCTTTCATTCTTACATGTGTACAGTAGCAATTTATAAATCATTTCTTGATTGGTATTTTTCTCTAGATGCACATTAAGAATTTTTTGCTTTTTAAGTTTTAAGATAAACAAAATGTAATATATATTCAGAGCAATTGTAATGTCGCCTAAACAAAGCAAGTTCATCATTAGGCTAGGATTACCCACATGAGTCAAACATTACATATGTCAGAATAAGATGAAATACTTTATTATTTCCATTTCTATAATTCAGGGTGTCTCCTATACCATTTGATGAGCAATAACACAAAGAGCAAGCTTTTAAGAATAAATATGGTTTAGAGATGGGGATCTCAAAAGTTATCAAAATATATCATTATTTCCTATTTCAGAGGAGGTGGGTTTGGTTTAAAGACAACACCTGGGGGTCATATACTTTACACCATTTGATGCAACATAATGACTTTAAAAACAAGAATATACCAGTACAGTCTTCACGACAAAATTTTTTCAGCACATGCCCTTCGGGTATGTAAACCCATCATTTTAACCCAGCCCATTCAAATTTTTACATGCCCAACCCGTAATTGTTATATTTACCGGTACATGTACGTCTTGTAATTTAGCAAACATATATACAGTAGGTTTAACTAAACACTTCAATGATTACGATTGACGCTTATTTGACAAGTCGTAACTTTGGTACGATGGAAGAAATGGCAAGTAAACATATTGTACATTGACAGAAAATTTACACATGCCCTCCGGGCATGTAATTTGGCAATTTTTACATGCCCGCTTGCAAATTTACCAGGCCACAGGCATCAGACTCCCGGGTTCAGATAAAAGACTGTTTTGTAAAAATATTGGGGAGGATACCCTCTCCCCCCCCCCCCCCCCCCAAAATTAACTTCCCTGTTTGATAACACAATGTATAAAGTTTACTACCAATCTGTCATGGTAATAAAATCTATGGAATTAAAAAAAAAAAGCTAGTGTATGCATATTTATTTGCATTTTTTTTAAAGCAAAGTTGTCTTTTCAAAGTATCTCGCTCTAAACTTTACGACATTGTGTAATTTACTTAAACCGCGTTCCTGGACACCCTGTTTTGGAAAATAAATTCTTTTGATCAAAACTGAAATCGCCTCAATTTTTTCCATTTTATATACAGGTAACTCTCGATGGCTCGAACTTCGAACGCTCGAAGTTCTTGATCGCTTGAAGTGAGTCTAGGGTCCTGATTTTTTCCCTATATAACTAAGCAAATTTACTCTTGATTTCTCAAGTCCTGATCTCTCGAAACCCTTGATCACTCAAAGTCAAACTGCAGTCCCGTTGTTCAAAATCTATAGCTTCTTACTCTTGATACCTCGAAGTCGCCGTGTATCTCCAAGCGTTATACCTAATTAACACCTACTTGGTCATTTAAATGGCTCCAGGCATTAGACGCGGGACCCTTTATTCAGGCGACACTTGTCCTGCAAGGTGATAATTGTTTGATGATTGGCCATATCGATACCTAATCTATAATCAACACCAACCGTTTTACGATAATTTTGAGACGCAATGAAAATGTGAAATTAATTGAGACGAAACGATAATAATGAGTCATGGTCAAATTTTAGATTTATCAAACTGTAAAAAGTGTAAAAAGTCATTAGAATGATTATTGCTGAACAACTTCTTACAGGACCCGTACGATGGAAACAATGAGTGATACTCAGTTATCACATTTATGACATGTCGATCATCTCACAGTACAGTAGTACTGAGCAATCTGGTATTAATATGATGCATAAAATAAATATCTAATATGAATCTATTCAATAGTTGTTTGTATTTAGTTTTAAAAACATCCAGTTCTGTATATTTTAGTGAAAAGAAAACGTTCATTCAGCACGTGCGTAAGGTTGGCACTAAATAAATGGCTTGATTATAACATCCGGTAAGACTAACTTTAAAAACTGTCAATCAACCCGTAAAATTCCGAACTCTTGAAAACTCGAACTCTTGAAACCTTGAACTTTTTCCTCGGTCCCATGGACTTCAAGCTATTGAGAGTTACCTGTATTAACTTTTTTGTATTAACCAAAGATGTCCCACCCAAGGTATGAATATCTACCCGCGATGCATAATGAACCCATCCTACACTTTTCCCCCCTACCCGGTACCAAACATTCTAACAAATGCTCATGAGCAGCTCATGAGAAGCACATGAGAATCTAGTAAGAAATGTATGCAAATTAGGTAGGATTTCATTTTGCTCATGTGCAGATTGTTAGTCTTTGTTAGGGAGGAAAATACTAACCAAAATGCACATGTGCAAAAATTTGCTCACCTGATTGCTCATGAGCAAAATTCTATTCGAATTGCTCACGTAAGCAACAGGCTATACAGATACATTGACGGTAGATTTTTTTTCTAAGTTCAACTTTCTCACGTGAGCAAGAGGTTAGGAAATTGGACTTCGTCAGTATAGGCAGTATCAAAGTTAAATCTAAATGATAAAAAAATTACGTCCTTTTTCCTCACGTAAGCAATTGCAAAATTCTGTTAACAAGTACATTTTGACACCCCCACCCCAATTTTTTTTTCGTGAACACCAAACTGTCGGGTTTTTTTTTTTGGGTAACGTTATATTCCTTTTTTCCTAAATTCAATTATCACTCAACTTACTATTTAGATATGAGAATCTGACAAAACCGCTTGATATTGTGATTTTTCGTAAGCTGTTTGTTTCTACTTTTACTTTTGTTTTAATGTAAAGTTACCCGCTAGTCTGGTCTCACTCCCGCCCAAAACGATGTGGCGGGGGAACCAGTCTATGCTACGCGCGCGCTCATTGGTCGATTAAATGCCAGCCGCCAATTTTCATATTCGATTCCGCCATGTTGTCTAATATCACAGATGACGGTGAAATGAATTAAAAAGGGAATTATCTGAATCTGTACGGTACTACCGGTTGATAAGGTTAAAAACTACGTGGGGTATTCATCAATGGAGTGTTTTAGTGTGAAAAATCCACGGCTGAACAGAGGAAGAATCTGAATGAATGAATCGAGTGTCGACACCCCCTGCATCTTCTGTATGAGCACTTCAAGTAAGTTGAGCATTAACTTGTTAAAATATATTCTTTGAATCACTTGAATGGCAGTTAAACGTGTTTGTAATTAGAATGTTGTCTTAGCATCTACCTTTAAAACAGGGTTGAACAATTTACAACTGACCATCTGGCAAATACTGATGTATTGAATGTAAAACACACGTTATTTATTTTTTCTTTGACATTTTACTTGACAATAATTTTTGAACAAATAATTCTAACTATATACATATTTTTTATCATTAACACTGATTAATGTTTTTATGACACAAAGAAAAGAGTTCATGTTCTTCTTGTGTAGAATCTAATAATATTAATAGTTGCAGTATTATATAATATTAAAAACTGCTTGAAATATGAAAACTTTTAACAATTTTACTGATATCAAATTTATTTATCTTCCCAATAGGCCTGCCCTGAGTTGTACAGACCTGAAGAAAACCATGAAAAGCTCACTGATTTTATGAATGATGCAACAAAAAAAGTGAAGACGTTATTTAAGTAATGGAGAAGTATACATGCTGAAGTCTGGTTATGTCAATTTGGATATTATTGTGATGTTCTGGTAGTCAGCTGTTTGTGTGGTTGTTTATGTGTGAAATCAGAGAGCATGTGAGACACGAGACTGTAAAAAAAAGGACATTTGGAATGTTGGAGACGAATGCCTCGATCGATTGTAATGCAGCCAGTGCTCATGCAGCACTTATGAACTACTTTGTATCGTTAAATTGAACTTTGCCTACTGTGAACTGTGATTTTTTTTCCAAGTCCGTCTGTGCGATTTGTGTGATCAAACTGCAATACAAGTTTCAACATGCCAGCATTTATTATTGGTAAACTTTCTAAAGATTTATGTAAATGTAATGTTAAACAATGTATGAAATTGTATTTTTAATATGACTGATGTAAATATATATTGATGATTTTAATTTCAATTTTTGTCCATTGTCTTTGAAGTGAGCAACTGTTGCACATGAGCCTCATGAGTCTCATAAGCCTCATGAGCCTCATGTGAGCAAAACTCTTGGTAAGCAGATCTATTCCTCATGTGAGCAAAAAAAAGCTCGTGTGCAGAATTTTTCTCACGTGAGCATTTTACCTAATTTGCATGTTAAATTGCACATAAGACTATCATGAGCAACTCACGTGAGAAAATCTTGTTAATCCTCACATGAGCTGCTCATGAGCAAATTGTGAGAATGTTTTGGTATGGGTAGCATTCTCGCGCCTTTGGCGCTCAAATCGAACCTACGACTCAAATTTTCCCCTTTAAATATGAAAAGGGTAGTAAAATAAAATAGCTAGATAAATCCCTGGTTCCTTAAAAATATATTTACTGTTTACGTAATCATTTGATATTATTTCATTCCAAGCATATATTTTGATGCAAATTACCCCTGACTTTGATCCGCCAAAGCGTGTCCACCACCTTACTCTCATTTTTGCTATTTTGGGCTTGTTTATCAAAAATGAAAGTAGGTTTTTTATTAATTTCACAATAATTACTAACAAGTGAAAATCAAAATATGCCTTACGGACATCATCTAACATGTGTTGAAATACCAAAGGTGTAAGCAAGTACTCTGGTGCAAGCATTTTGTAGTTTATTTGCAAAATGCCTTAATTTATAAGTATAGATAAGGGGTGTTATACCACAGATCTAAAGGTAGGGATAATTAATACATAACTTTCACTGCTTTAAACATTCAATACCACCTCTAGGGTTGCAAATAACATTTTCAAACCCAGGAGCCATGCGGGCTCCCATCTTTTTTTTTAATTTATACAAGCCCACAATAATTTTTAGGGGCCCACTGATATTCACAACGAAGTTAGTTTAAAATATCAAATAAAAATTGTGAAGTGCCATTATTAATTTGAATGAGATCCAATTTATTAAAATTAATTCTTTTTATGTAATTTCATTGATGAAATGTTATGTTATTGTGTTAGCCAAATGACAAATAAAATCGGTCTCTGTATTTCTGTATATTTTGGAGGTATCTGTCCAACCCTTTGACCCATTTACAACTGTTTTATTGCCTGATGCCCTTTTACATAACTGATTAAAAAGTTATTTGCGGTGACGGAAATGGCCGAGTAGTTACGACTGGCAATATCATGATATTTCACATAAAAGATTAACCGAGTCCGATGCATGATTAATTAAGGTGTCTGCATTTATATTCACAATTGATGAAAATGTTATATGGGATAATGTAATAACAACAGCCAGCAAGAGTTTTCAAGTAAAAGGGATGTTCAACATGCAGTGCACGTGTGTAACCCTGATTTAAAAATAGATCAGCATCCCACCATAATTGAACGGTGGAAAAGGGGGAGGGGGTCATCGTTCTAACATGGCACGTCTTTTAACCCCAAGGAACCCCAAGGAAACCCCAAGGATACCCCAAGGATACCCCAATGACAGAAATGAATAACTATTGATACCCAAGGGGGTCTCATTAGAGTGAAAGGGTTACCCCTTATCCTTGGTACCCCAATTATACCCCAAGGAACCCCAAAGATAACCTAATAATACAGATTTATAACTCCTGATACACCATAGAACTCCAAGGAACCTCAAGGATACCCTAATAATACAAATTTTAAACTCTTGGTACCCCTGGGGACTCACTGGTATTCCAGACACACCTCTAAGAACCCCAGGGAACCCCAGGGATATCCCAAGGAACTCCAAGAATACCCTAATAATACAGAATCATAAATCTTGATACTCCATAGAACCCCAAGGATACCCTAATAATACAAATTTAAAACTCTTATTAACCCTGGGGACTCATTTGTATTCAAGATACACTTCTAAGAATCCCAGGGAACGCCAGGGATATCCCAAGGAACTCCAAGAATACCCTAATAATACAGAATCATAAATCTTGATACTCCATAGAACCCCAAGGATACCGTAATACGTTGTAATACAAATTTAAAACTCTTGATAACCCTGGGGACTCATTGGTTTTCCAGATACACTTCTAAGAATCCCAGGGAACCCCAGGGATATCCCAAGGAACTCCAAGAATACCCTAATAATACAGATTCATAACTCTTGATACACCACAGAACCCCAAGGATACCTCAAGGAACTTAAAGGATAACTTAATAATACAAATTTAAATTCTTGATACCCGTAGGGACTCATTGGTATCTCAGACAAAACCCACGGATACCCCAAGGAACTCTAGGCCAGCATTTTTTTATTTTTAGGTTTACAAACCCGCCGCTCGGTTTTCTGAGTTTTTAGAAAAAAAATAAAATTACAAAAAAGATCTTTTTTTTCTCCCCGACAGCAAATTTTTTCTAGTAGGAAAAGTGTATCGTCATTGTTATCACAGAGGCATAAAATCTGCTCTTTTTGTGTCATGATAGCCTAAAAATTTCTTACGCATCTTTTACTCGTGCTACATTCTTCAGAGAAGCTTCTACAAACACTCTGCTGTAAGTTTCATACTTTGAAGTTTTACCGACAGTGTTGACCAGTGGCTAGACGAGATAGTCACACCTCACTGAACATGGCTTCGATAGTTACCTGTGCAGCTGTTTTCAAGTACATCAATGTAAAATGATTCCCTTTCTTTTTGTGTTGAATTGGCATATGTATTCATTGGCTTTTTAAAAATTTATTTTACAGAGAGAGAGAGAGAGAGAGAGAGAGAGAGAGAGAGAGAGATGTATTAGAGATATTCTGCAGTAACTATTCTCATGAACACATTTTAAAGTGACCTGCCTAAAAAAATCATATTATTGTTTGTGCATTTTCCGTTATTTTCAATTAAAATTTACCATTACATAATTAATTGCATAGTTGTACTTTGTACATGGAAATTCAACAGGATAAAATACATGCACACATATAGTTGCAGTGATTTTATAGAGTCTGTTCACATTCACAATGTTATGTTTGAGTTTTCTCACATATAAACACCCAAACCAATTTCTGTAAAAAAAATGTGAGAGATCAATGAAGTTGAATATTTTTTAACTGCAGAAAACATGAAAGTAATAAATATTTTGTATATTAATACTTAAATACTAGTATAATACAGGAGAAAACATTATTACTTTATGTACCGTATTTTTCGGGGCATATGGTGATGTGGGGCATAGGCCGAATTGCTAATTTTTAGACAAAATTCAAGAAAAATCCTTAGACTAGCCTAATTGGGGGATAAGCCGATTTTCAATCGATGATTACTATAGTGAAAGTATGACCGCTGATTAAGAGAGTCACTGTATTAAGTATATACTTTCAGAATATCGATGTAGAAAGTCAAAAGAGTAATTAAAGTTATTAAATTTGCTTAACATATATATTTCAAGCAATTTTTAAAAATTAATCTGTGTTTTGTGGCTGTTTGGTCTCTTCCGTATTCGTCGGTGTATCGTTGTGTATCGTAATTTTACATAGTGTAAATTTAATTGCAACACCAACCTCCGTGGTTCTGTCTGGTAGAACTAAGTATAATATTTTACCAAACCTTTTATATTTTATTAATACCTTATTGCTAAATCTCATTTAATCAAGTTATACTTTGAAAGCTACTTGTAAATACGGGGTATGGCGTCCATTAGCTCAACACGTGGTTTCATATCCAAATAGAGTTATCCCCCGTAATCGCTATGAATGAGAAAACGAAATACCAAACATAAAATATTTAATTTGTGTTCTTTCCATTAATTAATTAAATAGTGACTTGCCGTTATGCAGAGAAGTTGTAATGTTAAAAACACAGTTAATGCAATGAAGTGTAACGGTGTACACTACGTGCCCCCAGGCTGTGTTTTAGTCACGGGTTTCACACCTTTGTATATACACACGACACCAGAATACCGTTATTTCATCCAACAGAAAATTAATTGTAAAAACACATAGCATTTGATTTTTTCTACACCCAAGACCAGTGATTCCTACGAACGCAGAAATGAAGAATTCACCAAAATTCCGTCATATTACATTCTACCCGGTTTCGTTTTCTTTTTTACTACGCAATAATAGTTTCCAGGGTTCATACACGAACGTGGGAAAAAATTCTTTTGATTGGGATTGTAAAGAAATACCTTGTACAGTACTGTACATTTTATTACTCACGATGTCATTACAAAATTTATCAACGGGACAACTATCGAACAATAGTTCAAACGGATGAAAAAAAACCAACCCTCATAATAAATTGCTACAACAGTACAACGGATAAAAACAGTAGATTTTATATTTTACTGTTAAATTTTTTTAACTTCGAGTCTAAGAATAGCCGATCCCAGGGGATAGGCCGGGGCTCGCTCCTCGGAGGAAAAAAATACCGGCCTATGCCCCGAAAAATACGGTACATAAAATTTAGGTTGTTTTTTTTAAATGAAATGTTGACATGTCCGACAATAGTTTGACTGGTAACTTTGAATCTTGGGCTAGTAACTTTGTGGCCAAATTTTGTAATTGCACACCCCTGACATTGCTATATGTACATGTTATCAAAGCTGTATGTCTAATATTCTATTGTACTATTTCAGAGATATGTTACACAGATGACATACTTTTCACATGCTACACTTGATGCAGTTACACACCACTATCATGAAGTTGTCATTCATTATATTTATATTAGAATATTAAAAGATGATGTCATAAAAGTTTTTTTTTCTCCTATAGAACTTTACAATTTTGTGATTCGTAAACCTAAAAGTAAAAAAATTGTAGGTTAAAAAAATGCTGGCCCTAGGGATACTCTTATACATGTATTGGTTATATAAATTTTATAACTCTTGATATCCTATGGAACTCCAAGGATACACTATATTTCTTGATACTTTTTGGGTCTCTTTGTTATCCTAGACAAATCACAAGGTATCCCAGGGAACCCCATGGGTACCCCAAGAAACCTAAAGGATACCCTAATAGTACTCTAATAGTAATAATACAGATACCCCATTGTTATCCCTGACACACCCTATGGACACCTCAAGGAACTCTAAGGATACCCAGTAATATAACTTTTGATACCAGTAATATAACTTTTGATACCCAAATGAACCCCAAGGATACCCTAATACATGTAACACAATTTTATATCTCTGGATACACCCTCGGGGCTTTTTGATATCCCAGACACCAATAGGTATTCCACGGAACCCCATGGATACCCCAAGGAACTTAAAGGATACCCTTATAATACAGATTCATAAAACTTGATACCCATAGAACCCAATGGAACCCCAAGGATATAGCCTAATAATTCAAATTAAAAATTCTTGATACTCATTGGTATCCCAGACACGCCTCTAAAAACCTCTATAAACCCTAGGGAACCCCACAGAAATCCCAAGGAACTCCAAAAGATACCCTAATCATACAGATTTATAACTCTTGATACACCATATACAACCCCAAGGATACCCTAATATGTAATACTTTAAAACACATTTGGTCTAGCCGAAAAAAATTTGTCTATAAATTTGTTTCGGACTTGTGATATTGCATCACATTCTAAAATATAATGAAATTCATCGGCTATATGTTTTTTGTAACAGAGAGGACAAAATCTTTCATTTAATGGGATACCTTCCCATCTTTCCACTTCAACTGGTAGATGGTGATTTGAAGTACGAACTATATATGATATGAGTTAAATTTGGCCCCCATTATTCGCAATTTTTTAAAGTGTTTCAGGTACAATAAAATGTTATGTTATATTTTAGAAGAGTTGATGTAAAATTTATTTTTCACCTATTTATTTGATTTTTTTGCACTCACTGGCAGAAAATGATATGTCAGAAGTGACGCTATTTCTATATTTCAGTCAAAAATTTACATTTTTCTTATCTTTTTATGAATGGGAAATATAGAGGGCATGCTTGAACAGGGAAAAATTTTTTGTCACTTATTAGCCTTGGCTAGATACATCTCTGATTAAAATATTTTGTTTGTTCAAGCATGCTCTCTGTTTTTTCTGAAAGAAAAACTGCTTGAAAACAAGCTGTTTTATGCTAAAAATGCAAAAATGGCAGGAAAAGGTTGTCTTTACGATGTCTTATTTCTAAATTCTGGGCAGTTGAATCAAAATGAACATTATGTAAAAACATCACATATATATCTGTACAAAGAAAAATGATGATGTTCATTTTAGGGGGCCATTTTAGGCCCATATCATATATATAGTCCTTTTACAAGAATTTTTCTGAATTTCAGGGGTAAAATATTGAAATAGTTCCATCAGTCTGAAAATGTAGTCCTAAATGTACATGTCGTTGAGCATTTAATTCTTTTATATCATAACCACTATAGCCAAATTGTATGATGTACGTGTTAATTCCTCTGCATTTCTTATAAAATTAACATTTATAGTTTTTTTTCATTATCAAAATCAACAGCCCAAAACTTGAACTATATAATGTTTATTTTTTCAAGGTTCTTAATAAGGGACATAGAAGGGGTAGTAATGTCATAGTTTTCCTTCTCCTCAAAAGAATGAATATTGAGTAATTTTACATGAAATAAAAATTAGCTTGCACGATCAATCATAGAACAAACCCTTTTTAATTATCAAAATTTACTTCTATTACAAGTATCTAATTAATTTTTTTAACTTTATTTTAAACATAATCTCAAAAAACTGCCTGTTATTTTTTTTTTATTAAAAATTTGCTTAAGGTCAATAATTGAACAGACTATAATTTACCTGTAATTAATTTCCTTTGTTCTTTGAAACCCTTACCTGAGCACCATTCCCACTTAGCTAAAATCAGTCACCCATAAAAATTTCAGAATTATAGCAAAGTGGGAAGACACCCAAAATTCACAAGGGTTGTCTACCAATAAACAAGGAGATGTAGGTGTAGGTAAATATATTGCAACAGTGATGGTGAAGCCATTGTGTATACATGTAAAGGGTTATGTTGGCCCTTTAATCCCTGTCCAAGAGCTACCACCAATATACAACGGATGTCTACCTGCAATTAACAGGTATTTTGGTGCCTCTCAGGTGAACATTCTGCACGCCTAATTGGTCAATCCATTGTGTTGTACCCATGAAGGGGAGATAGCCCCACTCCACACTTCCATGATCACTTCTTGTCTTTTCTCAAAAGTACTCCAATCAGGGTAACACCCCCTATGTCAATAGTAAAACAAGTTTGGGTCTTTGTAACTGAACAATATCTTTCCCCACTTCATTTGAAAATTTCACCGAAGAAACATTGTCATATTAAGTGTTCATATGAATGGTTCACCGGAAGAATTGCAGACTTCCTTGTGGTGACATAAAATTTAGTGCCCTATTTTCATGAATTTGATATAATTTGTTACTGATTCAATATTGGCTGATCATCAGTTGGTAAGAGACAACAAATTCTGCCGATTAACCGTACTCGATTATGATTTTCAACCATTTGACAACACTAATTGTTAAATTCATCCAAAGTGAACAGATATTTTAAGTCAGGAGAAACATTATTTTTATCATACCAGTATGTATTGGGGTATCACAAGTGTTCCTTAATGGGTTGCCAAGATGTTTTTATGATATTCCATTGAGTAATTGGGTATTAATTAGTAATATGTTTTACAGTACAACCATTTGGGTGGTTATTAAATTCTATCAATTGGGTACCTTGCAATTGGGGTTCCTACAGGTATCCTTGGGGTACCAATAGTTGACCTTTGGACTCCAATGAGTATCCTGGGGTATCAATAGTTATCAATTTTTATAATTGGGGTATCCTTGGGGTATCAGGAGTGACCCTTTGATTTTTAATGAGACCGGCCTTGGTCATCAAATTTACTTTCCATCATTGAGGTATCTATGGGGTTCTCAAGGGTATCCTTGGGGTTCTCATTGGTATACTTGGGATTCATTTGGGTTCTTTGGGCTACTTATCACTTTAAATACATATGTATAACAGTAATATATTTACAAATTAATGTATCTGATATTTATTTTTTTGTAATTGTTTTAATGAAAAACCAACAAAATGACAATAATCCCACCCTTTGCAGTAAATGGAAATACCGGTAGCCAAGCAATGCTCTTCTGTTGATAAAACTTTGAATATCTTTCTAATTAGAGTCTTCACAGATGCAGTTAGTTGTTTCAAATTTTCCTCACTTTCTGCTATGGTACAATGGAACTCCATATCAGAAAATTGATCCCATAGGACTTTATATATGATTTTCTTTGACAGGCTTGTTAAATTTAATAAACTCCCAAAACATTACCATAATTACCATACTACGGCACGTCATTTAACCCCAAGGAACCCCAAAGAAACCCCAAGGAACCCCAATTATAGAATTTAATAACTATTAATACCCTAGGGGGTCTCATTAGAGTGCAAGGGTCACCCCTCGTTACCCCAAGGATACCCCAAGGAACCCCCAAGATGCCGAAATAATACAGATTTATAACTTTTGATACACCATAGAACCCAAAGGAACCTCAAGGATACCCTAAAAATAAAAAATTCAAACTCTTGGTACCCCTGGGGACTCATTAGTATCCAAGACCCACCTCTAAGAACCCCAGGGAATCCCATGGATATCCAAGGAACTCCAAGGATACCCTAATAATACAGATTTATAACTTCTGATACACCATAGAACCCAAAGGATACTTGGGGTATCCTTGGGATACTTGGAGGTGACCCTTGGATTCCAGTGAGATCCCTTCAGTATTAATAGTTATTAATTTCTATCATTGGGGGTACCTTGGGGTGAGCCTTGGATTTGAATGAGACCCCTGGATTTTCAGTGGTTAATAATTTCTATCATTGGGGTTCGTAGGGGTATCCTAGGGTTTCCTTGGGGTGTCCTTGGGGTACTAAGAGGTGACCCGTGGACTCCAATGAGACCCCTTGGGTATTAATAGTTATTAATTTCTATCATTGGGGTTCCTTGGGGTTTCCTTGGGGTTCCTTGGGGTTAAAAGACGCACCCTACTACGTAAAAATACTACGTAAAAATATGTAAGAAAGAACATTTAATATTACAAACAATTTTAAAATTGCGGAAACACTACAATCATATCAGTAATTTTAAATTTAATTTAAATTAAATTCCCTATAGGGTCACTTCATCAATTTACTTGACTAATAAATTTAAACAACTTCTAAAAATAGTTCACTTCTTTTTTTAATAATGATATTAATTATTTCCTTTTAAATACATATTGTCTATAACGGTATAATATGTAAGTAATAATTGGTGCTGGATTATCATTATTACAAGAGAGTTAAAACAAATATATACATGTTTATATATATACAGCTCGAATGTTCACTGGAGAAACTAAATCGCCAAAGCGGGGTGTGACCCGATTTTCGTTCAGTTGGGCGATTTCCTTAATCTTGAAAAGGGGTCATAACGCGCGTGTCTTACTTAAGAACCAGTGTGCACAGCAAAAAGAACTAGCTTAACCTATAGATTCATCAAACAAACTTTTTGTCTACGTCCCATAATGCTCTCTAATGGTGCTATGTAAAAAATGGCGACATATTTTAACTCATAATTACAGTGTCTTGAGATTTAAAGACATGTTCTGATTTGCTGTTTTAAAAAAAATGAATGATATAAGTCAGGTGGTTTAATGGTATTTCATAAAATATGACAGCAAAATGGCTGCAAATTCATAAATTTAATGATTTAATTGATAAAAACTGTTTTAAGGTATTCAATGTATAATGAAGGGATATTGAACAATTTTGAATCATTTTAAACTAGTTAAATATGTATTGCTAGATAACTATGAAAGTGAAATGAACCAAATTCACATGACAGAAAACCTATAAGGAGCTGGTCATTTTGCACTTTAAATTTTTTAAAAAGAGTTATCTCCCCTTGATGAAAAAAACAAAATTTTAATTTCCTCAAAATATCTGCGGTAAATGATTCATTTTATTTCATATTTAAATAAAGAGGAAGTTTATGCATGTATTAACCAAAAGAGTTTTATGAATTTTAGTTTACTTTTTACAATATCTTAATAAAACATACATTGCCCATAGACTTCAATGCAAAATTCAAGGTGTAATTAGTTGGGCCATAATCAAAATTTTGAAAATTCCTTTGGTGGAGTATATTTATTTGATAATTAACACCTTCAAAATGATATCATGATTAAGAACATTGGGCCATTCATTTATAAGGTACAAAATGTGGTCGTTAATTTTTTAATTACATCGAATACCTTAAAGTATTTATTCTTATCTCAGTAATTAACTTAAGTCTATTAATTGTCATCAGGATAGGAAATATCTAAGCCAATTTACTCTAGTGGTGGTCATTCTACACATTTAAGGGGAGTTATTCCCCTTGAATATTTTTTCTAATAAATCACGTTATGACATCTATAGCCAAAAATATCATCCATTATCACAAAATATATTACTAATGGTACAAAATCCACTCAAAATTACACTTAAAGGAGAAATCTGAAAATACCATGTAGTCTTGAAGGTGGCACGGGACAGTTTTTTTTTATACAATTCATTGTAGCCAAGGGATGCATGTCTTCGGAACTCTAGAATTTCCTCAGTTCCCATTCAGCACAAATACAGTAAAACACGATTATAACGAAGTCCCAGGGACGGGCAATATTACTTCATTAAAAGCGTAATTCGTTATCTCCGTCAAGTTTACAACATGAACATACTTGCCAACCTCCAACATGTGAAAATCTGGTCATGACCAGATTTGGAAAGTAAAAAATCTGGTCATAGCGCGTAACGATATTCAAGACATATTTACCATGCATTTCATAGGTATATACAATAGAAATATGTGTTAAAAACTTATGTGTAATGCTTTATTGCAAAGAAGCATTTTAACTAACAGTTGCTGATTTTGAATTTTGCAAAGTGATCCGACACAGAAAATGGTAGGTTGTGTTCAGCTAAAAAAAAGTGCAAAAAGAGTTTCTGCTACATTAACCTTGCTTTTGAACTCTGGAAATGATGGCATGAAAGTTGTAAGTGACTTGGAAGAGTTATGTGTATTAAAAAGCATCCTATACATGACTTAGCGTTTTTGAATGTTTAGTCAGATCATTTTGGGCACAAAATCCAATATTCAAATGTGCGTTATATAGAACATAAAAGCCTTGTTTTGTACTCGATTACTTTGTTTTACTTATGGGAATTCATTTTCCCAGATATGTTGATAGGTACAAAAATATCGTTTTCTTTTTGTTGGTTTTGATTCCGCTGGCACCGATAAGACCTTTTCTTATTGGAAGCCATCACACTTAATGATTTAAACCTTCGCTTAGTCAAAACAACTCACGATAATAATTACACATAATGTGTCTGTTATAGCCATCGGCATTGTTTACGTGTTACGTAAATCCAAGCTCAGCTTGGGTTCATAACTGGAAGTCAAACGCGCAACGTAATTTACGAACCAAATCCGGAAATCGGGAGATTTTCGGGTTGTTCGACAAAAATCGGGTGAAAAGCATGACCCGCCGGGTCATAAAAAATAATCGGGTGAAGGGTTGAAAAATCGGGTGTGACCCGACGAAATCGGGTCAGTTGGCAAGTATGCATGAAATAGAGACTTGGGGAATGAAATTCACTTCGCTGTAAGCGTCAATTCATTATAAGCATGTTCGCTATAACCGTGTTTTACTGTATCTTTAATTCACTCTTTATAAGGCAAATCACCAATTTCTGAAGAAAATTACTAGTCAAAACCTGTAAAATTCTCTACATACTAGTTTTTATGAGAATTTGACCCTTTCATATTTTGCTAATTTTTCATGATTTTTCAGCTTTTCAGTCCTCCCCCAGCTAATTCTCTGCAGAGGGTTGACCATCCGTACCGCGTGCATGTTGCACTTTCACATGTTAGAAACTTACCAGTGTATAGTTTACAATGTCCCACCCATCTACTTTTTGTGTTATTTTAACTCCCGTCTGTAACTTGCAATTTCACTGTGTAAAGTCAACTCTGCAGGTTTCGCATTTTACTTCTGATTCTCATGTACCTAACATATGGGGCCTACATATTGCATATCAATTTCAACAAGAGACACCCCTCTAACTAATGATAATCTTTAAAAATCATTTGATGAATTTCAGCAACACTCATTAGTACAGCAACTATCAATTTTACAAAAATATTGACGGGTACTATATCCGAAACTGTCCCTTGCTACCTTAGGTGGAAGCAAATCTATGTATTTTGTAAGATTTTTTTTTAAACTTTTATAGAAATCTAATAATTTCCCTCTCTCTCTCTGTTCTCTGTCTATTTTTCTCCCTCTGTCCGTCTGTCTGTCTCTCAAATTCTTGTTTATAGTTGATAACTAAATAACATGACAATGATGCAAGGTATGTGTAATTCTTGCTAAAGATGCAATCGCCACAACGGTAGCACCGGCAAAGCATATTAGAACCATTATTACCACTGTCGTGTATCCGCGCCGGTAGTGACGCGTTTGGATAAAGTGAAAATGGCGGCTCCGTTTGTTTCTTGATAAGTTTATGTGTTATTTAAGGCTTACATTGTTTACTTTTACATTAAAAAGATCGTCAAATCTATTTAAAAGCATATTAAATCTTCAAAGTTCTACGAAGTTTATGTTAAAATTATGTAAATAAGCAGTTTATGTCGATTAATTTTGAACAACGGAACAGGTTTGGATGACCTTGTTTTTCTAAATAGGAACGGTTTGGATACGCATCTGATACGGTTTGGATGGGTTAATATGTTGTTATCCCTAAAAAGAACAGAGGAGACAATCGCAACTTATCGGGCCTTTCCAGCAAGCTCGGAAAACACCTCGAATGTAATAACATCACCGGATGTTAAAATTTTATACAAAATGGAGTTGCTTCCCATTAAAATAAGTATCGGCTAGACAGTCTTGTATGTCGCTTCTGTGTTATATTTTCGTGTATATCGTTTACTTTGATGAAGTATAGCTCACATCTCAACAGATCGTAAAATGTGTTGTATTTATATCGTTTTATAAAAAGGGGGTTGTCATGGACGCCTAGGTAATACATTCGAGGTGTTTTTCCGAGCTTGCCGGAAAGGCCCGAGAAGTTGCGATTGCAGAGGAGAGTGTCAGGCTCGGCACGTTTATTTAGCAGGCACACATATTATTCAGAATGCTCTGGATTTCATAATTCTGGGAAGTAGAGTTATCTCCCATGAAACATTAAAAAAATATAGTGGGGTACCTGCAAACGGCCTTACAGTACTACAATGTGAGTGCAAACAGTTCTTTTAGTTATCTCCTCGCAAAGGGGATATAGCATCGCTACTGTGCGATATACATGCCCTCACTGCAAATCATGCTTTCAATATTATGGAGATCGTCATGTGATAGACATATGAAGTCACATTGTTTAAAAAATTAACATACACGATTATAAATATTAAATATATCAGAATAACTAAAAATACACATCATACAGTCGCTTGCCATAAAAGTAGTAGATAGTTGTCTGTTAAGGTGTTTATATGATGTACATGTATTGCTTTTTAGGTTAAAAGTGAACAACTTTTTTTTACATTGTTTTATATAGTTTTATTGTGTTCCTCAAGTTTTATCACATATTTTCTTTATAATTTAAAATTAAAGAAAGTATTCCTTTGAAATGTTAGTAAAAAAAAATTCATATAACTATATAATTTATACATTTTCATTTTTTTTTTCATGTGATAACACAAACGTATCAATTTTGTATACTATATTCAGTCCAATAAATTCAAATGACGTGTAATTGAGGTGCAAGCTGGGTTTGCTTATTTGTATTCAAATATTTAATCGTACAATTGCTGTGAATTAAATTAATATAAGTAATATGGAATCATTCTTTGGATACTGTGAGGTGATAATTTCACTTCGGGCTTTATTGGATTTGACCATGCCCCGACCAAAATTATCAATTATATACTAAATATACCATTTTATCAGAAGAAATAAAAACATGCTTGTCTACAGAAATGAACTTAGTCATCCAGTTTTAGTCCCCTTCGAACAGGTGGAAGTATTTTGTTTTCATGACGTTTATGAAACTGTCGGACAGGAAAGAAAAATTCACCGTCTGTATATTAAGTTCTTTTGATCTTTTGCATGCTGTGTAATTGAATGGTCAACTATCTTTTAAAAAGATGTATCTTCGATTGCACACCGATAAAATGCAAACTGCTCCATTTATGTCTAAAATATAAAAAAAATGCTATATCTTTAAATTATTCAAACCGTACCATTTGCACAATTAATATTTAAGCATCCAAACCGGAATAATTTAATTATCCAAACCGTACTTCTTCTTTGGCAGGTGCATGAAGTTATTGCTATTTTTATACATATTTATGTATTAAAAAGATATTGAAATGATTTCATTTTGTTAGTGTGGTGTTTTAAATTAATTTTGGCTGCTTCAGATTTTTAGTAGGTGTTATATTATCAACGTTATCTCGAAATAGATCTTGGTTTTTGCGTTTAAATGACACGTTAACGATTGATATTCCTATAAAGAAGTCGTTATTATTTACGATGAACAAAAATAACGCACACTTTTTTCAACTGCAAAACCTTCAGAAAAATATGAATGATTATTACGATATTTTAATTAATATTTACCTCGTTGTCGATAGAAAAAAGGACACAACACTCATTGTTTTTGAAGTGGATACGCCATTTTCACGTTATCCAAACATGTCACTACCGGCGCGGATACACGACAGTGATTACAAGGCCTTGGACTTTCCGTAGGACGTAGCTATCACTTCTTGCGTCAAAACATGTTAAAAATGATGCTGGATTCAAGTGAAATATGCACCGATTGCGTAGTCTTAGCTCAGAAGCCAGACAAATCGTGTTGATTTCAATGAGCTTTCACTGAGTGGGCAGCAATGAAATAGACAGGCATACGTGACATTGCTGTTTGACACAACTACCCAAGTCCAAGCTCCTGTTATAATGGTTCTATGTGCATATATGAATGCAAAACAGGGTTTTATAACTTATTTCAATTCTTTTATAGGTTATAATTAATTACAGAGCAATAATAACACGAGGAAAATATCTTAATACAGTGAGATGTTTCGCTCTAATAGAGGTGCGAAACATCGAGGTGCGAGTCATCTTCGCGCGAAACAGAATAGGTTCTTAAAATGCTTACCTATATTGGTCAACATCATAATGATAATCCAATTAGAGCACAATAATATGGATCCTTTTTGCTTATCATCACAAAAGAAACGTTTATGCATGTTAATTAATCCTTTTCTGCATATGGAAAACACCGGAAAGTACATTACTAGCACGTGCAAGTTAACTGGGTAAAACAAATACCCGCTAAATACCACCTGCAGGGTGTTGCTAAAATGCGGAACGGAAAACGGAACGGAACGGATAACATTTTAAAGTTAAAATCACAATTTCTTTAATTCATTAAACATGATAAATTGGTTTTCTAAGAATCTCGGCGGGGGAGGGGTGTTGTGATGGATTTTAGCTTCTCATTTAGATACGATAGGATGGAGATACGCTTGATTAGATGACATCAAACAAAAAATGACAATGAATATTAAAGTGAAAGAAAAAAATAATTACAAAATTAAGAAAAATATGTGAACGCATGTATAATTGATATACAAGTCGTATGAACCATCATTACTGATAACGGTGTTTCTGTGCCTGATCTCTAAAATTTTAATTTTTATTTGTTTACAGAGGACAGCAAACTTGGTTTTCACCAAGCCATGGATAACATCAAAGACAAATTTGCTAAAATTCTTCATTATCGTCTCATCACCAGGAAGATCAGAACCAGTCAGTATAAAAAGTGCAGAATTTCGCAATTACAATGTCAGTTTTTCTTTACTTAAACAGTTTTTTCTTACTAATAGTATACGTTAGGCACGTAGCATCGTGGGAGAGGGGGGTGGGGTAGGAGGGGGGGGGGGCTGACCCACCCACGCTTTTGCGCTGCAAAGAGTTTTTTTTTAGATTTACATACAAAAAAATGAAATAACATGGAGTTGCCCCCCCCCCCCCCCCCCACACACACACACTTTTATTGGACCACGTAATAAAATGAATTGAAAATGAGGAAATGAACAGTGAAATTGAAGTGAAGTGAACGGTATAACACCCCCCCCCCTCCCCCCCGGATTAGGATTTTCGGGATTTTGGATTTTTGAAATAACCCTCTTTTTTCTTGATCAAGATTTTTTGGATGAGTCTGCCCCCTTCCAAAAACGATACTACGTGCCTGTACGTCAAGCTGATTTTTCATAATTTTTGAAAAAAGAACCAGTCAGTATAAAAAGTGCAGAATTTCGCAATTACAATGTCAGCTTTTCCTTACTTATACAGTTTTCCTTACTTATAGTACACGTCAGGCATGAAGCATCGGGGGACGGGCCAGGGGGCTGCCCCAACTACGTTTTTGCGGTGCAAATTTTTATTAGATTTACATACAAAAATTTCAAATAACATGTAGTTGCCCCCCCCCCCCCCCCACTTTTATGGGACCACGTAAGAAATGAATTGAAAATGAGGGGAAATGAACAGTGAAATTGAAGTGAAGTGAACAGTATACCCCCCACCCCAACCCCACCCCCTCGGATTTTGGATTTTTAAAATAACCCTTTTTTGTTTTGGTCAAGATTTTTTGGATGAGTCTACCCCCTTCCAAAAGCGATACTACGTGCCTGTACGTTAAGTATACCTATGACTCAAACATCTCAATATTTCCATCTTTTTCAAGGTAAATATAGGAACAATTATCTTTGCTGCAAGAAAAAGTGGGGGGGGGGGGGGGGGGGGGTGAACCCTCTATGATGCTATGTGCCTAATGCTTAGGTCTAACTAAAAGGGGGGGGGGGTTAAGGGCTGGGCTAAGGGGCTAAGGGGGGCTACCAATTTTTTTTTTCGCAAATCATGAAATTCCTAATCCGTAAGGGGGGGGGGGGATGGGGCTTGTATACCTATGACTCCAACTTCTCAATATTTCCATCTTTTCAAGGTAAATATAGGGACAATTATCTTTGCTGCTAGAAAAAGTGGGGGGGGGGGTGGACCCTCTCTGATGCTATGTGCCTAATGCTTAGGTATTACTTTGCAAAAAATGGGGGGGGGGGGGGCTAAAGGGGCTACCAAAAATGGGGCTAAGGGCTGGGCTACGGGGGGCTACCAAAAAAAACATTTTGCAAATCATGATATTCCTAATTCGTAGGGAGGGGGGGGGGCTATTATACCTATGACTCCAACTTCTCAATATTTCCATCTTTTCAAGGTAAATATATCTTTGCTGCGAGAAAAAGTGAACCCTCTCTGATGCTATGTGCCTAATGCTTAGGTCTAACTTTGCAAAAAAGAGGGGGGGGGGCTAAGGGGACTTTAAAAAAAGGGGGGCTAAGGGCTGGGCTAAGGGGCTAAAGGGGGCTACCAAATTTTTTTTCTCGCAAATCATGAAATTCCTGCTCCGCAGGGAGGGGGGGGGGGGGGGCTAGTATACCTATGACTCCAGCTTCTCAATATTTCCATCTTTTCAAGGTAAATTTAGGAACAATTATATTTGCTGCGAGAAAAAGTGGGGGGGGGGGGGTGAACCCTCTCTGATGCTATGTGCTTAATGCCTAGGTCTATCTTTGCAAAAAACGGGGGGGGGGGGGGGCTGGCTAAGGGGGCTACCAAAAGGGGGGCTAATGGGTGGGGTAAGGCGGATTACCAAAAAAATTATTCCCAAGTCATGAAATTCCTAATCCGTTAGGGGGGGGGGGGGGGGAAGGGGCAGTATACCTATGACTCCAACTTTTCAATATTTCCATCTTTTCAAGGTAAATTTAGGAACAATTATCTTTGCTGCGAGAAAAAAGTGGGGGGATGAACCCTCTCTGATGTTATGTGCCTAATGCTTACGTGGGGGCTACCAAAAGGGGGGGCTAAGGGCTGGGTTAAGGGGGCTAAGGGGGGCTACAAAAAATTATTTGCAATTCATGAAATTCCTCATCCGTAAGGGGGAGGGGGGCTAGTAAACCTATGACTCCAACTTCTCATTATTTCCATATATTAGAGGTAAATATAAGAAAAAGTGGGGGGATGACACCTCTCTGATGCTATGTGCCTAATGCTTAGATCTAACTTTGCAAAAAAGGGGGACAACCAAAAGGGGGCTAAGGGCTGGGCTTAGGGGGGGGGGAGGCTAAGGGGGGGGACTACTTTTTTTCGCAAATCATGGAATTCCTAAACCGTAGGAAGGGGGGTGGGTAGTATACCTGTGACTCCAACTTCTCAATATATCCATCTTTTTCAAGGTAAATTTAGGAACAATTATATTTGCTGCGAGAAAAAGTGGGGGGGATGAACCCTCTCTGATGCTATGTGCCTAATGCTTCAGTCTAACTTTGCAAAAAAGGGGGGCTACCAAAAGGGGGACTAATGGCTGGGCTAAGGGACTAAGGGGGGCTACCTAAAAAAAAATTGCAAATCATATAACTTCTATTCCGTAGGGGGGGGGGGGGGGGGGGCTTGTATACCTATGACTCTAACTTCTCAATATTTCCATCTATTAAAGGTAAAAAAAGTGAGGGGGGGGGGGATAAACCCTCTCTGATGCTATGTGCCTAATGCTTAGGTCTAACTTTGCAAAAAAGGGAGGGCTAAGGGGGGGGGGGGGGTACCGATTTTTTTTCTTTGCAAATCATGAAATTCCTAATCCGAAAGGGGGTGGGGGTGGGAGGGGGGGGCTAGTATACATTTGACTCCAACTTCTCTTTATTTCGATCTTTTCAAGGTTAATTTAGAAACAATTATCTTTGCTGCGAGAAAAAATGAACCCTCTCTAATGCTATGGGCCTAATGCTTAGGTCAAACTATGCAGAAAAATAGGGGGTGGGGGCTACCAAATTTTTTTTCGCAAATCATGAAAATCCTAATCCGTAGGGGATGGCTAGTATACATAGGACTCCAAGCACCCCTGCCCCCCACCTGTTCCACGGGGGCTAAGGGGGCTACCAAAAGGGGGCTAAGGGCTGGGTTAAGGGGGATAAGGAAGGGCTACCAATTTTTTTTTTCGCAAATCATAAAATTCCAAATCCGTAGGGATGGGGGTTGGCGGTGGGGCAGTATACCTATGACTCCAACTTCTCAATATTTCCATCTTTTCAAGGTAAACTTAGGAACAATAATCTTTGCTGCGAGAAAAAGTGGGGAGATGAACCCTTTCTGATGCTGTGTGCATAATGCTAAGGTCCAACTTTGCAAAAAAAGGGGGCTAAGGGGGGCTAAATGGGCTAAGGGGCTACCAAAAGGGGAGCTAAGGGCTGGGCGAAGGGGCTATGGGGGGCTACCAATTTTTTTTCCGCAAATCATTAAATTCCTTATCCGTAGGGTGGGGGGCTAGTATTCCTATGACTCTAACTTCTCAATATTTCCATCTTTTCAAGGTAAATTTAGGAACAATAATCTTTGCTGCAAGAAAAAGTAGGGGGGGGGGGGGATGAACCCTGTCTGATGCTATGTGCTTAATGCTTAGGTCTAACTTTGCAAAAAAGGGGGGCTACCAAAAGGGGGGCTAAGGGCTAATGGGCTAAGGGGGGGGCTACCTAAAACAAAATTCGCATATCATGAAACTCCTAATCCGTAAGTGGGGGGGGGGGGGGGCTTGTATACCTATGAATCTAACTTCTCAATATTTCCAAAGTAAACAAATGGGGGGGGGGGGGGTAAACTCTCTCTGATGCTATGTGCCGAATGCTTATGTCTAATTTTGCAAGAAAATGGAGGGCTAAGGGGGTATGGGGAATGGGGTACTAATTTTTTTCGCATATCATAAAATTCCAAATCCGTAACTGGGGTGGGGTGGGGGTGGAGGGGAGGGGCTAGTATACCTATGACTCCAACTTCTCAATATTTCCATCTTTTCAAGGTAAATTTATAAACAATTATCTTTGCTGCGAGAAAAGGGGCGTGAACCCTTTCTGATGCTATGTGCCCAATGCTTAGGTCTAACTTTGCCCCAAAAAAGGGGGCTAGGAGGGGGGCTACCAAAAAAATGTTTCGCAAATCATGAAATTTCTAATCTTCTAATACCTTTGACTCCAACTTCTCAATATTTCGTTCTAATAAAGGTTGATTTAGGAACAATTATCTTTGCTGCGAAAAAAATGAACCCTCTCTGATGCTATGTGCCTAATGCTTAGGTCTAACTTTGCAGAAAAAGGGGGGGGCTACGAATTTTTTTTTTCGCAAATCATGAAATTCCTATTCCGTAGGGGGTGGCTAGTATACATAGCACTCTAAGCCCCCCCCCCCCCCAGTCACCCCCGGTTTGGGGGGGGGGGCTAATAAGCTAGCAAAAGGGGCTAAGGGCTGGGCTAAGGGGGGCTTAGGGGGCTACCAAATTTTTTTTCTCGCAAATCATGAAATTCCCAATCCGTGGGGGGGGGGGGGGGGTACTTATGACTCCAACTTCTCAATATTTCCATCTTTTCAAGGTAGATTTAGAAACAATTATCTTTGCTGCGAGATAAAGTGGGGGAGATAAACCCTGTCTGATGCTATGTGCCTAATGGTTAGGTCTAACTTTGCAAAAAAAAAAAAGGGGGGGCTAGGGGGCGGGGCTTCCAAAATAATGTTTCGCAAATCATGAAATTCCTAATCCGAAGGTTGGGGGGGGGGCTATTATACCTATGACTCCAACTTCTCAATATTTCCATCTAATAAAGGTTGATTTAGGAACAATTATCTTTGCTGCGAGAAAAAATGAACCCTCTCTGATGCTATGTGGGCTAAGGGGGGCTACCTAAAAAAAACTTCGCAAATCATGAAATTCCTTATCCGTGGGGGGGGGGGGGGGGGGGGGGGGGCTTGTATACCTATGACTCTAAATTCTCAATATTTCTATCTATTAAAGGTGAAAAAGTGGGGGGGGGGGTAAACCCTCTCTGATGCTATGTGCCTAATGCTCAGGTCTAACTGGTCAGGTAAAAAAAGGGAGAGCTAAGGGGGTACCAATTTTTTTTCTTCGCAAATAATGAAATTCCTAATCCGTAAGGGGGGTGGGGGTGGGGAGGGATAGTATACCTATGACTCCAATTTCTCAATATTTCCATCTTTTCAAGGTTAATTTAGAAACAATTATCTTTGGTGCGAGAAAAAGTGAGGGATGAACCCTTTCTGATGCTATATGCCCAATGCTTAGGTCTAACTTTGCCAAAAAAAAGGGGGGGGGGGCTGGGGAGCTACCAAAAAAAATGCTTCGCAAATCATGAAATTTCTAATCCGAAGGGTGGGGGGCTATTATAAATTTGACTCCAACTTCTCAATATTTCCATCTAATAAAGGATGATTTAGGAACAATTATCTTTGCTACGAGAAAAAATGAACCCTCTCTGATGCTATGTACCTAATGTTTAGGTCTAACTTTGCAGAAAAAGGTGGGGTACTAAATTTTTTTTTTCGCAAATCATGAAATTCCTCATCCGTAAGGGGTGGCTAGTATGCCTTGGACTCCAAGCCCCGCAGCCACCCCCCCCCCGGTTCGGGAGGGGGGCTAATGGGGGCTTCCAAAAGGGGCTAAGGGCTCGGCTAAGGGGGGCTTAGGGGGCTACCAATTTTTTTTTTGGAAATCATGAATTTTCAAATCCGTAGGGGGGGGGGGGGGCAGTATACTTATGACTTCAACTTCTCAATATTTCCATCTGATAAAGGTTGATTTAGGAACAATTATATTTGCTGCGAGAAAAAGTGGGGGGATGGACCCTCTCTGATGCTATGTGCATAATGCTAAGGTCTAACTTTGCAAAAATTAAAAGGTGGTGGAGCTAAGGGGGGCTAACAAAAGGGGGGCTAAGGGTTTGGCTAAGGGGCTTAGGGGGGCTACCAATTTTTTTTTTCCGCAAATCATTAAATTCCTTATCCATAGGGGGTGGCTAGTATACCTAGGACTCCAAGCCCCCCTGTCTCCCCCCTGTTCTACAGGGGGTAAGGGGGTCACCAAAAAGGGGGGGGGGCTAAGGGCTGGGTTTAAGGGGGAAAAGGGAGGGGTATCAAAGTTTTTTTCGCAAATCATGAAATTCCAAATCCGTAGGGGGTGGGGGTGGGGCAGTAAACCTATGACTCCAACTTCTCAATATTTCTATCTTTTCAAGGTAAATTCAGGAACAATAATCTTTGCTGCGAGCAAAAGGGGGGATAATAACCCTTTCTGATGCTATGTGCCCAATGCTTAGGTCTAACTTTGCAAACAAAAAAGGGGGGGGGGCTAGGGGGCGGGGCTTCCAAAAAAATGTTTCGCAAATCATGAAATTTCTAATCCGAAGGTTGGGGGACTATTATACCTATGACTTCAACTTCTCAATATTTCCATCTAATAAAGGTTGATTTAGGAACAATTATCTTTGCTGCGAGAAAAAATGAACCCTCTCTGATGCTATGTGCCTAATGCTCAGGTCTAACTTTGCAGAAAAAGGGGGGGGCTAAGGGGGAGGGGGAATGGGCTACCAATTTTTTTTTCGCAAATCATGAAATTCCTAATCCGTAGGGGGTGGCTAGTATACCTAGGACTCCAAGCCCCCCAGCCACCCCCCGGTTCGGGGGGGGGGCTAAGTGGGGCTACCAAAAGGGGCTAAGGGGGGCTTAGAGGGGCTACCAATTTTTTTTTCGAAAATCATGAAATTCCAAATCCGTAGGGGGGGAAAGTATACTTATGACTCTGCCTAATGCTATGTGCCTAATGCTCCAAGCCCCCCCCCACCCCCCCCCCCCCCCCCCCCCCCCCCCCCCCGGTTCTGACGCTCTTAAATTAATTAAAGATACTTTTGTATGCAATTTTGTTTTCAGAGCCGATTTGATGTCGGGAAAAGCAATCCGTAATTTTGTTTCCTTAATTTTCGCTACTAATTAGTGAACTTTTATAAAGTTTTATTTTTTATGTATAAAATTTTTATAATTGAAAATAAAGTATAT
Organism: Magallana gigas; assembly: GCF_963853765.1. Taxonomy (NCBI): domain Eukaryota; kingdom Metazoa; phylum Mollusca; class Bivalvia; order Ostreida; family Ostreidae; genus Magallana; species Magallana gigas. The sequence continues at coordinate 24,137,606 of NC_088857.1, read as the reverse complement.
CTTATATGAGCAAATTTTCGAATTGCCCAGGTATAGTATAACATGTACGGACACCTAACGGTGACAACCAAGTACATGTTTTTATTTATTTTCACATGTATATACACCTCCTTTCATATCTGTGTCTGAGTTCCTTCGGGGGCTTCTGGGAGGAGTTAATGCTGGACATTCGGGGGTGACTGCAATATAACAGTATATGTTATATGAAGTCTTCACCCATTGCACAGATGTCCTAACTCCCAGCCGGGTATTACAAAGAAAGGAGACTAACAGGCTAAGGCCCCATTACTAACATGGGGAATATGTAAATTGCATATTTTGTAAATATAAATTAGAATCTGCACAATTGCCCCACATAAAGTGTCTGGCAAAATAAATGCTAAATGAAATTTTAAAAATTGTTTGTTTGTTAGGGAAAATAGTGTAAATAATTTCACGCACCTTTGAGATTACAGATACCGAAACTGTAGTAATAGGCTATTTTAGATTTTTCCAACTACATAAATAATCAGAACGAAGACATTTTATTTTCATTTCAATATTTGGTGTTTTAGATTAGTATTTTATATCTGTATTGAAAAATGAAAAAAGATAAATTCGGTTGGCATTTTGATAACGTAATATAGGACTGTGTCAAACGAGGATATTAATAATGTATTTAGTTTTTTTTTTTTATATGCAAGAAATAATGTTTACAGCAACTATCGATCACAAAATCGAAAGTAACATACGCGAGCGATGTAACATACGGTACTCATTTTAATTGATATAACATGCATGGGTATAGTTCACAAATACATTTACCATAGGCGGTTATGTAAGCGTTCGAGTTCATATCTCCGATGTAACGAAGATACCCGGGTTTAATGTTGAGACTAAATGTGTTGAATAAAGACCCTAATCCGTCGAAAATTGACCCGCATCGTGGATTTTTGATCATGAAACCGGTTCAAAATTCAACAGTAAAGAAATGCAAATTAACGAATCAATATTTATAACTTGTTAGTTTAATTAAAATTTATTAGTTTTTACATATGATTGCGTCCATGAAAAATGGCCTTTGTGTTCAAATTTCCAGATTTTAATTGATTTATACTTATATTTGTCAGAAGATTAAAGTTTCATGAAGATCAAATAACTATTTATCAATGACTATCTTTATTTGGCATTTAAAGCTATGGATTTATTTTAACCTTGCCTTGCGACGTTACGTTATAATTTCATCAACGTCATTTATATGTTAGGTTATATGCTCCATTTTATTTGTTATATTCTTTTGCTTTTGAAGATATCTTACTAAAATTTTATTTAATAACTACAATAATTATGCATTTATATCAATACATTTTTTTAATATAATTATTAATGTGGTATTAATATTATTGAAAATGTAACTGTCACGAAAACTATGAAGTTTTTTTTAACGCACATTCATTTTATCTAAATAAATCATATCTTAGAAAAAATGAATGTGCGCTAAAAAGACTTCATGGTTTCTAAAAATTATTCAATATCAATAGCTAAGAACATGGCATTTAAAAAATGTATGGTTCCAAATAAAAAAGAAACCAAAAGTCGATCTTTCTTTTTATCATATTGTTTTAACTACTTTTCTTCTGTACATCTACACATGATTTGTCACTTTGGTGTTTTCATATTCTACTTTGATTCAGGTTTGCTGCCCCGTTCCGATTTATGAAAATAGGCAGCAAGCTTAATAAGATTTCCGGGACGTTTTGCTCTTATCTATAAAATCAGCTTCGCAAGCTCTCGAGTTTAAAAATAAGCGTAGGCACTTGCAAAACTAAATGGGGACTACATCTTAATAGTAAACATGATAATGTCGATACAGATTCACGTACATTTCAATAAATTCGTCATTGTGTTTAAATTAAAATTGAAGCGAAACATGAATGAGATAAACTTTATTTCAAATTTAATCATTTGTCCTGGATCGAAACGTATGTTTCTTAAATCCCACGTTTATTGCCATAATTGAAACTCTTCAACGTAGTTAATTTTGTTTACTTTTTATGTGTAAATCAATATTTCTGATATTGTATATTTTCATATTTTATGTGAGCATTTATCCTGTATTGTTTCTATTTTGTTTTAAATCACGTGAGCGAATTCTGCATTGTTTCTGTTTTGTGTTAAATTGTAAGAATATAAAATCGTGGAAATCCCAAGCAGTTTACTGCATGTATCAGAAATAAAAGCAGACTGGAATAAAAAAAATGGGTAGAATGATATGGAAATAAAAATGTGCAAAGGTATCGAATCGTGATTAATTATTTTGTATGTTAAACATTTCTGCAACTACTCTCACAAATATCGCATGTTCTATAGTGCAAGTTATCCATTTATTAGAATACAATGACTCAAAATGTGTACACATGTTACACATCCATAACTATCATATTTCTTATCTAATAGATTGCAAGTTTGATCACTAAAATCTTAATGTGATTTTGAGGAGTTTATTAAATAATAAGATTAATTTAGAATATAAAATAAATCAAATTATTATAGCAATATTATATTTTGGCTTGACTCATGATTAGCGCCATAATTTTTTGCGCGCAATGGCATACCATACATGACGTCGTTCTGTTTATATTTGACGTCATCACATTCCTAGCTGTTGAGTGGGTGGGTGCTTTAAAAACAAAATTCCTTTTCAGAGTTCTTATTTTTCTTTCAATTTTACTGTAAATATAAATAATATATCATAATTAACCCTTTCGCTGCCACGTCAAAAAAGACGTTATTACGCTTCAGTGCTAAGCATGACGTTATCAAATTCATGTTTTGACGTAACAATCTGACACAACGCGCCGTACCATTTTTTTTTTTTTAGCGTTGCGGGATGCAGTTTTGTGTTTAATTAATAATTTCTAATGTTATTATCGAAAACAATGGCTTTTTATCTTTTTCTCTGTCATTTCAAATAAGACGTTACGCCATTATTTTTTTTCTTTCTTTCTTAGCGTCTCCAAATGAAAAAGAAATGTAAAAAAAACCCCACGTCTTTCAAAAAATATGAATTACTCCATTAATGATGCATGTTCCCAATCTTTTACAAATACGTGCAGTTTTTAAAATAATCACTTTCTTATCCTGTCAATCTTAATTATAATCCACACATACAGGTGAATTTTTTATCATTGAAATTAGTTCTATAAGATGTAATGCATATATCTCTTATTTCTTTGTTTGCACATATATGAGACATAAATTTCACGATAAAAAAGGTATCTTATTCCTGAGAGAGGAGAGAGAGAGAGAGAGAGACGGGTATTGCTGGCTGCAGCATTGGTATACTACTACCCCCCCCCCCCCCCCCCCCCACGGATTAGGAAAATCATGATTTAACAAATTTTTTTGTAGAAGGTAAAAATTATTTTTTTTGGTTGGAAGTATACGTACACCCTCCCCCCCACCCCCACTGATTTTCATGATTTTGGGAATTAGTTTAGTTTTTTTATTTATTTTTTTTGCTTGTCAATATTTCTGAGGATTAGTCTAGCCGGGGGGGGGGGGGGGGGCTAGACCCCCCCCACTCGCTTTCAATTTGCTTCCAACGCCAGTGATTTATATATAGAGAGTTTAAAGAAGAAATGACATACATGTAAAAATTATTTTGTGATTAAAAAAAACTTCTCGCTAACCTCAGTAAAGGGAATTTGTGTGATGAAAACGCTGCTCAATATTCATTTCTCATAACACTGTATGCTATTGCTTTATTAAGCGAGAAAATTGATATAGTGTATGTTTGTTACCGCATGCGCGGATCCAGAAAACATTTCCAGGGGGTGTCCGAGGGATACTTTTGTTTTCCAATGTTGGAGAGGGGTTTTGAGGCCTATTTCGGGAATTTTGCTATATAATCTTATTAATTTGAATTTTTCAAGAGGTGGAAGGAATAGTCCATGCACCCCCTTCTAGGTCCGCAAGTTGAACAAAAAGTTGAACAAAAAGTGTTATTCAAAATACCCCAAATGACTGTATTAATGATTTCCAAATAGAATAATATATAGGCTTATCGTGAAATTTTTAAAGCTGCTAAGTTCGCTTTTATACGATGGCTATGCTAAGTATGTGTATCATAATAGACATTGCAGTAGTTTTCCATGTCCATTAAGCCATATTTTAATGAAAAAGGGATGTACACAATTTATTTACAAAAACAAAGGACATAAATTGTATTGATTTCTTTCGTCTCATAATAAAATTCGCTGCTGAGGTCAAGGCGGGTATGGTTGTTGACTTTGAAAAAATTCAAATCAAAAATAAACGTCGGTACTATTTGGGGAAGTGTTTTGTATACATGTACAATCGATACATCATATGCGGGTTGAATAAACCCAATCATTCGGGAACAAAACCAAACGGTTCCCGTTTCTAAACATTCCCAAGATGGAGGTGGTTTGTTTGTTTTTTTTTTCTCATACAGAAATTTTTTATGTACATTAGATAATTCAAACTTTGAAAGGAGACGGATGTAAATAGGCATCTTTCAAATAAATTTGGTCTGTATGAAAAAGTATTTGATACTCTCATAGCCAAAAAAATCGGACTATGTAGCTTTAAATTATCTGTATGTTTTAAAATCTTCCTTTTCTCGGACAGGTGAACATTATCTTAATTTTTACATTTTATTCCATACAAAGTAAAAACTTTTACCACATCGTATGTGTAATATTGACAATCACAATCGTCAGTTGTAAACGTTTGAACTCTCGGAAAAAGATGTATAATTTTGTTCTTAATGTTCTCTAATATCTTAGCTTATTTATCGATACAACTAAAATTGTGATTTATATTATAGTTCTAATATTCAAAGAATCAAAAACAATTAATATAGACCTAAGAAAGTTAACGATTACACATAGTTCATCATTATACGATGAAATATAACAGTTATGAAATGCAAAACATTTACGATTCTATATCTCGATTGGGGCTAAGGAGTTTTTTTTTAACCATCTTGTGGTCTTACAGTTTGTTTTAGTGATTAAATCCGCTTGACCAACTGAGTTGTCTAAAATATAATAATGATAAAATTTTGTGATTAAACATTGATATATTTTATATACTTAAATTATACATAAACTGAAAGAATAAAAACTATTTTCATGAAGTATATTACAGTCCTAGAAATCTTTCCTTCCTTTACCGCTATATTTGCGCCTTTACACACAGTAGATGCTCTTTATGACCATAAAACAGGTAATGAAAGTCCATGCGGTCCGAACCATCCATGTGAAAATTAAATGTCTATGGTGTGTGGTGTCCAATTTTAGAGAAACGGTTGAAATTTAGTTTCAACAAAGAATATCTGTTTGAAATGCCCTGAAGAAGTAGACAGAAGATACGAAAAAGGTATCAATAGGACTTGAAGCGCGCACGAGGGGGGGTGGGAGTGTGTGCACTGAAGTCTTAATCTCGAACGCGGTCGAAGAAGCATCACCATTATCTCCAAATAAGTTATTACATGCAGTTCTTGTTTTTCTGTCCAAAGATTCAGTTTTGTTCTTTCACATGCACGAAAAATACAGTAAAATGTCACCAGATGGAATTTTTTTTAATGTTGATCATCTGGCTTAAATTTTGTTCTAGGATCATATCAAAGTAATTTTTTCAGTGCCCCATTCCTCCTTATTTGGCATATCGCAGTTTATATTGCCGTTTATTAATTAACTCTGAATGAAAAAAATACATATGAAGTATATGCTTCCTTTGGTGCTCTATCAATATTTCAATTCTAAGTAAAAAAAAAAGACACACGGTCTCCTTCAAGCGATTCATATTCTTTCGATTTCTTGCATAGTATACAATACCAGAGAACGATGCTGTATGTAGTAGCTTTTTACCCGATTTATGTTTTAAATAAAAAAAAAACTCATGGATAATACCGATCTGTTTTATTTGATTTTTTTAATCAGCACTAACGGCAGCATGAAAATAAAAAAGTCATGCACACTCGAATTATACTCGGCCTTCGGTGGTGGACTAAAGTATTGTATTTTGACAGTATTTAAGATTATCCTAAGCTATGACAAATTTATGAGCTATGGTGAGATCTTATGAAAAATATTTGGTCTTAAGATAGATTTTAGTCAAAAGTTTTATGTGGCAGAGTAGGAAAAAGTATGATTGGTCGTGCTCTTGTGGGGGGGGGGGGGGCATTTCCTTTGGTCCAGGTTGTGCATTAGGACAGATATTATTTTCCGGTTCTAACGGAAATGTCCTGGGGATGTATTCACAAAAACCAAACGCCAGCCATGGTAAAACGCAGACAACGAGTTGGCGCTGTGTGACGTAGTGACGTTATGATTATGATGTCAATTTTTACGTTGTGACGTTATCAGCAGTATTTCACTAAACACATAGATCATACGATGTATATTGATACAAATTTAAAAAATTAATAATGAAGAACAGAACCTGAATATATTTAATATTTTTTTTTATTTTAATGTATATTTTTTCAAATTGCAATAGGCCCAAATAGGCCCTGTGGCACTTCACGTAGATATTCAAATAAGCCCAAATAGGCCCTGTGGCACAGAAATGGTTAAGGAAAGGCAAAATTTATTTTAAAAAAAAGCATTATTTACTATTTTTTGAAAAAATGTTTAGCCCTTACCCTGGGTACAAATATTAATGAATTCAGCATAATCAATATTTTATGAATTCAACTATTTAAAATATTTAATCTTATAGTTTAATATAAATCAAGTTCTTATCAAATGTTTTTCTGTTATTTCGAGATTCGATGCAACCGGGGCAGAAATCGCACTCCCTTGAGGAAGGGGGAGGACGTCAAACGCCAAAAGAAAATTTTCCGGGAAAGCAAGACTATTTAAAAAGAAAATGCAAGGCGGTGGACCCGGATAAAGCCCAGGAAACTGCGCCGAATCACGGACGAGCTGGACCAAGTACCACCACGGACCTGGAGGATGTTGTAGTCATCCATGGCAGAGAGGATGATTCCGGAGTTTAAAAAAACCCCATCGAAACCATCATATCAAAAAGATTGGACACATCTGAAGGTAGCCACGTCTCCTTTAATAAGTCTGCTACATGAAATAATCAGCATAGTGTACCACATTTGTCTGATTCAGATGATGCAATTTCCCCCTCATGTTCATCTCAGTCAATTACAAGTATTCATGATGACATAAGTATGCATGTACCCCAGTCAGTAAAACAAAAGTTAATGAATGGGGAATTTGTTGAATTTCATACCCTTTTGAATAAGCAAAATGATTTAGAAGCTCAAGAAAATAAGGTCTTATTCATGAATGGGTAATTTACATTGAAACCTACAAAAGTGATCAAAATTACAACAATTGATGCTTGGGTGGGTGCTTTTTTCATTTTCATGAGTATTTATTTGTCAGCACATATTGATGAAACTCACAATCTAATCAAATATATAGCAAATGTTAAACTCGGCGCCAGTCGTGTTTCCGGCGGATTGGGTTGGAGAGATTATGACCGCCAGTTTCGTGGAAAAAAACCGGTTACCTTATCACCTATTGGGGTGGTTGCAAAAAAAGATGGTGTTTGGCGTTTAAATCCATCATTTTTCACATCCTGCTGATTTCATTGTAAACGATTTTATAGATCCGGGAGCATGTTCTGTACATTATACTTCTTTTGATGAGGTTTTAAAAATGGTTGGGTCACTAGGTAAGGGTGCTGTATTTGGAAAAATGGATGTAAAGTCAGCATTTAGATTGCTACCAGTTCACCCTTCAGATAACCAATTACTTGGTTTTAAATTCAATAATTTTCACTACTATGATCTGTGCTTACCAATGGGATGTTCAATTAGTTGGGGAAAAATTTGCACATTTTGTTCGGTGAAGTGAAAACTGGAGTTCACACTCTGAATCATTACCTAGACGATTTTATATTTGCAGGAGACACCTCTGAAATATGTAAATTGTTCATGTCTTCATTTAGAAAAACATGTTTTGAATTTGGTATTCCCTTAGCGGAAGATAAAACAGAGGGTCCTAAAACTGTTATTACGTTCTTAAGTATTGAAATAGAAACAGATACTAGTAATATGATTATTAGAATTCCTAATGACAAAATACTGACTTTAGAAACAGCAATCTTAGAAATGTTACAAAAAGAAAAAAGTTACTCTTGGAAAGTTACAATCACTAGTAGGTTCTCTTAACTTTTGTGCAAAAGCAATTCCATCAGCTAGAGCATTCAATAGAAGATTTTGTGATGCTATGTGCGGAATTAAGCACTCCAGTCATTTATTATAGTAACGTCTGGGATGAGATCAGATCTTTGTGTGTGGCTAGATTTTATACACAAGTACAACGATAGCTTAAATTTCATGAATGCCAATTGGTTATCAAATGACCAACTACATCTTTATACTGATAGCGCAGGCAATCATCAGTTGGGTTGTGGTGTCTACTTCAATGGTCAGTGGGCTTATTTTGAATGGCCCGCCTGCTGGAAAGACCTCAGATATAACTTTTTTAGAATTAGTGCAATTGTTCTTGCATTTTTTTTTTTTGTTTTTTTTATATATATATTTAGAAATTTATATACATGCATACACAAATATACATGTATATGGAAAAGGAAAAAAAATAGTAATACAATCACAATTGGTCTGCTAGTGTTTTCAAAATTTTGTAACTGGATTTGACACTTTTTGCACTCAAGAGATGTTTTTAGAACATTTAAAAGCGCATTCTCATTTGGAATTTCGTTTTGTAGTGTACACTTCATTTTATATTTATATATCTTATACCCTACAAAAGATATGACAGTATTGAGAATTTTCGTTGCGTCTGAAAACTTATAGAAAAAGCCTACAGCAATTGTTTTCCATGTTATATTCAACTTTAATATCCTGATACTTTTTCCCATATTCTTTTTGTTTCAGAACATCCATACATTAAATGTCTATATTTTCAATTTGTTCACAACTTACATAATTTTTTCGAACATCTTTATTCCATTTATTTACGTTATAATTGCAGTTCAGCTGATTGTGTAGAAGTTTATAGTTAAGTTCTGCTATTTGCTTATCAAATGCGTTTATTATCTTAGCCGTGTATATATTTTTCCACTGATCATTGGGTATATTGAATTCTTTTGACCATTTTGCTTCCATTATTGGTTTTTGTGTCTTTTTTTATAATAAAATTTTATAATAGAATCCCGATTTCTCATGTTCCGGTTGTTTTATTTTTCCGCAGAAATGAAAGTATGGATTTTGAATGATAGTATTGTTTACATTTGAATAATCTACATTCAACTTTCTAATAGCGTTTTTTATGATAAGATATTCACATATATAGTTTCTTTTTGATTTAAGATTTTCTGTAATATCATTTAAATCTTTTATACCATCTATTGTAAACATATCTTTAACATATAGGATACCACTTTTTATCCACGATTCTAGGAAAAGTGGTTTGATAAAGTTATTCTTATAAATAATTTCTTTGTAAAATTTTGGGAATTTTTGTAGAACATTTAGATCATTTGGTTTAACAATATTGCTTCTCAACAAATATTCAAAATCTATTCCGTTAATTTTCAATATGTCTTCTATATATTTTCTTAGAGAACTTTCCTTATTGATCCATCCCGCTTTTACACTTTTTAATTTGCACTCCACATCTATCAGGCCAAGACCACCTTCGTTTATTGATCTTACAAGTGACTTGCGTTTAATCCTCTCTCTCTTACCCCATAAAAAGTTATAAATAATTTTATTTAGTTATTTTAATGAATTCAATATTTGGGTTTTCCAGAACTATAAACAGATACAATAGTTTGGATACTATTAGAGAATTAATAACTGTGCATTTTCCAAATAACGTCAACTTTCTAATTCGCCAGGAATTTTCTCGAATTCTTTAAGTTAATTCAACCAATTTTTCTCATCGTTAGCTTTTTTGTCATGTCCTAAGAAAATTCCAAGTGATTTAACTGGATTATTTGTCATTTTAATACCATCTACATATTGTAACGAGTTTTTCAGTGGCCCCAAAAGGATACCTTCTGTTTTTTCTACATTCAATTTAGTACATGACATTCTCCCAAACTTTTCTATTATTTTATGGCATCTTTTGATTCTACATTTTTTTTAATGGAAACGTACAGTCATCTGCATGTTGAACGCATTTTAGTTTATTTGTTTGTCCTAAATCCCTGTATACTTTCAGACGCATTGATCTTTAATACCAAAATTTCTATAACAAAGATAAATAGTAAAGCAGAGACAAGACATCCTTGTCTTAAGCCTCGTAACATTTTACACCTTCTAGTCAGCCAATTATTATTTTTTACACGAAAGTATGGCTTTAGATATATGTAATAGAAGATCTTACAACAGCGTTTAAGTAGATGATTGACCTTCCAAATATAATATAATATAAAACGAATTTAATTTAAACGTTTTTATCGAACGGAATGTTCAAATTATTGAATGGATTAGACATGACCTATGTTAACCATTTCAAACATACAAAGTCAAAAAGAAATTAACTATAGAACTTTATTACATCACCTACATTAAACAAACCTATCACCTTCATTTTAACTTGTTGAGATACAAAAATCTCATGAATGAGATTTTCATTTTCCAGCCCATTTGAAAAGACATTTTAAAAAATCAAAGTGAAGTATATGATAAGTAAATATATATGCTTAAACAGCAAACGCAAACTGTTTTTCCCCATGGTTTTTGACGTTGCACATTACAATAATTGTTGATTACTTTTACATGTAGTGAGGTAAATTTAATGCTTTTTCCATAGATATATTTAAATCAAAAAGCAAATATACATTCAAGGAAGAAGATATTTATTTACAAAATGTACAATTCTGCATAAAAGATAAACGATGTTTAAAAATGCTGTTTAAAATTAAAAAAAAAAAGACTAAGTATGCCTACAGATAGAATCCAACAAGGGGATGAAAACATTTGGGTCCGCAAAATTCGACCCGAAATCTGGGGTGCCCGAAAGAAAAAGGAACAGAGACTGGTCAAAGCCTAGGTTAAAACAATGCAGAATATATATCATTTTACTGAGAAAATGCTTTAAAGATGAATTATAAAAATGCAAGAGCAATTGATATGTTCAAAATGCAAATTTGAAAATTTTTGTGAAAAAAGTGCGAAAGTCGAAGTGGTCCCATCGGAACACCATACTAAAATGCACTGTGGTACAAAATATAGAATAAAAATCATAGAAAGCAGAGCCAGGTGGTTTGGGACACCTGTCGATATTTTCGTGGATAATGATTAAATTACTTACTCCACTTAATAATTTTCAAAATAATGGCAAAAAAAAGTTTTATATGTAAAAATTATAAAATCTCCAGTGGGATTCAAACGTATGCCTGAAAATTCGAAATTAACGCTTCAGCCCATTGTTTTCATTGTTTTCATTGAGGTCAGGCCAGGCCATGTCAGGTTTTAGAGTATAGCTCCATAAGACTTGACATTTTACCACTTGCTAGGTATAAAAATGTATCATGAAGTTTTAATTGCATTTTCAGAAGCAGACACCTCTAAATTCGTATTTAAATCGTACAGAAGACAAATAAGAAGTCGAAAAAAGGAGAAGAGAGGTACTAATAATCTGGGCGATTCCGCAAAAAAAGCTGCTGGGAGTTCATCAGCAAACGTTTCTGTAAAATGTACATGTTGCTTAGCAGAACTTATCAAACTTTACATTTCAATATTGATTATCGGTCATGATTTTGTGTCTTAAAATTCCACTATTAAAACAAACTTTAGATTTCAGTGGGTTATTGTCGTTTTAAAAACGGACTTTTTTCTAAAATAAGTACCACAAACTTTTTGCTCTAGAGGTCTCACCTGTGTGAATGTACATATCACCTTCCCGTGTTATTCGGTTGCGTTGAAATTATCAAATTTTACGCAGTTCAATGCCATGGGTAAAATTTCTTCTAAACACAAAAAGTATCTGTGAAATGAATTATTATTGACATAATATTCGATATTTCTACTTTATTATGTAATTTACCAAAACAATAATAGACTTTTAGCCAAACAGAGGTAATTCGGACTAAATTTTGCAGATTTTGTTTTCTGCTAATATATTTTTGGAAGTACTCTAATATTAAAAGTTAAGATTTTATATTTTAGTCTATATAATTCACATTTTCTGTTAGTTTTACCTCATTTATTCATTATAATAACCGTATGGCCCGAATTTAAAAAATATTGAAATATGCTTAAAAACGAGAAAAGACACCATATCTCAAAATTTTGATCATTGACCTCATATAAATTATATGCCAACAGAATAAGATCAATATAAGTAGTTTAATACTATAATTGTTTATGTATTATCATCATTCAATATTTTGTAAAATTCGATCAAAAATGGTTTGGTATTTGAAAAGTGATAGAGGAAATTCGGACTGGAATATTTATTAAAATTGTTTTAAAAGGAAAACTTAATGCTATGTATGTATTTAATGTCATTGCCATTCTTAAATTGTATTTCATTTTCAAAAGTGTGAGCAATTTGTATTATTTTCATAATTAAGAAAATCTCAATCATAGTGTAAAATTTTAAGGGATTTTCCTTTAATTTTCCAAAAATATACAATTGACTCAAAAAGTAAGTCATTGACCTACGTTTTTGAAAATGAAAATTATCACCACAATAAAAGGTCTATAACACACAATAGTTGGTTTTTCATTATCATCAGTGGATTTTTTTTTCGTTCTGAGTAAACGTCATCCTTAATCGTGTAAGGTTGCATTCTAGTGGAGAGGAAGATGGCGTCGAAGACGTGACTTAAGCAGTAGATGCCACCTAATGTAATACATCGGGAAAAGTACCCACAACAGAATTAACATTGTGTTATTTCTCATATCCTAGTTATGTTATTTACACAAACGCTAGTTTATTTGAATACCTCGTTTAAAACTAATGGTATGCCATGAATAACTACTACTTAAAGCTGACATGAATTCATAAATACGCATTATTTCCCTTTTATCTCCGACAACCGCCATATTAGTTGTCGATTTCTATTGTTCTGCTCATCGCTACACACCCCTTATATCAGCTGAGAGCACTATTTCATGCTTCACCGCATTCAGGTATTTCATGCACCCGAACACGTTGCCTTGGACGAAAAGACGTGTAGAAACGCGTTTTGAAGAAAAATAAAATGACAACCACTGCACTGGCAAGATATATCCAATACACGATGAAACAAGACAGACTGAAATCCTTTCACAGAATAAACATATTTTGTATTTCACTGATTGTTGTTTTCTTTATTCTTTACTGCAAACATTTTACTACAATGCATTTTAGAAGTCCATGCAACCTGAATGCCTCGATCGGAAAGCAACCGACCGTAACTTTCTCAACTGATATATATACCCCAGTAGTAGTAGAGGAGCGATCGAAACTAATATGGCGACCAAATTATGAGTTCATATGTCAGCTTTAATATTTAAGATGAATAAATGTAAGTTACGGTACAAAAAATAAGGAAATTTAATTTAAATTTTAAATGGCATAGCTTAAAAAAGTTGAAATAAGGAATAATATTAGATAGGTTGTTTTACTAAATTCTGATGAAACCTGTGGCAAGAGAGCAACCTAATTTTGTACAGGATGACTATAAAATAATTTTGTTTTAGTAGCTGTGATCACAAAAAACTATTCATAATATATGATCAAAAAGGTTTAATAAGCAGATTGTTTATTATTTACCATGCTCTTGCACAAACTTTCATATTTGACAAAAAATATATAGATATCCCCCGCGAAAAATTTTTTTTGGAAGTCATTTAATTGATCACGAATACAGTAATATGAAATTCAAAGCATTCAGAAGCAATATTTGAAGCTACATGGGCTTTGGTGATCTCCAAATATATTCAGCCTATGCATAGGAAATTTCTTTATTATAGAAGATTATATTCATGAAGTTGTAATTTGTTTACTGACAATTAAACAGACACAACTTTACATTTTATTGTAAATTCCAGTTCTATATAAATAGTGTTTAATCAGAATAGATGACGAATGTAGATCCAGCATTTTATCAAAGAAATTTTTCGACCAATCAAGAGCGCCAATAAATCAAATAATCAAATCAATAAATCAAACTAATAAATATAAAATGATTTCCATTTCAATCGATGTTTTATGCGATTTAACTCTTCAATATCGTTAGTTGTCAAATTTTTTGTCACTATTCTTTTGTCTTCAACATCGACGTTCCCTTTTTTTAAAATGTCAAAAAAATTCATCTCTATTCTAATTCCTAATTTCGGTCTGTAAGTTGCATGATTGTTTGAATTTTAAAGATAAGTTTTGTAATGTAAATTTTTCATATAACTATTAAGGTCAAGATCTAGTAAATGAAAGGTGCCTACAGGTTTATGAAATTCAAGATATGAATTCTTTTAATGATGCTTCATAATAATATTTTTGTTTCATAGGGTGTACCGGGGCTTAAATTTTTGGTAAACGCAATAAAAAATCTTGTTTTAAACAACCATTTTCTATGAAGTATGAATGATAAAAGCAACATATCTCGGAGTTTTGTCCATTTTTGACTAAGGAAATATATCTAGAATGCCTACCAGTCTCTCCAAAAACGGCATTAACAAGCTCTTGGCCTCCTCTTTAAAATGATGTCAAATTGAATATAGGTACCGGGATTACTTTTCCCTTGATTAAATATCGTATGTCAAAATATTGTTTTATTTTCTACATAATTACTTTAAAGCCGTAAAATACGGGAAAAGATTCATCAAATCAATTATGACGTCATAATGGTTCCAGCACCAAAAAGATACTCTGAAATCATTTACTAGATCTTGACCTTAATTAAGAGGATAACATTATGTATAAGGATTGATTTCAATATTTATCTGTTTAATAACTTTCTTCTCAAAAACTATGACGCCAGGAAAGCTCAAATTAAAATGGAAGCATTCTCAGGAAGTGAATATTCTTGTTTGTTCAAATCATGGTCCCCGGGGGTAGGGTAGGGCCAAAGAAGGGGGATCAAGTTTTACATAGGAATATATAGAGAAAATCTTTAACCTTTCTTCTCAAAAACTATGACGCCAGGAAAGCTCAAATTAAAATGGAAGCATCCTTAGGTAGTGTAGATTTAAGTTTTTTCAAATCATGGTCCCCGGGGGTAGGGTAGGGTCACAGTAGGGGGATCAAGTTTTTCATAGGAATATATAGAGAAAATCTTTAAACTTTCTTCTAAAAAAAAACTATGACGCCAGGAAAGCTCAAATTAAAATGGAAGCATCCTCAAGTAGTGTAGATTTTAGTTTGTTCAAATCATGGTTCCCGGGGGTAGGGTAGGACAACAGTAGGGGGATCAAGTTTTACATAGGAATATATAGAGAAAATCTTTAAACTTTCTTCTCAAAAACTATGACGCCAGGAAAACTCAAATTAAAATGGAAGCATCTTCTGGTAGTGTAGATTTTAGTTTGTTCAAATCATGGTCCCCGGGGTTAGGGTTGGGCCACAGTAGGGGGATCAAGTTTTACATAGGAATGTATAGAGAAAATCTTTAAACTTTCTTTTCAAAAACTATGACGCCAGGAAAGCTCAAATTAAAATGGAAGCATCCTCAGGTAGTGTAGATTTTAGTTTGTTCAAATCATGGTCCCCAGGGGTAGGGTTGGGCCACAGTAGGGGGCATCAAGTTTTACGAAGGAATATATAGAGAAAATCTTTCAACTTTCTTCTCAAAAACTATGACCCCAGGAAAGCTCAAATTAAAATAGAAGCATCCTCAGGTAGTGAATATTCTTGTTTGTTCAAATCATGGTCCCCGGGGGTAGGGTTTGGCCACAGTAGGGGGATCAAGTTTTACATATGAATATATAGAGAAAATCTTTAAACTTTCTTCTCAAAAACTATGACGCCAGGAAAGCTCAAATTAAAATGGAAGCATCCTCAGGTAGTGAATATTCTTGTTTGTTCAAATTATGGTCCCCGGGGGTAGGGTAGGGCCACAGTAGGGGGATCAAGTTTTACATAGGAATATATAGAGAAAATCTTTAAACTTTCTTCTCAAAAACTATGACGCCAGGAAAGCTCAAATAAAAATGGAAGCATCCTTAGGTAGTGTAGATTTTAGTTTGTTCAAATCATGGTCCCCGAGGGTAGGGTTGGGCCACAGTAGGGGGATCAAATTTTACATAGGAATATATAGAGAAAATCTTTAAACTTTCTTCTCAAAAACTATGACGCCAGGAAAGCTCAAATTAAAATGGAAGCATCCTCAGGTAGTGAATATTCTTGTTTGTTCAAATCATGGTCCCCGGGGGTAGGGTAGGGCCACAGTAGGGGGATAAAGTTTTACATAGGAATATATAGAGAAAATCTTTAAACTTTCTTCTCAAAAACTATGACGCCAGGAAAGATCAAATAAAAATGGAAGCATCCTTAGGTAGTGTAGATTTTAGTTTGTTCAAATCATGGTCCCCGGGGGTAGGGTTGGGCCACAGTAGGGGGATCAAGTTTTACATAGGAATATATAGAGAAAATCTTTAAACTTTCTTCTCAAAAACTATGACGCCAGGAAAGCTCAAATTAAAATGGAAGCATCCTCAGGTAGTGAATATTCTTGTTTGTTCAAATCATGGTCCCCGGGGGTAGGGTAGGGCCACAGTAGGGGGATCAAGTTTTACATTGGAATATATAGAGAAAATCTTTAAACTTTCTTTTCAAAACCTATGACGCCAGGAAAACTCAAATTAAAATGGAAGCATCTTCTGGTAGTGTAGATTTTTGTTTGTTCAAATCATGGTCCCCGGGGGTAGGGTTGGGCCACAGTAGGGGGATCAAGTTTTACATAGGAATATATAGAGAAAATCTTTAAACTTTCTTTTCAAGAACAATGACGCCAGGAAAGCTCCAATTAAAATGGAAGCATCCTCAGGTAGTGTAGATTTTAGTTTGTTCAAATCATGGTCCCCAGGGGTAGGGTTGAGCCACAGTAGGGGGCATCAAGTTTTACATAGGATTATATAGAGAAAATCTTTAAACTTTCTTCTCAAAAACTATGACGCCAGGAAAGCTCAAATTAAAATAGAAGCATCCTCAGGTAGTGTAGATTTTAGTTTGTTCAAATCCTGGTCCCCGGGGGTAGGGTTGGGCCACAGTAGGGGGATCAAGTTTTACATAGGAATATATAGAGAAAATCTTTAAACTTTCTTCTAAAAAACTATGACGCCAGGAAAGCTCAAATTAAAATGGAAGCATCCTTAGGTAGTGAATATTCTTGTTTGTTCAAATCATGGTCCCCGGGGGTAGGGTTGGGCCACAGTAGGGGGATCAAGTTTTACATAGGAATATATAGAGAAAATCTTTCAACTTTCTTCTCAAAAACTATGACGCCAGGAAAGCTCAAATAAAAATGGAAGCATCCTTAGGTAGTGTAGATTTTAGTTTGTTCAAATCATGGTCCCCGGGGGTAGGGTAGGGCCACAGTAGGGGGATCAAGTTTTACATAGGAATATATAGAGAAAATCTTTAAACTTTCTTCTCAAAAACTATGACGGCAGGAAAGCTCAAATTAAAATGGAAGCATCCTCAGGAAGTGAATATTCTTGTTTGTTCAAATCATGGTCCCCGGGGGTAGGGTAGGGCCACAGTAGGGGGATCAAGTTTTACATAGGAATATATAGAGAAAATCTTTAAACTTTCTTCTTCTCAAAAACTATGACGCCAGGAAAGCTCAAATTAAAATGGAAGCATCCTCAGGAAGTGAATATTCTTGTTTGTTCAAATCATGGTCAACGGGGGTAGGGTTGGGCCACAGTAAGGGGATCAAGTTTTACATAGGAATATATAGAGAAAATCTTTAAACTTTCTTCTTCTCAAAAACTATGACGCCAGGAAAGCTCAAATTAAAATGGAAGCATCCTCAGGAAGTGAATATTCTTGTTTGTTCAAATCATGGTCAACGGGGGTAGGGTTGGGCCACAGTAAGGGGATCAAGTTTTACATAGGAATATATAGAGAAAATCTTTAAACTTTCTTTTCAAAAACTATGAGGCCACAAAAGCTCAAATTAAAATGGAAGCATCCTCAAGTAGTGTAGATTTTAGTTTGTTCAAATCATGGTCCCCGGGGGTAGGGTTGGGCCACAGTAGGGGGATCAAGTTTTACATAGGAATATATAGAGAAAATCTTTAAACTTTCTTTTCAAAACCTATGACGCCAGGAAAGCTCAAATTAAAATGGAAGCATCTTCTGGTAGTGTAGATTTTAGTTTGTTCAAATCATGGTCCCCGGGGTTAGGGTTGGGCCACAGTAGGGGGATCAAGTTTTACATAGGAATATATAGAGAAAATCTTTAAACTTTCTTTTCAAAACCTATGACGCCAGGAAAGCTCAAATTAAAATGGAAGCATCTTCTGGTAGTGTAGATTTTAGTTTGTTCAAATCATGGTCCCCGGGGTTAGGGTTGGGCCACAGTAGGGGGATCAAGTTTTACATAGGAATATATAGAGAAAATCTTTAAACTTTCTTCTCAAAAACTATGACGCCAGGAAAGCTCAAATTAAAATGAAAGCATCTTCAGGAAGTGAATATTCTTGTTTGTTCAAATCATGGTCCCCGGGGGTAAGGTTGGGCCATAGTAGGGGGATCAAGTTTTACATAGGAATATATAGAGAAAATCTTTAAACCTACTTCTCAAAAACTATGACGCCAGGAAAGTTCAAATTAAAATGGAAGCATCCTCAGGAAGTAAATGTTCTTGTTTGTTCAAATCATAGTCCCCGGGGGTTGGGAAGGGCCACAGTAGGGGGATCCATTTTTACATAAGAATATATAGAGAAAATCTTTGAACTTTCATCTCAAAAACTCTGACGCCAGGAAAGCTGTCATTAAAATGGAAGCATCCTCAGGTAGTGTAGATTTTAGTTTGTTCAAATCATGGTCCCCGGGGGTAGGGTAGGGCCACAGTAGGGGGATCAAGTTTTACATAGGAATATATAGAGAAAATATTTTAACTTTCTTCTCAAAAACTATGATGCCAGGAAAGCTCAAATTAAAATGGAAGCATCCTCAGGTAGTGTAGATGTTAGTTTGTTCAAATCATGGTCCCCAGGGATAGGGTCGGGCCACAGTAGGGGGATCAAGTTTTACACAGGAATATATAGAGAAAATCTTTAAACTTTCTTCTCAAAAACTATGACGCCAGGAAAGCTCAAATTAAAATGGAAGCATCCTCAGGTTGTATAGACTTTAGTTTGTTCAAATCATGGTCCCCGGGGGTAGGGTATGGCCACAGTAGGGGGATAAAGTTTTACATTGAAATATATAGAGAAAATCTTTAAACTTACTTCTCAAAAACTATGACGCCAGGAAAGTTCAAATTAAAATGGAAACATCCTCAGGAAGTCAATATTCATGTTTGTTCAAATCATGGTCCACGGGGGTAGGGTAGGGCCGAGGTAGGGGGATCAAGTTTTACATAGGAATATATAGAGAAAATCTTTAAACTTTCTTCTCAAAAACTATGACGCCAGGAAAGCTGACATTAAAATGGAAGCATCCTCAGGTAGTGTAGATTTTAGTTTGTTCAAATCATGGTCCCCGGGGGTAGGGTTTGGCCACAGTAGGGGGATGAAGTTTTACATAGGAATATATAGAGAAAATTTTTTAACTTTCTTCTCAAAAACTATGATGCCAGGAAAGCTCAAATTAAAATGGAAGCATCCTCAGGTAGTGTAGATTTTAGTTTGTTCAAATCATGGTCCCCGGGGATAGGGTCGGGCCACAGTAGGGGGATCAAGTTTTACATAGGAATATATAGAGAAAATCTTTAAACTTTCTTCTCAAAAACTATGATGCCAAAAAAAGCTCAAATTAAAATGGAAGCATCCTCAGGTTGTGTAGACTTTAGCTTGTTCAAATGATGGTCCCCGGGGGTAGGGTATGGCCACAGATGGGGGATCAAGTTTTACACTGGAATATATAGAGAAAATCTTTAAACTTTCTTCTCAAAAACTATGACGCCAGGAAAGCTCAAATTAAAATGGACACATCCTCAGGTAGTGTAGATTTTAGTCTGTTCAAATCATGGTCACCGGGGATAGGGTAGGGCCACAGTAGGGGGATCAAGTTTTACATAGGAACATATAGAGTAAATCTTTAAACTTTCTTCACAAAAACTATGACGCCAGAAAAGCTCAAATTAAAATGGAAGCATCCTCAGGTAGTGTAGATTTTAGTTGGTTCAAATCATGGTCCCCTGGGGTAGGGTTGGGCCACAGTAGGGGGATCAAGTTTTACATAGGAATATATAGAGAAAATCTTTAAACTTTCTTCTCAAAAACTATGACGCCAGGAAAGCTCAAATTAAAATGGAAGCATCCTCAGGAAGTGAATATTCTTGTTTGTTCAAATCATTGTCCCTGGGGGTAGGGTTGGGCCACAGTAGGGGTATCAAGTTTTACATAGGAATATATAGAGAAAATCTTTAAACTTTCTTCACAAAAACTATGACGCCAGAAAAGCTCAAATTAAAATGGAAGCATCCTCAGGTAGTGTAGATTTTAGTTTGTTCAAATCATGGTCCCCGGGGATAGGGTTGGGCCACAGTAGGGGGATCAAGTTCTACATAGGAATATATAGAGAAAATCTTTAAACTTTCTTCTCAAAAACTATGACGCAAGGAAAGCTCAAATTAAAATGGAAGCATCCTCAGGTTGTGTAGATTTTAGTTTTTTAAAATCATGGTCCCCAAAGGTAGGGTATACGTAGGGCCACAGTAGGGGGATCAAGTTTTACATAGGAATATATAGAGAAAATCTTTTTAACTTTTTTCTCAAAAACTATGACGCCAGGAAAGCTCAAATTAAAATGGAAGCATCCTCAGGAAGTGAATATTCTTGTTTGTTCAAATCATTGTCCCCAGGGGTAGGGTTGGGCCACAGTAGGGGGATCAAGTTTTACATAGGAACATATAGAGAAAATCTTTAAACTTTCTTCTCAAAAACTATGACGCCAGGAAAGCTCAAATTAAAATGGAAACATATTCAGGTAGTGTAGATTTTAGTTTGTTCAAGTCATGGTCACCGGGGGTAGGGTAGGGCCACAGTAGGGGGATCAAGTTTTACATAGGAATATATAGAGAAAATCTTTCAACTTTCTTCTCAAAAACTCTGATGCCAGGAAAGCTCAAATTAAAATGGAAGCATCCTCAGGTAGTGTAGATTTTAGTTTGTTCAAATCATGGTCCCCGGGGATAGGGTTGGGCCACAGTAGGGGGATCAAGTTCTACATAGGAATATATAGAGAAAATCTTTAAACTTTCTTCTCAAAAACTATGACGCAAGGAAAGCTCAAATTAAAATGGAAGCATCCTCAGGTTGTGTAGACTTTAGCTTGTTCAAATGATGGTCCCCGGGGGTAGGGTATGGCCACAGTAGGGGGATCAAGTTTTACACTGGAATATATAGAGAAAATCTTTAAACTTTCTTCTCAAAAACTATGACGCCAGGAAAGCTCAAATTAAAATGGACGCATCCTCAGGTAGTGTAGATTTTAGTCTGTTCAAATCATGGTCACCGGGGATAGGGTAGGGCCACAGTAGGGGGATCAAGTTTTACATAGGAACATATAGAGTAAATCTTTAAACTTTCTTCACAAAATCTATGACGCCAGAAAAGCTCAAATTAAAATGGAAGCATCCTCAGGTAGTGTAGATTTTAGTTTGTTCAAATCATGGTCCCCAGGGGTAGGGTTGGGCCACAGTAGGGGGCATCAAGTTTTACGAAGGAATATATAGAGAAAATCTTTAAACTTTCTTCTCAAAAACTATGACGCCAGGAAAGCTCAAATTAAAATAGAAGCATCCTCAGGTAGTGAATATTCTTGTTTGTTCAAATCATGGTCCCCGGGGGTAGGGTAGGGCCACAGTAGGGGGATCAAGTTTTACATAGGAATATATAGAGAAAATCTTTAAACTTTCTTCTCAAAAACTATGACGCCAGGAAAGCTCAAATAAAAATGGAAGCATCCTTAGGTAGTGTAGATTTTAGTTTGTTCAAATCATGGTCCCCGGGGGTAGGGTTGGGCCACAGTAGGGGGATCAAGTTTTACATAGGAATATATAGAGAAAATCTTTAAACTTTCTTCTCAAAAACTATGATGCCAGGAAAGCTCAAATTAAAATGGAAGCATCCTCAGGTAGTGAATATTCTTGTTTGTTCAAATCATGGTCCCCGGGGGTAGGGTAGGGCCACAGTAGGGGGATAAAGTTTTACATAGGAATATATAGAGAAAATCTTTAAACTTTCTTCTCAAAAACTATGACGCCAGGAAAGCTCAAATAAAAATGGAAGCATCCTTAGGTAGTGTAGATTTTAGTTTGTTCAAATCATGGTCCCCGGGGGTAGGGTTGGGCCACAGTAGGGGGATCAAGTTTTACATAGGAATATATAGAGAAAATCTTTAAACTTTCTTCTCAAAAACTATGACGCCAGGAAAGCTCAAATTAAAATGGAAGCATCCTCAGGTAGTGAATATTCTTGTTTGTTCAAATCATGGTCCCCGGGGGTAGGGTAGGGCCACAGTAGGGGGATCAAGTTTTACATTGGAATATATAGAGAAAATCTTTAAACTTTCTTTTCAAAACCTATGACGCCAGGAAAACTCAAATTAAAATGGAAGCATCTTCTGGTAGTGTAGATTTTTGTTTGTTCAAATCATGGTCCCCGGGGGTAGGGTATGGCCACAGTAGGGGGATCAAGTTTTACATAGGAATATATAGAGAAAATCTTTAAACTTTCTTTTCAAGAACAATGACGCCAAGAAAGCTCCAATTAAAATGGAAGCATCCTCAGGTAGTGTAGATTTTAGTTTGTTCAAATCATGGTCCCCAGGGGTAGGGTTGAGCCACAGTAGGGGGCATCAAGTTTTACATAGGAATATATAGAGAAAATCTTTAACCTTTCTTCTCAAAAACTATGACGCCAGGAAAGCTCAAATTAAAATAGAAGCATCCTCAGGTAGTGTAGATTTTAGTTTGTTCAAATCATGGTCCCCGGGGGTAGGGTTGGGCCACAGTAGGGGGATCAAGTTTTACATAGGAATATATAGAGAAAATCTTTAAACTTTCTTCTCAAAAACTATGACGCCAGGAAAGCTCAAATTAAAATGGAAGCATCCTCAGGTAGTGAATATTCTTGTTTGTTCAAATCATGGTCCCCGGGGGTAGGGTAGGGCCACAGTAGGGGGATAAAGTTTTACATAGGAATATATAGAGAAAATCTTTAAACTTTCTTCTCAAAAACTATGACGCCAGGAAAGCTCAAATAAAAATGGAAGCATCCTTAGGTAGTGTAGATTTTAGTTTGTTCAAATCATGGTCCCCGGGGGTAGGGTTGGGCCACAGTAGGGGGATCAAGTTTTACATAGGAATATATAGAGAAAATCTTTAAACTTTCTTCTCAAAAACTATGACGCCAGGAAAGCTCAAATTAAAATGGAAGCATCCTCAGGTAGTGAATATTCTTGTTTGTTCAAATCATGGTCCCCGGGGGTAGGGTAGGGCCACAGTAGGGGGATCAAGTTTTACATTGGAATATATAGAGAAAATCTTTAAACTTTCTTTTCAAAACCTATGACGCCAGGAAAACTCAAATTAAAATGGAAGCATCTTCTGGTAGTGTAGATTTTTGTTTGTTCAAATCATGGTCCCCGGGGGTAGGGTATGGCCACAGTAGGGGGATCAAGTTTTACATAGGAATATATAGAGAAAATCTTTAAACTTTCTTTTCAAGAACAATGACGCCAAGAAAGCTCCAATTAAAATGGAAGCATCCTCAGGTAGTGTAGATTTTAGTTTGTTCAAATCATGGTCCCCAGGGGTAGGGTTGAGCCACAGTAGGGGGCATCAAGTTTTACATAGGAATATATAGAGAAAATCTTTAACCTTTCTTCTCAAAAACTATGACGCCAGGAAAGCTCAAATTAAAATAGAAGCATCCTCAGGTAGTGTAGATTTTAGTTTGTTCAAATCATGGTCCCCGGGGGTAGGGTTGGGCCACAGTAGGGGGATCAAGTTTTACATAGGAATATATAGAGAAAATCTTTAAACTTTCTTCTCAAAAACTATGACGCAAGGAAAGCTCAAATTAAAATGGAAGCATCCTCAGGTTGTGTAGACTTTAGCTTGTTCAAATGATGGTCCCCGGGGGTAGGGTATGGCCACAGATGGGGGATCAAGTTTGACACTGGAATATATAGAGAAAATCTTTAAACTTTCTTCTCAAAAACTATGACGCCAGGGAAGCTCAAATTAAAATGGACGCATCCTCAGGTAGTGTAGATTTTAGTCTGTTCAAATCATGGTCACCGGGGATAGGGTTGAGCCACAGTAGGGGGCATCAAGTTTTACATAGGATTATATAGAGAAAATCTTTAAACTTTCTTCTCAAAAACTATGACGCCAGGAAAGCTCAAATTAAAATAGAAGCATCCTCAGGTAGTGTAGATTTTAGTTTGTTCAAATCCTGGTCCCCGGGGGTAGGGTTGGGCCACAGTAGGGGGATCAAGTTTTACATAGGAATATATAGAGAAAATCTTTAAACTTTCTTCTAAAAAACTATGACGCCAGGAAAGCTCAAATTAAAATGGAAGCATCCTTAGGTAGTGAATATTCTTGTTTGTTCAAATCATGGTCCCCGGGGGTAGGGTTGGGCCACAGTAGGGGGATCAAGTTTTACATAGGAATATATAGAGAAAATCTTTCAACTTTCTTCTCAAAAACTATGACGCCAGGAAAGCTCAAATAAAAATGGAAGCATCCTTAGGTAGTGTAGATTTTAGTTTGTTCAAATCATGGTCCCCGGGGGTAGGGTAGGGCCACAGTAGGGGGATCAAGTTTTACATAGGAATATATAGAGAAAATCTTTAAACTTTCTTCTCAAAAACTATGACGGCAGGAAAGCTCAAATTAAAATGGAAGCATCCTCAGGAAGTGAATATTCTTGTTTGTTCAAATCATGGTCCCCGGGGGTAGGGTAGGGCCACAGTAGGGGGATCAAGTTTTACATAGGAATATATAGAGAAAATCTTTAAACTTTCTTCTTCTCAAAAACTATGACGCCAGGAAAGCTCAAATTAAAATGGAAGCATCCTCAGGAAGTGAATATTCTTGTTTGTTCAAATCATGGTCAACGGGGGTAGGGTTGGGCCACAGTAAGGGGATCAAGTTTTACATAGGAATATATAGAGAAAATCTTTAAACTTTCTTCTTCTCAAAAACTATGACGCCAGGAAAGCTCAAATTAAAATGGAAGCATCCTCAGGAAGTGAATATTCTTGTTTGTTCAAATCATGGTCAACGGGGGTAGGGTTGGGCCACAGTAAGGGGATCAAGTTTTACATAGGAATATATAGAGAAAATCTTTAAACTTTCTTTTCAAAAACTATGAGGCCACAAAAGCTCAAATTAAAATGGAAGCATCCTCAAGTAGTGTAGATTTTAGTTTGTTCAAATCATGGTCCCCGGGGGTAGGGTTGGGCCACAGTAGGGGGATCAAGTTTTACATAGGAATATATAGAGAAAATCTTTAAACTTTCTTTTCAAAACCTATGACGCCAGGAAAGCTCAAATTAAAATGGAAGCATCTTCTGGTAGTGTAGATTTTAGTTTGTTCAAATCATGGTCCCCGGGGTTAGGGTTGGGCCACAGTAGGGGGATCAAGTTTTACATAGGAATATATAGAGAAAATCTTTAAACTTTCTTTTCAAAACCTATGACGCCAGGAAAGCTCAAATTAAAATGGAAGCATCTTCTGGTAGTGTAGATTTTAGTTTGTTCAAATCATGGTCCCCGGGGTTAGGGTTGGGCCACAGTAGGGGGATCAAGTTTTACATAGGAATATATAGAGAAAATCTTTAAACTTTCTTCTCAAAAACTATGACGCCAGGAAAGCTCAAATTAAAATGAAAGCATCTTCAGGAAGTGAATATTCTTGTTTGTTCAAATCATGGTCCCCGGGGGTAAGGTTGGGCCATAGTAGGGGGATCAAGTTTTACATAGGAATATATAGAGAAAATCTTTAAACCTACTTCTCAAAAACTATGACGCCAGGAAAGTTCAAATTAAAATGGAAGCATCCTCAGGAAGTAAATGTTCTTGTTTGTTCAAATCATAGTCCCCGGGGGTTGGGAAGGGCCACAGTAGGGGGATCCATTTTTACATAAGAATATATAGAGAAAATCTTTGAACTTTCATCTCAAAAACTCTGACGCCAGGAAAGCTGTCATTAAAATGGAAGCATCCTCAGGTAGTGTAGATTTTAGTTTGTTCAAATCATGGTCCCCGGGGGTAGGGTAGGGCCACAGTAGGGGGATCAAGTTTTACATAGGAATATATAGAGAAAATATTTTAACTTTCTTCTCAAAAACTATGATGCCAGGAAAGCTCAAATTAAAATGGAAGCATCCTCAGGTAGTGTAGATGTTAGTTTGTTCAAATCATGGTCCCCAGGGATAGGGTCGGGCCACAGTAGGGGGATCAAGTTTTACACAGGAATATATAGAGAAAATCTTTAAACTTTCTTCTCAAAAACTATGACGCCAGGAAAGCTCAAATTAAAATGGAAGCATCCTCAGGTTGTATAGACTTTAGTTTGTTCAAATCATGGTCCCCGGGGGTAGGGTATGGCCACAGTAGGGGGATAAAGTTTTACATTGAAATATATAGAGAAAATCTTTAAACTTACTTCTCAAAAACTATGACGCCAGGAAAGTTCAAATTAAAATGGAAACATCCTCAGGAAGTCAATATTCATGTTTGTTCAAATCATGGTCCACGGGGGTAGGGTAGGGCCGAGGTAGGGGGATCAAGTTTTACATAGGAATATATAGAGAAAATCTTTAAACTTTCTTCTCAAAAACTATGACGCCAGGAAAGCTGACATTAAAATGGAAGCATCCTCAGGTAGTGTAGATTTTAGTTTGTTCAAATCATGGTCCCCGGGGGTAGGGTTTGGCCACAGTAGGGGGATGAAGTTTTACATAGGAATATATAGAGAAAATTTTTTAACTTTCTTCTCAAAAACTATGATGCCAGGAAAGCTCAAATTAAAATGGAAGCATCCTCAGGTAGTGTAGATTTTAGTTTGTTCAAATCATGGTCCCCGGGGATAGGGTCGGGCCACAGTAGGGGGATCAAGTTTTACATAGGAATATATAGAGAAAATCTTTAAACTTTCTTCTCAAAAACTATGATGCCAAAAAAAGCTCAAATTAAAATGGAAGCATCCTCAGGTTGTGTAGACTTTAGCTTGTTCAAATGATGGTCCCCGGGGGTAGGGTATGGCCACAGATGGGGGATCAAGTTTTACACTGGAATATATAGAGAAAATCTTTAAACTTTCTTCTCAAAAACTATGACGCCAGGAAAGCTCAAATTAAAATGGACACATCCTCAGGTAGTGTAGATTTTAGTCTGTTCAAATCATGGTCACCGGGGATAGGGTAGGGCCACAGTAGGGGGATCAAGTTTTACATAGGAACATATAGAGTAAATCTTTAAACTTTCTTCACAAAAACTATGACGCCAGAAAAGCTCAAATTAAAATGGAAGCATCCTCAGGTAGTGTAGATTTTAGTTGGTTCAAATCATGGTCCCCTGGGGTAGGGTTGGGCCACAGTAGGGGGATCAAGTTTTACATAGGAATATATAGAGAAAATCTTTAAACTTTCTTCTCAAAAACTATGACGCCAGGAAAGCTCAAATTAAAATGGAAGCATCCTCAGGAAGTGAATATTCTTGTTTGTTCAAATCATTGTCCCTGGGGGTAGGGTTGGGCCACAGTAGGGGTATCAAGTTTTACATAGGAATATATAGAGAAAATCTTTAAACTTTCTTCACAAAAACTATGACGCCAGAAAAGCTCAAATTAAAATGGAAGCATCCTCAGGTAGTGTAGATTTTAGTTTGTTCAAATCATGGTCCCCGGGGATAGGGTTGGGCCACAGTAGGGGGATCAAGTTCTACATAGGAATATATAGAGAAAATCTTTAAACTTTCTTCTCAAAAACTATGACGCAAGGAAAGCTCAAATTAAAATGGAAGCATCCTCAGGTTGTGTAGATTTTAGTTTTTTAAAATCATGGTCCCCAAAGGTAGGGTATACGTAGGGCCACAGTAGGGGGATCAAGTTTTACATAGGAATATATAGAGAAAATCTTTTTAACTTTTTTCTCAAAAACTATGACGCCAGGAAAGCTCAAATTAAAATGGAAGCATCCTCAGGAAGTGAATATTCTTGTTTGTTCAAATCATTGTCCCCAGGGGTAGGGTTG
The DNA here is from genome assembly GCF_963853765.1 of Magallana gigas. Taxonomy (NCBI): domain Eukaryota; kingdom Metazoa; phylum Mollusca; class Bivalvia; order Ostreida; family Ostreidae; genus Magallana; species Magallana gigas. Next base: position 24,109,230 of record NC_088857.1, on the reverse strand, counting down.
GGCCACAGTAGGGGGATCAAGTTTTACATAGGAACATATAGAGAAAATCTTTAAACTTTCTTCTCAAAAACTATGACGCCAGGAAAGCTCAAATTAAAATGGAAACATATTCAGGTAGTGTAGATTTTAGTTTGTTCAAGTCATGGTCACCGGGGGTAGGGTAGGGCCACAGTAGGGGGATCAAGTTTTACATAGGAATATATAGAGAAAATCTTTCAACTTTCTTCTCAAAAACTCTGATGCCAGGAAAGCTCAAATTAAAATGGAAGCATCCTCAGGTAGTGTAGATTTTAGTTTGTTCAAATCATGGTCCCCGGGGATAGGGTTGGGCCACAGTAGGGGGATCAAGTTCTACATAGGAATATATAGAGAAAATCTTTAAACTTTCTTCTCAAAAACTATGACGCAAGGAAAGCTCAAATTAAAATGGAAGCATCCTCAGGTTGTGTAGACTTTAGCTTGTTCAAATGATGGTCCCCGGGGGTAGGGTATGGCCACAGTAGGGGGATCAAGTTTTACACTGGAATATATAGAGAAAATCTTTAAACTTTCTTCTCAAAAACTATGACGCCAGGAAAGCTCAAATTAAAATGGACGCATCCTCAGGTAGTGTAGATTTTAGTCTGTTCAAATCATGGTCACCGGGGATAGGGTAGGGCCACAGTAGGGGGATCAAGTTTTACATAGGAACATATAGAGTAAATCTTTAAACTTTCTTCACAAAATCTATGACGCCAGAAAAGCTCAAATTAAAATGGAAGCATCCTCAGGTAGTGTAGATTTTAGTTTGTTCAAATCATGGTCCCCAGGGGTAGGGTTGGGCCACAGTAGGGGGCATCAAGTTTTACGAAGGAATATATAGAGAAAATCTTTAAACTTTCTTCTCAAAAACTATGACGCCAGGAAAGCTCAAATTAAAATAGAAGCATCCTCAGGTAGTGAATATTCTTGTTTGTTCAAATCATGGTCCCCGGGGGTAGGGTAGGGCCACAGTAGGGGGATCAAGTTTTACATAGGAATATATAGAGAAAATCTTTAAACTTTCTTCTCAAAAACTATGACGCCAGGAAAGCTCAAATAAAAATGGAAGCATCCTTAGGTAGTGTAGATTTTAGTTTGTTCAAATCATGGTCCCCGGGGGTAGGGTTGGGCCACAGTAGGGGGATCAAGTTTTACATAGGAATATATAGAGAAAATCTTTAAACTTTCTTCTCAAAAACTATGACGCCAGGAAAGCTCAAATTAAAATGGAAGCATCCTCAGGTAGTGAATATTCTTGTTTGTTCAAATCATGGTCCCCGGGGGTAGGGTAGGGCCACAGTAGGGGGATAAAGTTTTACATAGGAATATATAGAGAAAATCTTTAAACTTTCTTCTCAAAAACTATGACGCCAGGAAAGCTCAAATAAAAATGGAAGCATCCTTAGGTAGTGTAGATTTTAGTTTGTTCAAATCATGGTCCCCGGGGGTAGGGTTGGGCCACAGTAGGGGGATCAAGTTTTACATAGGAATATATAGAGAAAATCTTTAAACTTTCTTCTCAAAAACTATGACGCCAGGAAAGCTCAAATTAAAATGGAAGCATCCTCAGGTAGTGAATATTCTTGTTTGTTCAAATCATGGTCCCCGGGGGTAGGGTAGGGCCACAGTAGGGGGATCAAGTTTTACATTGGAATATATAGAGAAAATCTTTAAACTTTCTTTTCAAAACCTATGACGCCAGGAAAACTCAAATTAAAATGGAAGCATCTTCTGGTAGTGTAGATTTTTGTTTGTTCAAATCATGGTCCCCGGGGGTAGGGTATGGCCACAGTAGGGGGATCAAGTTTTACATAGGAATATATAGAGAAAATCTTTAAACTTTCTTTTCAAGAACAATGACGCCAAGAAAGCTCCAATTAAAATGGAAGCATCCTCAGGTAGTGTAGATTTTAGTTTGTTCAAATCATGGTCCCCAGGGGTAGGGTTGAGCCACAGTAGGGGGCATCAAGTTTTACATAGGAATATATAGAGAAAATCTTTAACCTTTCTTCTCAAAAACTATGACGCCAGGAAAGCTCAAATTAAAATAGAAGCATCCTCAGGTAGTGTAGATTTTAGTTTGTTCAAATCATGGTCCCCGGGGGTAGGGTTGGGCCACAGTAGGGGGATCAAGTTTTACATAGGAATATATAGAGAAAATCTTTAAACTTTCTTCTCAAAAACTATGACGCCAGGAAAGCTCAAATTAAAATGGAAGCATCCTCAGGTAGTGAATATTCTTGTTTGTTCAAATCATGGTCCCCGGGGGTAGGGTAGGGCCACAGTAGGGGGATAAAGTTTTACATAGGAATATATAGAGAAAATCTTTAAACTTTCTTCTCAAAAACTATGACGCCAGGAAAGCTCAAATAAAAATGGAAGCATCCTTAGGTAGTGTAGATTTTAGTTTGTTCAAATCATGGTCCCCGGGGGTAGGGTTGGGCCACAGTAGGGGGATCAAGTTTTACATAGGAATATATAGAGAAAATCTTTAAACTTTCTTCTCAAAAACTATGACGCCAGGAAAGCTCAAATTAAAATGGAAGCATCCTCAGGTAGTGAATATTCTTGTTTGTTCAAATCATGGTCCCCGGGGGTAGGGTAGGGCCACAGTAGGGGGATCAAGTTTTACATTGGAATATATAGAGAAAATCTTTAAACTTTCTTTTCAAAACCTATGACGCCAGGAAAACTCAAATTAAAATGGAAGCATCTTCTGGTAGTGTAGATTTTTGTTTGTTCAAATCATGGTCCCCGGGGGTAGGGTATGGCCACAGTAGGGGGATCAAGTTTTACATAGGAATATATAGAGAAAATCTTTAAACTTTCTTTTCAAGAACAATGACGCCAAGAAAGCTCCAATTAAAATGGAAGCATCCTCAGGTAGTGTAGATTTTAGTTTGTTCAAATCATGGTCCCCAGGGGTAGGGTTGAGCCACAGTAGGGGGCATCAAGTTTTACATAGGAATATATAGAGAAAATCTTTAACCTTTCTTCTCAAAAACTATGACGCCAGGAAAGCTCAAATTAAAATAGAAGCATCCTCAGGTAGTGTAGATTTTAGTTTGTTCAAATCATGGTCCCCGGGGGTAGGGTTGGGCCACAGTAGGGGGATCAAGTTTTACATAGGAATATATAGAGAAAATCTTTAAACTTTCTTCTCAAAAACTATGACGCAAGGAAAGCTCAAATTAAAATGGAAGCATCCTCAGGTTGTGTAGACTTTAGCTTGTTCAAATGATGGTCCCCGGGGGTAGGGTATGGCCACAGATGGGGGATCAAGTTTGACACTGGAATATATAGAGAAAATCTTTAAACTTTCTTCTCAAAAACTATGACGCCAGGGAAGCTCAAATTAAAATGGACGCATCCTCAGGTAGTGTAGATTTTAGTCTGTTCAAATCATGGTCACCGGGGATAGGGTAGGGCCACAGTAGGGGGATCAAGTTTTACATAGGAATATATAGAGAAAATCTTTAAACTTTCTTTTCAAAACCTATGACGCCAGGAAAGCTCAAATTAAAATGGAAGCATCTTCTGGTAGTGTAGATTTTAGTTTGTTCAAATCATGGTCCCCGGGGTTAGGGTTGGGCCACAGTAGGGGGATCAAGTTTTACATAGGAATATATAGAGAAAATCTTTAAACTTTCTTCTCAAAAACTATGACGCCAGGAAAGCTCAAATTAAAATGAAAGCATCTTCAGGAAGTGAATATTCTTGTTTGTTCAAATCATGGTCCCCGGGGGTAAGGTTGGGCCATAGTAGGGGGATCAAGTTTTACATAGGAATATATAGAGAAAATCTTTAAACCTACTTCTCAAAAACTATGACGCCAGAAAAGTTCAAATTAAAATGGAAGCATCCTCAGGAAGTAAATGTTCTTGTTTGTTCAAATCATAGTCCCCGGGGGTTGGGAAGGGCCACAGTAGGGGGATCCATTTTTACATAAGAATATATAGAGAAAATCTTTGAACTTTCATCTCAAAAACTATGACGCCAGGAAAGCTGTCATTAAAATGGAAGCATCCTCAGGTAGTGTAGATTTTAGTTTGTTCAAATCATGGTCCCCGGGGGTAGGGTAGGGCCACAGTAGGGGGATCAAGTTTTACATAGGAATATATAGAGAAAATATTTTAACTTTCTTCTCAAAAACTATGATGCCAGGAAAGCTCAAATTAAAATGGAAGCATCCTCAGGTAGTGTAGATGTTAGTTTGTTCAAATCATGGTCCCCAGGGATAGGGTCGGGCCACAGTAGGGGGATCAAGTTTTACACAGGAATATATAGAGAAAATCTTTAAACTTTCTTCTCAAAAACTATGACGCCAGGAAAGCTCAAATTAAAATGGAAGCATCCTCAGGTTGTATAGACTTTAGTTTGTTCAAATCATGGTCCCCGGGGGTAGGGTATGGCCACAGTAGGGGGATAAAGTTTTACATTGAAATATATAGAGAAAATCTTTAAACCTACTTCTCAAAAACTATGACGCCAGGAAAGTTCAAATTAAAATGGAAACATCCTCAGGAAGTCAATATTCATGTTTGTTCAAATCATGATCCACGGGGGTAGGGTAGGGCCGAGGTAGGGGGATCAAGTTTTACATAGGAATATATAGAGAAAATCTTTAAACTTTCTTCTCAAAAACTATGACGCCAGGAAAGCTGACATTAAAATGGAAGCATCCTCAGGTAGTGTAGATTTTAGTTTGTTCAAATCATGGTCCCCGGGGGTAGGGTTTGGCCACAGTAGGGGGATGAAGTTTTACATAGGAATATATAGAGAAAATTTTTTAACTTTCTTCTCAAAAACTATGATGCCAGGAAAGCTCAAATTAAAATGGAAGCATCCTCAGGTAGTGTAGATTTTAGTTTGTTCAAATCATGGTCCCCGGGGATAGGGTCGGGCCACAGTAGGGGGATCAAGTTTTACATAGGAATATATAGAGAAAATCTTTAAACTTTCTTCTCAAAAACTATGATGCCAGGAAAGCTCAAATTAAAATGGAAGCATCCTCAGGTTGTGTAGACTTTAGCTTGTTCAAATGATGGTCCCCGGGGGTAGGGTATGGCCACAGATGGGGGATCAAGTTTTACACTGGAATATATAGAGAAAATCTTTAAACTTTCTTCTCAAAAACTATGACGCCAGGAAAGCTCAAATTAAAATGGACACATCCTCAGGTAGTGTAGATTTTAGTCTGTTCAAATCATGGTCACCGGGGATAGGGTAGGGCCACAGTAGGGGGATCAAGTTTTACATAGGAACATATAGAGTAAATCTTTAAACTTTCTTCACAAAAACTATGACGCCAGAAAAGCTCAAATTAAAATGGAAGCATCCTCAGGTAGTGTAGATTTTAGTTGGTTCAAATCATGGTCCCCTGGGGTAGGGTTGGGCCACAGTAGGGGGATTAAGTTTTACATAGGAATATATAGAGAAAATCTTTAAACTTTCTTCTCAAAAACTATGACGCCAGGAAAGCTCAAATTAAAATGGAAGCATCCTCAGGAAGTGAATATTCTTGTTTGTTCAAATCATTGTCCCTGGGGGTAGGGTTGGGCCACAGTAGGGGTATCAAGTTTTACATAGGAATATATAGAGAAAATCTTTAAACTTTCTTCACAAAAACTATGACGCCAGAAAAGCTCAAATTAAAATGGAAGCATCCTCAGGTAGTGTAGATTTTAGTTTGTTCAAATCATGGTCCCCGGGGGTAGGGTTGGGCCACAGTAGGGGGATTAAGTTTTACATAGGAATATATAGAGAAAATCTTTAAACTTTCTTCTCAAAAACTATGACGCCAGGAAAGCTCAAATTAAAATGGAAGCATCCTCAGGAAGTGAATATTCTTGTTTGTTCAAATCATTGTCCCTGGGGGTAGGGTTGGGCCACAGTAGGGGTATCAAGTTTTACATAGGAATATATAGAGAAAATCTTTAAACTTTCTTCACAAAAACTATGACGCCAGAAAAGCTCAAATTAAAATGGAAGCATCCTCAGGTAGTGTAGATTTTAGTTTGTTCAAATCATGGTCCCCGGGGATAGGGTTGGGCCACAGTAGGGGGATCAAGTTCTACATAGGAATATATAGAGAAAATCTTTAAACTTTCTTCTCAAAAACTATGACGCAAGGAAAGCTCAAATTAAAATGGAAGCATCCTCAGGTTGTGTAGATTTTAGTTTTTTAAAATCATGGTCCCCAAAGGTAGGGTATACGTAGGGCCACAGTAGGGGGATCAAGTTTTACATAGGAATATATAGAGAAAATCTTTTTAACTTTCTTCTCAAAAACTATGACGCCAGGAAAGCTCAAATTAAAATGGAAGCATCCTCAGGAAGTGAATATTCTTGTTTGTTCAAATCATTGTCCCCAGGGGTAGGGTTGGGCCACAGTAGGGGGATCAAGTTTTACATAGGAACATATAGAGAAAATCTTTAAACTTTCTTCTCAAAAACTATGACGCCAGGAAAGCTCAAATTAAAATGGAAACATATTCAGGTAGTGTAGATTTTAGTTTGTTCAAGTCATGGTCACCGGGGGTAGGGTAGGGCCACAGTAGGGGGATCAAGTTTTACATAGGAATATATAGAGAAAATCTTTCAACTTTCTTCTCAAAAACTCTGATGCCAGGAAAGCTCAAATTAAAATGGAAGCATCCTCAGGTAGTGTAGATTTTAGTTTGTTCAAATCATGGTCCCCGGGGATAGGGTTGGGCCACAGTAGGGGGATCAAGTTCTACATAGGAATATATAGAGAAAATCTTTAAACTTTCTTCTCAAAAACTATGACGCAAGGAAAGCTCAAATTAAAATGGAAGCATCCTCAGGTTGTGTAGACTTTAGCTTGTTCAAATGATGGTCCCTGGGGGTAGGGTATGGCCACAGTAGGGGGATCAAGTTTTACACTGGAATATATAGAGAAAATCTTTAAACTTTCTTCTCAAAAACTATGACGCCAGGAAAGCTCAAATTAAAATGGACGCATCCTCAGGTAGTGTAGATTTTAGTCTGTTCAAATCATGGTCACCGGGGATAGGGTAGGGCCACAGTAGGGGGATCAAGTTTTACATAGGAACATATAGAGTAAATCTTTAAACTTTCTTCACAAAATCTATGACGCCAGAAAAGCTCAAATTAAAATGGAAGCATCCTCAGGTAGTGTAGATTTTAGTTTGTTCAAATCATGGTCCCCAGGGGTAGGGTTGGGCCACAGTAGGGGGCATCAAGTTTTACGAAGGAATATATAGAGAAAATCTTTAAACTTTCTTCTCAAAAACTATGACGCCAGGAAAGCTCAAATTAAAATAGAAGCATCCTCAGGTAGTGAATATTCTTGTTTGTTCAAATCATGGTCCCCGGGGGTAGGGTAGGGCCACAGTAGGGGGATCAAGTTTTACATAGGAATATATAGAGAAAATCTTTAAACTTTCTTCTCAAAAACTATGACGCCAGGAAAGCTCAAATAAAAATGGAAGCATCCTTAGGTAGTGTAGATTTTAGTCTGTTCAAATCATGGTCCCCGGGGGTAGGGTTGGGCCACAGTAGGGGGATCAAGTTTTACATAGGAATATATAGAGAAAATCTTTAAACTTTCTTCTCAAAAACTATGACGCCAGGAAAGCTCAAATTAAAATGGAAGCATCCTCAGGTAGTGAATATTCTTGTTTGTTCAAATCATGGTCCCCGGGGGTAGGGTATGGCCACAGTAGGGGGATAAAGTTTTACATAGGAATATATAGAGAAAATCTTTAAACTTTCTTCTCAAAAACTATGACGCCAGGAAAGCTCAAATAAAAATGGAAGCATCCTTAGGTAGTGTAGATTTTAGTTTGTTCAAATCATGGTCCCCGGGGGTAGGGTTGGGCCACAGTAGGGGGATCAAGTTTTACATAGGAATATATAGTGAAAATCTTTAAACTTTCTTCTCAAAAACTATGACGCCAGGAAAGCTCAAATTAAAATTGAAGCATCCTTAGGTAGTGAATATTCTTGTTTGTTCAAATCATGGTCCCCGGGGGTAGGGTAGGGCCACAGTAGGGGGATCAAGTTTTACATTGGAATATATAGAGAAAATCTTTAAACTTTCTTTTCAAAACCTATGACGCCAGGAAAACTCAAATTAAAATGGAAGCATCTTCTGGTAGTGTAGATTTTTGTTTGTTCAAATCATGGTCCCCGGGGGTAGGGTATGGCCACAGTAGGGGGATCAAGTTTTACATAGGAATATATAGAGAAAATCTTTAAACTTTCTTTTCAAGAACAATGACGCCAGGAAAGCTCCAATTAAAATGGAAGCATCCTCAGGTAGTGTAGATTTTAGTTTGTTCAAATCATGGTCCCCAGGTGTAGGGTTGAGCCACAGTAGGGGGCATCAAGTTTTACATAGGAATATATAGAGAAAATCTTTAACCTTTCTTCTCAAAAACTATGACGCCAGGAAAGCTCAAATTAAAATGGAAGCATCCTTAGGTAGTGAATATTCTTGTTTGTTCAAATCATGGTCCCCGGGGGTAGGGTTGGGCCACAGTAGGGGGATCAAGTTTTACATAGGAATATATAGAGAAAATCTTTCAACTTTCTTCTCAAAAACTATGACGCCAGGAAAGCTCAAATAAAAATGGAAGCATCCTTAGGTAGTGTAGATTTTAGTTTGTTCAAATCATGGTCCCCGGGGGTAGGGTAGGGCCACAGTAGGGGGATCAAGTTTTACATAGGAATATATAGAGAAAATCTTTCAACTTTCTTCTCAAAAACTCTGATGCCAGGAAAGCTCAAATTAAAATGGAAGCATCCTCAGGTAGTGTAGATTTTAGTTTGTTCAAATCATGGTCCCCGGGGATAGGGTTGGGCCACAGTAGGGGGATCAAGTTCTACATAGGAATATATAGAGAAAATCTTTAAACTTTCTTCTCAAAAACTATGACGCAAGGAAAGCTCAAATTAAAATGGAAGCATCCTCAGGTTGTGTAGACTTTAGCTTGTTCAAATGATGGTCCCCGGGTGTAGGGTATGGCCACAGTAGGGGGATCAAGTTTTACACTGGAATATATAGAGAAAATCTTTAAACTTTCTTCTCAAAAACTATGACGCCAGGAAAGCTCAAATTAAAATGGACGCATCCTCAGGTAGTGTAGATTTTAGTCTGTTCAAATCATGGTCACCGGGGATAGGGTAGGGCCACAGTAGGGGGATCAAGTTTTACATAGGAACATATAGAGTAAATCTTTAAACTTTCTTCACAAAATCTATGACGCCAGAAAAGCTCAAATTAAAATGGAAGCATCCTCAGGTAGTGTAGATTTTAGTTTGTTCAAATCATGGTCCCCAGGGGTAGGGTTGGGCCACAGTAGGGGGCATCAAGTTTTACGAAGGAATATATAGAGAAAATCTTTAAACTTTCTTCTCAAAAACTATGACGCCAGGAAAGCTCAAATTAAAATAGAAGCATCCTCAGGTAGTGAATATTCTTGTTTGTTCAAATCATGGTCCCCGGGGGTAGGGTAGGGCCACAGTAGGGGGATCAAGTTTTACATAGGAATATATAGAGAAAATCTTTAAACTTTCTTCTCAAAAACTATGACGCCAGGAAAGCTCAAATAAAAATGGAAGCATCCTTAGGTAGTGTAGATTTTAGTTTGTTCAAATCATGGTCCCCGGGGGTAGGGTTGGGCCACAGTAGGGGGATCAAGTTTTACATAGGAATATATAGAGAAAATCTTTAAACTTTCTTCTCAAAAACTATGACGCCAGGAAAGCTCAAATTAAAATGGAAGCATCCTCAGGTAGTGAATATTCTTGTTTGTTCAAATCATGGTCCCCGGGGGTAGGGTATGGCCACAGTAGGGGGATAAAGTTTTACATAGGAATATATAGAGAAAATCTTTAAACTTTCTTCTCAAAAACTATGACGCCAGGAAAGCTCAAATAAAAATGGAAGCATCCTTAGGTAGTGTAGATTTTAGTTTGTTCAAATCATGGTCCCCGGGGGTAGGGTTGGGCCACAGTAGGGGGATCAAGTTTTACATAGGAATATATAGTGAAAATCTTTAAACTTTCTTCTCAAAAACTATGACGCCAGGAAAGCTCAAATTAAAATGGAAGCATCCTCAGGTAGTGAATATTCTTGTTTGTTCAAATCATGGTCCCCGGGGGTAGGGTAGGGCCACAGTAGGGGGATCAAGTTTTACATTGGAATATATAGAGAAAATCTTTAAACTTTCTTTTCAAAACCTATGACGCCAGGAAAACTCAAATTAAAATGGAAGCATCTTCTGGTAGTGTAGATTTTTGTTTGTTCAAATCATGGTCCCCGGGGGTAGGGTATGGCCACAGTAGGGGGATCAAGTTTTACATAGGAATATATAGAGAAAATCTTTAAACTTTCTTTTCAAGAACAATGACGCCAGGAAAGCTCCAATTAAAATGGAAGCATCCTCAGGTAGTGTAGATTTTAGTTTGTTCAAATCATGGTCCCCAGGGGTAGGGTTGAGCCACAGTAGGGGGCATCAAGTTTTAAATAGGAATATATAGAGAAAATCTTTAACCTTTCTTCTCAAAAACTATGACGCCAGGAAAGCTCAAATTAAAATAGAAGCATCCTCAGGTAGTGTAGATTTTAGTTTGTTCAAATCATGGTCCCCGGGGGTAGGGTTGGGCCACAGTAGGGGGATCAAGTTTTACATAGGAATATATAGAGAAAATCTTTAAACTTTCTTCTAAAAAACTATGACGCCAGGAAAGCTCAAATTAAAATGGAAGCATCCTTAGGTAGTGAATATTCTTGTTTGTTCAAATCATGGTCCCCGGGGGTAGGGTTGGGCCACAGTAGGGGGATCAAGTTTTACATAGGAATATATAGAGAAAATCTTTCAACTTTCTTCTCAAAAACTATGACGCCAGGAAAGCTCAAATAAAAATGGAAGCATCCTTAGGTAGTGTAGATTTTAGTTTGTTCAAATCATGGTCCCCGGGGGTAGGGTAGGGCCACAGTAGGGGGATCAAGTTTTACATAGGAATATATAGAGAAAATCTTTAAACTTTTTTCTCAAAAACTATGACGCCAGGAAAGCTCAAATTAAAATGGAAGCATCCTCAGGAAGTGAATATTCTTGTTTGTTCAAATCATGGTCAACGGGGGTAGGGTTGGGCCACAGTAAGGGGATCAAGTTTTACATAGGAATATATAGAGAAAATCTTTAAACTTTCTTCTTCTCAAAAACTATGACGCCAGGAAAGCTCAAATTAAAATGGAAGCATCCTCAGGAAGTGAATATTCTTGTTTGTTCAAATCATGGTCCCCGGGGGTAGAGTATGGCCACAGTAGGGGGATAAAGTTTTACATTGAAATATATAGAGAAAATCTTTAAACCTACTTCTCAAAAACTATGACGCCACAAAAGCTCAAATTAAAATGGAAGCATCCTCAAGTAGTGTAGATTTTAGTTTGTTCAAATCATGGTCCCCGGGGGTAGGGTTGGGCCACAGTAGGGGGATCAAGTTTTACATAGGAATATATAGAGAAAATCTTTAAACTTTCTTTTCAAAACCTATGACGCCAGGAAAGCTCAAATTAAAATGGAAGCATCTTCTGGTAGTGTAGATTTTAGTTTGTTCAAATCATGGTCCCCGGGGTTAGGGTTGGGCCACAGTAGGGGGGTCAAGTTTTACATAGGAATATATAGAGTCTTTAAACTTTCTTTTCAAAACCTATGACGCCAGGAAAGCTCAAATTAAAATGGAAGCATTTTCTGGTAGTGTAGATTTTAGTTTGTTCAAATCATGGTCCCCGGGGTTAGGGTTGGGCCACAGTAGGGGGATCAAGTTTTACATAGGAATATATAGAGAAAATCTTTAAACTTTCTTCTCAAAAACTATGACGCCAGGAAAGCTCAAATTAAAATGAAAGCATCTTCAGGAAGTGAATATTCTTGTTTGTTCAAATCATGGTCCCCGGGGGTAAGGTTGGGCCATAGTAGGGGGATCAAGTTTTACATAGGAATATATAGAGAAAATCTTTAAACCTACTTCTCAAAATCTATGACGCCAGGAAAGTTCAAATTAAAATGGAAGCATCCTCAGGAAGTAAATGTTCTTGTTTGTTCAAATCATAGTCCCCGGGGGTTGGGAAGGGCCACAGTAGGGGGATCCATTTTTACATAAGAATATATAGAGAAAATCTTTGAACTTTCATCTCAAAAACTATGACGCCAGGAAAGCTGTCATTAAAATGGAAGCATCCTCAGGTAGTGTAGATTTTAGTCTGTTCAAATCATGGTCCCCGGGGGTAGGGTAGGGCCACAGTAGGGGGATCAAGTTTTACATAGTAATATATAGAGAAAATATTTTAACTTTCTTCTCAAAAACTATGATGCCAGGAAAGCTCAAATTAAAATGGAAGCATCCTCAGGTAGTGTAGATGTTAGTTTGTTCAAATCATGGTCCCCAGGGATAGGGTCGGGCCACAGTAGGGGGATCAAGTTTTACACAGGAATATATAGAGAAAATCTTTAAACTTTCTTCTCAAAAACTATGACGCCAGGAAAGCTCAAATTAAAATGGAAGCATCCTCAGGTTGTATAGACTTTAGTTTGTTCAAATCATGGTCCCCGGGGGTAGGGTATGGCCACAGTAGGGGGATAAAGTTTTACATTGAAATATATAGAGAAAATCTTTAAACCTACTTCTCAAAAACTATGACGCCAGGAAAGTTCAAATTAAAATGGAAACATCCTCAGGAAGTCAATATTCTTGTTTGTTCAAATCATGGTCCACGGGGGTAGGGTAGGGCCGAGGTAGGGGGATCAAGTTTTACATGGGAATATATAGAGAAAATCTTTAAACTTTCATCTCAAAAACTATGACGCCAGGAAAGCTGACATTAAAATGGAAGCATCCTCAGGTAGTGTAGATTTTAGTTTGTTCAAATCATGGTCCCCGGGGGTAGGGTTTGGCCACAGTAGGGGGATGAAGTTTTACATAGGAATATATAGAGAAATTTTTTTAACTTTCTTCTCAAAAACTATGATGCCAGGAAAGCTCAAATTAAAATGGAAGCATCCTCAGGTAGTGTAGATTTTAGTTTGTTCAAATCATGGTCCCCGGGGATAGGGTCGGGCCACAGTAGGGGGATCAAGTTTTACATAGGAATATATAGAGAAAATCTTTAAACTTTCTTCTCAAAAACTATGATGCCAGGAAAGCTCAAATTAAAATGGAAGCATCCTCAGGTTGTGTAGACTTTAGCTTGTTCAAATGATGGTCCCCGGGGGTAGGGTATGGCCACAGATGGGGGATCAAGTTTTACACTGGAATGTATAGAGAAAATCTTTAAACTTTCTTCTCAAAAACTATGACGCCAGGAAAGCTCAAATTAAAATGGACACATCCTCAGGTAGTGTAGATTTTAGTCTGTTCAAATCATGGTCACCGGGGATAGGGTAGGGCCACAGTAGGGGGATCAAGTTTTACAAAGGAACATATAGAGTAAATCTTTAAACTTTCTTCACAAAAACTATGACGCCAGAAAAGCTCAAATTAAAATGGAAGCATCCTCAGGTAGTGTAGATTTTAGTTGGTTCAAATCATGGTCCCCTGGGGTAGGGTTGGGCCACAGTAGGGGGATCAAGTTTTACATAGGAATATATAGAGAAAATCTTTAAACTTTCTTCTCAAAAAACTATGACGCCAGGAAAGCTCAAATTAAAATGGAAGCATCCTCAGGAAGTGAATATTCTTGTTTGTTCAAATCATTGTCCCCGGGGGTAGGGTTGGGCCACAGTAGGGGTATCAAGTTTTACATAGGAATATATAGAGAAAATCTTTAAACTTTTTTCACAAAAACTATGACGCCAGAAAAGCTCAAATTAAAATGGAAGCATCCTCAAGTAGTGTAGATTTAAGTTTGTTCAAATCATGGTCCCCGGGGATAGGGTTGGGCCACAGTAGGGGGATCAAGTTCTACATAGGAATATATAGAGAAAATCTTTAAACTTTCTTCTCAAAAACTATGACGCCAGGAAAGCTCAAATTAAAATGGAAGCATCCTCAGGTTGTGTAGATTTTAGTTTTTTAAAATCATGGTCCCCAAAGGTAGGGTATACGTAGGGCCACAGTAGGGGGATCAAGTTTTACATAGGAATATATAGAGAAAATCTTTTTAACTTTCTTCTCAAAAACTATGACGCCAGGAAAGCTCAAATTAAAATGGAAGCATCCTCAGGAAGTGAATATTCTTGTTTGTTCAAATCATTGTCCCCGAGGGTAGGGTTGGGCCACAGTAGGGGGATCAAGTTTTACATAGGAATATATAGAGAAAATCTTTAAACTTTCTTCTCAAAAACTATGACGCCAGGAAAGCTGTCATTAAAATGGAAGCATCCTCAGGTAGTGTAGATTTTAGTTTGTTCAAATCATGGTCCCCGGGGATAGGGTTGGGCCACAGTAGGGGGATCAAGTTCTACATAGGAATATATAGAGAAAATCTTTAAACTTTCTTCTCAAAAACTATGACGCAAGGAAAGCTCAAATTAAAATGGAAGCATCCTCAGGTTGTGTAGACTTTAGCTTGTTCAAATGATGGTCCCCGGGGGTAGGGTATGGCCACAGATGGGGGATCAAGTTTTACACTGGAATATATAGAGAAAATCTTTAAACTTTCTTCTCAAAAACTATGACGCCAGGAAAGCTCAAATTAAAATGGACGCATCCTCAGGTAGTGTAGATTTTAGTCTGTTCAAATCATGGTCACCGGGGATAGGGTAGGGCCACAGTAGGGGGATCAAGTTTTACATAGGAACATATAGAGTAAATCTTTCAACTTTCTTCTCAAAAACTATGACGCCAGGAAAGCTCAAATTAAAATGGAAGCATCCTCAGGAAGTGAATATTCTTGTTTGTTCAAATCATTGTCCCCGGGGTTAGGGTTGGGCCACAGTAGGGGGATCAAGTTTTACATAGGAACATATAGAGAAAATCTTTAAACTTTCTTCTCAAAAACTATGACGCCAGGAAAGCTCAAATTAAAATGGAAGCATCCTCAGGTAGTGTAGATTTTAGTTTGTTCAAATCATGGTCCCCGGGGATAGGGTTGGGCCACAGTAGGGGGATCAAGTTCTACATAGGAATATATAGAGAAAATCTTTAAACTTTCTTCTCAAAAACTATGACGCAAGGAAAGCTCAAATTAAAATGGAAGCATCCTCAGGTTGTGTAGACTTTAGCTTGTTCAAATGATGGTCCCCGGGGGTAGGGTATGGCCACAGATGGGGGATCAAGTTTTACACTGGAATATATAGAGAAAATCTTTAAACTTTCTTCTCAAAAACTATGACGCCAGGAAAGCTCAAATTAAAATGGACGCATCCTCAGGTAGTGTAGATTTTAGTCTGTTCAAATCATGGTCACCGGGGATAGGGTAGGGCCACAGTAGGGGGATCAAGTTTTACATAGGAACATATAGAGTAAATCTTTAAACTTTCTTCACAAAAACTATGACGCCAGAAAAGCTCAAATTAAAATGGAAGCATCCTCAGGTAGTGTAGATTTTAGTTTGTTCAAATCATGGTCCCCGGGGGTAGGGTAGGGCCACAGTAGGGGGATCAAGTTTTACATAGGAATATATAGAGAAAATCTTTAAACTTTTTTCTCAAAAACTATGACGCCAGGAAAGCTCAAATTAAAATGGAAGCATCCTCAGGAAGTGAATATTCTTGGTTGTTCAAATCATGGTCAACGGGGGTAGGGTTGGGCCACAATAAGGGGATCAAGTTTTACATAGGAATATATAGAGAAAATCTTTAAACTTTCTTCTTCTCAAAAACTATGACGCCAGGAAAGCTCAAATTAAAATGGAAGCATCCTCAGGAAGTGAATATTCTTGTTTGTTCAAATCATGGTCCCCGGGGGTAGGGTATGGCCACAGTAGGGGGATAAAGTTTTACATTGAAATATATAGAGAAAATCTTTAAACCTACTTCTCAAAAACTATGACGCCACAAAAGCTCAAATTAAAATGGAAGCATCCTCAAGTAGTGTAGATTTTAGTTTGTTCAAATCATGGTCCCCGGGGGTAGGGTTGGGCCACAGTAGGGGGATCAAGTTTTACATAGGAATATATAGAGAAAATCTTTAAACTTTCTTTTCAAAACCTATGACGCCAGGAAAGCTCAAATTAAAATGGAAGCATCTTCTGGTAGTGTAGATTTTAGTTTGTTCAAATCATGGTCCCCGGGGTTAGGGTTGGGCCACAGTAGGGGGATCAAGTTTTACATAGGAATATATAGAGTCTTTAAACTTTCTTTTCAAAACCTATGACGCCAGGAAAGCTCAAATTAAAATGGAAGCATTTTCTGGTAGTGTAGATTTTAGTTTGTTCAAATCATGGTCCCCGGGGTTAGGGTTGGGCCACAGTAGGGGGATCAAGTTTTACATAGGAATATATAGAGAAAATCTTTAAACTTTCTTCTCAAAAACTATGACGCCAGGAAAGCTCAAATTAAAATGAAAGCATCTTCAGGAAGTGAATATTCTTGTTTGTTCAAATCATGGTCCCCGGGGGTAAGGTTGGGCCATAGTAGGGGGATCAAGTTTTACATAGGAATATATAGAGAAAATCTTTAAACCTACTTCTCAAAATCTATGACGCCAGGAAAGTTCAAATTAAAATGGAAGCATCCTCAGGAAGTAAATGTTCTTGTTTGTTCAAATCATAGTCCCCGGGGGTTGGGAAGGGCCACAGTAGGGGGATCCATTTTTACATAAGAATATATAGAGAAAATCTTTGAACTTTCATCTCAAAAACTATGACGCCAGGAAAGCTGTCATTAAAATGGAAGCATCCTCAGGTAGTGTAGATTTTAGTCTGTTCAAATCATGGTCCCCGGGGGTAGGGTAGGGCCACAGTAGGGGGATCAAGTTTTACATAGTAATATATAGAGAAAATATTTTAACTTTCTTCTCAAAAACTATGATGCCAGGAAAGCTCAAATTAAAATGGAAGCATCCTCAGGTAGTGTAGATGTTAGTTTGTTCAAATCATGGTCCCCAGGGATAGGGTCGGGCCACAGTAGGGGGATCAAGTTTTACACAGGAATATATAGAGAAAATCTTTAAACTTTCTTCTCAAAAACTATGACGCCAGGAAAGCTCAAATTAAAATGGAAGCATCCTCAGGTTGTATAGACTTTAGTTTGTTCAAATCATGGTCCCCGGGGGTAGGGTATGGCCACAGTAGGGGGATAAAGTTTTACATTGAAATATATAGAGAAAATCTTTAAACCTACTTCTCAAAAACTATGACGCCAGGAAAGTTCAAATTAAAATGGAAACATCCTCAAGAAGTCAATATTCTTGTTTGTTCAAATCATGGTCCACGGGGGTAGGGTAGGGCCGAGGTAGGGGGATCAAGTTTTACATAGGAATATATAGAGAAAATCTTTAAACTTTCATCTCAAAAACTATGACGCCAGGAAAGCTGACATTAAAATGGAAGCATCCTCAGGTAGTGTAGATTTTAGTTTGTTCAAATCATGGTCCCCGGGGGTAGGGTTTGGCCACAGTAGGGGGATGAAGTTTTACATAGGAATATATAGAGAAATTTTTTTAACTTTCTTCTCAAAAACTATGATGCCAGGAAAGCTCAAATTAAAATGGAAGCATCCTCAGGTAGTGTAGATTTTAGTTTGTTCAAATCATGGTCCCCGGGGATAGGGTCGGGCCACAGTAGGGGGATCAAGTTTTACATAGGAATATATAGAGAAAATCTTTAAACTTTCTTCTCAAAAACTATGATGCCAGGAAAGCTCAAATTAAAATGGAAGCATCCTCAGGTTGTGTAGACTTTAGCTTGTTCAAATGATGGTCCCCGGGGGTAGGGTATGGCCACAGATGGGGGATCAAGTTTTACACTGGAATGTATAGAGAAAATCTTTAAACTTTCTTCTAAAAAACTATGACGCCAGGAAAGCTCAAATTAAAATGGACACATCCTCAGGTAGTGTAGATTTTAGTCTGTTCAAATCATGGTCACCGGGGATAGGGTAGGGCCACAGTAGGGGGATCAAGTTTTACAAAGGAACATATAGAGTAAATCTTTAAACTTTTTCACAAAAACTATGACGCCAGAAAAGCTCAAATTAAAATGGAAGCATCCTCAGGTAGTGTAGATTTTAGTTGGTTCAAATCATGGTCCCCTGGGGTAGGGTTGGGCCACAGTAGGGGGATCAAGTTTTACATAGGAATATATAGAGAAAATCTTTAAACTTTCTTCTCAAAAAACTATGACGCCAGGAAAGCTCAAATTAAAATGGAAGCATCCTCAGGAAGTGAATATTCTTGTTTGTTCAAATCATTGTCCCCGGGGGTAGGGTTGGGCCACAGTAGGGGTATCAAGTTTTACATAGGAATATATAGAGAAAATCTTTAAACTTTCTTCACAAAAACTATGACGCCAGAAAAGCTCAAATTAAAATGGAAGCATCCTCAGGAAGTGTAGACTTTAGCTTGTTCAAATGATGGTCCCCGGGGGTAGGGTATGGCCACAGATGGGGGATCAAGTTTTACACTGGAATATATAGAGAAAATCTTTAAACTTTCTTCTCAAAAACTATGACGCCAGGAAAGCTCAAATTAAAATGGACGCATCCTCAGGTAGTGTAGATTTTAGTCTGTTCAAATCATGGTCACCGGGGATAGGGTAGGGCCACAGTAGGGGGATCAAGTTTTACATAGGAACATATAGAGTAAATCTTTAAACTTTCTTCACAAAAACTATGACGCCAGAAAAGCTCAAATTAAAATGGAAGCATCCTCAGGTAGTGTAGATTTTAGTTTGTTCAAATCATGGTCCCCGGGGGTAGGGTAGGGCCACAGTAGGGGGATCAAGTTTTACATAGGAATATATAGAGAAAATCTTTAAACTTTTTTCTCAAAAACTATGACGCCAGGAAAGCTCAAATTAAAATGGAAGCATCCTCAGGAAGTGAATATTCTTGGTTGTTCAAATCATGGTCAACGGGGGTAGGGTTGGGCCACAATAAGGGGATCAAGTTTTACATAGGAATATATAGAGAAAATCTTTAAACTTTCTTCTTCTCAAAAACTATGACGCCAGGAAAGCTCAAATTAAAATGGAAGCATCCTCAGGAAGTGAATATTCTTGTTTGTTCAAATCATGGTCCCCGGGGGTAGGGTATGGCCACAGTAGGGGGATAAAGTTTTACATTGAAATATATAGAGAAAATCTTTAAACCTACTTCTCAAAAACTATGACGCCACAAAAGCTCAAATTAAAATGGAAGCATCCTCAAGTAGTGTAGATTTTAGTTTGTTCAAATCATGGTCCCCGGGGGTAGGGTTGGGCCACAGTAGGGGGATCAAGTTTTACATAGGAATATATAGAGAAAATCTTTAAACTTTCTTTTCAAAACCTATGACGCCAGGAAAGCTCAAATTAAAATGGAAGCATCTTCTGGTAGTGTAGATTTTAGTTTGTTCAAATCATGGTCCCCGGGGTTAGGGTTGGGCCACAGTAGGGGGATCAAGTTTTACATAGGAATATATAGAGTCTTTAAACTTTCTTTTCAAAACCTATGACGCCAGGAAAGCTCAAATTAAAATGGAAGCATTTTCTGGTAGTGTAGATTTTAGTTTGTTCAAATCATGGTCCCCGGGGTTAGGGTTGGGCCACAGTAGGGGGATCAAGTTTTACATAGGAATATATAGAGAAAATCTTTAAACTTTCTTCTCAAAAACTATGACGCCAGGAAAGCTCAAATTAAAATGAAAGCATCTTCAGGAAGTGAATATTCTTGTTTGTTCAAATCATGGTCCCCGGGGGTAAGGTTGGGCCATAGTAGGGGGATCAAGTTTTACATAGGAATATATAGAGAAAATCTTTAAACCTACTTCTCAAAATCTATGACGCCAGGAAAGTTCAAATTAAAATGGAAGCATCCTCAGGAAGTAAATGTTCTTGTTTGTTCAAATCATAGTCCCCGGGGGTTGGGAAGGGCCACAGTAGGGGGATCCATTTTTACATAAGAATATATAGAGAAAATCTTTGAACTTTCATCTCAAAAACTATGACGCCAGGAAAGCTGTCATTAAAATGGAAGCATCCTCAGGTAGTGTAGATTTTAGTCTGTTCAAATCATGGTCCCCGGGGGTAGGGTAGGGCCACAGTAGGGGGATCAAGTTTTACATAGTAATATATAGAGAAAATATTTTAACTTTCTTCTCAAAAACTATGATGCCAGGAAAGCTCAAATTAAAATGGAAGCATCCTCAGGTAGTGTAGATGTTAGTTTGTTCAAATCATGGTCCCCAGGGATAGGGTCGGGCCACAGTAGGGGGATCAAGTTTTACACAGGAATATATAGAGAAAATCTTTAAACTTTCTTCTCAAAAACTATGACGCCAGGAAAGCTCAAATTAAAATGGAAGCATCCTCAGGTTGTATAGACTTTAGTTTGTTCAAATCATGGTCCCCGGGGGTAGGGTATGGCCACAGTAGGGGGATAAAGTTTTACATTGAAATATATAGAGAAAATCTTTAAACCTACTTCTCAAAAACTATGACGCCAGGAAAGTTCAAATTAAAATGGAAACATCCTCAAGAAGTCAATATTCTTGTTTGTTCAAATCATGGTCCACGGGGGTAGGGTAGGGCCGAGGTAGGGGGATCAAGTTTTACATAGGAATATATAGAGAAAATCTTTAAACTTTCATCTCAAAAACTATGACGCCAGGAAAGCTGACATTAAAATGGAAGCATCCTCAGGTAGTGTAGATTTTAGTTTGTTCAAATCATGGTCCCCGGGGGTAGGGTTTGGCCACAGTAGGGGGATGAAGTTTTACATAGGAATATATAGAGAAATTTTTTTAACTTTCTTCTCAAAAACTATGATGCCAGGAAAGCTCAAATTAAAATGGAAGCATCCTCAGGTAGTGTAGATTTTAGTTTGTTCAAATCATGGTCCCCGGGGATAGGGTCGGGCCACAGTAGGGGGATCAAGTTTTACATAGGAATATATAGAGAAAATCTTTAAACTTTCTTCTCAAAAACTATGATGCCAGGAAAGCTCAAATTAAAATGGAAGCATCCTCAGGTTGTGTAGACTTTAGCTTGTTCAAATGATGGTCCCCGGGGGTAGGGTATGGCCACAGATGGGGGATCAAGTTTTACACTGGAATGTATAGAGAAAATCTTTAAACTTTCTTCTAAAAAACTATGACGCCAGGAAAGCTCAAATTAAAATGGACACATCCTCAGGTAGTGTAGATTTTAGTCTGTTCAAATCATGGTCACCGGGGATAGGGTAGGGCCACAGTAGGGGGATCAAGTTTTACAAAGGAACATATAGAGTAAATCTTTAAACTTTTTCACAAAAACTATGACGCCAGAAAAGCTCAAATTAAAATGGAAGCATCCTCAGGTAGTGTAGATTTTAGTTGGTTCAAATCATGGTCCCCTGGGGTAGGGTTGGGCCACAGTAGGGGGATCAAGTTTTACATAGGAATATATAGAGAAAATCTTTAAACTTTCTTCTCAAAAAACTATGACGCCAGGAAAGCTCAAATTAAAATGGAAGCATCCTCAGGAAGTGAATATTCTTGTTTGTTCAAATCATTGTCCCCGGGGGTAGGGTTGGGCCACAGTAGGGGTATCAAGTTTTACATAGGAATATATAGAGAAAATCTTTAAACTTTCTTCACAAAAACTATGACGCCAGAAAAGCTCAAATTAAAATGGAAGCATCCTCAGGTAGTGTAGATTTTAGTTTGTTCAAATCATGGTCCCCGGGGGTAGGGTTGGGCCACAGTAGGGGGATCAAGTTCTACATAGGAATATATAGAGAAAATCTTTAAACTTTCTTCTCAAAAACTATGACGCAAGGAAAGCTCAAATTAAAATGGAAGCATCCTCAGGTTGTGTAGATTTTAGTTTTTTAAAATCATGGTCCCCAAAGGTAGGGTATACGTAGGGCCACAGTAGGGGGATCAAGTTTTACATAGGAATATATAGAGAAAATCTTTTTAACTTTCTTCTCAAAAACTATGACGCCAGGAAAGCTCAAATTAAAATGGAAGCATCCTCAGGAAGTGAATATTCTTGTTTGTTCAAATCATTGTCCCCGAGGGTAGGGTTGGGCCACAGTAGGGGGATCAAGTTTTACATAGGAATATATAGAGAAAATCTTTAAACTTTCTTCTCAAAAACTATGACGCCAGGAAAGCTCAAATTAAAATGGAAGCATCCTCAGGTAGTGTAGATTTTAGTTTGTTCAAATCATGGTCCCCGGGGATAGGGTTGGGCCACAGTAGGGGGATCAAGTTCTACATAGGAATATATAGAGAAAATCTTTAAACTTTCTTCTCAAAAACTATGACGCAAGGAAAGCTCAAATTAAAATGGAAGCATCCTCAGGTTGTGTAGACTTTAGCTTGTTCAAATGATGGTCCCCGGGGGTAGGGTATGGCCACAGATGGGGGATCAAGTTTTACACTGGAATATATAGAGAAAATCTTTAAACTTTCTTCTCAAAAACTATGACGCCAGGAAAGCTCAAATTAAAATGGACGCATCCTCAGGTAGTGTAGATTTTAGTCTGTTCAAATCATGGTCACCGGGGATAGGGTAGGGCCACAGTAGGGGGATCAAGTTTTACATAGGAACATATAGAGTAAATCTTTCAACTTTCTTCTCAAAAACTATGACGCCAGGAAAGCTCAAATTAAAATGGAAGCATCCTCAGGAAGTGAATATTCTTGTTTGTTCAAATCATTGTCCCCGGGGGTAGGGTTGGGCCACAGTAGGGGGATCAAGTTTTACATAGGAACATATAGAGAAAATCTTTAAACTTTCTTCTCAAAAACTATGACGCCAGGAAAGCTCAAATTAAAATGGAAGCATCCTCAGGTAGTGTAGATTTTAGTTTGTTCAAATCATGGTCCCCGGGGATAGGGTTGGGCCACAGTAGGGGGATCAAGTTCTACATAGGAATTTATAGAGAAAATCTTTAAACTTTCTTCTCAAAAACTATGACGCAAGGAAAGCTCAAATTAAAATGGAAGCATCCTCAGGTTGTGTAGACTTTAGCTTGTTCAAATGATGGTCCCCGGGGGTAGGGTATGGCCACAGATGGGGGATCAAGTTTTACACTGGAATATATAGAATAAATCTTTAAACTTTCTTCTCAAAAACTATGACGCCAGGAAAGCTCAAATTAAAATGGACGCATCCTCAGGTAGTGTAGATTTTAGTCTGTTCAAATCATGGTCACCGGGGATAGGGTAGGGCCACAGTAGGGGGATCAAGTTTTACATAGGAACATATAGAGTAAATCTTTAAACTTTCTTCACAAAAACTATGACGCCAGAAAAGCTCAAATTAAAATGGAAGCATCCTCAGGTAGTGTAGATTTTAGTTGGTTCAAATCATGGTCCCCTGGGGTAGGGTTGGGCTACAGTAGGGGGATCAAGTTTTACATAGGAATATATAGAGAAAATCTTTAAACTTTCTTCTCAAAAACAATGACGCCAGGAAAGCTCAAATTAAAATGGAAGCATCCTCAGGAAGTGAATATTCTTGTTTGTTCAAATCATTGTCCCCGGGGGTAGGGTTGGGCCACAGTAGGGGGATCAAGTTTTACATAGGAATATATGGAGAAAATCTTTAAACTTTCTTCTCAAAAACTATGACGCCAGGAAAGCTCAAATTAAAATGGAAGCATCCTCAGGAAGTGAATATTCTTGTTTGTTCAAATCATTGTCCCCGGGGGTAGGGTTGGGCCACAGTAGGGGGATCAAGTTTTACATAGGAACATATAGAGAAAATCTTTAAACTTTCTTCTCAAAAACTATGACGCCAGGAAAGCTCAAATTAAAATGGAAACATATTCAGGTAGTGTAGATTTTAGTTTGTTCAAGTCATGGTCACCGGGGGTAGGGTAGGGCCACAGTAGGGGGATCAAGTTTTACATAGGAATATATAGAGAAAATCTTTAAACTTTCTTCTCAAAAACTCTGATGCCAGGAAAGCTCAAATTAAAATGGAAGCATCCTCAGGTAGTGTAGATTTTAGTTTGTTCAAATCATGGTCCCCGGGGATAGGGTTGGGCCACAGTAGGGGGATCAAGTTCTACATAGGAATATATAGAGAAAATCTTTAAACTTTCTTCTCAAAAACTATGACGCAAGGAAAGCTCAAATTAAAATGGAAGCATCCTCAGGTTGTGTAGATTTTAGTTTTTTAAAATCATGGTCCCCAAAGGTAGGGTATACGTAGGGCCACAGTAGGGGGATCAAGTTTTACATAGGAATATATAGAGAAAATCTTTTTAACTTTCTTCTCAAAAACTATGACGCCAGGAAAGCTCAAATTCAAATGGAAGCATCCTCAGGAAGTGAATATTCTTGTTTGTTCAAATCATGGTCAACGGGGGTAAGGTTGGGCCATAGTAGGGGGATCAAGTTTTACATAGGAATATATAGAGAAAATCTTTAAACCTACTTCTCAAAAACTATGACGCCAGGAAAGTTCAAATTAAAATGGAAGCATCCTCAGGAAGTAAATGTTCTTGTTTGTTCAAATCATAGTCCCCGGGGGTTGGGAAGGGCCACAGTAGGGGGATCCATTTTTACATAAGAATATATAGAGAAAATCTTTGAACTTTCTTCTCAAAAACTATGACGCCAGGAAAGCTGTCATTAAAATGGAAGCATCCTCAGGTAGTGTAGATTTTAGTTTGTTCAAATCATGGTCCCCGGGGGTAGGGTAGGGCCACAGTAGGGGGATCAAGTTTTACATAGTAATATATAGAGAAAAATTTTTAACTTTCTTCTCAAAAACTATGATGCCAGGAAAGCTCAAATTAAAATGGAAGCATCCTGAGGTAGTGTAGATGTTAGTTTGTTCAAATCATGGTCCCCAGGGATAGGGTCGGGCCACAGTAGGGGGATCAAGTTTTACACAGGAATATATAGAGAAAATCTTTAAACTTTCTTCTCAAAAACTATGACGCCAGGAAAGCTCAAATTAAAATGGAAGCATCCTCAGGTTGTATAGACTTTAGTTTGTTCAAATTATGGTCCCCGGGGGTAGGGTATCGCCACAGTAGGGGGATCAAGTTTTACATAGGAATATATAGAGAAAATCTTTAAACTTTCTTCTCAAAAAACTATGACGCCAGGAAAGCTCAAATTAAAATGGAAGCATCCTCAGGAAGTGAATATTCTTGTTTGTTCAAATCATTGTCCCCGGGGGTAGGGTTGGGCCACAGTAGGGGTATCAAGTTTTACATAGGAATATATAGAGAAAATCTTTAAACTTTCTTCACAAAAACTATGACGCCAGAAAAGCTCAAATTAAAATGGAAGCATCCTCAGGTAGTGTAGATTTTAGTTTGTTCAAATCATGGTCCCCGGGGATAGGGTTGGGCCACAGTAGGGGGATCAAGTTCTACATAGGAATATATAGAGAAAATCTTTAAACTTTCTTCTCAAAAACTATGACGCAAGGAAAGCTCAAATTAAAATGGAAACATCCTCAGGTTGTGTAGATTTTAGTTTTTTAAAATCATGGTCCCCAAAGGTAGGGTATACGTAGGGCCACAGTAGGGGGATCAAGTTTTACATAGGAATATATAGAGAAAATCTTTTTAACTTTCTTCTCAAAAACTATGACGCCAGGAAAGCTCAAATTAAAATGGAAGCATCCTCAGGAAGTGAATATTCTTGTTTGTTCAAATCATTGTCCCCGAGGGTAGGGTTGGGCCACAGTAGGGGGATCAAGTTTTACATAGGAATATATAGAGAAAATCTTTAAACTTTCTTCTCAAAAACTATGACGCCAGGAAAGCTCAAATTAAAATGGAAGCATCCTCAGGTAGTGTAGATTTTAGTTTGTTCAAATCATGGTCCCCGGGGATAGGGTTGGGCCACAGTAGGGGGATCAAGTTCTACATAGGAATATATAGAGAAAATCTTTAAACTTTCTTCTCAAAAACTATGACGCAAGGAAAGCTCAAATTAAAATGGAAGCATCCTCAGGTTGTGTAGACTTTAGCTTGTTCAAATGATGGTCCCCGGGGGTAGGGTATGGCCACAGATGGGGGATCAAGTTTTACACTGGAATATATAAAGAAAATCTTTAAACTTTCTTCTCAAAAACTATGACGCCAGGAAAGCTCAAATTAAAATGGACGCATCCTCAGGTAGTGTAGATTTTAGTCTGTTCAAATCATGGTCACCGGGGATAGGGTAGGGCCACAGTAGGGGGATCAAGTTTTACATAGGAACATATAGAGTAAATCTTTAAACTTTCTTCTCAAAAACTATGACGCCAGGAAAGCTCAAATTAAAATGGAAGCATCCTCAGGAAGTGAATATTCTTGTTTGTTCAAATCATTGTCCCCGGGGGTAGGGTTGGGCCACAGTAGGGGGATCAAGTTTTACATAGGAACATATAGAGAAAATCTTTAAACTTTCTTCTCAAAAACTATGACGCCAGGAAAGCTCAAATTAAAATGGAAGCATCCTCAGGTAGTGTAGATTTTAGTTTGTTCAAATCATGGTCCCCGGGGATAGGGTTGGGCCACAGTAGGGGGATCAAAGTTCTACATAGGAATATATAGAGAAAATCTTTAAACTTTCTTCTCAAAAACTATGACGCAAGGAAAGCTCAAATTAAAATGGAAGCATCCTCAGGTTGTGTAGACTTTAGCTTGTTCAAATGATGGTCCCCGGGGGTAGGGTATGGCCACAGATGGGGGATCAAGTTTTACACTGGAATATATAGAGAAAATCTTTAAACTTTCTTCTCAAAAACTATGACGCCAGGAAAGCTCAAATTAAAATGGACGCATCCTCAGGTAGTGTAGATTTTAGTCTGTTCAAATCATGGTCACCGGGGATAGGGTAGGGCCACAGTAGGGGGATCAAGTTTTACATAGGAACATATAGAGTAAATCTTTAAACTTTCTTCACAAAAACTATGACGCCAGAAAAGCTCAAATTAAAATGGAAGCATCCTCAGGTAGTGTAGATTTTAGTTGGTTCAAATCATGGTCCCCTGGGGTAGGGTTGGGCTACAGTAGGGGGATCAAGTTTTACATAGGAATATATAGAGAAAATCTTTAAACTTTCTTCTCAAAAACAATGACGCCAGGAAAGCTCAAATTAAAATGGAAGCATCCTCAGGAAGTGAATATTCTTGTTTGTTCAAATCATTGTCCCCGGGGGTAGGGTTGGGCCACAGTAGGGGGATCAAGTTTTACATAGGAATATATGGAGAAAATCTTTAAACATTCTTCTCAAAAACTATGACGCCAGGAAAGCTCAAATTAAAATGGAAGCATCCTCAGGAAGTGAATATTCTTGTTTGTTCAAATCATTGTCCCCGGGGGTAGGGTTGGGCCACAGTAGGGGGATCAAGTTTTACATAGGAACATATAGAGAAAATCTTTAAACTTTCTTCTCAAAAACTATGACGCCAGGAAAGCTCAAATTAAAATGGAAACATATTCAGGTAGTGTAGATTTTAGTTTGTTCAAGTCATGGTCACCGGGGGTAGGGTAGGGCCACAGTAGGGGGATCAAGTTTTACATAGGAATATATAGAGAAAATCTTTAAACTTTCTTCTCAAAAACTCTGATGCCAGGAAAGCTCAAATTAAAATGGAAGCATCCTCAGGTAGTGTAGATTTTAGTTTGTTCAAATCATGGTCCCCGGGGATAGGGTTGGGCCACAGTAGGGGGATCAAGTTCTACATAGGAATATATAGAGAAAATCTTTAAACTTTCTTCTCAAAAACTATGACGCAAGGAAAGCTCAAATTAAAATGGAAGCATCCTCAGGTTGTGTAGATTTTAGTTTTTTAAAATCATGGTCCACAAAGGTAGGGTATACGTAGGGCCACAGTAGGGGGATCAAGTTTTACATAGGAATATATAGAGAAAATCTTTTTAACTTTCTTCTCAAAAACTATGACGCCAGGAAAGCTCAAATTCAAATGGAAGCATCCTCAGGAAGTGAATATTCTTGTTTGTTCAAATCATGGTCAACGGGGGTAGGGTTGGGCCACAGTAAGGGGATCAAGTTTTACATAGGAATATATAGAGAAAATCTTTAAACTTTCTCCTCAAAAACAATGACGCCAGGAAAGCTCAAATTAAAATGGAAGCATCCTCAGGAAGTGAATATTCTTGTTTGTTCAAATCATTGTCCCCGGGGGTAGGGTTGGGCCACAGTAGGGGGATCAAGTTTTACATAGGAATATATGGAGAAAATCTTTAAACATTCTTCTCAAAAACTATGACGCCAGGAAAGCTCAAATTAAAATGGAAGCATCCTCAGGAAGTGAATATTCTTGTTTGTTCAAATCATTGTCCCCGGGGGTAGGGTTGGGCCACAGTAGGGGGATCAAGTTTTACATAGGAACATATAGAGAAAATCTTTAAACTTTCTTCTCAAAAACTATGACGCCAGGAAAGCTCAAATTAAAATGGAAACATATTCAGGTAGTGTAGATTTTAGTTTGTTCAAGTCATGGTCACCGGGGGTAGGGTAGGGCCACAGTAGGGGGATCAAGTTTTACATAGGAATATATAGAGAAAATCTTTAAACTTTCTTCTCAAAAACTCTGATGCCAGGAAAGCTCAAATTAAAATGGAAGCATCCTCAGGTAGTGTAGATTTTAGTTTGTTCAAATCATGGTCCCCGGGGATAGGGTTGGGCCACAGTAGGGGGATCAAGTTCTACATAGGAATATATAGAGAAAATCTTTAAACTTTCTTCTCAAAAACTATGACGCAAGGAAAGCTCAAATTAAAATGGAAGCATCCTCAGGTTGTGTAGATTTTAGTTTTTTAAAATCATGGTCCACAAAGGTAGGGTATACGTAGGGCCACAGTAGGGGGATCAAGTTTTACATAGGAATATATAGAGAAAATCTTTTTAACTTTCTTCTCAAAAACTATGACGCCAGGAAAGCTCAAATTCAAATGGAAGCATCCTCAGGAAGTGAATATTCTTGTTTGTTCAAATCATGGTCAACGGGGGTAGGGTTGGGCCACAGTAAGGGGATCAAGTTTTACATAGGAATATATAGAGAAAATCTTTAAACTTTCTTCTTCTCAAAAACTATGACGCCAGGAAAGCTCAAATTAAAATGAAAGCATCCTCAGGAAGTGAATATTCTTGTTTGTTCAAATCATGGTCAACGGGGGTAGGGTTGGGCCACAGTAAGGGGATCAAGTTTTACATAGGAATATATAGAGAAAATCTTTAAACTTTCTTTTCAAAAACTATGACGCCACAAAAGCTCAAATTAAAATGGAAGCATCCTCAAGTAGTGTAGATTTTAGTTTGTTCAAATCATGGTCCCCGGGGGTAGGGTTGGGCCACAGTAGGGGGATCAAGTTTTACATAGGAATATATAGAGAAAATCTTTAAACTTTCTTCTAAAAAACTATGACGCCAGGAAAGCTCAAATTAAAATGGAAGCATCTTCTGGTAGTGTAGATTTTAGTTTGTTCAAATCATGGTCCCCGGGGGTAGGGTTGGGCCACAGTAGGGGGATCAAGTTTTACATAGGAATATATAGAGAAAATCTTTAAACTTTCTTTTCAAAACCTATGACGCCAGGAAAGCTCAAATTAAAATGGAAGCATCTTCTGGTAGTGTAGATTTTAGTTTGTTCAAATCATGGTCCCCGGGGTTAGGGTTGGGCCACAGTAGGGGGATCAAGTTTTACATAGGAATATATAGAGAAAATCTTTAAACTTTCTTTTCAAAACCTATGACGCCAGGAAAGCTCAAATTAAAATGAAAGCATCTTCAGGAAGTGAATATTCTTGTTTGTTCAAATCATGGTCCCCGGGGGTAAGGTTGGGCCATAGTAGGGGGATCAAGTTTTACATAGGAATATATAGAGAAAATCTTTAAACCTACTTCTCAAAAACTATGACGCCAGGAAAGTTCAAATTAAAATGGAAGCATCCTCAGGAAGTAAATGTTCTTGTTTGTTCAAATCATAGTCCCCGGGGGTTGGGAAGGGCCACAGTAGGGGGATCCATTTTTACATAAGAATATATAGAGAAAATCTTTGAACTTTCTTCTCAAAAACTATGACGCCAGGAAAGCTGTCATTAAAATGGAAGCATCCTCAGGTAGTGTAGATTTTAGTTTGTTCAAATCATGGTCCCCGGGGGTAGGGTAGGGCCACAGTAGGGGGATCAAGTTTTACATAGTAATATATAGAGAAAAAAATTTAACTTTCTTCTCAAAAACTATGATGCCAGGAAAGCTCAAATTAAAATGGAAGCATCCTCAGGTAGTGTAGATGTTAGTTTGTTCAAATCATGGTCCCCAGGGATAGGGTCGGGCCACAGTAGGGGGATCAAGTTTTACACAGGAATATATAGAGAAAATCTTTAAACTTTCTTCTCAAAAACTATGACGCCAGGAAAGCTCAAATTAAAATGGAAGCATCCTCAGGTTGTATAGACTTTAGTTTGTTCAAATCATGGTCCCCGGGGGTAGGGTATGGCCACAGTAGGGGGATAAAGTTTTACATTGAAATATATAGAGAAAATCTTTAAACCTACTTCTCAAAAACTATGACGCCAGGAAAGTTCAAATTAAAATGGAAACATCCTCAGGAAGTCAATATTCTTGTTTGTTCAAATCATGGTCCACGGGGGTAGGGTAGGGCCGAGGTAGGGGGATCAAGTTTTACATAGGAATATATAGAGAAAATCTTTAAACTTTCTTCTCAAAAACTATGACGCCAGGAAAGCTGACATTAAAATGGAAGCATCCTCAGGTAGTGTAGATTTTAGTTTGTTCAAATCATGGTCCCCGGGGGTAGGGTTTGGCCACAGTAGGGGGATGAAGTTTTACATAGGAATATGTAGAGAAAATTTTTTAACTTTCTTCTCAAAAACTATGATGCCAGGAAAGCTCAAATTAAAATAGAAGCATCCTCAGGTAGTGTAGATTTTAGTTTGTTCAAATCATGGTCCCCGGGGATAGGGTCGGGCCACAGTAGGGGGATCAAGTTTTACATAGGAATATATAGAGAAAATCTTTAAACTTTCTTCTCAAAAACTATGATGCCAGGAAAGCTCAAATTAAAATGGAAGCATCCTCAGGTTGTGTAGACTTTAGCTTGTTCAAATGATGGTCCCCGGGGGTAGGGTATGGCCACAGATGGGGGATCAAGTTTTACACTGGAATATATAGAGAAAATCTTTAAACTTTCTTCTCAAAAACTATGACGCCAGGAAAGCTCAAATTAAAATGGACACATCCTCAGGTAGTGTAGATTTTAGTCTGTTCAAATCATGGTCACCGGGGATAGGGTAGGGCCACAGTAGGGGGATCAAGTTTTACATAGGAACATATAGAGTAAATCTTTAAACTTTCTTCACAAAAACTATGACGCCAGAAAAGCTCAAATTAAAATGGAAGCATCCTCAGGTAGTGTAGATTTTAGTTTGTTCAAATCATGGTCCCCAGGGGTAGGGTTGGGCCACAGTAGGGGGCATCAAGTTTTACGAAGGAATATATAGAGAAAATCTTTAAACTTTCTTCTCAAAAACTATGACGCCAGGAAAGCTCAAATTAAAATAGAAGCATCCTCAGGTAGTGAATATTCTTGTTTGTTCAAATCATGGTCCCCGGGGGTAGGGTAGGGCCACAGTAGGGGGATCAAGTTTTACATAGGAATATATAGAGAAAATCTTTAAACGTTCTTCTCAAAAACTATGACGCCAGGAAAGCTCAAATAAAAATGGAAGCATCCTTAGGTAGTGTAGATTTTAGTTTGTTCAAATCATGGTCCCCGGGGGTAGGGTTGGGCCACAGTAGGGGGATCAAGTTTTACATAGGAATATATAGAGAAAATCTTTAAACTTTCTTCTCAAAAACTATGACGCCAGGAAAGCTCAAATTAAAATGGAAGCATCCTCAGGTAGTGAATATTCTTGTTTGTTCAAATCATGGTCCCCGGGGGTAGGGTTGGGCCACAGTAGGGGGATCAAGTTTTACATTGGAATATATAGAGAAAATCTTTAAACTTTCTTTTCAAAACCTATGACGCCAGGAAAACTCAAATTAAAATGGAAGCATCTTCTGGTAGTGTAGATTTTTGTTTGTTCAAATCATGGTCCCCGGGGGTAGGGTATGGCCACAGTAGGGGGATCAAGTTTTACATAGGAATATATAGAGAAAATCTTTAAACTTTCTTTTCAAGAACAATGACGCCAGGAAAGCTCCAATTAAAATGGAAGCATCCTCAGGTAGTGTAGATTTTAGTTTGTTCAAATCATGGTCCCCAGGGGTAGGGTTGAGCCACAGTAGGGGGCATCAAGTTTTACATAGGAATATATAGAGAAAATCTTTAAACTTTCTTCTCAAAAACTATGACGCCAGGAAAGCTCAAATTAAAATGGAAGCATCCTCAGGTAGTGAATATTCTTGTTTGTTCAAATCATGGTCCCCGGGGGTAGGGTTGGGCCACAGTAGGGGGATCAAGTTTTACATTGGAATATATAGAGAAAATCTTTAAACTTTCTTTTCAAAACCTATGACGCCAGGAAAACTCAAATTAAAATGGAAGCATCTTCTGGTAGTGTAGATTTTTGTTTGTTCAAATCATGGTCCCCGGGGGTAGGGTATGGCCACAGTAGGGGGATCAAGTTTTACATAGGAATATATAGAGAAAATCTTTAAACTTTCTTTTCAAGAACAATGACGCCAGGAAAGCTCCAATTAAAATGGAAGCATCCTCAGGTAGTGTAGATTTTAGTTTGTTCAAATCATGGTCCCCAGGGGTAGGGTTGAGCCACAGTAGGGGGCATCAAGTTTTACATAGGAATATATAGAGAAAATCTTTAAACTTTCTTCTCAAAAACTATGACGCCAGGAAAGCTCAAATTAAAATGGAAGCATCCTCAGGTAGTGTAGATTTTAGTTTGTTCAAATCATGGTCCCCGGGGATAGGGTTGGGCCACAGTAGGGGGATCAAGTTTTACATAGGAATATATAGAGAAAATCTTTAAACTTTCTTCTAAAAAACTATGACGCCAGGAAAGCTCAAATTAAAATGGAAGCATCCTTAGGTAGTGAATATTCTTTTTTGTTCAAATCATGGTCCCCGGGGGTAGGGTTGGGCCACAGTAGGGGGATCAAGTTTTACATAGGAATATATAGAGAAAATCTTTCAACTTTCTTCTCAAAAACTATGACGCCAGGAAAGCTCAAATAAAAATGGAAGCATCCTTAGGTAGTGTAGATTTTAGTTTGTTCAAATCATGGTCCCCGGGGGTAGGGTAGGGCCACAGTAGGGGGATCAAGTTTTACATAGGAATATATAGAGAAAATCTTTAAACTTTTTTCTCAAAAACTATGACGCCAGGAAAGCTCAAATTAAAATGGAAGCATCCTCAGGAAGTGAATATTCTTGTTTGTTCAAATCATGGTCAACGGGGGTAGGGTTGGGCCACAGTAAGGGGATCAAGTTTTACATAGGAATATATAGAGAAAATCTTTAAACTTTCTTCTTCTCAAAAACTATGACGCCAGGAAAGCTCAAATTAAAATGGAAGCATCCTCAGGAAGTGAATATTCTTGTTTGTTCAAATCATGGTCAACGGGGGTAGGGTTGGGCCACAGTAAGGGGATCAAGTTTTACATAGGAATATATAGAGAAAATCTTTAAACTTTCTTTTCAAAAACTATGACGCCACAAAAGCTCAAATTAAAATGGAAGCATCCTCAAGTAGTGTAGATTTTAGTTTGTTCAAATCATGGTCCCCGGGGGTAGGGTTGGGCCACAGTAGGGGGATCAAGTTTTACATAGGAATATATACAGAAAATCTTTAAACTTTCTTTTCAAAACCTATGACGCCAGGAAAGCTCAAATTAAAATGGAAGCATCTTCTGGTAGTGTAGATTTTAGTTTGTTCAAATCATGGTCCCCGGGGTTAGGGTTGGGCCACAGTAGGGGGGTCATGTTTTACATAGGAATATATAGAGAAAATCTTTAAACTTTCTTTTCAAAACCTATGACGCCAGGAAAGCTCAAATTAAAATGGAAGCATCTTCTGGTAGTGTAGATTTTTGTTTGTTCAAATCATGGTCCCCGGGGTTAGGGTTGGGCCACAGTAGGGGGATCAAGTTTTACATAGGAATATATAGAGAAAATCTTTAAACTTTCTTCTCAAAAACTATGACGCCAGGAAAGCTCAAATTAAAATGAAAGCATCTTCAGGAAGTGAATATTCTTGTTTGTTCAAATCATGGTCCCCGGGGGTAAGGTTGGGCCATAGTAGGGGGATCAAGTTTTACATAGGAATATATAGAGAAAATCTTTAAACCTACTTCTCAAAATCTATGACGCCAGGAAAGTTCAAATTAAAATGGAAGCATCCTCAGGAAGTAAATGTTCTTGTTTGTTCAAATCATAGTCCCCGGGGGTTGGGAAGGGCCACAGTAGGGGGATCCATTTTTACATAAGAATATATAGAGAAAATCTTTGAACTTTCTTCTCAAAAACTATGCCGCCAGGAAAGCTGTCATTAAAATGGAAGCATCCTCAGGTAGTGTAGATTTTAGTCTGTTCAAATCATGGTCCCCGGGGGTAGGGTAGGGCCACAGTAGGGGGATCAAGTTTTACATAGTAATATATAGAGAAAATATTTTAACTTTCTTCTCAAAAACTATGATGCCAGGAAAGCTCAAATTAAAATGGAAGCATCCTCAGGTAGTGTAGATGTTAGTTTGTTCAAATCATGGTCCCCAGGGATAGGGTCGGGCCACAGTAGGGGGATCAAGTTTTACACAGGAATATATAGAGAAAATCTTTAAACTTTCTTCTCAAAAACTATGACGCCAGGAAAGCTCAAATTAAAATGGAAGCATCCTCAGGTTGTATAGACTTTAGTTTGTTCAAATCATGGTCCCCGGGGGTAGGGTATGGCCACAGTAGGGGGATAAAGTTTTACATTGAAATATATAGAGAAAATCTTTAAACCTACTTCTCAAAAACTATGACGCCAGGAAAGTTCAAATTAAAATGGAAACATCCTCAGGAAGTCAATATTCTTGTTTGTTCAAATCATGGTCCACGGGGGTAGGGTAGGGCCGAGGTAGGGGGATCAAGTTTTACATAGGAATATATAGAGAAAATCTTTAAACTTTCAGCTCAAAAACTATGACGCCAGGAAAGCTGACATTAAAATGGAAGCATCCTCAGGTAGTGTAGATTTTAGTTTGTTCAAATCATGGTCCCCGGGGGTAGGGTTTGGCCACAGTAGGGGGATGAAGTTTTACATAGGAATATATAAAGAAAATTTTTTAACTTTCTTCTCAAAAACTATGACGCCAGGAAAGCTCAAATTAAAATGGAAGCATCCTCAGGTAGTGTAGATTTTAGTTTGTTCAAATCATGGTCCCCGGGGATAGGGTCGGGCCACAGTAGGGGGATCAAGTTTTACATAGGAATATATAGAGAAAATCTTTAAACTTTCATCTCAAAAACTATGACGCCAGGAAAGCTGACATTAAAATGGAAGCATCCTCAGGTAGTGTAGATTTTAGTTTGTTCAAATCATGGTCCCCGGGGGTAGGGTTTGGCCACAGTAGGGGGATGAAGTTTTACATAGGAATATATAGAGAAAATTTTTTAACTTTCTTCTCAAAAACTATGATGCCAGGAAAGCTCAAATTAAAATGGAAGCATCCTCAGGTAGTGTAGATTTTAGTTTGTTCAAATCATGGTCCCCGGGGATATGGTCGGGCCACAGTAGGGGGATCAAGTTTTACATAGGAATATATAGAGAAAATCTTTAAACTTTCTTCTCAAAAACTATGATGCCAGGAAAGCTCAAATTAAAATGGAAGCATCCTCAGGTTGTGTAGACTTTAGCTTGTTCAAATGATGGTCCCCGGGGGTAGGGTATGGCCACAGATGGGGGATCAAGTTTTACACTGGAATATATAGAGAAAATCTTTAAACTTTCTTCTCAAAAACTATGACGCCAGGAAAGCTCAAATTAAAATGGACACATCCTCAGGTAGTGTAGATTTTAGTCTGTTCAAATCATGGTCACCGGGGATAGGGTAGGGCCACAGTAGGGGGATCAAGTTTTACATAGGAACATATAGAGTAAATCTTTAAACTTTCTTCACGAAAACTATGACGCCAGAAAAGCTCAAATTAAAATGGAAGCATCCTCAGGTAGTGTAGATTTTAGTTGGTTCAAATCATGGTCCCCTGGGGTAGGGTTGGGCCACAGTAGGGGGATCAAGTTTTACATAGGAATATATAGAGAAAATCTTTAAACTTTCTTCTCAAAAAACTATGACGCCAGGAAAGCTCAAATTAAAATGGAAGCATCCTCAGGAAGTGAATATTCTTGTTTGTTCAAATCATTGTCCCCGGGGGTAGGGTTGGGCCACAGTAGGGGTATCAAGTTTTACATAGGAATATATAGAGAAAATCTTTAAACTTTCTTCACAAAAACTATGACGCCAGAAAAGCTCAAATTAAAATGGAAGCATCCTCAGGTAGTGTAGATTTTAGTTTGTTCAAATCATGGTCCCCGGGGATAGGGTTGGGCCACAGTAGGGGGATCAAGTTCTACATAGGAATATATAGAGAAAATCTTTAAACTTTCTTCTCAAAAACTATGACGCAAGGAAAGCTCAAATTAAAATGGAAGCATCCTCAAATTGTGTAGATTTTAGTTTTTTAAAATCATGGTCCCCAAAGGTAGGGTATACGTAGGGCCACAGTAGGGGGATCAAGTTTTACATAGGAATATATAGAGAAAATCTTTTTAACTTTCTTGTCAAAAACTATGACGCCAGGAAAGCTAAAATTAAAATGGAAGCATCCTCAGGAAGTGAATATTCTTGTTTGTTCAAATCATTGTCCCCGGGGGTAGGGTTGGGCCACAGTAGGGGGATCAAGTTTTACATAGGAACATATAGAGAAAATCTTTAAACTTTCTTCTCAAAAACTATGACGCCAGGAAAGCTCAAATTAAAATGGAAGCATCCTCAGGTAGTGTAGATTTTAGTTTGTTCAAATCATGGTCCCCGGGGATAGGGTTGGGCCACAGTAGGGGGATCAAGTTCTACATAGGAATATATAGAGAAAATCTTTAAACTTTCTTCTCAAAAACTATGACGCAAGGAAAGCTCAAATTAAAATGGAAGCATCCTCAGGAAGTGAATATTCTTGTTTGTTCAAATCATGGTCCCCGGGGGTAGGGTTGGGCCACAGATGGGGGATCAAGTTTTACATAGGAACATATAGAGTAAATCTTTCAACTTTCTTCTCAAAAACTATGACGCCAGGAAAGCTCAAATTAAAATGGAAGCATCCTCAGGAAGTGAATATTCTTGTTTGTTCAAATCATTGTCCCCGGGGGTAGGGTTGGGCCACAGTAGGGGGATCAAGTTTTACATAGGAACATATAGAGAAAATCTTTAAACTTTCTTCTCAAAAACTATGACGCCAGGAAAGCTCAAATTAAAATGGAAGCATCCTCAGGTAGTGTAGATTTTAGTTTGTTCAAATCATGGTCCCCGGGGATAGGGTTGGGCCACAGTAGGGGGATCAAGTTCTACATAGGAATATATAGAGAAAATCTTTAAACTTTCTTCTCAAAAACTATGACGCAAGGAAAGCTCAAATTAAAATGGAAGCATCCTCAGGTTGTGTAGACTTTAGCTTGTTCAAATGATGGTCCCCGGGGGTAGGGTATGGCCACAGATGGGGGATCAAGTTTTACACTGGAATATATAGAGAAAATCTTTAAACTTTCTTCTCAAAAACTATGACGCCAGGAAAGCTCAAATTAAAATGGACGCATCCTCAGGTAGTGTAGATTTTAGTCTGTTCAAATCATGGTCACCGGGGATAGGGTAGGGCCACAGTAGGGGGATCAAGTTTTACATAGGAACATATAGAGTAAATCTTTAAACTTTCTTCACAAAAACTATGACGCCAGAAAAGCTCAAATTAAAATGGAAGCATCCTCAGGTAGTGTAGATTTTAGTTGGTTCAAATCATGGTCCCCTGGGGTAGGGTTGGGCT
Organism: Magallana gigas; assembly: GCF_963853765.1. Classification (NCBI taxonomy): domain Eukaryota; kingdom Metazoa; phylum Mollusca; class Bivalvia; order Ostreida; family Ostreidae; genus Magallana; species Magallana gigas. The sequence goes on along the minus strand of NC_088857.1, from coordinate 24,071,105 downwards.
ACAGTAGGGGGATCAAGTTTTACATAGGAATATATAGAGAAAATCTTTAAACTTTCTTCTCAAAAACAATGACGCCAGGAAAGCTCAAATTAAAATGGAAGCATCCTCAGGAAGTGAATATTCTTGTTTGTTCAAATCATTGTCCCCGGGGGTAGGGTTGGGCCACAATAGGGGGAACAAGTTTTACATAGGAATATATGGAGAAAATCTTTAAACTTTCTTCTCAAAAACTATGACGCAAGGAAAGCTCAAATTAAAATGGAAGCATCCTCAGGTTGTGTAGATTTTAGTTTTTTAAAATCATGGTCCCCAAAGGTAGGGTATACGTAGGGCCACAGTAGGGGGATCAAGTTTTACATAGGAATATATAGAGAAAATCTTTTTAACTTTCTTCTCAAAAACTATGACGCCAGGAAAGCTCAAATTAAAATGGAAGCATCCTCAGGAAGTGAATATTCTTGTTTGTTCAAATCATTGTCCCCGGGGGTAGGGTTGGGCCACAGTAGGGGGATCAAGTTTTACATAGGAATATATAGAGAAAATCTTTAAACTTTCTTCTCAAAAACTATGATGCCAGGAAAGCTCAAATTAAAATGGAAGCATCCTCAGGTTGTGTAGACTTTAGCTTGTTCAAATGATGGTCCCCGGGGGTAGGGTATGGCCACAGATGGGGGATCAAGTTTTACACTGGAATATATAGAGAAAATCTTTAAACTTTCTTCTCAAAAACTATGACGCCAGGAAAGCTCAAATTAAAATGGACACATCCTCAGGTAGTGTAGATTTTAGTCTGTTCAAATCATGGTCACCGGGGATAGGGTAGGGCCACAGTAGGGGGATCAAGTTTTACATAGGAACATATAGAGTAAATCTTTAAACTTTCTTCACAAAAACTATGACGCCAGAAAAGCTCAAATTAAAATGGAAGCATCCTCAGGTAGTGTAGATTTTAGTTGGTTCAAATCATGGTCCCCTGGGGTAGGGTTGGGCCACAGTAGGGGGATCAAGTTTTACATAGGAATATATAGAGAAAATCTTTAAACTTTCTTCTCAAAAAACTATGACGCCAGGAAAGCTCAAATTAAAATGGAAGCATCCTCAGGAAGTGAATATTCTTGTTTGTTCAAATCATTGTCCCCGGGGGTAGGGTTGGGCCACAGTAGGGGTATCAAGTTTTACATAGGAATATATAGAGAAAATCTTTAAACTTTCTTCACAAAAACTATGACGCCAGAAAAGCTCAAATTAAAATGGAAGCATCCTCAGGTAGTGTAGATTTTAGTTTGTTCAAATCATGGTCCCCGGGGATAGGGTTGGGCCACAGTAGGGGGATCAAGTTCTACATAGGAATATATAGAGAAAATCTTTAAACTTTCTTCTCAAAAACTATGACGCAAGGAAAGCTCAAATTAAAATGGAAGCATCCTCAAATTGTGTAGATTTTAGTTTTTTAAAATCATGGTCCCCAAAGGTAGGGTATACGTAGGGCCACAGTAGGGGGATCAAGTTTTACATAGGAATATATAGAGAAAATCTTTTTAACTTTCTTGTCAAAAACTATGACGCCAGGAAAGCTAAAATTAAAATGGAAGCATCCTCAGGAAGTGAATATTCTTGTTTGTTCAAATCATTGTCCCCGGGGGTAGGGTTGGGCCACAGTAGGGGGATCAAGTTTTACATAGGAACATATAGAGAAAATCTTTAAACTTTCTTCTCAAAAACTATGACGCCAGGAAAGCTCAAATTAAAATGGAAGCATCCTCAGGTAGTGTAGATTTTAGTTTGTTCAAATCATGGTCCCCGGGGATAGGGTTGGGCCACAGTAGGGGGATCAAGTTCTACATAGGAATATATAGAGAAAATCTTTAAACTTTCTTCTCAAAAACTATGACGCAAGGAAAGCTCAAATTAAAATGGAAGCATCCTCAGGAAGTGAATATTCTTGTTTGTTCAAATCATGGTCCCCGGGGGTAGGGTATGGCCACAGATGGGGGATCAAGTTTTACATAGGAACATATAGAGTAAATCTTTCAACTTTCTTCTCAAAAAGTATGACGCCAGGAAAGCTCAAATTAAAATGGAAGCATCCTCAGGAAGTGATTATTCTTGTTTGTTCAAATCATTGTCCCCGGGGGTAGGGTTGGGCCACAGTAGGGGGATCAAGTTTTACATAGGAACATATAGAGAAAATCTTTAAACTTTCTTCTCAAAAACTATGACGCCAGGAAAGCTCAAATTAAAATGGAAGCATCCTCAGGTAGTGTAGATTTTAGTTTGTTCAAATCATGGTCCCCGGGGATAGGGTTGGGCCACAGTAGGGGGATCAAGTTCTACATAGGAATATATAGAGAAAATCTTTAAACTTTCTTCTCAAAAACTATGACGCAAGGAAAGCTCAAATTAAAATGGAAGCATCCTCAGGTTGTGTAGATTTTAGTTTTTTAAAATCATGGTCCACAAAGGTAGGGTATACGTAGGGCCACAGTAGGGGGATCAAGTTTTACATAGGAATATATAGAGAAAATCTTTTTAACTTTCTTCTCAAAAACTATGACGCCAGGAAAGCTCAAATTCAAATGGAAGCATCCTCAGGAAGTGAATATTCTTGTTTGTTCAAATCATGGTCAACGGGGGTAGGGTTGGGCCACAGTAAGGGGATCAAGTTTTACATAGGAATATATAGAGAAAATCTTTAAACTTTCTCCTCAAAAACAATGACGCCAGGAAAGCTCAAATTAAAATGGAAGCATCCTCAGGAAGTGAATATTCTTGTTTGTTCAAATCATTGTCCCCGGGGGTAGGGTTGGGCCACAGTAGGGGGATCAAGTTTTACATAGGAATATATGGAGAAAATCTTTAAACATTCTTCTCAAAAACTATGACGCCAGGAAAGCTCAAATTAAAATGGAAGCATCCTCAGGAAGTGAATATTCTTGTTTGTTCAAATCATTGTCCCCGGGGGTAGGGTTGGGCCACAGTAGGGGGATCAAGTTTTACATAGGAACATATAGAGAAAATCTTTAAACTTTCTTCTCAAAAACTATGACGCCAGGAAAGCTCAAATTAAAATGGAAACATATTCAGGTAGTGTAGATTTTAGTTTGTTCAAGTCATGGTCACCGGGGGTAGGGTAGGGCCACAGTAGGGGGATCAAGTTTTACATAGGAATATATAGAGAAAATCTTTAAACTTTCTTCTCAAAAACTCTGATGCCAGGAAAGCTCAAATTAAAATGGAAGCATCCTCAGGTAGTGTAGATTTTAGTTTGTTCAAATCATGGTCCCCGGGGATAGGGTTGGGCCACAGTAGGGGGATCAAGTTCTACATAGGAATATATAGAGAAAATCTTTAAACTTTCTTCTCAAAAACTATGACGCAAGGAAAGCTCAAATTAAAATGGAAGCATCCTCAGGTTGTGTAGATTTTAGTTTTTTAAAATCATGGTCCACAAAGGTAGGGTATACGTAGGGCCACAGTAGGGGGATCAAGTTTTACATAGGAATATATAGAGAAAATCTTTTTAACTTTCTTCTCAAAAACTATGACGCCAGGAAAGCTCAAATTCAAATGGAAGCATCCTCAGGAAGTGAATATTCTTGTTTGTTCAAATCATGGTCAACGGGGGTAGGGTTGGGCCACAGTAAGGGGATCAAGTTTTACATAGGAATATATAGAGAAAATCTTTAAACTTTCTTCTTCTCAAAAACTATGACGCCAGGAAAGCTCAAATTAAAATGAAAGCATCCTCAGGAAGTGAATATTCTTGTTTGTTCAAATCATGGTCAACGGGGGTAGGGTTGGGCCACAGTAAGGGGATCAAGTTTTACATAGGAATATATAGAGAAAATCTTTAAACTTTCTTTTCAAAAACTATGACGCCACAAAAGCTCAAATTAAAATGGAAGCATCCTCAAGTAGTGTAGATTTTAGTTTGTTCAAATCATGGTCCCCGGGGGTAGGGTTGGGCCACAGTAGGGGGATCAAGTTTTACATAGGAATATATAGAGAAAATCTTTAAACTTTCTTCTAAAAAACTATGACGCCAGGAAAGCTCAAATTAAAATGGAAGCATCTTCTGGTAGTGTAGATTTTAGTTTGTTCAAATCATGGTCCCCGGGGGTAGGGTTGGGCCACAGTAGGGGGATCAAGTTTTACATAGGAATATATAGAGAAAATCTTTAAACTTTCTTTTCAAAACCTATGACGCCAGGAAAGCTCAAATTAAAATGGAAGCATCTTCTGGTAGTGTAGATTTTAGTTTGTTCAAATCATGGTCCCCGGGGTTAGGGTTGGGCCACAGTAGGGGGATCAAGTTTTACATAGGAATATATAGAGAAAATCTTTAAACTTTCTTTTCAAAACCTATGACGCCAGGAAAGCTCAAATTAAAATGAAAGCATCTTCAGGAAGTGAATATTCTTGTTTGTTCAAATCATGGTCCCCGGGGGTAAGGTTGGGCCATAGTAGGGGGATCAAGTTTTACATAGGAATATATAGAGAAAATCTTTAAACCTACTTCTCAAAAACTATGACGCCAGGAAAGTTCAAATTAAAATGGAAGCATCCTCAGGAAGTAAATGTTCTTGTTTGTTCAAATCATAGTCCCCGGGGGTTGGGAAGGGCCACAGTAGGGGGATCCATTTTTACATAAGAATATATAGAGAAAATCTTTGAACTTTCTTCTCAAAAACTATGACGCCAGGAAAGCTGTCATTAAAATGGAAGCATCCTCAGGTAGTGTAGATTTTAGTTTGTTCAAATCATGGTCCCCGGGGGTAGGGTAGGGCCACAGTAGGGGGATCAAGTTTTACATAGTAATATATAGAGAAAAAAATTTAACTTTCTTCTCAAAAACTATGATGCCAGGAAAGCTCAAATTAAAATGGAAGCATCCTCAGGTAGTGTAGATGTTAGTTTGTTCAAATCATGGTCCCCAGGGATAGGGTCGGGCCACAGTAGGGGGATCAAGTTTTACACAGGAATATATAGAGAAAATCTTTAAACTTTCTTCTCAAAAACTATGACGCCAGGAAAGCTCAAATTAAAATGGAAGCATCCTCAGGTTGTATAGACTTTAGTTTGTTCAAATCATGGTCCCCGGGGGTAGGGTATGGCCACAGTAGGGGGATAAAGTTTTACATTGAAATATATAGAGAAAATCTTTAAACCTACTTCTCAAAAACTATGACGCCAGGAAAGTTCAAATTAAAATGGAAACATCCTCAGGAAGTCAATATTCTTGTTTGTTCAAATCATGGTCCACGGGGGTAGGGTAGGGCCGAGGTAGGGGGATCAAGTTTTACATAGGAATATATAGAGAAAATCTTTAAACTTTCTTCTCAAAAACTATGACGCCAGGAAAGCTGACATTAAAATGGAAGCATCCTCAGGTAGTGTAGATTTTAGTTTGTTCAAATCATGGTCCCCGGGGGTAGGGTTTGGCCACAGTAGGGGGATGAAGTTTTACATAGGAATATGTAGAGAAAATTTTTTAACTTTCTTCTCAAAAACTATGATGCCAGGAAAGCTCAAATTAAAATAGAAGCATCCTCAGGTAGTGTAGATTTTAGTTTGTTCAAATCATGGTCCCCGGGGATAGGGTCGGGCCACAGTAGGGGGATCAAGTTTTACATAGGAATATATAGAGAAAATCTTTAAACTTTCTTCTCAAAAACTATGATGCCAGGAAAGCTCAAATTAAAATGGAAGCATCCTCAGGTTGTGTAGACTTTAGCTTGTTCAAATGATGGTCCCCGGGGGTAGGGTATGGCCACAGATGGGGGATCAAGTTTTACACTGGAATATATAGAGAAAATCTTTAAACTTTCTTCTCAAAAACTATGACGCCAGGAAAGCTCAAATTAAAATGGACACATCCTCAGGTAGTGTAGATTTTAGTCTGTTCAAATCATGGTCACCGGGGATAGGGTAGGGCCACAGTAGGGGGATCAAGTTTTACATAGGAACATATAGAGTAAATCTTTAAACTTTCTTCACAAAAACTATGACGCCAGAAAAGCTCAAATTAAAATGGAAGCATCCTCAGGTAGTGTAGATTTTAGTTTGTTCAAATCATGGTCCCCAGGGGTAGGGTTGGGCCACAGTAGGGGGCATCAAGTTTTACGAAGGAATATATAGAGAAAATCTTTAAACTTTCTTCTCAAAAACTATGACGCCAGGAAAGCTCAAATTAAAATAGAAGCATCCTCAGGTAGTGAATATTCTTGTTTGTTCAAATCATGGTCCCCGGGGGTAGGGTAGGGCCACAGTAGGGGGATCAAGTTTTACATAGGAATATATAGAGAAAATCTTTAAACGTTCTTCTCAAAAACTATGACGCCAGGAAAGCTCAAATAAAAATGGAAGCATCCTTAGGTAGTGTAGATTTTAGTTTGTTCAAATCATGGTCCCCGGGGGTAGGGTTGGGCCACAGTAGGGGGATCAAGTTTTACATAGGAATATATAGAGAAAATCTTTAAACTTTCTTCTCAAAAACTATGACGCCAGGAAAGCTCAAATTAAAATGGAAGCATCCTCAGGTAGTGAATATTCTTGTTTGTTCAAATCATGGTCCCCGGGGGTAGGGTTGGGCCACAGTAGGGGGATCAAGTTTTACATTGGAATATATAGAGAAAATCTTTAAACTTTCTTTTCAAAACCTATGACGCCAGGAAAACTCAAATTAAAATGGAAGCATCTTCTGGTAGTGTAGATTTTTGTTTGTTCAAATCATGGTCCCCGGGGGTAGGGTATGGCCACAGTAGGGGGATCAAGTTTTACATAGGAATATATAGAGAAAATCTTTAAACTTTCTTTTCAAGAACAATGACGCCAGGAAAGCTCCAATTAAAATGGAAGCATCCTCAGGTAGTGTAGATTTTAGTTTGTTCAAATCATGGTCCCCAGGGGTAGGGTTGAGCCACAGTAGGGGGCATCAAGTTTTACATAGGAATATATAGAGAAAATCTTTAAACTTTCTTCTCAAAAACTATGACGCCAGGAAAGCTCAAATTAAAATGGAAGCATCCTCAGGTAGTGAATATTCTTGTTTGTTCAAATCATGGTCCCCGGGGGTAGGGTTGGGCCACAGTAGGGGGATCAAGTTTTACATTGGAATATATAGAGAAAATCTTTAAACTTTCTTTTCAAAACCTATGACGCCAGGAAAACTCAAATTAAAATGGAAGCATCTTCTGGTAGTGTAGATTTTTGTTTGTTCAAATCATGGTCCCCGGGGGTAGGGTATGGCCACAGTAGGGGGATCAAGTTTTACATAGGAATATATAGAGAAAATCTTTAAACTTTCTTTTCAAGAACAATGACGCCAGGAAAGCTCCAATTAAAATGGAAGCATCCTCAGGTAGTGTAGATTTTAGTTTGTTCAAATCATGGTCCCCAGGGGTAGGGTTGAGCCACAGTAGGGGGCATCAAGTTTTACATAGGAATATATAGAGAAAATCTTTAAACTTTCTTCTCAAAAACTATGACGCCAGGAAAGCTCAAATTAAAATGGAAGCATCCTCAGGTAGTGTAGATTTTAGTTTGTTCAAATCATGGTCCCCGGGGATAGGGTTGGGCCACAGTAGGGGGATCAAGTTTTACATAGGAATATATAGAGAAAATCTTTAAACTTTCTTCTAAAAAACTATGACGCCAGGAAAGCTCAAATTAAAATGGAAGCATCCTTAGGTAGTGAATATTCTTTTTTGTTCAAATCATGGTCCCCGGGGGTAGGGTTGGGCCACAGTAGGGGGATCAAGTTTTACATAGGAATATATAGAGAAAATCTTTCAACTTTCTTCTCAAAAACTATGACGCCAGGAAAGCTCAAATAAAAATGGAAGCATCCTTAGGTAGTGTAGATTTTAGTTTGTTCAAATCATGGTCCCCGGGGGTAGGGTAGGGCCACAGTAGGGGGATCAAGTTTTACATAGGAATATATAGAGAAAATCTTTAAACTTTTTTCTCAAAAACTATGACGCCAGGAAAGCTCAAATTAAAATGGAAGCATCCTCAGGAAGTGAATATTCTTGTTTGTTCAAATCATGGTCAACGGGGGTAGGGTTGGGCCACAGTAAGGGGATCAAGTTTTACATAGGAATATATAGAGAAAATCTTTAAACTTTCTTCTTCTCAAAAACTATGACGCCAGGAAAGCTCAAATTAAAATGGAAGCATCCTCAGGAAGTGAATATTCTTGTTTGTTCAAATCATGGTCAACGGGGGTAGGGTTGGGCCACAGTAAGGGGATCAAGTTTTACATAGGAATATATAGAGAAAATCTTTAAACTTTCTTTTCAAAAACTATGACGCCACAAAAGCTCAAATTAAAATGGAAGCATCCTCAAGTAGTGTAGATTTTAGTTTGTTCAAATCATGGTCCCCGGGGGTAGGGTTGGGCCACAGTAGGGGGATCAAGTTTTACATAGGAATATATACAGAAAATCTTTAAACTTTCTTTTCAAAACCTATGACGCCAGGAAAGCTCAAATTAAAATGGAAGCATCTTCTGGTAGTGTAGATTTTAGTTTGTTCAAATCATGGTCCCCGGGGTTAGGGTTGGGCCACAGTAGGGGGGTCATGTTTTACATAGGAATATATAGAGAAAATCTTTAAACTTTCTTTTCAAAACCTATGACGCCAGGAAAGCTCAAATTAAAATGGAAGCATCTTCTGGTAGTGTAGATTTTTGTTTGTTCAAATCATGGTCCCCGGGGTTAGGGTTGGGCCACAGTAGGGGGATCAAGTTTTACATAGGAATATATAGAGAAAATCTTTAAACTTTCTTCTCAAAAACTATGACGCCAGGAAAGCTCAAATTAAAATGAAAGCATCTTCAGGAAGTGAATATTCTTGTTTGTTCAAATCATGGTCCCCGGGGGTAAGGTTGGGCCATAGTAGGGGGATCAAGTTTTACATAGGAATATATAGAGAAAATCTTTAAACCTACTTCTCAAAATCTATGACGCCAGGAAAGTTCAAATTAAAATGGAAGCATCCTCAGGAAGTAAATGTTCTTGTTTGTTCAAATCATAGTCCCCGGGGGTTGGGAAGGGCCACAGTAGGGGGATCCATTTTTACATAAGAATATATAGAGAAAATCTTTGAACTTTCTTCTCAAAAACTATGCCGCCAGGAAAGCTGTCATTAAAATGGAAGCATCCTCAGGTAGTGTAGATTTTAGTCTGTTCAAATCATGGTCCCCGGGGGTAGGGTAGGGCCACAGTAGGGGGATCAAGTTTTACATAGTAATATATAGAGAAAATATTTTAACTTTCTTCTCAAAAACTATGATGCCAGGAAAGCTCAAATTAAAATGGAAGCATCCTCAGGTAGTGTAGATGTTAGTTTGTTCAAATCATGGTCCCCAGGGATAGGGTCGGGCCACAGTAGGGGGATCAAGTTTTACACAGGAATATATAGAGAAAATCTTTAAACTTTCTTCTCAAAAACTATGACGCCAGGAAAGCTCAAATTAAAATGGAAGCATCCTCAGGTTGTATAGACTTTAGTTTGTTCAAATCATGGTCCCCGGGGGTAGGGTATGGCCACAGTAGGGGGATAAAGTTTTACATTGAAATATATAGAGAAAATCTTTAAACCTACTTCTCAAAAACTATGACGCCAGGAAAGTTCAAATTAAAATGGAAACATCCTCAGGAAGTCAATATTCTTGTTTGTTCAAATCATGGTCCACGGGGGTAGGGTAGGGCCGAGGTAGGGGGATCAAGTTTTACATAGGAATATATAGAGAAAATCTTTAAACTTTCAGCTCAAAAACTATGACGCCAGGAAAGCTGACATTAAAATGGAAGCATCCTCAGGTAGTGTAGATTTTAGTTTGTTCAAATCATGGTCCCCGGGGGTAGGGTTTGGCCACAGTAGGGGGATGAAGTTTTACATAGGAATATATAAAGAAAATTTTTTAACTTTCTTCTCAAAAACTATGACGCCAGGAAAGCTCAAATTAAAATGGAAGCATCCTCAGGTAGTGTAGATTTTAGTTTGTTCAAATCATGGTCCCCGGGGATAGGGTCGGGCCACAGTAGGGGGATCAAGTTTTACATAGGAATATATAGAGAAAATCTTTAAACTTTCATCTCAAAAACTATGACGCCAGGAAAGCTGACATTAAAATGGAAGCATCCTCAGGTAGTGTAGATTTTAGTTTGTTCAAATCATGGTCCCCGGGGGTAGGGTTTGGCCACAGTAGGGGGATGAAGTTTTACATAGGAATATATAGAGAAAATTTTTTAACTTTCTTCTCAAAAACTATGATGCCAGGAAAGCTCAAATTAAAATGGAAGCATCCTCAGGTAGTGTAGATTTTAGTTTGTTCAAATCATGGTCCCCGGGGATATGGTCGGGCCACAGTAGGGGGATCAAGTTTTACATAGGAATATATAGAGAAAATCTTTAAACTTTCTTCTCAAAAACTATGATGCCAGGAAAGCTCAAATTAAAATGGAAGCATCCTCAGGTTGTGTAGACTTTAGCTTGTTCAAATGATGGTCCCCGGGGGTAGGGTATGGCCACAGATGGGGGATCAAGTTTTACACTGGAATATATAGAGAAAATCTTTAAACTTTCTTCTCAAAAACTATGACGCCAGGAAAGCTCAAATTAAAATGGACACATCCTCAGGTAGTGTAGATTTTAGTCTGTTCAAATCATGGTCACCGGGGATAGGGTAGGGCCACAGTAGGGGGATCAAGTTTTACATAGGAACATATAGAGTAAATCTTTAAACTTTCTTCACGAAAACTATGACGCCAGAAAAGCTCAAATTAAAATGGAAGCATCCTCAGGTAGTGTAGATTTTAGTTGGTTCAAATCATGGTCCCCTGGGGTAGGGTTGGGCCACAGTAGGGGGATCAAGTTTTACATAGGAATATATAGAGAAAATCTTTAAACTTTCTTCTCAAAAAACTATGACGCCAGGAAAGCTCAAATTAAAATGGAAGCATCCTCAGGAAGTGAATATTCTTGTTTGTTCAAATCATTGTCCCCGGGGGTAGGGTTGGGCCACAGTAGGGGTATCAAGTTTTACATAGGAATATATAGAGAAAATCTTTAAACTTTCTTCACAAAAACTATGACGCCAGAAAAGCTCAAATTAAAATGGAAGCATCCTCAGGTAGTGTAGATTTTAGTTTGTTCAAATCATGGTCCCCGGGGATAGGGTTGGGCCACAGTAGGGGGATCAAGTTCTACATAGGAATATATAGAGAAAATCTTTAAACTTTCTTCTCAAAAACTATGACGCAAGGAAAGCTCAAATTAAAATGGAAGCATCCTCAAATTGTGTAGATTTTAGTTTTTTAAAATCATGGTCCCCAAAGGTAGGGTATACGTAGGGCCACAGTAGGGGGATCAAGTTTTACATAGGAATATATAGAGAAAATCTTTTTAACTTTCTTGTCAAAAACTATGACGCCAGGAAAGCTAAAATTAAAATGGAAGCATCCTCAGGAAGTGAATATTCTTGTTTGTTCAAATCATTGTCCCCGGGGGTAGGGTTGGGCCACAGTAGGGGGATCAAGTTTTACATAGGAACATATAGAGAAAATCTTTAAACTTTCTTCTCAAAAACTATGACGCCAGGAAAGCTCAAATTAAAATGGAAGCATCCTCAGGTAGTGTAGATTTTAGTTTGTTCAAATCATGGTCCCCGGGGATAGGGTTGGGCCACAGTAGGGGGATCAAGTTCTACATAGGAATATATAGAGAAAATCTTTAAACTTTCTTCTCAAAAACTATGACGCAAGGAAAGCTCAAATTAAAATGGAAGCATCCTCAGGAAGTGAATATTCTTGTTTGTTCAAATCATGGTCCCCGGGGGTAGGGTTGGGCCACAGATGGGGGATCAAGTTTTACATAGGAACATATAGAGTAAATCTTTCAACTTTCTTCTCAAAAACTATGACGCCAGGAAAGCTCAAATTAAAATGGAAGCATCCTCAGGAAGTGAATATTCTTGTTTGTTCAAATCATTGTCCCCGGGGGTAGGGTTGGGCCACAGTAGGGGGATCAAGTTTTACATAGGAACATATAGAGAAAATCTTTAAACTTTCTTCTCAAAAACTATGACGCCAGGAAAGCTCAAATTAAAATGGAAGCATCCTCAGGTAGTGTAGATTTTAGTTTGTTCAAATCATGGTCCCCGGGGATAGGGTTGGGCCACAGTAGGGGGATCAAGTTCTACATAGGAATATATAGAGAAAATCTTTAAACTTTCTTCTCAAAAACTATGACGCAAGGAAAGCTCAAATTAAAATGGAAGCATCCTCAGGTTGTGTAGACTTTAGCTTGTTCAAATGATGGTCCCCGGGGGTAGGGTATGGCCACAGATGGGGGATCAAGTTTTACACTGGAATATATAGAGAAAATCTTTAAACTTTCTTCTCAAAAACTATGACGCCAGGAAAGCTCAAATTAAAATGGACGCATCCTCAGGTAGTGTAGATTTTAGTCTGTTCAAATCATGGTCACCGGGGATAGGGTAGGGCCACAGTAGGGGGATCAAGTTTTACATAGGAACATATAGAGTAAATCTTTAAACTTTCTTCACAAAAACTATGACGCCAGAAAAGCTCAAATTAAAATGGAAGCATCCTCAGGTAGTGTAGATTTTAGTTGGTTCAAATCATGGTCCCCTGGGGTAGGGTTGGGCTACAGTAGGGGGATCAAGTTTTACATAGGAATATATAGAGAAAATCTTTAAACTTTCTTCTCAAAAACAATGACGCCAGGAAAGCTCAAATTAAAATGGAAGCATCCTCAGGAAGTGAATATTCTTGTTTGTTCAAATCATTGTCCCCGGGGGTAGGGTTGGGCCACAATAGGGGGAACAAGTTTTACATAGGAATATATGGAGAAAATCTTTAAACTTTCTTCTCAAAAACTATGACGCAAGGAAAGCTCAAATTAAAATGGAAGCATCCTCAGGTTGTGTAGATTTTAGTTTTTTAAAATCATGGTCCCCAAAGGTAGGGTATACGTAGGGCCACAGTAGGGGGATCAAGTTTTACATAGGAATATATAGAGAAAATCTTTTTAACTTTCTTCTCAAAAACTATGACGCCAGGAAAGCTCAAATTAAAATGGAAGCATCCTCAGGAAGTGAATATTCTTGTTTGTTCAAATCATTGTCCCCGGGGGTAGGGTTGGGCCACAGTAGGGGGATCAAGTTTTACATAGGAATATATAGAGAAAATCTTTAAACTTTCTTCTCAAAAACTATGATGCCAGGAAAGCTCAAATTAAAATGGAAGCATCCTCAGGTTGTGTAGACTTTAGCTTGTTCAAATGATGGTCCCCGGGGGTAGGGTATGGCCACAGATGGGGGATCAAGTTTTACACTGGAATATATAGAGAAAATCTTTAAACTTTCTTCTCAAAAACTATGACGCCAGGAAAGCTCAAATTAAAATGGACACATCCTCAGGTAGTGTAGATTTTAGTCTGTTCAAATCATGGTCACCGGGGATAGGGTAGGGCCACAGTAGGGGGATCAAGTTTTACATAGGAACATATAGAGTAAATCTTTAAACTTTCTTCACAAAAACTATGACGCCAGAAAAGCTCAAATTAAAATGGAAGCATCCTCAGGTAGTGTAGATTTTAGTTGGTTCAAATCATGGTCCCCTGGGGTAGGGTTGGGCCACAGTAGGGGGATCAAGTTTTACATAGGAATATATAGAGAAAATCTTTAAACTTTCTTCTCAAAAAACTATGACGCCAGGAAAGCTCAAATTAAAATGGAAGCATCCTCAGGAAGTGAATATTCTTGTTTGTTCAAATCATTGTCCCCGGGGGTAGGGTTGGGCCACAGTAGGGGTATCAAGTTTTACATAGGAATATATAGAGAAAATCTTTAAACTTTCTTCACAAAAACTATGACGCCAGAAAAGCTCAAATTAAAATGGAAGCATCCTCAGGTAGTGTAGATTTTAGTTTGTTCAAATCATGGTCCCCGGGGATAGGGTTGGGCCACAGTAGGGGGATCAAGTTCTACATAGGAATATATAGAGAAAATCTTTAAACTTTCTTCTCAAAAACTATGACGCAAGGAAAGCTCAAATTAAAATGGAAGCATCCTCAAATTGTGTAGATTTTAGTTTTTTAAAATCATGGTCCCCAAAGGTAGGGTATACGTAGGGCCACAGTAGGGGGATCAAGTTTTACATAGGAATATATAGAGAAAATCTTTTTAACTTTCTTGTCAAAAACTATGACGCCAGGAAAGCTAAAATTAAAATGGAAGCATCCTCAGGAAGTGAATATTCTTGTTTGTTCAAATCATTGTCCCCGGGGGTAGGGTTGGGCCACAGTAGGGGGATCAAGTTTTACATAGGAACATATAGAGAAAATCTTTAAACTTTCTTCTCAAAAACTATGACGCCAGGAAAGCTCAAATTAAAATGGAAGCATCCTCAGGTAGTGTAGATTTTAGTTTGTTCAAATCATGGTCCCCGGGGATAGGGTTGGGCCACAGTAGGGGGATCAAGTTCTACATAGGAATATATAGAGAAAATCTTTAAACTTTCTTCTCAAAAACTATGACGCAAGGAAAGCTCAAATTAAAATGGAAGCATCCTCAGGAAGTGAATATTCTTGTTTGTTCAAATCATGGTCCCCGGGGGTAGGGTATGGCCACAGATGGGGGATCAAGTTTTACATAGGAACATATAGAGTAAATCTTTCAACTTTCTTCTCAAAAAGTATGACGCCAGGAAAGCTCAAATTAAAATGGAAGCATCCTCAGGAAGTGATTATTCTTGTTTGTTCAAATCATTGTCCCCGGGGGTAGGGTTGGGCCACAGTAGGGGGATCAAGTTTTACATAGGAACATATAGAGAAAATCTTTAAACTTTCTTCTCAAAAACTATGACGCCAGGAAAGCTCAAATTAAAATGGAAGCATCCTCAGGTAGTGTAGATTTTAGTTTGTTCAAATCATGGTCCCCGGGGATAGGGTTGGGCCACAGTAGGGGGATCAAGTTCTACATAGGAATATATAGAGAAAATCTTTAAACTTTCTTCTCAAAAACTATGACGCAAGGAAAGCTCAAATTAAAATGGAACATCCTCAGGTTGTGTAGACTTTAGCTTGTTCAAATGATGGTCCCCGGGGGTAGGGTATGGCCACAGATGGGGGATCAAGTTTTACACTGGAATATATAGAGAAAATCTTTAAACTTTCTTCTCAAAAACTATGACGCCAGGAAAGCTCAAATTAAAATGGACGCATCCTCAGGTAGTGTAGATTTTAGTCTGTTCAAATCATGGTCACCGGGGATAGGGTAGGGCCACAGTAGGGGGATCAAGTTTTACATAGGAACATATAGAGTAAATCTTTAAACTTTCTTCACAAAAACTATGACGCCAGAAAAGCTCAAATTAAAATGGAAGCATCCTCAGGTAGTGTAGATTTTAGTTGGTTCAAATCATGGTCCCCTGGGGTAGGGTTGGGCTACAGTAGGGGGATCAAGTTTTACATAGGAATATATAGAGAAAATCTTTAAACTTTCTTCTCAAAAACAATGATGCCAGGAAAGCTCAAATTAAAATGGAAGCATCCTCAGGAAGTGAATATTCTTGTTTGTTCAAATCATTGTCCCCGGGGGTAGGGTTGGGCCACAGTAGGGGGAACAAGTTTTACATAGGAATATATGGAGAAAATCTTTAAACTTTCTTCTCAAAAACTATGACGCCAGGAAAGCTCAAATTAAAATGGAAGCATCCTCAGGAAGTGAATATTCTTGTTTGTTCAAATCATTGTCCCCGGGGGTAGGGTTGGGCCACAGTAGGGGGATCAAGTTTTACATAGGAACATATAGAGAAAATCTTTAAACTTTCTTCTCAAAAACTATGACGCCAGGAAAGCTCAAATTAAAATGGAAACATATTCAGGTAGTGTAGATTTTAGTTTGTTCAAGTCATGGTCACCGGGGGTAGGGTAGGGCCACAGTAGGGGGATCAAGTTTTACATAGGAATATATAGAGAAAATCTTTAAACTTTCTTCTCAAAAACGCTGATGCCAGGAAAGCTCAAATTAAAATGGAAGCATCCTCAGGTAGTGTAGATTTTAGTTTGTTCAAATCATGGTCCCCGGGGATAGGGTAGGGCCACAGTAGGGGGATCAAGTTCTACATAGGAATATATAGAGAAAATCTTTAAACTTTCTTCTCAAAAACTATGACGCAAGGAAAGCTCAAATTAAAATGGAAGCATCCTCAGGTTGTGTAGATTTTAGTTTTTTAAAATCATGGTCCCCAAAGGTAGGGTATACGTAGGGCCACAGTAGGGGGATCAAGTTTTACATAGGAATATATAGAGAAAATCTTTTTAACTTTCTTCTCAAAAACTATGACGCCAGGAAAGCTCAAATTAAAATGGAAGCATCCTCAGGAAGTGAATATTCTTGTTTGTTCAAATCATTGTCCCCGGGGGTAGGGTTGGGCCACAGTAGGGGGATCAAGTTTTACATAGGAACATATAGAGAAAATCTTTAAACTTTTTTCTCAAAAACTATGACGCCAGGAAAGCTCAAATTAAAATGGAAACATATTCAGGTAGTGTAGATTTTAGTTTGCTCAAGTCATGGTCACCGGGGGTAGGGTAGGGCCACAGTAGGGGTATCAAGTTTTACATAGGAATATATAGAGAAAATCTTTCAACTTTCTTCTCAAAAACTCTGATGCCAGGAAAGCTCAAATTAAAATGGAAGCATCCTCAGGTAGTGTAGATTTTAGTTTGTTCAAATCATGGTCCCCGGGGATAGGGTTGGGCCACAGTAGGGGGATCAAGTTCTACATAGGAATATATAGAGAAAATCTTTAAACTTTCTTCTCAAAAACTATGACGCAAGGAAAGCTCAAATTAAAATGGAAGCATCCTCAGGTTGTGTAGATTTTAGTTTTTTAAAATCATGGTCCCCAAAGGTAGGGTATACGTAGGGCCACAGTAGGGGGATCAAGTTTTACATAGGAATATATAGAGAAAATCTTTCTAACTTTCTTCTCAAAAACTATGACGCCAGGAAAGCTCAAATTAAAATGGAAGCATCCTCAAGTAGTGTAGATTTTAGTTTGTTCAAGTCATGGTCACCGGGGGTAGGGTAGGGCCACAGTAGGGGGATCAAGTTTTACATAGGAATATATAGAGAAAATCTTTCAACTTTCTTCTCAAAAACTCTGATGCCAGGAAAGCTCAAATTAAAATGGAAGCATCCTCAGGTTGTGTAGATTTTAGTTTGTTCAAATCATGGTCCCCGGGGATAGGGTTGGGCCACAGTAGGGGGATCAAGTTCTACATAGGGATATATAGAGAAAATCTTTAAACTTTCTTCTCAAAAACTATGACGCAAGGAAAGCTCAAATTAAAATGGAAGCATCCTCAGGTTGTGTAGATTTTAGTTTGTTCAAATAATGGTCCCCGGGGGTAAGGTAGGGCCACAGTAGGGGGATCAAGTTTTAAACAGGAATATATAGAGAAAATCTTTTAACTTTGTTCTCAAAAACTATGATGCCAGGAAAGCTCAAATTAAAATGAAAGCATATTCAGGTAGTGTAGATTTTAGTTTGTTCAAGTTATGGTCCCCGGGGGTAGGGTTGGGCCAGAGTAGGGGGATCAAGTTTTACATAGGAATATATAGAGAAAATCTTTAAACTTTCTTCTCAAAAACAATGACGCCAGGAAAGCTCAAATTAAAATGGAAGCATCCTCAGGAAGTGAATATTCTTGTTTGTTCAAATCATTGTCCCCGGGGGTAGGGTTGGGCCACAGTAGGGGGAACAAGTTTTACATAGGAATATATGGAGAAAATCTTTAAACTTTCTTCTCAAAAACTATGACGCCAGGAAAGCTCAAATTAAAATGGAAGCATCCTCAGGAAGTGAATATTCTTGTTTGTTCAAATCATTGTCCCCGGGGGTAGGGTTGGGCCACAGTAGGGGGATCAAGTTTTACATAGGAACATATAGAGAAAATCTTTAAACTTTCTTCTCAAAAACTATGACGCCAGGAAAGCTCAAATTAAAATGGAAACATATTCAGGTAGTGTAGATTTTAGTTTGTTCAAGTCATGGTCACCGGGGGTAGGGTAGGGCCACAGTAGGGGGATCAAGTTTTACATAGGAATATATAGAGAAAATCTTTAAACTTTCTTCTCAAAAACTCTGATGCCAGGAAAGCTCAAATTAAAATGGAAGCATATTCAGGTAGTGTAGATTTTAGTTTTTTAAAATCATGGTCCCCGGGGATAGGGTAGGGCCACAGTAGGGGGATCAAGTTCTACATAGGAATATATAGAGAAAATCTTTAAACTTTCTTCTTGAAAACTATGACGCCAGGAAAGCTGACATTAAAATGGAAGCATATTCAGGTAGTGTAGATTTTAGTTTGTTCAAATCATGGTCCCCGGGGGTATGGTTGGGCCACAGTCGGGGGATCAAAATTTACATAGGAATATATGGAGTAAATCTTTAAACTTTTTTCTCAAAAACTATGACGCCAGAAAAGCTCAAATTAAAATAGAAGCATCCTCAGGTAGTGAATAGTCTTGTTTGTTCAAATCATGGTCCCCGGGGGTAGGGTTGGGCCACAGTAGGGGGATCAAGTTTTACATAGGAACATATAGAGAAAATCTTTAAACATTCTTCTCAAAAACTATGACGCCAGGAAAGCTCAAATTAAAATGGAAGCATCCTCAGGAAGTGAATATTCTTGTTTGTTCAAATCATGGTCCCCGGGGGTAGGGTAGGGCCAGACTAGGGGGATCAAGTTTTACATAGGAACATATAGAGTAAATCTTTAAACTTTCTTCACAAAAACTATGACGCCAGGAAAGCTGACATTAAAATGGAAGCATCCTCAGGTAGTTTAGATTTTAGTTGGTTCAAATCATGGTCCCTGGGGGTAGGGTTGGGCCACAGTAGGGGGATCAGGTTTTACATAGGAATATATAGAGAAAATCTTTTAACTTTCTTCTTGAAAACTATGACGCCAGGAAAGCTCAAATTAAAATGAAAGCATCCTCAGGTAGTGTAGATTTCAGTTTTTTAAAATCATGGTCCCCAAAGGTAGGGTATAGGTAGGGCCACAGTAGGGGGATCAAGTTTTACATAGGAATATATAGAGAAAATCTTTTAACTTTCTTCTCAAAAACTATGATGCCAGGAAAGCTCAAATTAAAATGGAAGCATCCTCAGGAAGTGAATATTCTTGTTTGTTCAAGTCATGGTCCCCGGGGGTAGGGTAGGGCCAGACTAGGGGGATCAAGTTTTACATAGGAACATATAGAGTAAATCTTTAAACTTTCTTCTCAAAAACTCTGATGCCAGGAAAGCTCAAATTAAAATGGAAGCATCCTCAGGTAGTGTAGATTTTAGTTTGTTCAAATCATGGTCCCCGGGGATAGGGTTGGGCCACAGTAGGGGGATCAAGTTCTACATAGGAATATATAGAGAAAATCTTTAAACTTTCTTCTCAAAAACTATGACGCAAGGAAAGCTCAAATTAAAATGGAAGCGTCCTCGGGTAGTGTAGATTTTAGTTTGTTCACATTATGGTCCCCAGGGGTAGGGTATGGCCACAGTAGGGGGATCAAGTTTTAAACAGGAATATATAGAGAAAATCTTTAAACTTTCTTCTCAAAAATTATGACGCCAGGAAAGCTCAAATTAAAATGGACGCATCTTCAGGTAGTGTAGATTTTAGTCTGTTCAAATCATGGTGCCCGGGGGTAGGGTAGGGCCAGAGTAGGGGGATCAAGTTTTACATAGGAACATATAGTGTAAATCTTTAAACTTTCTTCTCAAAAACTATGACGCCAGAAAAGCTCAAATTAAAATGGAAGCATCCTCAGGTAGTGTAGATTTTAGTTGGTTCAAATCATGGTCCCCGAGGGTAGGTTTGGGCCACAGTAGGGGGATCAAGTTTTACATAGGAATATATAGAGAAAATCTTTTAACTTTCTTCTCAAAAACTATGATGCCAGGAAAGCTCAAATTAAAATGAAAGCATATTCAGGTAGTGTAGATTTTAGTTAGTTCAAGTTATGGTCCCCGGGGGTAGGGTTGGGCCACAGTAGGGGGATCAAGTTTTACATAGGAACATATAGAGAAAATCTTTAAACTTTCTTCTCAAAAACTATGACGCCAGGAAAGCTCAAATTAAAATGGAAGCATATTCAGGTAGTGTAGATTTTAGTTTGTTCAAGTTATGGTCCCCGGGGATATTGGGCCACAGTAGGGGTGTCAAGTTTTACATAGGAATATATAGAGAAAATCTTTAAATTTTCTTCTCGAAGACTTTGCCGCCAGGAAAGCTCAAATTAAAATGGAAGCATATTCAGGTAGTGTAGATTTTAGTTTTTTAAAATCATGGTCCCCGGGGGTAGGGTAGGGCCACAGTAAGGGAATCAAGTTTTACATAGGAATATATAGAGAAAATCTTTAAACTTTCTTCTTGAAAACTATGACGCCAGGAAAGCTGACATTAAAATGGAAGCATATTCAGGTAGTGTAGATTTTAGTTTGTTCAAATCATGGTCCCCGGGGGTATGGTTGGGCCACAGTCGGGGGATCAAGTTTTACATAGGAATATATAGAGAAAATCCTTAAACTTTCTTCTCGAAAACTTTGACGCCAGGAAAGCTCAAATTAAATTGGAAGCATCCTCAGGTAGTGTAGGTTTTAGTTTTTTAAAATCATGGTCCCCGGGGGTAGGGTAGGGCCACAGTAGGGGGATCAAGTTTTACATAGGAATATATAGAGAAAATCTTTAAACTTTCTTCTCAAAAACTATGACGCAAGGAAAGCTGACATTAAAATGGAAGCATATTCAGGTAGTGTAGATTTTAGTTTGTTCAAATCATGGTCCCCGGGGGTATGGTTGGGCCACAGTAGGGGGATCAAGTTTTACATAGGAATATATAGAGAAAATCTTTTAACATTCTTCTCAAAAACTAGGATGCCAGGAAAGCTCAAATTAAAATGGAAGCATCCTCAGGTAGTGTAGATTTTAGTTAGTTCAAATCATGGTCCCCGGGGATAGGGTTGGGCCACAGTAGGGGGATCAAGTCTTACATAGGAACATATAGAGAAAATCTTTAAACTTTCTTCTCAAAAACTATGACGCCAGGAAAGCTCAAATTAATATGGACGCATCCTCAGGTAGTGTAGATTTTAGTCTGTTCAAATCATGGTGCCCGAGGGTAGGGTAGGGCCAGAGTAGGGGGATCAGGTTTTACATAGGAACATATGGAGTAAATCTTTAAACTTTCTTCTCAAAAACTATGACGCCAGAAAAGCTCAAATTAAAATGGAAGCATCCTCAGGTAGTGAATAGTCTTGTTTGTTCAAATCATGGTCCCCGGGGGTAGGGTTGGGCCACAGTAGGGGGATCAAGTTTTACATAGGAACATATAGAGAAAATCTTTAAACATTCTTCTCAAAAACTATGACGCCAGGAAAGCTCAAATTAAAATGGAAGCATCCTCAGGAAGTGAATATTTTTGTTTGTTCAAATCATGGTCCCCGGGGGTAGGGTAGGGCCAGACTAGGGGGATCAAGTTTTACGTAGGAACATATAGAGTAAATCTTTAAACTTTCTTCACAAAAACTATGACGCCAGAAAAGCTCAAATTAAAATGGAAGCATCCTCAGGTAGTGTAGATTTTAGTTGGTTCAAATCATGGTCCCTGGGGGTAGGGTTGGGCCACAGTAGGGGGATCAAGTTTTACATAGGAATATATAGAGAAAATCTTTAAACTTTCTTCTCAAAAACTATGACGCCAGGAAAGCTCAAATTAAAATGGAAGCATCCTCAGGAAGTGAATATTCTTGTTTGTTCAAATCATTGTCCCCGGGGGTAGGGTTGGGCCACAGTAGGGGGATCAAGTTTTACATAGGAATATATAGAGAAAATCTTTAAACTTTCTTCACAAAAACTATGACGCCAGGAAAGCTCAAATTAAAATGGAAGCATCCTCAGGTAGTGTAGATTTTAGTTAGTTCAAATCATGGTCCCCGGGGATAGGGTTGGGCCACAGTAGGGGGATCAAGTCTTACATAGGAACATATAGAGAAAATCTTTAAACTTTCTTCTCAAAAACTATGACGCCAGGAAAGCTCAAATTAATATGGACGCATCCTCAGGTAGTGTAGATTTTAGTCTGTTCAAATCATGGTGCCCGAGGGTAGGGTAGGGCCAGAGTAGGGGGATCAGGTTTTACATAGGAACATATGGAGTAAATCTTTAAACTTTCTTCTCAAAAACTATGACGCCAGAAAAGCTCAAATTAAAATGGAAGCATCCTCAGGTAGTGAATAGTCTTGTTTGTTCAAATCATGGTCCCCGGGGGTAGGGTTGGGCCACAGTAGGGGGATCAAGTTTTACATAGGAACATATAGAGAAAATCTTTAAACATTCTTCTCAAAAACTATGACGCCAGGAAAGCTCAAATTAAAATGGAAGCATCCTCAGGAAGTGAATATTCTTGTTTGTTCAAATCATGGTCCCCGGGGGTAGGGTAGGGCCAGACTAGGGTGTTCAAGTTTTACATAGGAACATATAGAGTAAATCTTTAAACTTTCTTCACAAAAACTATGACGCCAGAAAAGCTCAAATTAAAATGGAAGCATCCTCAGGTAGTGTAGATTTTAGTTGGTTCAAATCATGGTCCCCTGGGGTAGGGTTGGGCCACAGTAGGGGGATCAAGTTTTACATAGGAATATATAGAGAAAATCTTTAAACTTTCTTCTCAAAAACTATAACGCCAGGAAAGCTCAAATTAAAATGGAAGCATCCTCAGGAAGTGAATATTCTTGTTTGTTCAAATCATTGTCCCCGGGGGTAGGGTTGGGCCACAGTAGGGGGATCAAGTTTTACATAGGAATATATAGAGAAAATCTTTAAACTTTCTTCACAAAAACTATGACGCCAGAAAAGCTCAAATTAAAATGGAAGCATCCTCAGGTAGTGTAGATTTTAGTTTGTTCAAATCATGGTCCCCGGGGATAGGGTTGGGCCACAGTAGGGGGATCAAGTTCTACACAGGAATATATAGAGAAAATCTTTAAACTTTCTTCTCAAAAACTATGACGCAAGGAAAGCTCAAATTAAAATGGAAGCATCCTCAGGTAGTGTAGATTTTAGTTTTTTAAAATCATGGTCCCCAAAGGTAGGGTATACGTAGGGCCACAGTAGGGGGATCAAGTTTTACATAGGAATATATAGAGAAAATCTTTTTAACTTTCTTCTCAAAAACTATGACGCCAGGAAAGCTCAAATTAAAATGGAAGCATCCTCAGGAAGTGAATATTCTTGTTTGTTCAAATCATTGTCCCCGGGGGTAGGGTTGGGCCACAGTAGGGGGATCAAGTTTTACATAGGAACATATAGAGTAAATCTTTAAACTTTCTTCTCAAAAACTCTGATGCCAGGAAAGCTCAAATTAAAATGGAAGCATCCTCAGGTAGTGTAGATTTTAGTTTGTTCAAATCATGGTCCCCGGGGATAGGGTTGGGCCACAGTAGGGGGATCAAGTTCTACATAGGAATATATAGAGAAAATCTTTAAACTTTCTTCTCAAAAACTATGACGCAAGGAAAGCTCAAATTAAAATGGAAGCATCCTCGGGTAGTGTAGATTTTAGTTTGTTCACATTATGGTCCCCAGGGGTGGGGTATGGCCACAGTAGGGGGATCAAGTTTTAAACAGGAATATATAGAGAAAATCTTTAAACTTTCTTCTCAAAAATTATGACGCCAGGAAAGCTCAAATTAAAATGGACGCATCTTCAGGTAGTGTAGATTTTAGTCTGTTCAAATCATGGTGCCCGGGGGTAGGGTAGGGCCAGAGTAGGGGGATCAAGTTTTACATAGGAACATATAGTGTAAATCTTTAAACTTTCTTCTCAAAAACTATGACGCCAGAAAAGCTCAAATTAAAATGGAAGCATCCTCAGGTAGTGTAGATTTTAGTTGGTTCAAATCATGGTCCCCGAGGGTAGGTTTGGGCCACAGTAGGGGGATCAAGTTTTACATAGGAATATATAGAGAAAATCTTTTAACTTTCTTCTCAAAAAACTATGATGCCAGGAAAGCTCAAATTAAAATGAAAGCATATTCAGGTAGTGTAGATTTTAGTTAGTTCAAGTTATGGTCCCCGGGGGTAGGGTTGGGCCACAGTAGGGGGATCAAGTTTTACATAGGAACATATAGAGAAAATCTTTAAACTTTCTTCTCAAAAACTATGACGCCAGGAAAGCTCAAATTAAAATGGAAGCATATTCAGGTAGTGTAGATTTTAGTTTGTTCAAGTTATGGTCCCCGGGGATATTGGGCCACAGTAGGGGTGTCAAGTTTTACATAGGAATATATAGAGAAAATCTTTAAATTTTCTTCTCGAAGACTTTGCCGCCAGGAAAGCTCAAATTAAAATGGAAGCATATTCAGGTAGTGTAGATTTTAGTTTTTTAAAATCATGGTCCCCGGGGGTAGGGTAGGGCCACAGTAAGGGAATCAAGTTTTACATAGGAATATATAGAGAAAATCTTTAAACTTTCTTCTTGAAAACTATGACGCCAGGAAAGCTGACATTAAAATGGAAGCATATTCAGGTAGTGTAGATTTTAGTTTGTTCAAATCATGGTCCCCGGGGGTATGGTTGGGCCACAGTCGGGGGATCAAGTTTTACATAGGAATATATAGAGAAAATCTTTAAACTTTCTTCTCGAAAACTTTGACGCCAGGAAAGCTCAAATTAAATTGGAAGCATCCTCAGGTAGTGTAGGTTTTAGTTTTTTAAAATCATGGTCCCCGGGGGTAGGGTAGGGCCACAGTAGGGGGATCAAGTTTTACATAGGAATATATAGAGAAAATCTTTAAACTTTCTTCTCAAAAACAATGACGCTAGGAAAGCTGACATTAAAATGGAAGCATATTCAGGTAGTGTAGATTTTAGTTTGTTCAAATCATGGTCCCCGGGGGTATGGTTGGGCCACAGTAGGGGGATCAAGTTTTACATAGGAATATATAGAGAAAATCTTTTAACATTCTTCTCAAAAACTAGGATGCCAGGAAAGCTCAAATTAAAATGGAAGCATCCTCAGGTAGTGTAGATTTTAGTTAGTTCAAATCATGGTCCCCGGGGATAGGGTTGGGCCACAGTAGGGGGATCAAGTCTTACATAGGAACATATAGAGAAAATCTTTAAACTTTCTTCTCAAAAACTATGACACCAGGAAAGCTCAAATTAATATGGACGCATCCTCAGGTAGTGTAGATTTTAGTCTGTTCAAATCATGGTGCCCGAGGGTAGGGTAGGGCCACAGTAGGGGGATCAGGTTTTACATAGGAACATATGGAGTAAATCTTTAAACTTTCTTCTCAAAAACTATGACGCCAGAAAAGCTCAAATTAAAATGGAAGCATCCTCAGGTAGTGAATAGTCTTGTTTGTTCAAATCATGGTCCCCGGGGGTAGGGTTGGGCCACAGTAGGGGGATCAAGTTTTACATAGGAACATATAGAGAACATCTTTAAACATTCTTCTCAAAAACTATGACGCCAGGAAAGCTCAAATTAAAATGGAAGCATCCTCAGGAAGTGAATATTCTTGTTTGTTCAAATCATGGTCCCCGGGGGTAGGGTAGGGCCAGACTAGGGGGATCAAGTTTTACATAGGAACATATAGAGTAAATCTTTAAACTTTCTTCACAAAAACTATGACGCCAGAAAAGCTCAAATTAAAATGGAAGCATCCTCAGGTAGTGTAGATTTTAGTTGGTTCAAATCATGGTCCCCTGGGGTAGGGTTGGGCCACAGTAGGGGGATCAAGTTTTACATAGGAATATATAGAGAAAATCTTTAAACTTTCTTCTCAAAAACTATGACGCCAGGAAAGCTCAAATTAAAATGGAAGCATCCTCAGGAAGTGAATATTCTTGTTTGTTCAAATCATTGTCCCCAGGGGTAGGGTTGGGCCACAGTAGGGGTATCAAGTTTTACAAAGGAATATATAGAGAAAATCTTTAAACTTTCTTCACAAAAACTATGACGCCAGGAAAGCTCAAATTAAAATGGAAGCATCCTCAGGTAGTGTAGATTTTAGTTAGTTCAAATCATGGTCCCCGGGGATAGGGTTGGGCCACAGTAGGGGGATCAAGTCTTACAAAGGAACATATAGAGAAAATCTTTAAACTTTCTTCTCAAAAACTATGACGCCAGGAAAGCTCAAATTAATATGGACGCATCCTCAGGTAGTGTAGATTTTAGTCTGTTCAAATCATGGTGCCCGAGGGTAGGGTAGGGCCAGAGTAGGGGGATCAGGTTTTACATAGGAACATATGGAGTAAATCTTTAAACTTTCTTCTCAAAAACTATGACGCCAGAAAAGCTCAAATTAAAATGGAAGCATCCTCAGGTAGTGAATAGTCTTGTTTGTTCAAATCATGGTCCCCGGGGGTAGGGTTGGGCCACAGTAGGGGGATCAAGTTTTACATAGGAACATATAGAGAAAATCTTTAAAGATTCTTCTCAAAAACTATGACGCCAGGAAAGCTCAAATTAAAATGGAAGCATCCTCAGGAAGTGAATATTCTTGTTTGTTCAAATCATGGTCCCCGGGGGTAGGGTAGGGCCAGACTAGGGTGTTCAAGTTTTACATAGGAACATATAGAGTAAATCTTTAAACTTTCTTCTCAAAAACTATGACGCCAGAAAAGCTCAAATTAAAATGGAAGCATCCTCAGGTAGTGTAGATTTTAGTTGGTTCAAATCATGGTCCCCTGGGGTAGGGTTGGGCCACAGTAGGGGGATCAAGTTTTACATAGGAATATATAGAGAAAATCTTTAAACTTTCTTCTCAAAAACTATAACGCCAGGAAAGCTCAAATTAAAATGGAAGCATCCTCAGGAAGTGAATATTCTTGTTTGTTCAAATCATTGTCCCCGGGGGTAGGGTTGGGCCACAGTAGGGGGATCAAGTTTTACATAGGAATATATAGAGAAAATCTTTAAACTTTCTTCACAAAAACTATGACGCCAGAAAAGCTCAAATTAAAATGGAAGCATCCTCAGGTAGTGTAGATTTTAGTTTGTTCAAATCATGGTCCCCGGGGATAGGGTTGGGCCACAGTAGGGGGATCAAGTTCTACACAGGAATATATAGAGAAAATCTTTAAACTTTCTTCTCAAAAACTATGACGCAAGGAAAGCTCAAATTAAAATGGAAGCATCCTCAGGTTGTGTAGATTTTAGTTTTTTAAAATCATGGTCCCCAAAGGTAGGGTATACGTAGGGCCACAGTAGGGGGATCAAGTTTTACATAGGAATATATAGAGAAAATCTTTTTAACTTTCTTCTCAAAAACTATGACGCCAGGAAAGCTCAAATTAAAATGGAAGCATCCTCAGGAAGTGAATATTCTTGTTTGTTCAAATCATTGTCCCCGGGGGTAGGGTTGGGCCACAGTAGGGGGATCAAGTTTTACATAGGAACATATAGAGAAAATCTTTAAACTTTCTTCTCAAAAACTATGACGCTAGGAAAGCTCAAATTAAAATGGAAACATATTCAGGTAGTGTAGATTTTAGTTTGTTCAAGTCATGGTCACCGGGGGTAGGGTAGGGCCACAGTAGGGGGATCAAGTTTTACATAGGAATATATAGAGAAAATCTTTCAACTTTCTTCTCAAAAACTCTGATGCCAGGAAAGCTCAAATTTAAATGGAAGCATCCTCAGGTAGTGTAGATTTTAGTTTGTTCAAATCATGGTCCCAGGGGATAGGGTTGGGCCACAGTAGGGGGATCAAGTTCTACATAGGAATATATAGAGAAAATCTTTAAACTTTCTTCTCAAAAACTATGACGCAAGGAAAGCTCAAATTAAAATGGAAGCATCCTCAGGTTGTGTAGACTTTAGCTTGTTCAAATGATGGTCCCCGGGGGTAGGGTATGGCCACAGATGGGGGATCAAGTTTTACACTGGAATATATAGAGAAAATCTTTAAACTTTCTTCTCAAAAACTATGACGCCAGGAAAGCTCAAATTAAAATGGAAGCATCCTCAGGTTGTGTAGACTTTAGCTTGTTCAAATGATGGTCCCCGGGGGTAGGGTATGGCCACAGTAGGGGGATCAAGTTTTACATAGGAATATATAGAGAAAATCTTTAAACTTTCTTCTAAAAAACTATGACGCCAGGAAAGCTCAAATTAAAATGGAAGCATCCTTAGGTAGTGAATATTCTTGTTTGTTCAAATCATGGTCCCCGGGGGTAGGGTTGGGCCACAGTAGGGGGCATCAAGTTTTACATAGGAATATATAGAGAAAATCTTTCAACTTTCTTCTCAAAAACTATGACGCCAGGAAAGCTCAAATTAAAATGGACGCATCCTCAGGTAGTGTAGATTTTAGTCTGTTCAAATCATGGTCACCGGGGATAGGGTAGGGCCACAGTAGGGGGATCAAGTTTTACATAGGAACATATAGAGTAAATCTTTCAACTTTCTTCTCAAAAACTACGACGCCAGGAAAGCTCAAATTAAAATGGAAGCATCCTCAGGAAGTGAATATTCTTGTTTGTTCAAATCATTGTCCCCGGGGGTAGGGTTGGGCCACAGTAGGGGGATCAAGTTTTACATAGGAACATATAGAGAAAATCTTTAAACTTTCTTCTCAAAAACTATGATGCCAGGAAAGCTCAAATTAAAATGGAAGCATCCTCAGGTAGTGTAGATGTTAGTCTGTTCAAATCATGGTCACCGGGGATAGGGTCGGGCCACAGTAGGGGGATCAAGTTTTACACAGGAATATATAGAGAACATCTTTAAACTTTCTTCTCAAAAACTATGACGCCAGGAAAGCTCAAATTAAAATGGAAGCATCCTCAGGAAGTGAATATTCTTGTTTGTTCAAATCATTGTCCCCGGGGGTAGGGTTGGGCCACAGTAGGGGGATCAAGTTTTACATAGGAACATATAGAGAAAATCTTTAAACTTTCTTCTCAAAAACTATGATGCCAGGAAAGCTCAAATTAAAATGGAAGCATCCTCAGGTAGTGTAGATGTTAGTTTGTTCAAATCATGGTCCCCAGGGATAGGGTCAGGCCACAGTAGGGGGATCAAGTTTTACACAGGAATATATAGAGAAAATCTTTAAACTTTCTTCTCAAAAACTATGACGCCAGGAAAGCTCAAATTAAAATGGAAGCATCCTCAGGTTGTATAGACTTTAGTTTGTTCAAATCATGGTCCCCGGGGGTAGGGTATGGTCACAGTAGGGGGATAAAGTTTTACATTGAAATATATAGAGAAAATCTTTAAACCTACTTCTCAAAAACTATGACGCCAGGAAAGTTCAAATTAAAATGGAAACATCCTCAGGAAGTCAATATTCTTGTTTGTTCAAATCATGGTCCACGGGGGTAGGGTAGGGCCGAGGTAGGGGGATCAAGTTTTACATAGGAATATATAGAGAAAATCTTTAAACTTTCATCTCAAAAACTATGACGCCAGGAAAGCTGACATTAAAATGGAAGCATCCTCAGGTAGTGTAGATTTTAGTTTGTTCAAATCATGGTCCCCGGGGGTAGGGTTTGGCCACAGTAGGGGGATGAAGTTTTACATAGGAATATATAGAGAAAATTTTCTAACTTTCTTCTCAAAAACTATGATGCCAGGAAAGCTCAAATTAAAATGGAAGCATCCTCAGGTAGTGTAGATGTTAGTTTGTTCAAATCATGGTCCCCGGGGATAGGGTCGGGCCACAGTAGGGGGATCAAGTTTTACATAGGAATATATAGAGAAAATCTTTAAACTTTCTTCACAAAAACTATGATGCCAGGAAAGCTCAAATTAAAATGGAAGCATCCTCAGGTTGTGTAGACTTTAGCTTGTTCAAATGATGGTCCCCGGGGGTAGGGTATGGCCACAGATGGGGGATCAAGTTTTACACTGGAATATATAGAGAAAATCTTTAAACTTTCTTCTCAAAAACTATGACGCCAGGAAAGCTCAAATTAAAATGGACACATCCTCAGGTAGTGTAGATTTTAGTCTGTTCAAATCATGGTCACCGGGGATAGGGTAGGGCCACAGTAGGGGGATCAAGTTTTACATAGGAACATATAGAGTAAATCTTTAAACTTTCTTCACAAAAACTATGACGCCAGAAAAGCTCAAATTAAAATGGAAGCATCCTCAGGTAGTGTAGATTTTAGTTGGTTCAAATCATGGTCCCCTGGGGTAGGGTTGGGCCACAGTAGGGGGATCAAGTTTTACATAGGAATATATAGAGAAAATCTTTAAACTTTCTTCTCAAAAAACTATGACGCCAGGAAAGCTCAAATAAAAATGGAAGCATCCTCAGGAAGTGAATATTCTTGTTTGTTCAAATCATTGTCCCCGGGGTAAGGGTTGGGCCACAGTAGGGGTATCAAGTTTTACATAGGAATATATAGAGAAAATCTTTAAACTTTCTTCACAAAAACTATGACGCCAGAAAAGCTCAAATTAAAATGGAAGCATCCTCAGGTAGTGTAGATTTTAGTTTGTTCAAATCATGGTCCCCGGGGATAGGGTTGGGCCACAGTAGGGGGATCAAGTTCTACATAGGAATATATAGAGAAAATCTTTAAACTTTCTTCTCAAAAACTATGACGCAAGGAAAGCTCAAATTAAAATGGAAGCATCCTCAGGTTCTGTAGATTTTAGTTTTTTAAAATCATGGTCCCCAAAGGTAGGGTATACGTAGGGCCACAGTAGGGGGATCAAGTTTTACATAGGAATATATAGAGAAAATCTTTTTAACTTTCTTCTCAAAAACTATGACGCCAGGAAAGCTCAAATTAAAATGGAAGCATCCTCAGGAAGTGAATATTCTTGTTTGTTCAAATCATTGTCCCCGGGGGTAGGGTTGGGCCACAGTAGGGGGATCAAGTTTTACATAGGAACATATAGAGAAAATCTTTAAACTTTCTTCTCAAAAACTATGACGCCAGGAAAGCTCAAATTAAAATGGAAGCATCCTCAGGTAGTGTAGATTTTAGTTTTTTCAAATCATGGTCCCCGGGGATAGGGTTGGGCCACAGTAGGGGGATCAAGTTCTACATAGGAATATATAGAGAAAATCTTTAAACTTTCTTCTCAAAAACTATGACGCAAGGAAAGCTCAAATTAAAATGGAAGCATCCTCAGGTTGTGTAGACTTTAGCTTGTTCAAATGATGGTCCCCGTTGGTAGGGTATGGCCACAGATGTGGGATCAAGTTTTACACTGGAATATATAGAGAAAATCTTTAAACTTTCTTCTCAAAAACTATGACGCCAGGAAAGCTCAAATTAAAATGGACGCATCCTCAGGTAGTGTAGATTTTAGTCTGTTCAAATCATGGTCACCGGGGATAGGGTAGGGCCACAGTAGGGGGATCAAGTTTTACATAGGAACATATAGAGTAAATCTTTCAACTTTCTTCTCAAAAACTATGACGCCAGGAAAGCTCAAATTAAAATGGAAGCATCCTCAGGAAGTGAATATTCTTGTTTGTTCAAATCATTGTCCCCGGGGGTAGGGTTGGGCCACAGTAGGGGGATCAAGTTTTACATAGGAACATATAGAGAAAATCTTTAAACTTTCTTCTCAAAAACTATGACGCGAGGAAAGCTCAAATTAAAATGGAAGCATCCTCAGGTAGTGTAGATTTTAGTTTGTTCAAATCATGGTCCCCAGGGATAGGGTTGGGCCACAGTAGGGGGATCAAGTTCTACATAGGAATATATAGAGAAAATCTTTAAACTTTCTTCTCAAAAACTATGACGCAAGGAAAGCTCAAATTAAAATGGAAGCATCCTCAGGTTGTGTAGACTTTAGCTTGTTCAAATGATGGTCCCCGGGGGTAGGGTATGGCCACAGATGGGGGATCAAGTTTTACACTGGAATATATAGAGAAAATCTTTAAACTTTCTTCTCAAAAACTATGACGCCAGGAAAGCTCAAATTAAAATGGAAGCATCCTCAGGTTGTATAGACTTTAGTCTGTTCAAATCATGGTCCCCGGGGGTAGGGTATGGTCACAGTAGGGGGATAAAGTTTTACATTGAAATATATAGAGAAAATCTTTAAACCTACTTCTCAAAAACTATGACGCCAGGAAAGTTCAAATTAAAATGGAAACATCCTCAGGAAGTCAATATTCTTGTTTGTTCAAATCATGGTCCACGGGGGTAGGGTAGGGCCGAGGTAGGGGGATCAAGTTTTACATAGGAATATATAGAGAAAATCTTTAAACTTTCATCTCAAAAACTACGATGCCAGGAAAGCTCAAATTAAAATGGAAGCATCCTCAGGTAGTGTAGATTTTAGTTTGTTCAAATCATGGTCCCCGGGGATAGGGTCGGGCCACAGTAGGGGGATCAAGTTTTACATAGGAATATATAGAGAAAATCTTTAAACTTTCTTCTCAAAAACTATGATGCCAGGAAAGCTCAAATTTAAATGGAAGCATCCTCAGGTTGTGTAGACTTTAGCTTGTTCAAATGATGGTCCCCGGGGGTAGGGTATGGACACAGATGGGGGATCAAGTTTTACACTGGAATTTATAGAGAAAATCTTTAAACTTTCTTCTCAAAAACTATGACGCCAGGAAAGCTCAAATTAAAATGGACACATCCTCAGGTAGTGTAGATTTTAGTCTGTTCAAATCATGGTCACCGGGGATAGGGTAGGGCCACAGTAGGGGGATCAAGTTTTACATAGGAACATATAGAGTAAATCTTTAAACTTTCTTCACAAAAACTATGACGCCAGAAATGCTCAAATTAAAATGGAAGCATCCTCAGGTAGTGTAGATTTTAGTTTGTTCAAATCATGGTCCCCAGGGATAGGGTAGGGCCACAGTAGGGGGATCAAGTTTTACATAGGAATATATAGAGAAAATCTTTAAACTTTCTTCTCAAAAACTATGATGCCAGGAAAGCTCAAATTAAAATGGAAGCATCCTCAGGTTGTGTAGACTTTAGCTTGTTCAAATGATGGTCCCTGGGGGTAGGGTATGGCCACAGATGGGGGATCAAGTTTTACATAGGAATATATAGAGAAAATCTTTAAACTTTCTTCTCAAAAACTATGACGCCAGGAAAGCTCAAATTAAAATGGACACATCCTCAGGTAGTGTAGATTTTAGTCTGTTCAAATCATGGTCACAGGGGATAGGGTAGGGCCACAGTAGGGGGATCAAGTTTTACATAGGAACTTATAGAGTAAATCTTTAAACTTTCTTCACAAAAACTATGACGCCAGAAAAGCTCAAATTAAAATGGAAGCATCCTCAGGTAGTGTAGATTTTAGTTGGTTCAAATCATGGTCCCCTGGGGTAGGGTTGGGCCACAGTAGGGGGATCAAGTTTTACATAGGAATATATAGAGAAAATCTTTAAACTTTCTTATCAAAAAACTATGACGCCAGGAAAGCTCAAATTAAAATGGAAGCATCCTCAGGAAGTGAATATTCTTGTTTGTTCAAATCATTGTCCCCGGGGTAAGGGTTGGGCCACAGTAGGGGTATCAAGTTTTACATAGGAATATATAGAGAAAATCTTTAAACTTTCTTCACAAAAACTATGACGCCAGAAAAGCTCAAATTAAAATGGAAGCATCCTCAGGTAGTGTAGATTTTAGTTTGTTCAAATCATGGTCCCCGGGGATAGGGTTGGGCCACAGTAGGGGGATCAAGTTCTACATAGGAATATATAGAGAAAATCTTTAAACTTTCTTCTCAAAAACTATGACGCAAGGAAAGCTCAAATTAAAATGGAAGCATCCTCAGGTTGTGTAGATTTTAGTTTTTTAAAATCATGGTCCCCAAAGGTAGGGTATACGTAGGGCCACAGTAGGGGGATCAAGTTTTACATAGGAATATATAGAGAAAATCTTTAAACTTTCTTCACAAAAACTATGACGCCAGAAAAGCTCAAATTAAAATGGAAGCATCCTCAGGTAGTGTAGATTTTAGTTTGTTCAAATCATGGTCCCCGGGGATAGGGTTGGGCCACAGTAGGGGGATCAAGTTCTACATAGGAATATATAGAGAAAATCTTTAAACTTTCTTCTCAAAAACTATGACGCAAGGAAAGCTCAAATTAAAATGGAAGCATCCTCAGGTTGTGTAGATTTTAGTTTTTTAAAATCATGGTCCCCAAAGGTAGGGTATACGTAGGGCCACAGTAGGGGGATCAAGTTTTACATAGGAATATATAGAGAAAATCTTTTTAACTTTCTTCTCAAAAACTATGACGCCAGGAAAGCTCAAATTAAAATGGAAGCATCCTCAGGAAGTGAATATTCTTGTTTGTTCAAATCATTGTCCCCGGGGGTAGGGTTGGGCCACAGTAGGGGGATCAAGTTTTACATAGGAACATATAGAGAAAATCTTTAAACTTTCTTCTCAAAAACTATGACGCGAGGAAAGCTCAAATTAAAATGGAAGCATCCTCAGGTAGTGTAGATTTTAGTTTGTTCAAATCATGGTCCCCAGGGATAGGGTTGGGCCACAGTAGGGGGATCAAGTTCTACATAGGAATATATAGAGAAAATCTTTAAACTTTCTTCTCAAAAAC
Organism: Magallana gigas; assembly: GCF_963853765.1. NCBI lineage: Eukaryota > Metazoa > Mollusca > Bivalvia > Ostreida > Ostreidae > Magallana > Magallana gigas. Next base: position 24,036,486 of record NC_088857.1, on the reverse strand, counting down.
TATGACGCAAGGAAAGCTCAAATTAAAATGGAAGCATCCTCAGGTTGTGTAGACTTTAGCTTGTTCAAATGATGGTCCCCGGGGGTAGGGTATGGCCACAGATGGGGGATCAAGTTTTACACTGGAATATATAGAGAAAATCTTTAAACTTTCTTCTCAAAAACTATGACGCCAGGAAAGCTCAAATTAAAATGGACGCATCCTCAGGTAGTGTAGATTTTAGTCTGTTCAAATCATGGTCACCGGGGATAGGGTAGGGCCACAGTAGGGGGATCAAGTTTTACATAGGAACATATAGAGTAAATCTTTAAACTTTCTTCACAAAAACTATGACGCCAGAAAAGCTCAAATTAAAATGGAAGCATCCTCAGGTAATGTAGATTTTAGTTGGTTCAAATCATGGTCCCCTGGGGTAGGGTTGGGCTACAGTAGGGGGATCAAGTTTTACATAGGAATATATAGAGAAAATCTTTAAACTTTCTTCTCAAAAACAATGACGCCAGGAAAGCTCAAATTAAAATGGAAGCATCCTCAGGAAGTGAATATTCTTGTTTGTTCAAATCATTGTCCCCTGGGGTAGGGTTGGGCCACAGTAGGGGGATCAAGTTTTACATAGGAATATATGGAGAAAATCTTTAAACTTTCTTCTCAAAAACTATGACGCCAGGAAAGCTCAAATTAAAATGGAAGCATCCTCAGGAAGTGAATATTCTTGTTTGTTCAAATCATTGTCCCCGGGGGTAGGGTTGGGCCACAGTAGGGGGATCAAGTTTTACATAGGAACATATAGAGAAAATCTTTAAACTTTCTTCTCAAAAACTATGACGCCAGGAAAGCTCAAATTAAAATGGAAACATATTCAGGTAGTGTAGATTTTAGTTTGTTCAAGTCATGGTCACCGGGGGTAGGGTAGGGCCACAGTAGGGGGATCAAGTTTTACACTGGAATATATAGAGAAAATCTTTAAACTTTCTTCTCAAAAACTATGACGCCAGGAAAGCTCAAATTAAAATGGACGCATCCTCAGGTAGTGTAGATTTTAGTCTGTTCAAATCATGGTCACCGGGGATAGGGTAGGGCCACAGTAGGGGGATCAAGTTTTACATAGGAACATATAGAGTAAATCTTTCAACTTTCTTCTCAAAAACTATGACGCCAGGAAAGCTCAAATTAAAATGGAAGCATCCACAGGAAGTGAATATTCTTGTTTGTTCAAATCATTGTCCCCGGGGGTAGGGTTGGGCCACAGTAGGGGGATCAAGTTTTACATAGGAACATATAGAGAAAATCTTTAAACTTTCTTCTCAAAAACTATGACGCCAGGAAAGCTCAAATTAAAATGGAAACATATTCAGGTAGTGTAGATTTTAGTTTGTTCAAGTCATGGTCACCGGGGGTAGGGTAGGGCCACAGTAGGGGGATCAAGTTTTACATAGGAATATATAGAGAAAATCTTTAAACTTTCTTCTCAAAAACTCTGATGCCAGGAAAGCTCAAATTAAAATGGAAGCATCCTCAGGTTGTGTAGACTTTAGCTTGTTCAAATGATGGTCCCTGGGGGTAGGGTATGGCCACAGATGGGGGATCAAGTTTTACACTGGAATATATAGAGAAAATCTTTAAACTTTCTTCTCAAAAACTATGACGCCAGGAAAGCTCAAATTAAAATGGACACATCCTCAGGTAGTGTAGATTTTAGTCTGTTCAAATCATGGTCACAGGGGATAGGGTAGGGCCACAGTAGGGGGATCAAGTTTTACATAGGAACTTATAGAGTAAATCTTTAAACTTTCTTCACAAAAACTATGACGCCAGAAAAGCTCAAATTAAAATGGAAGCATCCTCAGGTAGTGTAGATTTTAGTTGGTTCAAATCATGGTCCCCTGGGGTAGGGTTGGGCCACAGTAGGGGGATCAAGTTTTACATAGGAATATATAGAGAAAATCTTTAAACTTTCTTATCAAAAAACTATGACGCCAGGAAAGCTCAAATTAAAATGGAAGCATCCTCAGGAAGTGAATATTCTTGTTTGTTCAAATCATTGTCCCCGGGGTAAGGGTTGGGCCACAGTAGGGGTATCAAGTTTTACATAGGAATATATAGAGAAAATCTTTAAACTTTCTTCACAAAAACTATGACGCCAGAAAAGCTCAAATTAAAATGGAAGCATCCTCAGGTAGTGTAGATTTTAGTTTGTTCAAATCATGGTCCCCGGGGATAGGGTTGGGCCACAGTAGGGGGATCAAGTTCTACATAGGAATATATAGAGAAAATCTTTAAACTTTCTTCTCAAAAACTATGACGCAAGGAAAGCTCAAATTAAAATGGAAGCATCCTCAGGTTGTGTAGATTTTAGTTTTTTAAAATCATGGTCCCCAAAGGTAGGGTATACGTAGGGCCACAGTAGGGGGATCAAGTTTTACATAGGAATATATAGAGAAAATCTTTTTAACTTTCTTCTCAAAAACTATGACGCCAGGAAAGCTCAAATTAAAATGGAAGCATCCTCAGGAAGTGAATATTCTTGTTTGTTCAAATCATTGTCCCCGGGGTAAGGGTTGGGCCACAGTAGGGGTATCAAGTTTTACATAGGAATATATAGAGAAAATCTTTAAACTTTCTTCACAAAAACTATGACGCCAGAAAAGCTCAAATTAAAATGGAAGCATCCTCAGGTAGTGTAGATTTTAGTTTGTTCAAATCATGGTCCCCGGGGATAGGGTTGGGCCACAGTAGGGGGATCAAGTTCTACATAGGAATATATAGAGAAAATCTTTAAACTTTCTTCTCAAAAACTATGACGCAAGGAAAGCTCAAATTAAAATGGAAGCATCCTCAGGTTGTGTAGATTTTAGTTTTTTAAAATCATGGTCCCCAAAGGTAGGGTATACGTAGGGCCACAGTAGGGGGATCAAGTTTTACATAGGAATATATAGAGAAAATCTTTTTAACTTTCTTCTCAAAAGCTATGACGCCAGGAAAGGTCAAATTAAAATGGAAGCATCCTCAGGAAGTGAATATTCTTGTTTGTTCAAATCATTGTCCCCGGGGGTAGGGTTGGGCCACAGTAGGGGGATCAAGTTTTACATAGGAACATATAGAGAAAATCTTTAAACTTTCTTGTTAAAAACTATGACGCGAGGAAAGCTCAAATTAAAATGGAAGCATCCTCAGGTAGTGTAGATTTTAGTTTGTTCAAATCATGGTCCCCAGGGATAGGGTTGGGCCACAGTAGGGGGATCAAGTTCTACATAGGAATATATAGAGAAAATCTTTAAACTTTCTTCTCAAAAACTATGACGCAAGGAAAGCTCAAATTAAAATGGAAGCATCCTCAGGTTGTGTAGACTTTAGCTTGTTCAAATGATGGTCCCCGGGGGTAGGGTATGGCCACAGATGGGGGATCAAGTTTTACACTGGAATATATAGAGAAAATCTTTAAACTTTCTTCTCAAAAACTATGACGCCAGGAAAGCTCAAATTAAAATGGACGCATCCTCAGGTAGTGTAGATTTTAGTCTGTTCAAATCATGGTCACCGGGGATAGGGTAGGGCCACAGTAGGGGGATCAAGTTTTACATAGGAACATATAGAGTAAATCTTTAAACTTTCTTCACAAAAACTATGACGCCAGAAAAGCTCAAATTAAAATGGAATCATCCTCAGGTAATGTAGATTTTAGTTTGTTCAAATCATGGTCCCCTGGGGTAGGGTTGGGCTACAGTAGGGGGATCAAGTTTTACATAGGAATATATAGAGAAAATCTTTAAACTTTCTTCTCAAAAACAATGACGCCAGGAAAGCTCAAATTAAAATGGAAGCATCCTCAGGAAGTGAATATTCTTGTTTGTTCAAATCATTGTCCCCTGGGGTAGGGTTGGGCCACAGTAGGGGGATCAAGTTTTACATAGGAATATATGGAGAAAATCTTTAAACTTTCTTCTCAAAAACTATGACGCCAGGAAAGCTCAAATTAAAATGGAAGCATCCTCAGGAAGTGAATATTCTTGTTTGTTCAAATCATTGTCCCCGGGGGTAGGGTTGGGCCACAGTAGGGGGATCAAGTTTTACATAGGAACATATAGAGTAAATCTTTAAACTTTCTTCTCAAAAACTATGACGCCAGGAAAGCTCAAATTAAAATGGAAACATATTCAGGTAGTGTAGATTTTAGTTTGTTCAAGTCATGGTCACCGGGGGTAGGGTAGGGCCACAGTAGGGGGATCAAGTTTTACATAGGAATATATAGAGAAAATCTTTAAACTTTCTTCTCAAAAACTCTGATGCCAGGAAAGCTCAAATTAAAATGGAAGCATCCTCAGGTAGTGTAGATTTTAGTTTGTTCAAATCATGGTCCCCGGGGATAGGGTTGGGCCACAGTAGGGGGATCAAGTTCTACATAGGAATATATAGAGAAAATCTTTAAACTTTCTTCTCAAAAACTATGACGCAAGGAAAGCTCAAATTAAAATGGAAGCATCCTCAGGTTGTGTAGATTTTAGTTTTTTAAAATCATGGTCCCCAAAGGTAGGGTATACGTAGGGCCACAGTAGGGGGATCAAGTTTTACATAGGAATATATAGAGAAAATCTTTTTAACTTTCTTCTCAAAAACTATGACGCCAGGAAAGCTCAAATTAAAATGGAAGCATCCTCAGGAAGTGAATATTCTTGTTTGTTCAAATCATTGTCCCCGGGGGTAGGGTTGGGCCACAGTAGGGGGATCAAGTTTTACATAGGAACATATAGAGAAAATCTTTAAACTTTCTTCTCAAAAACTATGACGCCAGGAAAGCTCAAATTAAAATGGAAGCATCCTCAGGTAGTGTAGATTTTAGTTTTTTCAAATCATGGTCCCCGGGGATAGGGTTGGGCCACAGTAGGGGGATCAAGTTCTACATAGGAATATATAGAGAAAATCTTTCAACTTTCTTCTCAAAAACTATGACGCAAGGAAAGCTCAAATTAAAATGGAAGCATCCTCAGGTTGTGTAGACTTTAGCTTGTTCAAATGATGGTCCCCGGGGGTAGGGTATGGCCACAGATGGGGGATCAAGTTTTACACTGGAATATATAGAGAAAATCTTTAAACTTTCTTCTCAAAAACTATGACGCCAGGAAAGCTCAAATTAAAATGGACGCATCCTCAGGTAGTGTAGATTTTAGTCTGTTCAAATCATGGTCACCGGGGATAGGGTAGGGCCACAGTAGGGGGATCAAGTTTTACATAGGAACATATAGAGTAAATCTTTCAACTTTCTTCTCAAAAATTATGACGCCAGGAAAGCTCAAATTAAAATGGAAGCATCCTCAGGAAGTGAATATTCTTGTTTGTTCAAATCATTGTCCCCGGGGGTAGGGTTGGGCCACAGTAGGGGGATCAAGTTTTACATAGGAACATATAGAGAAAATCTTTAAACTTTCTTCTCAAAAACTATGACGCCAGGAAAGCTCAAATTAAAATGGAAACATATTCAGGTAGTGTAGATTTTAGTTTGTTCAAGTCATGGTCACCGGGGGTAGGGTAGGGCCACAGTAGGGGGATCAAGTTTTACATAGGAATATATAGAGAAAATCTTTAAACTTTCTTCTCAAAAACTCTGATGCCAGGAAAGCTCAAATTAAAATGGAAGCATCCTCAGGTAGTGTAGATTTTAGTTTGTTCAAATCATGGTCCCCGGGGATAGGGTTGGGCCACAGTAGGGGGATCAAGTTCTACATAGGAATATATAGAGAAAATCTTTAAACTTTCTTCTCAAAAACTATGACGCAAGGAAAGCTCAAATTAAAATGGAAGCATCCTCAGGTTGTGTAGATTTTAGTTTTTTAAAATCATGGTCCCCAAAGGTAGGGTATACGTAGGGCCACAGTAGGGGGATCAAGTTTTACATAGGAATATATAGAGAAAATCTTTTTAACTTTCTTCTCAAAAACTATGACGCCAGGAAAGCTCAAATTAAAATGGAAGCATCCTCAGGAAGTGAATATTCTTGTTTGTTCAAATCATTGTCCCCGGGGGTAGGGTTGGGCCACAGTAGGGGGATCAAGTTTTACATAGGAACATATAGAGAAAATCTTTAAACTTTCTTCTCAAAAACTATGACGCCAGGAAAGCTCAAATTAAAATGGAAGCATCCTCAGGTAGTGTAGATTTTAGTTTTTTCAAATCATGGTCCCCGGGGATAGGGTTGGGCCACAGTAGGGGGATCAAGTTCTACATAGGAATATATAGAGAAAATCTTTAAACTTTCTTCTCAAAAACTATGACGCAAGGAAAGCTCAAATTAAAATGGAAGCATCCTCAGGTTGTGTAGACTTTAGCTTGTTCAAATGATGGTCCCCGGGGGTAGGGTATGGCCACAGATGGGGGATCAAGTTTTACACTGGAATATATAGAGAAAATCTTTAAACTTTCTTCTCAAAAACTATGACGCCAGGAAAGCTCAAATTAAAATGGACGCATCCTCAGGTAGTGTAGATTTTAGTCTGTTCAAATCATGGTCACCGGGGATAGGGTAGGGCCACAGTAGGGGGATCAAGTTTTACATAGGAACATATAGAGTAAATCTTTCAACTTTCTTCTCAAAAACTATGACGCCAGGAAAGCTCAAATTAAAATGGAAGCATCCTCAGGAAGTGAATATTCTTGTTTGTTCAAATCATTGTCCCCGGGGGTAGGGTTGGGCCACAGTAGGGGGATCAAGTTTTACATAGGAACATATAGAGAAAATCTTTAAACTTTCTTCTCAAAAACTATGACGCGAGGAAAGCTCAAATTAAAATGGAAGCATCCTCAGGTAGTGTAGATTTTAGTTTGTTCAAATCATGGTCCCCAGGGATAGGGTTGGGCCACAGTAGGGGGATCAAGTTCTACATAGGAATATATAGAGAAAATCTTTAAACTTTCTTCTCAAAAACTATGACGCAAGGAAAGCTCAAATTAAAATGGAAGCATCCTCAGGTTGTGTACACTTTAGCTTGTTCAAATGATGGTCCCCGGGGGTAGGGTATGGCCACAGATGGGGGATCAAGTTTTACACTGGAATATATAGAGAAAATCTTTAAACTTTCTTCTCAAAAACTATGACGCCAGGAAAGCTCAAATTAAAATGGACGCATCCTCAGGTAGTGTAGATTTTAGTCTGTTCAAATCATGGTCACCGGGGATAGGGTAGGGCCACAGTAGGGGGATCAAGTTTTACATAGGAACATATAGAGTAAATCTTTCAACTTTCTTCACAAAAACTATGACGCCAGAAAAGCTCAAATTAAAATGGAAGCATCCTCAGGTAATGTAGATTTTAGTTGGTTCAAATCATGGTCCCCTGGGGTAGGGTTGGGCTACAGTAGGGGGATCAAGTTTTACATAGGAATATATAGAGAAAATCTTTAAACTTTCTTCTCAAAAACAATGACGCCAGGAAAGCTCAAATTAAAATGGAAGCATCCTCAGGAAGTGAATATTCTTGTTTGTTCAAATCATTGTCCCCTGGGGTAGGGTTGGGCCACAGTAGGGGGATCAAGTTTTACATAGGAATATATGGAGAAAATCTTTAAACTTTCTTCTCAAAAACTATGACGCCAGGAAAGCTCAAATTAAAATGGAAGCATCCTCAGGAAGTGAATATTCTTGTTTGTTCAAATCATTGTCCCCGGGGGTAGGGTTGGGCCACAGTAGGGGGATCAAGTTTTACATAGGAACATATAGAGAAAATCTTTAAACTTTCTTCTCAAAAACTATGACGCCAGGAAAGCTCAAATTAAAATGGAAACATATTCAGGTAGTGTAGATTTTAGTTTGTTCAAGTCATGGTCACCGGGGGTAGGGTAGGGCCACAGTAGGGGGATCAAGTTTTACATAGGAATATATAGAGAAAATCTTTAAACTTTCTTCTCAAAAACTCTGATGCCAGGAAAGCTCAAATTAAAATGGAAGCATCCTCAGGTAGTGTAGATTTTAGTTTGTTCAAATGATGGTCCCCGGGGATAGGGTTGGGCCACAGTAGGGGGATCAAGTTCTACATAGGAATATATAGAGAAAATCTTTAAACTTTCTTCTCAAAAACTATGACGCAAGGAAAGCTCAAATTAAAATGGAAGCATCCTCAGGTTGTGTAGATTTTAGTTTTTTAAAATCATGGTCCCCAAAGGTAGGGTATACGTAGGGCCACAGTAGGGGGATCAAGTTTTACATAGGAATATATAGAGAAAATCTTTTTAACTTTCTTCTCAAAAACTATGACGCCAGGAAAGCTCAAATTAAAATGGAAGCATCCTCAGGAAGTGAATATTCTTGTTTGTTCAAATCATTGTCCCCGGGGGTAGGGTTGGGCCACAGTAGGGGGATCAAGTTTTACATAGGAACATATAGAGAAAATCTTTAAACTTTCTTCTCAAAAACTATGACGCCAGGAAAGCTCAAATTAAAATGGAAACATATTCAGGTAGTGTAGATTTTAGATTGTTCAAGTCATGGTCACCGGGGGTAGGGTAGGGCCACAGTAGGGGTATCAAGTTTTACATAGGAATATATAGAGAAAATCTTTCAACTTTCTTCTCAAAAACTCTGATGCCAGGAAAGCTCAAATTAAAATGGAAGCATCCTCAGGTAGTGTAGATTTTAGTTTGTTCAAATGATGGTCCCCGGGGATAGGGTTGGGCCACAGTAGGGGGATCAAGTTCTACATAGGAATATATAGAGAAAATCTTTAAACTTTCTTCTCAAAAACTATGACGCAAGGAAAGCTCAAATTAAAATGGAAGCATCCTCAGGTTGTGTAGATTTTAGTTTTTTAAAATCATGGTCCCCAAAGGTAGGGTATACGTAGGGCCACAGTAGGGGGATCAAGTTTTACATAGGAATATATAGAGAAAATCTTTCTAACTTTCTTCTCAAAAACTATGACGCCAGGAAAGCTCAAATTAAAATGGAAGCATCCTCAAGTAGTGTAGATTTTAGTTTGTTCAAGTCATGGTCACCGGGGGTAGGGTAGGGCCACAGTAGGGGGATCAAGTTTTACATAGGAATATATAGAGAAAATCTTTAAACTTTCTTCTCAAAAACTCAGATGCCAGGAAAGCTCAAATTAAAATGGAAGCATCCTCAGGTAGTGTAGATTTTAGTTTGTTCAAATCATGGTCCCCGGGGATAGGGTTGGGCCACAGTAGGGGGATCAAGTTTTACATAGGAACATATAGAGAAAATCTTTAAACTTTCTTCTCAAAAACTATGACGCCAGGAAAGCTCAAATTAAAATGGAAGCATCCTCAGGAAGTGAATATTCTTGTTTGTTCAAATCATTGTCCCCGGGGGTAGGGTTGGGCCACAGTAGGGGGATCAAGTTTTACATAGGAACATATAGAGAAAATCTTTAAACTTTCTTCTCAAAAACTATGACGCGAGGAAAGCTCAAATTAAAATGGAAGCATCCTCAGGTAGTGTAGATTTTAGTTTGTTCAAATCATGGTCCCCAGGGATAGGGTTGGGCCACAGTAGGGGGATCAAGTTCTACATAGGAATATATAGAGAAAATCTTTAAACTTTCTTCTCAAAAACTATGACGCAAGGAAAGCTCAAATTAAAATGGAAGCATCCTCAAGTTGTGTAGACTTTAGCTTGTTCAAATGATGGTCCCCGGGGGTAGGGTATGGCCACAGATGGGGGATCAAGTTTTACACTGGAATATATAGAGAAAATCTTTAAACTTTCTTCTCAAAAACTATGACGCCAGGAAAGCTCAAATTAAAATGGACGCATCCTCAGGTAGTGTAGATTTTAGTCTGTTCAAATCATGGTCACCGGGGATAGGGTAGGGCCACAGTAGGGGGATCAAGTTTTACATAGGAACATATAGAGTAAATCTTTCAACTTTCTTCACAAAAACTATGACGCCAGAAAAGCTCAAATTAAAATGGAAGCATCCTCAGGTAATGTAGATTTTAGTTGGTTCAAATCATGGTCCCCTGGGGTAGGGTTGGGCTACAGTAGGGGGATCAAGTTTTACATAGGAATATATAGAGAAAATCTTTAAACTTTCTTCTCAAAAACAATGACGCCAGGAAAGCTCAAATTAAAATGGAAGCATCCTCAGGAAGTGAATATTCTTGTTTGTTCAAATCATTGTCCCCTGGGGTAGGGTTGGGCCACAGTAGGGGGATCAAGTTTTACATAGGAATATATGGAGAAAATCTTTAAACTTTCTTCTCAAAAACTATGACGCCAGGAAAGCTCAAATTAAAATGGAAGCATCCTCAGGAAGTGAATATTCTTGTTTGTTCAAATCATTGTCCCCGGGGGTAGGGTTGGGCCACAGTAGGGGGATCAAGTTTTACATAGGAACATATAGAGAAAATCTTTAAACTTTCTTCTCAAAAACTATGACGCCAGGAAAGCTCAAATTAAAATGGAAACATATTCAGGTAGTGTAGATTTTAGTTTGTTCAAGTCATGGTCACCGGGGGTAGGGTAGGGCCACAGTAGGGGGATCAAGTTTTACATAGGAATATATAGAGAAAATCTTTAAACTTTCTTCTCAAAAACTCTGATGCCAGGAAAGCTCAAATTAAAATGGAAGCATCCTCAGGTAGTGTAGATTTTAGTTTGTTCAAATCATGGTCCCCGGGGATAGGGTTGGGCCACAGTAGGGGGATCAAGTTCTACATAGGAATATATAGAGAAAATCTTTAAACTTTCTTCTCAAAAACTATGACGCAAGGAAAGCTCAAATTAAAATGGAAGCATCCTCAGGTTGTGTAGATTTTAGTTTTTTAAAATCATGGTCCCCAAAGGTAGGGTATACGTAGGGCCACAGTAGGGGGATCAAGTTTTACATAGGAATATATAGAGAAAATCTTTTTAACTTTCTTCTCAAAAACTATGACGCCAGGAAAGCTCAAATTAAAATGGAAGCATCCTCAGGAAGTGAATATTCTTGTTTGTTCAAATCATTGTCCCCGGGGGTAGGGTTGGGCCACAGTAGGGGGATCAAGTTTTACATAGGAACATATAGAGAAAATCTTTAAACTTTCTTCTCAAAAACTATGACGCCAGGAAAGCTCAAATTAAAATGGAAACATATTCAGGTAGTGTAGATTTTAGATTGTTCAAGTCATGGTCACCGGGGGTAGGGTAGGGCCACAGTAGGGGTATCAAGTTTTACATAGGAATATATAGAGAAAATCTTTCAACTTTCTTCTCAAAAACTCTGATGCCAGGAAAGCTCAAATTAAAATGGAAGCATCCTCAGGTAGTGTAGATTTTAGTTTGTTCAAATCATGGTCCCCGGGGATAGGGTTGGGCCACAGTAGGGGGATCAAGTTCTACATAGGAATATATAGAGAAAATCTTTAAACTTTCTTCTCAAAAACTATGACGCAAGGAAAGCTCAAATTAAAATGGAAGCATCCTCAGGTTGTGTAGATTTTAGTTTTTTAAAATCATGGTCCCCAAAGGTAGGGTATACGTAGGGCCACAGTAGGGGGATCAAGTTTTACATAGGAATATATAGAGAAAATCTTTCTAACTTTCTTCTCAAAAACTATGACGCCAGGAAAGCTCAAATTAAAATGGAAGCATCCTCAAGTAGTGTAGATTTTAGTTTGTTCAAGTCATGGTCACCGGGGGTAGGGTAGGGCCACAGTGGGGGGATCAAGTTTTACATAGGAATATATAGAGAAAATCTTTAAACTTTCTTCTCAAAAACTCAGATGCCAGGAAAGCTCAAATTAAAATGGAAGCATCCTCAGGTAGTGTAGATTTTAGTTTGTTCAAATCATGGTCCCCGGGGATAGGGTTGGGCCACAGTAGGGGGATCAAGTTCTACATAGGAATATATAGAGAAAATCTTTAAACTTTCTTCTCAAAAACTATGACGCAAGGAAAGCTCAAATTAAAATGGAAGCATCCTCAGGTTGTGTAGATTTTAGTTTGTTCAAATCATTGTCCCCGGGGGTAGGGTATGGCCACAGTAGGGGGATCAAGTTTTAAACAGGAATATATAGAGAAAATCTTTAAACTTTCTTCTCAAAAATTATGACGCCAGGAAAGCTCAAATTAAAATGGACGCATCCTCAGGTAGTGTAGATTTTAGTCTGTTCAAATCATGGTGCCCGGGGGTAGGGTAGGGCCACAGTAGGGGGATCAAGTTTTACATAGGAACATATAGTGTAAATCTTTAAACTTTCTTCTCAAAAACTATGACGCCAGAAAAGCTCAAATTAAAATGGAAGCATCCTCAGGTAGTGCATATTTTAGTTGGTTCAAATCATGGTCCCCGGGGGTAGGTTTGGGCCACAGTAGGGGGATCAAGTTTTACATAGGAATATATAGAGAAAATCTTTTAACTTTGTTCTCAAAAACTATGATGCCAGGAAAGCTCAAATTAAAATGAAAGCATATTCAGGTAGTGTAGATTTTAGTTTGTTCAAGTTATGGTCCCCGGGGGTAGGGTTGGGCCAGAGTAGGGGGATCAAGTTTTACATAGGAACATATAGAGAAAATCTTTAAACTTTCTTCTCAAAAACTATGACGCCAGGAAAGCTGACATTAAAATGGAAGCATATTCAGGTAGTGTAGATTTTAGTTTGTTCAAATCATGGTCCCCGGGGGTATGGTTGGGCCACAGTAGGGGGATCAAGTTTTACATAGGAATATATAGAGAAAATCTTTTAACTTTTTTCTCAAAAACTAGGATGCCAGGAAAGCTCAAATTAAAATGGAAGCATCCTCAGGTAGTGTAGATTTTAGTTAGTTCAAATCATGGTCCCCGGGGATAGGGTTGGGCCACAGTAGGGGGATCAAGTCTTACATAGGAACATATAGAGAAAATCTTTAAACTTTCTTCTCAAAAACTATGACGCCAGGAAAGCTCAAATTAAAAATGGACGCATCCTCAGGTAGTGTAGATTTTAGTGTGTTCAAATCATGGTGCCCGAGGGTAGGGCAGGGCCAGAGTAGGGGGATCAAGTTTTACATAGGAACATATGGAGTAAATCTTTAAACTTTTTTCTCAAAAACTATGACGCCAGAAAAGCTCAAATTAAAATAGAAGCATCCTCAGGTAGTGAATAGTCTTGTTTGTTCAAATCATGGTCCCCGGGGGTAGGGTTGGGCCACAGTAGGGGGATCAAGTTTTACATAGGAACATATAGAGAAAATCTTTAAACATTCTTCTCAAAAACTATGACGCCAGGAAAGCTCAAATTAAAATGGAAGCATCCTCAGGAAGTGAATATTCTTGTTTGTTCAAATCATGGTCCCCGGGGGTAGGGTAGGGCCAGACTAGGGGGATCAAGTTTTACATAGGAACATATAGAGTAAATCTTTAAACTTTCTTCTCAAAAACTATGATGCCAGGAAAGCTGACATTAAAATGGAAGCATCCTCAGGTAGTGTAGATTTCAGTTTTTTAAAATCATGGTCCCCAAAGGTAGGGTATACGTAGGGCCACAGTAGGGGGATCAAGTTCTACATAGGAATATATAGAGAAAATCTTTAAACTTTCTTCTCAAAAACTATGACGCAAGGAAAGCTCAAATTAAAATGGAAGCATCCTCAGGTTGTGTAGATTTTAGTTTTTTAAAATCATGGTCCCCAAAGGTAGGGTATACGTAGGGCCACAGTAGGGGGATCAAGTTTTACATAGGAATATATAGAGAAAATCTTTCTAACTTTCTTCTCAAAAACTATGACGCCAGGAAAGCTCAAATTAAAATGGAAGCATCCTCAAGTAGTGTAGATTTTAGTTTGTTCAAGTCATGGTCACCGGGGGTAGGGTAGGGCCACAGTGGGGGGATCAAGTTTTACATAGGAATATATAGAGAAAATCTTTAAACTTTCTTCTCAAAAACTCAGATGCCAGGAAAGCTCAAATTAAAATGGAAGCATCCTCAGGTAGTGTAGATTTTAGTTTGTTCAAATCATGGTCCCCGGGGATAGGGTTGGGCCACAGTAGGGGGATCAAGTTCTACATAGGAATATATAGAGAAAATCTTTAAACTTTCTTCTCAAAAACTATGACGCAAGGAAAGCTCAAATTAAAATGGAAGCATCCTCAGGTTGTGTAGATTTTAGTTTGTTCAAATCATTGTCCCCGGGGGTAGGGTATGGCCACAGTAGGGGGATCAAGTTTTAAACAGGAATATATAGAGAAAATCTTTAAACTTTCTTCTCAAAAATTATGACGCCAGGAAAGCTCAAATTAAAATGGACGCATCCTCAGGTAGTGTAGATTTTAGTCTGTTCAAATCATGGTGCCCGGGGGTAGGGTAGGGCCACAGTAGGGGGATCAAGTTTTACATAGGAACATATAGTGTAAATCTTTAAACTTTCTTCTCAAAAACTATGACGCCAGAAAAGCTCAAATTAAAATGGAAGCATCCTCAGGTAGTGCATATTTTAGTTGGTTCAAATCATGGTCCCCGGGGGTAGGTTTGGGCCACAGTAGGGGGATCAAGTTTTACATAGGAATATATAGAGAAAATCTTTTAACTTTGTTCTCAAAAACTATGATGCCAGGAAAGCTCAAATTAAAATGAAAGCATATTCAGGTAGTGTAGATTTTAGTTTGTTCAAGTTATGGTCCCCGGGGGTAGGGTTGGGCCAGAGTAGGGGGATCAAGTTTTACATAGGAACATATAGAGAAAATCTTTAAACTTTCTTCTCAAAAACTATGACGCCAGGAAAGCTGACATTAAAATGGAAGCATATTCAGGTAGTGTAGATTTTAGTTTGTTCAAATCATGGTCCCCGGGGGTATGGTTGGGCCACAGTAGGGGGATCAAGTTTTACATAGGAATATATAGAGAAAATCTTTTAACTTTTTTCTCAAAAACTAGGATGCCAGGAAAGCTCAAATTAAAATGGAAGCATCCTCAGGTAGTGTAGATTTTAGTTAGTTCAAATCATGGTCCCCGGGGATAGGGTTGGGCCACAGTAGGGGGATCAAGTCTTACATAGGAACATATAGAGAAAATCTTTAAACTTTCTTCTCAAAAACTATGACGCCAGGAAAGCTCAAATTAAAAATGGACGCATCCTCAGGTAGTGTAGATTTTAGTGTGTTCAAATCATGGTGCCCGAGGGTAGGGCAGGGCCAGAGTAGGGGGATCAAGTTTTACATAGGAACATATGGAGTAAATCTTTAAACTTTTTTCTCAAAAACTATGACGCCAGAAAAGCTCAAATTAAAATAGAAGCATCCTCAGGTAGTGAATAGTCTTGTTTGTTCAAATCATGGTCCCCGGGGGTAGGGTTGGGCCACAGTAGGGGGATCAAGTTTTACATAGGAACATATAGAGAAAATCTTTAAACATTCTTCTCAAAAACTATGACGCCAGGAAAGCTCAAATTAAAATGGAAGCATCCTCAGGAAGTGAATATTCTTGTTTGTTCAAATCATGGTCCCCGGGGGTAGGGTAGGGCCAGACTAGGGGGATCAAGTTTTACATAGGAACATATAGAGTAAATCTTTAAACTTTCTTCTCAAAAACTATGATGCCAGGAAAGCTGACATTAAAATGGAAGCATCCTCAGCTAGTGTAGATTTTAGTTGGTTCAAATCATGGTCCCTGGGGGTAGGGTAGGGCCACAGTAGGGGGATCAAGTTTTACATAGGAATATATAGAGAAAATCTTTAAACTTTCTTCTTGAAAACTATGACGCCAGGAAAGCTCAAATTAAAATGAAAGCATCCTCAGGTAGTGTAGATTTCAGTTTTTTAAAATCATGGTCCCCAAAGGTAGGGTATACGTAGGGCCACAGTAGGGGGATCAAGTTTTACATAGGAATATATAGAGAAAATCTTTTAACTTTCTTCTCAAAAACTAGGATGCCAGGAAAGCTCAAATTAAAATGGAAGCATCCTCAGGAAGTGAATATTCTTGTTTGTTCAAATCATGGTCCCCGGGGGTAGGGTAGGGCCAGACTAGGGGGATCAAGTTTTACATAGGAACATATAGAGTAAATCTTTAAACTTTCTTCTCAAAAACTCTGATGCCAGGAAAGCTCAAATTAAAATGGAAGCATCCTCAGGTAGTGTAGATTTTAGTTTGTTCAAATCATGGTCCCCGGGGATAGGGTTGGGCCACAGTAGGGGGATCAAGTTCTACATAGGAATATATAGAGAAAATCTTTAAACTTTCTTCTCAAAAACTATGACGCAAGGAAAGCTCAAATTAAAATGGAAGCATCCTCGGGTAGTGTAGATTTTAGTTTGTTCAAATTATGGTCCCCAGGGGTAGGGTATGGCCACAGTAGGGGGATCAAGTTTTAAACAGGAATATATAGAGAAAATCTTTAAACTTTCTTCTCAAAAATTATGACGCCAGGAAAGCTCAAATTAAAATGGACGCATCCTCAGGTAGTGTAGATTTTAGTCTGTTCAAATCATGGTGCCCGGGGGTAGGGTAGGGCCAGAGTAGGGGGATCAAGTTTTACATAGGAACATATAGTGTAAATCTTTAAACTTTCTTCTCAAAAACTATGACGCCAGAAAAGCTCAAATTAAAATGGAAGCATCCTCAGGTAGTGTAGATTTTAGTTGGTTCAAATCATGGTCCCCGAGGGTAGGTTTGGGCCACAGTAGGGGGATCAAGTTTTACATAGGAATATATAGAGAAAATCTTTTAACTTTCTTCTCAAAAACTATGATGCCAGGAAAGCTCAAATTAAAATGAAAGCATATTCAGGTAGTGTAGATTTTAGTTTGTTCAAGTTATGGTCCCCGGGGGTAGGGTTGGGCCACAGTAGGGGGATCAAGTTTTACATAGGAACATATAGAGAAAATCTTTAAACTTTCTTCTCAAAAACTCAGATGCCAGGAAAGCTCAAATTAAAATGGAAGCATATTCAGGTAGTGTAGATTTTAGTTTGTTCAAATCATGGTCCCCGGGGGTATGGTTGGGCCACAGTCGGGGGATCAAGTTTTACATAGGAATATATAGAGAAAATCTTTAAATTTTCTTCTCGAAGACTTTGCCGCCAGGAAAGCTCAAATTAAAATGGAAGCATATTCAGGTAGTGTAGATTTTAGTTTTTTAAAATCATGGTCCCCGGGGGTAGGGTAGGGCCACAGTAAGGGAATCAAGTTTTACATAGGAATATATAGAGAAAATCTTTAAACTTTCTTCTTGAAAACTCTGATGCCAGGAAAGCTCAAATTAAAATGGAAGCATCCTCAGGGGTAGTGTAGATTTTAGTTTGTTCAAATCATGGTCCCCGGGGATAGGGTTGGGCCACAGTAGGGGGATCAAGTACTACATAGGAATATATAGAGAAAATCTTTAAACTTTCTTCTCAAAAACTATGACGCAAGGAAAGCTCAAATTAAAATGGAAGCATCCTCGGGTAGTGTAGATTTTAGTTTGTTCAAATTATGGTCCCCAGGGGTAGGGTATGGCCACAGTAGGGGGATCAAGTTTTAAACAGGAATATATAGAGAAAATCTTTAAACTTTCTTCTCAAAAATTATTACGCCAGGAAAGCTCAAATTAAAATGGACGCATCCTCAGGTAGTGTAGATTTTAGTCTGTTCAAATCATGGTGCCCGGGTGTAGGGTAGGGCCAGAGTAGGGGGATCAAGTTTTACATAGGAACATATAGTGTAAATCTTTAAACTTTCTTCTCAAAAACTATGACGCCAGAAAAGCTCAAATTAAAATGGAAGCATCCTCAGGTAGTGTAGATTTTAGTTGGTTCAAATCATGGTCCCCGAGGGTAGGTTTGGGCCACAGTAGGGGGATCAAGTTTTACATAGGAATATATAGAGAAAATCTTTTAACTTTCTTCTCAAAAACTATGATGCCAGGAAAGCTCAAATTAAAATGAAAGCATATTCAGGTAGTGTAGATTTTAGGTTGTTCAAGTTATGGTCCCCGGGGGTAGGGTTGGGCCACAGTAGGGGGATCAAGTTTTACATAGGAACATATAGAGAAAATCTTTAAACTTTCTTCTCAAAAACTATGACGCCAGGAAAGCTCAAATTAAAATGGAAGCATATTCAGGTAGTGTAGATTTTAGTTTGTTCAAGTTATGGTCCCCGGGGATATTGGGCCACAGTAGGGGTGTCAAGTTTTACATAGGAATATATAGAGAAAATCTTTAAATTTTCTTCTCGAAGACTTTGCCGCCAGGAAAGCTCAAATTAAAATGGAAGTATATTCAGGTAGTGTAGATTTTAGTTTTTTAAAATCATGGTCCCCGGGGGTAGGGTAGGGCCACAGTAAGGGAATCAAGTTTTACATAGGAATATATAGAGAAAATCTTTAAACTTTCTTCTTGAAAACTATGACGCCAGGAAAGCTGACATTAAAATGGAAGCATATTCAGGTAGTGTAGATTTTAGTTTGTTCAAATCATTGTCCCCGGGGGTATGGTTGGGCCACAGTCGGGGGATCAAGTTTTACATAGGAATATATAGAGAAAATCCTTAAACTTTCTTCTCGAAAACTCTGATGCCAGGAAAGCTCAAATTAAAATGGAAGCATCCTCAGGGGTAGTGTAGATTTTAGTTTGTTCAAATCATGGTCCCCGGGGATAGGGTTGGGCCACAGTAGGGGGATCAAGTACTACATAGGAATATATAGAGAAAATCTTTAAACTTTCTTCTCAAAAACTATGACGCAAGGAAAGCTCAAATTAAAATGGAAGCATCCTCGGGTAGTGTAGATTTTAGTTTGTTCAAATTATGGTCCCCAGGGGTAGGGTATGGCCACAGTAGGGGGATCAAGTTTTAAACAGGAATATATAGAGAAAATCTTTAAACTTTCTTCTCAAAAATTATGACGCCAGGAAAGCTCAAATTAAAATGGACGCATCCTCAGGTAGTGTAGATTTTAGTCTGTTCAAATCATGGTCCCCGGGTGTAGGGTAGGGCCAGAGTAGGGGGATCAAGTTTTACATAGGAACATATAGTGTAAATCTTTAAACTTTCTTCTCAAAAACTATGACGCCAGAAAAGCTCAAATTAAAATGGAAGCATCCTCAGGTAGTGTAGATTTTAGTTGGTTCAAATCATGGTCCCCGAGGGTAGGTTTGGGCCACAGTAGGGGGATCAAGTTTTACATAGGAATATATAGAGAAAATCTTTTAACTTTCTTCTCAAAAACTATGATGCCAGGAAAGCTCAAATTAAAATGAAAGCATATTCAGGTAGTGTAGATTTTAGGTTGTTCAAGTTATGGTCCCCGGGGGTAGGGTTGGGCCACAGTAGGGGGATCAAGTTTTACATAGGAACATATAGAGAAAATCTTTAAACTTTCTTCTCAAAAACTATGACGCCAGGAAAGCTCAAATTAAAATGGAAGCATATTCAGGTAGTGTAGATTTTAGTTTGTTCAAGTTATGGTCCCCGGGGATATTGGGCCACAGTAGGGGTGTCAAGTTTTACATAGGAATATATAGAGAAAATCTTTAAATTTTCTTCTCGAAGACTTTGCCGCCAGGAAAGCTCAAATTAAAATGGAAGTATATTCAGGTAGTGTAGATTTTAGTTTTTTAAAATCATGGTCCCCGGGGGTAGGGTAGGGCCACAGTAAGGGAATCAAGTTTTACATAGGAATATATAGAGAAAATCTTTAAACTTTCTTCTTGAAAACTATGACGCCAGGAAAGCTGACATTAAAATGGAAGCATATTCAGGTAGTGTAGATTTTAGTTTGTTCAAATCATGGTCCCCGGGGGTATGGTTGGGCCACAGTCGGGGGATCAAGTTTTACATAGGAATATATAGAGAAAATCCTTAAACTTTCTTCTCGAAAACTTTGACGCCAGGAAAGCTCAAATTAAATTGGAAGCATCCTCAGGTAGTGTAGGTTTTAGTTTTTTAAAATCATGGTCCCCGGGGGTAGGGTAGGGCCACAGTAGGGGGATCAAGTTTTACATAGGAATATATAGAGAAAATCTTTAAACTTTCTTCTCAAAAACTATGACGCCAGGAAAGCTGACATTAAAATGGAAGCATATTCAGGTAGTGTAGATTTTAGTTTGTTCAAATCATGGTCCCCGGGGGTATGGTTGGGCCACAGTAGGGGGATCAAGTTTTACATAGGAATATATAGAGAAAATCTTTTAACATTCTTCTAAAAAACTAGGATGCCAGGAAAGCTCAAATTAAAATGGAAGCATCCTCAGGTAGTGTAGATTTTAGTTAGTTCAAATCATGGTCCCCGGGGATAGGGTTGGGCCACAGTAGGGGGATCAAGTCTTACATAGGAACATATAGAGAAAATCATTAAACTTTCTTCTCAAAAACTATGACGCCAGGAAAGCTCAAATTAATATGGACGCATCCTCAGGTAGTGTAGATTTTAGTCTGTTCAAATCATGGTGCCCGAGGGTAGGGTAGGGCCAGAGTAGGGGGATCAGGTTTTACATAGGAACATATGGAGTAAATCTTTAAACTTTCTTCTCAAAAACTATGACGCCAGAAAAGCTCAAATTAAAATGGAAGCATCCTCAGGTAGTGAATAGTCTTGTTTGTTCAAATCATGGTCCCCGGGGGTAGGGTTGGGCCACAGTAGGGGGATCAAGTTTTACATAGGAACATATAGAGAAAATCTTTAAACATTCTTTTCAAAAACTATGACACCAGGAAAGCTCAAATTAAAATGGAAGCATCCTCAGGAAGTGAATATTCTTGTTTGTTCAAATCATGGTCCCCGGGGATAGGGTAGGGCCAGACTAGGGGGATCAAGTTTTACATAGGAACATATAGAGTAAATCTTTAAACTTTCTTCTCAAAAACTATGACGCCAGGAAAGCTGACATTAAAATGGAAGCATCCTCAGGTAGTGTAGATTTTAGCTGGTTCAAATCATGGTCCCTGGGGGTAGGGTTGGGCCACAGTAGGGGGATCAAGTTTTAAATAGGAATATATAGAGAAAATCTTTTAACTTTCTTCTTGAAAACTATGACGCCAGGAAAGCTCAAATTAAAATGAAAGCATCCTCAGGTAGTGTAGATTTCAGTTTTTTAAAATCATGGTCCCCAAAGGTAGGGTATACGTAGGCCCACAGTAGAGGGATCAAGTTTTACATAGGAATATATAGAGAAAATCTTTTAACTTTCTTCTCAAAAACTAGGATGCCAGGAAAGCTCAAATTAAAATGGAAGCATCCTCAGGAAGTGAATATTCTTGTTTCTTCAAATCATGGTCCCCAGGGATAGGGTAGGGCCAGACTAGGGGGATCAAGTTTTACATAGGAACATATAGAGTAAATCTTTAAACTTTCTTCTCAAAAACTATGACGCCAGGAAAGCTCAAATTAAAATGGAAGCATCCTCAGGTAGTGTAGATTTTAGTTGGTTCAAATCATGGTCCCTGGGGGTAGGGTTGGGCCACAGTAGGGGGATCAAGTTTTACATAGGAATATATAGAGAAAATCTTTTAACTTTCTTCTTGAAAACTATGACGCCAGGAAAGCTCAAATTAAAATGAAAGCATCCTCAGGTAGTGTAGATTTTAGTTTTTTAAAATCATGGTCCCCAAAGGTAGGGTAGGGCCACAGTAGGGGGATCAATTTTTACATAGGAATATATACAGAAAATCTTTTAACTTTCTTCTCAAAAACAAGGATGCCAGGAAAGCTCAAATTAAAATGGAAGCATCCTCAGGAAGTGAATATTCTTGTTTGTTCAAATCATGGTCCCTGGGGGTAGGGTTGGGCCACAGTAGGGGGATCAAGTTTTACATAGGAACATATAGAGAAAATCTTTAAACTTTCTTCTCAAAAACTATGACGCCAGGAAAGCTCAAATCAAAATGGAATTATATTCAGGTAGTGTAGATTTTAGTTTGTTCAAGTTATGGTCCCCGGGGATATTGAGCCACAGTAGGGGGATCAAGTTTTACATAGGAATATATAGAGAAAATCTTTAAATATTCTTCTCGAAGACTTTGCCGCCAGGAAAGCTCAAATTAAAATGGAAGCATATTCAGGTAGTGTAGATTTTAGTATTTTAAAATTATGGTCCCCGGGGGTAGGGTAGGGCCACAGTAGGGGAATCAAGTTTTACATAGGAATATATAGAGAAAATCTTTAAACTTTCTTCTTGAAAACTATGACGCCAGGAAAGCTGACATTAAAATGGAAGCATATTCAGGTAGTGTAGATTTTAGTTTGTTCAAATCATGGTCCCCGGGGGTATGGTTGGGCCACAGTAGGGGGATCAAGTTTTACATAGGAATATATAGAGAAAATCTTTAAACTTTCTTCTCGAAAACTTTGAGGCCAGGAAAGCTCAAATTAAATGGGAAGCATCCTCGGGTAGTGTAGATTTTAGTTTTTTAAAATCATGGTTCCCGGGGGTAGGGTCGGGCCACAGTAGGGGGATCAAGTTTTACATAGGAATATATAGAGAAAATCTTTAAACTTTCTTCTCAAAAACTATGAAGCCAGGAAAGCTGACATTAAAATGGAAGCATATTCAGGTAGTGTAGATTTTAGTTTGTTCAAATCATGGTCCCCGGGGGTATGGTTGGGCCACAGTAGGGGGATCAAGTTTTACATAGGAATATATAGAGAAAATCTTTTAACATTCTTCTCAAAAACTAGGATGCCAGGAAAGCTCAAATTGAAATGGAAGCATCCTCAGGTAGTGTAGATTTTAGTTAGTTCAAATCATGGTCCCCAGGGATAGGGTTGGGCCACAGTAGGGGGATCAAGTCTTACATAGGAACATATAGAGAAAATCTTTAAACTTTCTTCTCAAAAACTATGACGCCAGGAAAGCTCAAATTAATATGGACGCATCCTCAGGTAGTGTAGATTTTAGTCTGTTCAAATCATGGTGCCCGAGGGTAGGGTAGGGCCAGAGTAGGGGGATCAAGTTTTACATAGGAACATATGGAGTAAATCTTTAAACTTTCTTCTCAAAAACTATGACGCCAGAAAAGCTCAAATTAAAATGGAAGCATCCTCAGGTAGTGAATAGTCTTGTTTGTTCAAATCATGGTCCCCGGGGGTAGGGTTGGGCCACAGTAGGGGGATCAAGTTTTACATAGGAACATATAGAGAAAATCTTTAAACATTCTTCTCAAAAACTATGACGCCAGGAAAGCTCAAATTAAAATGGAAGCATCCTCAGGAAGTGAATATTCTTGTTTGTTCAAATCATGGTCCCCGGGGGTAGGGTAGGGCCAGACTAGGGGGATCAAGTTTTACATAGGAACATATAGAGTAAATCTTTAAACTTTCTTCTCAAAAACTATGACGCCAGGAAAGCTGACATTAAAATGGAAGCATCCTCAGGTAGTGTAGATTTTAGCTGGTTCAAATCATGGTCCCTGGGGGTAGGGTTGGGCCACAGTAGGGGGATCAAGTTTTACATAGGAATATATAGAGAAAATATTTTAACTTTCTTCTTGAAAACTATGACGCCAGGAAAGCTCAAATTAAAATGAAAGCATCCTCAGGTAGTGTAGATTTCAGTTTTTTAAAATCATGGTCCCCAAAGGTATGGTATACGTAGGCCCACAGTAGAGGGATCAAGTTTTACATAGGAATATATAGAGAAAATCTTTTAACTTTCTTCTCAAAAACTAGGATGCCAGGAAAGCTCAAATTA
The DNA here is from genome assembly GCF_963853765.1 of Magallana gigas. Classification (NCBI taxonomy): domain Eukaryota; kingdom Metazoa; phylum Mollusca; class Bivalvia; order Ostreida; family Ostreidae; genus Magallana; species Magallana gigas. The sequence continues at coordinate 24,012,924 of NC_088857.1, read as the reverse complement.
AAATGGAAGCATCCTCAGGAAGTGAATATTCTTGTTTGTTCAAATCATGGTCCCCGGGGATAGGGTAGGGCCAGACTAGGGGGATCAAGTTTTACATAGGAACATATAGAGTAAATCTTTAAACTTTCTTCTAAAAAACTATGACGCCAGGAAAGCTCAAACTAAAATGGAAGCATCCTCAGGTAGTGTAGATTTTAGTTGGTTCAAATCATGGTCCCTGGGGGTAGGGTTGGGCCACAATAGGGGGATCAAGTTTTACATAGGAATATATAGAAAAAGTCTTTTAACTTTCTTCTTGAAAACTATGACGCCAGGAAAGCTCAAATTAAAATGAAAGCATCCTCAGGTAGTGTAGATTTTAGTTTTTTAAAATCATGGTCCCCAAAGGTAGGGTAGGGCCACAGTAGGGGTATCAATTTTTACATAGGAATATATACAGAAAATCTTTTAACTTTCTTCTCAAAAACAAGGATGCCAGGAAAGCTCAAATTAAAATGGAAGCATCCTCAGGAAGTGAATATTCTTGTTTGTTCAAATCATGGTCCCTGGGGGTAGGGTTGGGCCACAGTAGGGGGATCAAGTTTTACATAGGAACATATAGAGAAAATCTTTAAACTTTCTTCTCAAAAACTATGACGCCAGGAAAGCTCAAATCAAAATGGAATTATATTCAGGTAGTGTAGATTTTAGTTTGTTCAAGTTATGGTCCCCGGGGATATTGAGTCACAGTAGGGGGATCAAGTTTTACATAGGAATATATAGAGAAAATCTTTAAATATTCTTCTCGAAGACTTTGCCGCCAGGAAAGCTCAAATTAAAATGGAAGCATATTCAGGTAGTGTAGATTTTAGTATTTTAAAATCATGGTCCCCGGGGGTAGGGTAGGGCCACAGTAGGGGAATCAAGTTTTACATAGGAATATATAGAGAAAATCTTTAAACTTTCTTCTTGAAAACTATGACGCCAGGAAAGCTGACATTAAAATGGAAGCATATTCAGTTAGTGTAGATTTTAGTTTGTTCAAATCATGGTCCCCGGGGGTATGGTTGGGCTACAGTAGGGGGATCAAGTTTTACATAGGAATATATAGAGAAAATCTTTAAACTTTCTTCTCGAAAACTTTGAGGCCAGGAAAGCTCAAATTAATTGGGAAGCATCCTCAGGTAGTGTAGATTTTAGTTTTTTAAAATCATGGTTCCCGGGGGTAGGGTAGGGCCACAGTAGGGGGATCAAGTTTTACATAGGAACATATAGAGTAAATCTTTAAACTTTCTTCTCAAAAACTATGACGCCAGGAAAGCTGTCATTAAAATTGAAGCATCCTCAGGTAGTGTAGATTTTAGTTTGTTCAAATCATGGTCCCCAGGGGTAGGGTAGGGCCACAGTAGGGGGATCAAGTTTTACATAGTAATATATAGAGAAAATAATTTGACTTTCTTCTCAAAAACTATGATGCCAGGAAAGCTCAAATTAAAATGGAAGCATCCTCAGGTAGTGTAGATGTTAGTTTGTTCAAATCATGGTCCCCAGGGATAGGGTCGGGCCACAGTAGGGGGATCAAGTTTTACACAGGAATATATACAGAAAATCTTTAAACTTTCTTCTCAAAAACTATGACGCCAGGAAAGCTCAAATTAAAATGGAAGCATCCTCAGGTTGTATAGACTTTAGTTTGTTCAAATCATGGTCCCCAGGGGTAGGGTATGGCCACAGTAGGGGGATAAAGTTTTACATTGAAATATATAGAGAAAATCTTTAAACCTACTTCTCAAAAACTATGACGCCAGGAAAGTTCAAATTAAAATGGAAACATCCTCAGGAAGTCAATATTCTTGTTTGTTCAAATCATGGTCCATGGGGGTAGGGTAGGGCCGAGGTAGGGGGATCAAGTTTTACATAGGAATATATAGAGAAAATCTTTAAACTTTCATCTAAAAAACTATGACGCCAGGAAAGCTGACATTAAAATGGAAGCATCTTCAGGTAGTGTAGATTTTAGTTTGTTCAAATCATGGTCCCCGGGGGTAGGGTTTGGCCACAGTAGGGGGATGAAGTTTTACATAGGAATATATAGAGAAAATTTTTTAACTTTCTTCTCAAAAACTATGATGCCAGGAAAGCTCAAATTAAAATGGAAGCATCCTCAGGTAGTGTAGATTTTAGTTTGTTCAAATCATGGTCCCCGGGGATAGGGTCGGGCCACAGTAGGGGGATCAAGTTTTAAACAGGAATATATAGAGAAAATCTTTAAACTTTCTTCTCAAAAATTATGACGCCAGGAAAGCTCAAATTAAAATGGACGCATCCTCAGGTAGTGTAGATTTTAGTCTGTTCAAATCATGGTGCCCGGGGGTAGGGTAGGGCCAGAGTAGGGGGATCAAGTTTTACATAGGAACATATAGTGTAAATCTTTAAACTTTCTTCTCAAAAACTATGACGCCAGAAAAGCTCAAATTAAAATGGAAGCATCCTCAGGTAGTGTAGATTTTAGTTGGTTCAAATCATGGTCCCCGAGGGTAGGTTTGGGCCACAGTAGGGGGATCAAGTTTTACATAGGAATATATAGAGAAAATCTTTTAACTTTCTTCTCAAAAACTATGATGCCAGGAAAGCTCAAATTAAAATGAAAGCATATTCAGGTAGTGTAGATTTTAGTTTGTTCAAGTTATGGTCCCCGGGGGTAGGGTTGGGCCACAGTAGGGGGATCAAGTTTTACATAGGAACATATAGAGAAAATCTTTAAACTTTCTTCTCAAAAACTATGACGCCAGGAAAGCTCAAATTAAAATGGAAGCATATTCAGGTAGTGTAGATTTTAGTTTGTTCAAGTTATGGTCCCCGGGGATATTGGGCCACAGTAGGGGTGTCAAGTTTTACATAGGAATATATAGAGAAAATCTTTAAATTTTCTTCTCGAAGACTTTGCCGCCAGGAAAGCTCAAATTAAAATGGAAGCATATTCAGGTAGTGTAGATTTTAGTTTTTTAAAATCATGGTCCCCGGGGGTAGGGTAGGGCCACAGTAAGGGAATCAAGTTTTACATAGGAATATATAGAGAAAATCTTTAAACTTTCTTCTTGAAAACTATGACGCCAGGAAAGCTGACATTAAAATGGAAGCATATTCAGGTAGTGTAGATTTTAGTTTGTTCAAATCATGGTCCCCGGGGGTATGGTTGGGCCACAGTCGGGGGATCAAGTTTTACATAGGAATATATAGAGAAAATCCTTAAACTTTCTTCTCGAAAACTTTGACGCCAGGAAAGCTCAAATTAAATTGGAAGCATCCTCAGGTAGTGTAGGTTTTAGTTTTTTAAAATCATGGTCCCCGGGGGTAGGGTAGGGCCACAGTAGGGGGATCAAGTTTTACATAGGAATATATAGAGAAAATCTTTAAACTTTCTTCTCAAAAACTATGACGCCAGGAAAGCTGACATTAAAATGGAAGCATATTCAGGTAGTGTAGATTTTAGTTTGTTCAAATCATGGTCCCCGGGGGTATGGTTGGGCCACAGTAGGGGGATCAAGTTTTACATAGGAATATATAGAGAAAATCTTTTAACATTCTTCTCAAAAACTAGGATGCCAGGAAAGCTCAAATTAAAATGGAAGCATCCTCAGGTAGTGTAGATTTTAGTTAGTTCAAATCATGGTCCCCGGGGATAGGGTTGGGCCACAGTAGGGGGATCAAGTCTTACATAGGAACATATAGTGTAAATCTTTAAACTTTCTTCTCAAAAACTATGACGCCAGAAAAGCTCAAATTAAAATGGAAGCATCCTCAGGTAGTGTAGATTTTAGTTGGTTCAAATCATGGTCCCCGAGGGTAGGTTTGGGCCACAGTAGGGGGATCAAGTTTTACATAGGAATATATAGAGAAAATCTTTTAACTTTCTTCTCAAAAACTATGATGCCAGGAAAGCTCAAATTAAAATGAAAGCATATTCAGGTAGTGTAGATTTTAGTTTGTTCAAGTTATGGTCCCCGGGGGTAGGGTTGGGCCACAGTAGGGGGATCAAGTTTTACATAGGAACATATAGAGAAAATCTTTAAACTTTCTTCTCAAAAACTCAGATGCCAGGAAAGCTCAAATTAAAATGGAAGCATCCTCAGGTAGTGTAGATTTTAGTTGGTTCAAATCATGGTCCCTGGGGGTAGGGTTGGGCCACAATAGGGGGATCAAGTTTTACATAGGAATATATAGAAAAAGTCTTTTAACTTTCTTCTTGAAAACTATGACGCCAGGAAAGCTCAAATTAAAATGAAAGCATCCTCAGGTAGTGTAGATTTTAGTTTTTTAAAATCATGGTCCCCAAAGGTAGGGTAGGGCCACAGTAGGGGTATCAATTTTTACATAGGAATATATACAGAAAATCTTTTAACTTTCTTCTCAAAAACAAGGATGCCAGGAAAGCTCAAATTAAAATGGAAGCATCCTCAGGAAGTGAATATTCTTGTTTGTTCAAATCATGGTCCCTGGGGGTAGGGTTGGGCCACAGTAGGGGGATCAAGTTTTACATAGGAACATATAGAGAAAATCTTTAAACTTTCTTCTCAAAAACTATGACGCCAGGAAAGCTCAAATCAAAATGGAATTATATTCAGGTAGTGTAGATTTTAGTTTGTTCAAGTTATGGTCCCCGGGGATATTGAGTCACAGTAGGGGGATCAAGTTTTACATAGGAATATATAGAGAAAATCTTTAAATATTCTTCTCGAAGACTTTGCCGCCAGGAAAGCTCAAATTAAAATGGAAGCATATTCAGGTAGTGTAGATTTTAGTATTTTAAAATCATGGTCCCCGGGGGTAGGGTAGGGCCACAGTAGGGGAATCAAGTTTTACATAGGAATATATAGAGAAAATCTTTAAACTTTCTTCTTGAAAACTATGACGCCAGGAAAGCTGACATTAAAATGGAAGCATATTCAGTTAGTGTAGATTTTAGTTTGTTCAAATCATGGTCCCCGGGGGTATGGTTGGGCTACAGTAGGGGGATCAAGTTTTACATAGGAATATATAGAGAAAATCTTTAAACTTTCTTCTCGAAAACTTTGAGGCCAGGAAAGCTCAAATTAATTGGGAAGCATCCTCAGGTAGTGTAGATTTTAGTTTTTTAAAATCATGGTTCCCGGGGGTAGGGTAGGGCCACAGTAGGGGGATCAAGTTTTACATAGGAACATATAGAGTAAATCTTTAAACTTTCTTCTCAAAAACTATGACGCCAGGAAAGCTGTCATTAAAATGGAAGCATCCTCAGGTAGTGTAGATTTTAGTTTGTTCAAATCATGGTCCCCAGGGGTAGGGTAGGGCCACAGTAGGGGGATCAAGTTTTACATAGTAATATATAGAGAAAATAATTTGACTTTCTTCTCAAAAACTATGATGCCAGGAAAGCTCAAATTAAAATGGAAGCATCCTCAGGTAGTGTAGATGTTAGTTTGTTCAAATCATGGTCCCCAGGGATAGGGTCGGGCCACAGTAGGGGGATCAAGTTTTACACAGGAATATATACAGAAAATCTTTAAACTTTCTTCTCAAAAACTATGACGCCAGGAAAGCTCAAATTAAAATGGAAGCATCCTCAGGTTGTATAGACTTTAGTATGTTCAAATCATGGTCCCCAGGGGTAGGGTATGGCCACAGTAGGGGGATAAAGTTTTACATTGAAATATATAGAGAAAATCTTTAAACCTACTTCTCAAAAACTATGACGCCAGGAAAGTTCAAATTAAAATGGAAACATCCTCAGGAAGTCAATATTCTTGTTTGTTCAAATCATGGTCCATGGGGGTAGGGTAGGGCCGAGGTAGGGGGATCAAGTTTTACATAGGAATATATAGAGAAAATCTTTAAACTTTCATCTAAAAAACTATGACGCCAGGAAAGCTGACATTAAAATGGAAGCATCTTCAGGTAGTGTAGATTTTAGTTTGTTCAAATCATGGTCCCCGGGGGTAGGGTTTGGCCACAGTAGGGGGATGAAGTTTTACATAGGAATATATAGAGAAAATTTTTTAACTTTCTTCTCAAAAACTATGATGCCAGGAAAGCTCAAATTAAAATGGAAGCATCCTCAGGTAGTGTAGATTTTAGTTTGTTCAAATCATGGTCCCCGGGGATAGGGTCGGGCCACAGTAGGGGGATCAAGTTTTAAACAGGAATATATAGAGAAAATCTTTAAACTTTCTTCTCAAAAATTATGACGCCAGGAAAGCTCAAATTAAAATGGACGCATCCTCAGGTAGTGTAGATTTTAGTCTGTTCAAATCATGGTGCCCGGGGGTAGGGTAGGGCCAGAGTAGGGGGATCAAGTTTTACATAGGAACATATAGTGTAAATCTTTAAACTTTCTTCTCAAAAACTATGACGCCAGAAAAGCTCAAATTAAAATGGAAGCATCCTCAGGTAGTGTAGATTTTAGTTGGTTCAAATCATGGTCCCCGAGGGTAGGTTTGGGCCACAGTAGGGGGATCAAGTTTTACATAGGAATATATAGAGAAAATCTTTTAACTTTCTTCTCAAAAACTATGATGCCAGGAAAGCTCAAATTAAAATGAAAGCATATTCAGGTAGTGTAGATTTTAGTTTGTTCAAGTTATGGTCCCCGGGGGTAGGGTTGGGCCACAGTAGGGGGATCAAGTTTTACATAGGAACATATAGAGAAAATCTTTAAACTTTCTTCTCAAAAACTATGACGCCAGGAAAGCTCAAATTAAAATGGAAGCATATTCAGGTAGTGTAGATTTTAGTTTGTTCAAGTTATGGTCCCCGGGGATATTGGGCCACAGTAGGGGTGTCAAGTTTTACATAGGAATATATAGAGAAAATCTTTAAATTTTCTTCTCGAAGACTTTGCCGCCAGGAAAGCTCAAATTAAAATGGAAGCATATTCAGGTAGTGTAGATTTTAGTTTTTTAAAATCATGGTCCCCGGGGGTAGGGTAGGGCCACAGTAAGGGAATCAAGTTTTACATAGGAATATATAGAGAAAATCTTTAAACTTTCTTCTTGAAAACTATGACGCCAGGAAAGCTGACATTAAAATGGAAGCATATTCAGGTAGTGTAGATTTTAGTTTGTTCAAATCATGGTCCCCGGGGGTATGGTTGGGCCACAGTCGGGGGATCAAGTTTTACATAGGAATATATAGAGAAAATCCTTAAACTTTCTTCTCGAAAACTTTGACGCCAGGAAAGCTCAAATTAAATTGGAAGCATCCTCAGGTAGTGTAGGTTTTAGTTTTTTAAAATCATGGTCCCCGGGGGTAGGGTAGGGCCACAGTAGGGGGATCAAGTTTTACATAGGAATATATAGAGAAAATCTTTAAACTTTCTTCTCAAAAACTATGACGCCAGGAAAGCTGACATTAAAATGGAAGCATATTCAGGTAGTGTAGATTTTAGTTTGTTCAAATCATGGTCCCCGGGGGTATGGTTGGGCCACAGTAGGGGGATCAAGTTTTACATAGGAATATATAGAGAAAATCTTTTAACATTCTTCTCAAAAACTAGGATGCCAGGAAAGCTCAAATTAAAATGGAAGCATCCTCAGGTAGTGTAGATTTTAGTTAGTTCAAATCATGGTCCCCGGGGATAGGGTTGGGCCACAGTAGGGGGATCAAGTCTTACATAGGAACATATAGAGAAAATCATTAAACTTTCTTCTCAAAAACTATGACGCCAGAAAAGCTCAAATTAATATGGACGCATCCTCAGGTAGTGTAGATTTTAGTCTGTTCAAATCATGGTGCCCGAGGGTAGGGTAGGGCCAGAGTAGGGGGATCAGGTTTTACATAGGAACATATGGAGTAAATCTTTAAACTTTCTTCTCAAAAACTATGACGCCAGAAAAGCTCAAATTAAAATGGAAGCATCCTCAGGTAGTGAATAGTCTTGTTTGTTCAAATCATGGTCCCCGGGGGTAGGGTTGGGCCACAGTAGGGGGATCAAGTTTTACATAGGAACATATAGAGAAAATCTTTAAACATTCTTCTCAAAAACTATGACACCAGGAAAGCTCAAATTAAAATGGAAGTATCCTCAGGAAGTGAATATTCTTGTTTGTTCAAATCATGGTCCCCGGGGGTAGGGTAGGGCCAGACTAGGGGGATCAAGTTTTACATAGGAACATATAGAGTAAATCTTTAAACTTTCTTCTCAAAAACTATGACGCCAGGAAAGCTGACATTAAAATGGAAGCATCCTCAGGTAGTGTAGATTTTAGCTGGTTCAAATCATGGTCCCTGGGGGTAGGGTTGGGCCACAGTAGGGGGATCAAGTTTTACATATGAATATATAGAGAAAATCTTTTAACTTTCTTCTTGAAAACTATGACGCCAGGAAAGCTCAAATTAAAATGAAAGCATCCTCAGGTAGTGTAGATTTCAGTTTTTTAAAATCATGGTCCCCAAAGGTAGGGTATACGTAGGCCCACAGTAGAGGGATCAAGTTTTACATAGGAATATATAGAGAAAATCTTTTAACTTTCTTCTCAAAAACTAGGATGCCAGGAAAGCTCAAATTAAAATGGAAGCATCCTCAGGAAGTGAATATTCTTGTTTGTTCAAATCATGGTCCCCAGGGATAGGGTAGGGCCAGACTAGGGGGATCAAGTTTTACATAGGAACATATAGAGTAAATCTTTAAACTTTCTTCTCAAAAACTATGACGCCAGGAAAGCTCAAATTAAAATGGAAGCATCCTCAGGTAGTGTAGATTTTAGTTGGTTCAAATCATGGTCCCCGAGGGTAGGTTTGGGCCACAGTAGGGGGATCAAGTTTTACATAGGAATATATAGAGAAAATCTTTTAACTTTCTTCTCAAAAACTATGATGCCAGGAAAGCTCAAATTAAAATGAAAGCATATTCAGGTAGTGTAGATTTTAGTTTGTTCAAGTTATGGTCCCCGGGGGTAGGGTTGGGCCACAGTAGGGGGATCAAGTTTTACATAGGAACATATAGAGAAAATCTTTAAACTTTCTTCTCAAAAACTATGACGCCAGGAAAGCTCAAATTAAAATGGAAGCATATTCAGGTAGTGTAGATTTTAGTTTGTTCAAGTTATGGTCCCCGGGGATATTGGGCCACAGTAGGGGTGTCAAGTTTTACATAGGAATATATAGAGAAAATCTTTAAATTTTCTTCTCGAAGACTTTGCCGCCAGGAAAGCTCAAATTAAAATGGAAGCATATTCAGGTAGTGTAGATTTTAGTTTTTTAAAATCATGGTCCCCGGGGGTAGGGTAGGGCCACAGTAAGGGAATCAAGTTTTACATAGGAATATATAGAGAAAATCTTTAAACTTTCTTCTTGAAAACTATGACGCCAGGAAAGCTGACATTAAAATGGAAGCATATTCAGGTAGTGTAGATTTTAGTTTGTTCAAATCATGGTCCCCGGGGGTATGGTTGGGCCACAGTCGGGGGATCAAGTTTTACATAGGAATATATAGAGAAAATCCTTAAACTTTCTTCTCGAAAACTTTGACGCCAGGAAAGCTCAAATTAAATTGGAAGCATCCTCAGGTAGTGTAGGTTTTAGTTTTTTAAAATCATGGTCCCCGGGGGTAGGGTAGGGCCACAGTAGGGGGATCAAGTTTTACATAGGAATATATAGAGAAAATCTTTAAACTTTCTTCTCAAAAACTATGACGCCAGGAAAGCTGACATTAAAATGGAAGCATATTCAGGTAGTGTAGATTTTAGTTTGTTCAAATCATGGTCCCCGGGGGTATGGTTGGGCCACAGTAGGGGGATCAAGTTTTACATAGGAATATATAGAGAAAATCTTTTAACATTCTTCTCAAAAACTAGGATGCCAGGAAAGCTCAAATTAAAATGGAAGCATCCTCAGGTAGTGTAGATTTTAGTTAGTTCAAATCATGGTCCCCGGGGATAGGGTTGGGCCACAGTAGGGGGATCAAGTCTTACATAGGAACATATAGAGAAAATCATTAAACTTTCTTCTCAAAAACTATGACGCCAGAAAAGCTCAAATTAATATGGACGCATCCTCAGGTAGTGTAGATTTTAGTCTGTTCAAATCATGGTGCCCGAGGGTAGGGTAGGGCCAGAGTAGGGGGATCAGGTTTTACATAGGAACATATGGAGTAAATCTTTAAACTTTCTTCTCAAAAACTATGACGCCAGAAAAGCTCAAATTAAAATGGAAGCATCCTCAGGTAGTGAATAGTCTTGTTTGTTCAAATCATGGTCCCCGGGGGTAGGGTTGGGCCACAGTAGGGGGATCAAGTTTTACATAGGAACATATAGAGAAAATCTTTAAACATTCTTCTCAAAAACTATGACACCAGGAAAGCTCAAATTAAAATGGAAGCATCCTCAGGAAGTGAATATTCTTGTTTGTTCAAATCATGGTCCCCGGGGGTAGGGTAGGGCCAGACTAGGGGGATCAAGTTTTACATAGGAACATATAGAGTAAATCTTTAAACTTTCTTCTCAAAAACTATGACGCCAGGAAAGCTGACATTAAAATGGAAGCATCCTCAGGTAGTGTAGATTTTAGCTGGTTCAAATCATGGTCCCTGGGGGTAGGGTTGGGCCACAGTAGGGGGATCAAGTTTTACATATGAATATATAGAGAAAATCTTTTAACTTTCTTCTTGAAAACTATGACGCCAGGAAAGCTCAAATTAAAATGAAAGCATCCTCAGGTAGTGTAGATTTCAGTTTTTTAAAATCATGGTCCCCAAAGGTAGGGTATACGTAGGCCCACAGTAGAGGGATCAAGTTTTACATAGGAATATATAGAGAAAATCTTTTAACTTTCTTCTCAAAAACTAGGATGCCAGGAAAGCTCAAATTAAAATGGAAGCATCCTCAGGAAGTGAATATTCTTGTTTGTTCAAATCATGGTCCCCAGGGATAGGGTAGGGCCAGACTAGGGGGATCAAGTTTTACATAGGAACATATAGAGTAAATCTTTAAACTTTCTTCTCAAAAACTATGACGCCAGGAAAGCTCAAATTAAAATGGAAGCATCCTCAGGTAGTGTAGATTTTAGTTGGTTCAAATCATGGTCCCTGGGGGTAGGGTTGGGCCACAGTAGGGGGATCAAGTTTTACATAGGAATATATAGAGAAAATCTTTTAACTTTCTTCTTGAAAACTATGACGCCAGGAAAGCTCAAATTAAAATGAAAGCATCCTCAGGTAGTGTAGATTTTAGTTTTTTAAAATCATGGTCCCCAAAGGTAGGGTAGGGCCACAGTAGGGGGATCAATTTTTACATAGAAATATATACAGAAAATCTTTTAACTTTCTTCTCAAAAACAAGGATGCCAGGAAAGCTCAAATTAAAATGGAAGCATCCTCAGGAAGTGAATATTCTTGTTTGTTCAAATCATGGTCCCTGGGGGTAGGGTTGGGCCACAGTAGGGGGATCAAGTTTTACATAGGAACATATAGAGAAAATCTTTAAACTTTCTTCTCAAAAACTATGACGCCAGGAAAGCTCAAATCAAAATGGAATTATATTCAGGTAGTGTAGATTTTAGTTTGTTCAAGTTATGGTCCCCGGGGATATTGAGCCACAGTAGGGGGATCAAGTTTTACATAGGAATATATAGAGAAAATCTTTAAATATTCTTCTCGAAGACTTTGCCGCCAGGAAAGCTTAAATTAAAATGGAAGCATATTCAGGTAGTGTAGATTTTAGTTTTTTAAAATTATGGTCCCCGGGGGTAGGGTAGGGCCACAGTAGGGGAATCAAGTTTTACATAGGAATATATAGAGAAAATCTTTAAACTTTCTTCTTGAAAACTATGACGCCAGGAAAGCTGACATTAAAATGGAAGCATATTCAGGTAGTGTAGATTTTAGTTTGTTCAAATCATGGTCCCCGGGGGTATGGTTGGGCCACAGTAGGGGGATCAAGTTTTACATAGGAATATATAGAGAAAATCTTTAAACTTTCTTCTCGAAAACTTTGAGGCCAGGAAAGCTCAAATTAAATGGGAAGCATCCTCGGGTAGTGTAGATTTTAGTTTTTTAAAATCATGGTTCCCGGGGGTAGGGTCGGGCCACAGTAGGGGGATCAAGTTTTACATAGGAATATATAGAGAAAATCTTTAAACTTTCTTCTCAAAAACTATGAAGCCAGGAAAGCTGACATTAAAATGGAAGCATATTCAGGTAGTGTAGATTTTAGTTTGTTCAAATCATGGTCCCCGGGGGTATGGTTGGGCCACAGTAGGGGGATCAAGTTTTACATAGGAATATATAGAGAAAATCTTTTAACATTCTTCTCAAAAACTAGGATGCCAGGAAAGCTCAAATTGAAATGGAAGCATCCTCAGGTAGTGTAGATTTTAGTTAGTTCAAATCATGGTCCCCAGGGATAGGGTTGGGCCACAGTAGGGGGATCAAGTCTTACATAGGAACATATAGAGAAAATCTTTAAACTTTCTTCTCAAAAACTATGACGCCAGGAAAGCTCAAATTAATATGGACGCATCCTCAGGTAGTGTAGATTTTAGTCTGTTCAAATCATGGTGCCCGAGGGTAGGGTAGGGCCAGAGTAGGGGGATCAAGTTTTACATAGGAACATATGGAGTAAATCTTTAAACTTTCTTCTCAAAAACTATGACGCCAGAAAAGCTCAAATTAAAATGGAAGCATCCTCAGGTAGTGAATATTCTTGTTTGTTCAAATCATGGTCCCCGGGGGTAGGGTAGGGCCAGACTAGGGGGATCAAGTTTTACATAGGAACATATAGAGTAAATCTTTAAACTTTCTTCTCAAAAACTATGACGCCAGGAAAGCTGACATTAAAATGGAAGCATCCTCAGGTAGTGTAGATTTTAGCTGGTTCAAATCATGGTCCCTGGGGGTAGGGTTGGGCCACAGTAGGGGGATCAAGTTTTACATAGGAATATATAGAGAAAATCTTTTAACTTTCTTCTTGAAAACTATGACGCCAGGAAAGCTCAAATTAAAATGAAAGCATCCTCAGGTAGTGTAGATTTCAGTTTTTTAAAATCATGGTCCCCAAAGGTAGGGTATACGTAGGCCCACAGTAGAGGGATCAAGTTTTACATAGGAATATATAGAGAAAATCTTTTAACTTTCTTCTCAAAAACTAGGATGCCAGGAAAGCTCAAATTAAAATGGAAGCATCCTCAGGAAGTGAATATTCTTGTTTGTTCAAATCATGGTCCCCGGGGGTAGGGTTGGGCCACAGTAGGGGGATCAAGTTTTACATAGGAACATATAGAGTAAATCTTTAAACTTTCTTCTAAGAAACTATGACGCCAGGAAAGCTCAAATTAAAATGGAAGCATCCTCAGGTAGTGTAGATTTTAGTTGGTTCAAATCATGGTCCCTGGGGGTAGGGTTGGGCCACAATAGGGGGATCAAGTTTTACATAGGAATATATAGAAAAAGTCTTTTAACTTTCTTCTTGAAAACTATGACGCCAGGAAAGCTCAAATTAAAATGAAAGCATCCTCAGGTAGTGTAGATTTTAGTTTTTTAAAATCATGGTCCCCAAAGGTAGGGTAGGGCCACAGTAGGGGTATCAATTTTTACATAGGAATATATACAGAAAATCTTTTAACTTTCTTCTCAAAAACAAGGATGCCAGGAAAGCTCAAATTAAAATGGAAGCATCCTCAGGAAGTGAATATTCTTGTTTGTTCAAATCATGGTCCCTGGGGGTAGGGTTGGGCCACAGTAGGGGGATCAAGTTTTACATAGGAACATATAGAGAAAATCTTTAAACTTTCTTCTCAAAAACTATGACGCCAGGAAAGCTCAAATCAAAATGGAATTATATTCAGGTAGTGTAGATTTTAGTTTGTTCAAGTTATGGTCCCCGGGGATATTGAGTCACAGTAGGGGGATCAAGTTTTACATAGGAACATATAGAGAAAATCTTTAAATATTCTTCTCGAAGACTTTGCCGCCAGGAAAGCTCAAATTAAAATGGAAGCATATTCAGGTAGTGTAGATTTTAGTATTTTAAAATCATGGTCCCCGGGGGTAGGGTAGGGCCACAGTAGGGGAATCAAGTTTTACATAGGAATATATAGAGAAAATCTTTAAACTTTCTTCTTGAAAACTATGACGCCAGGAAAGCTGACATTAAAATGGAAGCATATTCAGTTAGTGTAGATTTTAGTTTGTTCAAATCATGGTCCCCGGGGGTATGGTTGGGCTACAGTAGGGGGATCAAGTTTTACATAGGAATATATAGAGAAAATCTTTAAACTTTCTTCTCGAAAACTTTGAGGCCAGGAAAGCTCAAATTAATTGGGAAGCATCCTCAGGTAGTGTAGATTTTAGTTTTTTAAAATCATGGTTCCCGGGGGTAGGGTAGGGCCACAGTAGGGGGATCAAGTTTTACATAGGAACATATAGAGTAAATCTTTAAACTTTCTTCTCAAAAACTATGACGCCAGGAAAGCTGTCATTAAAATTGAAGCATCCTCAGGTAGTGTAGATTTTAGTTTGTTCAAATCATGGTCCCCAGGGGTAGGGTAGGGCCACAGTAGGGGGATCAAGTTTTACATAGTAATATATAGAGAAAATATTTTAACTTTCTTCTCAAAAACTATGATGCCAGGAAAGCTCAAATTAAAATGGAAGCATCCTCAGGTAGTGTAGATGTTAGTTTGTTCAAATCATGGTCCCCAGGGATAGGGTCGGGCCACAGTAGGGGGATCAAGTTTTACACAGGAATATATACAGAAAATCTTTAAACTTTCTTCTCAAAAACTATGACGCCAGGAAAGCTCAAATTAAAATGGAAGCATCCTCAGGTTGTATAGACTTTAGTTTGTTCAAATCATGGTCCCCAGGGGTAGGGTATGGCCACAGTAGGGGGATAAAGTTTTACATTGAAATATATAGAGAAAATCTTTAAACCTACTTCTCAAAAACTATGACGCCAGGAAAGTTCAAATTAAAATGGAAACATCCTCAGGAAGTCAATATTCTTGTTTGTTCAAATATGGTCCACGGGGGTAGGGTAGGGCCGAGGTAGGGGGATCAAGTTTTACATAGGAATATATAGAGAAAATCTTTAAACTTTCATCTAAAAAACTATGACGCCAGGAAAGCTGACATTAAAATGGAAGCATCTTCAGGTAGTGTAGATTTTAGTTTGTTCAAATCATGGTCCCCGGGGGTAGGGTTTGGCCACAGTAGGGGGATGAAGTTTTACATAGGAATATATAGAGAAAATTTTTTAACTTTCTTCTCAAAAACTATGATGCCAGGAAAGCTCAAATTAAAATGGAAGCATCCTCAGGTAGTGTAGATTTTAGTTTGTTCAAATCATGGTCCCCGGGGATAGGGTCGGGCCACAGTAGGGGGATCAAGTTTTACATTGGAATATATAGAGAAAATCTTTAAACTTTCTTCTCAAAAACTATGACGCCAGGAAAGCTCAAATGAAAATGGAAGCATCCTCAGGTTGTGTAGACTTTAGCTTGTTCAAATGATGGTCCCCGGGGGTAGGGTATGGCCACAGATGGGGGATCAAGTTTTACACTGGAATATATAGAGAAAATCTTTAAACTTTCTTCTCAAAAACTATGACGCCAGGAAAGCTCAAATTAAAATGGACGCATCCTCAGGTAGTGTAGATTTTAGTCTGTTCAAATCATGGTCACCGGGGATAGGGTAGGGCCACAGTAGGGGGATCAAGTTTTACATAGGAACATATAGAGTAAATCTTTAAACTTTCTTCACAAAAACTATGACGCCAGAAAAGCTCAAATTAAAATGGAAGCATCCTCAGGTAGTGTAGATTTTAGTTGGTTCAAATCATGGTCCCCTGGGGATAGGGTTGGGCCACAGTAGGGGGATCAAGTTTTACATAGGAATATATAGAGAAAATCTTTAAACTTTCTTCTCAAAAACTATGACGCCAGGAAAGCTCAAATTAAAATGGAAGCATCCTCAGGAAGTGAATATTCTTGTTTGTTCAAATCATTGTCCCCGGGGGTAGGGTTGGGCCACAGTAGGGGGATCAAGTTTTACATAGGAATATATAGAGAAAATCTTTAAACTTTCTTCTCAAAAACTATGACGCCAGGAAAGCTCAAATTAAAATGGAAGCATCCTCAGGAAGTGAATATTCTTGTTTGTTCAAATCATTGTCCCCGGGGGTAGGGTTGGGCCACAGTAAGGGGGTCAAGTTTTACATAGGAACATATAGAGAAAATCTTTAAACTTTCTTCTCAAAAACTATGACGCCAGGAAAGCTCAAATTAAAATGGAAACATATTCAAGTAGTGTAGATTTTAGTTTGTTCAAGTCATGGTCACCGGGGGTAGGGTAGGGCCACAGTAGGGGGATCAAGTTTTACATAGGAATATATAGAGAAAATCTTTCAACTTTCTTCTCAAAAACTCTGATGCCAGGAAAGCTCAAATTAAAATGGAAGCATCCTCAGGTAGTGTAGATTTTAGTTTGTTCAAATCATGGTCCCCGGGGATAGGGTTGGGCCACAGTAGGGGGATCAAGTTCTACATAGGAATATATAGAGAAAATCTTTAAACTTTCTTCTCAAAAACTATGACGCAAGGAAAGCTCAAATTAAAATGAAAGCATCCTCAGGTTGTGTAGATTTTATTTTTTTAAAATCATGATCCCCAAAGGTAGGGTATACGTAGGGCCACAGTAGGGGGATCAAGTTTTACATAGGAATATATAGAGAAAATCTTTTTAACTTTCTTCTCAAAAACTATGACGCCAGGAAAGCTCAAATTAAAATGGAAGCATCCTCAGGAAGTGAATATTCTTGTTTGTTCAAATCATGGTCCCCGGGGGTAGGGTTGGGCCACAGTAGGGGGATCAAGTTTTACATAGGAACATATAGAGAAAATCTTTAAACTTTCTTCTCAAAAACTATGACGCCAGGAAAGCTCAAATTAAAATGGAAACATATTCAGGTAGTGTAGATTTTAGTTTGTTCAAGTCATGGTCACCCGGGGGTAGGGTAGGGCCACAGTAGGGGGATCAAGTTTTACATAGGAATATATAGAGAAAAGCTTTCAACTTTCTTCTCAAAAACTCTCATGCCAGGAAAGCTCAAATTAAAATGGAAGCATCCTCAGGAAGTGAATATTCTTGTTTGTTCAAATCATTGTCCCCGGGGGTAGGGTTGGGCCACAGTAAGGGGGTCAAGTTTTACATAGGAACATATAGAGAAAATCTTTAAACTTTCTTCTCAAAAACTATGACGCCAGGAAAGCTCAAATTAAAATGGAAACATATTCAAGTAGTGTAGATTTTAGTTTGTTCAAGTCATGGTCACCGGGGGTAGGGTAGGGCCACAGTAGGGGGATCAAGTTTTACATAGGAATATATAGAGAAAATCTTTCAACTTTCTTCTCAAAAACTCTGATGCCAGGAAAGCTCAAATTAAAATGGAAGCATCCTCAGGTAGTGTAGATTTTAGTTTGTTCAAATCATGGTCCCCGGGGATAGGGTTGGGCCACAGTAGGGGGATCAAGTTCTACATAGGAATATATAGAGAAAATCTTTAAACTTTCTTCTCAAAAACTATGACGCAAGGAAAGCTCAAATTAAAATGAAAGCATCCTCAGGTTGTGTAGATTTTATTTTTTTAAAATCATGATCCCCAAAGGTAGGGTATACGTAGGGCCACAGTAGGGGGATCAAGTTTTACATAGGAATATATAGAGAAAATCTTTTTAACTTTCTTCTCAAAAACTATGACGCCAGGAAAGCTCAAATTAAAATGGAAGCATCCTCAGGAAGTGAATATTCTTGTTTGTTCAAATCATGGTCCCCGGGGGTAGGGTTGGGCCACAGTAGGGGGATCAAGTTTTACATAGGAACATATAGAGAAAATCTTTAAACTTTCTTCTCAAAAACTATGACGCCAGGAAAGCTCAAATTAAAATGGAAACATATTCAGGTAGTGTAGATTTTAGTTTGTTCAAGTCATGGTCACCCGGGGGTAGGGTAGGGCCACAGTAGGGGGATCAAGTTTTACATAGGAATATATAGAGAAAAGCTTTCAACTTTCTTCTCAAAAACTCTCATGCCAGGAAAGCTCAAATTAAAATGGAAGCATCCTCAGGTAGTGTAGATTTTAGTCTGTTCAAATCATGGTGCCCGGGGGTAGGGTAGGGCCAGAGTAGGGGGATCAAGTTTTACAAAGGAACATATAGTGTAAATCTTTAAACTTTCTTCTCAAAAACTATGACGCCAGAAAAGCTCAAATTAAAATGGAAGCATCCTCAGGTAGTGTAGATTTTAGTTGGTTCAAATCATGGTCCCCGAGGGTAGGTTTGGGCCACAGTAGGGGGATCAAGTTTTACATAGGAATATATAGAGAAAATCTTTAAACTTTCTTCTCAAAAACTATGATGCCAGGAAAGCTCAAATAAAAATGAAAGCATATTCAGGTAGTGTAGATTTTAGTTTGTTCAAGTTATGGTCCCCGGGGGTAGGGTTGGGCCACAGTAGGGGGATCAAGTTTTACATAGGAACATATAGAGAAAATCTTTAAACTTTCTTCTCAAAAACTCAGATGCCAGGAAAGCTCAAATTAAAATGGAAGCATATTCAGGTAGTGTAGATTTTAGTTTGTTCAAGTTATGGTCCCCGGGGATATTGGGCCACAGTAGGGGTGTCAAGTTTTACATAGGAATATATAGAGAAAATCTTTAAATTTTCTTCTCGAAGACTTTGCCGCCAGGAAAGCTCAAATTAAAATGGAAGCATATTCAGGTAGTGTAGATTTTAGTTTTTTAAAATCATGGTCCCCGGGGGTAGGGTAGGGCCACAGTAAGGGAATCAAGTTTTACATAGGAATATATAGAGAAAATCTTTAAACTTTCTTCTTGAAAACTCTGATGCCAGGAAAGCTCAAATTAAAATGGAAGCATCCTCAGGGGTAGTGTAGATTTTAGTTTGTTCAAATCATGGTCCCCGGGGATAGGGTTGGGCCACAGTAGGGGGATCAAGTTCTACATAGGAATATATAGAGAAAATCTTTAAACTTTCTTCTCAAAAACTATGACGCAAGGAAAGCTCAAATTAAAATGGAAGCATCCTCGGGTAGTGTAGATTTTAGTTTGTTCAAATTATGGTCCCCAGGGGTAGGGTATGGCCACAGTAGGGGGATCAAGTTTCAAACAGGAATATATAGAGAAAATCTTTAAACTTTCTTCTCAAAAATTATGACGCCAGGAAAGCTCAAATTAAAATGGACGCATCCTCAGGTAGTGTAGATTTTAGTCTGTTCAAATCATGGTGCCCGGGGGTAGGGTAGGGCCAGAGTAGGGGGATCAAGTTTTACATAGGAACATATAGTGTAAATCTTTAAACTTTCTTCTCAAAAACTATGACGCCAGAAAAGCTCAAATTAAAATGGAAGCATCCTCAGGTAGTGTAGATTTTAGTTGGTTCAAATCATGGTCCCCGAGGGTAGGTTTGGGCCACAGTAGGGGGATCAAGTTTTACATAGGAATATATAGAGAAAATCTTTTAACTTTCTTCTCAAAAACTATGATGCCAGGAAAGCTCAAATTAAAATGAAAGCATATTCAGGTAGTGTAGATTTTAGTTTGTTCAAGTTATGGTCCCCGGGGGTAGGGTTGGGCCACAGTAGGGGGATCAAGTTTTACATAGGAACATATAGAGAAAATCTTTAAACTTTCTTCTCAAAAACTATGACGCCAGGAAA
The DNA here is from genome assembly GCF_963853765.1 of Magallana gigas. Lineage (NCBI taxonomy): Eukaryota > Metazoa > Mollusca > Bivalvia > Ostreida > Ostreidae > Magallana > Magallana gigas. Next base: position 23,993,242 of record NC_088857.1, on the reverse strand, counting down.
GCTCAAATTAAAATGGAAGCATATTCAGGTAGTGTAGATTTTAGTTTGTTCAAGTTATGGTCCCCGGGGATATTGGGCCACAGTAGGGGTGTCAAGTTTTACATAGGAATATATAGAGAAAATCTTTAAATTTTCTTCTCGAAGACTTTGCCGCCAGGAAAGCTCAAATTAAAATGGAAGCATATTCAGGTAGTGTAGATTTTAGTTTTTTAAAATCATGGTCCCCGGGGGTAGGGTAGGGCCACAGTAAGGGAATCAAGTTTTACATAGGAATATATAGAGAAAATCTTTAAACTTTCTTCTTGAAAACTATGACGCCAGGAAAGCTGACATTAAAATGGAAGCATATTCAGGTAGTGTAGATTTTAGTTTGTTCAAATCATGGTCCCCGGGGGTATGGTTGGGCCACAGTCGGGGGATCAAGTTTTACATAGGAATATATAGAGAAAATCCTTAAACTTTCTTCTCGAAAACTTTGACGCCAGGAAAGCTCAAATTAAATTGGAAGCATCCTCAGGTAGTGTAGGTTTTAGTTTTTTAAAATCATGGTCCCCGGGGGTAGGGTAGGGCCACAGTAGGGGGATCAAGTTTTACATAGGAATATATAGAGAAAATCTTTAAACTTTCTTCTCAAAAACTATGACGCCAGGAAAGCTGACATTAAAATGGAAGCATATTCAGGTAGTGTAGATTTTAGTTTGTTCAAATCATGGTCCCCGGGGGTATGGTTGGGCCACAGTAGGGGGATCAAGTTTTACATAGGAATATATAGAGAAAATCTTTTAACATTCTTCTCAAAAACTAGGATGCCAGGAAAGCTCAAATTAAAATGGAAGCATCCTCAGGTAGTGTAGATTTTAGTTAGTTCAAATCATGGTCCCCGGGGATAGGGTTGGGCCACAGTAGGGGGATCAAGTCTTACATAGGAACATATAGTGTAAATCTTTAAACTTTCTTCTCAAAAACTATGACGCCAGAAAAGCTCAAATTAAAATGGAAGCATCCTCAGGTAGTGTAGATTTTAGTTGGTTCAAATCATGGTCCCCGAGGGTAGGTTTGGGCCACAGTAGGGGGATCAAGTTTTACATAGGAATATATAGAGAAAATCTTTAAACTTTCTTCTCAAAAACTATGATGCCAGGAAAGCTCAAATAAAAATGAAAGCATATTCAGGTAGTGTAGATTTTAGTTTGTTCAAGTTATGGTCCCCGGGGGTAGGGTTGGGCCACAGTAGGGGGATCAAGTTTTACATAGGAACATATAGAGAAAATCTTTAAACTTTCTTCTCATAAACTCAGATGCCAGGAAAGCTCAAATTAAAATGGAAGCATATTCAGGTAGTGTAGATTTTAGTTTGTTCAAGTTATGGTCCCCGGGGATATTGGGCCACAGTAGGGGTGTCAAGTTTTACATAGGAATATATAGAGAAAATCTTTAAATTTTCTTCTCGAAGACTTTGCCGCCAGGAAAGCTCAAATTAAAATGGAAGCATATTCAGGTAGTGTAGATTTTAGTTTTTTAAAATCATGGTCCCCGGGGGTAGGGTAGGGCCACAGTAAGGGAATCAAGTTTTACATAGGAATATATAGAGAAAATCTTTAAACTTTCTTCTTGAAAACTCTGATGCCAGGAAAGCTCAAATTAAAATGGAAGCATCCTCAGGGGTAGTGTAGATTTTAGTTTGTTCAAATCATGGTCCCCGGGGATAGGGTTGGGCCACAGTAGGGGGATCAAGTTCTACATAGGAATATATAGAGAAAATCTTTAAACTTTCTTCTCAAAAACTATGACGCAAGGAAAGCTCAAATTAAAATGGAAGCATCCTCGGGTAGTGTAGATTTTAGTTTGTTCAAATTATGGTCCCCAGGGGTAGGGTATTGCCACAGTAGGGGGATCAAGTTTTAAACAGGAATATATAGAGAAAATCTTTAAACTTTCTTCTCAAAAATTATGACGCCAGGAAAGCTCAAATTAAAATGGACGCATCCTCAGGTAGTGTAGATTTTAGTCTGTTCAAATCATGGTGCCCGGGGGTAGGGTAGGGCCACAGTAGGGGGATCAAGTTTTACATAGGAACATATAGTGTAAATCTTTAAACTTTCTTCTCAAAAACTATGACGCCAGAAAAGCTCAAATTAAAATGGAAGCATCCTCAGGTAGTGTAGATTTTAGTTGGTTCAAATCATGGTCCCCGAGGGTAGGTTTGGGCCACAGTAGGGGGATCAAGTTTTACATAGGAATATATAGAGAAAATCTTTTAACTTTCTTCTCAAAAACTATGATGCCAGGAAAGCTCAAATTAAAATGAAAGCATATTCAGGTAGTGTAGATTTTAGTTTGTTCAAGTTATGGTCCCCGGGGGTAGGGTTGGGCCACAGTAGGGGGATCAAGTTTTACATAGGAACATATAGAGAAAATCTTTAAACTTTCTTCTCAAAAACTATGACGCCAGGAAAGCTCAAATTAAAATGGAAGCATATTCAGGTAGTGTAGATTTTAGTTTGTTCAAGTTATGGTCCCCGGGGATATTGGGCCACAGTAGGGGTGTCAAGTTTTACATAGGAATATATAGAGAAAATCTTTAAATTTTCTTCTCGAAGACTTTGCCGCCAGGAAAGCTCAAATTAAAATGGAAGCATATTCAGGTAGTGTAGATTTTAGTTTTTTAAAATCATGGTCCCCGGGGGTAGGGTAGGGCCACAGTAAGGGAATCAAGTTTTACATAGGAATATATAGAGAAAATCTTTAAACTTTCTTCTTGAAAACTATGACGCCAGGAAAGCTGACATTAAAATGGAAGCATATTCAGGTAGTGTAGATTTTAGTTTGTTCAAATCATGGTCCCCGGGGGTATGGTTGGGCCACAGTCGGGGGATCAAGTTTTACATAGGAATATATAGAGAAAATCCTTAAACTTTCTTCTCGAAAACTTTGACGCCAGGAAAGCTCAAATTAAATTGGAAGCATCCTCAGGTAGTGTAGGTTTTAGTTTTTTAAAATCATGGTCCCCGGGGGTAGGGTAGGGCCACAGTAGGGGGATCAAGTTTTACATAGGAATATATAGAGAAAATCTTTAAACTTTCTTCTCAAAAACTATGACGCCAGGAAAGCTGACATTAAAATGGAAGCATATTCAGGTAGTGTAGATTTTAGTTTGTTCAAATCATGGTCCCCGGGGGTATGGTTGGGCCACAGTAGGGGGATCAAGTTTTACATAGGAATATATAGAGAAAATCTTTTAACATTCTTCTCAAAAACTAGGATGCCAGGAAAGCTCAAATTAAAATGGAAGCATCCTCAGGTAGTGTAGATTTTAGTTAGTTCAAATCATGGTCCCCGGGGATAGGGTTGGGCCACAGTAGGGGGATCAAGTCTTACATAGGAACATATAGAGAAAATCATTAAACTTTCTTCTCAAAAACTATGACGCCAGAAAAGCTCAAATTAATATGGACGCATCCTCAGGTAGTGTAGATTTTAGTCTGTTCAAATCATGGTGCCCGAGGGTAGGGTAGGGCCAGAGTAGGGGGATCAGGTTTTACATAGGAACATATGGAGTAAATCTTTAAACTTTCTTCTCAAAAACTATGACGCCAGAAAAGCTCAAATTAAAATGGAAGCATCCTCAGGTAGTGAATAGTCTTGTTTGTTCAAATCATGGTCCCCGGGGGTAGGGTTGGGCCACAGTAGGGGGATCAAGTTTTACATAGGAACATATAGAGAAAATCTTTAAACATTCTTCTCAAAAACTATGACACCAGGAAAGCTCAAATTAAAATGGAAGCATCCTCAGGAAGTGAATATTCTTGTTTGTTCAAATCATGGTCCCCGGGGGTAGGGTAGGGCCAGACTAGGGGGATCAAGTTTTACATAGGAACATATAGAGTAAATCTTTAAACTTTCTTCTCAAAAACTATGACGCCAGGAAAGCTGACATTAAAATGGAAGCATCCTCAGGTAGTGTAGATTTTAGCTGGTTCAAATCATGGTCCCTGGGGGTAGGGTTGGGCCACAGTAGGGGGATCAAGTTTTACATAGGAATATATAGAGAAAATCTTTTAACTTTCTTCTTGAAAACTATGACGCCAGGAAAGCTCAAATTAAAATGAAAGCATCCTCAGGTAGTGTAGATTTCAGTTTTTTAAAATCATGGTCCCCAAAGGTAGGGTATACGTAGGCCCACAGTAGAGGGATCAAGTTTTACATAGGAATATATAGAGAAAATCTTTTAACTTTCTTCTCAAAAACTAGGATGCCAGGAAAGCTCAAATTAAAATGGAAGCATCCTCAGGAAGTGAATATTCTTGTTTGTTCAAATCATGGTCCCCGGGGATAGGGTAGGGCCAGACTAGGGGGATCAAGTTTTACATAGGAACATATAGAGTAAATCTTTAAACTTTCTTCTCAAAAACTATGACGCCAGGAAAGCTCAAATTAAAATGGAAGCATCCTCAGGTAGTGTAGATTTTAGTTGGTTCAAATCATGGTCCCTGGGGGTAGGGTTGGGCCACAGTAGGGGGATCAAGTTTTACATAGGAATATATAGAGAAAATCTTTTAACTTTCTTCTTGAAAACTATGACGCCAGGAAAGCTCAAATTAAAATGAAAGCATCCTCAGGTAGTGTAGATTTTAGTTTTTTAAAATCATGGTCCCCAAAGGTAGGGTAGGGCCACAGTAGGGGGATCAATTTTTACATAGGAATATATACAGAAAATCTTTTAACCTTCTTCTCAAAAACAAGGATGCCAGGAAAGCTCAAATTAAAATGGAAGCATCCTCAGGAAGTGAATATTCTTGTTTGTTCAAATCATGGTCCCTGGGGGTAGGGTTGGGCCACAGTAGGGGGATCAAGTTTTACATAGGAACATATAGAGAAAATCTTTAAACTTTCTTCTCAAAAACTATGACGCCAGGAAAGCTCAAATCAAAATGGAATTATATTCAGGTAGTGTAGATTTTAGTTTGTTCAAGTTATGGTCCCCGGGGATATTGAGCCACAGTAGGGGGATCAAGTTTTACATAGGAATATATAGAGAAAATCTTTAAATATTCTTCTCGAAGACTTTGCCGCCAGGAAAGCTCAAATTAAAATGGAAGCATATTCAGGTAGTGTAGATTTTAGTATTTTAAAATTATGGTCCCCGGGGGTAGGGTAGGGCCACAGTAGGGGAATCAAGTTTTACATAGGAATATATAGAGAAAATCTTTAAACTTTCTTCTTGAAAACTATGACGCCAGGAAAGCTGACATTAAAATGGAAGCATATTCAGGTAGTGTAGATTTTAGTTTGTTCAAATCATGGTCCCCGGGGGTATGGTTGGGCCACAGTAGGGGGATCAAGTTCTACATAGGAATATATAGAGAAAATCTTTAAACTTTCTTCTCGAAAACTTTGAGGCCAGGAAAGCTCAAATTAAATGGGAAGCATCCTCGGGTAGTGTAGATTTTAGTTTTTTAAAATCATGGTTCCCGGGGGTAGGGTAGGGCCACAGTAGGGGGATCAAGTTTTACATAGGAATATATAGAGAAAATCTTTAAACATTCTTCTCAAAAACTAGGATGCCAGGAAAGCTCAAATTAAAATGGAAGCATCCTCAGGTAGTGTAGATTTTAGTTAGTTCAAATCATGGTCCCCAGGGATAGGGTTGGGCCACAGTAGGGGGATCAAGTCTTACATAGGAACATATAGAGAAAATCTTTAAACTTTCTTCTCAAAAACTATGACGCCAGGAAAGCTCAAATTAATATGGACGCATCCTCAGGTAGTGTAGATTTTAGTCTGTTCAAATCATGGTGCCCGAGGGTAGGGTAGGGCCAGAGTAGGGGGATCAAGTTTTACATAGGAACATATGGAGTAAATCTTTAAACTTTCTTCTCAAAAACTATGAAGCCAGGAAAGCTGACATTAAAATGGAAGCATATTCAGGTAGTGTAGATTTTAGTTTGTTCAAATCATGGTCCCCGGGGGTATGGTTGGGCCACAGTAGGGGGATCAAGTTTTACATAGGAATATATAGAGAAAATCTTTTAACATTCTTCTCAAAAACTAGGATGCCAGGAAAGCTCAAATTAAAATGGAAGCATCCTCAGGTAGTGTAGATTTTAGTTAGTTCAAATCATGGTCCCCAGGGATAGGGTTGGGCCACAGTAGGGGGATCAAGTCTTACATAGGAACATATAGAGAAAATCTTTAAACTTTCTTCTCAAAAACTATGACGCCAGGAAAGCTCAAATTAATATGGACGCATCCTCAGGTAGTGTAGATTTTAGTCTGTTCAAATCATGGTGCCCGAGGGTAGGGTAGGGCCAGAGTAGGGGAATCAAGTTTTACATAGGAACATATGGAGTAAATCTTTAAACTTTCTTCTCAAAAACTATGACGCCAGAAAAGCTCAAATTAAAATGGAAGCATCCTCAGGTAGTGAATAGTCTTGTTTGTTCAAATCATGGTCCCCGGGGGTAGGGTTGGGCCACAGTAGGGGGATCAAGTTTTACATAGGATCAAATAGAGAAAATCTTTAAACATTCTTCTCAAAAACTATGACGCCAGGAAAGCTCAAATTAAAATGGAAGCATCCTCAGGAAGTGAATATTCTTGTTTGTTCAAATCATGGTCCCCGGGGGTAGGGTAGGGCCAGACTAGGGGGATCAAGTTTTACATAGGAACATATAGAGTAAATCTTTAAACTTTCTTCTCAAAAACTATGACGCCAGGAAAGCTGACATTAAAATGGAAGCATCCTCAGGTAGTGTAGATTTTAGCTGGTTCAAATCATGGTCCCTGGGGGTAGGGTTGGGCCACAGTAGGGGGATCAAGTTTTACATAGGAATATATAGAGAAAATCTTTTAACTTTCTTCTTGAAAACTATGACGCCAGGAAAGCTCAAATTAAAATGAAAGCATCCTCAGGTAATGTAGATTTCAGTTTTTTAAAATCATGGTCCCCAAAGGTAGGGTATACATAGGCCCACAGTAGAGGGATCAAGTTTTACATAGGAATATATAGAGAAAATCTTTTAACTTTCTTCTCAAAAACTAGGATGCCAGGAAAGCTCAAATTAAAATGGAAGCATCCTCAGGAAGTGAATATTCTTGTTTGTTCAAATCATGGTCCCCGGGGAACGGGTAGGGCCAGACTAGGGGGATCAAGTTTTACATAGGAACATATAGAGTAAATCTTTAAACTTTCTTCTAAAAAACTATGACGCCAGGAAAGCTCAAATTAAAATGGAAGCATCCTCAGGTAGTGTAGATTTTAGTTGGTTCAAATCATGGTCCCTGGGGGTAGGGTTGGGCCACAATAGGGGGATCAAGTTTTACATAGGAATATATAGAGAAAATCTTTTAACTTTCTTCTTGAAAACTATGACGCCAGGAAAGCTCAAATTAAAATGAAAGCATCCTCAGGTAGTGTAGATTTTAGTTTTTTAAAATCATGGTCCCCAAAGGTAGGGTAGGGCCACAGTAGGGGGATCAATTTTTACATAGGAATATATACAGAAAATCTTTTAACTTTCTTCTCAAAAACAAGGATGCCAGGAAAGCTCAAATTAAAATGGAAGCATCCTCAGGAAGTGAATATTCTTGTTTGTTCAAATCATGGTCCCTGGGGGTAGGGTTGGGCCACAGTAGGGGGATCAAGTTTTACATAGGAACATATAGAGAAAATCTTTAAACTTTCTTCTCAAAAACTATGACGCCAGGAAAGCTCAAATCAAAATGGAATTATATTCAGGTAGTGTAGATTTTAGTTTGTTCAAGTTATGGTCCCCGGGGATATTGAGTCACAGTAGGGGGATCAAGTTTTACATAGGAATATATAGAGAAAATCTTTAAATATTCTTCTCGAAGACTTTGCCGCCAGGAAAGCTCAAATTAAAATGGAAGCATATTCAGGTAGTGTAGATTTTAGTATTTTAAAATCATGGTCCCCGGGGGTAGGGTAGGGCCACAGTAGGGGAATCAAGTTTTACATAAGAATATATAGAGAAAATCTTTAAACTTTCTTCTTGAAAACTATGACGCCAGGAAAGCTGACATTAAAATGGAAGCATATTCAGTTAGTGTAGATTTTAGTTTGTTCAAATCATGGTCCCCGGGGGTATGGTTGGGCTACAGTAGGGGGATCAAGTTTTACATAGGAATATATAGAGAAAATCTTTAAACTTTCTTCTCGAAAACTTTGAGGCCAGGAAAGCTCAAATTAATTGGGAAGCATCCTCGGGTAGTGTAGATTTTAGTTTTTTAAAATCATGGTTCCCGGGGGTTGGGTAGGGCCACAGTAGGGGGATCAAGTTTTACATAGGAACATATAGAGTAAATCTTTAAACTTTCTTCTCAAAAACTATGACGCCAGGAAAGCTGTCATTAAAATTGAAGCATCCTCAGGTAGTGTAGATTTTAGTTTGTTCAAATCATGGTCCCCGGGGGTAGGGTAGGGCCACAGTAGGGGAATCAAGTTTTACATAGTAATATATAGAGAAAATATTTTAACTTTCTTCTCAAAAACTATGATGCCAGGAAAGCTCAAATTAAAATGGAAGCATCCTCAGGTAGTGTAGATGTTAGTTTTTTCAAATCATGGTCCCCAGGGATAGGGTCGGGCCACAGTAGGGGGATCAAGTTTTACACAGGAATATATACAGAAAATCTTTAAACTTTCTTCTCAAAAACTATGACGCCAGGAAAGCTCAAATTAAAATGGAAGCATCCTCAGGTTGTATAGACTTTAGTTTGTTCAAATCATGGTCCCCAGGGGTAGGGTATGGCCACAGTAGGGGGATAAAGTTTTACATTGAAATATATAGAGAAAATCTTTAAACCTACTTCTCAAAAACTATGACGCCAGGAAAGTTCAAATTAAAATGGAAACATCCTCAGGAAGTCAATATTCTTGTTTGTTCAAATCATGGTCCACGGGGGTAGGGTAGGGCCGAGGTAGGGGGATCAAGTTTTACATAGGAATATATAGAGAAAATCTTTAAACTTTCATCTAAAAAACTATGACGCCAGGAAAGCTGACATTAAAATGGAAGCATCTTCAGGTAGTGTAGATTTTAGTTTGTTCAAATCATGGTCCCCGGGGGTAGGGTTTGGCCACAGTAGGGGGATGAAGTTTTACATAGGAATATATAGAGAAAAATTTTTTAACTTTCTTCTCAAAAACTATGATGCCAGGAAAGCTCAAATTAAAATGGAAGCATCCTCAGGTAGTGTAGATTTTAGTTTGTTCAAATCATGGTCCCCGGGGATAGGGTCGGGCCACAGTAGGGGGATCAAGTTTTACATAGGAATATATAGAGAAAATCTTTAAACTTTCTTCTCAAAAACTATGACGCCAGGAAAGCTCAAATTAAAATGGAAGCATCCTCAGGTTGTGTAGACTTTAGCTTGTTCAAATGATGGTCCCCGGGGGTAGGGTATGGCCACAGATGGGGGATCAAGTTTTACACTGGAATATATAGAGAAAATCTTTAAACATTCTTCTCAAAAACTATGACGCCAGGAAAGCTCAAATTAAAATGGACGCATCCTCAGGTAGTGTAGATTTTAGTCTGTTCAAATCATGGTCACCGGGGATAGGGTAGGGCCACAGTAGGGGGATCAAGTTTTACATAGGAACATATAGAGTAAATCTTTAAACTTTCTTCACAAAAACTATGACGCCAGAAAAGCTCAAATTAAAATAGAAGCATCCTCAGGTAGTGTAGATTTTAGTTGGTTCAAATCATGGTCCCCTGGGGATAGGGTTGGGCCACAGTAGGGGGATCAAGTTTTACATAGGAATATATAGAGAAAATCTTTAAACTTTCTTCTCAAAAACTATGACGCCAGGAAAGCTCAAATTAAAATGGAAGCATCCTCAGGAAGTGAATATTCTTGTTTGTTCAAATCATTCTCCCCGGGGGTAGGGTTGGGCCACAGTAGGGGGATCAAGTTTTACATAGGAATATATAGAGAAAATCTTTAAACTTTCTTCTCAAAAACTATGACGCCAGGAAAGCTCAAATTAAAATGGAAGCATCCTCAGGAAGTGAATATTCTTGTTTGTTCAAATCATTGTCCCCGGGGGTAGGGTTGGGCCACAGTAAGGGGGTCAAGTTTTACATAGGAACATATAGAGAAAATCTTTAAACTTTCTTCTCAAAAACTATGACGCCAGGAAAGCTCAAATTAAAATGGAAACATATTCAAGTAGTGTAGATTTTAGTTTGTTCAAGTCATGGTCACCGGGGGTAGGGTAGGGCCACAGTAGGGGGATCAAGTTTTACATAGGAATATATAGAGAAAATCTTTCAACTTTCTTCTCAAAAACTCTGATGCCAGGAAAGCTCAAATTAAAATGGAAGCATCCTCAGGTAGTGTAGATTTTAGTTTGTTCAAATCATGGTCCCCGGGGATAGGGTTGGGCCACAGTAGGTGGATCAAGTTCTACGTAGGAATATATAGAGAAAATCTTTAAACTTTCTTCTCAAAAACTATGACGCAAGGAAAGCTCAAATTAAAATGAAAGCATCCTCAGGTTGTGTAGATTTTATTTTTTTAAAATCATGGTCCCCAAAGGTAGGGTATACGTAGGGCCACAGTAGGGGGATCAAGTTTTACATAGGAATATATAGAGAAAATCTTTTTAACTTTCTTCTCAAAAACTATGACGCCAGAAAAGCTCAAATTAAAATGGAAGCATCCTCAGGTAGTGTAGATTTTAGTTGGTTCAAATCATGGTCCCCTGGGGATAGGGTTGGGCCACAGTAGGGGGATCAAGTTTTACATAGGAATATATAGAGAAAATCTTTAAACTTTCTTCTCAAAAACTATGACGCCAGGAAAGCTCAAATTAAAATGGAAGCATCCTCAGGAAGTGAATATTCTTGTTTGTTCAAATCATTCTCCCCGGGGGTAGGGTTGGGCCACAGTAGGGGGATCAAGTTTTACATAGGAATATATAGAGAAAATCTTTAAACTTTCTTCTCAAAAACTATGACGCCAGGAAAGCTCAAATTAAAATGGAAGCATCCTCAGGAAGTGAATATTCTTGTTTGTTCAAATCATTGTCCCCGGGGGTAGGGTTGGGCCACAGTAAGGGGGTCAAGTTTTACATAGGAACATATAGAGAAAATCTTTAAACTTTCTTCTCAAAAACTATGACGCCAGGAAAGCTCAAATTAAAATGGAAACATATTCAAGTAGTGTAGATTTTAGTTTGTTCAAGTCATGGTCACCGGGGGTAGGGTAGGGCCACAGTAGGGGGATCAAGTTTTACATAGGAATATATAGAGAAAATCTTTCAACTTTCTTCTCAAAAACTCTGATGCCAGGAAAGCTCAAATTAAAATGGAAGCATCCTCAGGTAGTGTAGATTTTAGTTTGTTCAAATCATGGTCCCCGGGGATAGGGTTGGGCCACAGTAGGTGGATCAAGTTCTACATAGGAATATATAGAGAAAATCTTTAAACTTTCTTCTCAAAAACTATGACGCAAGGAAAGCTCAAATTAAAATGAAAGCATCCTCAGGTTGTGTAGATTTTATTTTTTTAAAATCATGGTCCCCAAAGGTAGGGTATACGTAGGGCCACTGTAGGGGGATCAAGTTTTACATAGGAATATATAGAGAAAATCTTTTTAACTTTCTTCTCAAAAACTATGACGCCAGGAAAGCTCAAATTAAAATGGAAGCATCCTCAGGAAGTGAATATTCTTGTTTGTTCAAATCATGGTCCCCGGGGGTAGGGTTGGGCCACAGTAGGGGCATCAAGTTTTACATAGGAACATATTGAGAAAATCTTTAAACTTTCTTCTCAAAAACTATGACGCCAGGAAAGCTCAAATTAAAATGGAAGCATCCTCAGGAAGTGAATATTCTTGTTTGTTCAAATCATTGTCCCCGGGGGTAGGGTTGGGCCACAGTAGGGGGATCAAGTTTTACATAGGAACATATAGAGAAAATCTTTAAACTTTCTTCTCAAAAACTATGACGCCAGGAAAGCTCAAATTAAAATGGAAACATATTCAGGTAGTGTAGATTTTAGTTTGTTCAAGTCATGGTCACCCGGGGGTAGGGTAGGGACACAGTAGGGGGATCAAGTTTTACATAGGAATATATAGAGAAAAGCTTTCAACTTTCTTCTCAAAAACTCTGATGCCAGGAAAGCTCAAATTAAAATGGAAGCATCCTCAGGTAGTGTAGATTTTAGTTTGTTCAAATCATGGTCCCCGGGGGTAGGGTATGGCCACAGTAGGGGGATCAAGTTTTAAACAGGAATATATAGAGAAAATCTTTAAACTTTCTTCTCAAAAATTATGACGCCAGGAAAGCTCAAATTAAAATGGACGCATCCTCAGGTAGTGTAGATTTTAGTCTGTTCCAATCATGGTGCCCGGGGGTAGGATAGGGCCAGAGTAGGGGGTTCAAGTTTTACATAGGAACATATAGTGTAAATCTTTAAACTTTCTTCTCAAAAACTATGACGCCAGAAAAGCTCAAATTAAAATGGAAGCATCCTCAGGTAGTGTAGATTTTAGTTGGTTCAAATCATGGTCACCCGGGGGTAGGTTTGGGCCACAGTAGGGGGATCAAGTTTTACATAGGAATATATAGAGAAAATCTTTTAACTTTCTTCTCAAAAACTATGATGCCAGGAAAGCTCAAATTAAAATGAAAGCATATTCAGGTAGTGTAGATTTTAGTTTGTTCAAGTTATGGTCCCCGGGGGTAGGGTTGGGTCACAGTAGGGGGATCAAGTTTTACATAGGAACATATAGAGAAAATCTTTAAACTTTCTTCTCAAAAACTATGACGCCAGAAAAGCTCAAATTAAAATGGAAGCATATTCAGGTAGTGTAGATTTTAGTTTGTTCAAGTTATGGTCCCCGGGGATATTGGGCCACAGTAGGGGTGTCAAGTTTTACATAGGAATATATAGAGAAAATCTTTAAATTTTCTTCTCGAAGACTTTGCCGCCAGGAAAGCTCAAATTAAAATGGAAGCATATTCAGGTAGTGTAGATTTTAGTTTTTTAAAATCATGGTCCCCAAAGGTAGGGTAGGGCCACAGTAAGGGAATCAAGTTTTACATAGGAATATATAGAGAAAATCTTTAAACTTTCTTCTTGAAAACTATGACGCCAGGAAAGCTGACATTAAAATGGAAGCATATTCAGGTAGTGTAGATTTTAGTTTCTTCAAATCATGGTCCCCGGGGGTATGGTTGGGCCACAGTCGGGGGATCAAGTTTTACATAGGAATATATAGAGAAAATCCTTAAACTTTCTTCTCGAAAACTTTGACGCCAGGAGAGCTCAAATTAAATTGGAAGCATCCTCAGGTAGTGTAGGTTTTAGTTTTTTAAAATCATGGTCCCCGGGGGTAGGGTAGGGCCACAGTAGGGGGATCAAGTTTTACATAGGAATATATAGAGAAAATCTTTAAACTTTCTTCTCAAAAACTATGACGCCAGGAAAGCTGACATTAAAATGGAAGCATATTCAGGTAGTGTAGATTTTAGTTTGTTCAAATCATGGTCCCCGGGGGTATGGTTGGGCCACAGTAGGGGGATCAAGTTTTACATAGGAATATATAGAGAAAATCTTTTAACTTTCTTCTCAAAAACTAGGATGCCAGGAAAGCTCAAATTAAAATGGAAGCATCCTCAGGTAGTGTAGATTTTAGTTAGTTCAAATCATGGTCCCCGGGGATAGGGTTGGGCCACAGTAGGGGGATCAAGTCTTACATAGGAACATATAGAGAAAATCTTTAAACTTTCTTCTCAAAAACTATGACGCCAGGAAAGCTCAAATTAAAATGGACGGATCCTCAGGTAGTGTAGATTTTAGTCTGTTCAAATCATGGTGCCCGAGGGTAGGGTAGGGCCAGAGTAGGGGGATCAAGTTTTACATAGGAACATATGGAGTAAATCTTTAAACTTTTTTCTCAAAAACTATGACGCCAGAAAAGCTCAAATTAAAATAGAAGCATCCTCAGGTAGTGAATAGTCTTGTTTGTTGAAATCATGGTCCCCGGGGGTAGGGTTGGGCCACAGTAGGGGGATCAAGTTTTACATAGGAACATATAGAGAAAATCTTTAAACATTCTTCTCAAAAACTATGACGCCAGGAAAGCTCAAATTAAAATGGAAGCATCCTCAGGAAGTGAATATTCTTGTTTGTTCAAATCATGGTCCCCGGGGGTAGGGTAGGGCCAGACTAGGGGGATCAAGTTTTACATAGGAACATATAGAGTAAATCTTTAAACTTTCTTCTCAAAAACTATGACGCCAGGAAAGCTGACATTAAAATGGAAGCATCCTCAGGTAGTGTAGATTTTAGTTGGTTCAAATCATGGTCCCTGGGGGTAGGGTTGGGCCACAGTAGGGGGATCAAGTTTTACATAGGAATATATAGAGAAAAGCTTTTAATTTTCTTCTTGAAAACTATGACGCCAGGAAAGCTCAAATTAAAATGAAAGCATCCTCAGGTAGTGTAGATTTCAGTTTTTTAAAATCATGGTCCCCAAAGGTAGGGTATACGTAGGGCTACAGTAGGGGGATCAAGTTTTACATAGGAATATATAGAGAAAATCTTTTAACTTTCTTCTCAAAAACTAGGATGCCAGGAAAGCTCAAATTAAAATGGAAGCATCCTCAGGAAGTGAATATTCTTGTTTGTTCAAATCATGGTCCCCGGGGGTAGGGTAGGGCCAGACTAGGGGGATCAAGTTTTACATAGGAACATATAGAGTAAATCTTTAAACTTTCTTCTCAAAAACTCTGATGCCAGGAAAGCTCAAATTAAAATGGAAGCATCCTCAGGTAGTGTAGATTTTAGTTTGTTCAAATCATGGTCCCCGGGGGATAGGGTTGGGCCACAGTAGGGGGATCAAGTTCTACATAGGAATATATAGAGAAAATCTTTAAACTTTCTTCTCAAAAACTATGACGCAAGGAAAGCTCAAATTAAAATGGAAGCATGCTCAGGTTGTGTAGATTTTAGTTTGTTCAAAATATGGTCCACAGGTGTAGGGTATGGCCACAGTAGGTGGATCAAGTTTTAAACAGGAATATATAGAGAAAATCTTTTAACTTTCTTCTCAAAAACTAGGATGCCAGGAAAGCTCAAATTAAAATGGACGCATCCTCAGGTAGTGTAGATTTTAGTCTGTTCAAATCATGGTGCCCGGGGGTAGGGTTGGGCCAGAGTAGGGGGATCAAGTTTTACATAGGAACATATAGTGTAAATCTTTAAACTTTCTTCTCAAAAACTATGACGCCAGAAAAGCTCAAATTAAAATGGAAGCATCCTCAGGTAGTGTAGATTTTAGTTGGTTCAAATCATGGTCCACGGGGGTAGGTTTGGGCCACAGTAGGGGGATCAAGTTTTACATAGGAATATATAGAGAAAATCTTTTAACTTTCTTCTCAAAAACTAGGATGCCAGGAAAGCTCAAATTAAAATGAAAGCATCCTCAGGTAGTGTAGATTTTAGTTGGTTCAAATCATGGTCCCCGGGGGTAGGGTTGGGCCACAGTAGGGGAATCAAGTTTTACATAGGAATATATAGAGAAAATCTTTTAACTTTCTTCTTGAAAACTATGACGCCAGGAGAGCTCAAATTAAAATGAAAGCATCCTCAGGTAGTGTAGATTTTAGTATTTTAAAATCATGGTTCCCAAAGGTAGGGTTGGGCCACAGTAGGGGGATCAAGTTTTACATAGGAATATATAGAGAAAATCTTTAAACATTCTTCTCAAAACCTATGACGCCAGGAAAGCTCAAATTAAAATGGAAGCATCCTCAGGAAGTGAATATTCTTGTTTGTTCAAATCATGGTCCCCGGGGGTAGGGTTGGGCCACAGTAGGGGGATCAAGTTTTACATAGGAATATATAGAGAAAATCTTTAAACTTTATTCTCAAAAACTATGACGCCAGGAAAGCTCAAATTAAAATGGAAGCATATTCAGGTAGTGTAGATTTTAGTTTGTTCAAGTCATGGTCACCGGGGGTAAGGTTGGGCCAGAGTAGGGGGATCAAGTTTTACATAGGAATATATAGAGAAAATCTTTTAACTTTCTTCTCAAAAACTATGACGCCAGGAAAGCTCAAATTAAAATGGAAGCATCCTCAGGTAGTGTAGATTTTAGTTTGTTCAAATCATGGTCCCAGGACGTAGGGTTGGGCCACAGTAGGGGGATCAAATTTTACAAAGGAATATATACAGAAAATCTTTAAACTTTCTTCTCAAAAACTATGACGCCAGGAAAGCTCAATTTAAAATGGAAGTATCCTCAGGAAGTCAATATTCTTGTTTGTTCAAATCATGGTCCCCGGGGGTTGGGAAGAACCACAGTAGGGGGATCAATTTTTTCATAGGAATATATAGAGAAAATCTTTAAACTTTCTTCTCAAAAACTATGACGCCAGAAAAGCTCAAATTAAAATGGAAGCATCCTCAGGAAGTCAATATTCTTGTTTGTTCAAATCATGGTCCACGGGTGTAGGGTAGGACCGAGGTAGGGGGATCAAGTTTTACATAGGAATATATAGAGAAAATCTTTAAACTTTCATCTCAAAAACTATGACGCCAGGAAAGCTGACATTAAAATGGAAGCATCCTCAGGTAGTGTAGATTTTAGTTTGTTCAAATCATGGTCCCCGGGGGTAGGGTTGGGCCACAGTAGGGGGATCAAATTTTACATAGGAATACATAGAGAAAACTTTTTAACTTTCTTCTCAAAAACTATGATGCCAAAAAAGCTCAAATTAAAATGGCAGCATCCTCAGGTAGTGTAGATTTTAGTTTGTTCAAATCATGGTTCCCGGGGATAGGGTCGGGCCACAGTAGGGGGATCAAGTTTTACACTGGAATACATAGAGAAAATCTTTAAACTTTCTTCTCGAAAACAATGACGCCAGGAAAGCTCAAATTAAAATGGACGCATCCTCAGGTAGTGTAGATTTTAGTCTGTTCAAATCATGGTCCCCGGGGGTAGGGTAGGGCCACAGTAGGGGGATCAAGTTTTACATAGGAACATATAGAGTAATTTTTTAAACTTTCTTCCCAAAAACTATGACGCCGGAAAAGCTCAAATTAAATTGGAAGCATCCTCAGGTAGTGTAGATTTTAGTTGGTTACAATCATGGTCCCCAGGGGGAGGGTTGGGCCACAGTAGGGGGATCAAGTTTTACATAGGAATATATAGAGAAAATCTTTAAACCTTCTTCTCAAAAACTATGACGCCAGGAAAGCTCAAATTAAAATGAAAGCATCTTCAGGAAGCGAATATTCGTGTTTGTTCAGATCATGGTCCCCGGGGGTAAGGTTGGGCCACAGGAGGGGGATCAAGTTTTACATAGGAATATATAGAGAAAATCTTTAAACTTTCTTCTCAAAAACTATGACGCCAGGAAAGTTCAAATTAAAATGGAAGCATCCTCAGGAAGTAAATGTTCGTGTTTGTTCAAATCATGGTCCCCGGGGGTTGGGAAGGGCCACAGTAGGGGGATCCATTTTAACATAAGAATATATAGAGAAAATCTTTGAACTTTCATCTCAAAAACTATGACGCCAGGAAAGCTGTCATTAAAATGGAAGCATCCTCAGGTAGTGTAGATTTTAGTTTGTTCAAATCATGGTCCCCGGGGGTAGGGTAGGGCCACAGTAGGGGGATCAAGTTTTACATAGTAATATATAGAGAAAATATTTTAACTTTCTTCTCAAAAACTATGATGCCAGGAAAGCTCAAATTAAAATGGAAGCATCCTCAGGTAGTGTAGATGTTAGTTTGTTCAAATCATGGTCCCCAGGGATAGGGTCGGGCCACAGTAGGGGGATCAAGTTTTACACAGGAATATATACAGAAAATCTTTAAACTTTCTTCTCAAAAACTATGACGCCAGGAAAGCTCAAATTAAAATGGAAGCATCCTCAGGTTGTATAGACTTTAGTTTGTTCAAATCATGGTCCCCGGGGGTAGGGTATGGCCACAGTAGGGGGATAAAGTTTTACATTGAAATATATAGAGAAAATCTTTAAACCTACTTCTCAAAAACTATGACGCCAGGAAAGTTCAAATTAAAATGGAAACATCCTCAGGAAGTCAATATTCTTGTTTGTTCAAATCATGGTCCACGGGGGTAGGGTAGGGCCGAGGTAGGGGGATCAAGTTTAATAGGAATATATAGAGAAAATCTTTAAACTTTCATCTCAAAAACTATGACGCCAGGAAAGCTGACATTAAAATGGAAGCATCCTCAGGTAGTGTAGATTTTAGTTTGTTCAAATCATGGTCCCCGGGGGTAGGGTTTGGCCACAGTAGGGGGATGAAGTTTTACATAGGAATATATAGAGAAAAATTTTTAACTTTCTTCTCAAAAACTATGATGCCAGGAAAGCTCAAATTAAAATGGAAGCATCCTCAGGTTGTGTAGACTTTAGCTTGTTCAAATGATGGTCCCCGGGGGTAGGGTATGGCCACAGATGGGGGATCAAGTTTTACACTGGAATATATAGAGAAAATCTTTAAACTTTCTTCTCAAAAACTATGACGCCAGGAAAGCTCAAATTAAAATGGAAGCATCCTCAGGAAGTGAATATTCTTGTTTGTTCAAATCATGGTCCCCGGGGTTAGGGTAGGGCCACAGTATTGGGATCAAGTTTTACATAGGAATATGTAGAGAAAATCTTTAAACTTTCTTCTCAAAAACTATGACGCCAGGAAAGCTCAAATTAAAATGGAAGCATCTTCAGGTAGTGTAGATTTTAGTTTGTTCATATCATGGTCCCCAGGGGTAGGGTTGGGCCACATTAGGGGGGTCATGTTTTACATAGGAATATATAGAGAAAATCTTTAAACTTTCTTCTCAAAAACTATGACGCCAGGAAAGCTCAAATTAAAATGAAAGCATCCTCAGGTAGTGTAGATTTTAGTTGGTTCAAATCATGGTCCCCGGGGGTAGGGTTGGACCACAGTAGGGGGATCAAGTTATACATAGGAATATAAAGAGACAATCTTTAAACTTTCTTCTTGAAAACTATCACGCCAGGAAAGCTCAAATTAAAATGGAAGCATCCTCAGGTAGTGTAGATTTTAGTTTTTTTAAAATCATGGTCCCCGAAGGTAGGGTTGGGCCACAGTAGGGGGATCAAGTTTGACATAGGAACATATAGAGAAAATCTTTAAACTTTCTTCTCAAAAACTATGACGCCAGGAAAGCTCAAATTAAAATGGAAGCATCCTGAGGTAGTGTAGATTTTAGCTTGTTGAAATCATGGTCCCCGGGGGTAGGGTAGGGCCACAGTAGGGGGATCAAGTTTTACACAGGAATATATAGAGAAAATCTTTAAACTTTCTTCTCAAAAACTATGACGACAGGAAAGCTCAAATTAAAATGGAAGCATCCTCAGGTAGTGTAGATTTTAGTTTGTTCAAATCATGGTCCCCGGGGGTAGGGTAGGGCCACATTAGGGGGATCAAGTTTTCCATAGAAATATAAAGAGAAACTCTTTAAACTTTCTTCTCAAAAACTATGACGACAGGAAAGCTCAAATTAAAATGGAAGCATCCTCAGGTAGTGTAGATTTTTGTTTGTTCAAATCATGGTCTCCGGGGTTAGGGTTGGGCCACAGTAGGGAGATCATGTTTTACACAGGAATATATAGAGAAAATCTTTAAACTTTCTTCTCAAAAACTAAGACACCAGGAAAGCTCAAATCAAAATGGAAGCATCCTCAGGGAGTGTACATTTTAGCTTGATGAAATCATGGTCCCCGGGGTAGGGTAGGGCCGCAGTAGGGGGATCAAGTTTTACACAGGAATATATAGAGAAAATCTTTAAACTTTCTTCTCAAAAACTATGACGCCAGGAAAGCTCAAATTAAAATGGAAGCAGCATCAACAGGTAGTGTAGATTTTAGTTTGTTCAAATCATAGTCCCCGGGGGCAGGGTAGGGCCACAGTAGGGGGATCAAGTTTTACATAGGAATATATAGAGAAAATCTTTAAACTTTCTTCTCAAAAACTATGACGCCAGGAAAGCTGACATTAAAATGGAAGCATCCTCAGCAAGTGAATATTCTTGTTTGTTCAAATCATGGTCCCCAGGGGTAGGGTAGGGCCACGGTAGGGGGATCAAGTTTTACATAGGAATATATAGAGAAAATCTTTAAACTTTTTTCTCAAAAACTATGACGCCAGGAAAGCTCAAATTAAAATGGAAGCATCCTCAAGAAGTGAATATTCTTGTTTATTCAAATCTTGGTCCCCGGGGGTAGGGTTGGGCCGCAGTAGGGTGATCAAGTTTTACATAGGAATATATAGAGAAAATCTTTAAACTTTCTTCTAAAAAACTATGACGCCAGGAAAGCTCAAATTAAAATGGAAGCATCCTGAGGTAGTGTAGATTTTAGCTTGTTGAAATCATGGTCCCCGGGGGTAGGGTAGGGCCGCAGTAGGGGGATCAAGTTTTACACAGGAATATATAGAGAAAATCTTTAAACTTTCTTCTCAAAAACTATGACGCCAGGAAAGCTCAAATGAAAATGGAAGCATCATCAGGTTGTGTAAATTTTAGTTAGTTCAAATCATGGTCCCCGGGGGTAGGGTAGGGCCACAGTAGGGGGATCAAGTTTTACATAGGAATATATAGAGAAAATCTTTAAACTTTCTTCTCAAAAACTATGACGCCAGGAAAGCTCAAATTAAAATGGAAGCATCCTCAGGTTGTGTAGACTTTAGCCTGTTCAAATGATGGTCCCCGGGGGTAGGGTATGGCCACAGATGGGGGATCAAGTTTTACACTGGAATATATAGAGAAAATCTTTAAACTTTCTTCTCAAAAACTATGACGCCAGGAAAGCTCAAATTAAAATGGACGCATCCTCAGGTAGTGTAGATTTTAGTCTGTTCAAATCATGGTCACCGGGGATAGGGTAGGGCCACAGTAGGGGGATCAAGTTTTACATAGGAACATATAGAGTAAATCTTTAAACTTTCTTCACAAAAACTATGACGCCAGAAAAACTCAAATTAAAATGGAAGCATCCTCAGGTAGTGTAGATTTTAGTCTCTTCAAATCATGGTCCCCTGGGGTAGGGTTGGGCCACAGTAGGGTGATCAAGTTTTACATAGGAATATATAGAGAAAATCTTTAAACTTTCTTCTCAAAAACTATGACGCCAGGAAAGCTCAAATTAAAATGGAAGCATCCTCAGGAAGTGAATATTCTTGTTTGTTCAAATCATTGTCCCCGGGGGTAGGGTTGGGCCACAGTAAGGGGGTCAAGTTTTACATAGGAACATATAGAGAAAATCTTTAAACTTTTTTCTCAAAAACTATGACGCCAGGAAAGCTCAAATTAAAATGGAAGCATCCTCAAGAAGTGAATATTCTTGTTTATTCAAATCTTGGTCCCCGGGGGTAGGGTTGGGCCGCAGTAGGGTGATCAAGTTTTACATAGGAATATATAGAGAAAATCTTTAAACTTTCTTCTAAAAAACTATGACGCCAGGAAAGCTCAAATTAAAATGGAAGCATCCTGAGGTAGTGTAGATTTTAGCTTGTTGAAATCATGGTCCCCGGGGGTAGGGTAGGGCCGCAGTAGGGGGATCAAGTTTTACACAGGAATATATAGAGAAAATCTTTAAACTTTCTTCTCAAAAACTATGACGCCAGGAAAGCTCAAATGAAAATGGAAGCATCATCAGGTTGTGTAAATTTTAGTTAGTTCAAATCATGGTCCCCGGGGGTAGGGTAGGGCCACAGTAGGGGGATCAAGTTTTACATAGGAATATATAGAGAAAATCTTTAAACTTTCTTCTCAAAAACTATGACGCCAGGAAAGCTCAAATTAAAATGGAAGCATCCTCAGGTTGTGTAGACTTTAGCT
Source organism: Magallana gigas (assembly GCF_963853765.1). Classification (NCBI taxonomy): domain Eukaryota; kingdom Metazoa; phylum Mollusca; class Bivalvia; order Ostreida; family Ostreidae; genus Magallana; species Magallana gigas. The sequence continues at coordinate 23,971,361 of NC_088857.1, read as the reverse complement.
TGTTCAAATGATGGTCCCCGGGGGTAGGGTATGGCCACAGATGGGGGATCAAGTTTTACACTGGAATATATAGAGAAAATCTTTAAACTTTCTTCTCAAAAACTATGACGCCAGGAAAGCTCAAATTAAAATGGACGCATCCTCAGGTAGTGTAGATTTTAGTCTGTTCAAATCATGGTCACCGGGGATAGGGTAGGGCCACAGTAGGGGGATCAAGTTTTACATAGGAACATATAGAGTAAATCTTTAAACTTTCTTCACAAAAACTATGATGCCAGAAAAACTCAAATTAAAATGGAAGCATCCTCAGGTAGTGTAGATTTTAGTCTGTTCAAATCATGGTCCCCTGGGGTAGGGTTGGGCCACAGTAGGGGGATCAAGTTTTACATAGGAATATATAGAGAAAATCTTTAAACTTTCTTCTCAAAAACTATGACGCCAGGAAAGCTCAAATTAAAATGGAAGCATCCTCAGGAAGTGAATATTCTTGTTTGTTCAAATCATTGTCCCCGGGGGTAGGGTTGGGCCACAGTAGGGGGATCAAGTTTTACATAGGAATATATAGAGAAAATCTTTAAACTTTCTTCTCAAAAACTATGACGCCAGGAAAGCTCAAATTAAAATGGAAGCATCCTCAGGAAGTGAATATTCTTGTTTGTTCAAATCATTGTCCACGGGGGTAGGGTTGGGCCACAGTAAGGGGGTCAAGTTTTACATAGGAACATATAGAGAAAATCTTTAAACTTTCTTCTCAAAAACTATGACGCCAGGAAAGCTCAAATTAAAATGGAAACATATTCAAGTAGTGTAGATTTTAGTTTGTTCAAGTCATGGTCTCCGGGGGTAGGGTAGGGCCACAGTAGGGGGATCAAGTTTTACATAGGAATATATAGAGAAAATCTTTAAACCTTCTTCTCAAAAACTATGACGCCAGGAAAGCTCAAATTAAAATGAAAGCATCTTCAGGAAGTGAATATTCGTGTTTGTTCAAATCATGGTCCCCGGGGGTAAGGTTGGGCCACAGTAGGGGGATCAAGTTTTACATAGGAATATATAGAGAAAATCTTTAAACTTTCTTCTCAAAAACTATGACGCCAGGAAAGCTCAAATTAAAATGGAAGCATCCTCAGGAAGTAAATGTTCGTGTTTGTTCAAATCATGGTCCCCGGGGGTTGGGAAGGGCCACAGTAGGGGGATCCATTTTAACATAAGAATATATAGAGAAAATCTTTGAACTTTCATCTCAAAAACTATGACGCCAGGAAAGCTGTCATTAAAATGGAAGCATCCTCAGGTAGTGTAGATTTTAGTTTGTTCAAATCATGGTCCCCGGGGGTAGGGTAGGGCCACAGTAGGGGGATCAAGTTTTACATAGGAATATATAGAGAAAATATTTTAACTTTCTTCTCAAAAACTATGATGCCAGGAAAGCTCAAATTAAAATGGAAGCATCCTCAGGTAGTGTAGATGTTAGTTTGTTCAAATCATGGTCCCCAGGGATAGGGTCGGGCCACAGTAGGGGGATCAAGTTTTACACAGGAATATATACAGAAAATCTTTAAACTTTCTTCTCAAAAACTATGACGCCAGGAAAGCTCAAATTAAAATGGAAGCATCCTCAGGTTGTATAGACTTTAGTTTGTTCAAATCATGGTCCCCGGGGGTAGGGTATGGCCACAGTAGGGGGATAAAGTTTTACATTGAAATATATAGAGAAAATCTTTAAACCTACTTCTCAAAAACTATGACGCCAGGAAAGTTCAAATTAAAATGGAAACATCCTCAGGAAGTCAATATTCTTGTTTGTTCAAATCATGGTCCACGGGGGTAGGGTAGGGCCGAGGTCGGGGGATCAAGTTTTACATAGGAATGTATTGAGAAAATCTTTAAACTTTCATCTCAAAAACTATGACGCCAGGAAAGCTGACATTAAAATGGAAGCATCCTCAGGTAGTGTAGATTTTAGTTTGTTCAAATCATGGTACCCGGGGGTAGGGTTTGGCCACAGTAGGGGGATGAAGTTTTACATAGGAATATATAGAGAAAAATTTTTAACTTTCTTCTCAAAAACTATGATACCAGGAAAGCTCAAATTAAAATGGAAGCATCCTCAGGTTGTGTAGACTTTAGCTTGTTCAAATGATGGTCCCCGGGGGTAGGGTATGGCCACAGATGGGGGATCAAGTTTTACACTGGAATATATAGAGAAAATCTTTAAACTTTCTTCTCAAAAACTATGACGCCAGGAAAGCTCAAATTAAAATGGAAGCATCCACAGCAAGTGAATATTCTTGTTTGTTCAAATCATGGTCCCCGGGGTTAGGGTAGGGCCACAGTATCGGGATCAAGTTTTACATAGGAATATGTAAAGAAAATCTTTAAACTTTCTTCTCAAAAACTATGACGCCAGGAAAGCTCAAATTAAAATGGAAGCATCTTCAGGTAGTGTAGATTTTAGTTTGTTCATATCATGGTCCCCAGGGGTAGGGTTGGGCCACATTAGGGGGGTCATGTTTTACATAGGAATATATAGAGAAAATCTTTAAACTTTCTTCTCAAAAACTATGACGCCAGGAAAGCTCAAATTAAAATGAAAGCATCCTAAGGTAGTGTAGATTTTAGCTGGTTCAAATCATGGTCCCCGGGGGTAGGGTTGGGCCACAGTAGGGGGATCAAGTTTTACATAGGAATATAAAGAGAAAATCTTTAAACTTTCTTCTTGAAAACTATCACGCCAGGAAAGCTCAAATTAAAATGGAAGCATCCTCAGGTAGTGTAGATTTTAGTTTTTTTAAAATCATGGTCCCCGAAGGTAAGGTTGGGCCACAGTAGGGGGATCAAGTTTTACATAGGAACATATAGAGAAAATCTTTAAACTTTCTTCTCAAAAACTATGACGCCAGGAAAGCTCAAATTAAAATGGAAGCATCCTGAGGTAGTGTAGATTTTAGCTTGTTGAAATCATGGTCCCCGGGGGTAGGGTAGGGCCGCAGTAGGGGGATCAAGTTTTACACAGGAATATATAGAGAAAATCTTTAAACTTTCTTCTCAAAAACTATGACGACAGGAAAGCTCAAATTAAAATGGAAGCATCCTCAGGTAGTGTAGATTTTAGTTTGTTCAAATCATGGTCCCCGGGGGTAGGGTAGGGCCACAGTAGGGGGATCAAGTTTTACATAGGAATATAAAGAGAAAATCTTTAAACTTTCTTCTCAAAAACTATGACGCCAGGAAAGCTCAAATTAAAATGGAAGCATCCTCAGGTAGTGTAGATATTTGTTTGTTCAAATCATGGTCCCCGGGGTTAGGGTTGGGCCACAGTAGGGAGATCAAGTTTTACACAGGAATATATAGAGAAAATCTTTAAACTTTCTTCTCAAAAACTAAGACACCAGGAAAGCTCAAATCAAAATGGAAGCATCCTCAGGGAGTGTACATTTTAGCTTGATGAAATCATGGTCCCCGGGGTAGGGTAGGGCCGCAGTAGGGGGATCAAGTTTTACACAGGAATATATAGAGAAAATCTTTAAACTTTCTTCTCAAAAACTATGACGCCAGGAAAGCTCAAATTAAAATGGAAGCAGCATCAACAGGTAGTGTAGATTTTAGTTTGTTCAAATCATAGTCCCCGGGGGCAAGGTAGGGCCACAGTAGGGGGATCAAGTTTTACATAGGAATATATAGAGAAAATCTTTAAACTTTCTTCTCAAAAACTATGACGCCAGGAAAGCTGACATTAAAATGGAAGCATCCTCAGCAAGTGAATATTCTTGTTTGTTCAAATCATGGTCCCCAGGGGTAGGGTAGGGCCACGGTAGGGGGATCAAGTTTTACATAGGAATATATAGAGAAAATCTTTAAACTTTTTTCTCAAAAACTATGACGCCAGGAAAGCTCAAATTAAAATCGAAGCATCCTCAAGAAGTGAATATTCTTGTTTATTCAAATCTTGGTCCCCGGGGGTAGGGTTGGGCCGCAGTAGGGTGATCAAGTTTTACATAGGAATATATAGAGAAAATCTTTAAACTTTCTTCTAAAAAACTATGACGCCAGGAAAGCTCAAATTAAAATGGAAGCATCCTGAGGTAGTGTAGATTTTAGCTTGTTGAAATCATGGTCCCCGGGGGTAGGGTAGGGCCGCAGTAGGGGGATCAAGTTTTACACAGGAATATATAGAGAAAATCTTTAAACTTTCTTCTCAAAAACTATGACGCCAGGAAAGCTCAAATGAAAATGGAAGCATCATCAGGTTGTGTAAATTTTAGTTAGTTCAAATCATGGTCCCCGGGGGTAGGGTAGGGCCACAGTAGGGGGATCAAGTTTTACATAGGAATATATAGAGAAAATCTTTAAACTTTCTTCTCAAAAACTATGACGCCAGGAAAGCTCAAATTAAAATGGAAGCATCCTCAGGTTGTGTAGACTTTAGCTTGTTCAAATGATGGTCCCCGGGGGTAGGGTATGGCCACAGATGGGGGATCAAGTTTTACACTGGAATATATAGAGAAAATCTTTAAACTTTCTTCTCAAAAACTATGACGCCAGGAAAGCTCAAATTAAAATGGACGCATCCTCAGGTAGTGTAGATTTTAGTCTGTTCAAATCATGGTCACCGGGGATAGGGTAGGGCCACAGTAGGGGGATCAAGTTTTACATAGGAACATATAGAGTAAATCTTTAAACTTTCTTCTCAAAAACTATGACGCCAGAAAAACTCAAATTAAAATGGAAGCATCCCCAGGTAGTGTAGATTTTAGTCTGTTCCAATCATGGTCCCCTGGGGTAGGGTTGGGCCACAGTAGGGGGATCAAGTTTTACATAGGAATATATAGAGAAAATCTTTAAACTTTCTTCTCAAAAACTATGACGCCAGGAAAGCTCAAATTAAAATGGAAGCATCCTCAGGAAGTGAATATTCTTGTTTGTTCAAATCATTGTCCCCGGGGGTAGGGTTGGGCCACAGTAGGGGGATCAAGTTTTACATAGGAATATATAGAGAAAATCTTTAAACTTTCTTCTCAAAAACTATGACGCCAGGAAAGCTCAAATTAAAATGGAAGCATCCTCAGGAAGTGAATATTCTTGTTTGTTCAAATCATTGTCCACGGGGGTAGGGTTGGGCCACAGTAAGGGGGTCAAGTTTTACATAGGAACATATAGAGAAAATCTTTAAACTTTCTTCTCAAAAACTATGACGCCAGGAAAGCTCAAATTAAAATGGAAACATATTCAAGTAGTGTAGATTTTAGTTTGTTCAAGTCATGGTCACCGGGGGTAGGGTAGGGCCACAGTAGGGGGATCAAGTTTTACATAGGAATATATAGATAAAATCTTTCAACTTTCTTCTCAAAAACTCTGATGCCAGGAAAGCTCAAATTAAAATGGAAGCATCCTCAGGTAGTGTAGATTTTAGTTTGTTCAAATCATGGTCCCCGGGCATAGGGTTGGGCCACAGTAGGGGGATCAAGTTCTACATAGGAATATATAGAGAAAATCTTTAAACTTTCTTCTCAAAAACTATGACGCAAGGAAAGCTCAAATTAAAATGAAAGCATCCTCAGGTTGTGTAGATTTTAGTTTTTTAAAATCATGGTCCCCAAAGGTAGGGTATACGTAGGGCCACATAAGGGGGATCAAGTTTTACATAGGAATATATAGAGAAAATCTTTAAACCTTCTTCTCAAAAACTATGACGCCAGGAAAGCTCAAATTCAAATGAAAGCATCTTCAGGAAGTGAATATTCGTGTTTGTTCAAATCATGGTCCCCGGGGGTAAGGTTGGGCCACAGTAGGGGGATCAAGTTTTACATAGGAATATATAGAGAAAATCTTTAAACTTTCTTCTCAAAAACTATGACGCCAGGAAAGTTCAAATTAAAATGGAAGCATCCTCAGGAAGTAAATGTTCGTGTTTGTTCAAATCATGGTCCCCGGGGGTTGGGAAGGGCCACAGTAGGGGGATCCATTTTAACATAAGAATATATAGAGAAAATCTTTGAACTTTCATCTCAAAAACTATGACGCCAGGAAAGCTGTCATTAAAATGGAAGCATCCTCAGGTAGTGTAGATTTTAGTTTGTTCAAATCATGGTCCCCGGGGTAGGGTAGGGCCACAGTAGGGGGATCAAGTTTTACATAGTAATATATAGAGAAAATATTTTAACTTTCTTCTCAAAAACTATGATGCCAGGAAAGCTCAAATTAAAATGGAAGCATCCTCAGGTAGTGTAGATGTTAGTTTGTTCAAATCATGGTCCCCAGGGATAGGGTCGGGCCACAGTAGGGGGATCAAGTTTTACACAGGAATATATACAGAAAATCTTTAAACTTTCTTCTCAAAAACTATGACGCCAGGAAAGCTCAAATTAAAATGGAAGCATCCTCAGGTTGTATAGACTTTAGTTTGTTCAAATCATGGTCCCCGGGGGTAGGGTATGGCCACAGTAGGGGGATAAAGTTTTACATTGAAATATATAGAGAAAATCTTTAAACCTACTTCTCAAAAACTATGACGCCAGGAAAGTTCAAATTAAAATGGAAACATCCTCAGGAAGTCAATATTCTTGTTTGTTCAAATCATGGTCCACGGGGGTAGGGTAGGGCCGAGGTCGGGGGATCAAGTTTTACATAGGAATGTATAGAGAAAATCTTTAAACTTTCATCTCAAAAACTATGACGCCAGGAAAGCTGACATTAAAATGGAAGCATCCTCAGGTAGTGTAGATTTTAGTTTGTTCAAATCATGGTACCCGGGGGTAGGGTTTGGCCAGAGTAGGGGGATGAAGTTTTACATAGGAATATATAGAGAAAATTTTTTAACTTTCTTCTCAAAAACTATGATGCCAGGAAAGCTCAAATTAAAATGGAAACATCCTCAGGTTGTGTAGACTTTAGCTTGTTCAAATGATGGTCCCCGGGGGTAGGGTATGGCCACAGATGGGGGATCAAGTTTTACACTGGAATATATAGAGAAAATCTTTAAACTTTCTTCTCAAAAACTATGACGCCAGGAAAGCTCAAATTAAAATGGAAGCATCCTCAGGAAGTGAATATTCTTGTTTGTTCAAATCATGGTCCCCGGGGTTAGGGTAGGGCCACAGTATCGGGATCAAGTTTTACATAGGAATATGTAGAGAAAATCTTTAAACTTTCTTCTCAAAAACTATGACGCCAGGAAAGCTCAAATTAAAATGGAAGCATCTTCAGGTAGTGTAGATTTTAGTTTGTTCATATCATGGTCCCCAGGGGTAGGGTTGGGCCATATTAGGGGGGTCATGTTTTACATAGGAATATATAGAGAAAATCTTTAAACTTTCTTCTCAAAAACTATGACGCCAGGAAAGCTCAAATTAAAATGAAAGCATCCTCAGGTAGTGTAGATTTTAGTTGGTTCAAATCATGGTCCCCGGGGGTAGGGTTGGGCCACAGTAGGGGGATCAAGTTTTACATAGGAATATAAAGAGAAAATCTTTAAACTTTCTTCTTGAAAACTATCACGCCAGGAAAGCTCAAATTAAAATGGAAGCATCCTCAGGTAGTGTAGATTTTAGTTTTTTTAAAATCATGGTCCCCGAAGGTAGGGTTGGGCCACAGTAGGGGGATCAAGTTTTACATAGGAACATATAGAGAAAATCTTTAAACTTTCTTCTCAAAAACTATGACGCCAGGAAAGCTCAAATTAAAATGGAAGCATCCTGAGGTAGTGTAGATTTTAGCTTGTTGAAATCATGGTCCCCGGGGGTAGGGTAGGGCCGCAGTAGGGGGATCAAGTTTTACACAGGAATATATAGAGAAAATCTTTAAACTTTCTTCTCAAAAACTATGACGACAGGAAAGCTGACATTAAAATGGAAGCATCCTCAGGTAGTGTAGATTTTAGTTTGTTCAAATCATGGTCCCCGGGGGTAGGGTAGGGCCACAGTAGGGGGATCAAGTTTTACATAGGAATATAAAGAGAAAATCTTTAAACTTTCTTCTCAAAAACTATGACGCCAGGAAAGCTCAAATTAAAATGGAAGCATCCTCAGGTAGTGTAGATATTTGTTTGTTCAAATCATGGTCCCCGGGGTTAGGGTTGGGCCACAGTAGGGAGATCAAGTTTTACACAGGAATATATAGAGAAAATCTTTAAACTTTCTTCTCAAAAACTAAGACACCAGGAAAGCTCAAATCAAAATGGAAGCATCCTCAGGGAGTGTACATTTTAGCTTGATGAAATCATGGTCCCCGGGGTAGGGTAGGGCCGCAGTAGGGGGATCAAGTTTTACACAGGAATATATAGAGAAAATCTTTAAACTTTCTTCTCAAAAACTATGACGCCAGGAAAGCTTAAATTAAAATGGAAGCAGCATCAACAGGTAGTGTAGATTTTAGTTTGTTCAAATCATAGTCCCCGGGGGCAAGGTAGGGCCACAGTAGGGGGATCAAGTTTTACATAGGAATATATAGAGAAAATCTTTAAACTTTCTTCTCAAAAACTATGACGCCAGGAAAGCTGACATTAAAATGGAAGCATCCTCAGCAAGTGAATATTCTTGTTTGTTCAAATCATGGTCCCCAGGGGTAGGGTAGGGCCACGGTAGGGGGATCAAGTTTTACAAAGGAATATATAGAGAAAATCTTTAAACTTTTTTCTCAAAAACTATGACGCCAGGAAAGCTCAAATTAAAATCGAAGCATCCTCAAGAAGTGAATATTCTTGTTTATTCAAATCTTGGTCCCCGGGGGTAGGGTTGGGCCGCAGTAGGGTGATCAAGTTTTACATAGGAATATATAGAGAAAATCTTTAAACTTTCTTCTCAAAAACTATGACGCCAGGAAAGCTCAAATTAAAATGGAAGCATCCTGAGGTAGTGTAGATTTTAGCTTGTTGAAATCATGGTCCCCGGGGGTAGGGTAGGGCCGCAGTAGGGGGATCAAGTTTTACACAGGAATATATAGAGAAAATCTTTAAACTTTCTTCTCAAAAACTATGACGCCAGGAAAGCTCAAATGAAAATGGAAGCATCATCAGGTTGTGTAAATTTTAGTTAGTTCAAATCATGGTCCCCGGGGGTAGGGTAGGGCCACAGTAGGGGGATCAAGTTTTACATAGGAATATATAGAGAAAATCTTTAAACTTTCTTCTCAAAAACTATGACGCCAGGAAAGCTCAAATTAAAATGGAAGCATCCTCAGGTTGTGTAGACTTTAGCTTGTTCAAATGATGGTCCCCGGGGGTAGGGTATGGCCACAGATGGGGGATCAAGTTTTACACTGGAATATATAGAGAAAATCTTTAAACTTTCTTCTCAAAAACTATGACGCCAGGAAAGCTCAAATTAAAATGGATGCATCCTCAGGTAGTGTAGATTTTAGTCTGTTCAAATCATGGTCACCGGGGATAGGGTAGGGCCACAGTAGGGGGATCAAGTTTTACATAGGAACATATAGAGTAAATCTTTAAACTTTCTTCACAAAAACTATGACGCCAGAAAAACTCAAATTAAAATGGAAGCATCCTCAGGTAGTGTAGATTTTAGTCTGTTCAAATCATGGTCCCCGGGGGTAGGGTTGGGCCACAGTAGGGGGATCAAGTTTTACATAGGAATATATAGAGAAAATCTTTAAACTTTCTTCTCAAAAACTATGACGCCAGGAAAGCTCAAATTAAAATGGAAGCATCCTCAGGAAGTGAATATTCTTGTTTGTTCAAATCATTGTCCCCGGGGGTAGGGTTGGGCCACAGTAGGGGGATCAAGTTTTACATAGGAATATATAGAGAAAATCTTTAAACTTTCTTCTCAAAAACTATGACGCCAGGAAAGCTCAAATTAAAATGGAAGCATCCTCAGGTAGTGAATAGTCTTGTTTGTTCAAATCATGGTCCCCGGGGGTAGGGTTGGGCCACAGTAGGGGGATCAAGTTTTACATAGGAACATATAGAGAAAATCTTTAAACATTCTTCTCAAAAACTATGACGCCAGGAAAGCTCAAATTAAAATGGAAGCATCCTCAGGAAGTGAATATTCTTGTTTGTTCAAATCATGGTCCCCGGGGGTAGGGTAGGGCCAGACTAGGGGGATCAAGTTTTACATAGGAACATATAGAGTAAATCTTTAAACTTTCTTCTCAAAAACTATAACGCCAGGAAAGCTGACATTAAAATGGAAGCATCCTCAGGTAGTGTAGATTTTAGTTGGTTGAAATCATGGTCCCTGGGGGTAGGGTTGGGCCACAGTAGGGGGATCAAGTTTTACATAGGAATATATAGAGAAAATCTTTTAATTTTCTTCTTGAAAACTATGACGCCAGGAAAGCTCAAATTAAAATGAAAGCATCCTCAGGTAGTGTAGATTTTAGTTTTTTAAAATCATGGTCCCCAAAGGTAGGGTATACGTAGGGCCACAGTAGGGGGATCAAGTTTTACATAGGAATATATAGAGAAAATCTTTTAACTTTCTTCTCAAAAACTAGGATGCCAGGAAAGCTCAAATTAAAATGGAAGCATCCTCAGGAAGTGAATATTCTTGTTTGTTCAAATCATGGTCCCCGGGGGTAGGGTAGGGCCAGACTAGGGGGATCAAGTTTTACATAGGAACATATAGAGAAAATCTTTAAACTTTGTTCTCAAAAACTATGACGCCAGGAAAGCTCAAATTAAAATGGAAGCATCCTCAGGAAGTGAATATTCTTGTTTGTTCAAATCATTGTCCCCGGGGGTAGGGTTGGGCCACAGTAGGGGGATCAAGTTTTACATAGGAACATATAGAGAAAATCTTTAAACTTTCTTCTCAAAAACTATGACGCCAGGAAAGCTCAAATTAAAATGGAAGCATCCTCAGGAAGTGAATATTCTTGTTTGTTCAAATCATTGTCCCCGGGGGTAGGGTTGGGCCACAGTAGGGGGATCAAGTTTTACATAGGAACATATAGAGAAAATCTTTAAACTTTCTTCTCAAAAACTATGACGCCAGGAAAGCTCAAATTAAAATGGAAACATATTCAGGTAGTGTAGATTTTAGTTTGTTCAAGTCATGGTCACCGGGGGTAGGGTAGGGCCACAGTAGGGGGATCAAGTTTTACATAGGAATATATAGAGAAAATCTTTCAACTTTCTTCTCAAAAACTCTGATGCCAGGAAAGCTCAAATTAAAATGGAAGCATCCTCAGGTAGTGTAGATTTTAGTTTGTTCAAATCATGGTCCCCGGGGATAGGGTTGGGCCACAGTAGGGGGATCAAGTTCTACATAGGAATATATAGAGAAAATCTTTAAACTTTCTTCTCAAAAACTATGACGCAAGGAAAGCTCAAATTAAAATGGAAGCATCCTCAGGTTGTGTAGATTTTAGTTTGTTCAAATAATGGTCCCCGGGGGTAGGGTATGGCCACAGTAGGGGGATCAAGTTTTAAACAGGAATATATAGAGAAAATCTTTAAACTTTCTTCTCAAAAATTATGACGCCAGGAAAGCTCAAATTAAAATGGACGCATCCTCAGGTAGTGTACATTTTAGTCTGTTCCAATCATGGTGCCCGGGGGTAGGATAGGGCCAGAGTAGGGGGATCAAGTTTTACATAGGAACATATAGTGTAAATCTTTAAACTTTCTTCTCAAAAACTATGACGCCAGAAAAGCTGACATTAAAATGGAAGCATCCTCAGGTAGTGTAGATTTTAGTTGGTTGAAATCATGGTCCCTGGGGGTAGGGTTGGGCCACAGTAGGGGGATCAAGTTTTACATAGGAATATATAGAGAAAATCTTTTAATTTTCTTCTTGAAAACTATGACGCCAGGAAAGCTCAAATTAAAATGAAAGCATCCTCAGGTAGTGTAGATTTTAGTTTTTTAAAATCATGGTCCCCAAAGGTAGGGTATACGTAGGGCCACAGTAGGGGGATCAAGTTTTACATAGGAATATATAGAGAAAATCTTTTAACTTTCTTCTCAAAAACTAGGATGCCAGGAAAGCTCAAATTAAAATGGAAGCATCCTCAGGAAGTGAATATTCTTGTTTGTTCAAATCATGGTCCCCGGGGGTAGGGTAGGGCCAGACTAGGGGGATCAAGTTTTACATAGGAACATATAGAGAAAATCTTTAAACTTTCTTCTCAAAAACTATGACGCCAGGAAAGCTCAAATTAAAATGGAAGCATCCTCAGGAAGTGAATATTCTTGTTTGTTCAAATCATTGTCCCCGGGGGTAGGGTTGGGCCACAGTAGGGGGATCAAGTTTTACATAGGAACATATAGAGAAAATCTTTAAACTTTCTTCTCAAAAACTATGACGCCAGGAAAGCTCAAATTAAAATGGAAGCATCCTCAGGAAGTGAATATTCTTGTTTGTTCAAATCATTGTCCCCGGGGGTAGGGTTGGGCCACAGTAGGGGGATCAAGTTTTACATAGGAACATATAGAGAAAATCTTTAAACTTTCTTCTCAAAAACTATGACGCCAGGAAAGCTCAAATTAAAATGGAAACATATTCAGGTAGTGTAGATTTTAGTTTGTTCAAGTCATGGTCACCGGGGGTAGGGTAGGGCCACAGTAGGGGGATCAAGTTTTACATAGGAATATATAGAGAAAATCTTTCAACTTTCTTCTCAAAAACTATGATGCCAGGAAAGCTCAAATTAAAATGGAAGCATCCTCAGGTAGTGTAGATTTTAGTTTGTTCAAATCATGGTCCCCGGGGATAGGGTTGGGCCACAGTAGGGGGATCAAGTTCTACATAGGAATATATAGAGAAAATCTTTAAACTTTCTTCTCAAAAACTATGACGCAAGGAAAGCTCAAATTAAAATGGAAGCATCCTCAGGTTGTGTAGATTTTAGTTTGTTCAAATAATGGTCCCCGGGGGTAGGGTATGGCCACAGTAGGGGGATCAAGTTTTAAACAGGAATATATAGAGAAAATCTTTAAACTTTCTTCTCAAAAATTATGACGCCAGGAAAGCTCAAATTAAAATGGACGCATCCTCAGGTAGTGTAGATTTTAGTCTGTTCCAATCATGGTGCCCGGGGGTAGGATAGGGCCAGAGTAGGGGGATCAAGTTTTACATAGGAACATATAGTGTAAATCTTTAAACTTTCTTCTCAAAAACTATGACGCCAGAAAAGCTCAAATTAAAATGGAAGCATCCTCAGGTAGTGTAGATTTTAGTTGGTTCAAATCATGGTCCCCGGGGATAGGGTTGGGCCACAGTAGGGGGATCAAGTCTTACATAGGAACATATAGAGAAAATCTTTAAACTTTCTTCTCAAAAATTATGACGCCAGGAAAGCTCAAATTAAAATGGACGGATCCTCAGGTAGTGTAGATTTTAGTCTGTTCAAATCATGGTGCCCGAGGGTAGGGTAGGGCCAGAGTAGGGGGATCAAGTTTCACATAGGAACATATGGAGTAAATCTTTAAACTTTTTTCTCAAAAACTATGACGCCAGAAAAGCTCAAATTAAAATAGAAGCATCCTCAGGTAGTGAATAGTCTTGTTTGTTCAAATCATGGTCCCCGGGGGTAGGGTTGGGCCACAGTAGGGGGATCAAGTTTTACATAGGAACATATAGAGAAAATCTTTAAACATTCTTCTCAAAAACTATGACGCCAGGAAAGCTCAAATTAAAATGGAAGCATCCTCAGGAAGTGAATATTCTTGTTTGTTCAAATCATGGTCCCCGGGGGTAGGGTAGGGCCAGACTAGGGGGATCAAGTTTTACATAGGAACATATAGAGTAAATCTTTAAACTTTCTTCTCAAAAACTATGACGCCAGGAAAGCTGACATTAAAATGGAAGCATCCTCAGGTAGTGTAGATTTTAGTTGGTTCAAATCATGGTCCCTAGGGGTAGGGTTGGGCCACAGTAGGGGGATCAAGTTTTACATAGGAATATATAGAGAAAATCTTTTAATTTTCTTCTTGAAAACTATGACGCCAGGAAAGCTCAAATTAAAATGAAAGCATCCTCAGGTAGTGTAGATTTTAGTTTTTTAAAATCATGGTCCCCAAAGGTAGGGTATACGTAGGGCCACAGTAGGGGGATCAAGTTTTACATAGGAATATATAGAGAAAATCTTTTAACTTTCTTCTCAAAAACTAGGATGCCAGGAAAGCTCAAATTAAAATGGAAGCATCCTCAGGAAGTGAATATTCTTGTTTGTTCAAATCATGGTCCCCGGGGGTAGGGTAGGGTCAGACTAGGGGGATCAAGTTTTACATAGGAACATATAGAGTAAATCTTTAAACTTTCTTCTCAAAAACTCTGATGCCAGGAAAGCTCAAATTAAAATGGAAGCATCCTCAGGTAGTGTAGATTTTAGTTTGTTCAAATCATTGTCCCCGGGGGTAGGGTTGGGCCACAGTAGGGGGATCAAGTTCTACATTGGAATATATAGAGAAAATCTTTAAACTTTCTTCTCAAAAACTATGACGCAAGGAAAGCTCAAATTAAAATGGAAGCATCCTCAGGTTGTGTAGATTTTAGTTTGTTCAAATTATGGTCCCCAGGGGTAGGGTATGGCCACAGTAGGTGGATCAAGTTTTAAACAGGAATATATAGAGAAAATCTTTAAACTTTCTTCTCAAAAATTATGACGCCAGGAAAGCTCAAATTAAAATGGGCGCATCCTCAGGTAGTGTAGATTTTAGTCTGTTCAAATCATGGTGCCCGGGGGTAGGGTAGGGCCAGAGTAGGTGGATCAAGTTTTACATAGGAACATATAGTGTAAATCTTTAAACCTTCTTCTCAAAAACTATGACGCCAGAAAAGCTCAAATTAAAATGGAAGCATCCTCAGGTAGTGTAGATTTTAGTTGGTTCAGATCATGGTCCCCGGGGGTAGGTTTGGGCCACAGTAGGGGGATCAAGTTTTACATAGGAATATATAGAGAAAATCTTTTAACTTTCTTCTCAAAAACTAGGATGCCAGGAAAGCTCAAATTAAAATGAAAGCATATTCAGGTAGTGTAGATTTTAGTTTGTTCAAGTTATGGTCCCCGGGGGTAGGGTTGGGCCACAGTAGGGGGATCAAGTTTTACATAGGAACATATAGAGAAAATCTTTAAACTTTCTTCTCAAAAACTATGACGCCAGGAAAGCTCAAATTAAAATGGAAGCATATTCAGGTAGTGTAGATTTTAGTTTGTTCAAGTTATGGTCCCCGGGGATATTGGGCCACAGTAGGGGTGTCAAGTTTTACATAGGAATATATTGAGAAAATCTTTAAATTTTCTTCTCGAAGACTTTGCCGCCAGGAAAGCTCAAATTAAAATGGAAGCATATTCAGGTAATGTAGATTTTAGTTTTTTAAAATCATGGTCCCTGGGGGTAGGGTAGGGCCACAGTAAGGGAATCAAGTTTTACATAGGAATATATAGAGAAAATCTTTAAACTTTCTTCTTGAAAACTATGACGCCAGGAAAGCTGACATTAAAATGGAAGCATATTCAGGTAGTGTAGATTTTAGTTTCTTCAAATCATGGTCCCCGGGGGTATGGTTGGGCCACAGTCGGGGGATCAAGTTTTACATAAGAATATATAGAGAAAATCCTTAAACTTTCTTCTCGAAAACTTTGACGCCAGGAAAGCTCAAATTAAATTGGAAGCATCCTCAGGTAGTGTAAGTTTTAGTTTTTTAAAATCATGGTCCCCGGGGGTAGGGTAGGGCCACAGTAGGGGGATCAAGTTTTACATAGGAATATATAGAGAAAATCTTTAAACTTTCTTCTCAAAAACTATGACGCCAGGAAAGCTGACATTAAAATGGAAGCATATTCAGGTAGTGTAGATTTTAGTTTGTTCAAATCATGGTCCCCGGGGGTATGGTTGGGCCACAGTAGGGGGATCAAGTTTTACATAGGAACATATAGAGAAAATCTTTTAACTTTCTTCTCAAAAACTAGGATGCCAGGAAAGCTCAAATTAAAATGGAAGCATCCTCAGGTAGTGTAGATTTTAGTTAATTCAAATCATGGTCCCCGGGGATAGGGTTGGGCCACAGTAGGGGGACCAAGTCTTACATAGGAACATATAGAGAAAATCTTTAAACTTTCTTCTCAAAAACTATGACGCCAGGAAAGCTCAAATTAATATGGACGCATCCTCAGGTAGTGTAGATTTTAGTCTATTCAAATCATGGTGCCCGAGGGTAGGGTAGGGCCAGAGTAGGGGGATCAAGTTTTACATAGGAACATATGGAGTAAATCTTTAAACTTTCTTCTCAAAAACTATGACGCCAGAAAAGCTCAAATTAAAATGGAAGCATCCTCAGGTAGTGAATAGTCTTGTTTGTTCAAATCATTGTCCCCGGGGGTAGGGTTGGGCCACAGTAGGGGGATCAAGTTTTACATAGGAACATATAGAGAAAATCTTTAAACATTCTTCTCAAAGACTATGACGCCAGGAAAGCTCAAATTAAAATGGAAGCATCCTCAGGAAGTGAATATTCTTGTTTGTTCAAATCATGGTCCCCGGGGGTAGGGTAGGGCCAGACTAGGGGGATCAAGTTTTACAAAGGAACATATAGAGTAAATCTTTAAACTTTCTTCTCAAAAACTATGACGCCAGGAAAGCTGACATTAAAATGGAAGCATCCTCAGGTAGTGTAGATTTTAGTTGGTTCAAATCATGGTCCCTGGGGGTAGGGTTGGGCCACAGTAGGGGGATCAAGTTTTACATAGGAATATATAGAGAAAATCTTTTAACTTTCTTCTTGCAAACTATGACGCCAGGAAAGCTCAAATTAAAATGAAAGCATCCTGAGGTAGTGTAGATTTTAGTTTTTTAAAATCATGGTCCCCAAAGGTAGGGTAGGGCCACAGTAGGGGGATCAATTTTTACATAGGAACATATAGAGAAAATCTTTTAACTTTCTTCTCAAAAACAAGGATGCCAGGAAAGCTCAAATTAAAATGGAAGCATCCTCAGGAAGTGAATATTCTTGTTTGTTCAAATCATGGTCCCTGGGGGTAGGGTTGGGCCACAGTAGGGGGATCAAGTTTTACATAGGAACATATAGAGAAAATCTTTAAACTTTCTTCTCAAAAACTATGACGCCAGGAAAGCTCAAATTAAAATGGAATTATATTCAGGTAGTGTAGATTTTAGTTTGTTCAAGTTATGGTCCCCGGGGATATTGAGCCACAGTAGGGGGATCAAGTTTTACATAGGAATATATAGAGAAAATCTTTAAATTTTCTTCTCGAAGACTTTGCCGCCAGGAGAGCTCAAATTAAAATGGAAGCATATTCAGGTAGTGTAGATTTTAGTATTTTAAAATCATGGTCCCCGGGGGTAGGGTAGGGCCACAGTAGGGGAATCAAGTTGTACATAGGAATATATAGAGAAAATCTTTAAACTTTCTTCTTGAAAACTATGACGCCAGGAAAGCTGACATTAAAATGGAAGCATATTCAGGTAGTGTAGATTTTAGTTTGTTCAAATCATGGTCCCCGGGGGTATGGTTGGGCCACAGTAGGGGGATCAAGTTTTACATAGGAATATATAGAGAAAATCTTTAAACTTTCTTCTCGAAAACTTTGAGGCCAGGAAAGCTCAAATTAAATGGGAAGCATCCTCGGGTAGTGTAGATTTTAGTTTTTTAAAATCATGGTTCCCGGGGGTAGGGTAGGGCCACAGTAGGGGGATCAAGTTTTACATAGGAACATATAGAGTAAATCTTTAAACTTTCTTCTCAAAAACTATGACGCCAGGAAAGCTGAAATTAAAATGGAATCATATTCAGGTTGTGTAGATTTTAGTTTGTTCAAATTATGGTCCCCGGGGGTAGGGTATGGCCACAGTAGGGGGATCAAGTTTTAAACAGGAATATATAGAGAAAATCTTTAAACTTTCTTCTCAAAAATTATTATGCCAGGAAAGCTCAAATTAAAATGGACGGATCCTCAGGTAGTGTAGATTTAAGTCTGTTCAAATCATGGTGCCCGAGGGTAGGGTAGGGCCAGAGTAGGGGGATCAAGTTTTACATAGGAACATATGGAGTAAATCTTTAAACTTTCTTCTCAAAAACTATGACGCCAGAAAAGCTCAAATTAAAATGGAAGCATCCTCAGGTTGTGTAGATTTTAGTTGGTTCAAATCATGGTCCCCGGGGGTAGGGTTGGGCCACAGTAGGGGAATCAAGTTTTACATAGGAATATATAGAGAAAATCTTTTAACTTTCTTCTTGAAAACTATGACGCCAGGAGAGCTCAAATTAAAATGAAAGCATCCTCAGGTAGTGTAGATTTTAGTATTTTAAAATCATGGTTCCCAAAGGTAGGGTTGGGCCACAGTAGGGGGATCAAGTTTTAAACAGGAATATATAGAGAAAATCTTTAAACTTTCTTCTCAAAAACTATGACGCCAGGAAAGCTCAAATTAAAATGGAAGCATATTCAGGTAGTGTAGATTTTAGTTTGTTCAAGTCATGGTCACCGGGGGTAAGGTTGGGCCAGAGTAGGGGGATCAAGTTTTACATAGGAATATATAGAGAAAATCTTTAAACTTTCTTCTCGAAAACTATGACGCCATGAAAGCTCAAATTAAAATTGAAGCATCCTCGGGTAGTGTAGATTTTATTTTTTTTAAATCATGGTCCCCGGGGGTAGAGTAGGGCCACAGTAGGGGGATCAAGTTTTACACAGGAATATATAGAGAAAATCTTTAAACTTTATTCTCCAAGAATATGACGCCAGGAAAGCTTATATTAAAATGGAAGCATATTCAGGTAGTGTAGATTTTAGTTAGTTCAAATCATGGTCCCCGGGGGTATGGTTGGGCCACAGTAGGGGGATCAAGTTTTACATAGGAATATATAGAGAAAATCTTTAAACTTTCTTCTCAAAAACTATGACGCCAGGAAAGCTCAAATTAGAATGGAAGCATCCTCAGGAAGTGAATATTCTTGTTTGTTCAAATCATGGTCCCCGGGGGAAGGGTTGGGCCCAATAGGGGGATCAAGTTTTACATAGGAACAAATAGAGAAAATCTTTAAACTTTCTTCTCAAAAACTATGACGCCAGGAAAGCTGACATTAAAATGGAAGCATATTCAGGTAGTGTAGACTTTAGTTTGTTGAAATCATGGGCCCCGGGGGTATGGTTGGGCCACAGTAGGGGGATCAAGTTTTACATAGGAATATGTAGAGAAAATCTTTAAACTTTCTTCTCAAAAACTATGACGCCAGGAAAGCTCAAATTAAAATGGAAGCATCCTCAGGAAGTGAATATTCTTGTTTGTTCAAATCATGGTCCCCGGGGGAAGGGTAGGGCCACAGTAGAGGGATCAAGTTTTACATAGGAATATGTAGGGAAAATCTTTAAACTTTCTTCTCAAAAACTATGACGCCAGGAAAGCTCAAATTAAAATGGAAGCATCCTCAGGTAGTGTAGATTTTAGTTTGTTCAAATCATGGTCCCCGTGGTATGGTTGGGCCACAGTAGGGGGATCAAGTTTTACATAGGAATATATAGAGAAAATCTTTAAACTTTCTTCTCAAAGACTATGACGCCAGGAAAGCTCAAATTAAAATGGAAGTATCCTCAGGAAGTGAATATTCTTGTTTGTTCATCTCATAGTCCCCGGGGGTAGGGTAGGGCCACAGTAGGGGAATCAAGTTTTACATAGGAATTTAAAGAGAAAATCTTTAAACTTTCTTCTCAAAAACTATGACGCCAGGAAAGCTCAAATTAAAATGGCAGCATCTTCAGGTAGTGTAGATTTTAGTCTGTTCAAATCATGGTCCCCGGGGATAGGGTCGGGCCACATTAAGGGGATCAAGTTTTACATAGGAATATATAGAGAAAATCTTTAAACTTTCTTCTCAAAAACTATGACGCCAGTAAAGCTCAAATTAAAATGGAAGCATCCTCAGGTAGTGTAGATTTTATCTTGTTGAAATCATGGTCCCCGAGGGTAGGGGAGGCTCGCAGTAGGGGGATCAAGTTTTACACAGGAATATATAGTGAAAATCTTTAAACTTTCTTCTCAAAAACTATGACGCCAGGAAAGCTCAAATGAAAATGGAAGCATCATCAGGTAGTGTATATTTTAGTTTGTTCAAATCATGGTCCCCGGGGGTAGGGTAGGGCCACAGTAGGGGGATCAAGTTTTACATAGGAATATATAGAGAAAATCTTTAAACTTTCTTCTCAAAAACTATGACGCCAGGAAAGCTCAAATTAAAATGGAAGCATCCTCATGTAGTGTAGATTTTAGTTGGTTCAAATCATGGTCCCCGGGGGTAGGGTAGGGCCACAGTAGGGGAATCAAGTTTTACATAGGAATATATAGAGAAAATCTTTTAACTTTCTTCTTCAAAACTATGACGCCAGGAAAGCTGACATTAAAATGGAAGCATCTTCAGGTAGTGTAGATTTTAGTCTGTTCAAATCATGGTCCCCGGGGGTAGGGTTGGGCCACATTAAGGGGTCAAGTTTTACATAGGAATATATAGAGAAAATCTTTAAACTTTCTTCTCAAAAACTATGACGCCAGTAAAGCTCAAATTAAAATGGAAGCATCCTCAGGTAGTGTAGATTTTAGCTTGTTGTAATCATGGTCCCCGAGGGTAGGGTAGGCTCGCAGTAGGGGGATCAAATTTTACACAGGAATATATAGAGAAAATCTTTAAACTTTCTTCTCAAAAACTATGACGCCAGGAAAGCTCAAATTAAAATGGAAGCATCCTCAGGAAGTGAATATTCTTGTTTGTTCAAATCATGGTCCCCGGGGGAAGGGTAGGGCCACAGTAGAGGGATCAAGTTTTACATAGGAATATGTAGGGAAAATCTTTAAACTTTCTTCTCAAAAACTATGACGCCAGGAAAGCTCAAATTAAAATGGAAGCATCCTCAGGTAGTGTAGATTTTAGTTTGTTCAAATCATGGTCCCCGTGGTATGGTTGGGCCACAGTAGGGGGATCAAGTTTTACATAGGAATATATAGAGAAAATCTTTAAACTTTCTTCTCAAAGACTATGACGCCAGGAAAGCTCAAATTAAAATGGAAGTATCCTCAGGAAGTGAATATTCTTGTTTGTTCATCTCATAGTCCCCGGGGGTAGGGTAGGGCCACAGTAGGGGAATCAAGTTTTACATAGGAATTTAAAGAGAAAATCTTTAAACTTTCTTCTCAAAAACTATGACGCCAGGAAAGCTCAAATTAAAATGGCAGCATCTTCAGGTAGTGTAGATTTTAGTCTGTTCAAATCATGGTCCCCGGGGATAGGGTCGGGCCACATTAAGGGGATCAAGTTTTACATAGGAATATATAGAGAAAATCTTTAAACTTTCTTCTCAAAAACTATGACGCCAGTAAAGCTCAAATTAAAATGGAAGCATCCTCAGGTAGTGTAGATTTTATCTTGTTGAAATCATGGTCCCCGAGGGTAGGGGAGGCTCGCAGTAGGGGGATCAAGTTTTACACAGGAATATATAGTGAAAATCTTTAAACTTTCTTCTCAAAAACTATGACGCCAGGAAAGCTCAAATGAAAATGGAAGCATCATCAGGTAGTGTATATTTTAGTTTGTTCAAATCATGGTCCCCGGGGGTAGGGTAGGGCCACAGTAGGGGGATCAAGTTTTACATAGGAATATATAGAGAAAATCTTTAAACTTTCTTCTCAAAAACTATGACGCCAGGAAAGCTCAAATTAAAATGGAAGCATCCTCATGTAGTGTAGATTTTAGTTGGTTCAAATCATGGTCCCCGGGGGTAGGGTAGGGCCACAGTAGGGGAATCAAGTTTTACATAGGAATATATAGAGAAAATCTTTTAACTTTCTTCTTCAAAACTATGACGCCAGGAAAGCTGACATTAAAATGGAAGCATCTTCAGGTAGTGTAGATTTTAGTCTGTTCAAATCATGGTCCCCGGGGGTAGGGTTGGGCCACATTAAGGGGTCAAGTTTTACATAGGAATATATAGAGAAAATCTTTAAACTTTCTTCTCAAAAACTATGACGCCAGTAAAGCTCAAATTAAAATGGAAGCATCCTCAGGTAGTGTAGATTTTAGCTTGTTGTAATCATGGTCCCCGAGGGTAGGGTAGGCTCGCAGTAGGGGGATCAAATTTTACACAGGAATATATAGAGAAAATCTTTAAACTTTCTTCTCAAAAACTATGACGCCAGGAAAGCTCAAATTAAAATGGAAGCATCATCAGGTAGTGTAGATTTTAGTTTGTTCAAATCATGGTCCCCGGGAATAGGGTTGGGCCACAGTAGGGGGATCAAGATTTACATAGGAATATATAGAGAAAATCTTTAAACTTTTTTCTCAAAAACTATGACGCCAGGAAAGCTCAAATTAAAATGGAAGCATCCTCAGGTTGTGTAGATTTTAGTTTATTCATATCATGGTCCCTGGGGGTAGGGTATGGCCACAGTAGGGGGATCAAGTTTTAAACAGGAATATATAGCGAAAATCTTTAAACTTTCTTCTCAAAAATTATTACGCCAGGAAAGCTCATTTTAAAATGGACGCATCCTCAGGTAGTGTAGATTTTAGTTTGTTCAAGTTATGGTCCCCGGGGATATTGGGCCACAGTAGGGGTGTCAAGTTTTACATAGGAATATATTGAGAAAATCTTTAAATTTTCTTCTCGAAGACTTTGCCGCCAGGAAAGCTCAAATTAAAATGGAAGCATATTCAGGTAATGTAGATTTTAGTTTTTTAAAATCATGGTCCCCGGGGGTATGGTTGGGCCACAGTCGGGGGATCAAGTTTTACATAAGAATATATAGAGAAAATCCTTAAACTTTCTTCTCGAAAACTTTGACGCCAGGAAAGCTCAAATTAAATTGGAAGCATCCTCAGGTAGTGTAGGTTTTAGTTTTTTAAAATCATGGTCCCCGGGGGTAGGGTAGGGCCACAGTAGGGGGATCAAGTTTTACATAGGAATATATAGAGAAAATCTTTAAACTTTCTTCTCAAAAACTATGACGCCAGGAAAGCTGACATTAAAATAGAAGCATATTCAGGTAGTGTAGATTTTAGTTTGTTCAAATCATGGTCCCCGGGAGTAGGGTTGGGCCACAGTAGGGGGATCAAGTTTTACATAGGAACATATAGAGAAAATCTTTTAACTTTCTTCTCAAAAACTAGGATGCCAGGAAAGCTCAAATTAAAATGGAAGCATCCTCAGGTAGTGTAAATTTTAGTTAGTTCAAATCATGGTCCCCGGGGATAGGGTTGGGCCACAGTAGGGGGATCAAGTCTTACATTGGAACATATAGAGAAAATCTTTAAACTTTCTTCTCAAAAACTATGACGCCAGGAAAGCTCAAATTAATATGGACGCATCCTCAGGTAGTGTAGATTTTAGTCTGTTCAAATCATGGTGCCCGAGGGTAGGGTAGGGCCAGAGTAGGGGGATCAAGTTTTACATAGGAACATATGGAGTAAATCTTTAAACTTTCTTCTCAAAAACTATGACGCCAGAAAAGCTCAAATTAAAATGGAAGCATCCTCAGGTAGTGAATAGTCTTGTTTGTTCAAATCATGGTCCCCGGGGGTAGGGTTGGGCCACAGTAGGGGGATCAAGTTTTACATAGGAACATATAGAGAAAATCTTTAAACATTCTTCTCAAAAACTATGACGCCAGGAAAGCTCAAATTAAAATGGAAGCATCCTCAGGAAGTGAATATTCTTGTTTGTTCAAATCATGGTCCCCGGGGGTAGGGTAGGGCCAGAGTAGGGGGATCAAGTTTTACATAGGAACATATAGAGTAAATCTTTAAACTTTCTTCTCAAAAACTATGACGCCAGGAAAGCTGACATTAAAATGGAAGCATCCTCAGGTAGTGTAGATTTTAGTTGGTTCAAATCATGGTCCCTGGGGGTAGGGTTGGGCCACAGTAGGGGGATCAAGTTTTACATAGGAATATATAGAGAAAATCTTTTAACTTTCTTCTTGAAAACTATGACGCCAGGAAAGCTCAAATTAAAATGAAAGCATCCTGAGGTAGTGTAGTTTTTAGTTTTTTAAAATCATGGTCCCCAAAGGTAGGGTAGGGCCACAGTAGGGGGATCAATTTTTACATAGGAACATATAGAGAAAATCTTTTAACTTTCTTCTCAAAAACAAGGGTGCCAGGAAAGCTCAAATTAAAATGGAAGCATCCTCAGGAAGTGAATATTCTTGTTTGTTCAAATCATGGTCCCTGGGGGTAGGGTTGGGCCACAGTAGGGGGATCAAGTTTTACATAGGAACATATAGAGAAAATCTTTAAACTTTCTTCTCAAAAACTATGACGCCAGGAAAGCTCAAATTAAAATGGAATTATATTCAGGTAGTGTAGATTTTAGTTTGTTCAAGTTATGGTCCCCGGGGATATTGAGCCACAATAGGGGGATCAAGTTTTACATAGGAATATATAGAGAAAATCTTTAAACTTTCTTCTCGAAAACTTTGAGGCCAGGAAAGCTCAAATTAAATGGGAAGCATCCTCGGGTAGTGTAGATTTTAGTTTTTTAAAATCATGGTTCCCGGGGGTAGGGTAGGGCCACAGTAGGGGGATCAAGTTTTACATAGGAACATATAGAGTAAATCTTTAAACTTTCTTTTCAAAAACTATGACGCCAGGAAAGCTGAAATTAAAATGGAATCATATTCAGGTTGTGTAGATTTTAGTTTGTTCAAATTATGGTCCCCGGGGGTAGGGTATGGCCACAGTAGGGGGATCAAGTTTTAAACAGGAATATATAGAGAAAATATTTAAACTTTCTTCTCAAAAATTATTATGCCAGAAAAGCTCAAATTAAAATGGACGCATCCTCAGGTAGTGTAGATTTTAGTCTGTTCAAATCATGGTGCCCGAGGGTAGGGTAGGGCCACAGTAGGGGGATCAAGTTTTACATAGGAACATATGGAGTAAATCTTTAAACTTTCTTCTCAAAAACTATGACGCCAGAAAAGCTCAAATTAAAATGGAAGCATCCTCATGTAGTGTAGATTTTAGTTGGTTCAAATCATGGTCCCCGGGGGTAGGGTTGGGCCACAGTAGGGGAATCAAATTTTACATAGGAATATATAGAGAAAATCTTTTAACTTTCTTCTTGAAAACTATGACGCCAGGAGAGCTCAAATTAAAATGAAAGCATCCTCAGGTAGTGTAGATTTTAGTATTTTAAAATCATGGTTCCCAAAGGTAGGGTTGGGCCACAGTAGGGGGATCAAGTTTTACATAGGAATATATAGAGAAGATCTTTAAACATTCTTCTCAAAACCTATGACGCCAGGAAAGCTCAAATTAAAATGGAAGCATCCTCAGGAAGTGAATATTCTTGTTTGTTCAAATCATGGTCCCCGGGGGTAGGGTTGGGCCACAGTAGGGGGATCAAGTTTTAAACAGGAATATATAGAGAAAATCTTTAAACTTTCTTCTCAAAAACTATGACGCCAGGAAAGCTCAAATTAAAATGGAAGCATATTCAGGTAGTGTAGATTTTAGTTTGTTCAAGTCATGGTCACCGGGGGTAAGGTTGGGCCAGAGTAGGGGGATCAAGTTTTACATAGGAATATATAGAGAAAATCTTTAAACTTTCTTCTCGAAAACTATGACGCCATGAAAGCTCAAATTAAAATTGAAGCATCCTCGGGTAGTGTAGATTTTATTTTTTTTAAATCATGGTCCCCGGGGGTAGAGTAGGGCCACAGTAGGGGGATCAAGTTTTACATAGGAATATATAGAGAAAATCTTTAAACTTTCTTCTCCAAGAATATGACGCCAGGAAAGCTTATATTAAAATGGAAGCATA
Source organism: Magallana gigas (assembly GCF_963853765.1). Classification (NCBI taxonomy): domain Eukaryota; kingdom Metazoa; phylum Mollusca; class Bivalvia; order Ostreida; family Ostreidae; genus Magallana; species Magallana gigas. The sequence continues at coordinate 23,945,624 of NC_088857.1, read as the reverse complement.
TTCAGGTAGTGTAGATTTTAGTTAGTTCAAATCATGGTCCCCGGGGGTATGGTTGGGCCACAGTAGGGGGATCAAGTTTTACATAGGAATATATAGAGAAAATCTTTAAACTTTCTTCTCAAAAACTATGACGCCAGGAAAGCTCAAATTAGAATGGAAGCATCCTCAGGAAGTGAATATTCTTGTTTGTTCAAATCATGGTCCCCGGGGGAAGGGTTGGGCCACAGTAGGGGGATCAGGTTTTACATAGGAACAAATAGAGAAAATCTTTAAACTTTCTTCTCAAAAACTATGACGCCAGGAAAGCTGACATTAAAATGGAAGCATATTCAGGTAGTGTAGACTTAAGTTTGTTGAAATCATGGGCCCCGGGGGTATGGTTGGGCCACAGTAGGGGGATCAAGTTTTACATAGGAATATGTAGAGAAAATCTTTAAACTTTCTTCTCAAAAACTATGACGCCAGGAAAGCTCAAATTAAAATGGAAGCATCCTCAGGAAGTGAATATTCTTGTTTGTTCAAATCATGGTCCCCGGGGGAAGGGTAGGGCCACAGTAGGGAGATCAAGTTTTACATAGGAATATGTAGGGAAAATCTTTAAACTTTCTTCTCAAAAACTATGACGCCAGGAAAGCTCAAATTAAAATGGAAGCATCCTCAGGTAGTGTAGATTTTAGTTTGTTCAAATCATGGTCCCCGTGGTATGGTTGGGCCACAGTAGGGGGATCAAGTTTTACATAGGAATATATAGAGAAAATCTTTAAACTTTCTTCTCAAAGACTATGACGCCAGGAAAGCTCAAATTAAAATGGAAGTATCCTCAGGAAGTGAATATTCTTGTTTGTTCATCTCATAGTCCCCGGGGGTAGGGTAGGGCCACAGTAGGGGAATCAAGTTTTACATAGGAATTTAAAGAGAAAATCTTTAAACTTTCTTCTCAAAAACTATGACGCCAGGAAAGCTGACATCAAAATGGCAGCATCTTCAGGTAGTGTAGATTTTAGTCTGTTCAAATCATGGTCCCCGGGGATAGGGTCGGGCCACATTAAGGGGATCAAGTTTTACATAGGAATATATAGAGAAAATCTTTAAACTTTCTTCTCAAAAACTATGACGCCAGTAAAGCTCAAATTAAAATGGAAGCATCCTCAGGTAGTGTAGATTTTATCTTGTTGAAATCATGGTCCCCGAGGGTAGGGTAGGCTCGCACTAGGGGGATCAAGTTTTACACAGGAATATATAGTGAAAATCTTTAAACTTTCTTCTCAAAAACTATGACGCCAGGAAAGCTCAAATGAAAATGGAAGCATCATCAGGTAGTGTATATTTTAGTTTGTTCAAATCATGGTCCCCGGGGGTAGGGTAGGGCCACAGTAGGGGGATCAAGTTTTACATAGGAATATATAGAGAAAATCTTTAAACTTTCTTCTCAAAAACTATGACGCCAGGAAAGCTCAAATTAAAATGGAAGCATCCTCAGGTAGTGTAGATTTTAGTTTGTTCAAATCATGGTCCCCGGGGATAGGGTTGGGCCACAGTAGGGGGATCAAGTTTTACATAGGAATATATAGAGAAAATCTTTAAACTTTTTTCTCAAAAACTATGACGCCAGGAAAGCTCAAATTAAAATGGAAGCATCCTCAGGTTGTGTAGATTTTAGTTTATTCATATCATGGTCCCCGGGGGTAGGGTATGGCCACAGTAGGGGGATCAAGTTTTAAACAGGAATATATAGCGAAAATCTTTAAACTTTCTTCTCAAAAATTATTACGCCAGGAAAGCTCATTTTAAAATGGACGCATCCTCAGGTAGTGTAGATTTTAGTCTGTTCAAATCATGGTGCCCGAGGGTAGGGTAGGGCCAGAGTAGGGGGATCAAGTTTTACATAGGAACATATGGAGTAAATCTTTTAACTTTCTTCTCAAAAACTATGACACCAGAAAAGCTCAAATTAAAATGGAAGCATCCTCAGGTAGTGTAGATTTTAGTTGGTTCAAATCATGGTCCCCGGGGGTAGGGTAGGGCCACAGTGGGGGAATCAAGTTTTACATAGGAATATATAGAGAAAATCTTTTAACTTTCTTCTCAAAAACTATGACGCCAGGAAAGCTCAAATTAAAATGGAAGCATCCTCAGGTAGTGTAGATTTTAGTTTTTTAAAATCATGGTCCCCAAAGGTAGGGTTGGGCCACAGTAGGGGAATCAAGATTTACATATGAATATATAGAGAAAATCTTTAAACATTCTTCTCAAAAACTATGACGCCAGGAAAGCTCAAATTAAAATGGAAGCATCCTCAGGAAGTGAATATTCTTGTTTGTTCAAATCATGGTCCCCGGGGGTAGGGTTGGGCCACATTAAGGGGTCAAGTTTTACATAGGAATATATAGAGAAAATCTTTAAACTTTCTTCTCAAAAACTATGACGCCAGGAAAGCTCAAATTAAAATGGAAGCATATTCAGGTAGTGTAGATTTTAGTTTGTTCAAGTCATGGTCACCGGGGGTAAGGTTGGGCCACAGTAGGGGGATCAAGTTTTACATAGGAATATATAGAGAAAATCTTTTAACTTTCTTCTTGAAAACTATGACGCCAGGAAAGCTGACATTAAAATGGAAGCATCTTCAGGTAGTGTAGATTTTAGTTTGTTCAAATCATGGTCCCCGGGGATAGGGTTGGGCCACATTAAGGGGTCAAGTTTTACATAGGAATATATAGAGAAAATCTTTAAACTTACTTCTCAAAAACTATGACGCCAGTAAAGCTCAAATTAAAATGGAAGCATCCTCAGGTAGTGTAGATTTTAGCTTGTTGTAATCATGGTCCCCAAGGGTAGGGTAGGCTCGCAGTAGGGGGATCAAGTTTTAGACAGGAATATATAGAGAAAATCTTTAAACTTTCTTCTCAAAAACTATGACGCCAGGAAAGCTCAAATGAAAATGGAAGCATCATCAGGTAGTGTAGATTTTAGTTTGTTCAAATCATGGTCCCCGGGGGTAGGGTAGGGCCACAGTAGGGGGATCAAGTTTTACATAGGAATATATAGAGAAAATCTTTAAACTTTCTTCTCAAAAACTATGACGCCAGGAAAGCTCAAATTAAAATGGAAGCATCCTCAGGTAGTGTAGATTTTAGTTTGTTCAAATCATGGTCCCCGGGGATGGGGTTGGGCCACAGTAGGGGGATCAAGTTTTACATAGGAATATATAGAGAAAATCTTTAAACTTTCTTCTCGAAAACTATGACGCCAGGAAAGCTCAAATTCAAATGAAAGCATCCTCATGTAGTGTAGATTTTAGTTTGTTCAAATCATGGTCCCCGGGGGTATGGTTGGGCCACAGTAGGGGGATCAAGTTTTACATAGGAATATATAGAGAAAATCTTTAAACTTTCTTCTCAAAAACTATGACGCCAGGAAAGCTCAAATTAAAATGGAAGCATCCTCAGGTTGTGTAGATTTTAGTTTATTCATATCATGGTCCCCGGGGGTAGGGTATGGCCACAGTAGGGGGATCAAGTTTTAAACAGGAATATATAGCGAAAATCTTTAAACTTTCTTCTCAAAAATTATTACGCCAGGAAAGCTCATTTTAAAATGGACGCATCCTCAGGTAGTGTAGATTTTAGTCTGTTCAAATCATGGTGCCCGAAGGTAGGGTAGGGCCAGAGTAGGGGGATCAAGTTTTACATAGGAATATATAGAGAAAATCTTTAAACTTTCTTCTCCAAGACTATGACGCCAGGAAAGCTGACATTAAAATGGAAGCATATTCAGGTAGTGTAGATTTTAGTTTGTTCAAATCATGGTCCCCGGGGGTATGGTTGGGCCACAGTAGGGGGGTCAAGTTTTACATAGGAATATATAGAGAAAATCTTTAAACCTTCTTCTCAAAAACTACGACGCCAGGAAAGCTCAAATTAAAATGGAAGCATCCTCAGGAAGTGAATATTCTTGTTTGTTCAAATCATGGTCCCCGGGGGAAGGGTAGGGCCACAGTAGGGGGATCAAGTTTTACATAGGAATATGAAGGGAAAATCTTTAAACTTCCTTCTCAAAAACTATGACGCCAGGAAAGCTCAAATTCAAATGAAAGCATCCTCATGTAGTGTAGATTTTAGTTTGTTCAAATCATGGTCCCCGGGGGTATGGTTGGGCCACAGTAGGGGGATCAAGTTTTACATAGGAATATATAGAGAAAATCTTTAAACTTTCTTCTCAAAAACTATGACGCCAGGAAAGCTCAAATTAAAATGGAAGCATCCTCAGGTTGTGTAGATTTTAGTTTATTCATATCATGGTCCCCGGGGGTAGGGTATGGCCACAGTAGGGGGATCAAGTTTTAAACAGGAATATATAGCGAAAATCTTTAAACTTTCTTCTCAAAAATTATTACGCCAGGAAAGCTCATTTTAAAATGGACGCATCCTCAGGTAGTGTAGATTTTAGTCTGTTCAAATCATGGTGCCCGAGGGTAGGGTAGGGCCAGAGTAGGGGGATCAAGTTTTACATAGGAAGATATGGAGTAAATCTTTAAACTTTCTTCTCAAAAACTATGACACCAGAAAAGCTCAAATTAAAATGGAAGCATCCTCAGGTAGTGTAGATTTTAGTTGGTTCAAATCATGGTCCCCGGGGGTAGGGTAGGGCCACAGTGGGGGAATCAAGTTTTACATAGGAATATATAGAGAAAATCTTTTAACTTTCTTCTCAAAAACTATGACGCCAGGAAAGCTCAAATTAAAATGGAAGCATCCTCAGGTAGTGTAGATTTTAGTTTTTTAAAATCATGGTCCCCAAAGGTAGGGTTGGGCCACAGTAGGGGAATCAAGTTTTACATATGAATATATAGAGAAAATCTTTAAACATTCTTCTCAAAAACTATGACGCCAGGAAAGCTCAAATTAAAATGGAAGCATCCTCAGGAAGTGAATATTCTTGTTTGTTCAAATCATGGTCCCCGGGGGCAGGGTTGGGCCACAGTAGGGGGATCAAGTTTTACATAGGAACATATAGAGAAAATCTTTAAACTTTCTTCTCAAAAACTATGACGCCAAGAAAGCTCAAATTAAAATGGAAGCATATTCAGGTAGTGTAGATTTTAGTTTGTTCAAGTCATGGTCACCGGGGGTAAGGTTGGGCCACAGTAGGGGGATCAAGTTTTACATAGGAATATATAGAGAAAATCTTTAAACTTTCTTCTCGAAAACTATGACGCCAGGAAAGCTCAAATTAAAATGGAAGCATCCTCGGGTAGTGTAGATTTTATTTTTTTAAAATCATGGTCCCCGGGGGTAGAGAAGGGCCACAGTAGGGGGATCAAGTTTTACACAGGAATATATAGAGAAAATCTTTAAACTTTCTTCTCCAAGACTATGACGCCAGGAAAGCTGACATTAAAATGGAAGCATATTCAGGTAGTGTAGATTTTAGTTTGTTCAAATCATGGTCCCCGGGGGTATGGTTGGGCCACAGTAGGGGGGTCAAGTTTTACATAGGAATATATAGAGAAAATCTTTAAACCTTCTTCTCAAAAACTACGACGCCAGGAAAGCTCAAATTAAAATGGAAGCATCCTCAGGAAGTGAATATTCTTGTCTGTTCAAATCATGGTCCCCGGGGGAAGGGTAGGGCCACAGTAGGGGGATCAAGTTTTACATAGGAATATGAAGGGAAAATCTTTAAACTTCCTTCTCAAAAACTATGACGCCAGGAAAGCTCAAATTCAAATGAAAGCATCCTCATGTAGTGTAGATTTTAGTTTGTTCAAATCATGGTCCCCGGGGTTATGGTTGGGCCACAGTAGGGGGGTCAAGTTTTACATAGGAATATATAGAGAAAATCTTTAAACCTTCTTCTCAAAAACTATGACGCCAGGAAAGCTCAAATTAAAATGGAAGCATCCTCAGGAAGTGAATATTCTTGTTTGTTCAAATCATGGTCCCCGGGGGTAGGGTTGGGCCACAGTAGGGGGATCAAGTTTTAAACAGGAATATATAGAGAAAATCTTTTAACTTTCTTCTCAAAAATTATTACGCCAGGAAAGCTCATTTTAAAATGGACGCATCCTCAGGTAGTGTAGATTTTAGTCTGTTCAAATCATGGTGCCCGAGGGTAGGGTAGGGCCAGAGTAGGGGGATCAAGTTTTACATAGGAACATATGGAGTAAATCTTTAAACTTTCTTCTCAAAAACTATGACACCATAAAAGCTCAAATTACAATGGGAGCATCCTCAGCTAGTTTAGATTTTAGCTTGTTGAAATCATGGTCCCCGAGGGTAGGGTAGGCTCGCAGTGGGGGGATCAAGTTTTACACAGAAATATATAGAGAAAATCTTTAAACTTTCTTCTCAAAAACTATGACGCCAGGAAAGCTCAAATGAAAATGGAAGCATCATCAGGTAGTGTAGATTTTAGTTTGTTCAAATCATGGTCCCCGGGGGTAGGGTAGGGCCACAGTAGGGGGATCAAGTTTTACATAGGAATATATAGAGAAAATCTTTAAACTTTCTTCTGAAAAACTATGACGCCAGGAAAGCTCAAATTAAAATGGAAGCATCCTCAGGTAGTGTAGATTTTAGTTTGTTCAAATCATGGTCCCCGGGGATAGGGTTGGGCCACAGTAGGGGGATCAAGTTTTACATAGGAATATATGGAGAAAATCTTTAAACTTTCTTCTCAAAAACTATGACGCCAGGAAAGCTCAAATTAAAATGGAAGCATCCTCAGGTTGTGTAGATTTTAGTTTGTTCAAATTATGGTCCCCGGGGGTAGGGTATGGCAACAGTAGGGGGATCAAGTTTTAAACAGGAATATATAGAGAAAATCTTTAAACTTTCTTCTCAAAAATTATTACGCCAGGAAAGCTCATTTTAAAATGGACGCATCCTTAGGTAGTGTAGATTTTAGTCTGTTCAAATCATGGTGCCCGAGGGTAGGGTAGGGCCAGAGTAGGGGGGTCAAGTTTTACATAGGAACATATGGAGTAAATCTTTAAACTTTCTTCTCAAAAACTATGACACCAGAAAAGCTCAAATTAAAATGGACGCATCCTCAGGTAGTGTAGATTTTAGTTGGTTCAGATCATGGTCCCCGGGGGTAGGGTAGGGCCACAGTAGGGGAATCAAGTTTTACATAGGAATATATAGAGAAAATCTTTTAACTTTCTTCTCAAAAACTATGACGCCAGGAAAGCTCAAATTAAAATGGAAGCATCCTCAGGTAGTGTAGATTTTAGTTTTTTAAAATCATGGTCCCCAAAGGTAGGGTTGGGCCACAGTAGGGGAATCAAGTTTTACATAGGAATATATAGAGAAAATCTTTAAACATTCTTCTCAAAAACTATGACGCCAGGAAAGCTCAAATTAAAATGGAAGCATCCTCAGGAAGTGAATATTCTTGTTTGTTCAAATCATGGTCCCCGGGGTTAGGGTTGGGCCACAGTAGGGGGATCAAGTTTTACATAGGAACATATAGAGAAAATCTTTAAACTTTCTTCTCAAAAACTATGACGCCAGGAAAGCTCAAATTAAAATGGAAGCATATTCAGGTAGCGTAGATTTTAGTTTGTTCAAGTCATGGTCACCGGGGGTAAGGTTGGGCCACAGTAGGGGGATCAAGTTTTACATAGGAATATATAGAGAAAATCTTTAAACTTTCTTCTCGAAAACTATGACGCCAGGAAAGCTCAAATTAAAATGGAAGCATCCTCGGGTAGTGTAGATTTTATTTTTTTAAAATCATGGTCCCCGGGGGTAGAGAAGGGCACAGTAGGGGGATCAAGTTTTACACAGGAATATATAGAGAAAATCTTTAAACTTTCTTCTCCAAGACTATGACGCCAGGAAAGCTGACATTAAAATGGAAGCATATTCAGGTAGTGTAGATTTTAGTTTGTTCAAATCATGGTCCTCGGGGGTATGGTTGGGCCACAGTAGGGGGGTCAAGTTTTACATAGGAATATATAGAGAAAATCTTGAAACTTTCTTCTCAAAAACTATGACGCCAGGAAAGCTCAAATTAAAATGGAAGCATCCTCAGGTAGTGTAGATTTTAGTTTGTTCAAATCATGGTCCCCGTGGTATGGTTGGGCCACAGTAGGGGGATCAAGTTTTACATAGGAATATATAGAGAAAATCTTTAAACTTTCTTCTCAAAGACTATGACGCCAGGAAAGCTCAAATTAAAATGGAAGTATCCTCAGGAAGTGAATATTCTTGTTTGTTCATCTCATAGTCCCCGGGGGTAGGGTAGGGCCACAGTAGGGGAATCAAGTTTTACATAGGAATTTAAAGAGAAAATCTTTAAACTTTCTTCTCAAAAACTATGACGCCAGGAAAGCTGACATCCAAATGGCAGCATCTTCAGGTAGTGTAGATTTTAGTCTGTTCAAATCATGGTCCCCGGGGATAGGGTCGGGCCACATTAAGGGGATCAAGTTTTACATAGGAATATATAGAGAAAATCTTTAAACTTTCTTCTCAAAAACTATGACGCCAGTAAAGCTCAAATTAAAATGGAAGCATCCTCAGGTAGTGTAGATTTTATCTTGTTGAAATCATGGTCCCCGAGGGTAGGGTAGGCTCGCACTAGGGGGATCAAGTTTTACACAGGAATATATAGTGAAAATCTTTAAACTTTCTTCTCAAAAACTATGACGCCAGGAAAGCTCAAATGAAAATGGAAGCATCATCAGGTAGTGTATATTTTAGTTTGTTCAAATCATGGTCCCCGGGGGTAGGGTAGGGCCACAGTAGGGGGATCAAGTTTTACATAGGAATATATAGAGAAAATCTTTAAACTTTCTTCTCAAAAACTATGACGCCAGGAAAGCTCAAATTAAAATGGAAGCATCCTCAGGTAGTGTAGATTTTAGTTTGTTCAAATCATGGTCCCCGGGGATAGGGTTGGGCCACAGTAGGGGGATCAAGTTTTACATAGGAATATATAGAGAAAATCTTTAAACTTTTTTCTCAAAAACTATGACGCCAGGAAAGCTCAAATTAAAATGGAAGCATCCTCAGGTTGTGTAGATTTTAGTTTATTCATATCATGGTCCCCGGGGGTAGGGTATGGCCACAGTAGGGGGATCAAGTTTTAAACAGGAATATATAGCGAAAATCTTTAAACTTTCTTCTCAAAAATTATTACGCCAGGAAAGCTCATTTTAAAATGGACGCATCCTCAGGTAGTGTAGATTTTAGTCTGTTCAAATCATGGTGCCCGAGGGTAGGGTAGGGCCAGAGTAGGGGGATCAAGTTTTACATAGGAACATATGGAGTAAATCTTTTAACTTTCTTCTCAAAAACTATGACACCAGAAAAGCTCAAATTAAAATGGAAGCATCCTCAGGTAGTGTAGATTTTAGTTGGTTCAAATCATGGTCCCCGGGGGTAGGGTAGGGCCACAGTGGGGGAATCAAGTTTTACATAGGAATATATAGAGAAAATCTTTTAACTTTCTTCTCAAAAACTATGACGCCAGGAAAGCTCAAATTAAAATGGAAGCATCCTCAGGTAGTGTAGATTTTAGTTTTTTAAAATCATGGTCCCCAAAGGTAGGGTTGGGCCACAGTAGGGGAATCAAGTTTTACATATGAATATATAGAGAAAATCTTTAAACATTCTTCTCAAAAACTATGACGCCAGGAAAGCTCAAATTAAAATGGAAGCATCCTCAGGAAGTGAATATTCTTGTTTGTTCAAATCATGGTCCCCGGGGTTAGGGTTGGGCCACAGTAGGGGGATCAAGTTTTACATAGGAACATATAGAGAAAATCTTTAAACTTTCTTCTCAAAAACTATGACGCCAGGAAAGCTCAAATTAAAATGGAAGCATATTCAGGTAGCGTAGATTTTAGTTTGTTCAAGTCATGGTCACCGGGGGTAAGGTTGGGCCACAGTAGGGGGATCAAGTTTTACATAGGAATATATAGAGAAAATCTTTAAACTTTCTTCTCGAAAACTATGACGCCAGGAAAGCTCAAATTAAAATGGAAGCATCCTCGGGTAGTGTAGATTTTATTTTTTTAAAATCATGGTCCCCGGGGGTAGAGAAGGGCACAGTAGGGGGATCAAGTTTTACACAGGAATATATAGAGAAAATCTTTAAACTTTCTTCTCCAAGACTATGACGCCAGGAAAGCTGACATTAAAATGGAAGCATATTCAGGTAGTGTAGATTTTAGTTTGTTCAAATCATGGTCCTCGGGGGTATGGTTGGGCCACAGTAGGGGGGTCAAGTTTTACATAGGAATATATAGAGAAAATCTTGAAACTTTCTTCTCAAAAACTATGACGCCAGGAAAGCTCAAATTAAAATGGAAGCATCCTCAGGTAGTGTAGATTTTAGTTTGTTCAAATCATGGTCCCCGTGGTATGGTTGGGCCACAGTAGGGGGATCAAGTTTTACATAGGAATATATAGAGAAAATCTTTAAACTTTCTTCTCAAAGACTATGACGCCAGGAAAGCTCAAATTAAAATGGAAGTATCCTCAGGAAGTGAATATTCTTGTTTGTTCATCTCATAGTCCCCGGGGGTAGGGTAGGGCCACAGTAGGGGAATCAAGTTTTACATAGGAATTTAAAGAGAAAATCTTTAAACTTTCTTCTCAAAAACTATGACGCCAGGAAAGCTGACATCCAAATGGCAGCATCTTCAGGTAGTGTAGATTTTAGTCTGTTCAAATCATGGTCCCCGGGGATAGGGTCGGGCCACATTAAGGGGATCAAGTTTTACATAGGAATATATAGAGAAAATCTTTAAACTTTCTTCTCAAAAACTATGACGCCAGTAAAGCTCAAATTAAAATGGAAGCATCCTCAGGTAGTGTAGATTTTATCTTGTTGAAATCATGGTCCCCGAGGGTAGGGTAGGCTCGCACTAGGGGGATCAAGTTTTACACAGGAATATATAGTGAAAATCTTTAAACTTTCTTCTCAAAAACTATGACGCCAGGAAAGCTCAAATGAAAATGGAAGCATCATCAGGTAGTGTATATTTTAGTTTGTTCAAATCATGGTCCCCGGGGGTAGGGTAGGGCCACAGTAGGGGGATCAAGTTTTACATAGGAATATATAGAGAAAATCTTTAAACTTTCTTCTCAAAAACTATGACGCCAGGAAAGCTCAAATTAAAATGGAAGCATCCTCAGGTAGTGTAGATTTTAGTTTGTTCAAATCATGGTCCCCGGGGATAGGGTTGGGCCACAGTAGGGGGATCAAGTTTTACATAGGAATATATAGAGAAAATCTTTAAACTTTTTTCTCAAAAACTATGACGCCAGGAAAGCTCAAATTAAAATGGAAGCATCCTCAGGTTGTGTAGATTTTAGTTTATTCATATCATGGTCCCCGGGGGTAGGGTATGGCCACAGTAGGGGGATCAAGTTTTAAACAGGAATATATAGCGAAAATCTTTAAACTTTCTTCTCAAAAATTATTACGCCAGGAAAGCTCATTTTAAAATGGACGCATCCTCAGGTAGTGTAGATTTTAGTCTGTTCAAATCATGGTGCCCGAGGGTAGGGTAGGGCCAGAGTAGGGGGATCAAGTTTTACATAGGAACATATGGAGTAAATCTTTTAACTTTCTTCTCAAAAACTATGACACCAGAAAAGCTCAAATTAAAATGGAAGCATCCTCAGGTAGTGTAGATTTTAGTTGGTTCAAATCATGGTCCCCGGGGGTAGGGTAGGGCCACAGTGGGGGAATCAAGTTTTACATAGGAATATATAGAGAAAATCTTTTAACTTTCTTCTCAAAAACTATGACGCCAGGAAAGCTCAAATTAAAATGGAAGCATCCTCAGGTAGTGTAGATTTTAGTTTTTTAAAATCATGGTCCCCAAAGGTAGGGTTGGGCCACAGTAGGGGAATCAAGATTTACGTATGAATATATAGAGAAAATCTTTAAACATTCTTCTCAAAAACTATGACGCCAGGAAAGCTCAAATTAAAATGGAAGCATCCTCAGGAAGTGAATATTCTTGTTTGTTCAAATCATGGTCCCCGGGGGTAGGGTTGGGCCACATTAAGGGGTCAAGTTTTACATAGGAATATATAGAGAAAATCTTTAAACTTTCTTCTCAAAAACTATGACGCCAGGAAAGCTCAAATTAAAATGGAAGCATATTCAGGTAGTGTAGATTTTAGTTTGTTCAAGTCATGGTCACCGGGGGTAAGGTTGGGCCACAGTAGGGGGATCAAGTTTTACATAGGAATATATAGAGAAAATCTTTTAACTTTCTTCTTGAAAACTATGACGCCAGGAAAGCTGACATTAAAATGGAAGCATCTTCAGGTAGTGTAGATTTTAGTTTGTTCAAATCATGGTCCCCGGGGGTAGGGTTGGGCCACATTAAGGGGTCAAGTTTTACATAGGAATATATAGAGAAAATCTTTAAACTTACTTCTCAAAAACTATGACGCCAGTAAAGCTCAAATTAAAATGGAAGCATCCTCAGGTAGTGTAGATTTTAGCTTGTTGTAATCATGGTCCCCAAGGGTAGGGTAGGCTCGCAGTAGGGGGATCAAGTTTTAGACAGGAATATATAGAGAAAATCTTTAAACTTTCTTCTCAAAAACTATGACGCCAGGAAAGCTCAAATGAAAATGGAAGCATCATCAGGTAGTGTAGATTTTAGTTTGTTCAAATCATGGTCCCCGGGGGTAGGGTAGGGCCACAGTAGGGGGATCAAGTTTTACATAGGAATATATAGAGAAAATCTTTAAACATTCTTCTCAAAAACTATGACGCCAGGAAAGCTCAAATTAAAATGGAAGCATCCTCAGGTAGTGTAGATTTTAGTTTGTTCAAATCATGGTCCCCGGGGATGGGGTTGGGCCACAGTAGGGGGATCAAGTTTTACATAGGAATATATAGAGAAAATCTTTAAACTTTCTTCTCGAAAACTATGACGCCAGGAAAGCTCAAATTCAAATGAAAGCATCCTCATGTAGTGTAGATTTTAGTTTGTTCAAATCATGGTCCCCGGGGGTATGGTTGGGCCACAGTAGGGGGATCAAGTTTTACATAGGAATATATAGAGAAAATCTTTAAACTTTCTTCTCAAAAACTATGACGCCAGGAAAGCTCAAATTAAAATGGAAGCATCCTCAGGTTGTGTAGATTTTAGTTTATTCATATCATGGTCCCCGGGGGTAGGGTATGGCCACAGTAGGGGGATCAAGTTTTAAACAGGAATATATAGCGAAAATCTTTAAACTTTCTTCTCAAAAATTATTACGCCAGGAAAGCTCATTTTAAAATGGACGCATCCTCAGGTAGTGTAGATTTTAGTCTGTTCAAATCATGGTGCCCGAAGGTAGGGTAGGGCCAGAGTAGGGGGATCAAGTTTTACATAGGAATATATAGAGAAAATCTTTAAACTTTCTTCTCCAAGACTATGACGCCAGGAAAGCTGACATTAAAATGGAAGCATATTCAGGTAGTGTAGATTTTAGTTTGTTCAAATCATGGTCCCCGGGGGTATGGTTGGGCCACAGATTGGGGGTCAAGTTTTACATAGGAATATATAGAGAAAATCTTTAAACCTTCTTCTCAAAAACTACGACGCCAGGAAAGCTCAAATTAAAATGGAAGCATCCTCAGGAAGTGAATATTCTTGTTTGTTCAAATCATGGTCCCCGGGGGAAGGGTAGGGCCACAGTAGGGGGATCAAGTTTTACATAGGAATATGAAGGGAAAATCTTTAAACTTCCTTCTCAAAAACTATGACGCCAGGAAAGCTCAAATTCAAATGAAAGCATCCTCATGTAGTGTAGATTTTAGTTTGTTCAAATCATGGTCCCCGGGGGTATGGTTGGGCCACAGTAGGGGGATCAAGTTTTACATAGGAATATATAGAGAAAATCTTTAAACTTTCTTCTCAAAAACTATGACGCCAGGAAAGCTCAAATTAAAATGGAAGCATCCTCAGGTTGTGTAGATTTTAGTTTATTCATATCATGGTCCCCGGGGGTAGGGTATGGCCACAGTAGGGGGATCAAGTTTTAAACAGGAATATATAGCGAAAATCTTTAAACTTTCTTCTCAAAAATTATTACGCCAGGAAAGCTCATTTTAAAATGGACGCATCCTCAGGTAGTGTAGATTTTAGTCTGTTCAAATCATGGTGCCCGAGGGTAGGGTAGGGCCAGAGTAGGGGGATCAAGTTTTACATAGGAAGATATGGAGTAAATCTTTAAACTTTCTTCTCAAAAACTATGACACCAGAAAAGCTCAAATTAAAATGGAAGCATCCTCAGGTAGTGTAGATTTTAGTTGGTTCAAATCATGGTCCCCGGGGGTAGGGTAGGGCCACAGTGGGGGAATCAAGTTTTACATAGGAATATATAGAGAAAATCTTTTAACTTTCTTCTCAAAAACTATGACGCCAGGAAAGCTCAAATTAAAATGGAAGCATCCTCAGGTAGTGTAGATTTTAGTTTTTTAAAATCATGGTCCCCAAAGGTAGGGTTGGGCCACAGTAGGGGAATCAAGTTTTACATATGAATATATAGAGAAAATCTTTAAACATTCTTCTCAAAAACTATGACGCCAGGAAAGCTCAAATTAAAATGGAAGCATCCTCAGGAAGTGAATATTCTTGTTTGTTCAAATCATGGTCCCCGGGGGCAGGGTAGGGCCACAGTAGGGGGATCAAGTTTTACATAGGAACATATAGAGAAAATCTTTAAACTTTCTTCTCAAAAACTATGACGCCAGGAAAGCTCAAATTAAAATGGAAGCATATTCAGGTAGTGTAGATTTTAGTTTGTTCAAGTCATGGTCACCGGGGGTAAGGTTGGGCCACAGTAGGGGGATCAAGTTTTACATAGGAATATATAGAGAAAATCTTTAAACTTTCTTCTCGAAAACTATGACGCCAGGAAAGCTCAAATTAAAATGGAAGCATCCTCGGGTAGTGTAGATTTTATTTTTTTAAAATCATGGTCCCCGGGGGTAGAGAAGGGCCACAGTAGGGGGATCAAGTTTTACACAGGAATATATAGAGAAAATCTTTAAACTTTCTTCTCCAAGACTATGACGCCAGGAAAGCTGACATTAAAATGGAAGCATATTCAGGTAGTGTAGATTTTAGTTTGTTCAAATCATGGTCCCCGGGGGTATGGTTGGGCCACAGTAGGGGGGTCAAGTTTTACATAGGAATATATAGAGAAAATCTTTAAACCTTCTTCTCAAAAACTACGACGCCAGGAAAGCTCAAATTAAAATGGAAGCATCCTCAGGAAGTGAATATTCTTGTCTGTTCAAATCATGGTCCCCGGGGGAAGGGTAGGGCCACAGTAGGGGGATCAAGTTTTACATAGGAATATGAAGGGAAAATCTTTAAACTTCCTTCTCAAAAACTATGACGCCAGGAAAGCTCAAATTCAAATGAAAGCATCCTCATGTAGTGTAGATTTTAGTTTGTTCAAATCATGGTCCCCGGGGTTATGGTTGGGCCACAGTAGGGGGGTCAAGTTTTACATAGGAATATATAGAGAAAATCTTTAAACCTTCTTCTCAAAAACTATGACGCCAGGAAAGCTCAAATTAAAATGGAAGCATCCTCAGGAAGTGAATATTCTTGTTTGTTCAAATCATGGTCCCCGGGGGTAGGGTTGGGCCACAGTAGGGGGATCAAGTTTTAAACAGGAATATATAGAGAAAATCTTTTAACTTTCTTCTCAAAAATTATTACGCCAGGAAAGCTCATTTTAAAATGGACGCATCCTCAGGTAGTGTAGATTTTAGTCTGTTCAAATCATGGTGCCCGAGGGTAGGGTAGGGCCAGAGTAGGGGGATCAAGTTTTACATAGGAACATATGGAGTAAATCTTTAAACTTTCTTCTCAAAAACTATGACACCATAAAAGCTCAAATTACAATGGGAGCATCCTCAGCTAGTTTAGATTTTAGCTTGTTGAAATCATGGTCCCCGAGGGTAGGGTAGGCTCGCAGTGGGGGGATCAAGTTTTACACAGAAATATATAGAGAAAATCTTTAAACTTTCTTCTCAAAAACTATGACGCCAGGAAAGCTCAAATGAAAATGGAAGCATCATCAGGTAGTGTAGATTTTAGTTTGTTCAAATCATGGTCCCCGGGGGTAGGGTAGGGCCACAGTAGGGGGATCAAGTTTTACATAGGAATATATAGAGAAAATCTTTAAACTTTCTTCTGAAAAACTATGACGCCAGGAAAGCTCAAATTAAAATGGAAGCATCCTCAGGTAGTGTAGATTTTAGTTTGTTCAAATCATGGTCCCCGGGGATAGGGTTGGGCCACAGTAGGGGGATCAAGTTTTACATAGGAATATATGGAGAAAATCTTTAAACTTTCTTCTCAAAAACTATGACGCCAGGAAAGCTCAAATTAAAATGGAAGCATCCTCAGGTTGTGTAGATTTTAGTTTGTTCAAATTATGGTCCCCGGGGGTAGGGTATGGCAACAGTAGGGGGATCAAGTTTTAAACAGGAATATATAGAGAAAATCTTTAAACTTTCTTCTCAAAAATTATTACGCCAGGAAAGCTCATTTTAAAATGGACGCATCCTTAGGTAGTGTAGATTTTAGTCTGTTCAAATCATGGTGCCCGAGGGTAGGGTAGGGCCAGAGTAGGGGGGTCAAGTTTTACATAGGAACATATGGAGTAAATCTTTAAACTTTCTTCTCAAAAACTATGACACCAGAAAAGCTCAAATTAAAATGGACGCATCCTCAGGTAGTGTAGATTTTAGTTGGTTCAGATCATGGTCCCCGGGGGTAGGGTAGGGCCACAGTAGGGGAATCAAGTTTTACATAGGAATATATAGAGAAAATCTTTTAACTTTCTTCTCAAAAACTATGACGCCAGGAAAGCTCAAATTAAAATGGAAGCATCCTCAGGTAGTGTAGATTTTAGTTTTTTAAAATCATGGTCCCCAAAGGTAGGGTTGGGCCACAGTAGGGGAATCAAGTTTTACATAGGAATATATAGAGAAAATCTTTAAACATTCTTCTCAAAAACTATGACGCCAGGAAAGCTCAAATTAAAATGGAAGCATCCTCAGGAAGTGAATATTCTTGTTTGTTCAAATCATGGTCCCCGGGGTTAGGGTTGGGCCACAGTAGGGGGATCAAGTTTTACATAGGAACATATAGAGAAAATCTTTAAACTTTCTTCTCAAAAACTATGACGCCAGGAAAGCTCAAATTAAAATGGAAGCATATTCAGGTAGCGTAGATTTTAGTTTGTTCAAGTCATGGTCACCGGGGGTAAGGTTGGGCCACAGTAGGGGGATCAAGTTTTACATAGGAATATATAGAGAAAATCTTTAAACTTTCTTCTCGAAAACTATGACGCCAGGAAAGCTCAAATTAAAATGGAAGCATCCTCGGGTAGTGTAGATTTTATTTTTTTAAAATCATGGTCCCCGGGGGTAGAGAAGGGCACAGTAGGGGGATCAAGTTTTACACAGGAATATATAGAGAAAATCTTTAAACTTTCTTCTCCAAGACTATGACGCCAGGAAAGCTGACATTAAAATGGAAGCATATTCAGGTAGTGTAGATTTTAGTTTGTTCAAATCATGGTCCTCGGGGGTATGGTTGGGCCACAGTAGGGGGGTCAAGTTTTACATAGGAATATATAGAGAAAATCTTGAAACTTTCTTCTCAAAAACTATGACGCCAGGAAAGCTCAAATTAAAATGGAAGCATCCTCAGGAAGTGAATATTCTTGTTTGTTCAAATCATGGTCCCCGGGGGAAGGGTAGGGCCACAGTAGGGGGATCAAGTTTTACATAAGAATATGAAGGGAAAATCTTTAAACTTTCTTCTCAAAAACTATGACGCCAGGAAAGCTCAAATTCAAATGAAAGCATCCTCATGTAGTGTATATTTTAGTTGGTTCAAATCATTGTCCCCGGGGGTATGGTAGGGCCAGAGTAGGGGGATCAAGTTTTACATAGGAATATTTAGAGAAAATCTTTAAACATTCTTCTCGAAAAATATGACGCCAGGAAAGCTCAAATTAAAATGGAAGCATCCTCAGGAAGTGAATATTATTGTTTGTTCAAATCATGGTCCCCGGGGTTAGGGTTGGGCCACAGTAGGGGGATGAAGTTTTACATAGGAACATATAGAGAAAATCTTTAAACTTTCTTCTCCAAAACTATGACGCCAGGAAAGCTGACATTAAAATGGAAGCATATTCAGGTAGTGTAGATTTTAGTTTGTTCAAATCATGGTCCCCGGGGGTATGGTTGGGCCACAGTAGGGGGATCAAGTTTTACATAGGAATATGTATAGAAAATCTTTAAACTTTCTTCTCAAAAACTATGACGCCAGGAAAGCTCAAATTAAAATGGAAGCATCCTCAGGAAGTGAATATTCTTGTTTGTTCAAATCATGGTCCCCGGGGGTATGGTTGGGCCACAGTAGGGGGATCAAGTTTTACATAGGAATATGTAGGGAAAATCTTTAAACTTTCTTCTCAAAAACTATGACGCCAGGAAAGCTCAAATTAAAATGGAAGCATCCTCAGGTAGTGTAGATTTTAGTTTGTTCAAATCATGGTCCCCGGGGATAGGGTTGGGCCACAGTAGGGGGATCAAGTTTTACATAGGAATATATAGAGAAAATCTTTAAACTTTCTTCTCAAAAACTATGACGCCAGGAAAGCTCAAATTAAAATGGAAGCATCCTCAGCAAGTGAGTATTCTTGTTTGTACAAATCATGGTCCCCGTTTGTTCTTGTTCTAAGTTTTATTTTAGCTGATTAACACAATTTAGCACATAAATAAATGAATGTAGAATTTGCAGAATTGCTATATATCCCATCCCCGTGCGCCAATCCACTCGATACTACAGTGTTACATTGTATATATAGAACAATCCATAGTAAAAAAAAAAGATTTTAACCACTTTATGTAATTGATAAACACCTAGTTAATGATTCTAAATTTTGAGCGATCAACTCTTTAATTGAACCGTGTTAAATATTTATAATTATAAACTTAAGATGTTTTTATCCCGGCCATAATCACTAATTGTGTTTTCAAAATAAAATCAAACACTTTTGTTTCACATTGTATTTCCCGGCCATTTATATTTGTTAATTCTGAGGCTGCAAGACATATACACAGGTGGTCAATTTTCACACCTTGCCGTGGTCACCTTGTCGTGTGTATAGTCTGAGTGCTCTCTGTTAGTTCTGAGGGTTTTCTTGATCCCAGACATACAAAAGAATTTTTTCAGCGACTGCCAGACATATACACAGGTGGTCAATTTTCACACCTTGCCGTGGTCACCCTGTCGTGTGTATAGTCTGAGTGCTCTCTGTTAGTTCTGAGGTTTTTCTTAATCCCAGACATACAAAATATTTTTTTCTGCTTGCTTTTAGGCGTGGAGATTAAATATCTAAGCGTTCATAGATTAAGGAAAATCAGTTAAATTGTGTGTCTTATTTTCAAAATTATATTGCCGCTGGTCATATAACCGCATACAAGTGCATGACTAAAGTATTAATGAGAGAGAGAGAGAGAGAGAGAGAGAGAGAGAGAGAGAGAGAGAGAGAGAGAGAGAGAGAGGGGGGGGGGTTTCAATCAAATCGCTGTTGCAATCGGTCGTTATGATACTGTAATGGGACATAATCATGCTTATGCCTTTCTGCATTGACGCCTCAAAAAACGTTATAATAGATATCTCTCTGAGAGAGAGAGAGAGAGAGAGAGAGAGAGAGAGAGAGAGAGAGAGAATTAAAGCATGATAAGCCGTAACACTTTTTCACTATATTAAGCTGGTGTTCTTTGTAGTCTTAGAAAAGTTAACAGTTTGAAATGGCGGTTGTGATGCTGAAATAGAACTTTATCGTGCTAATGCCGTTATGCCATTTTGACTCGGAAACTCAAATTTTAGGACTAGATAATATATGCGAGCAAAGAGAGAGAGAGAGAGAGAGAGAGAGAGAGAGAGAGAGAGAGAGAGAGAGAGAGAGAGAGAGAGAGAGAGCAGGGTGGGCAGATTTACAATAATAGAACTAGATCATGACAACATTTAACTTAGCCGTGCAACAGAAGATATATTACATATGTATTAAAAGAGAAAGAGTGAAAGGTCGGACAATAGAAATTATTCTTCGCCGATTGTTACCTATTTTGATTTCAGCAAATGGTAGGAGAGAGAGAGAGAGAGAGAGAAAGAGAGAGAGAGAGAGAGAGAGAGAGAGAGAGAGAGAGAGAGAGATTATTTATCCAACTTTTTTGAATCAATTGAATGCGGAACAAATAAGATGATGAATATGAAAATCATTCTAATACGTTATTTATATTGTTGTCAATAAAAATAATACTTTTCTTTTTGAATAAATATTCTCAAGATCATGGATTCCTGTATACGGATATTACGTAATGTCATACACAAGGTACCAGACTGACAATTTACAAGGTTGAATTGCGATATTCAAACCTCTTGATCTGCTGAAAGTATGTATACTATACACAGATACTGCCTCGCTAATCTTTCTGTGAAGACATTATAAAGTCCTGACCGGGTATCTCTCTATTTTGAAAAGAAAAATAATCATGTTAAGAATTATGGGGTTTTTCATTGTTGAAAAAAAATGTCAACCGCATTTAGAAATTAAAATTTTTGTGGAGTCTGCCTTAAGTTTAAGTACCAATTTTTGACCGGCTTTATAATATTGTCTAAAATGTGATCTGTGAGTTTCCGAAGTTCAAAAGAAGCTAAATATCAAATAAAAAAATCTTAAGAATATATAATTAAATAAATTGTGTTAAATCTGAAATATGTGTTATTTAATAATTAAAAGACAATGTTTTGGGCCTTAAAATATTCTCAGTAATTATTAGCAATTCTCAGTACCAACAGTAAATCTCAGTAAATATCAGTAATTATCAGAGCTCACAGCAAAAGCATCAGTAAATATCAGTAAATATCAGAACCAACAGCAATTATCAGTAACAGCAGTAAAATTATCAGTAAATATCAGCAACTCTCAGCACTAACAGTACAATATCAGTAAATATCAGAAATTATCAGTAAAAAATGGCACTTTCAGTACTTTTTAGAGCCAGTAGTGTTTGTTCAAATCATGGTCCCCGGGGGTAGGGTTGGGCTACATTAGTGGGGTCAAGTTTTACATAGGAATATATAGAGAAAATCTTTAAACTTTCTTCTCAAAAACTATGACGCCAGGGAAGCTCAAATTAAAATTGAAGCATCCTCAGGTAGTGTAGATTTTAGTTTGTAGAAATCATGGTCCCCGGGGGTAGGGTAGGGCCACAGTAGGGGGATCAAGTTTTACATAGGAATATATAGAGAAAATCTTTAAACTTTCTTCTCAAAAACTATGACGCCAGGAAAGCTCAAATTCAAATGAAAGCATCCTCAGGTAGTGTAGATTTTAGTTTGTAGAAATCATGGTCCCCGGGGGTAGGGTAGGGCCACAGTAGGGGGATCAAGTTTTACATAGGAATATATAGAGAAAATCTTTAAACTTTCTTCTCAAAAACTATGACGCCAGGAAAGCTCAAATTAAAATGGAAGCATCCTCAGCAAGTGAGTATTCTTGTTTGTACAAATCATGGTCCCCGGGGGTAGGGTAGGACCACAGTAGGGGAATCAAGTTTTACATAGGAATATATAGAGAAAATCTTTAAACTTTCTTCTCAAAAACTATGACGCCAGGAAAGCTGACATTAAAATGGAAGCATATTCAGGTAGTGTAGATTTTAGTTTTTTAAAATCATGGTCCCCGGGGGTAGGGTTGGGCCACAGTAGAGGGATCAAGTTTTACATAGGAATATATAGAGAAAATCTTTAAACTTTCTTCTCAAAAACTATGACGCCAGGAAAGCTCAAATTAAAATCGAAGCATCCTCAGGAAGATAATATTCTTGTTTGTTCAAATCATGGTCCCCGGGGGTAGGGTTGGGCCACAGTAGGGGAATCAAGTTTTACATAGGAACATATAGAGAAAATCTTTAAACTTTCTTCTCAAAAACTATGACGCCAGGAAAGCTCAAATTCAAATGAAAGCATCCTCAGGTAGTGTAGATTTTAGTTTGTAGAAATCATGGTCCCCGGGGGTAGGGTAGGGCCACAGTAGGGGGATCAAGTTTTACATAGGAATATATAGAGAAAATCTTTAAACTTTCTTCTCAAAAACTATGACGCCAGGAAAGCTCAAATTAAAATGGAAGCATCCTCAGCAAGTGAGTATTCTTGTTTGTACAAATCATGGTCCCCGGGGGTAGGGTAGGACCACAGTAGGGGAATCAAGTTTTACATAGGAATATATAGAGAAAATCTTTAAACTTTCTTCTCAAAAACTATGACGCCAGGAAAGCTGACATTAAAATGGAAGCATATTCAGGTAGTGTAGATTTTAGTTTTTTAAAATCATGGTCCCCGGGGGTAGGGTTGGGCCACAGTAGAGGGATCAAGTTTTACATAGGAATATATAGAGAAAATCTTTAAACTTTCTTCTCAAAAACTATGACGCCAGGAAAGCTCAAATTAAAATCGAAGCATCCTCAGGAAGATAATATTCTTGTTTGTTCAAATCATGGTCCCCGGGGGTAGGGTTGGGCCACAGTAGGGGAATCAAGTTTTACATAGGAACATATAGAGAAAATCTTTAAACTTTCTTCTCAAAAACTATGACGCCAGGAAAGCTCAAATTAAAATGGAAGCATCCTCAGGAAGTGAATATTCTAGTTTATTTAAATCATGGTCCCCGGGGGTAGGGTAGGACCACAGTAGGGGGATCAAGTTTTACATAGGAATATATAGAGAAAATATTTAAACTTTCTTCTCAAAAACTATGACGCCACGAAAGCTCACATAAATATGGAAGCATCCTCAGGTAGTGTAGATTTTAGTTTGTTCAAATCATGGTCCCCGGGGGTTAGGTAGGGCCACAGTAGGGGGATCAAGTTTTACATAGGAATATATAGAGAAAATCTTTAAACTTTCTTCTCAAAAACTATGATGCCAGGAAAGCTCAAATTAAAATGGAAGCATCCTCAGGTAGTGTTGATTTTAGTTTCTTCAAATCATGGTCCCCGGGGATAGGGTTGGGCCACAGTAGGGGGATCAAGTTTTACATAGGAATATATAGAGAAAATCTTTAAACTTTCTTCTCAAAAACTATGACGCCAGGAAAGCTCAAATTAAAATAGAAGCATCCTCAGGTTGTGTAGATTTTAGCTTGTTGAAATCATGGTCCCCGAGGGTAGGGTAGGGCCGCAGTAGGGGGATCAAGTTTTACATAGGAATATATAGAGAAAATCTTTAAACTTTCTTCTCAAAAACTATCACGCCAGGAAAGCTCAAATGAAAATGGAAGCATATTCAGGTAGTGTAGATTTTAGTTTTTTAAAATCATGGTCCCCGGGGGTAGGGTTGGGCCACAGTAGGGGGATCAAGTTTTACATAGGAATATGTAGAGAAAATCTTTAAACTTTCTTCTCAAAAACTATGACGCCAGGAAAGCTCAAATTAATATCGAAGCATCCTCAGGAAGATAATATTCTTGTTTGTTCAAATCATGGTCCCCGGGGGTAGGGTTTGGCCACAGTAGGGGAATCAAGTTTTACATAGGAACATATAGAGAAAATCTTTAAACTTTCTTCTCAAAAACTTTGACGCCAGGAAAGCTCAAATTAGAATGGAAGCATCCTCTGGAAGTGAATATTCTAGTTTATTTAAATCATGGTCCCCGGCGGTAGGGTATGACCACAGTAGGGGGATCAAGTTTTACATAGGAATATATAGAGAAAATCTTTAAACTTTCTTCTCAAAAACTATGACGCCAGGAAAGCTCAAATTAAAATGGAAGCATCCTCAGGTTGTGTAGATTTCAGTTTGTTCAAACCATGGTCCCCAGGGGTAGGGTTGGTCCAAAGTAGGGGGATCAAGTTTTACATAGGAATATATAAAGTAAATCTTTAAACTTTCTTCTCAAAAACTATGACGCCAGAAAAGCTCAAATTAAAATGGAAGCATCCTCAGGTAGTGTAGATTTTAGTTGGTTCAAATCATGGTCCCCGGGGGTAGGGTTGGGCCACAGTAGGGGAATCAAGTTTTACATAGGAATATATAGAGAAAATCTTTAAACTTTCTTCTCAAAAACTATGACGCCAGGAAAGCTCAAATTTAAATCGAAGCATCCTCAGGAAGATAATATTCTTGTTTGTTCAAATCATGGTCCCCGGGGGTAGGGTTGGGCCACAGTAGGGGAATCAAGTTTTACATAGGAACATATAGAGAAAATCTTTAAACTTTCTTCTCAAAAACTATGACGCCAGGAAAGCTCAAATTAAAATGGAAGCATCCTCAGAAAGTGAATAATCTAGTTTATTTAAATCATGGTCCCCGGGGGTAGGGTAGGACCACAGTAGGGGTATCAAGTTTTACATAGGAATATATAGAGAAAATCTTTAAACATTCTTCTCAAAAACTATGATGCCAGGAAAGCTCAAATTAAAATGGAAGCATCCTCAGGTAGTGTAGATTTTAGTTTGTTCAAATCATGGTCCCCGGGGATAGGGTTGGGCCACAGTAGGGGGATCAAGTTTTACATAGGAATATATAGAGAAAATCTTTAAACTTTCTTCTCAAAAACTATGACGCCAGGAAAGCTCAAATTAAAATGGAAGCATCCTCAGGTTGTGTAGATTTTAGCTTGTTGAAATCATGGTCCCCGAGGGTAGGGTAGGGCCGCAGTAGGGGGATCAAGTTTTACACAGGAATATATAGAGAAAATCTTTAAATTTTCTTCTCAAAAACTATCACGCCAGGAAAGCTCAAATGAAAATGGAAGCATCATCAGGTAGTGTATATTTTAGTTTGTTCAAATCATGGTCCCCGGGGGTAGGGTAGGGCCACAGTAGGGGGATCAAGTTTTACATAGGAACATATAGAGAAAATCTTTAAACTTTCTTCTCAAAAACTATGACGCCAGGAAAGCTCAAATTGAAATGGAAGCATATTCAGGTTGTGTAGATTCTTGTTTGTTCAAATCATGGTCCCCGGGGGTAGGGTTGGGCCACAGTAGGGGAATCAAGTTTTACATAGGAACATATAGAGAAAATCTTTAAACTTTCTTCTCAAAAACTATGACGCCAGGAAAGCTCAAATTAAAATGGAAGCATCCTCAGGAAGAGAATATTCTTGTTAGTTCAAATCATGGTCCCCGGGGGTAGGGTAGGGCCACAGTAGTGGGATCAAGTTTTACGTAGGAATAAGTAGAGAAAATCTTTAAACTTTCTTCTCAAAAACTATGACGCCAGGAAAGCTCAAATTAAAATTGAAGCATCTTCAGGTAGTGTAGATTTTAGTTTGTTCATATCATGGTCCCCGGGGCTAGGGTTGGGCCACGGTAGGGGGGTCAAGTTTTACATTGGAATATATAGAGAAAATCTTTAAACTTTCTTCTCAAAAACTATGACGCCAGGAAGGCTCAAATTCAAATGAAAGCATCTTCAGGTAGTGTAGATTTTAGTTTGTAGAAATCATGGTCCCCGGGGGTAGGGTAGGGCCACAGTAAGGGGATCAAGTTTTACATAGGAATATATAGAGAAAATCTTTAAACTTTCTTCTCAAAAACTATGACGCCAGAAAAGCTCAAATGAAAATGGAAGCATCCTCAGCAAGTGAATATTCTTGTTTGTTCAAATCATGGTCCCCGGGGGTAGGGTAGGGCCACAGTAGTGGGATCAAGTTTTACATAGGAATAAGTAGAGACAATCTTTAAACTTTCTTCTCAAAAACTTTGACGCCAGGAAAGCTCAAATTAAAATTGAAGCATCTTCAGGTAGTGTAGATTTTAGTTTGTTCATATCATGATCCCCGGGGGTAGGGTTGGGCCACATTAGGGGGGTCAAGTTTTACATAGGAATATATAGAGAAAATCTTTAAACTTTCTTCTAAAAAACTATGACGCCAGGAAAGCTCAAATTCAAATGAAAGCATCCTCAGGTAGTGTAGATTTTAGTTTGTAGAAATCATGGTCCCCGGGGGTAGGGTACGGCCACATTAGGGTGATCAAGTTTTACATAGGAATATATAGAGAAAATCTTAAAACTTTCTTCTCAAAAACTATGACGCCAGGAAAGCTGACATTAAAATGGAAGCATTTTCAGGTAGTGTAGATTTTAGTTTTTTAAAATCATGGTCCCCGGGGGTAGGGTTGGGCCACAGAAGGGGGATCAAGTTTTACATAGGAATATATAGAGAAAATCTTTAAACTTTCTTCTCAAAAACTATGACGCCAGGAAAGCTCAAATTAAAATCGAAGCATCCTCAGGAAGATGATATTCTTGTTTGTTCAAATCATGGTCCCCGGGGGTAGGGTTGGGCCACAGTAGGGGAATCAAGTTTTACATAGGAACATATAGAGAAAATCTTTAAACTTTCTTCTCAAAAACTATGACGCCAGGAAAGCTCAAATTAAAATGGAAGCATCCTCTGGAAGTGAATATTCTAGTTTATTTAAATCATGGTCCCCGGGGGTAGGGTAGGACCACAGTAGGGGGATCAAGTTTTACAAAGGAATATATAGAGAAAATCTTTAAACTTTCTTCTCAAAAATTATGACGCCAGGAAAGCTGACATTAAAATGGAAGCATATTCAGGTTGTGTAGATTTTTGTTTGTTCAAATCATGGTCCCCGGGGTTAGGGTTGGGCCACAGTATGGGGATCAAGTTTTACATAGGAATATATAGAGAAAATCTTTAAACTTTCTTCTCAAAAACTATGACGCCACGAAAGCTCAAATTAAAATGGAAGCATCATCAGGTAGTGTAGATTTTAGTTTGTTCAAATCATGGTCCCCGGGGGTAGGGTAGGGCCACAGTAAGGGGATCAAGTTATACATAGGAACATATAGAGAAAATCTTTAAACTTTCTTCTCAAAAACTATGACGCCAGGAAAGCTCAAATTAAAATGGAAGCATCCTCAGGTAGTGTAGATTTTAGATTGTTCAAATCATGGTCCCCGGGGTTAGGGTTGGGCCACAGTAGGGAGATCAAGTTTTACACAGGAATATATAGAGAAAATCTTTAAACTTTCTTCTCAAAAACTATGACGCCAGGAAAGCTCAAATTAAAATGGAAGCATCCTCAGCAAGTGAGTATTCTTGTTTGTACAAATCATGGTCCCCGGGGGTAGGGTAGGACCACAGTAGGGGGATCAAGTTTTACATAGGAATATATAGAGAAAATATTTAAACTTTCTTCTCAAAAACTATGACGCCACGAAAGCTCACATAAATATGGAAGCATCCTCAGGTAGTGTAGATTTTAGTTTGTTCAAATCATGGTCCCCGGGGGTTAGGTAGGGCCACAGTAGGGGGATCAAGTTTTACATAGGAATATATAGAGAAAATCTTTAAACTTTCTTCTCAAAAACTATGACGCCAGGAAAGCTCAAATTAAAATGGAAGCAGCATCAACAGTTAGTGTAGATTTTAGTTTGTTCAAATCATAGTCCCCGGGGACAGGGTAGGGCCACAGTAGGGGGATCAAGTTTCACATAGGAATATGTATAGAAAATCTTTAAACTTTCTTCTCAAAAACTATGACGCCAGGAAAGCTCAAATTAAAATGGAAGCATCAACAGGTAGTGTAGATTTTAGTTTGTTCAAATCATAGTCCCCGGGGGCAGGGTAGGGCCACAGTAGGGGGATCAAGTTTTACATAGGAATATGTAGAGAAAATCTTTAAACTTTCTTCTAAAAAACTAAGACACCAGGAAAGCTCAAATTAAAATGGAAGCATCCTCAGGGAGTGTAGATTTTAGCTTGATGAAATCATGGTCCCCGGGGTAGGGAAGGACCGCAGTAGGGGGATCAAGTTTTACACAGGAATATATATAGAAAATCTTTAAACTTTCTTCTCAAAAACTATGACGCCAGGAAAGCTCAAATTAAAATGGAAGCAGCATCAACAGGTAGTGTAGATTTTAGTTTGTTCAAATCATAGTCCCCGGGGGCAGGGTAGGGCCACAGTAGGGGGATCAAGTTTTACATAGGAATATGTAGAGAAAATCTTAAAACTTTCTTCTCAAAAACTATGACGCCAGGAAAGCTCAAATTCAAATGAAAGCATCCTCAGGTAGTGTAGATTTTAGTTTGTAGAAATCATGGTCCCCGGGGGTAGGGTAGGGCCACAGTAGGGGGATCAAGTTTTACATAGGAATATATAGAGAAAATCTTTAAACTTTCTTCTCAAAAACTATGACGCCAGGAAAGCTCAAATTAAAATCGAAGCATCCTCAGGAAGATAATATTCTTGTTTGTTCAAATCATGGTCCCCGGGGGTAGGGTTGGGCCACAGTAGGGGAATCAAGTTTTACATAGGAACATATAGAGAAAATCTTTAAACTTTCTTCTCAAAAACTATGACGCCAGGAAAGCTCAAATTAAAATGGAAGCATCCTCAGGAAGTGAATATTCTAGTTTATTTAAATCATGGTCCCCGGGGGTAGGGTAGGACCACAGTAGGGGGATCAAGTTTTACATAGGAATATATAGAGAAAATATTTAAACTTTCTTCTCAAAAACTATGACGCCAGGAAAGCTCAAATTAAAATGGAAGCATCCTCAGGTAGTGTTGATTTTAGTTTGTTCAAATCATGGTCCCCGGGGATAGGGTTGGGCCACAGTAGGGGGATCAAGTTTTACATAGGAATATATAGAGAAAATCTTTAAACTTTCTTCTCAAAAACTATGATGCCAGGAAAGCTGAAATTAAAATAGAAGCATCCTCAGGTTGTGTAGATTTTAGCTTGTTGAAATCATGGTCCCCGAGGGTAGGGTAGGGCCGCAGTAGGGGGATCAAGTTTTACATAGGAATATATAGAGAAAATCTTTAAACTTTCTTCTCAAAAACTATGACGCCAGGAAAGCTCAAATGAAAATGGAAGCATATTCAGGTAGTGTAGATTTTAGTTTTTTAAAATCATGGTCCCCGGGGGTAGGGTTGGGCCACAGTAGGGGGATCAAGTTTTACATAGGAATATGTAGAGAAAATCTTTAAACTTTCTTCTCAAAAACTATGACGCCAGGAAAGCTCAAATTAATATCGAAGCATCCTCAGGAAGATAATATTCTTGTTTGTTCAAATCATGGTCCCCGGGGGTAGGGTTGGGCCATAGTAGGGGAATCAAGTTTTACATAGGAATATATAGAGAAAATCTTTAAACTTTCTTCTCAAAAACTATGACGCCAGGAAAGCTCAAATTAGAATGGAAGGATCCTCTGGAAGTGAATATTCTAGTTTATTTAAATCATGGTCCCCGGCGGTAGGGTAGGACCACAGTAGGGGGATCAAGTTTTACATAGGAATATATAGAGAAAATCTTTAAACTTTCTTCTCAAAAACTATGACGCGACGAAAACTCACATAAAAATGGAAGCATCCTCAGGTAGTGTAGATTTTAGTTTGTTCAAATCATGGTCCCCGGGGGTAGGGTAGGGCCACAGTAGGGGGATCAAGTTTTACATAGGAATATATAGAGAATATCTTTAAACTTTCTTCTCAAAAACTATGATGCCAGGAAAGCTCAAATTAAAATGGAAGCATCCTCAGGTAGTGTTGATTTTTGTTTGTTCAAATCATGGTCCCCGGGGATAGGGTTGGGCCACAGTAGGGGAATCAAGTTTTACATAGGAATATATAGAGAAAATCTTTAAACTTTCTTCTAAAAAACTATGACGCCAGGAAAGCTCAAATTAAAATGGAAGCATCCTCAGGTTGTGTAGATTTTAGTTTGTTCAAACCATGGTCCCCAGGGGTAGGGTTGGTCCAAAGTAGGGGGATCAAGTTTTACATAGGAACATATAGAGTAAATCTTTAAACTTTCTTCTCAAAAACTATGACGCCAGAAAAGCTCAAATTAAAATGGAAGCATCCTCAGGTAGTGTAGATTTTAGTTGGTTCAAATCATGGTCCCCGGGGGTAGGGTTGGGCCACAGTAGGGGGATCAAGTTTTACATAGGAATATATAGAGAAAATCTTTAAACTTTCTTCTCAAAAACTATGACGCCAGGAAAGCTCAAATTTAACTCGAAGCATCCTCAGGAAGATAATATTCTTGTTTGTTCAAATCATGGTCCCCGGGGGTAGGGTTGGGCCACAGTAGGGGAATCAAGTTTTACATAGGAACATATAGAGAAAATCTTTAAACTTTCTTCTCAAAAACTATGACGCCAGGAAAGCTCAAATTAAAATGGAAGCATCCTCAGGTAGTGTAGATTTTAGTTTGTTCAAATCATGGTCCCCGGGGATAGGGTTGGGCCACAGTAGGGGGATCAAGTTTTACATAGGAATATATAGAGAAAATCTTTAAACTTTCTTCTCAAAAACTATGACGCCAGGAAAGCTCAAATTAAAATGGAAGCATCCTCAGGTTGTGTAGATTTTAGCTTCTTGAAATCATGGTGCCCGAGGGTAGGGTAGGGCCGCAGTAGGGGGATCAAGTTTTACACAGGAATATATAGAGAAAATGTTTAAATTTTCTTCTCAAAAACTATCACGCCAGGAAAGCTCAAATGAAAATGGAAGCATCATCAGGTAGTGTATATTTTAGTTTGTTCAAATCATGGTCCCCGGGGGTAGGGTAGGGCCACAGTAGGGGGATCAAGTTTTACATAGGAACATATAGAGAAAATCTTTAAACTTTCTTCTCAAAAACTCTGACGCCAGGAAAGCTCAAATGAAAATGGAAGCAGCATCAACAGTTAGTGTAGATTTTAGTTTGTTCAAATCATAGTCCCCGGGGACAGGGTAGGGCCACAGTAGGGGGATCAAGTTTCACATAGGAATATGTATAGAAAATCTTTAAACTTTCTTCTCAAAAACTATGACGCCAGGAAAGCTCAAATTAAAATGGAAGCATCAACAGGTAGTGTAGATTTTAGTTTGTTCAAATCATAGTCCCCGGGGGCAGGGTAGGGCCACAGTAGGGGGATCAAGTTTTACATAGGAATATGTAGAGAAAATCTTTAAACTTTCTTCTAAAAAACTAAGACACCAGGAAAGCTCAAATTAAAATGGAAGCATCCTCAGGGAGTGTAGATTTTAGCTTGATGAAATCATGGTCCCCGGGGTAGGGAAGGACCGCAGTAGGGGGATCAAGTTTTACACAGGAATATATATAGAAAATCTTTAAACTTTCTTCTCAAAAACTATGACGCCAGGAAAGCTCAAATTAAAATGGAAGCAGCATCAACAGGTAGTGTAGATTTTAGTTTGTTCAAATCATAGTCCCCGGGGGCAGGGTAGGGCCACAGTAGGGGGATCAAGTTTTACATAGGAATATGTAGAGAAAATCTTAAAACTTTCTTCTCAAAAACTATGACGCCAGGAAAGCTCAAATTCAAATGAAAGCATCCTCAGGTAGTGTAGATTTTAGTTTGTAGAAATCATGGTCCCCGGGGGTAGGGTAGGGCCACAGTAGGGGGATCAAGTTTTACATAGGAATATATAGAGAAAATCTTTAAACTTTCTTCTCAAAAACTATGACGCCAGGAAAGCTCAAATTAAAATCGAAGCATCCTCAGGAAGATAATATTCTTGTTTGTTCAAATCATGGTCCCCGGGGGTAGGGTTGGGCCACAGTAGGGGAATCAAGTTTTACATAGGAACATATAGAGAAAATCTTTAAACTTTCTTCTCAAAAACTATGACGCCAGGAAAGCTCAAATTAAAATGGAAGCATCCTCAGGAAGTGAATATTCTAGTTTATTTAAATCATGGTCCCCGGGGGTAGGGTAGGACCACAGTAGGGGGATCAAGTTTTACATAGGAATATATAGAGAAAATATTTAAACTTTCTTCTCAAAAACTATGACGCCAGGAAAGCTCAAATTAAAATGGAAGCATCCTCAGGTAGTGTTGATTTTAGTTTGTTCAAATCATGGTCCCCGGGGATAGGGTTGGGCCACAGTAGGGGGATCAAGTTTTACATAGGAATATATAGAGAAAATCTTTAAACTTTCTTCTCAAAAACTATGATGCCAGGAAAGCTGAAATTAAAATAGAAGCATCCTCAGGTTGTGTAGATTTTAGCTTGTTGAAATCATGGTCCCCGAGGGTAGGGTAGGGCCGCAGTAGGGGGATCAAGTTTTACATAGGAATATATAGAGAAAATCTTTAAACTTTCTTCTCAAAAACTATGACGCCAGGAAAGCTCAAATGAAAATGGAAGCATATTCAGGTAGTGTAGATTTTAGTTTTTTAAAATCATGGTCCCCGGGGGTAGGGTTGGGCCACAGTAGGGGGATCAAGTTTTACATAGGAATATGTAGAGAAAATCTTTAAACTTTCTTCTCAAAAACTATGACGCCAGGAAAGCTCAAATTAATATCGAAGCATCCTCAGGAAGATAATATTCTTGTTTGTTCAAATCATGGTCCCCGGGGGTAGGGTTGGGCCATAGTAGGGGAATCAAGTTTTACATAGGAATATATAGAGAAAATCTTTAAACTTTCTTCTCAAAAACTATGACGCCAGGAAAGCTCAAATTAGAATGGAAGGATCCTCTGGAAGTGAATATTCTAGTTTATTTAAATCATGGTCCCCGGCGGTAGGGTAGGACCACAGTAGGGGGATCAAGTTTTACATAGGAATATATAGAGAAAATCTTTAAACTTTCTTCTCAAAAACTATGACGCGACGAAAACTCACATAAAAATGGAAGCATCCTCAGGTAGTGTAGATTTTAGTTTGTTCAAATCATGGTCCCCGGGGGTAGGGTAGGGCCACAGTAGGGGGATCAAGTTTTACATAGGAATATATAGAGAATATCTTTAAACTTTCTTCTCAAAAACTATGATGCCAGGAAAGCTCAAATTAAAATGGAAGCATCCTCAGGTAGTGTTGATTTTTGTTTGTTCAAATCATGGTCCCCGGGGATAGGGTTGGGCCACAGTAGGGGAAT
The DNA here is from genome assembly GCF_963853765.1 of Magallana gigas. Taxonomy (NCBI): domain Eukaryota; kingdom Metazoa; phylum Mollusca; class Bivalvia; order Ostreida; family Ostreidae; genus Magallana; species Magallana gigas. The sequence continues at coordinate 23,912,672 of NC_088857.1, read as the reverse complement.
CAAGTTTTACATAGGAATATATAGAGAAAATCTTTAAACTTTCTTCTAAAAAACTATGACGCCAGGAAAGCTCAAATTAAAATGGAAGCATCCTCAGGTTGTGTAGATTTTAGTTTGTTCAAACCATGGTCCCCAGGGGTAGGGTTGGTCCAAAGTAGGGGGATCAAGTTTTACATAGGAACATATAGAGTAAATCTTTAAACTTTCTTCTCAAAAACTATGACGCCAGAAAAGCTCAAATTAAAATGGAAGCATCCTCAGGTAGTGTAGATTTTAGTTGGTTCAAATCATGGTCCCCGGGGGTAGGGTTGGGCCACAGTAGGGGGATCAAGTTTTACATAGGAATATATAGAGAAAATCTTTAAACTTTCTTCTCAAAAACTATGACGCCAGGAAAGCTCAAATTTAACTCGAAGCATCCTCAGGAAGATAATATTCTTGTTTGTTCAAATCATGGTCCCCGGGGGTAGGGTTGGGCCACAGTAGGGGAATCAAGTTTTACATAGGAACATATAGAGAAAATCTTTAAACTTTCTTCTCAAAAACTATGACGCCAGGAAAGCTCAAATTAAAATGGAAGCATCCTCAGGTAGTGTAGATTTTAGTTTGTTCAAATCATGGTCCCCGGGGATAGGGTTGGGCCACAGTAGGGGGATCAAGTTTTACATAGGAATATATAGAGAAAATCTTTAAACTTTCTTCTCAAAAACTATGACGCCAGGAAAGCTCAAATTAAAATGGAAGCATCCTCAGGTTGTGTAGATTTTAGCTTCTTGAAATCATGGTGCCCGAGGGTAGGGTAGGGCCGCAGTAGGGGGATCAAGTTTTACACAGGAATATATAGAGAAAATGTTTAAATTTTCTTCTCAAAAACTATCACGCCAGGAAAGCTCAAATGAAAATGGAAGCATCATCAGGTAGTGTATATTTTAGTTTGTTCAAATCATGGTCCCCGGGGGTAGGGTAGGGCCACAGTAGGGGGATCAAGTTTTACATAGGAACATATAGAGAAAATCTTTAAACTTTCTTCTCAAAAACTCTGACGCCAGGAAAGCTCAAATTGAAATGGAAGCATCCTCAGGTAGTGTAGATTCTTGTTTGTTCAAATCATGGTCCCCGGGGGTAGGGTTGGGCCACAGTAGGGGGATCAATTTTACATAGGAATATATAGAGAAAATCTTTAAACTTTCTTCTCAAAAACTATGACGCGACGAAAACTCACATAAAAATGGAAGCATCCTCAGGTAGTGTAGATTTTAGTTTGTTCAAATCATGGTCCCCGGGGGTAGGGTAGGGCCACAGTAGGGGGATCAAGTTTTACATAGGAATATATAGAGAAAATCTTTAAACTTTCTTCTCAAAAACTATGATGCCAGGAAAGCTCAAATTAAAATGGAAGCATCCTCAGGTAGTTTAGATTTTAGTTTGTTCAAATCATTGTCCCCGGGGATAGGGTTGAGCCACAGTAGGGGAATCAAGTTTAACATAGGAATATATAGAGAAAATCTTTAAACTTTCTTCTAAAAAACTATGACGCCAGGAAAGCTCAAATTAAAATGGAAGCATCCTCAGGTTGTGTAGATTTTAGTTTGTTCAAACTATGGTCCCCAGGGGTAGGGTTGGTCCAAAGTAGGGGGATCAAGTTTTACATAGGAACATATAAAGTAAATCTTTAAACTTTCTTCTCAAAAACTATGACGCCAGAAAAGCTCAAATTAAAATGGAAGCATCCTCAGGTAGTGTAGATTTTAGTTGGTTCAAATCATGGTCCCCGGGGGTAGGGTTGGGCCACAGTAGGGGGATCAAGTTTTACATAGGAATATATAGAAGAAATCTTTAAACTTTCTTCTCAAAAACTATGACGCCAGGAAAGCTCAAATTTAAATCGAAGCATCCTCAGGAAGATAATATTCTTGTTTGTTCAAATCATGGTCCCCGGGGGTAGGGTTGGGCCACAGTAGGGGGATCAAGTTTTACATAGGAATATATAGAAGAAATCTTTAAACTTTCTTCTCAAAAACTATGACGCCAGGAAAGCTCAAATTTAAATAGAAGCATCCTCAGGAAGATAATATTCTTGTTTGTTCAAATCATGGTCCCCGGGGGTAGGGTTGGGCCACAGTAGGGGAATCAAGTTTTACATAGGAACATATAGAGAAAATCTTTAAACTTTCTTCTCAAAAACTATGACGCCAGGAAAGCTCAAATTAAAATGGAAGCATCCTCAGAAAGTGAATAATCTAGTTTATTTAAATCATGGTCCCCGGGGGTAGGGTAGGACCACAGTAGGGGTATCAAGTTTTACATAGGAATATATAGAGAAAATCTTTAAACTTTCTTCTCAAAAACTATGACGCCAGGAAAGCTCAAATTAGAATGGAAGCATCCTCAGGTTGTGTAGATTTTAGCTTGTTGAAATCATGGTCCCCGAGGGTAGGGAAGGGCCGCAGTAGGGGGATCAAGTTTTACACAGGAATATATAGAGAAAATCTTTAAATTTTCTTCTCAAAAACTATCACGCCAGGAAAGCTCAAATGAAAATGGAAGCATCATCAGGTAGTGTATATTTTAGTTTGTTCAAATCATGGTCCCCGGGGGTAGGGTAGGGCCACAGTAGGGGGATCAAGTTTTACATAGGAACATATAGAGAAAATCTTTAAACTTTCTTCTCAAAAACTATGACGCCAGGAAAGCTCAAATTGAAATGGAAGCATATTCAGGTTGTGTAGATTCTTGTTTGTTCAAATCATGGTCCCCGGGGGTAGGGTTGGGCCACAGTAGGGGAATCAAGTTTTACATAGGAACATATAGAGAAAATCTTTAAACTTTCTTCTCAAAAACTATGACGCCAGGAAAGCTCAAATTAAAATGGAAGCATCTTTAGGAAGAGAATATTCTTGTTTGTTCAAATCATGTTCCCCGGGGGTAGGGTAGGGCCACAGTAGTGGGATCAAGTTTTACGTAGGAATAAGTAGAGAAAATCTTTAAACTTTCTTCTCAAAAACTATGACGCCAGGAAAGCTCAAATTAAAATTGAAGCATCTTCAGGTAGTGTAGATTTTAGTTTGTTCATATCATGGTCCCCGGGGCTAGGGTTGGGCCACAGTAGGGGGGTCAAGTTTTACATTGGAATATATAGAGAAAATCTTTAAACTTTCTTCTCAAAAACTATGACGCCAGGAAAGCTCAAATTCAAATGAAAGCATCTTCAGGTAGTGTAGATTTTAGTTTGAAGAAATCATGGTCCCCGGGGGTAGGGTAGGGCCACAGTAAGGGGATCAAGTTTTACATAGGAATATATAGAGAAAATCTTTAAACTTTCTTCTCAAAAACTATGACGCAGGAAAAGCTCAAATGAAAATGGAAGCATCCTCAGCAAGTGAATATTCTCGTTTGTTCAAATCATGGTCCCCGGGGGTAGGGTAGGGCCACAGTAGTGGGATCAAGTTTTACATAGGAATAAGTAGAGAAAATCTTTAAACTTTCTTCTCAAAAACTTTGACGCCAGGAAAGCTCAAATTAAAATTGAAGCATCTTCAGGTAGTGTAGATTTTAGTTTGTTCATATCATGATCCCCGGGGGCAGGGTTGGGCCACATTAGGGGGGTCAAGTTTTACATAGGAATATATAGAGAAAATCTTTAAACTTTCTTCTCAAAAACTATGACGCCAGGAAAGCTCAAATTCAAATGAAAGCATCCTCAGGTAGTGTAGATTTTAGTTTGTAGAAATCATGGTCCCCGGGGGTAGGGTACGGCCACATTAGGGTGATCAAGTTTTACATAGGAATATATAGAGAAAATCTTAAAACTTTCTTCTCAAAAACTATGACGCCAGGAAAGCTGACATTAAAATGGAAGCATTTTCAGGTAGTGTAGATTTTAGTTTTTTAAAATCATGGTCCCCGGGGGTAGGGTTGGGACACAGAAGGGGGATCAAGTTTTACATAGGAATATATAGAGAAAATCTTTAAACTTTCTTCTCAAAAACTATGACGCCAGGAAAGCTCAAAATAAAATCGAAGCATCCTCAGGAAGATGATATTCTTGTTTGTTCAAATCATGGTCCCCGGGGGTAGGGTTGGGCCACAGTAGGGGAATCAAGTTTTACATAGGAACATATAGAGAAAATCTTTAAACTTTCTTCTCAAAAACTATGACGCCAGGAAAGCTCAAATTAAAATGGAAGCATCCTCTGGAAGTGAATATTCTAGTTTATTTAAATCATGGTCCCCAGGGGTAGGGTAGGACCACAGTAGGGGGATCAAGTTTTACAAAGGAATATATAGAGAAAATCTTTAAACTTTCTTCTCAAAAATTATGACGCCAGGAAAGCTGACATTAAAATGGAAGCATATTCAGGTTGTGTAGATTTTTGTTTGTTCAAATCATGGTCCCCGGGGTTAGGGTTGGGCCACAGTATGGGGATCAAGTTTTACATAGGAATATATAGAGAAAATCTTTAAACTTTCTTCTCAAAAACTATGACGCCACGAAAGCTCAAATTAAAATCGAAGCATCATCAGGTAGTGTAAATTTTAGTTTGTTCAAATCATGGTCCCCGGGGGTAGGGTAGGGCCACAGTAGGGGGATCAAGTTTTACATAGGAACATATAGAGAAAATCTTTAAACTTTCTTCTCAAAAACTATGACGCCAGGAAAGCTCAAATTAAAATGGAAGCATCCTCAGGTAGTGTAGATTTTAGATTGTTCAAATCATGGTCCCCGGGGTTAGGGTTGGGCCACAGTAGGGAGATCAAGTTTTACACAGGAATATATAGAGAAAATCTTTAAACTTTCTTCTCAAAAACTATGACGCCAGGAAAGCTCAAATTAAAATGGAAGCAGCATCAACAGTTAGTGTAGATTTTAGTTTGTTCAAATCATAGTCCCCGGGGGCAGGGTAGGGCCACAGTAGGGGGATCAAGTTTCACATAGGAATATGTAGAGAAAATCTTTAAACTTTCTTCTCAAAAACTATGACGCCAGGAAAGCTCAAATTAAAATGGAAGCATCAACAGGTAGTGTAGATTTTAGTTTGTTCAAATCATAGTCCCCGGGGGCAGGGTAGGGCCACAGTAGGGGGATCAAGTTTTACATAGGAATATATAGAGAAAATCTTTAAACTTTCTTCTAAAAAACTAACACACCAGGAAAGCTCAAATTAAAATGGAAGCATCCTCAGGAAGTGTAGATTTTAGCTTGATGAAATCATGGTCCCCGGGGTAGGGTAGGACCGCAGTAGGGGGATCAAGTTTTACACAGGAATATATATAGAAAATCTTTAAACTTTCTTCTCAAAAACTATGACGCCAGGAAAGCTCAAATTAAAATGGAAGCAGCATCAACAGGTAGTGTAGATTTTAGTTTGTTCAAATCATAGTCCCCGGGGGCAGGGTAGGGCCACAGTAGGGGGATCAAGTTTTACATAGGAATATGTAGAGAAAATCTCTAAACTTTCTTCTCAAAAACTATGACGCCAGGAAAGCTCAAATTCAAATGAAAGCATCTTCAGGTAGTGTAGATTTTAGTTTGTAGAAATCATGGTCCCCGGGGGTAGGGTAGGGCCACCTTAGGGGGATCAAGTTTTACATAGGAATATATAGAGAAAATCTTTAAACTTTCTTCTCAAAAACTATGACGCCAGGAAAGCTCAAATTAAAATGGAAGCATCCTCAGCAAGTGAGTATTCTTGTTTGTACAAATCATGGTCCCCGGGGTAGGGTAGGACCACAGTAGGGGAATCAAGTTTTACATAGGTATATAGAGAGAAAATCTTTAAACTTTCTTCTCAAAAACTATGACGCCAGGAAAGCTCAAATTAAAATGGAAGCATATTCAGGTAGTGTAGATTTTAGTTTTTTAAAATCATGGTCCCCGGGGGTAGGGTTGGGCCACAGTAGGGGGATCAAGTTTTACATAGGAATATATAGAGAAAATCTTTAAACTTTCTTCTCAAAAACTATGACGCCAGGAAAGCTTAAATTAAAATCGAAGCATCCTCAGGAAGATAATATTCTTGTTTGTTCAAATCATGGTCCCCGGGGGTAGGGTTGGGCCACAGTAGGGGAATCAAGTTTTACATAGGAACATATAGAGAAAATCTTTAAACTTTCTTCTCAAAAACTATGACGCCAGGAAAGCTCAAATTAAAATGGAAGCATCCTCAGGAAGTGAATATTCTAGTTTATTTAAATCATGGTCCCCGGGGGTAGGGTAGGACCACAGTAGGGGGATCAAGTTTTACATAGGAATATATAGAGAAAATATTTAAACTTTCTTCTCAAAAACTATGACGCCACGAAAGCTCACATAAATATGGAAGCATCCTCAGGTAGTGTAGATTTTAGTTTGTGCAAATCATGGTCCCCGGGGGTTAGGTAGGGCCACAGTAGGGGTATCAAGTTTTACATAGGAATATATAGAGAAAATCTTTAAACTTTCTTCTCAAAAACTATGATGCCAGGAAAGCTCAAATTAAAATGGAAGCATCCTCAGGTAGTGTTGATTTTAGTTTGTTCAAATCATGGTCCCCGGGGATAGGGTTGGGCCACAGAAGGGGGATCAAGTTTTACATAGGAATATATAGAGAAAATCTTTAAACTTTCTTCTCAAAAACTATGACGCCAGGAAAGCTCAAATTAAAATAGAAGCATCCTCAGGTTGTGTAGATTTTAGCTTGTTGAAATCATGGTCCCCGAGGGTAGGGTAGGGCCGCAGTAGGGGGATCAAGTTTTACATAGGAATATATAGAGAAAATCTTTAAACTTTCTTCTCAAAAACTATCACGCCAGGAAAGCTCAAATGAAAATGGAAGCATATTCAGGTAGTGTAGATTTTAGTTTTTTAAAATCATGGTCCCCGGGGGTAGGGTTGGGCCACAGTAGGGGGATCAAGTTTTACATAGGAATATGTAGAGAAAATCTTTAAACTTTCTTCTCAAAAACTATGACGCCAGGAAAGCTCAAATTAATATCGAAGCATCCTCAGGAAGATAATATTCTTGTTTGTTCAAATCATGGTCCCCGGGGGTAGGGTTGGGCCACAGTAGGGGAATCAAGTTTTACATAGGAACATATAGAGAAAATCTTTAAACTTTCTTCTCAAAAACTATGACGCCAGGAAAGCTCAAATTAGAATGGAAGCATCCTATGGAAGTGAATATTCTAGTTTATTTAAATCATGGTCCCCGGGGGTTAGGTAGGGCCACAGTAGGGGGATCAAGTTTTACATAGGAATATATAGAGAAAATCTTTAAACTTTCTTCTCAAAAACTATGACGCGACGAAAACTCACATAAAAATGGAAGCATCCTCAGGTAGTATAGATTTTCGTTTGTTCAAATCATGGTCCCCGGGGGTAGGGTAGGGCCACAGTAGGGGGATCAAGTTTTACATAGGAATATATAGAGAAAATCTTTAAACTTTCTTCTCAAAAACTATGATGCCAGGAAAGCTCAAATTAAAATGGAAGCATCCTCAGGTAGTGTAGATTTTAGTTTGTTCAAATCATGGTCCCCGGGGATAGGGCTGGGCCACAGTAGGGGAATCAAGTTTTACATAGGAATATATAGAGAAAATATTTAAACTTTCTTCTAAAAAACTATGACGCCAGGAAAGCTCAAATTAAAATGGAAGCATCCTCAGGTTGTGTAGATTTTAGTTTGTTCAAACCATGGTCCCCAGGGGTAGGGTTGGTCCAAAGTAGGGGGATCAAGTTTTACATAGGAACATATAAAGTAAATATTTAAACTTTCTTCTCAAAAACTATGACGCCAGAAAAGCTCAAATTAAAATGGAAGCATCCTCAGGTAGTGTAGATTTTAGTTGGTTCAAATCATGGTCCCCGGGGGTAGGGTTGGGCCACAGTAGGGGGATCAAGTTTTACATAGGAATATATAGAGAAAATCTTTAAACTTTCTTCTCAAAAACTATGACGCCAGGAAAGCTCAAATTTTAATCGAAGCATCCTCAGGAAGATAATATTCTTGTTTGTTCAAATCATGGTCCCCGGGGGTAGGGTTGGGCCACAGTAGGGGAATCAAGTTTTACATAGGAATATATAGAGAAAATCTTTAAACTTTCTTCTCAAAAACTATGACGCCAGGAAAGCTCAAATTAAAATGGAAGCATCCTCAGAAAGTGAATAATCTAGCTTATTTAAATCATGGTCCCCGGGGGTAGGGTAGGACCACAGTAGGGGTATCAAGTTTTACATAGGAATATATAGAGAAAATCTTTAAACTTTCTTCTCAAAAACTATGATGCCAGGAAAGCTCAAATTAAAATGGAAGCATCCTCAGGTAGTGTAGATTTTAGTTTGTTCAAATCATGGTCCCCGGGGATAGGGTTGTGCCACAGTAGGGGGATCAAGTTTTACATAGGAATATATAGAGAAAATCTTTAAACTTTCTTCTCAAAAACTATGACGCCAGGAAAGCTCAAATTAAAATGGAAGCATCCTCAGGTTGTGTAGATTTTAGCTTGTTGAAATCATGGTCCCCGAGGGTAGGGTAGGGCCGCAGTAGGGGGATCAAGTTTTACACAGGAATATATAGTGAAAATCTTTAAATTTTCTTCTCAAAAACTATCACGCCAGGAAAGCTCAAATGAAAATGGAAGCATCATCAGGTAGTGTATATTTTAGTTTGTTCAAATCATGGTCCCCGGGGGTAGGGTAGGGCCACAGTAGGGGGATCAAGTTTTACATAGGAACATATAGAGAACATCTTTAAACTTTCTTCTCAAAAACTATGACGCCAGGAAAGCTCAAATTGAAATGGAAGCATCCTCAGGTAGTGTAGATTTTAGTTTGTTCAAATCACGGTCCCCGGGGATAGGGTTGGGCCACAGTAGGGGAATCAAGTTTAACATAGGAATATATAGAGTAAATCTTTAAACTTTCTTCTCAAAAACTATGACGCCAGGAAAGCTCAAATTAAAATGGAAGCATCCTCAGGTTGTGTAGATTTTAGTTGGTTCAAATCATGGTCCCCGGGGGTAGGGTTGGGCCACAGTAGGGGGATCAAGTTTTACATAGGAATATATAGAGAAAATCTTTAAACTTTCTTCTCAAAAACTATGACGCCAGGAAAGCTCAAATTTTAATCGAAGCATCCTCAGGAAGATAATATTCTTGTTTGTTCAAATCATGGTCCCCGGGGGTAGGGTTGGGCCACAGTAGGGGAATCAAGTTTTACATAGGAACATATAGAGAAAATCTTTAAACTTTCTTCTCAAAAACTATGACGCCAGGAAAGCTCAAATTAAAATGGAAGCATCCTCAGAAAGTGAATAATCTAGCTTATTTAAATCATGGTCCCCGGGGTAGAGTAGGACCACAGTAGGGGTATCAAGTTTTACATAGGAATATATAGAGAAAATCTTTAAACTTTCTTCTCAAAAACTATGATGCCAGGAAAGCTCAAATTAAAATGGAAGCATCCTCAGGTAGTGTAGATTTTTGTTTGTTCAAATCATGGTCCCCGGGGATAGGGTTGTGCCACAGTAGGGGGATCAAGTTTTACATAGGAATATATAGAGAAAATCTTTAAACTTTCTTCTAAAAAACTATGACGCCAGGAAAGCTCAAATTAAAATGGAAGCATCCTCAGGTTGTGTAGATTTTAGCTTGTTGAAATCATGGTCCCCGAGGGTAGGGTAGGGCCGCAGTAGGGGGATCAAGTTTTACACAGGAATATATAGAGAAAATCTTTAAATTTTCTTCTCAAAAACTATCACGCCAGGAAAGCTCAAATTAAAATGGAAGCATCCTCAGGTTGTGTAGATTTTAGTTTGTTCAAACCATGGTCCCCAGGGGTAGGGTTGGTCCAAAGTAGGGGGATCAAGTTTTACATAGGAACATATAAAGTAAATCTTTAAACTTTCTTCTCAAAAACTATGACGCCAGAAAAGCTCAAATTAAAATGGAAGCATCCTCAGGTAGTGTAGATTTTAGTTGGTTCAAATCATGGTCCCCGGGGGTAGGGTTGGGCCACAGTAGGGGGATCAAGTTTTACATAGGAATATATAGAGAAAATCTTTAAACTTTCTTCTCAAAAACTATGACGCCAGGAAAGCTCAAATTTAAATCGAAGCATCCTCAGGAAGATAATATTCTTGTTTGTTCAAATCATGGTCCCCGGGGGTAGGGTTGGGCCACAGTAGGGGAATCAAATTTTACATAGGAACATATAGAGAAAATCTTTAAACTTTCTTCTCAAAAACTATGACGCCAGGAAAGCTCAAATTAAAATGGAAGCATCCTCAGAAAGTGAATAATCTAGTTTATTTAAATCATGGTCCCCGGGGCTAGGGTTGGGCCACAGTAGGGGGGTCAAGTTTTACATTGGAATATATAGAGAAAATCTTTAAACTTTCTTCTCAAAAACTATGACGCCAGGAAAGCTCAAATTCAAATGAAAGCATCTTCAGGTAGTGTAGATTTTAGTTTGTAGAAATCATGGTCCCCGGGGGTAGGGTAGGGCCACAGTAAGGGGATCAAGTTTTACATAGGAATATATAGAGAAAATCTTTAAACTTTCTTCTCAAAACTATGACGCCAGGAAAGCTCAAATGAAAATGGAAGCATCCTCAGCAAGTGAATATTCTTGTTTGTTCAAATCATGGTCCCCGGGGGTAGGGTAGGGCCACAGTAGTGGGATCAAGTTTTACATAGGAATATGTAGAGAAAATCTTTAAACTTTCTTCTCAAAAACTTTGACGCCAGGAAAGCTCAAATTAAAATTGAAGCATCTTCAGGTAGTGTAGATTTTAGTTTGTTCATATCATGATCCCCGGGGGTAGGGTTGGGCCACATTAGGGGGGTCAAGTTTTGCTTAGGAATATATAGAGAAAATCTTTAAACTTTCTTCTCAAAAACTATGACGCCAGGAAAGCTCAAATAAAAATGGAAGCATCCACAGGTTGTGTAGATTTTAGCTTGTTGAAATCATGGTCCCCGAGGGTAGGGTAGGGCCGCAGTAGGGGGATCAAGTTTTACATAGGAATATATAGAGAAAATCTTTAAATTTTCTTCTCAAAAACTATCACGCCAGGAAAGCTCAAATGAAAATGGAAGCATCATCAGGTACTGTATATTTTAGTTTGTTCAAATCATGGTCCCCGGGGGTAGGGTAGGGCCACAGTAGGGGGATCAAGTTTTACATAGGAACATATAGAGAAAATCTTTAAACTTTCTTCTCAAAAACTATGACGCCAGGAAAGCTCAAATTGAAATGGAAGCATCCTCAGGTAGTGTAGATTCTTGTTTGTTCAAATCATGGTCCCCGGGGGTAGGGTTGGGCCACAGTAGGGGAATCAAGTTTTACATAGGAACATATAGAGAAAATCTTTAAACTTTCTTCTCAAAAACTATGACGCCAGGAAAGCTCAAATTAAAATGGAAGCATCCTTAGGAAGAGAATATTCTTGTTTGTTCAAATCATGGTCCCCGGCGGTAGGGTAGAACCACAGTAGGGGGATCAAGTTTTACATAGGGATATATAGAGAAAATCTTTAAACTTTCTTCTCAAAAACTATGACGCGACGAAAACTCACATAAAAATGGAAGCATCCTCAGGTAGTGTAGATTTTAGTTTGTTCAAATCATGGTCCCCGGGGGTAGGGTAGGGCCACAGTAGGGGGATCAAGTTTTACATAGGAATATATAGAGAAAATCTTTAAACTTTCTTCTCAAAAACTATGATGCCAGGAAAGCTCAAATTAAAATGGAAGCATCCTCAGGTAGTGTAGATTTTAGTTTGTTCAAATCACGGACCCCGGGGATAGGGTTGGGCCACAGTAGGGGAATCAAGTTTAACATAGGAATATATAGAGATAATCTTTAAACTTTCTTCTCAAAAACTATGACGCCAGGAAAGCTCAAATTAAAATGGAAGCATCCTCAGGTAGTGTAGATTTTAGTTTGTAGAAATCATGGTCCCCGGGGGTAGGGTACGGCCACATTAGGGTGATCAAGTTTTACATAGGAATATATAGAGAAAATCTTTAAACTTTCTTCTCAAAAACTATGACGCCAGGAAAGCTCAAATTAAAATGGAAGCATCCTCAGGTAGTGTAGATTTTAGATTGTTCAAATCATGGTCCCCGGGGTTAGGGTTGGGCCACAGTAGGGAGATCAAGTTTTACAAAGGAATATATAGAGAAAATCTTTAAACTTTCTTCTCAAAAATTATGACGGCAGGAAAGCTGACATTAAAATGGAAGCATATTCAGGTTGTGTAGATTTTTGTTTGTTCAAATCATGGTCCCCGGGGTTAGGGTTGGGCCACAGTATGGGGATCAAGTTTTACATAGGAATATATAGAGAAAATCTTTAAACTTTCTTCTCAAAAACTATGACGCCACGAAAGCTCAAATTAAAATGGAAGCATCATCAGGTAGTGTAGATTTTGGTTTGTTCAAATCATGGTCCCCGGGGGTAGGGTAGGGCCACAGTAGGGGGATCAAGTTTTACATAGGAACATATAGAGAAAATCTTTAAACTTTCTTCTCAAAAACTATGACGCCAGGAAAGCTCAAATAAAAATGGAAGCATCCTCAGGTAGTGTAGATTTTAGATTGTTCAAATCATGGTCCCCGGGGTTAGGGTTGGGCCACAGTAGGGAGATCAAGTTTTACACAGGAATATATAGAGAAAATCTTTAAACTTTCTTCTCAAAAACTATGACGCCAGGAAAGCTCAAATTAAAATGGAAGCAGCATCAACAGTTAGTGTAGATTTTAGTTTGTTCAAATCATAGTCCCCGGGGGCAGGGTAGGGCCACAGTAGGGGGATCAAGTTTCACATAGGAATATGTAGAGAAAATCTTTAAACTTTCTTCTCAAAAACTATGACGCCAGGAAAGCTCAAATTAAAATGGAAGCAGCATCAACAGGTAGTGTAGATTTTAGTTTGTTCAAATCATAGTCCCCGGGGGCAGGGTAGGGACACAGTAGGGGGATCAAGTTTTACATAGGAATATGTAGAGAAAATCTTTAAACTTTCTTCTAAAAAACTAAGACACCAGGAAAGCTCAAATTAAAATGGAAGCATCCTCAGGGAGTGTAGATTTTAGCTTGATGAAATCATGGTCCCCGGGGTAGGGAAGGACCGCAGTAGGGGGATCAAGTTTTACACAGGAATATATATAGAAAATCTTTAAACTTTCTTCTCAAAAACTATGACGCCAGGAAAGCTCAAATTAAAATGGAAGCAGCATCAACAGGTAGTGTAGATTTTAGTTTGTTCAAATCATAGTCTCCGGGGGCAGGGTAGGGCCACAGTAGGGGGATCAAGTTTTACATAGGAATATGTAGAGAAAATCTTTAAACTTTCTTCTCAAAAACTATGACGCCAGGAAAGCTCAAATTAAAATGGAAGCATCCTCAGGAAGTGAATATTCTTGTTTGTTCAACTCATGGTCCCCGGGGGTAGGGTAGGGCCACAGTAGGGGGATCAAGTTTTACATAGGAATATATAGAGAAAATCTTTAAACTTTCTTCTTAAAAACTATGATGCCAGGAAAGCTCAAATTAAAATGGAAGCATCCTCAGGTAGTGTAGATTTTAGATTGTTCAAATCATGGTCCCCGGGGATAGGGTTGGGCCACAGTTTGGGGATCAAGTTTTACAAAGGAATATATAGAGAAAATCTTTAAACTTTCTGCTTGAAAACTATGACGCCAGGAAATCTTTAAACTTTTTTTCTCAAAAACTATGACGCCAGGAAAGCTCAAATTAAAATGGAAGCATCCTCAGGAAGTTAATATTCTTGTTTGTTCAAATCATGGTCCCCGGGGGTAGGCTTGGGCCACAGTAGGGGGATCAAGTTTTACATAGGAATATGTAGAGAAAATCTTTAAACTTTCTTCTCAAAAACTAAGACACCAGGAAAGCTCAAATTAAAATGGAAGCATCCTCAGGGAGTGTAGATTTTAGCTTGATGAAATCATGGTCCCCGGGGTAGGGTAGGGCCGCAGTAGGGGGATCAAGTTTTACACAGGAATATATAGAGAAAATCTTTAAACGTTCTTCTCAAAAACTATGACGCCAGGAAAGCTCAAATTAAAATGGAAGCAGCATCAACAGGTAGTGTAGATTTTAGTTTGTGCAAATCATAGTCCACGGGGGCAGGGTAGGGCCACAGTAGGGGGATCAAGTTTTACATAGGAATATGTAGAGAAAATCTTTAAACTTTCTTCTCAAAAACTATGACGCCAGGAAAGCTCAAATTAAAATTGAAGCATCTTCAGGTAGTGTAGATTTTAGTTTGTTCATATCATGGTCCCCGGGGCTAGGGTTGGGCCACAGTAGGGGGATCAAGTTTTACATAGGAATATATAGAGAAAATCTTTAAACTTTCTTCTCAAAAACTATGACGCCAGGAAAGCTCAAATTCAAATGAAAGCATCTTCAGGTAGTGTAGATTTTAGTTTGTAGAAATCATGGTCCCCGGGGGTAGGGTAGGGCCACAGTAAGGGGATCAATTTTTACATAGGAATATATAGAGAATATCTTTAAACTTTCTTCTCAAAAACAATGACGCCAGGAAAGCTCAAATGAAAATGGAAGCATCCTCAGGAAGTGAATATTCTTGTTTGTTCAAATCATGGTCCCCGGGGGTAGGGTAGGGCCACAGTAGGGGGATCAAGTTTTACATAGGAATATGTAGAGAAAATCTTTAAACTTTCTTCTAAAAAACTATGACGCAAGGAAAGCTCAAATTAAAATTGAAGCATCTTCAGGTAGTGTAGATTTTAGTTTGTAGAAATCATGGTCCCCGGGGGTAGGGTAGGGCCACATTAGGGGGGTCAAGTTTTACATAGGAATATATAGAGAAAATCTTTAAACTTTCTTCTCAAAAACTATGACGCCAGGAAAGCTCAAATTCAAATGAAAGCATCCTCAGGTAGTGTAGATTTTAGTTTGTTCAAATCATGGTCCCCGGGATTAGGGTTGGGCCACAGTAGGGAGATCAAGTTTTACATAGGAATATGTAGAGAAAATCTTTAAACTTTCTTCTCAAAAACTATGACGCCAGGAAAGCTGACATTAAAATGGAAGCATTTTCAGGTAGTGTAGATTTTAGTTTTTTAAAATCATGGTCCCCGGGGGTAGGGTTGGGCCACAGTAGGGGGATCAAGTTTTACATAGGAATATATAGAGAAAATCTTTAAACTTTCTTCTCAAAAACTATGACGCCAGGAAAGCTCAAATTAAAATCGAAGCATCCTCAGGAAGATAATATTCTTGTTTGTTCAAATCATGGTCCCCGGGGGTAGGGTTGGGCCACAGTAGGGGAATCAAGTTTTACATAGGAACATATAGAGAAAATCTTTAAACTTTCTTCTCAAAAACTATGACGCCAGGAAAGCTCAAATTAAAATGGAAGCATCCTCAGAAAGTGAATAATCTAGTTTATTTAAATCATGCTCCCCGGGGGTAGGGTAGGACCACAGTAGGGGGATCAAGTTTTACAAAGGAATATATAGAGAAAATCTTTAAACTTTCTTCTCAAAAATTATGACGCCAGGAAAGCTGACATTAAAATGGAAGCATATTCAGGTAGTGTAGATTTTAGTTTGTTCAAATCATGGTCCCCGGGATTAGGGTTTGGCCACAGTATGGGGATCAAGTTTTACATAGGAATATGTAGAGAAAATCTTTAAACTTTCTTCTCAAAAACTATGACGCCACGAAAGCTCAAATTAAAATGGAAGCATCATCAGGTAGTGTAGATTTTAGTTTGTTCAAATCATGGTCCCCGGGGTTAGGGTTGGGCCACAGTAGGGAGATCAAGTTTTACACAGGAATATATAGAGAAAATCTTTAAACTTTCTTCTCAAAAACTAAGACACCAGGAAAGCTCAAATTAAAATGGAAGCATCCTCAGGGAGTGTAGATTTTAGCTTGATGAAATCATGGTCCCCGGGGTAGGGTAGGGCCGCAGTAGGGGGATCAAGTTTTACACAGGAATATATAGAGAAAATCTTTAAACTTTCTTCTCAAAAACTATGACGCCAGGAAAGCTCAAATTAAAATGGAAGCAGCATCAACAGGTAGTGTAGATTTTAGTTTGTGCAAATCATAGTCTACGGGGGCAGGGTAGGGCCACAGTAGGGGGATCAAGTTTTACATAGGAATATGTAGAGAAAATCTTTAAACTTTCTTCTCAAAAACTATGACGCCAGGAAAGCTCAAATTAAAATGGAAGCATCCTCAGGTAGTGTAGATTTTAGTTTCTTCAAATCATGGTTCCCGGGGGTAGGGTTGGGCCACAGTAGGGGGATCAAGTTTTACATAGGAATATATAGAGAAAATCTTTAAACTTTCTTCTCAAAAACTATGACGCCAGGAAAGCTCAAATTAAAATGGAAGCAGCATCATCAGGTAGTGTAGATTTTAGTTTGTTCAAATCATAGTCCCCGGGGGCAGGGTAGGGCCACAGTAGGGGGATCAAGTTTTACATAGGAATATGTAGAGAAAATCTTTAAACTTTATTCTCAAAAACTAAGACACCAGGAAAGCTCAAATTAAAATGGAAGCATTCTTAGGGAGTGTAGATTTTAGCTTGATGAAATCATGGTCCCCGGGGTAGGGTAGGGCCGCAGTAGGGAGATCAAGTTTTACACAGGAATATAAAGAGAAAATCTTTAAACTTTCTTCTCAAAAACTATGACGCCAGGAAAGCTCAAATTAAAATGGAAGCAGCATCAAAAGGTAGTGTAGATTTTAGTTGTTCAAATCATAGTCCCCGGGGGCAGGGTAAGGCCACAGTAGGGGGATCAAGTTTTACATAGGAATATGTAGAGAAAATCTTTAAACTTTCTTCTCAAAAACTATGACGCCAGGAAAGCTCAAATTAAAATGGAAGCATCCTCAGGTAGTGTAGATTTTGAGTTTTTCAAATCATGGTTCCCGGGGGTATGTTTGGGCCACAGTAGGGGGATCAAGTTTTACATAGGAATATATAGAGAAAATCTTTAAACTTTCTTCTCAAAAACTATGACGCCAGGAAAGCTCAAATTAAAATGGAAGCATCCTCAGGAAGTGAATATTCTTGTTTGTTCAACTCATGGCCCCCAGGGGTAGGGTAGGGCCACAGTAGGGGGATCATGTTTTACACAGGAATATGTAGAGAAAATCTTTAAACTTTCTTCTCAAAAACTATGACGCCAGGAAAGATCAAATTAAAATGGAAGCATCATCAGGGAGTGTAGATTTTAGTTTGTTCAAATCATGGTTCCCGGGAGAAGGGTTGGGCCACAGTAGGGGGATCAAGTTTTACATAGGAATATATAGAGAAAATCTTTAAACTTTCTTCTCAAAAACTATGACGCCAGGAAAGCTCAAATTAAAATGGAAGCATCAACAGGTAGTGTAGATTTTAGTTTGTTCAAATCATAGTCCCCGGGGGCAGGGTAGGGCCACAGTAGGGGGATCAAGTTTTACATAGGAATATGTAGAGAAAATCTTTAAACTTTCTTCTCAAAAACTAAGACACCAGGAAAGCTCAAATTAAAATGGAAGCATCCTCAGGGAGTGTAGATTTTAGCTTGATGAAATCATGGTCCCCGGGGTAGGGTAGGACCGCAGTAGGGGGATCAAGTTTTACACAGGAATATATATAGAAAATCTTTAAACTTTCTTCTCAAAAACTATGACGCCACGAAAGCTCAAATTAAAATGGAAGCATCATCAGGTAGTGTAGATTTTAGTTTGTTCAAATCATGGTCCCCGGGGTTAGGGTTGGGCCACAGTAGGGAGATCAAGTTTTACACAGGAATATATAGAGAAAATCTTTAAACTTTCTTCTCAAAAACTAAGACACCAGGAAAGCTCAAATTAAAATGGAAGCATCCTCAGGGAGTGTAGATTTTAGCTTAATGAAATCATGGTCCCCGGGGTAGGGTAGGGCCGCAGTAGGGGGATCAAGTTTTACACAGGAATATATAGAGAAAATCTTTAAACTTTCTTCTCAAAAACTATGACGCCAGGAAAGCTCAAATTAAAATGGAAGCAGCATCAACAGGTAGTGTAGATTTTAGTTTGTGCAAATCATAGTCTACGGGGGCAGGGTAGGGCCACAGTAGGGGGATCACGTTTTACATAGGAATATGTAGAGAAAATCTTTAAACTTTCTTCTCAAAAACTATGACGCCAGGAAAGCTCAAATTAAAATGGAAGCATCCTCAGGTAGTGTAGATTTTAGTTTCTTCAAATCATGGTTCCCGGGGGTATGGTTGGGCCACAGTAGGGGGATCAAGTTTTACATAGGAATATATAGAGAAAATCTTTAAACTTTCTTCTCAAAAACTATGACGCCAGGAAAGCTCAAATTAAAATGGAAGCATCATCAGGAAGTGAATATTCTTGTTTGTTCAACTCATGGTCCCCGGGGGTAGGGTAGGGCCACAGTAGGGGGATCATGTTTTACACAGGAATATGTAGAGAAAATCTTTAAACTTTCTTCTCAAAAACTATGACGCCAGGAAAGCTCAAATTAAAATGGAAGCAGCATCAACAGGTACTGTAGATTTTAGTTGTTTAAATCATAGTCCCCGGGGGCAGGGTAAGGCCACAGTAGGGGGATCAAGTTTTACATAGGAATATGTAGAGAAAATCTTTAAACTTTCTTCTCAAAAACTATGACGCCAGGAAAGCTCAAATTAAAATGGAAGCATCCTCAGGTAGTGTAGATTTTGAGTTTTTCAAATCATGGTTCCCGGGGGTATGTTTGGGCCACAGTAGGGGGATCAAGTTTTACATAGGAATATATAGAGAAAATCTTTAAACTTTCTTCTCAAAAACTATGACGCCAGGAAATCTCAAATTAAAATGGAAGCATCCTCAGGAAGTGAATATTCTTGTTTGTTCAACTCATGGCCCCCGGGGGTAGGGTAGGGCCACAGTAGGGGGATCATGTTTTACACAGGAATATGTAGAGAAAATCTTTAAACTTTCTTCTCAAAAACTATGACGCCAGGAAAGCTCAAATTAAAATGGAAGCATCCTCAGGTAGTGTAGATTTTGAGTTTTTCAAATCATGGTTCCCGGGGGTATGTTTGGGCCACAGTAGGGGGATCAAGTTTTACATAGGAATATATAGAGAAAATCTTTAAACTTTCTTCTCAAAAACTATGACGCCAGGAAAGCTCAAATTAAAATGGAAGCATCCTCAGGAAGTGTAGATTTTAGCTTGATGAAATCATGGTCCCCGGGGTAGGGTAGGACCGCAGTAGGGGGATCCAGTTTTACAAAGGAATATATATAGAAAATCTTTAAACTTTCTTCTCAAAAACTATGACGCCACGAAAGCTCAAATTAAAATGGAAGCATCATCAGGTAGTGTAGATTTTAGTTTGTTCAAATCATGGTCCCCGCGGTTAGGGTTGGGCCACAGTAGGGAGATCAAGTTTTACACAGGAATATATAGAGAAAATCTTTAAACTTTCTTCTCAAAAACTAAGACACCAGGAAAGCTCAAATTAAAATGGAAGCATCCTCAGGGAGTGTAGATTTTAGCTTGATGAAATCATGGTCCCCGGGGTAGGGTAGGGCCGCAGTAGGGGGATCAAGTTTTACACAGGAATATATAGAGAAAATCTTTAAACTTTCTTCTCAAAAACTATGACGCCAGGAAAGCTCAAATTAAAATGGAAGCAGCATCAACAGGTAGTGTAGATTTTAGTTTGTGCAAATCATAGTCTACGGGGGCAGGGTAGGGCCACAGTAGGGGGATCAAGTTTTACATAGGAATATGTAGAGAAAATCTTTAAACTTTCTTCTCAAAAACTATGACGCCAGCAAAGCTCAAATTAAAATGGAAGCATCCTCAGGTAGTGTAGATTTTAGTTTCCTCAAATCATGGTTCCCGGGGGTATGGTTGGGCCACAGTAGGGGGATCAAGTTTTACATAGGAATATATAGAGAAAATCTTTAAACTTTCTTCTCAAAAACTATGACGCCAGGAAAGCTCAAATTAAAATGGAAGCATCCTCAGGAAGTGAATATTCTTGTTTGTTCAACTCATGGTCCCCGGGGGTAGGGTAGGGCCACAGTAGGGGGATCATGTTTTACACAGGAATATGTAGAGAAAATCTTTAAACTTTCTTCTCAAAAACTATGACGCCAGGAAAGCTCAAATTAAAATGGAAGCATCCTCAGGTAGTGTAGATTTTGAGTTTTTCAAATCATGGTTCCCGGGGGTATGTTTGGGCCACAGTAGGGGGATCAAGTTTTACACAGGAATATATATAGAAAATCTTTAAACTTTCTTCTCAAAAACTATGACGCCACGAAAGCTCAAATTAAAATGGAAGCATCATCAGGTAGTGTAGATTTTAGTTTGTTCAAATCATGGTCCCCGGGGTTAGGGTTGGGCCACAGTAGGGAGATCAAGTTTTACACAGGAATATATAGAGAAAATCTTTAAACTTTCTTCTCAAAAACTATGACGCCACGAAAGCTCAAATTAAAATGGAAGCATCATCAGGGAGTGTAGATTTTAGTTTGTTCAAATCATGGTTCCCGGGAGAAGGGTTGGGCCACAGTAGGGGGATCAAGTTTTACATAGGAATATATAGAGAAAATCTTTAAACTTTCTTCTCAAAAACTATGACGCCAGGAAAGCTCAAATTAAAATGGAAGCATCAACAGGTAGTGTAGATTTTAGTTTGTTCAACTCATAGTCCCCGGGGGCAGGGTAGGGCCACAGTAGGGGGATCAAGTTTTACATAGGAATATATAGAGAAAATCTTTAAACTTTCTTCTTAAAAACTATGATGCCAGGAAAGCTCAAATTAAAATGGAAGCATCCTCAGGTAGTGTAGATTTTAGTTTGTTCAAATCATGGTCCCCGGGGATAGGGTTGGGCCACAGTAAGGGGATCTAGTTTTACATAGGAATATATAGAGAAAATCTTTAAACTTTCTTCTTGAAAACTATGACGCAAGGAAATCTTTAAACTTTTTTCTCAAAAACTATGACGCCAGGAAAGCTCAAATTAAAATGGAAGCATCCTCAGGAAGTTAATATTCTTGTTTGTTCAAATCATGGTCCCCGGGGGTAGGCTTGGGCCACAGTAGGGGGATCAAGTTTTACATAGGAATATGTAGAGAAAATCTTTAAACTTTCTTCTCAAAAACTATGACGCCAGGAAAGCTCAAATTAAAATGGAAGCATCCTCAGGTAGTGTAGATTTTGAGTTTCTTCAAATCATGGTTCCCGGGGGTATGTTTGGGCCACAGTAGGGGGATCAAGTTTTACATAGGAATATATAGAGAAAATCTTTAAACTTTCTTCTCAAAAACTATGACGCCAGGAAAGCTCAAATTAAAATGGAAGCATCCTCAGGAAGTGAATATTCTTGTTTGTTCAACTCATGGCCCCCGGGGGTAGGGTAGGGCCACAGTAGGGGGATCATGTTTTACACAGGAATATGTAGAGAAAATCTTTAAACTTTCTTCTCAAAAACTATGACGGCAGGAAAGCTCAAATTAAAATGGAAGCATCATCAGGGAGTGAAGATTTTAGTTTGTTCAAATCATGGTTCCCGGGAGAAGGGTTTGGCCACAGTAGGGGGATCAAGTTTTACATAGGAATATATAGAGAAAATCTTTAAACTTTCTTCTCAAAAATTATGACGCCAGGAAAGCTGACATTAAAATGGAAGCATATTCAGGTAGTGTAGATTTTTGTTTGTTCAAATCATGGTCCCCGGGGTTAGGGTTGGGCCACAGTATGGGGATCAAGTTTTACACAGGAATATATAGAGAAAATCTTTAAACTTTCTTCTCAAAAACTATGACGCCACGAAACCTCAAATTAAAATGGAAGCATCTTCAGGGAGTGTAGATTTTAGCTTGATGAAATCATGGTCCCCGGGGTAGGGTAGGGCCGCAGTAGGGGGATCAAGTTTTACACAGGAATATATAGAGAAAATCTTTAAACTTTCTTCTCAAAAACTATGACGCCAGGAAAGCTCAAATTAAAATGGAAGCAGCATCAATAGTTAGTGTAGATTTTAGTTTGTTCAAA
The DNA here is from genome assembly GCF_963853765.1 of Magallana gigas. NCBI lineage: Eukaryota > Metazoa > Mollusca > Bivalvia > Ostreida > Ostreidae > Magallana > Magallana gigas. The sequence goes on along the minus strand of NC_088857.1, from coordinate 23,890,634 downwards.
TCATAGTCCCCGGGGGCAGGGTAGGGCCACAGTAGGGGGATCAAGTTTTACATAGGAACATATAGAGTAAATCTTTAAACTTTCTTCTCAAAAACTATGACGCCAGGAAAGCTCAAATTAAAATGGAAGCATCCTCAGGTAGTGTAGATTTTTGTTTGTTCAAATCATGGTCCCCGGGGTTAGGGTTGGGCCACAGTAGGGAGATCAAGTTTTACACAGGAATATATAGAGAAAATCTTTAAACTTTCCTCTCAAAACCTAAGACACCAGGAAAGCTCAAATTAAAATGGAAGCATCCTCAGGGAGTGTAGATTTTAGCTTGATGAAATCATGGTCCCCGGGGTAGGGTAGGGCCGCAGTAGGGGGATCAAGTTTTACACAGGAATATATAGAGAAAATCTTTAAACTTTCTTCTCAAAAACTATGACGCCAGGAAAGCTCAAATTAAAATCGAAGCATCCTTAGGAAGATAATATTTTTGTTTGTTCAAATCATGGTCCCCGGTGTTAGGGTTGGGCCACAGTAGGGGGATCAAGTTTTACATTGGAATATATAGAGAAAATCTTTAAACTTTCTTCTCAAAAACTATGATGCCAGGAAAGCTCAAATTAAAATGGAAGCATCCTCAGGAAGTTAATATTCTTGTTTGTTCAAATCATGGTCCCCGGGGGTAGGGTTGGGCCACAGTAGGGGGATCAAGTTTTTCATAGGAACATATAGAGAAAATCTTTAAATTTTCTTCTGAAAAACTATGACGCCAGGAAAGCTCAAATTAAAATGGAAGCATACTCAGGAAGTGAATATTCTTGTTTGTTCAAATCATGGTCCCCGGGGTTAGGGTAGGGCCACAGTATTGGGATCAAGTTTTACATAGGAATATGTAGAGAAAATCTTTAAACTTTCTTCTCAAAAACTATGACGCCAGGAAAGCTCAAATTAAAATGGAAGCATCTTCAGGAAGTGTAGATTTTAGTTTGTTCATATCATGGTCCCCAGGGGTAGGGTTGGGCCACATTAGGGGGGTCAAGTTTTACATAGGAATATATAGAGAAAATCTTTAAACTTTCTTCTCAAAAACTATGACGCCAGGAAAGCTCAAATTCAAATGAAAGCATCCTCAGGTAGTGTAGATTTTAGTTTGTAGAAATCATGGTCACCGGGGGTAGGTTAGAGCCACAGTAGGGGGATCAAGTTTTACATAGGAATATATAGAGAAAATCTTTAAACTTTCTTCTCAAAAACTATGACGCCAGGAAAGCTCAAATTAAAATGGAAGCATCCTCAGGTAGTGTAGATTTTAGTTTCTTCAAATCATGGTTCCCGGGGGTATGGTTGGGCCACAGTAGGGGGATCAAGTTTTACATAGGAATATATAGAGAAAATCTTTAAACTTTCTTCTCAAAAACTATGACGCCAGGAAAGCTCAAATTAAAATGGAAGCATCCTCAGGAAGATAATATTCTTGTTTGTTCAACTCATGGTCCCCGGGGGTAGGGTAGGGCCACAGTAGGGGGATCATGTTTTACACAGGAATATGTAGAGAAAATCTTTAAACTTTCTTCTCAAAAACTATGACGCCAGGAAAGCTCAAATTAAAATGGAAGCATCATCAGGGAGTGTAGATTTTAGTTTGTTCAAATCATGGTTCCCGGGGGAAGGGTTGGGCCACAGTAGGGGGATCAAGTTTTACATAGGAATATATAGAGAAAATCTTTAAACTTTCTTCTCAAAAACTATGACGCCAGGAAAGCTCAAATTAAAATGGAAGCATCCTCAGGTAGTGTAGATTTTTGTTTGTTCAAATCATGGTCCCCGGGGTTAGGGTTGGGCCACAGTAGGGACATCAAGTTTTACACAGGAATATATAGAGAAAATCTTTAAACTTTCCTCTCAAAACCTAAGACACCAGGAAAGCTCAAATTAAAATGGAAGCATCCTCAGGGAGTGTAGATTTTAGCTTGATGAAATCATGGTCCCCGGGGTAGGGTAGGGCCACAGTAGGGGGATCAAGTTTTACATAGGAATATGTAGAGAAAATCTTTAAACTTTCTTCTCAAAAACTATGACGCCAGGAAAGCTCAAATTAAAATGGAAGCATCATCAGGGAGTGTAGATTTAAGTTTGTTCAAATCATGGTTCCCGGGTGTAGGGTTGGGCCACAGTAGGGGGATCAAGTTTTACATAGGAATATATAGAGAAAATCTTTAAACTTTCTTCTCAAAAACTATGACGCCAGGAAAGCTCAAATTTAAATGGAAACATCCTCAGGTAGTGTAGATTTTTGTTTGTTCAAATCATGGTCCCCGGGGTTAGGGTTGGGCCACAGTAGGGAGATCAAGTTTTACACAGGAATATATAGAGAAAATCTTTAAACTTTCCTCTCAAAACCTAAGACACCAGGAAAGCTCAAATTAAAATGGAAGCATCCTCAGGGAGTGTAGATTTTAGCTTGATGAAATCATGGTCCCCGGGGTAGGGTAGGGCCGCAGTAGGGGGATCAAGTTTTACACAGGAATATATAGAGAAAATCTTTAAACTTTCTTCTCAAAAACTATGACGCCAGGAAAGCTCAAATTAAAATCGAAGCATCCTTAGGAAGATAATATTCTTGTTTGTTCAAATCATGGTCCCCGGGGTTAGGGTTGGGCCACAGTAGGGGGATCAAGTTTTACATTGGAATATATAGAGAAAATCTTTAAACTTTCTTCTCAAAAACTATGACGCCAGGAAAGCTCAAATTAAAATGGAAGCATCCTCAGGAAGTTAATATTCTTGTTTGTTCAAATCATGGTCCCCGGGGGTAGGGTTGGGCCACAGTAGGGGGATCAAGTTTTTCATAGGAACATATAGAGAAAATCTTTAAATTTTCTTCTCAAAAACTATGACGCCAGGAAAGCTCAAATTAAAATGGAATCATACTCAGGAAGTGAATATTCTTGTTTGTTCAAATCATGGTCCCCGGGGTTAGGGTAGGGCCACAGTATTGGGATCAAGTTTTACATAGGAATATGTAGAGAAAATCTTTAAACTTTCTTCTCAAAAACTATGACGCCAGGAAAGCTCAAATTAAAATGGAAGCATCTTCAGGAAGTGTAGATTTTAGTTTGTTCATATCATGGTCCCCAGGGGTAGGGTTGGGCCACATTAGGGGGGTCAAGATTTACATAGGAATATATAGAGAAAATCTTTAAACTTTCTTCTCAAAAACTATGACGCCAGGAAAGCTCAAATTCAAATGAAAGCATCCTCAGGTAGTGTAGATTTTAGTTTGTAGAAATCATTGTCCCCGGGGGTAGGTTAGAGCCACAGTAGGGGGATCAAGTTTTACATAGGAATATATAGAGAAAATCTTTAAACTTTCTTCTCAAAAACTATGACGCCAGGAAAGCTCAAATTAAAAAGGAAGCATCCTCAGCATGTGAATATTCTTGTTTGTACAAATCATGGTCCATGGGGGCAGGGTAGGGCCGAGGTAGGGGGATCAAGTTTTACACAGGAATATATAGAGAAAATCTTTAAACTTTCTTCTCAAATACTATGACGCCAGGAAAGCTCAAATTAAAATGGAAGCATCCTCAGGTAGTGTAGATTTTAGTTTTTTAAATCATGGTCCCCGAAGGTAGGGTTGGGCCACAGTAGGGGGATCAAGTTTTACATAGGAATATGTAGAGAAAATCTTTAAATTTTTTTCTCAAAAACTATGACGCCAGGAAAGCTCAAATTAAAATGGAAGCATCCTTAGGAAGTGAATATTCTTTTTTGTTCAAATCATGGTCCCCGGGGGTAGGGTTGGGCCAGAGTAGGAGGATCAAGTTTTACATAGGAAGAAATAGAGAAAATCTTTAAACTTTCTTCTCAAAAACTATGACGCCACGAAAGCTGACATTAAAATGGAAGCATATTCAGGTAGTGTAGATTTTAGTTTTTTAAAATCATGGTCCCCGGGGGTAGGGTTGGGCCACAGTAGGGGGATCAAGTTTTACATAGGAATATATAGAGAAAATCTTTAAACTTTCTTCTCAAAAACTATGACGCCAGGAAAGCTCAAATTCAAATCGAAGCATCCTCAGGAAGATACTATTCTTGTTTGTTCAAATCATTGTCCCCGGGGGTATGGGTTGGGCCACAGTTGGGGAATCAAGTTTTACATAGGAACATATAGAGAAAATCTTTAAACTTTCTTCTTGAAAACTATGACGCCAGGAAATCTTTAAACTTTTTTCTCAAAAACTATGACGCCAGGAAAGCTCAAATTAAAATGGAAGCATCCTCAGGAAGTTAATATTCTTGTTTGTTCAAATCATGGTCCCCGGGGGTAGGCTTGGGCCACAGTAGGGGGGTCAAGTTTTACATAGGAATATGTAGAGAAAATCTGTAAACTTTCTTCTCAAAAACTATGACGCCAGGAAAGCTCAAATTAAAATGGAAGCATCCTCAGGTAGTGTAGATTTTGAATTTCTTCAAATCATGGTTCCCGGGGGTATGTTTGGGCCACAGTAGGGGGATCAAGTTTTACATAGGCATATATAGAGAAAATCTTTAAACTTTCTTCTGAAAAACTATGACGCCAGGAAAGTTCAAATTAAAACGGAAGCATCCTCAGGAAGTGAATATTCTTGTTTGTTCAACTCATGGCCCCCGGGGGTAGGGTAGGACCACAGTAGGGGGATCATGTTTTACACAGGAATATGTAGAGAAAATCTTTAAACTTTCTTCTCAAAAACAATGACGCCAGGAAAGTTCAAATTAAAATGGAAGCATCATCAGGGAGTGTAGATTTTAGTTTGTTCAAATCATGGTTCCCGGGAGAAGGGTTTGGCCACAGTAGGGGGATCAAGTTTTACATAGGAATATATAGAGAAAATCTTTAAACTTTCTTCTCAAAAATTATGACGCCAGGAAAGCTGACATTAAAATGGAAGCATATTCAGGTAGTGTAGATTTTTGTTTGTTCAAATCATGGTCCCCGGGGTTAGGGTTGGGCCACAGTATGGGGATCAAATTTTACACAGGAATATATAGAGAAAATCTTTAAACTTTCTTCTCAAAAACTATGACGCCACGAAAGCTCAAATTAAAATGGAAGCATCCTCAGGTAGTGTAGATTTTGAGTTTTTCAAATCATGGTTCCCGGGGGTATGTTTGGGCCACAGTAGGGGGATCAAGTTTTACATAGGAATATATAGAGAAAATCTTTAAACTTTCTTCTAAAAAACTATGACGCCAGGAAAGCTCAAATTAAAATGGAAGCAGCATCAATAGGTACTGTAGATTTTAGTTGTTTAAATCATAGTCCCCGGGGGCAGGGTAAGGCCACAGTAGGGGGATCAAGTTTTATATAGGAATATGTAGAGAAAATCTTTAAACTTTCTTCTCAAAAACTATGACGCCAGGAAAGCTCAAATTAAAATGGAAGCATCCTCAGGTAGTGTAGATTTTGAGTTTTTCAAATCATGGTTCCCGGGGGTATGTTTGGGCCACAGTAGGGGGATCAAGTTTTACATAGGAATATATAGAGAAAATCTTTAAACTTTCTTCTAAAAAACTATGACGCCAGGAAAGCTCAAATTAAAATGGAAGCAGCATCAACAGGTACTGTAGATTTTAGTTGTTTAAATCATAGTCCCCGGGGGCAGGGTAAGGCCACAGTAGGGGGATCAAGTTTTATATAGGAATATGTAGAGAAAATCTTTAAACTTTCTTCTCAAAAACTATGACGCCAGGAAAGCTCAAATTAAAATGGAAGCATCCTCAGGTAGTGTAGATTTTGAGTTTTTCAAATCATGGTTCCCGGGGGTATGTTTGGGCCACAGTAGGGGGATCAAGTTTTACATAGGAATATATAGAGAAAATCTTTAAACTTTCTTCTCAAAAACTATGACGCCAGGAAAGCTCAAATTAAAATGGAAGCATCCTCAGGAAGTTAATATTCTTGTTTGTTCAACTCATGGCCCCCGGGGGTAGGGTAGGGCCACAGTAGGGGGATCATGTTTTACACAGGAATATGTAGAGAAAATCTTTAAACTTTCTTCTCAAAAACTATGACGCCAGGAAAGCTCAAATTAAAATGGAAGCATCCTCAGGTAGTGTAGATTTTGAGTTTTTCAAATCATGGTTCCCGGGGGTATGTTTGGGCCACAGTAGGGGTATCAAGTTTTACATAGGAATATATAGAGAAAATCTTTAAACTTTCTTCTCAAAAACTATGACGCCAGGAAAGCTCAAATTAAAATGGAAGCATCCTCAGGAAGTGTAGATTTTAGCTTGATGAAATCATGGTCCCCGGGGTAGGGTGGGACCGCAGTAGGGGGATCAAGTTTTACACAGGAATATATATAGAAAATCTTTAAACTTTCTTCTCAAAAACTATGACGCCACGAAAGCTCAAATTAAAATGGAAGCATCATCAGGTAGTGTAGATTTTAGTTTGTTCAAATCATGGTCCCCGGGGTTAGGGTTGGGCCACAGTAGGGAGATCAAGTTTTACACAGGAATATATAGAGAAAATCTTTAAACTTTCTTCTCAAAAACTAAGACACCAGGAAAGCTCAAATTAAAATGGAAGCATCCTCAGGGAGTGTAGATTTTAGCTTGATGAAAGCATGGTCCCCGGGGTAGGGTAGGGCCGCAGTAGGGGGATCAAGTTTTACACAGGAATATATAGAGAAAATCTTTAAACTTTCTTCTCAAAAACTATGACGCCAGGAAAGCTCAAATTAAAATGGAAGCAGCATCAACAGGTAGTGTAGATTTTAGTTTGTGCAAATCATAGTCTACGGGGGCAGGGTAGGGCCACAGTAGGGGGATCAAGTTTTACATAGGAATATGTAGAGAAAATCTTTAAACTTTCTTCTCAAAAACTATGACGCCAGGAAAGCTCAAATTAAAATGGAAGCATCCTCAGGTAGTGTAGATTTTAGTTTCTTCAAATCATGGTTCCCGGGGGTATGGTTGGGCCACAGTAGGGGGATCAAGTTTTACATAGGAATATATAGAGAAAATCTTTAAACTTTCTTCTCAAAAACTATGACGCCAGGAAAGCTCAAATTAAAATGGAAGCATCCTCAGGAAGTGAATATTCTTGTTTGTTCAACTCATGGTCCCCGGGGGTAGGGTAGGGCCACAGTAGGGGGATCATGTTTCATACAGGAATATGTAGAGAAAATCTTTATACTTTCTTCTCAAAAACTATGACGCCAGGAAAGCTCAAATTAAAATGGAAGCAGCATCAACAGGTAGTGTAGATTTTAGTTTGTTCAAATCATGGTTCCCGGGGGAAGGGTTGGGCCACAGTAGGGGGATCAAGTTTTACATAGGAATATATAGAGAAAATCTTTAAACTTTCTTCTCAAAAATTATGACGCCAGGAAAGCTGACATTAAAATGGAAGCATATTCAGGTAGTGTAGATTTTTGTTTGTTCAAATCATGGTCCCCGGAGTTAGGGTTGGGCCACAGTATAGGGATCAAGTTTTACATAGGAATATATAGAGAAAATCTTTAAACTTTCTTCTCAAAAACTATGACGCCACGAAAGCTCAAATTAAAATGGAAGCATCATCAGGTAGTGTAGATTTTAGTTTGTTCAAATCATGGTCCCCGGGGGTAGGGTAGGGCCACAGTAGGGGGATCAAGTTTTACATAGGAATATATAGAGAAAATCTTTAAACTTTCTTCTCAAAAACTATGATGCCAGGAAAGCTCAAATTAAAATGGAAGCATCCTCAGGTAGTGTAGATTTTAGTTTGTTCAAATCATGGTCCCCGGGGTTAGGGTTGGGCCACAGTAGGGACATCAAGTTTTACACAGGAATATATAGAGAAAATCTTTAAACTTTCCTCTCAAAACCTAAGACACCAGGAAAGCTCAAATTAAAATGGAAGCATCCTCAGGAAATGAATATTCTAGTTTGTTTAAATCATGGTCCCCGGGGGTACGGTAGGACCACAGTAGGGGGATCAAGTTTTACATATGAATATATACAGAAAATCTTTAAACTTTCTTTTCAAAAACTATGACGCCAGGAAAGCTCAAATTAAAATGGAAGCATCTTCAGGTAGTGTAGATTTTAGTTTGTTCAAATCATGGTCCCCGGGGGTATGGTAGGGCCACAGTAGGGGGATAAAGTTTTACATAGGAACATATAGAGTAAATCTTTAAACTTTCTTCTCAAAAACTATGACGCCAGAAAAGCTCAAATTAAAATGGAAGCATCCTCAGGTAGTGTAGATTTTAGTTTCTTCAAATCATGGTTCCCGGGGGTATGGTTGGGCCACAGTAGGGGGATCAAGTTTTACATAGGAATATATAGAGAAAATCTTTAAACTTTCTTCTCAAAAACTATGACGCCAGGAAAGCTCAAATTAAAATGAAAGCATCATCAGGAAGTGAATATTCTTGTTTGTTCAACTCATGGTCCCCGGGGGTAGGGTAGGGCCACAGTAGGGGGATCATGTTTTACACAGGAATATGTAGAGAAAATCTTTAATTTTTCTTCTCAAAAACTATGACGCCAGGAAAGCTCAAATTAAAATGGAAGCAGCATCATCAGGTAGTGTAGATTATAGTTTGTTCAAATCATTGTCCCCGGGGGCAGGGTAGGGCCACAGTAGGGGGATCAAGTTTTACATAGGAATATGTAGAGAAAATCTTTAAACTTTATTCTCAAAAACTAAGACACCAGGAAAGCTCAAATTAAAATGGAAGCATTCTTAGGGAGTGTAGATTTTAGCTTGATGAAATCATGGTCCCCGGGGTAGGGTAGGGCCGCAGTAGGGGGATCAAGTTTTACATAGGAATATGTAGAGAAAATCTTTAAACTTTCTTCTCAAAAACTATGACGCCAGGAAAGCTCAAATTAAAATGGAAGCAGCATCCTCAGGTAGTGTAGATTTTAGTTTGTTCAAATCATGGTCCCCGGGGTTAGGGTTGGGCCACAGTAGGGACATCAAGTTTTACACAGGAATATAAAGAGAAAATCTTTAAACTTTCTTCTCAAAAACTATGACGCCAGGAAAGCTCAAATTAAAATGGAAGCAGCATCAACAGGTACTGTAGATTTTAGTTGTTTAAATCATAGTCCCCGGGGGCAGGGTAAGGCCACAGTAGGGGGATCAAGTTTTACATAGGAATATGTAGAGAAAATCTTTAAACTTTCTTCTCAAAAACTATGACGCCAGGAAAGCTCAAATTAAAATGGAAGCATCCTCAGGTAGTGTAGATTTTGAGTTTTTCAAATCATGGTTCCCGGGGGTATGTTTGGGCCACAGTAGGGGGATCAAGTTTTACATAGGAATATATAGAGAAAATCTTTAAACTTTCTTCTCAAAAACTATGACGCCAGGAAAGCTCAAATTAAAATGGAAGCATCCTCAGGAAGTGAATATTCTTGTTTGTTCAACTCATGGCCCCCGGGGGTAGGGTAGGGCCACAGTAGGGGGATCATGTTTTACACAGGAATATGTAGAGAAAATCTTTAAACTTTCTTCTCAAAAACTATGACGCCAGGAAAGCTCAAATTAAAATGGAAGCATCCTCAGGTAGTGTAGATTTTGAGTTTTTCAAATCATGGTTCCCGGGGGTATGTTTGGGCCACAGTAGGGGGATCAAGTTTTACATAGGAATATATAGAGAAAATCTTTAAACTTTCTTCTCAAAAACTATGACGCCAGGAAAGCTCAAATTAAAATGGAAGCATCCTCAGGAAGTGTAGATTTTAGCTTGATGAAATCATGGTCCCCGGGGTAGGGTAGGACCGCAGTAGGGGGATCAAGTTTTACACAGGAATATATATAGAAAATCTTTAAACTTTCTTCTCAAAAACTATGACGCCACGAAAGCTCAAATTAAAATGGAAGCATCCTCAGGTAGTGTAGATTTTGAGTTTTTCAAATCATGGTTCCCGGGGGTATGTTTGGGCCACAGTAGGGGGATCAAGTTTTACATAGGAATATATAGAGAAAATCTTTAAACTTTCTTCTCAAAAACTAAGACACCAGGAAAGCTCAAATTAAAATGGAAGCATCCTCAGGGAGTGTAGATTTTAGCTTGATGAAATCATGGTCCCCGGGGTAGGGTAGGGCCGCAGTAGGGGGATCAAGTTTTACACAGGAATATATAGAGAAAATCTTTAAACTTTCTTCTCAAAAACTATGACGCCAGGAAAGCTCAAATTAAAATGGAAGCAGCATCAACAGGTAGTGTAGATTTTAGTTTGTGCAAATCATAGTCTACGGGGGCAGGGTAGGGCCACAGTAGGGGGATCAAGTTTTACATAGGAATATGTAGAGAAAATCTTTAAACTTTCTTCTCAAAAACTATGACGCCACGAAAGCTCAAATTAAAATGGAAGCATCATCAGGTAGTGTAGATTTTAGTTTGTTCAAATCATGGTCCCCGGGGTTAGGGTTGGGCCACAGTAGGGAGATCAAGTTTTACATAGGAATATATAGAGAAAATCTTTAAACTTTCTTCTCAAAAACTATGACGCCAGGAAAGCTCAAATTAAAATGGAAGCATCCTCAGGAAGTGAATATTCTTGTTTGTTCAACTCATGGTCCCCGGGGGTAGGGTAGGGCCACAGTAGGGGGATCATGTTTTACACAGGAATATGTAGAGAAAATCTTTAAACTTTCTTCTCAAAAACTATGACGCCAGGAAAGCTCAAATTAAAATGGAAGCATCCTCAGGTAGTGTAGATTTTGAGTTTTTCAAATCATGGTTCCCGGGGGTATGTTTGGGCCACAGTAGGGGGATCAAGTTTTACACAGGAATATATATAGAAAATCTTTAAACTTTCTTCTCAAAAACTATGACGCCACGAAAGCTCAAATTAAAATGGAAGCATCATCAGGTAGTGTAGATTTTAGTTTGTTCAAATCATGGTCCCCGGGGTTAGGGTTGGGCCACAGTAGGGAGATCAAGTTTTACACAGGAATATATAGAGAAAATCTTTAAACTTTCTTCTCAAAAACTATGACGCCAGGAAAGCTCAAATTAAAATGGAAGCATCATCAGGGAGTGTAGATTTTAGTTTGTTCAAATCATGGTTCCCGGGAGAAGGGTTGGGCCACAGTAGGGGGATCAAGTTTTACATAGGAATATATAGAGAAAATCTTTAAACTTTCTTCTCAAAAACTATGACGCCAGGAAAGCTCAAATTAAAATGGAAGCATCAACAGGTAGTGTAGATTTTAGTTTGTTCAACTCATAGTCCCCGGGGGCAGGGTAGGGCCACAGTAGGGGGATCAAGTTTTACATAGGAATATGTAGAGAAAATCTTTAAACGTTCTTCTCAAAAACTAAGACACCAGGAAAGCTCAAATTAAAATGGAAGCATTCTTAGGGAGTGTAGATTTTAGCTTGATGAAATCATGGTCCCCGGGGTAGGGTAGGGCCGCAGTAGGGGGATCAAGTTTTACATAGGAATATGTAGAGAAAATCTTTAAACTTTCTTCTCAAAAACTATGACGCCAGGAAAGCTCAAATTAAAATGGAAGCAGCATCCTCAGGTAGTGTAGATTTTAGTTTGTTCAAATCATGGTCCCCGGGGTTAGGGTTGGGCCACAGTAGGGACATCAAGTTTTACACAGGAATATAAAGAGAAAATCTTTAAACTTTCTTCTCAAAAACTATGACGCCAGGAAAGCTCAAATTAAAATGGAAGCAGCATCAACAGGTACTGTAGATTTTAGTTGTTTAAATCATAGTCCCCGGGGGCAGGGTAAGGCCACAGTAGGGGGATCAAGTTTTACATAGGAATATGTAGAGAAAATCTTTAAACTTTCTTCTCAAAAACTATGACGCCAGGAAAGCTCAAATTAAAATGGAAGCATCCTCAGGTAGTGTAGATTTTGAGTTTTTCAAATCATGGTTCCCGGGGGTATGTTTGGGCCACAGTAGGGGGATCAAGTTTTACACAGGAATATATAGAGAAAATCTTTAAACTTTCTTCTCAAAAACTATGACGCCAGGAAAGCTCAAATTAAAATGGAAGCAGCATCAACAGGTAGTGTAGATTTTAGTTTGTGCAAATCATAGTCTACGGGGGCAGGGTAGGGCCACAGTAGGGGGATCAAGTTTTACATAGGAATATGTAGAGAAAATCTTTAAACTTTCTTCTCAAAAACTATGACGCCAGGAAAGCTCAAATTAAAATGGAAGCATCCTCAGGTAGTGTAGATTTTAGTTTCTTCAAATCATGGTTCCCGGGGGTATGGTTGGGCCACAGTAGGGGGATCAAGTTTTACATAGGAATATGTAGAGAAAATCTTTAAACTTTCTTCTCAAAAACTATGACGCCAGGAAAGCTCAAATTAAAATGGAAGCATCCTCAGGAAGTGAATATTCTTGTTTGTTCAACTCATGGTCCCCGGGGGTAGGGTAGGGCCACAGTAGGGGGATCATGTTTTACACAGGAATATGTAGAGAAAATCTTTAAACTTTTTTCTCAAAAACTATGACGCCAGGAAAGCTCAAATTAAAATGGAAGCATCCTCAGGTAGTGTAGATTTTGAGTTTTTCAAATCATGGTTCCCGGGGGTATGTTTGGGCCACAGTAGGGGGATCAAGTTTTACACAGGAATATATATAGAAAATCTTTAAACTTTCTTCTCAAAAACTATGACGCCACGAAAGCTCAAATTAAAATGGAAGCATCATCAGGTAGTGTAGATTTTAGTTTGTTCAAATCATGGTCCCCGGGGTTAGGGTTGGGCCACAGTAGGGAGATCAAGTTTTACACAGGAATATATAGAGAAAATCTTTAAACTTTCTTCTCAAAAACTATGACGCCAGGAAAGCTCAAATTAAAATGGAAGCATCATCAGGGAGTGTAGATTTTAGTTTGTTCAAATCATGGTTCCCGGGAGAAGGGTTGGGCCACAGTAGGGGGATCAAGTTTTACATAGGAATATATAGAGAAAATCTTTAAACTTTCTTCTCAAAAACTATGACGCCAGGAAAGCTCAAATTAAAATGGAAGCATCAACAGGTAGTGTAGATTTTAGTTTGTTCAACTCATAGTCCCCGGGGGCAGGGTAGGGCCACAGTAGGGGGATCAAGTTTTACATAGGAATATGTAGAGAAAATCTTTAAACGTTCTTCTCAAAAACTAAGACACCAGGAAAGCTCAAATTAAAATGGAAGCATCCTCAGGGAGTGTAGATTTTAGCTTGATGAAATCATGGTCCCCGGGGTAGGGTAGGACCGCAGTAGGGGGATCAAGTTTTACACAGGAATATATATAGAAAATCTTTAAACTTTCTTCTCAAAAACTATGACGCCAGGAAAGCTCAAATTAAAATGGAAGCAGCATCAACAGGTAGTGTAGATTTTAGTTTGTTCAAATCATAGTCCCCGGGGGCAGGGTAGGGCCACAGTAGGGGGATCAAGTTTTACATAGGAATATGTAGAGAAAATCTTTAAACTTTCTTCTCAAAAACTATGACGCCAGGAAAGCTCAAATTAAAATGGAAGCATCCTCAGGAAGTGAATATTCTTGCTTGTTCAACTCATGGTCCCCGGGGGTAGGGTAGGGCCACAGTAGGGGGATCAAGTTTTACATAGGAATATATAGAGAAAATCTTTAAACTTTCTTCTTAAAAACTATGATGCCAGGAAAGCTCAAATTAAAATGGAAGCATCCTCAGGTAGTGTAGATTTTAGTTTGTTCAAATCATGGTCCCCGGGGATAGGGTTGGGCCACAGTAAGGGGATCAAGTTTTACATAGGAATATATAGAGAAAATCTTTAAACTTTCTTCTTGAAAACTATGACGCAAGGAAATCTTTAAACTTTTTTCTCAAAAACTATGACGCCAGGAAAGCTCAAATTAAAATGGAAGCATCCTCAGGAAGTTAATATTCTTGTTTGTTCAAATCATGGTCCCCGGGGGTAGGCTTGGGCCACAGTAGGGGGATCAAGTTTTACATAGGAATATGTAGAGAAAATCTTTAAACTTTCTTCTCAAAAACTATGACGCCAGGAAAGCTCAAATTAAAATGGAAGCATCCTCAGGTAGTGTAGATTTTGAGTTTCTTCAAATCATGGTTCCCGGGGGTATGTTTGGGCCACAGTAGGGGGATCAAGTTTTACATAGGAATATATAGAGAAAATCTTTAAACTTTCTTCTCAAAAACTATGACGCCAGGAAAGCTCAAATTAAAATGGAAGCATCCTCAGGAAGTGAATATTCTTGTTTGTTCAACTCATGGCCCCCGGGGGTAGGGTAGGGCCACAGTAGGGGGATCATGTTTTACACAGGAATATGTAGAGAAAATCTTTAAACTTTCTTCTCAAAAACTATGACGCCAGGAAAGCTCAAATTAAAATGGAAGCATCATCAGGGAGTGAAGATTTTAGTTTGTTCAAATCATGGTTCCCGGGAGAAGGGTTTGGCCACAGTAGGGGGATCAAGTTTTACATAGGAATATATAGAGAAAATCTTTAAACTTTCTTCTCAAAAATTATGACGCCAGGAAAGCTGACATTAAAATGGAAGCATATTCAGGTAGTGTAGATTTTTGTTTGTTCAAATCATGGTCCCCGGGGTTAGGGTTGGGCCACAGTATGGGGATCAAGTTTTACATAGGAATATATAGAGAAAATCTTTAAACTTTCTTCTCAAAAACTATGATGCCAGGAAAGCTCAAATTAAAATGGAAGCATCCTAAGGGAGTGTAGATTTTAGCTTGATGAAATCATGGTCCCCGGGGTAGGGTAGGACCGCAGTAGGGGGATCAAGTTTTACACAGAAATATATAGAGAAAATCTTTAAACTTTCTTCTCAAAAACTATGACGCCAGGAAAGCTCAAATTAAAATGGAAGCAGCATCAACAGGTACTGTAGATTTTAGTTGTTTAAATCATAGTCCCCGGGGGCAGGGTAAGGCCACAGTAGGGGGATCAAGTTTTACATAGGAATATGTAGAGAAAATCTTTAAACTTTCTTCTCAAAAACTATGACGCCAGGAAAGCTCAAATTAAAATGGAAGCATCCTCAGGTAGTGTAGATTTTGAGTTTTTCAAATCATGGTTCCTGGGGGTATGTTTGGGCCACAGTAGGGGGATCAAGTTTTACATAGGAATATATAGAGAAAATCTTTAAACTTTCTTCTCAAAAACTATGACGCCAGGAAAGCTCAAATTAAAATGGAAGCATCCTCAGGAAGTGAATATTCTTGTTTGTTCAAATCATGGCCCCCGGGGGTAGGGTAGGGCCACAGTAGGGGGATCATGTTTTACACAGGAATATATAGAGAAAATCTTTAAACTTTCTTCTCAAAAACTATGACGCCAGGAAAGCTCAAATTAAAATGGAAGCATCCTCAGGTAGTGTAGATTTTGAGTTTTTCAAATCATGGTTCCCGGGGGTATGTTTGGGCCACAGTAGGGGGATCAAGTTTTACATAGGAATATATAGAGAAAATCTTTAAACTTTCTTCTCAAAAACTATGACGCCAGGAAAGCTCAAATTAAAATGGAAGCATCCTCAGGAAGTGTAGATTTTAGCTTGATGAAATCATGGTCCCCGGGGTAGGGTAGGACCGCAGTAGGGGGATCAAGTTTTACACAGGAATATATATAGAAAATCTTTAAACTTTCTTCTCAAAAACTATGACGCCACGAAAGCTCAAATTAAAATGGAAGCATCATCAGGTAGTGTAGATTTTAGTTTGTTCAAATCATGGTCCCCGGGGTTAGGGTTGGGCCACAGTAGGGAGATCAAGTTTTACACAGGAATATATAGAGAAAATCTTTAAACTTTCTTCTCAAAAACTAAGACACCAGGAAAGCTCAAATTAAAATGGAAGCATCCTCAGGGACTGTAGATTTTAGCTAGATGAAATCATGGTCCCCGGGGTAGGGTAGGGCCGCAGTAGGGGGATCAAGTTTTACACAGGAATATATAGAGAAAATCTTTAAACTTTCTTCTCAAAAACTATGACGCCAGGAAAGCTCAAATTAAAATGGAAGCAGCATCAACAGGTAGTGTAGATTTTAGTTTGTGCAAATCATAGTCTACGGGGGCAGGGTAGGGCCACAGTAGGGGGATCAAGTTTTACATAGGAATATGTAGAGAAAATCTTTAAACTTTCTTCTCAAAAACTATGACGCCAGGAAAGCTCAAATTAAAATGGAAGCATCCTCAGGTAGTGTAGATTTTAGTTTCTTCAAATCATGGTTCCCGGGGGTATGGTTGGGCCACAGTAGGGGGATCAAGTTTTACATAGGAATATATAGAGAAAATCTTTAAACTTTCTTCTCAAAAACTATGACGCCAGGAAAGCTCAAATTAAAATGGAAGCATCCTCAGGAAGTGAATATTCTTGTTTGTTCAACTCATGGTCCCCGGGGGTAGGGTAGGGCCACAGTAGGGGGATCATGTTTTACACAGGAATATGTAGAGAAAATCTTTAAACTTTCTTCTCAAAAACTATGACGCCAGGAAAGCTCAAATTAAAATGGAAGCATCCTCAGGTAGTGTAGATTTTGAGTTTTTCAAATCATGGTTCCCGGGGATATGTTTGGGCCACAGTAGGGGGATCAAGTTTTACACAGGAATATATATAGAAAATCTTTAAACTTTCTTCTCAAAAACTATGACGCCAGGAAAGCTCAAATTAAAATGGAAGCATCATCAGGTAGTGTAGATTTTAGTTTGTTCAAATCATGGTCCCCGGGGTTAGGGTTGGGCCACAGTAGGGAGATCAAGCTTTAAACAGGAATATATAGAAAAAAATCTTTAAACTTTCTTCTCAAAAACTATGACGCCAGGAAAGCTCAAATTAAAATGGAAGCATCATCAGGGAGTGTAGATTTTAGTTTGTTCAAATCATGGTTCCCGGGAGAAGGGTTGGGCCACAGTAGGGGGATCAAGTTTTACATAGGAATATATAGAGAAAATCTTTAAACTTTCTTCTCAAAAACTATGATGCCAGGAAAGCTCAAATTAAAATGGAAGCATCAACAGGTAGTGTAGATTTTAGTTTGTTCAACTCATAGTCCCCGGGGGCAGGGTAGGGCCACAGTAGGGGGATCAAGTTTTACATAGGAATATGTAGAGAAAATCTTTAAACGTTCTTCTCAAAAACTAAGACACCAGGAAAGCTCAAATTAAAATGGAAGCATCCTCAGGGAGTGTAGATTTTAGCTTGATGAAATCATGGTCCCCGGGGTAGGGTAGGACCGCAGTAGGGGGATCAAGTTTTACACAGGAATATATATAGAAAATCTTTAAACTTTCTTCTCAAAAACTATGACGCCAGGAAAGCTCAAATTAAAATGGAAGCAGCATCAACAGGTAGTGTAGATTTTAGTTTGTTCAAATCATAGTCCCCGGGGGCAGGGTAGGGCCACAGTAGGGGGATCAAGTTTTACATAGGAATATGTAGAGAAAATCTTTAAACTTTCTTCTCAAAAACTATGACGCCAGGAAAGCTCAAATTAAAATGGAAGCATCCTCAGGAAGTGAATATTCTTGCTTGTTCAACTCATGGTCCCCGGGGGTAGGGTAGGGCCACAGTAGGGGGATCAAGTTTTACATAGGAATATATAGAGAAAATCTTTAAACTTTCTTCTTAAAAACTATGATGCCAGGAAAGCTCAAATTAAAATGGAAGCATCCTCAGGTAGTGTAGATTTTAGTTTGTTCAAATCATGGTCCCCGGGGATAGGGTTGGGCCACAGTAAGGGGATCAAGTTTTACATAGGAATATATAGAGAAAATCTTTAAACTTTCTTCTTGAAAACTATGACGCAAGGAAATCTTTAAACTTTTTTCTCAAAAACTATGACGCCAGGAAAGCTCAAATTAAAATGGAAGCATCCTCAGAAAGTTAATATTCTTGTTTGTTCAAATCATGGTCCCCGGGGGTAGGCTTGGGCCACAGTAGGGGGATCAAGTTTTACATAGGAATATGTAGAGAAAATCTTTAAACTTTCTTCTCAAAAACTATGACGCCAGGAAAGCTCAAATTAAAATGGAAGCATCCTCAGGTAGTGTAGATTTTGAGTTTCTTCAAATCATGGTTCCCGGGGGTATGTTTGGGCCACAGTAGGGGGATCAAGTTTTACATAGGAATATATAGAGAAAATCTTTAAACTTTCTTCTCAAAAACTATGACGCCAGGAAAGCTCAAATTAAAATGGAAGCATCCTCAGGAAGTGAATATTCTTGTTTGTTCAACTCATGGCCCCCGGGGGTAGGGTAGGGCCACAGTAGGGGGATCATGTTTTACACAGGAATATGTAGAGAAAATCTTTAAACTTTCTTCTCAAAAACTATGACGCCAGGAAAGCTCAAATTAAAATGGAAGCATCATCAGGGAGTGAAGATTTTAGTTTGTTCAAATCATGGTTCCCGGGAGAAGGGTTTGGCCACAGTAGGGGGATCAAGTTTTACATAGGAATATATAGAGAAAATCTTTAAACTTTCTTCTCAAAAATTATGACGCCAGGAAAGCTGACATTAAAATGGAAGCATATTCAGGTAGTGTAGATTTTTGTTTGTTCAAATCATGGTCCCCGGGGTTAGGGTTGGGCCACAGTATGGGGATCAAGTTTTACACAGGAATATATAGAGAAAATCTTTAAACTTTCTTCTCAAAAACTATGACGCCACGAAACCTCAAATTAAAATGGAAGCATCCTCAGGGAGTGTAGATTTTAGCTTGATGAAATCATGGTCCCCGGGGTAGGGTAGGGCCGCAGTAGGGGGATCAAGTTTTACACAGGAATATATAGAGAAAATCTTTAAACTTTCTTCTCAAAAACTATGACGCCAGGAAAGCTCAAATTAAAATGGAAGCAGCATCAATAGTTAGTGTAGATTTTAGTTTGTTCAAATCATAGTCCCCGGGGGCAGGGTAGGGCCGCAGTAGGGGGATCAAGTTTTACATAGGAATATATAGAGAAAATCTTTAAACTTTCTTCTCAAAAACTATGACGCCAGGAAAGCTCAAATTAAAATGGAAGCATCAACAGGTAGTGTAGATTTTAGTTTGTTCAAATCATAGTCCCCGGGGGTAGGGTAGGGCCACAGTAGGGCGATCAAGTTTTACATAGGAATATGTAGAGAAAATCTTTAAACTTTCTTCTCAAAAACTAAGACACCAGGAAAGCTCAAATTAAAATGGAAGCATCCTCAGGGAGTGTAGATTTTAGCTTGATGAAATCATGGTCCCCGGGGTAGGGTAGGACCGCAGTAGGGGGATCAAGTTTTACACAGAAATATATAGAGAAAATCTTTAAACTTTCTTCTCAAAAACTATGACGCCAGGAAAGCTCAAATTAAAATGGAAGCAGAATCAACAGGTAGTGTAGATTTTAGTTTGTTCAAATCATAGTCCCCGGGGGCAGGGTAGGGCCACAGTAGGTGGATCAAGTTTTACATAGGAATATGTAGAGAAAATCTTTAAACTTTCTTCTCAAAAACTATGACGCCAGGAAAGCTCAAATTAAAATGGAAGCATCCTCAGGTAGTGTAGATTTTAGTTTCTTCAAATCATGGTTCCGGGGGTATGGTTGGGCCACAGTAGGGGGATCAAGTTTTACATAGGAATATATAGAGAAAATCTTTAAACTTTCTTCTGAAAAACTATGACGCCAGGAAAGCTCAAATTAAAATGGAAGCATCCTCAGGAAGTGAATATTCTTGTTTGTTCAACTCATGGTCCCCCGGGGTAGGGTAGGGCCACATTAGGGGGATCATGTTTTACACAGGAATATGTAGAGAAAATCTTTAAACTTTCTTCTCAAAAACTATGACGCCAGGAAAGCTCAAATTAAAATGGAAGCATCATCAGGGAGTGTAGATTTTAGTTTGTTCAAATCATGGTTCCCGGGGTAAGGGTTGGGCCATAGTAGGGGGATCAAGTTTTACATAGGAATATATAGAGAAAATCTTTAAACTTTCTTCTCAAAAACTATGACGCCAGGAAAGCTCAAATTAAAATGGAAGCATCCTCAGGTAGTGTAGATTTTTGTTTGTTCAAATCATGGTTCCCGGGGTTAGGGTTGGGCCACAGTAGTGAGATCAAGTTTTACATAGGAATATATAGAGAAAATCTTTAAACTTTCCTCTCAAAACCTAAGACACCAGGAAAGCTCAAATTAAAATGGAAGCATCCTCAGGGAGTGTAGATTTTAGCTTGATGAAATCATGGGTCCCGGGGTAGGGTAGGGCCACAGTAGGGGGATCAAGTTTTACATAGGAATATGTTGAGAAAATTTTTAAACTTTCTTCTCAAAAACTATGACGCCAGGAAAGCTCAAATTAAAATGGAAGCATCATCAGGGAGTGTAGATTTTAGTTTGTTCAAATCATGGTTCCCGGGGGTAGGGTTGGGCCACAGTAGGGGGATCAAGTTTTACATAGGAATATATAGAGAAAATCTTTAAACTTTCTTCTCAAAAACTATGACGCCAGGAAAGCTCAAATTAAAATGGAAGCATCCTCAGGTAGTGTAGATTTTTGTTTGTTCAAATCATGGTCCCCGGGGTTAGGGTTGGGCCACAGTAGGGAGATCAAGTTTTACACAGGAATATATAGAGAAAATCTTTAAACTTTCCTCTCAAAACCTAAGACACCAGGAAAGCTCAAATTAAAATGGAAGCATCCTCAGGGAGTGTAGATTTTGGCTTGATGAAATCATGGTCCCCGGGGTAGGGTAGGGCCGCAGTAGGGGGATCAAGTTTTACACAGGAATATATAGAGAAAATCTTTAAACTTTCTTCTCAAAAACTATGACGCCAGGAAAGCTCAAATTAAAATCGAAGCATCCTTAGGAAGATAATATTCTTGTTTGTTCAAATCATGGTCCCCGGGGTTAGGGTTGGGCCACAGTAGGGGGATCAAGTTTTACATAGGAATATATAGAGAAAATCTTTAAACTTTCTTCTCAAAAACTATGATGC
Source organism: Magallana gigas (assembly GCF_963853765.1). Lineage (NCBI taxonomy): Eukaryota > Metazoa > Mollusca > Bivalvia > Ostreida > Ostreidae > Magallana > Magallana gigas. The sequence goes on along the minus strand of NC_088857.1, from coordinate 23,869,719 downwards.
CAGGAAAGCTCAAATTAAAATGGAAGCATCCTCAGGAAGTTAATATTCTTGATTGTTCAAATCATGGTCCCCGGGGGTAGGGTTGGGCCACAGTATTGGGATCAAGTTTTACATAGGAATATGTAGAGAAAATCTTTAAACTTTCTTCTCAAAAACTATGACGCCAGGAAAGCTCAAATTAAAATGGAAGCATCTTCAGGAAGTGTAGATTTTAGTTTGTTCATATCATGGTCCCCAGGGGTAGGGTTGGGCCACATTAGGGGGGTCAAGTTTTACATAGGAATATATAGAGAAAATCTTTAAACTTTCTTCTCAAAAACTATGACGCCAGGAAAGCTCAAATTCAAATGAAAGCATCCTCAGGTAGTGTAGATTTTAGTTTGTAGAAATCATGGTCACCGGGGGTAGGTTAGAGCCACAGTAGGGGGATCAAGTTTTACATAGGAATATATAGAGAAAATCTTTAAACTTTCTTCTCAAAAACTATGACGCCAGGAAAGCTCAAATTAAAATGGAAGCATCCTCAGGTAGTGTAGATTTCAGTTTCTTCAAATCATGGTTCCCGGGGGTATGGTTGGGCCACAGTAGGGGGATCAAGTTTTACATAGGAATATATAGAGAAAATCTTTAAACTTTCTTCTCAAAAACTATGACGCCAGGAAAGCTCAAATTAAAATGGAAGCATCCTCAGGAAGTGAATATTCTTGTTTGTTCAACTCATGGTCCCCGGGGGTAGGGTAGGGCCACAGTAGGGGGATCATGTTTTACACAGGAATATGTAGAGCAAATCTTTAAACTTTCTTCTCAAAAACTATGACGCCAGGAAAGCTCAAATTAAAATGGAAGCATCATCAGGGAGTGTAGATTTTAGTTTGTTCAAATCATGGTTCCCGGGGGAAGGGTTGGGCCACAGTAGGGGGATCAAGCTTTACAAAGGAATATATAGAGAAAATCTTTAAACTTTCTTCTCAAAAACTATGACGCCAGGAAAGCTCAAATTAAAATGGAAGCATCCTCAGGTAGTGTAGATTTTTGTTTGTTCAAATCATGGTCCCCGGGGTTAGGGTTGGGCCACAGTAGGGACATCAAGTTTTACACAGGAATATATAGAGAAAATCTTTAAACTTTCCTCTCAAAACCTAAGACACCAGGAAAGCTCAAATTAAAATGGAAGCATCCTCAGGAAGTGAATATTCTTGTTTGTTCAACTCATGGTCCCCGGGGTAGGGTAGGGCCACAGTAATGGGATCAAGTTTTACATAGGAATATGTAGAGAAAATCTTTAAACTTTCTTCTCAAAAACTATGACGCCAGGAAAGCTCAAATTAAAATGGAAGCATCATCAGGGAGTGTAGATTTAAGTTTGTTCAAATCATGGTTCCCGGGTGTAGGGTTGGGCCACAGTAGGGGGATCAAGTTTTACATAGGAATATATAGAGAAAATCTTTAAACTTTCTTCTCAAAAACTATGACGCCAGGAAAGCTCAAATTAAAATGGAAGCATCCTCAGGTAGTGTAGATTTTTGTTTGTTCAAATCATGGTCCCCGGGGTTAGGGTTGGGCCACAGTAGGGAGATCAAGTTTTACACAGGAATATATAGAGAAAATCTTTAAACTTTCCTCTCAAAACCTAAGACACCAGGAAAGCTCAAATTAAAATGGAAGCATCCTCAGGGAGTGTAGATTTTAGCTTGATGAAATCATGGTCCCCGGGGTAGGGTAGGGCCGCAGTAGGGGGATCAAGTTTTACACAGGAATATATAGAGAAAATCTTTAAACTTTCTTCTCAAAAACTATGACGCCAGGAAAGCTCAAATTAGAATCGAAGCATCCTTAGGAAGATAATATTCTTGTTTGTTCAAATCATGGTCCCCGGGGTTAGGGTTGGGCCACAGTAGGGGGATCAAGTTTTACATTGGAATATATAGAGAAAATCTTTAAACTTTCTTCTCAAAAACTATGATGCCAGGAAAGCTCAAATTAAAATGGAAGCATCCTCAGGAAGTTAATATTCTTGTTTGTTCAAATCATGGTCCCCGGGGTTAGGGTTGGGCAACAGTAGGGGGATCAAGTTTTTCATAGGAACATATAGAGAAAATCTTTAAATTTTCTTCTCAAAAACTATGACGCCAGGAAAGCTCAAATTAAAATGGAAGCATACTCAGGAAGTGAATATTCTTGTTTGTTCAAATCATGGTCCCCGGGGTTAGGGTAGGGCCACAGTATTGGGATCAAGTTTTACATAGGAATATGTAGAGAAAATCTTTAAACTTTCTTCTCAAAAACTATGACGCCAGGAAAGCTCAAATTAAAATGGAAGCATCTTCAGGAAGTGTAGATTTTAGTTTGTTCATATCATGGTCCCCAGGGGTAGGGTTGGGCCACATTAGGGGGGTCAAGTTTTACATAGGAATATATAGAGAAAATCTTTAAACTTTCTTCTCAAAAACTATGACGCCATGAAAGCTCAAATTCAAATGAAAGCATCCTCAGGTAGTGTAGATTTTAGTTTGTAGAAATCATGGTCCCCGGGGGTAGGTTAGAGCCACAGTAGGGGGATCAAGTTTTACATAGGAATATATAGAGAAAATCTTTAAACTTTCTTCTCAAAAACTATGACGCCAGGAAAGCTCAAATTAAAAAGGAAGCATCCTCAGCATGTGAATATTCTTGTTTGTACAAATCATGGTCCATGGGGGCAGGGTAGGGCCGAGGTAGGGGGATCAAGTTTTACACAGGAATATATAGAGAAAATCTTTAAACTTTCTTCTCAAATACTATGACGCCAGGAAAGCTCAAATTAAAATGGAAGCATCCTCAGGTAGTGTAGATTTTAGTTTTTTAAATCATGGTCCCCGAAGGTAGGGTTGGGCCACAGTAGGGGGATCAAGTTTTACATAGGAATATATAGAGAAAATCTTTAAATTTTTTTCTCAAAAACTATGACGCCAGGAAAGCTCAAATTAAAATGGAAGCATCCTTAGGAAGTGAATATTCTTTTTTGTTCAAATCATGGTCCCCGGGGGTAGGGTTGGGCCAGAGTAGGAGGATCAAGTTTTACATAGGAACAAATAAAGAAAATCTTTAAACTTTCTTCTCAAAAACTATGACGCCACGAAAGCTGACATTAAAATGGAAGCATATTCAGGTAGTGTAGATTTTAGTTTTTTAAAATCATGGTCCCCGGGGGTAGGGTTGGGCCACAGTAGGGGGATCAAGTTTTACATAGGAATATATAGAGAAAATCTTTAAACTTTCTTCTCAAAAACTATGACGCCAGGAAAGCTCAAATTCAAATCGAAGCATCCTCAGGAAGATAATATTCTTGTTTGTTCAAATCATTGTCCCCGGGGGTATGGGTTGGGCCACAGTTGGGGAATCAAGTTTTACATAGGAACATATAGAGAAAATCTTTAAACTTTCTTCTTGAAAACTATGACGCCAGGAAATCTTTAAACTTTTTTCTCAAAAACTATGACGCCAGGAAAGCTCAAATTAAAATGGAAGCATCCTCAGGAAGTTAATATTCTTGTTTGTTCAAATCACGGTCCCCGGGGGTAGGCTTGGGCCACAGTAGGGGGGTCAAGTTTTACATAGGAATATGTAGAGAAAATCTGTAAACTTTCTTCTCAAAAACTATGACGCCAGGAAAGCTCAAATTAAAATGGAAGCATCCTCAGGTAGTGTAGATTTTGAATTTCTTCAAATCATGGTTCCCGGGGGTATGTTTGGGCCACAGTAGGGGGATCAAGTTTTACATAGGCATATATAGAGAAAATCTTTAAACTTTCTTCTGAAAAACTATGACGCCAGGAAAGCTCAAATTAAAACGGAAGCATCCTCAGGAAGTGAATATTCTTGTTTGTTCAACTCATGGCCCCCGGGGGTAGGGTAGGGCCACAGTAGGGGGATCATGTTTTACACAGGAATATGTAGAGAAAATCTTTAAAATTTCTTCTCAAAAACAATGACGCCAGGAAAGCTCAAATTAAAATGGAAGCATCATCAGGGAGTGTAGATTTTAGTTTGTTCAAATCATGGTTCCCGGGAGAAGGGTTGGGCCACAGTAGGGGGATCAAGTTTTACATAGGAATATATAGAGAAAATCTTTAAACTTTCTTCTCAAAAATTATGACGCCAGGAAAGCTGACATTAAAATGGAAGCATATTCAGGTAGTGTAGATTTTTGTTTGTTCAAATCATGGTCCCCGGGGTTAGGGTTGGGCCACAGTATGGGGATCAAATTTTACACAGGAATATATAGAGAAAATCTTTAAACTTTCTTCTCAAAAACTATGACGCCACGAAAGCTCAAATTAAAATGGAAGCATCCTCAGGGAGTGTAGATTTTAGCTTGATGAAATCATGGTCCCCGGAGTAGGGTAGGGCCGCAGTAGGGGGATCAAGTTTTACACAGGAATATATAGAGAAAATCTTTAAACTTTCTTCTCAAAAACTATGACGCCAGGAAAGCTCAAATTAAAATGGAAGCAGCATCAACAGTTAGTGTAGATTTTAGTTTGTTCAAATCATAGTCCCCGGGGGCAGGGTAGGGCCACAGTAGGGGGATCAAGTTTTACATAGGAATATGTAGAGAAAATCTTTAAACTTTCTTCTCAAAAACTATGACGCCAGGAAAGCTCAAATTAAAATGGAAGCATCCTCAGGTAGTGTAGATTTTAGTTTCTTCAAATCATGGTTCCCGGGGGTATGGTTGGGCCACAGTAGGGGGATCAAGTTTTACATAGGAATATATAGAGAAAATCTTTAAACTTTCTTCTCAAAAACTATGACGCCAGGAAAGCTCAAATTAAAATGGAAGCATCCTCAGGAAGTGAATATTCTTGTTTGTTCAACTCATGGTCCCCGGGGGTAGGGTAGGGCCACAGTAGGGGGATCATGTTTCATACAGGAATATGTAGAGAAAATCTTTATACTTTCTTCTCAAAAACTATGACGCCAGGAAAGCTCAAATTAAAATGGAAGCAGCATCAACAGGTAGTGTAGATTTTAGTTTGTTCAAATCATGGTTCCCGGGGGAAGGGTTGGGCCACAGTAGGGAGATCAAGTTTTACATAGGAATATATAGAGAAAATCTTTAAACTTTCTTCTCAAAAATTATGACGCCAGGAAAGCTGACATTAAAATGGAAGCATATTCAGGTAGTGTAGATTTTTGTTTGTTCAAATCATGGTCCCCGGAGTTAGGGTTGGGCCACAGTATAGGGATCAAGTTTTACATAGGAATATATAGAGAAAATCTTTAAACTTTCTTCTCAAAAACTATGACGCCACGAAAGCTCAAATTAAAATGGAAGCATCCTCAGGTAGTGTAGATTTTAGTTGGTTCAAATCATGGTCCCCGGGGGTAGGGTTGGGCCACAGTAGGGACATCAAGTTTTACACAGGAATATATAGAGAAAATCTTTAAACTTTCCTCTCAAAACCTAAGACACCAGGAAAGCTCAAATTAAAATGGAAGCATCCTCAGGAAATGAATATTCTAGTTTGTTTAAATCATGGTCCCCGGGGGTACGGTAGGACCACAGTAGGGGGATCAAGTTTTACATATGAATATATACAGAAAATCTTTAAACTTTCTTTTCAAAAACTGTGACGCCAGGAAAGCTCAAATTAAAATGGAAGCATCTTCAGGTAGTGTAGATTTTAGTTTGTTCAAATCATGGTCCCCGGGGGTAGGGTAGGGCCACAGTAGGGGGATAAAGTTTTACATAGGAAGATATAGAGTAAATCTTTAAACTTTCTTCTCAAATACTATGACGCCAGAAAAGCTCAAATTAAAATGGAAGCATCCTCAGGTAGTGTAGATTTTAGTTGGTTCAAATCATGGTCCCCGGGGGTAGGGTTGGGCCACAGTAGGGGGATCAAGTTTTACATAGGAATATATTGAGAAAATCTTTAAACTTTCTTCTTGAAAACTATGACGCCAGGAAAGCTCAAATTAAAATTGAAGCATCCTAAGGTAGTGTAGATTTTAGTTTTTTAAAATCATGGTCCCCGAAGGTAGGGTTGGGCCACAGTAGGGGGATCAAGTTTTACATAGGAATATATAGAGAAAATCTTTAAACTTTCTTCTCAAAAACTACACTGGATGAAAAATCAAGTTTCAGCAAAACTGAAACTATATGGAAACCTTGCTGAAACTTGAAGTTGAAGTTACATGTATAGTTTCCGCAATGCGGAAACCATTATATCGATTCAGCAAGTATCCGTTAGGTTTCAGTCAGCAGAAACTTTAGTCTAAGATTCCTGATGGTTTCCGCAATGCGGAAACTAAATTTGAATCGTGTGAAAAGTTGTGTAAATTATTATGGAAATATCAATCAGTTTCAGAACATTTCCGCTAGGTTTCAGTATGCTGAAACTTTAAGTTAAGATTCCAAATGGTTTACGCATTGCTGAAACTATTACTAAAATTGATTTGAGTTTAATAGTGATATCATTTATTTTTAACAGGTTTAAGTTTAATTCTAGCCTAATGATAATGAATCCGTACATACTAAAATGTATAGTAAGGTTTCAGCGTGACTGAAACTATATGTATACATGTAACTATCTTCAAATGTGGAAAATAAGGCGATTAAGAATCTTACTAAGTAATTAATTGAATTTGAAAAGAAAAAATGATGTCTGATCTTGTTAAATGCATATGATGAAATCATTAATCTTAGGTACTCGGGCACGTGTATACATCTGTATACATTCTTTGTCCAGGTGACCTCCTCTGTGATTTTCCTGTATATTCTGTGTGGATTGCAGGGTTTTTTTTCTGTCAGGGGTGAACAAAAGACTGTTACATAACATATACACAGTACGAAGCGTGAGTTTATAACTGGAGCCCGGCAGGAATTTTTTTTCAATTTGTGTGTACCTGAGTTAGTAAAACTGGTAAGTAAATTATAATTATTTAGTAAAAAAAAATCTAGCTAGTTGTATATCGCAAACAGTGTATGAAGAAGTGTTTTACTTAATACACTCATTAATTGATATACCTATTGTAAGACTTCTTCTTAAATCCTTTAGTTATCATTTGAATGAGCCTTGAGGTACAGTAACTAATTAAGCAAACAAATTAAGGTAAAGTCGTTGTAAATTTTTACAAATCATACCAAATATTCGTACAACCTGAAGTTTAGATCTAATTCGTTTCTTTTTTAATACCACGCCAACACATGTACACATTTTTTTTTAATTCTACAGTTGATAATAACAAGTAAAACCCACTTGGAGTTTGAGTCTAATATAATAATTGTTTATTTACATGCATTTCAGACTTTACTACAAATTGAAAGTGGGGGGGGGGGGGGGGGCTAGACTAATCCTCAGAAATATTGAGGAAAATCCCTAATTCCCAAAATCATGAAAATCCTAATCCGTGGGGGGGGGGGGGGGGGGGGTATACCTATACTATATACTTCGGAAAATAAATTTCCCTACCTAATTTTTTTCCCCAAAATCATGAAATTCCTAATCCGTGCCGGGGGGGAGGGAGGGGGGGGGGTAGTATGCCTATTACTCCAACTTCTCAATCTTTCATGGTACATGTATATTTAGGAACAATTACATCTCCGGCGAGAAAAAGTGGGGGGGGGGGGGGGGGCTATGTGCCTAATGGTTCAGTCTAACTTTGCACTAAGCCCCCCCCCCCCCCAGCCCCCTCCTCCCCCCCCCCCCCCCCCCCCGGTTCCGACGCCTATGTGATTCGTGCATTTCTATATACTTTGTATTTACTTTCTGTATTGTAAACACAGATATTAATACATGTTTATGAAACATGCACATGTTTCTGTTTTAAGATATAATAAGCATTATTTATAATTTTACTGAAGTTATACGTTATATTACAAAATCAGTTTAAAATCCAGCACTAGCCATCTGGTGCACGTGATTTTAATCCCATTTTTAAAATTTGATTATACATTCGTATACATTTGATGTAGAAAGTATACCAAATAATTAAAATTATATTTTGTTTATACATGTATATCAGTCCGACGTGTACGTCTTACTTCCCGGCTTGTTTAACGCGTTTGTATTTTAATTTCATAAGTATTCTCAACGTACTGTTCATCGTATGACCAATCAGTGCACATGTGTAACTGTAAAATAATTGCCATCAATTCATCGTAGTTGTAAATTGACCGTACGGGTGAACGCTGTTAACCGGACCCCGTTAATTGATCGGCATCTAATTATATTTGTGATTTCTGTGTGTTCATGCAGAACCTGCTCTGTGATGAACATAATATTTTCACACCTCTATATTTTGAATAAGAATATAACCGTGCTTAGAATCGCGGTGAAAATTGGACAAGTCGAGACTAATTTGTCAGTAAACTATATAGGCTATGGCTCTATCATATTTAGTTTGGCAAAACCATAAGTACATGTAAATAAAATATAGTTAAAGACAAAATCTGATACATATGTCTCATTAGAATTTGTTTAATTTCATTAGACATTTGTAAACAAACGGTCGGCCATTTTTTTTGTTAATCAAGTGTTACAAATACAATTATAACAAACACACGCCAATTCTTTGTCGTATTTAACCAGGAAACACTGACTCCGACAGTTCTTATTTAAAATAAATATACATGTAAAAAGTATACTATTCGGTAAAAAATGATAATTTTGATTAAACATTATTTATTTTAAACTATCCCAAGATGCACTTTTCCAAGATTTAGCGGGATCTGATTGGTCAGTATTGGCGCACTATGATTCCGAGCGAAGGTTAAAATGGACAAGAAGGTGCTGTTGTAAAATGGAGAATTGAGAAGCATTAATAGCCTGTACAACAAGGAGATAATGCAGGATCGAAGAACTCATGTCAAGGTAACTAAATTCACAATATAGATACTCCCAATAACATTTTCAAGGCTCTAATTTATCTCTCATTTGTAAACGAGATCTCGCGCCATCAAATCAAGATGGCGTCATTTTTTCAAACTTGGTTCGGCATTTTAATTTTTATCACCGTATCTCTTTAAAATATACGTTTTGACCAAGTTAACCATTAACCAACTTTAAATGCATGATAATCAAGATTATCCAGGGTATACATAATTATATAAACGTCCCTAATATATGAATGCTTGGTTGGTAAACAAGACGAACAATGAATCTTTCGCACAATATACAATTTACAAACTCTAAATGTAACGTAAATATTAAAAAAAAATTATCAATTAAATCCGGAAAATGAAATCTTTTACGTTTTTCTTTTTCAGCATTGACAGCATACAAAGTCAATGTTTTCGGTGATTAGTTGCATCCTCTGTTCGGTGATTCGGGTGAATGTTTTGACCAGCTGGACGATGTGAACGCAAGGTATTGCTTTGAAATTGATTATTTTCACCATTAACTTATACATGTGTTGGATGTTTATAATTGACTGTAGTAATTTTTGGGAAATCCAGGTCTAAGTTCTTGAAAAGGAGGTTGATGGGGGGGGGTGGTGGTGGTGGTGAAACACACTTATTGTTGATAAGTTTTTCCATTCTTCAACAAACAATAATTGAATCAAAATAAAAATAACATTGCTTCAAATATAAAAAGAAACATTTTAGACCAGATACTACTGTAGTCATTATATGACATAGTTTAAACAGCAACTGGCAATTGCATAGTAGCTTCTGTATTCACAATTTTATTCAGAATGCTTTTAATACATGTTAGGCTGAATGTTTATTGTTTAAAAATCTAAATGAAACTTTATTTTTCTTATTTAAGATAAATAGAACAGACATAAAGTACAGCCCAGTTAAAGGAACAAGTTCATCGCAAGTAGAAGAATTTTAATGCTACCACTGTCCAGAACTACTAAGTTTGCTGTAACCATGATGTGATCATATGAGTGCTTCACCCGTCTGGACAATGCTCGAAAATCCCCCAAAAAGGCCTATTTCCATAAACTACGACTCAGGTTACATCAACAACAGCCAAGGACACTCCTTATTGATTCCAATGGACACATCTCTACGACCCGACTAAACCTCTGCAGAACAAGACTTTTTAACTGTAAAGTATTCTCATTGCAAAAAATCTATGTACTATAAAAGTACTTTTTTTATATGATCAAATACCAGTATATTACAATGTCTGTCTGTAAGCTAGAATCTTAGAAAATCACATGGTTTTGACTTATTAAATGATTGATTAGACCTTGCAGATATTAACTTTCATTTTCTTAAATAATTTGTTATATATTTGCAAATATTGCATAAAATATTAGACTCCATGTAACATATATCCTCACACCTCCAAGTTGATAAGTGTATTAGGAGATGAATGCATGGGTCATAGAAATGATAAAATACACCAAACAATATTCAATTATGTCGTATATGAAAATATATAAAGACAACATATACCCCATGTATTACAATTTTTATATAACAAAATTACTTGCATGGAAAGTTGTTTCCATGTGGGTTTTATTTTAATCTGTGTTATGTAACTAATATTGGAATTAGCTTTTATATCATAAGTAAAATGCTGGTATTGATGAGAATTGTAAGGTGAATGATCTGTGTGATACTTTGTATTTTATACATTCATGCTACAGATAGCAAGTACATGTACATGTAGTAATACTTGACATATATTAACAATGTATATTTTACTTCATGTCTTGGATTTAAAAATATTAATGTAGGTAAAGTAGTGAAATGTAGAAAGGTAAACCGTGTGTAAAGAAGAATATTCATCAGGAATGAAGTGTGTTGCAATCAGCATAATTAATCAAATGTGTACATCATATTTTCGCACATGATTTGACAGACTGCTCCATTGTTAGCTTTTTATTGGCCAACAAGCTTTTCATATCTCCCTCTGGGTCATCTATTAAATACTGACAGGCTTATGATATTAAAATCTGATCAGTTGGTACATCATGGGTGGAAATGAGAAGTTCACTTTGGACTTAATGGATTATCAAATAAATGATATCAAATCCTGTTCTAGTGTAAAACATTAGATTATATTACTCACAAAGAAAAGGTTTATCCCAACTTGTAAGTGGGTCACTTTGACCTCATTTTGGAATTTATTGACATACATATTCAAATCAAATCTGGGTCATACCTCTAGAGTCAACTATTATCTTGTAGTGTATTTTTTTTTTTTTTTTACTAAAGATGGATACTTTAGACTTTTCAAAAATATTTTATGGTGTACATATTCATTGTAGTTCAAAACAAATTGTGACAAGTGTATCATGTTCATGTAACAATGAAGTTTTCTTTGTTTATTCATGTACATGCAGTTATTTTGTAAACTGCATTCATATTCTTAAAAAAGTAAGATCTTTGTTGCATTTTTAAAGGGAGATTTAATAGGCATTTAATCGAGATGAAAAAAAAATACAAATGTAAAGATTTCTATGGGAGTTTTTTTTTTCTTGTGCAATTTTATCATTTTTTAAATAAAAGTCCCTAATAAGGGAATTGCCATATGGATGTTAATCCATTATTGTATCTTGGCTGTATTTTATTTATTATTGGAAACAATTTCAGATTTTTGAACAAAATAAATTTGGAACTGTTTGAAATTGTTTTGTTTTTACATAAAGTAGAAACCTTGCTCAGCTTTTGTGAAAGCAAAAATATAAAAAGTTTCAGTAAGTTTCAGTCGCGGAAACCCTTTGTAAACAATATGTATCCCAATTGTATATGGAGGTTGAAACTATGCAGAAACTTCAAGTTTCAGTAAGTTTCCTTCGCGGAAACCATTTGTAAACAATATGTATCCCAAACGTATATGGAGATTGAAACTATGCAGAAACTTCAAGTTTCAGTAAGTTTCCGTTGCGGAAACCATTTGGATTCATGGACAGCCTAAGTTTCAGCACTGCGGAAACTTAATGAAACTTGAAGTTTCCGTGCTGAAACCTGTCGGAAACTTAAAGTAACCTTAAGTTTCCGCAGAGTTTCCAAAGGGTTTCCGCAGCGCTGAAACCAGACATTTCATCCAGTGCTATGACGCCAGGAAAGCTCAAATTTAAATCGAAGCATCCTCAGGAAGATAATATTCTTGTTTGTTCAAATCATGGTCCCCGGGGGTAGGGTTGGGCCACAGTAGGGGAATCAAGTTTTTTATAGGAACATATAGAGAAAATCTTTAAACTTTCTTCTCAAAAACTATGACGCCAGGAAAGCTCAAATTAAAATGGAAGCATCCTCTGGAAGTGAATATTCTAGTTTATTCAAATCATGGTCCCCGGGGGTAGGGTAGGACCACAGTAGGGCGATCAAGTTTTACATAGGAATATATAGAGAAAATCTTTAAACTTTCTTCTCAAAAACTATGACGCCACGAAAACTCACATAAAAATGGAAGCATCCTCAGGTAGTGTAGATTTTAGTTTGTTCAAATCATGGTCCCCGGGGGTAGGGTAGGGCAACAGTAGGGGGATCAAGTTCTACATAGGAATATATAGAGAAAATCTTTAAACTTTCTTCTCAAAAACTATGACGCCAGGAAAGCTCAAATTAAAATGGAAGCATCCTCAGGAAGTGAATATTCTTGTTTGTTCAACTCATGGTCCCAGGGGGTAGGGTAGGGCCACAGTAGGGGGATCATGTTTTACACAGGAATATGTAGAGAAAATCTTTAAACTTTCTTCTCAAAAACTATGACGCCAGGAAAGCTCAAATAAAAATGGAAGCATCATCAGGGAGTGTAGATTTTAGTTTGTTCAAATCATGGTTCCCGGGGGAAGGGTTGGGCCACAGTAGGGGGATCAAGTTTTACATAGGAATATATAGAGAAAATCTTTAAACTTTCTTCTCAAAAATTATGACGCCAGGAAAGCTGACATTAAAATGGAAGCATATTCAGGTAGTGTAGATTTTTGTTTGTTCAAATCATGGTTCCCGGGGTTAGGGTTGGGCAACAGTATGGGGATCAAGTTTTACACAGGAATATATAGAGAAAATCTTTAAACTTTCTTCTCAAAAACTATGACATCACGAAAGCTCAAATTAAAATGGAAGCATCCTCAGGGAGTGTAGATTTTAGCTTGATGAAATCATGGTCCCCGGGGTAGGGTAGGGCCGCAGTGGGGGGATCAAGTTTTACACAGAAATATATAGAGAAAATCTTTAAACTTTCTTCTCAAAAACTATGACGCCAGGAATGCTCAAATTAAAATGGAAGCAGCATCAACAGGAAGTGTAGATTTTAGTTTGTTCAAATCATAGTCCCCGGGAGCAGGGTAGGGCCACAGTAGGGGGATCAAGTTTTACATAGGAATATGTAGAGAAAATCTTTAAACTTTCTTCTCAAAAACTATGACGCCAGGAAAGCTCAAATTAAAATGGAAGCATCCTCAGGTAGTGTAGATTTTAGTTTCTTCAAATCATGGTTCCCGGGGGTATGGTTGGGCCACAGTAGGGGGATCAAGTTCTACATAGGAATATATAGAGAAAATCTTTAAACTTTCTTCTCAAAAACTATGACGCCACGAAAGCTCAAATTAAAATGGAAGCATCATCAGGAAGTGAATACTCTTGTTTGTTCAACTCATGGTCCCAGGGGGTAGGGTAGGGCCACAGTAGGGGGATCATGTTTTACACAGGAATATGTAGAGAAAATCTTTAAACTTTCTTCTCAAAAACTATGACGCCAGGAAAGCTCAAATTAAAATGGAAGCATCATCAGGGAGTGTAGATTTTAGTTTGTTCAAATCATGGTTCCCGGGGGAAGGGTTGGGCCACAGTAGGGGGATCAAGTTTTACATAGGAATATATAGAGAAAATCTTTAAACTTTCTTCTCAAAAATTATGACGCCAGGAAAGCTGACATTAAAATGGAAGCATATTCAGGTAGTGTAGATTTTTGTTTGTTCAAATCATGGTCCCCGGAGTTAGGGTTGGGCCACAGTATGGGGATCAAGTTTTACATAGGAATATATAGAGAAAATCTTTAAACTTTCTTCTCAAAAACTATGACGCCACGAAAGCTCAAATTAAAATGGAAGCATCATCAGGTAGTGTAGATTTTAGTTTGTTCAAATCATGGTCCCCGGGGGTAGGGTAGGGCCACAGTAGGGGGATCAAGTTTTACATAGGAATATATAGAGAAAATCTTTAAACTTTCTTCTCAAAAACTATGACGCCAGGAAAGCTCAAATTAAAATGGAAGCATCCTCAGGTAGTGTAGATTTTAGTTTGTTCAAATCATGGTCCCCGGGGGTAGGGTTGGGCCACAGTAGGAGGATCAAGTTTTACATAGGAATATATGGAGAAAATCTTTAAACTTTCTTCTCAAAAACTATGACGCCACGAAAGCTCAAATTAAAATGGAAGCATCCTCAGGTAGTGTAGATTTTAGTTTGTTCAAATCATGGTCCCCGGGGGAAGGGTTGGGCCACAGTAGGAGGATCAAGTTTTACATAGGAACATATAGAGAAAATCTTTAAACTTTCTTCTCAAAAACTATGACACCACGAAAGCTGACATTAAAATGGAAGCATATTCAGGTAGTGTAGATTTTAGTTTTTTAAAATCATGGTCCCCGGGGGTAGGGTTGGGCCACAGTAGGGGGATCAAGTTTTACATAGGAATATATAGAGAAAATCTTTAAACTTTCTTCTCAAAAACTATGACGCCAGGAAAGCTCAAATTCAAATGAAAGCATCCTCAGGTAGTGTAGATTTTAGTTTGTAGAAATCATGGTCCCCGGGGGTAGGTTAGAGCCACAGTAGGGGGATCAAGTTTTACATAGGAATATATGGAGAAAATCTTTAAACTTTCTTCTCAAAAACTATGACGCCAGGAAAGCTGAAATTAAAAAGGAAGCATCCTCAGCATGTGAATATTCTTGTTTGTACAAATCATGGTCCATGGGGGCAGGGTAGGGCCGAGGTAGGGGGATCAAGTTTTACATAGGAATATGTAGAGAAAATCTTTAAACTTTCTTCTCAAAAACTATGACGCCAGGAAAGCTCAAATTAAAATGGAAGCATCCTCAGGTAGTGTAGATTTTAGTTTCTTCAAATCATGGTTCCCGGGGGTATGGTTGGGCCACAGTAGGGGGATCAAGTTTTACATAGGAATATATAGAGAAAATCTTTAAACTTTCTTCTCAAAAACTATGACGCCAGGAAAGCTCAAATTAAAATGGAAGCATCCTCAGGAAGTGAATATTCTTGTTTGTTCAACTCATGGTCCCCGGGGGTAGGGTAGGGCCACAGTAGGGGGATCATGTTTTACACAGGAATATGTAGAGAAAATCTTTAAACTTTCTTCTCAAAAACTATGACGCCAGGAAAGCTCAAATAAAAATGGAAGCATCATCAGGGAGTGTAGATTTTAGTTTGTTCAAATCATGGTTCCCGGGGGAAGGGTTGGGCCACAGTAGGGGGATCAAGTTTTACATAGGAATATATAGAGAAAATCTTTAAACTTTCTTCTCAAAAATTATGACGCCAGGAAAGCTGACGTTAAAATGGAAGCATATTCAGGTAGTGTAGATTTTTGTTTGTTCAAATCATGGTCCCCGGAGTTAGGGTTGGGCCACAGTATGGGGATCAAGTTTTACATAGGAATATATAGAGAAAATCTTTAAACTTTCTTCTCAAAAACTATGACGCCACGAAAGCTCAAATTAAAATGGAAGCATCATCAGGTAGTGTAGATTTTAGTTAGTTCAAATCATGGTCCCCGGGGGTAGGGTTGGGCCACAGTAGGGGGATCAAGTTTTACATAGGAATATATAGAGAAAATCTTTAAACTTTCTTCTCAAAAACTATGACGCCAGGAAAGCTCAAATTAAAATGGAAGCATCCTCAGGTAGTGTAGATTTTAGTTTGTTCAAATCATGGTCCCCGGGGGTAGGGTAGGGCCACAGTAGGGGGATCAAGTTTTACATAGGAATATATAGAGAAAATCTTTAAACTTTCTTCTCAAAAACTATGACGCCAGGAAAGCTCAAATTAAAATGGAAGCATCCTCAGGTAGTGTAGATTTTAGTTTGTTCAAATCATGGTCCCCGGGGGTAGGGTTGGGCCACAGTAGGAGGATCAAGTTTTACATAGGAATATATGGAGAAAATCTTTAAACTTTCTTCTCAAAAACTATGACGCCACGAAAGCTCAAATTAAAATGGAAGCATCCTCAGGTAGTGTAGATTTTAGTTTGTTCAAATCATGGTCCCCGGGGGAAGGGTTGGGCCACAGTAGGAGGATCAAGTTTTACATAGGAACATATAGAGAAAATCTTTAAACTTTCTTCTCAAAAACTATGACACCACGAAAGCTGACATTAAAATGGAAGCATATTCAGGTAGTGTAGATTTTAGTTTTTTAAAATCATGGTCCCCGGGGGTAGGGTTGGGCCACAGTAGGGGGATCAAGTTTTACATAGGAATATATAGAGAAAATCTTTAAACTTTCTTCTCAAAAACTATGACGCCAGGAAAGCTCAAATTCAAATGAAAGCATCCTCAGGTAGTGTAGATTTTAGTTTGTAGAAATCATGGTCCCCG
Organism: Magallana gigas; assembly: GCF_963853765.1. Lineage (NCBI taxonomy): Eukaryota > Metazoa > Mollusca > Bivalvia > Ostreida > Ostreidae > Magallana > Magallana gigas. The sequence goes on along the minus strand of NC_088857.1, from coordinate 23,853,208 downwards.
GGGGTAGGTTAGAGCCACAGTAGGGGGATCAAGTTTTACATAGGAATATATGGAGAAAATCTTTAAACTTTCTTCTCAAAAACTATGACGCCAGGAAAGCTGAAATTAAAAAGGAAGCATCCTCAGCATGTGAATATTCTTGTTTGTACAAATCATGGTCCATGGGGGCAGGGTAGGGCCGAGGTAGGGGGATCAAGTTTTACATAGGAATATGTAGAGAAAATCTTTAAACTTTCTTCTCAAAAACTATGACGCCAGGAAAGCTCAAATTAAAATGGAAGCATCCTCAGGTAGTGTAGATTTTAGTTTCTTCAAATCATGGTTCCCGGGGGTATGGTTGGGCCACAGTAGGGGGATCAAGTTTTACATAGGAATATATAGAGAAAATCTTTAAACTTTCTTCTCAAAAACTATGACGCCAGGAAAGCTCAAATTAAAATGGAAGCATCCTCAGGAAGTGAATATTCTTGTTTGTTCAACTCATGGTCCCCGGGGGTAGGGTAGGGCCACAGTAGGGGGATCATGTTTTACACAGGAATATGTAGAGAAAATCTTTAAACTTTCTTCTCAAAAACTATGACGCCAGGAAAGCTCAAATAAAAATGGAAGCATCATCAGGGAGTGTAGATTTTAGTTTGTTCAAATCATGGTTCCCGGGGGAAGGGTTGGGCCACAGTAGGGGGATCAAGTTTTACATAGGAATATATAGAGAAAATCTTTAAACTTTCTTCTCAAAAATTATGACGCCAGGAAAGCTGACGTTAAAATGGAAGCATATTCAGGTAGTGTAGATTTTTGTTTGTTCAAATCATGGTCCCCGGAGTTAGGGTTGGGCCACAGTATGGGGATCAAGTTTTACATAGGAATATATAGAGAAAATCTTTAAACTTTCTTCTCAAAAACTATGACGCCACGAAAGCTCAAATTAAAATGGAAGCATCATCAGGTAGTGTAGATTTTAGTTAGTTCAAATCATGGTCCCCGGGGGTAGGGTTGGGCCACAGTAGGGGGATCAAGTTTTACATAGGAATATATAGAGAAAATCTTTAAACTTTCTTCTCAAAAACTATGACGCCAGGAAAGCTCAAATTAAAATGGAAGCATCCTCAGGTAGTGTAGATTTTAGTTTGTTCAAATCATGGTCCCCGGGGGTAGGGTTGGGCCACAGTAGGAGGATCAAGTTTTACATAGGAATATATGGAGAAAATCTTTAAACTTTCTTCTCAAAAACTATGACGCCACGAAAGCTCAAATTAAAATGGAAGCATCATCAGGTAGTGTAGATTTTAGTTTGTTCAAATCATGGTCCCCGGGGGTAGGGTTGGGCCACAGTAGGAGGATCAAGTTTTACATAGGAACATATAGAGAAAATCTTTAAACTTTCTTCTCAAAAACTATGACGCCACGAAAGCTGACATTAAAATGGAAGCATATTCAGGTAGTGTAGATTTTAGTTTTTTAAAATCATGGTCCCCGGGGGTAGGGTTGGGCCACAGTAGGGGGATCAAGTTTTACATAGGAATATATAGAGAAAATCTTTAAACTTTCTTCTCAAAAACTATGACGCCAGGAAAGCTCAAATTCAAATGAAAGCATCCTCAGGTAGTGTAGATTTTAGTTTGTAGAAATCATGGTCCCCGGGGGTAGGTTAGAGCCACAGTAGGGGGATCAAGTTTTACATAGGAATATATGGAGAAAATCTTTAAACTTTCTTCTCAAAAACTATGACGCCAGGAAAGCTGAAATTAAAAAGGAAGCATCCTCAGCATGTGAATATTCTTGTTTGTACAAATCATGGTCCATGGGGGCAGGGTAGGGCCGAGGTAGGGGGATCAAGTTTTACATAGGAATATGTAGAGAAAATCTTTAAACTTTCTTCTCAAAAACTATGACGCCAGGAAAGCTCAAATTAAAATGGAAGCATCCTCAGGTAGTGTAGATTTTAGTTTCTTCAAATCATGGTTCCCGGGGGTATGGTTGGGCCACAGTAGGGGGATCAAGTTTTACATAGGAATATATAGAGAAAATCTTTAAACTTTCTTCTCAAAAACTATGACGCCAGGAAAGCTCAAATTAAAATGGAAGCATCCTCAGGAAGTGAATATTCTTGTTTGTTCAACTCATGGTCCCCGGGGGTAGGGTAGGGCCACAGTAGGGGGATCATGTTTTACACAGGAATATGTAGAGAAAATCTTTAAACTTTCTTCTCAAAAACTATGACGCCAGGAAAGCTCAAATAAAAATGGAAGCATCATCAGGGAGTGTAGATTTTAGTTTGTTCAAATCATGGTTCCCGGGGGAAGGGTTGGGCCACAGTAGGGGGATCAAGTTTTACATAGGAATATATAGAGAAAATCATTAAACTTTCTTCTCAAAAATTATGACGCCAGGAAAGCTGACGTTAAAATGGAAGCATATTCAGGTAGTGTAGATTTTTGTTTGTTCAAATCATGGTCCCCGGAGTTAGGGTTGGGCCACAGTATGGGGATCAAGTTTTACATAGGAATATATAGAGAAAATCTTTAAACTTTCTTCTCAAAAACTATGACGCCACGAAAGCTCAAATTAAAATGGAAGCATCATCAGGTAGTGTAGATTTTAGTTAGTTCAAATCATGGTCCCCGGGGGTAGGGTTGGGCCACAGTAGGGGGATCAAGTTTTACATAGGAATATATAGAGAAAATCTTTAAACTTTCTTCTCAAAAACTATGACGCCAGGAAAGCTCAAATTAAAATGGAAGCATCCTCAGGTAGTGTAGATTTTAGTTTGTTCAAATCATGGTCCCCGGGGGTAGGGTTGGGCCACAGTAGGAGGATCAAGTTTTACATAGGAATATATGGAGAAAATCTTTAAACTTTCTTCTCAAAAACTATGACGCCACGAAAGCTCAAATTAAAATGGAAGCATCATCAGGTAGTGTAGATTTTAGTTTGTTCAAATCATGGTCCCCGGGGGTAGGGTTGGGCCACAGTAGGAGGATCAAGTTTTACATAGGAACATATAGAGAAAATCTTTAAACTTTCTTCTCAAAAACTATGACGCCACGAAAGCTGACATTAAAATGGAAGCATATTCAGGTAGTGTAGATTTTAGTTTTTTAAAATCATGGTCCCCGGGGGTAGGGTTGGGCCACAGTAGGGGGATCAAGTTTTACATAGGAATATATAGAGAAAATCTTTAAACTTTCTTCTCAAAAACTATGACGCCAGGAAAGCTCAAATTCAAATGAAAGCATCCTCAGGTAGTGTAGATTTTAGTTTGTAGAAATCATGGTCCCCGGGGGTAGGTTAGAGCCACAGTAGGGGGATCAAGTTTTACATAGGAATATATAGAGAAAATCTTTAAACTTTCTTCTCAAAAACTATGACGCCAGGAAAGCTGAAATTAAAAAGGAAGCATCCTCAGCATGTGAATATTCTTGTTTGTACAAATCATGGTCCATGGGGGCAGGGTAGGGCCGAGGTAGGGGGATCAAGTTTTACATAGGAATATGTAGAGAAAATCTTTAAACTTTCTTCTCAAAAACTATGACGCCAGGAAAGCTCAAATTAAAATGGAAGCATCATCAGGTAGTGTAGATTTTAGTTTCTTCAAATCATGGTTCCCGGGGGTATGGTTGGGCCACAGTATGGGGATCAAGTTTTACATAGGAATATATAGAGAAAATCTTTAAACTTTCTTCTCAAAAACTATGACGCCAGGAAAGCTCAAATTAAAATGGAAGCATCCTCAGGAAGTGAATATTCTTGTTTGTTCAACTCATGGTCCCCGGGGGTAGGGTAGGGCCACAGTAGGGGGATCATGTTTTACACAGGAATATGTAGAGAAAATCTTTAAACTTTCTTCTCAAAAACTATGACGCCAGGAAAGCTCAAATTAAAATGGAAGCATCATCAGGGAGTGTAGATTTTAGTTTGTTCAAATCATGGTTCCCGGGGGAAGGGTTGGGCCACAGTAGGGGGATCAAGTTTTACATAGGAATATATAGAGAAAATCTTTAAACTTTCTTCTCAAAAACTATGACGCCAGGAAAGCTCAAATTAAAATGGAAGCATCCTCAGGTAGTGTAGATTTTTGTTTGTTCAAATCATGGTCCCCGGGGTTAGGGTTGGGCCACAGTAGGGACATCAAGTTTTACACAGGAATATATAGAGAAAATCTTTAAACTTTCCTCTCAAAACCTAAGACACCAGGAAAGCTCAAATTAAAATGGAAGCATCCTCAGGGAGTGTAGATTTTAGCTTGATGAAATCATGGTCCCCGGGGTAGGGTAGGGCCACAGTAGGGGGATCAAGTTTTACATAGGAATATGTAGAGAAAATCTTTAAAACTATGACGCCAGGAAAGCTCAAATTAAAATGGAAGCATCATCAGGGAGTGTAGATTTAAGTTTGTTCAAATCATGGTTCCCGGGTGTAGGGTTGGGCCACAGTAGGGGGATCAAGTTTTACATAGGAATATATAGAGAAAATCTTTAAACTTTCTTCTCAAAAACTATGACGCCAGGAAAGCTCAAATTAAAATGGAAGCATCCTCAGGTAGTGTAGATTTTTGTTTGTTCAAATCATGGTCCCCGGGGTTAGGGTTGGGCCACAGTAGGGAGATCAAGTTTTACACAGGAACATATAGAGAAAATCTTTAAACTTTCCTCTCAAAACCTAAGACACCAGGAAAGCTCAAATTAAAATGGAAGCATCCTCAGGGAGTGTAGATTTTAGCTTGATGAAATCATGGTCCCCGGGGTAGGGTAGGGCCGCAGTAGGGGGATCAAGTTTTACACAGGAATATATAGAGAAAATCTTTAAACTTTCTTCTCAAAAACTATGACGCCAGGAAAGCTCAAATTAAAATCGAAGCATCCTGAGGAAGATAATATTCTTGTTTGTTCAAATCATGGTCCCCGGGGTTAGGGTTGGGCCACAGTAGGGGGATCAAGTTTTACATTGGAATATATAGAGAAAATCTTTAAACTTTCTTCTCAAAAACTATGATGCCAGGAAAGCTCAAATTAAAATGGAAGCATCCTCAGGAAGTTAATATTCTTGTTTGTTCAAATCATGGTCCCCGGGGGTAGGGTTGGGCCACAGTAGGGGGATCAAGTTTTTCATAGGAACATATAGAGAAAATCTTTAAATTTTCTTCTCAAAAACTATGACGCCAGGAAAGCTCAAATTAAAATGGAAGCATGCTCAGGAAGTGAAGATTCTTGTTTGTTCAAATCATGGTCCCCGGGGTTAGGGTAGGGCCACAGTATTGGGATCAAGTTTTACATAGGAATATGTAGAGAAAATCTTTAAACTTTCTTCTCAAAAACTATGACGCCAGGAAAGCTCAAATTAAAATGGAAGCATCTTCAGGAAGTGTAGATTTTAGTTTGTTCATATCATGGTCCCCGGGGGTAGGGTTGGGCCACAGTAGGGGGATCAAGTTTTTCATAGGAACATATAGAGAAAATCTTTAAATTTTCTTCTCAAAAACTATGACGCCAGGAAAGCTCAAATTAAAATGGAAGCATGCTCAGGAAGTGAATATTCTTGTTTGTTCAAATCATGGTCCCCGGGGTTAGGGTAGGGCCACAGTATTGGGATCAAGTTTTACATAGGAATATGTAGAGAAAATCTTTAAACTTTCTTCTCAAAAACTATGACGCCAGGAAAGCTCAAATTAAAATGGAAGCATCTTCAGGAAGTGTAGATTTTAGTTTGTTCATATCATGGTCCCCAGGGGTAGGGTTGGGCCACAGTAGGGGGATCAAGTTTTACATAGGAATATATAGAGAAAATCTTTAAACTTTCTTCTCAAAAACTATGACGCCAGGAAAGCTCAAATTCAAAGGAAAGCATCCTCAGGTAGTGTAGATTTTAGTTTGTAGAAATCATGATCCCCGGGGGTAGGTTAGAGCCACAGTAGGGGGATCAAGTTTTACATAGGAATATATAGAGAAAATCTTTAAACTTTCTTCTCAAAAACTATGACGCCAGGAAAGCTGAAATTAAAAAGGAAGCATCCTCAGCATGTGAATATTCTTGTTTGTACAAATCATGGTCCATGGGGGCAGGGTAGGGCCGAGGTAGGGGGATCAAGTTTTACACAGGAATATATAGAGAAAATCTTTAAACTTTCTTCTCAAATACTATGACGCCAGGAAAGCTCAAATTAAAATGGAAGCATCCTCAGGTAGTGTAGATTTTAGTTTTTTAAATCATGGTCCCCGAAGGTAGGGTTGGGCCACAGTAGGGGGATCAAGTTTTACATAGGAATATATAGAGAAAATCTTTAAATTTTTTTCTCAAAAACTATGACGCCAGGAAAGCTCAAATTAAAATGGAAGCATCCTTAGGAAGTGAATATTCTTGTTTGTTCAAATCATGGTCCCCGGGGGTATGGGTTGGGCCACAGTTGGGGAATCAAGTTTTACATAGGAACATATAGAGAAAATCTTTAAACTTTCTTCTTGAAAACTATTATGCCAGGAAATCTTTAAACTTTTTTCTCAAAAACTATGACGCCAGGAAAGCTCAAATTAAAATGGAAGCATCCTCAGGAAGTTAATATTCTTGTTTGTTCAAATCATGGTCCCCGGGGGTAGGCTTGGGCCACAGTAGGGGGGTCAAGTTTTACATAGGAATATGTAGAGAAAATCTGTAAACTTTCTTCTCAAAAACTATGACGCCAGGAAAGCTCAAATTAAAATGGAAGCATCCTCAGGTAGTGTAGATTTTGAATTTCTTCAAATCATGGTTCCCGGGGGTATGTTTGGGCCACAGTAGGGGGATCAAGTTTTACATAGGCATATATAGAGAAAATCTTTAAACTTTCTTCTGAAAAACTATGACGCCAGGAAAGCTCAAATTAAAACGGAAGCATCCTCAGGAAGTGAATATTCTTGTTTGTTCAACTCATGGCCCCCGGGGGTAGGGTAGGGCCACAGTAGGGGGATCATGTTTTACACAGGAATATGTAGAGAAAATCTTTAAACTTTCTTCTCAAAAACAATGACGCCAGGAAAGCTCAAATTAAAATGGAAGCATCATCAGGGAGTGTAGATTTTAGCTTGATGAAATCATGGTCCCCGGGGTAGGGTATTGCCGCAGTAGGGTGATCAAGTTTTACACAGGAATATATAGAGAAAATCTTTAAACTTTCTTCTCAAAAACTATGACGCCAGGAAAGCTCAAATTAAAATGGAAGCAGCATCAACAGTTAGTGTAGATTTTAGTTTGTTCAACTCATGGTCCCCGGGGGTAGGGTAGGGCAACAGTATGGGGATCAAGTTTTACACAGGAATATATAGAGAAAATCTTTATACTTTCTTCTCAAAAACTATGACGCCAGGAAAGCTCAAATTAAAATGGAAGCAGCATCAACAGGTAGTGTAGATTTTAGTTTGTTCAAATCATGGTTCCCGGGGGGAAGGGTTGGGCCACAGTAGGGGGATCAAGTTTTACATAGGAATATATAGAGAAAATCTTTAAACTTTCTTCTCAAAAATTATGACGCCAGGAAAGCTGACATTAAAATGGAAGCATATTCAGGTAGTGTAGATTTTTGTTTGTTCAAATCATGGTCCCCGGACTTAGGGTTGGGCCACAGTATGGGGATCAAGTTTTACATAGGAATATATAGAGAAAATCTTTAAACTTTCTTCTCAAAAACTATGACGCCACGAAAGCTCAAATTAAAATGGAAGCATCATCAGGTAGTGTAGATTTTAGTTTGTTCAAATCATGGTCCCCGGGGGTAGGGTAAGGCCACAGTAGGGGGATCAAGTTTTACATAGGAATATATAGAGAAAATCTTTAAACTTTCTTCTCAAAAACTATGATGCCAGGAAAGCTCAAATTAAAATGGAAGCATCCTCAGGTAGTGTAGATTTTTGTTTGTTCAAATCATGGTCCCCGGGGTTAGGGTTGGGCCACAGTAGGGACATCAAGTTTTACACAGGAATATATAGAGAAAATCTTTAAACTTTCCTCTCAAAACCTAAGACACCAGGAAAGCTCAAATTAAAATGGAAGCATCCTCAGGGAGTGTAGATTTTAGCTTGATGAAATCATGGTCCCCGGGGTAGGGTAGGGCCGCAGTAGGGGGATCAAGTTTTACACAGGAATATATAGAGAAAATCTTCAAACTTTCTTCTCAAAAACTATGACGCCAGGAAAGCTCAAATTAAAATGGAAGCAGCATCAACAGGTAGTGTAGATATTGGTTTGTTCAAATCATAGTCCCCGGGGGCAGGGTAGGGCCACAGTAGGGGGATCAAGTTTTACATAGGAATATATAGAGAAAATCTTTAAACTTTCTTCTCAAAAACTATGACGCCAGGAAAGCTCAAATTAAAATCGAAGAATCCTCAGGAAGATAATATTCTTGTTTGTTCAAATCATGGTCCCCGGGGTTAGGGTTGGGCCACAGTAGGGGGATCAAGTTTTACATTGGAATATATAGAGAAAATCTTTAAACTTTCTTCTCAAAAACTATGACGCCAGGAAAGCTCAAATTAAAATGGAAGCATCCTCAGGAAGTTAATATTCTTGTTTGTTCAAATCATGGTCCCCGGGGGTAGGGTTGGGCCACAGTAGGGGGATCAAGTTTTTCATAGGAACATATAGAGAATATCTTTAAATTTTCTTCTCAAAAACTATGACGCCAGGAAAGCTCAAATTAAAATGGAAGCATACTCAGGAAGTGAATATTCTTGTTTGTTCAAATCATGGTCCCCGGGGTTAGGGTAGGGCCACAGTATTGGGATCAAGTTTTACATAGGAATATGTAGAGAAAATCTTTAAACTTTCTTCTCAAAAACTATGACGCCAGGAAAGCTCAAATTAAAATGGAAGCATCTTCAGGTAGTGTAGATTTTAGTTTGTTCATATCATGGTCCCCAGGGGTAGGGTTGGGCCACATTAGGGGGGTCAAGTTTTACATAGGAATATATAGAGAAAATCTTTAAACTTTCTTCTCAAAAACTATGACGCCAGGAAAGCTCAAATTCAAATGAAAGCATCCTCAGGTAGTGTAGATTTTAGTTTGTAGAAATCATGGTCCCCGGGGGTAGGTTAAAGCCACAGTAGGGGGATCAAGTTTTACATAGGAATATATAGAGAAAATCTTTAAACTTTCTTCTCAAAAACTATGACGCCAGGAAAGCTCAAATTAAAAAGGAAGCATCCTCAGCATGTGAATATTCTTGTTTGTACAAATCATGGTCCCCAGGGGTAGGGTAGGGCCACAGTAAGGGGATCAAGTTTTACATTGAAATATATAGAGAAAATCTTTAAACTTTCTTCTCAAAAACTATGACGCCAGGAAAGTTCAAATTAAAATGGAAGCATCCTCAGGAAGTGAATATTCTTGTTTGTTCAAATCATAGTCCCTGGGGGTTGGGAAGGGCCACAGTAGGGGGATCAATTTTTACATAGGAATATATAGAGAAAATCTTTAAACTTTCTTCTCAAAAACTATGACGCCAGGAAAGCTCAAATTAAAATGGAAGCATCCTCAGGAAGTGAATATTATTCTTTGTTCAAATCATGGTCCATGGGGGTAGGGTAGGGCCGAGGTAGGGGGATCAAGTTTTACACAGGAATATATAGAGAAAATCTTTAAACTTTCTTCTCAAATACTATGACGCCAAGAAAGCTCAAATTAAAATGGAAGCATCCTCCGGTAGTGTAGATTTTAGTTTTTTAAAATCATGGTCCCCGAAGGTAGGGTTGGGCCACAGTAGGGGGATAAAGTTTTACATAGGAATATATAGAGAAAATCTTTAAATTTTTTTCTAAAAAACTATGACGCCAGGAAAGCTCAAATTAAAATGGAAGCATCCTCAGGAAGTTGAATATTCTTGTTTGTTCAAATCATGGTCCCCGGGGGTAGGGTTGGGCCACAGTAGGAGGATCAAGTTTTACATAGGAACATATAGAGAAAATCTTTAAACTTTCTTCTCAAAAACTATGACGCCACGAAAGCTGACATTAAAATGGAAGCATATTCAGGTATTGTAGATTTTAGTTTTTTAAAATCATGGTCCCCGGGGGTAGGGTTGGGCCACAGTAGGGGGATCAAGTTTTACATAGGAATATATAGAGAAAATCTTTAAACTTTCTTCTCAAAAACTATGACGCCAGGAAAGCTCATATTCAAATCGAAGCATCCTCAGGAAGATAATATTCTTGTTTGTTCAAATCATTTTCCCCGGGGGTATGGGTTGGGCCACAGTTGGGGAATCAAGTTTTACATAGGAACATATAGAGAAAATCTTTAAACTTTCTTCTCAAAAACTATGACGCCAGGAAAGCTCAAATTAAAATCGAAGAATCCTCAGGAAGATAATATTCTTGTTTGTTCAAATCATGGTCCCCGGGGTTAGGGTTGGGCCACAGTAGGGGGATCAAGTTTTACATTGGAATATATAGAGAAAATCTTTAAACTTTCTTCTCAAAAACTATGACGCCAGGAAAGCTCAAATTAAAATGGAAGCATCCTCAGGAAGTTAATATTCTTGTTTGTTCAAATCATGGTCCCCGGGGGTAGGGTTGGGCCACAGTAGGGGGATCAAGTTTTTCATAGAAACATATAGAGAATATCTTTAAATTTTCTTCTCAAAAACTATGACGCCAGGAAAGCTCAAATTAAAATGGAAGCATACTCAGGAAGTGAATATTCTTGTTTGTTCAAATCATGGTCCCCGGGGTTAGGGTAGGGCCACAGTATTGGGATCAAGTTTTACATAGGAATATGTAGAGAAAATCTTTAAACTTTCTTCTCAAAAACTATGACGCCAGGAAAGCTCAAATTAAAATGGAAGCATCTTCAGGTAGTGTAGATTTTAGTTTGTTCATATCATGGTCCCCAGGGGTAGGGTTGGGCCACATTAGGGGGGTCAAGTTTTACATAGGAATATATAGAGAAAATCTTTAAACTTTCTTCTCAAAAACTATGACGCCAGGAAAGCTCAAATTCAAATGAAAGCATCCTCAGGTAGTGTAGATTTTAGTTTGTAGAAATCATGGTCCCCGGGGGTAGGTTAGAGCCACAGTAGGGGGATCAAGTTTTACATAGGAATATATAGAGAAAATCTTTAAACTTTCTTCTCAAAAACTATGACGCCAGGAAAGCTCAAATTAAAAAGGAAGCATCCTCAGCATGTGAATATTCTTGTTTGTACAAATCATGGTCCCCAGGGGTAGGGTAGGGCCACAGTAAGGGGATCAAGTTTTACATTGAAATATATAGAGAAAATCTTTAAACTTTCTTCTCAAAAACTATGACGCCAGGAAAGTTCAAATTAAAATGGAAGCATCCTCAGGAAGTGAATATTCTTGTTTGTTCAAATCATAGTCCCTGGGGGTTGGGAAGGGCCACAGTAGGGGGATCAATTTTTACATAGGAATATATAGAGAAAATCTTTAAACTTTCTTCTCAAAAACTATGACGCCAGGAAAGCTCAAATTAAAATGGAAGCATCCTCAGGAAGTGAATATTATTCTTTGTTCAAATCATGGTCCATGGGGGTAGGGTAGGGCCGAGGTAGGGGGATCAAGTTTTACACAGGAATATATAGAGAAAATCTTTAAACTTTCTTCTCAAATACTATGACGCCAAGAAAGCTCAAATTAAAATGGAAGCATCCTCAGGTAGTGTAGATTTTAGTTTTTTAAAATCATGGTCCCTGAAGGTAGGGTTGGGCCACAGTAGGGGGATAAAGTTTTACATAGGAATATATAGAGAAAATCTTTAAATTTTTTTCTCAAAAACTATGACGCCAGGAAAGCTCAAATTAAAATGGAAGCATCCTCAGGAAGTGAATATTCTTGTTTGTTCAAATCATGGTCCCCGGGGGTAGGGTTGGGCCACAGTAGGAGGATCAAGTTTTACATAGGAACATATAGAGAAAATCTTTAAACTTTCTTCTCAAAAACTATGACGCCACGAAAGCTGACATTAAAATGGAAGCATATTCAGGTATTGTAGATTTTAGTTTTTTAAAATCATGGTCCCCGGGGGTAGGGTTGGGCCACAGTAGGGGGATCAAGTTTTACATAGGAATATATAGAGAAAATCTTTAAACTTTCTTCTCAAAAACTATGACGCCAGGAAAGCTCAAATTCAAATCGAAGCATCCTCAGGAAGATAATATTCTTGTTTGTTCAAATCATTTTCCCCGGGGGTATGGGTTGGGCCACAGTTGGGGAATCAAGTTTTACATAGGAACATATAGAGAAAATCTTTAAACTTTCTTCTCAAAAACTATGACGCCAGGAAAGCTCAAATTAAAATGGAAGCATCCTCAGGAAATGAATATTCTAGTTTGTTTAAATCATGGTCCCCGGGGGTACGGTAGGACCACAGTAGGGGGATCAAGTTTTACATATGAATATATACAGAAAATCTTTAAACTTTCTTTTCAAAAACTATGACGCCAGGAAAGCTCAAATTAAAATGGAAGCATCTTCAGGTAGTGTAGATTTTAGTTTGTTCAAATCATGCTCCCCGGGGGTAGGGTAGGGCCACAGTAGGGGGATAAAGTTTTACATAGGAACATATAGAGTAAATCTTTAAACTTTCTTCTCAAAAACTATGACGCCAGAAAAGCTCAAATTAAAATGGAAGCATCCTCAGGTAGTGTAGATTTTAGTTGGTTCAAATCATGGTCCCCGGGGGTAGGGTTGGGCCACAGTAGGGGGATCAAGTTTTACATAGGAATATATTGAGAAAATCTTTAAACTTTCTTCTTGAAAACTATGACGCCAGGAAAGCTCAAATTAAAATTGAAGCATCCTAAGGTAGTGTAGATTTTAGTTTTTTAAAATCATGGTCCCCGAAGGTAGGGTTGGGCCACAGTAGGGGGATCAAGTTTTACATAGGAATATATAGAGAAAATCTTTAAACTTTCTTCTCAAAAACTACACTGGATGAAAAATCAAGTTTCAGCAAAACTGAAACTATATGAAAACCTTGCTGAAACTTGAAGTTGAAGTTACATGTATAGTTTCCGCAATGCGGAAACCATTATATCGATTCAGCAAGTATCCGTTAGGTTTCAGTCAGCAGAAACTTTAGTCTAAGATTCCTGATGGTTTCCGCAATGCGGAAACTAAATTTGAATCGTGTGAAAAGTTGTGTAAATTATTATGGAAATATCAATCAGTTTCAGAACATTTCCGCTAGGTTTCAGTATGCTGAAACTTTAAGTTAAGATTCCAAATGGTTTACGCATTGCTGAAACTATTACTAAAATTGATTTGAGTTTAATAGTGATATCATTTATTTTTAACAGGTTTAAGTTTAATTCTAACCTAATGATAATGAATCCGTACATACTAAAATGTATAGTAAGGTTTCAGCGTGACTGAAACTATATGTATACATGTAACTATCTTCAAATGTGGAAAATAAGGCGATTAAGAATCTTACTAAGTAATTAATTGAATTTGAAAAGAAAAAATGATGTCTGATCTTGTTAAATGCATATGATGAAATCATTAATCTTAGGTACTCGGGCACGTGTATACATCTGTATACATTCTTTGTCCAGGTGACCTCCTCTGTGATTTTCCTGTATATTCTGTGTGGATTGCAGGGTTTTTTTCTGTCAGGGGTGAACAAAAGACTGTTACATAACATATACACAGTACGAAGCGTGAGTTTATAACTGGAGCCCGGCAGGAATTTTTTTTCAATTTGTGTGTACCTGAGTTAGTAAAACTGGTAAGTAAATTATAATTATTTAGTAAAAAAAAATCTAGCTAGTTGTATATCGCAAACAGTGTATGAAGAAGTGTTTTACTTAATACACTCATTAATTGATATACCTATTGTAAGACTTCTTCTTAAATCCTTTAGTTATCATTTGAATGAGCCTTGAGGTACAGTAACTAATTAAGCAAACAAATTAAGGTAAAGTCGTTGTAAATTTTTACAAATCATACCAAATATTCGTACAACCTGAAGTTTAGATCTAATTCGTTTCTTTTTTAATACCACGCCAACACATGTACACATTTTTTTTTAATTCTACAGTTGATAATAACAAGTAAAACCCACTTGGAGTTTGAGTCTAATATAATAATTGTTTATTTACATGCATTTCAGACTTTACTACAAATTGAAAGTGGGGGGGGGGGGCTAGACTAATCCTCAGAAATATTGAGGAAAATCCCTAATTCCCAAAATCATGAAAATCCTAATCCGTGGGGTGGGGGGGGGGGGGGGTATACCTATACTATATACTTCGGAAAGTAAATTTCCCTACCCAATTTTTTTCCCCAAAATCATGAAATTCCTAATCCGTGCCGGGGGGGAGGGGGGGGGGGGTAGTATGCCTATTACTCCAACTTCTCAATCTTTCAAGGTACATGTAAATTTAGGAACAATTACATCTCCGGCGAGAAAAAGTGGGGGGGGGGGGGGGCTATGTGCCTAATGGTTCAGTCTAACTTTGCACTAAGCCCCCCCCCCCCCCAGCCCCCTCCTCCCCCCCCCCCCCCCCGGTTCCGACGCCTATGTGATTCGTGCATTTCTATATACTTTGTATTTACTTTCTGTATTGTAAACACAGATATTAATACATGTTTATAAAACATGCACATGTTTCTGTTTTAAGATATAATAAGCATTATTTATAATTTTACTGAAGTTATACGTTATATTACAAAATCAGTTTAAAATCCAGCACTAGCCATCTGGTGCACGTGATTTTAATCCCATTTTTAAAATTTGATTATACATTCGTATACATTTGATGTAGAAAGTATACCAAATAATTAAAATTATATTTTGTTTATACATGTATATCAGTCCGACGTGTACGTCTTACTTCCCGGCTTGTTTAACGCGTTTGTATTTTAATTTCATAAGTATTCTCAACGTACTGTTCATCGTATGACCAATCAGTGCACATGTGTAACTGTAAAATAATTGCCATCAATTCATCGTAGTTGTAAATTGACCGTACGGGTGAACGCTGTTAACCGGACCCCATTAATTGATCGGCATCTAATTATATTTGTGATTTCTGTGTGTTCATGCAGAACCTGCTCTGTGATGAACATAATATTTTCACACCTCTATATTTTGAATAAGAATATAACCGTGCTTAGAATCGCGGTGAAAATTGGACAAGTCGAGACTAACTTGTCAGTAAACTATATAGGCTATGGCTCTATCATATTTAGTTTGGCAAAACCATAAGTACATGTAAATAAAATATAGTTAAAGACAAAATCTGATACATATGTCTCATTAGAATTTGTTTAATTTCATTAGACATTTGTAAACAAACGGTCGGCCATTTTTTTTGTTAATCAAGTGTTACAAATACAATTATAACAAACACACGCCAATTCTTTGTCGTATTTAACCAGGAAACACTGACTCCGACAGTTCTTATTTAAAATAAATATACATGTAAAAAGTATACTATTCGGTAAAAAATGATAATTTTGATTAAACATTATTTATTTTAAACTATCCCAAGATGCACTTTTCCAAGATTTAGCGGGATCTGATTGGTCAGTATTGGCGCACTATGATTCCGAGCGAAGGTTAAAATGGACAAGAAGGTGCTGTTGTAAAATGGAGAATTGAGAAGCATTAATAGCCTGTACAACAAGGAGATAATGCAGGATCGAAGAACTCATGTCAAGGTAACTAAATTCACAATATAGATACTCCCAATAACATTTTCAAGGCTCTAATTTATCTCTCATTTGTAAACGAGATCTCGCGCCATCAAATCAAGATGGCGTCATTTTTTCAAACTTGGTTCGGCATTTTAATTTTTATCACCGTATCTCTTTAAAATATACGTTTTGACCAAGTTAACCATTAACCAACTTTAAATGCATGATAATCAAGATTATCCAGGGTATACATAATTATATAAACGTCCCTAATATATGAATGCTTGGTTGGTAAACAAGACGAACAATGAATCTTTCGCACAATATACAATTTACAAACTCTAAATGTAACGTAAATATTAAAAAAAAATTATCAATTAAATCCGGAAAATGAAATCTTTTACGTTTTTCTTTTTCAGCATTGACAGCATACAAAGTCAATGTTTTCGGTGATTAGTTGCATCCTCTGTTCGGTGATTCGGGTGAATGTTTTGACCAGCTGGACGATGTGAACGCAAGGTATTGCTTTGAAATTGATTATTTTCACCATTAACTTATACATGTGTTGGATGTTTATAATTGACTGTAGTAATTTTTGGGAAATCCAGGTCTAAGTTCTTGAAAAGGAGGTTGATGGGGGGGGGGGGGGGGGGGGGGGGGGTGGTGGTGGTGGTGAAACACACTTATTGTTGATAAGTTTTTCCATTCTTCAACAAACAATAATTGAATCAAAATAAAAATAACATTGCTTCAAATATAAAAAGAAACATTTTAGACCAGATACTACTGTAGTCATTATATGACATAGTTTAAACAGCAACTGGCAATTGCATAGTAGCTTCTGTATTCACAATTTTATTCAGAATGCTTTTAATACATGTTAGGCTGAATGTTTATTGTTTAAAAATCTAAATGAAACTTTATTTTTCTTGTTTAAGATAAATAGAACAGACATAAAGTACAGCCCAGTTAAAGGAACAAGTTCATCGCAAGTAGAAGAATTTTAATGCTACCACTGTCCAGAACTACTAAGTTTGCTGTAACCATGATGTGATCATATGAGTGCTTCACCCGTCTGGACAATGCTCGAAAATCCCCCAAAAAGGCCTATTTCCATAAACTACGACTCAGGTTACATCAACAACAGCCAAGGACACTCCTTATTGATTCCAATGGACACATCTCTACGACCCGACTAAACCTCTGCAGAACAAGACTTTTTAACTGTAAAGTATTCTCATTGCAAAAAATCTATGTACTATAAAAGTACTTTTTTTATATGATCAAATACCAGTATATTACAATGTCTGTCTGTAAGCTAGAATCTTAGAAAATCACATGGTTTTGACTTATTAAATGATTGATTAGACCTTGCAGATATTAACTTTCATTTTCTTAAATAATTTGTTATATATTTGCAAATATTGCATAAAATATTAGACTCCATGTAACATATATCCTCACACCTCCAAGTTGATAAGTGTATTAGGAGATGAATGCATGGGTCATAGAAATGATAAAATACACCAAACAATATTCAATTATGTCGTATATGAAAATATATAAAGACAACATATACCCCATGTATTACAATTTTTATATAACAAAATTACTTGCATGGAAAGTTGTTTCCATGTGGGTTTTATTTTAATCTGTGTTATGTAACTAATATTGGAATTAGCTTTTATATCATAAGTAAAATGCTGGTATTGATGAGAATTGTAAGGTGAATGATCTGTGTGATACTTTGTATTTTATACATTCATGCTACAGATAGCAAGTACATGTACATGTAGTAATACTTGACATATATTAACAATGTATATTTTACTTCATGTCTTGGATTTAAAAATATTAATGTAGGTAAAGTAGTGAAATGTAGAAAGGTAAACCGTGTGTAAAGAAGAATATTCATCAGGAATGAAGTGTGTTGCAATCAGCATAATTAATCAAATGTGTACATCATATTTTCGCACATGATTTGACAGACTGCTCCATTGTTAGCTTTTTATTGGCCAACAAGCTTTTCATATCTCCCTCTGGGTCATCTATTAAATACTGACAGGCTTATGATATTAAAATCTGATCAGTTGGTACATCATGGGTGGAAATGAGAAGTTCACTTTGGACTTAATGGATTATCAAATAAATGATATCAAATCCTGTTCTATTGTAAAACATTAGATTATATTACTCACAAAGAAAAGGTTTATCCCAACTTGTAAGTGGGTCACTTTGACCTCATTTTGGAATTTATTGACATACATATTCAAATCAAATCTGGGTCATACCTCTAGAGTCAACTTTTATCTTGTAGTGTATTTTTTTTTTTTTTTACTAAAGATGGATACTTTAGACTTTTCAAAAATATTTTATGGTGTACATATTCATTGTAGTTCAAAACAAATTGTGACAAGTGTATCATGTTCATGTAACAATGAAGTTTTCTTTGTTTATTCATGTACATGCAGTTATTTTGTAAACTGCATTCATATTCTTAAAAAAGTAAGATCTTTGTTGCATTTTTAAAGGGAGATTTAATAGGCATTTAATCGAGATGAAAAAAAAATACAAATGTAAAGATTTCTATGGGAGTTTTTTTTTTCTTGTGCAATTTTATCATTTTTTAAATAAAAGTCCCTAATAAGGGAATTGCCATATGGATGTTAATCCATTATTGTATCTTGGCTGTATTTTATTTATTATTGGAAACAATTTCAGATTTTTGAACAAAATAAATTTGGAACTGTTTGAAATTGTTTTGTTTTTACATAAAGTAGAAACCTTGCTCAGCTTTTGTGAAAGCAAAAATATAAAAAGTTTCAGTAAGTTTCAGTCGCGGAAACCCTTTGTAAACAATATGTATCCCAATTGTATATGGAGGTTGAAACTATGCAGAAACTTCAAGTTTCAGTAAGTTTCCTTCGCGGAAACCATTTGTAAACAATATGTATCCCAAACGTATATGGAGATTGAAACTATGCAGAAACTTCAAGTTTCAGTAAGTTTCCGTTGCGGAAACCATTTGGATTCATGGACAGCCTAAGTTTCAGCACTGCGGAAACTTAATGAAACTTGAAGTTTCCGTGCTGAAACCTGTCGGAAACTTAAAGTAACCTTAAGTTTCCGCAGAGTTTCCAAAGGGTTTCCGCAGCGCTGAAACCAGACATTTCATCCAGTGCTATGACGCCAGGAAAGCTCAAATTTAAATCGAAGCATCCTCAGGAAGATAATATTCTTGTTTGTTCAAATCATGGTCCCCGGGGGTAGGGTTGGGCCACAGTAGGGGAATCAAGTTTTTTATAGGAACATATAGAGAAAATCTTTAAACTTTCTTCTCAAAAACTATGACGCCAGGAAAGCTCAAATTAAAATGGAAGCATCCTCTGGAAGTGAATATTCTAGTTTATTCAAATCATGGTCCCCGGGGGTAGGGTAGGACCACAGTAGGGCGATCAAGTTTTACATAGGAATATATAGAGAAAATCTTTAAACTTTCTTCTCAAAAACTATGACGCCAGGAAAGCTCAAATTAAAATGGAAGCATATTCAGGTAGTGTAGATTTTTGTTTGTTCAAATCATGGTTCCCGGGGTTAGGGTTGGGCAACAGTATGGGGATCAAGTTTTACACAGGAATATATAGAGAAAATCTTTAAACTTTCTTCTCAAAAACTATGACGCCAGGAAAGCTCAAATTAAAATGGAAGCATCCTCAGGGAGTGTAGATTTTAGCTTGATGAAATCATGGTCCCCGGGGTAGGGAAGGGCCGCAGTGGGGGGATCAAGTTTTACACAGGAATATATAGAGAAAATCTTTAAACTTTCTTCTCAAAAACTATGACGCCAGGAAAGCTCAAATTAAAATGGAAGCAGCATCAACAGGAAGTGTAGATTTTAGTTTGTTCAAATCATAGTCCCCGGGAGCAGGGTAGGGCCACAGTAGGGGGATCAAGTTTTACATAGGAATATGTAGAGAAAATCTTTAAACTTTCTTCTCAAAAACTATGACGCCAGGAAAGCTCAAATTAAAATGGAAGCATCCTCAGGTAGTGCAGATTTTAGTTTCTTCAAATCATGGTTCCCGGGGGTATGGTTGGGCCACAGTAGGGGGATCAAGTTCTACATAGGAATATATAGAGAAAATCTTTAAACTTTCTTCTCAAAAACTATGACGCCACGAAAGCTCAAATTAAAATGGAAGCATCCTCAGGAAGTGAATATTCTTGTTTGTTCAACTCATGGTCCCAGGGGGTAGGGTAGGGCCACAGTAGGGGGATCATGTTTTACACAGGAATATGTAGAGAAAATCTTTAAACTTTCTTCTCAAAAACTATGACGCCAGGAAAGCTCAAATTAAAATGGAAGCATCATCAGGGAGTGTAGATTTTAGTTTGTTCAAATCATGGTTCCCGGGGGAAGGGTTGGGCCACAGTAGGGGGATCAAGTTTTACATAGGAATATATAGAGAAAATCTTTAAACTTTCTTCTCAAAAATTATGACGCCAGGAAAGCTGACATTAAAATGGAAGCATATTCAGGTAGTGTAGATTTTTGTTTGTTCAAATCATGGTCCCCGGAGTTAGGGTTGGGCCACAGTATGGGGATCAAGTTTTACATAGGAATATATAGAGAAAATCTTTAAACTTTCTTCTCAAAAACTATGACGCCACGAAAGCTCAAATTAAAATGGAAGCATCATCAGGTAGTGTAGATTTTAGTTTGTTCAAATCATGGTCCCCGGGGGTAGGGTAGGGCCACAGTAGGGCGATCAAGTTTTACATAGGAATATATAGAGAAAATCTTTAAACTTTCTTCTCAAAAACTATGACGCCAGGAAAGCTCAAATTAAAATGGAAGCATCCTCAGGTAGTGTAGATTTTAGTTTGTTCAAATCATGGTCCCCGGGGGTAGGGTTGGGCCACAGTAGGAGGATCAAGTTTTACATAGGAATATATGGAGAAAATCTTTAAACTTTCTTCTCAAAAACTATGACGCCACGAAAGCTCAAATTAAAATGGAAGCATCATCAGGTAGTGTAGATTTTAGTTTGTTCAAATCATGGTCCCCGGGGGTAGGGTTGGGCCACAGTAGGAGGATCAAGTTTTACATAGGAACATTAAGAGAAAATCTTTAAACTTTCTTCTCAAAAACTATGACGCCACGAAAGCTGACATTAAAATGGAAGCATATTCAGGTAGTGTAGATTTTAGTTTTTTAAAATCATGGTCCCCGGGGGTAGGGTTGGGCCACAGTAGGGGGATCAAGTTTTACATAGGAATATATAGAGAAAATCTTTAAACTTTCTTCTCAAAAACTATGACGCTAGGAAAGCTCAAATTCAAATCGAAGCATCCTCAGGAAGATAATATTCTTGTTTGTTCAAATCATTGTCCCCGGGGGTATGGGTTGGGCCACAGTTGGGGAATCAAGTTTTACATAGGAACATATAGAGAAAATCTTTAAATTTTCTCCTCAAAAACTATGACGCCAGGAAAGCTCAAATTAAAATGGAAGCATCCTCAGGAAATGAATATTCTAGTTTGTTTAAATCATGGTCCCCGGGGGTACGGTAGGACCACAGTAGGGGGATCAAGTTTTACATATGAATATATACAGAAAGTCTTTATACTTTCTTTTCAAAAACTATGACGCCAGGAAAGCTCAAATTAAAATGGAAGCATCTTCAGGTAGTGTAGATTTTAGTTGGTTCAAATCATGGTCCCCGGGGGTAGGGTTGGGCCACAGTAGGGGGATCAAGTTTTACATAGGAATATATAGAGAAAATCTTTAAACTTTCTTCTCAAAAACAATGACGCCACGAAAGCTCAAATTAAAATGGAAGCATCCTCAGGGAGTGTAGATTTTAGCTTGATGAAATCATGGTCCCCGGGGTAGGGTAGGGCCGCAGTGGGGGGATCAAGTTTTACACAGGAATATATAGAGAAAATCTTTAAACTTTCTTCTCAAAAACTATGACGCCAGGAAAGCTCAAATTAAAATGGAAGCAGCATCAACAGGAAGTGTAGATTTTAGTTTGTTCAAATCATGGTCCCCGGGAGCAGGGTAGGGCCACAGTAGGGGGATCAAGTTTTACATAGGAATATGTAGAGAAAATCTTTAAACTTTCTTCTCAAAAACTATGACGCCAGGAAAGCTCAAATTAAAATGGAAGCATCCTCAGGTAGTGTAGATTTTAGTTTCTTCAAATCATGGTTCCCGGGGGTATGGTTGGGCCACAGTAGGGGGATCAAGTTCTACATAGGAATATATAGAGAAAATCTTTAAACTTTCTTCTCAAAAACTATGACGCCACGAAAGCTCAAATTAAAATGGAAGCATCCTCAGGAAGTGAATATACTTGTTTGTTCAAATCATGGTCCCAGGGGGTAGGGTAGGGCCACAGTAGGGGGATCATGTTTTACACAGGAATATGTAGAGAAAATCTTTAAACTTTCTTCTCAAAAACTATGACGCCAGGAAAGCTCAAATTAAAATGGAAGCATCCTCAGGAAATGAATATTCTAGTTTGTTTAAATCATGGTCCCCGGGGGTACGGTAGGACCACAGTAGGGGGATCAAGTTTTACATATGAATATATACAGAAAGTCTTTATACTTTCTTTTCAAAAACTATGACGCCAGGAAAGCTCAAATTAAAATGGAAGCATCTTCAGGTAGTGTAGATTTTAGTTGGTTCAAATCATGGTCCCCGGGGGTAGGGTTGGGCCACAGTAGGGGGATCAAGTTTTACATAGGAATATATAGAGAAAATCTTTAAACTTTCTTCTCAAAAACTATGACGCCACGAAAGCTCAAATTAAAATGGAAGCATCCTCAGGGAGTGTAGATTTTAGCTTGATGAAATCATGGTCCCCGGGGTAGGGTAGGGCCGCAGTGGGGGGATCAAGTTTTACACAGGAATATATAGAGAAAATCTTTAAACTTTCTTCTCAAAAACTATGACGCCACGAAAGCTGACATTAAAATGGAAGCATATTCAGGTAGTGTAGATTTTAGTTTTTTAAAATCATGGTCCCCGGGGGTAGGGTTGGGCCACAGTAGGGGGATCAAGTTTTACATAGGAATATATAGAGAAAATCTTTAAACTTTCTTCTCAAAAACTATGACGCCAGGAAAGCTCAAATTCAAATCGAAGCATCCTCAGGAAGATAATATTCTTGTTTGTTCAAATCATTGTCCCCGGGGGTATGGGTTGGGCCACAGTTGGGGAATCAAGTTTTACATAGGAACATATAGAGAAAATCTTTAAACTTTCTCCTCAAAAACTATGACGCCAGGAAAGCTCAAATTAAAATGGAAGCATCCTCAGGAAATGAATATTCTAGTTTGTTTAAATCATGGTCCCCGGGGGTACGGTAGGACCACAGTAGGGGGATCAAGTTTTACATATGAATATATACAGAAAGTCTTTATACTTTCTTTTCAAAAACTATGACGCCAGGAAAGCTCAAATTAAAATGGAAGCATCTTCAGGTAGTGTAGATTTTAGTTGGTTCAAATCATGGTCCCCGGGGGTAGGGTTGGGCCACAGTAGGAGGATCAAGTTTTACATAGGAACATTAAGAGAAAATCTTTAAACTTTCTTCTCAAAAACTATGACGCCACGAAAGCTGACATTAAAATGGAAGCATATTCAGGTAGTGTAGATTTTAGTTTTTTAAAATCATGGTCCCCGGGGGTAGGGTTGGGCCACAGTAGGGGGATCAAGTTTTACATAGGAATATATAGAGAAAATCTTTAAACTTTCTTCTCAAAAACTATGACGCTAGGAAAGCTCAAATTCAAATCGAAGCATCCTCAGGAAGATAATATTCTTGTTTGTTCAAATCATTGTCCCCGGGGGTATGGGTTGGGCCACAGTTGGGGAATCAAGTTTTACATAGGAACATATAGAGAAAATCTTTAAATTTTCTCCTCAAAAACTATGACGCCAGGAAAGCTCAAATTAAAATGGAAGCATCCTCAGGAAATGAATATTCTAGTTTGTTTAAATCATGGTCCCCGGGGGTACGGTAGGACCACAGTAGGGGGATCAAGTTTTACATATGAATATATACAGAAAGTCTTTATACTTTCTTTTCAAAAACTATGACGCCAGGAAAGCTCAAATTAAAATGGAAGCATCTTCAGGTAGTGTAGATTTTAGTTGGTTCAAATCATGGTCCCCGGGGGTAGGGTTGGGCCACAGTAGGGGGATCAAGTTTTACATAGGAATATATAGAGAAAATCTTTAAACTTTCTTCTCAAAAACAATGACGCCACGAAAGCTCAAATTAAAATGGAAGCATCCTCAGGGAGTGTAGATTTTAGCTTGATGAAATCATGGTCCCCGGGGTAGGGTAGGGCCGCAGTGGGGGGATCAAGTTTTACACAGGAATATATAGAGAAAATCTTTAAACTTTCTTCTCAAAAACTATGACGCCAGGAAAGCTCAAATTAAAATGGAAGCAGCATCAACAGGAAGTGTAGATTTTAGTTTGTTCAAATCATGGTCCCCGGGAGCAGGGTAGGGCCACAGTAGGGGGATCAAGTTTTACATAGGAATATGTAGAGAAAATCTTTAAACTTTCTTCTCAAAAACTATGACGCCAGGAAAGCTCAAATTAAAATGGAAGCATCCTCAGGTAGTGTAGATTTTAGTTTCTTCAAATCATGGTTCCCGGGGGTATGGTTGGGCCACAGTAGGGGGATCAAGTTCTACATAGGAATATATAGAGAAAATCTTTAAACTTTCTTCTCAAAAACTATGACGCCACGAAAGCTCAAATTAAAATGGAAGCATCCTCAGGAAGTGAATATACTTGTTTGTTCAAATCATGGTCCCAGGGGGTAGGGTAGGGCCACAGTAGGGGGATCATGTTTTACACAGGAATATGTAGAGAAAATCTTTAAACTTTCTTCTCAAAAACTATGACGCCAGGAAAGCTCAAATTAAAATGGAAGCATCCTCAGGAAATGAATATTCTAGTTTGTTTAAATCATGGTCCCCGGGGGTACGGTAGGACCACAGTAGGGGGATCAAGTTTTACATATGAATATATACAGAAAGTCTTTATACTTTCTTTTCAAAAACTATGACGCCAGGAAAGCTCAAATTAAAATGGAAGCATCTTCAGGTAGTGTAGATTTTAGTTGGTTCAAATCATGGTCCCCGGGGGTAGGGTTGGGCCACAGTAGGGGGATCAAGTTTTACATAGGAATATATAGAGAAAATCTTTAAACTTTCTTCTCAAAAACTATGACGCCACGAAAGCTCAAATTAAAATGGAAGCATCCTCAGGGAGTGTAGATTTTAGCTTGATGAAATCATGGTCCCCGGGGTAGGGTAGGGCCGCAGTGGGGGGATCAAGTTTTACACAGGAATATATAGAGAAAATCTTTAAACTTTCTTCTCAAAAACTATGACGCCACGAAAGCTGACATTAAAATGGAAGCATATTCAGGTAGTGTAGATTTTAGTTTTTTAAAATCATGGTCCCCGGGGGTAGGGTTGGGCCACAGTAGGGGGATCAAGTTTTACATAGGAATATATAGAGAAAATCTTTAAACTTTCTTCTCAAAAACTATGACGCCAGGAAAGCTCAAATTCAAATCGAAGCATCCTCAGGAAGATAATATTCTTGTTTGTTCAAATCATTGTCCCCGGGGGTATGGGTTGGGCCACAGTTGGGGAATCAAGTTTTACATAGGAACATATAGAGAAAATCTTTAAACTTTCTCCTCAAAAACTATGACGCCAGGAAAGCTCAAATTAAAATGGAAGCATCCTCAGGAAATGAATATTCTAGTTTGTTTAAATCATGGTCCCCGGGGGTACGGTAGGACCACAGTAGGGGGATCAAGTTTTACATATGAATATATACAGAAAGTCTTTATACTTTCTTTTCAAAAACTATGACGCCAGGAAAGCTCAAATTAAAATGGAAGCATCTTCAGGTAGTGTAGATTTTAGTTGGTTCAAATCATGGTCCCCGGGGGTAGGGTTGGGCCACAGTAGGGGGATCAAGTTTTACATAGGAATATATAGAGAAAATCTTTAAACTTTCTTCTCAAAAACAATGACGCCACGAAAGCTCAAATTAAAATGGAAGCATCCTCAGGGAGTGTAGATTTTAGCTTGATGAAATCATGGTCCCCGGGGTAGGGTAGGGCCGCAGTGGGGGGATCAAGTTTTACACAGGAATATATAGAGAAAATCTTTAAACTTTCTTCTCAAAAACTATGACGCCAGGAAAGCTCAAATTAAAATGGAAGCAGCATCAACAGGAAGTGTAGATTTTAGTTTGTTCAAATCATGGTCCCCGGGAGCAGGGTAGGGCCACAGTAGGGGGATCAAGTTTTACATAGGAATATGTAGAGAAAATCTTTAAACTTTCTTCTCAAAAACTATGACGCCAGGAAAGCTCAAATTAAAATGGAAGCATCCTCAGGTAGTGTAGATTTTAGTTTCTTCAAATCATGGTTCCCGGGGGTATGGTTGGGCCACAGTAGGGGGATCAAGTTCTACATAGGAATATATAGAGAAAATCTTTAAACTTTCTTCTCAAAAACTATGACGCCACGAAAGCTCAAATTAAAATGGAAGCATCCTCAGGAAGTGAATATACTTGTTTGTTCAAATCATGGTCCCAGGGGGTAGGGTAGGGCCACAGTAGGGGGATCATGTTTTACACAGGAATATGTAGAGAAAATCTTTAAACTTTCTTCTCAAAAACTATGACGCCAGGAAAGCTCAAATTAAAATGGAAGGATCCTCAGGAAATGAATATTCTAGTTTGTTTAAATCATGGTCCCCGGGGGTACGGTAGGACCACAGTAGGGGGATCAAGTTTTACATATGAATATATACAGAAAGTCTTTATACTTTCTTTTCAAAAACTATGACGCCAGGAAAGCTCAAATTAAAATGGAAGCATCTTCAGGTAGTGTAGATTTTAGTTGGTTCAAATCATGGTCCCCGGGGGTAGGGTTGGGCCACAGTAGGGGGATCAAGTTTTACATAGGAATATATAGAGAAAATCTTTAAACTTTCTTCTCAAAAACTATGACGCCACGAAAGCTCAAATTAAAATGGAAGCATCCTCAGGGAGTGTAGATTTTAGCTTGATGAAATCATGGTCCCCGGGGTAGGGTAGGGCCGCAGTGGGGGGATCAAGTTTTACACAGGAATATATAGAGAAAATCTTTAAACTTTCTTCTCAAAAACTATGACGCCAGGAAAGCTCAAATTAAAATGGAAGCAGCATCAACAGGAAGTGTAGATTTTAGTTTGTTCAAATCATAGTCCCCGGGAGCAGGGTAGGGCCACAGTAGGGGGATCAAGTTTTACATAGGAATATGTAGAGAAAATCTTTAAACTTTCTTCTCAAAAACTATGACGCCAGGAAAGCTCAAATTAAAATGGAAGCATCCTCAGGTAGTGTAGATTTTAGTTTCTTCAAATCATGGTTCCCGGGGGTATGGTTGGGCCACAGTAGGGGGATCAAGTTCTACATAGGAATATATAGAGAAAATCTTTAAACTTTCTTCTCAAAAACTATGACGCCACGAAAGCTCAAATTAAAATGGAAGCATCCTCAGGAAGTGAATATTCTTGTTTGTTCAATTCATGGTCCCAGGGGGTAGGGTAGGGCCACAGTAGGGGGATCATGTTTTACACAGGAATATGTAGAGAAAATCTTTAAACTTTCTTCTCAAAAACTATGACGCCAGGAAAGCTCAAATTAAAATGGAAGCATCATCAGGGAGTGTAGATTTTAGTTTGTTCAAATCATGGTTCCCGGGGGAAGGGTTGGGCCACAGTAGGGGGATCAAGTTTTACATAGGAATATATAGAGAAAATCTTTAAACTTTCTTCTCAAAAATTATGACGCCAGGAAAGCTGACATTAAAATGGAAGCATATTCTGGTAGTGTAGATTTTTGTTTGTTCAAATCATGGTCCCCGGAGTTAGGGTTGGGCCACAGTATGGGGATGAAGTTTTACATAGGAATATATAGAGAAAATCTTTAAACTTTCTTCTCAAAAACTATGACGCCACGAAAGCTCAAATTAAAATGGAAGCATCATCAGGTAGTGTAGATTTTAGTTTGTTCAAATCATGGTCCCCGGGGGTAGGGTAGGGCCACAGTAGGGGGATCAATTTTTACATAGGAATATATAGAGAAAATCTTTAAACTTTCTTCTCAAAAACTATGACGCCAGGAAAGCTCAAATTAAAATGGAAGCATCCTCAGGTAGTGTAGATTTTAGTTGGTTCAAATCATGGTCCCCGGGGGTAGGGTTGGGCCACAGTAGGAGGATCAAGTTTTACATAGGAATATATGGAGAAAATCTTTAAACTTTCTTCTCAAAAACTATGACGCCACGAAAGCTCAAATTAAAATGGAAGCATCATCAGGTAGTGTAGATTTTAGTTTGTTCAAATCATGGTCCCCGGGGGTAGGGTTGGGCCACAGTAGGAGGATCAAGTTTTACATAGGAACATATAGAGAAAATCTTTAAACTTTCTTCTCAAAAACTATGACGCCACGAAAGCTGACATTAAAATGGAAGCATATTCAGGTAGTGTAGATTTTAGTTTTTTAAAATCATGGTCCCCGGGGGTAGGGTTGGGCCACAGTAGGGGGATCAAGTTTTACATAGGAATATATAGAGAAAATCTTTAAACTTTCTTCTCAAAAACTATGACGCCAGGAAAGCTCAAATTCAAATCGAAGCATCCTCAGGAAGATAATATTCTTGTTTGTTCAAATCATTGTCCCCGGGGGTATGGGTTGGGCCACAGTTGGGGAATCAAGTTTTACATAGGAACATATAGAGAAAATCTTTAAACTTTCTTTTAAAAACTATGACGCCAGGAAAGCTCAAATTAAAATGGAAGCATCCTCAGGAAATGAATATTCTAGTTTGTTTAAATCATGGTCCTCGGGGGTACGGTAGGACCACAGTAGGGGGATCAAGTTTTACATATGAATATATACAGAAAGTCTTTATACTTTCTTTTCAAAAACTATGACGCCAGGAAAGCTCAAATTAAAATGGAAGCATCTTCAGGTAGTGTAGATTTTAGTTGGTTCAAATCATGGTCCCCGGGGGTAGGGTTGGGCCACAGTAGGGGGATCAAGTTTTACATAGGAATATATAGAGAAAATCTTTAAACTTTCTTCTTGAAAACTATGACGCCAGGAAAGCTCAAATTAAAATTGAAGCATCCTAAGGTAGTGTAGATTTTAGTTTTTTAAAATCATGGTCCCCGAAGGTAGGGTTGGGCCACAGTAGGGGGATCAAGTTTTACATAGGAATATATAGAGAAAATCTTTAAACTTTCTTCTCAAAAACTATGACGCCAGGAAAGCTCAAATTAAAATCGAAGCATCCTCAGGAAGATAATATTCTTGTTTGTTCAAATCATGGTCCCCGGGGGTAGGGTTGGGCCACAGTAGGGGAATCAAGTTTTTTATAGGAACATATAGAGAAAATCTTTAAACTTTCTTCTCAAAAACTATGACGCCAGGAAAGCTCAAATTAAAATGGAGGCATCCTCTGGAAGTGAATATTCTAGTTTATTTAAATCATGGTCCCCGGAGGTAGGGTAGGACCACAGTAGGGCGATCAAGTTTTACATAGGAATATATAGAGAAAATCTTTAAACTTTCTTCTCAAAAACTATGACGCCACGAAAACTCACATAAAAATGGAAGCGTCCTCAGGTAGTGTAGATTTTAGTTTGTTCAAATCATGGTCCCCGGGGGTAGGGTAGGGCCACAGTAGGGGGATCAAGTTTTACATAGGAATATATAGAGAAAATCTTTAAACTTTCTTCTCAAAAATTATGACGCCAGGAAAGCTGACATTAAAATGGAAGCATATTCAGGTAGTGTAGATTTTTGTTTGTTCAAATCATGGTCCCCAGGGTTAGGGTTGGGCCACAGTAGGGGGATCAAGTTTTACACAGGAATATATAGAGAAAATCTTTAAACTTTCTTCTCAAAAACAATGACGCCACGAAAGCTCAAATTAAAATGGAAGCATCCTCAGGGAGTGTAGATTTTAGCTTGATGAAATCATGGTCCCCGGGGTAGGGTAGGGCCGCAGTAGGGGGATCAAGTTTTACACAGGAATATATAGAGAAAATCTTTAAACTTTCTTCTCAAAAACTATGACGCCAGGAAAGCTCAAAATAAAATGGAAGCAGCATCAACAGGTAGTGTAGATTTTAGTTTGTTCAAATCATAGTCCCCGGGGGCAGGGTAGGGCCACAGTAGGGGAATCAAGTTTTACATAGGAATATGTAGAGAAAATCTTTAAACTTTCTTCTCAAAAACTGTGACGCCAGGAAAGCTCAAATTAAAATGGAAGCATCCTCAGGTAGTGTAGATTTTAGTTTCTTCAAATCATGGTTCCCGGGGGCAGGGTAGGGCCACAGTAGGGGGATCAAGTTTTACATAGGAATATGTAGAGAAAATCTTTAAACTTTCTTCTCAAAACCTAAGACACCAGGAAAGCTCAAATTAAAATGGAAGCATCCTGAGGGAGTGTAAATTTTAGCTTGATGAAATCATGGTCCCCGGGGTAGGGTTGGGCCGCAGTAGGGGGATCAAGTTTTACACAGGAATATATAGAGAAAATCTTTAAACTTTCTTCTCAAAAACTATGACGCCAGGAAAGCTCAAATTAAAATGGAAGCAGCATCAACAGGTAGTGTAGATTTTAGTTTGTTCAAATCATAGTCCCCGGGGGCAGGGTAGGGCCACAGTAGGGGGATCAAGTTTTACATAGGAATATGTAGAGAAAATCTTTAAACTTTCTTCTCAAAACCTAAGACACCAGGAAAGCTCAAATTAAAATGGAAGCATCCTGAGGGAGTGTAGATTTTAGCTTGATGAAATCATGGTCCCCGGGGTAGGGTTGGGCCGCAGTAGGGGGATCAAGTTTTACACAGGAATATATAGAGAAAATCTTTAAACTTTCTTCTCAAAAACTATGACGCCAGGAAAGCTCAAATTAAAATCGAAGCATCCTCAGGAAGATAATATTCTTGTTTGTTCAAATCATGGTCCCCGGGGGTAGGGTTGGGCCACAGTAGGGGAATCAAGTTTTTTATAGGAACATATAGAGAAAATCTTTAAACTTTCTTCTCAAAACTATGACGCCAGGAAAGCTCAAATTAAAATGGAAGCATCCTCTGGAAGTGAATATTCTAGTTTATTTAAATCATGGTCCCCGGAGGTAGGGTAGGACCACAGTAGGGCGATCAAGTTTTACATAGGAATATATAGAGAAAATCTTTAAACTTTCTTCTCAAAAACTATGACGCCACGAAAACTCACATAAAAATGGAAGCGTCCTCAGGTAGTGTAGATTTTAGTTTCTTCAAATCATGGTTCCCGGGGGCAGGGTAGGGCCACAGTAGGGGGATCAAGTTTTACATAGGAATATGTAGAGAAAATCTTTAAACTTTCTTCTCAAAACCTAAGACACCAGGAAAGCTCAAATTAAAATGGAAGCATCCTGAGGGAGTGTAGATTTTAGCTTGATGAAATCATGGTCCCCGGGGTAGGGTTGGGCCGCAGTAGGGGGATCAAGTTTTACACAGGAATATATAGAGAAAATCTTTAAACTTTCTTCTCAAAAACTATGACGCCAGGAAAGCTCAAATTAAAATGGAAGCAGCATCAACAGGTAGTGTAGATTTTAGTTTGTTCAAATCATAGTCCCCGGGGGCAGGGTAGGGCCACAGTAGGGGGATCAAGTTTTACATAGGAATATGTAGAGAAAATCTTTAAACTTTCTTCTCAAAACCTAAGACACCAGGAAAGCTCAAATTAAAATGGAAGCATCCTGAGGGAGTGTAGATTTTAGCTTGATGAAATCATGGTCCCCGGGGTAGAGTTGGGCCGCAGTAGGGGGATCAAGTTTTACACAGGAATATATAGAGAAAATCTTTAAACTTTCTTCTCAAAAACTATGACGCCAGGAAAGCTCAAATTAAAATCGAAGCATCCTCAGGAAGATAATATTCTTGTTTGTTCAAATCATGGTCCCCGGGGGTAGGGTTGGGCCACAGTAGGGGAATCAAGTTTTTTATAGGAACATATAGAGAAAATCTTTAAACTTTCTTCTCAAAAACTATGACGCCAGGAAAGCTCAAATTAAAATGGAAGCATCCTCTGGAAGTGAATATTCTAGTTTATTTAAATCATGGTCCCCGGAGGTAGGGTAGGACCACAGTAGGGCGATCAAGTTTTACATAGGAATATATAGAGAAAATCTTTAAACTTTCTTCTCAAAAACTATGACGCCACGAAAACTCACATAAAAATGGAAGCGTCCTCAGGTAGTGTAGATTTTAGTTTGTTCAAATCATGGTCCCCGGGGGTAGGGTAGGGCCACAGTAGGGGGATCAAGTTTTACATAGGAATATATAGAGAAAATCTTTAAACTTTCTTCTCAAAAACTATGACGCCAGGAAAGCTGACATTAAAATGGAAGCATATTCAGGTAGTGTAGATTTTTGTTTGTTCAAATCATGGTCCCCGGGGTTAGGGTTGGGCCACAGTATGGGGATCAAGTTTTACACAGGAATATGTAGAGAAAATCTTTAAACTTTCTTCTCAAAAATTATGACGCCAGGAAAGCTGACATTAAAATGGAAGCATCATCCTCAGGGAGTGTAGATTTTAGTTTGTTCAAATCATAGTCCCCGGGGGCAGGGTAGGGCCACAGTAGGGGGATCAAGTTTTACATAGGAATATGTAGAGAAAATCTTTAAACTTTCTTCTCAAAACCTAAGACACCAGGAAAGCTCAAATTAAAATGGAAGCATCCTGAGGGAGTGTAAATTTTAGCTTGATGAAATCATGGTCCCCGGGGTAGGGTTGGGCCGCAGTAGGGGGATCAAGTTTTACACAGGAATATATAGAGAAAATCTTTAAACTTTCTTCTCAAAAACTATGACGCCAGGAAAGCTAAAATTAAAATGGAAGCAGCATCAACAGGTAGTGTAGATTTTAGTTTGTTCAAATCATAGTCCCCGGGGGCATGGTAGGGCCACAGTAGGGGGATCAAGTTTTACATAGGAATATATAGAGAAAATCTTTAAACTTTCTTCTCAAAAACTATGACGCCAGGAAAGCTCAAATTAAAATGGAAGCATACTCAGGTAGTGTAGATTTTTGTTTGTTCAAATCATGGTCCCCGGGGTTAGGGTTGGGCCACAGTAGGGGGATCAAGTTTTACGTTGGAATATATAGAGAAAATCTTTAAACTTTCTTCTCAAAAACTATGATGCCAGGAAAGCTCAAATTAAAATGGAAGCATCCTCAGGAAGTTAATATTCTTGTTTGTTCAAATCATGGTCCCCGGGGGTAGGGTTGGGCCACAGTAGGGAGATCAAGTTTTTCATAGGAATATATAGAGAAAATCTTTAAACTTTCTTCTCAAAAACTATGACGCCACGAAAGCTCAAATTAAAATGGAAGCATACTCAGGAAGTGAATATTCTTGTTTGTTCAAATCATGGTCCCCGGGGTTAGGGTAGGGCCACAGTATTGGGATCAAGTTTTACATAGGAATATGTAGAGAAAATCTTTAAACTTTCTTCTCAAAAACTATGACGCCAGGAAAGCTCAAATTAAAATGGAAGCATCTTCAGGTAGTGTTGATTTTAGTTTGTTCATATCATGGTCCCCAGGGGTAGGGTTGGGCCACATTAGGGGGGGTCAAGTTTTACATTGGAATATATAGAGAAAATCTTTAAACTTTCTTCTCAAAAACTATGACGCCAGGAAAGCTCAAATTAAAATGGAAGCATCATCAGGGAGTGTAGATTTTAGTTTGTTCAAATCATGGTTCCCGGGGGAAAGGTTGGGCCACAGTAGGGGGATCAAGTTTTACATAGGAATATATAGAGAAAATCTTTAAACTTTCTTCTCAAAAATTATGACGCCAGGAAAGCTGACATTAAAATGGAAGCATATTCAGGTAGTGTAGATTTTTGTTTGTTCAAATCATGGTCCCCGGGGGTAGGGTAGGGCCGCAGTAGGGGGATCAAGTTTTACACAGGAATATATAGAGAAAATCTTTAAACTTTCTTCTCAAAAACTATGACGCCAGGAAAGCTCAAATTAAAATGGAAGCATCCTCAGGAAGTTAATATTCTTGTTTGTTCAAATCATGGTCCCCGGGGGTAGGGTTGGGCCACAGTAGGGAGATCAAGTTTTTCATAGGAACATATAGAGAAAATCTTTAAACTTTCTTCTCAAAAACTATGACGCCAGGAAAGCTCAAATTAAAATGGAAGCATACTCAGGAAGTGAATATTCTTGTTTGTTCAAATCATGGTCCCCGGGGTAGGGTTGGGCCACATTAGGGGGGTCAAGTTTTACATTGGAATATATAGAGAAAATCTTTAAACTTTCTTCTCAAAAATTATGACGCCAGGAAAGCTGACATTAAAATGGAAGCATATTCAGGTAGTGTAGATTTTTGTTTGTTCAAATCATGGTCCCCGGGGGTAGGGTTGGGCCACAGTAGGAGGATCAAGTTTTACACAGGAATATATAGAGAAAATCTTTAAACTTTCTTCTCAAAAACTATGACGCCACGAAAGCTCAAATTAAAATGGAAGCATCCTCAGGGAGTGTAGATTTTAGCTTGATGAAATCATGGTCCCCGGGGTAGGGTAGGGCCGCAGTAGGGGGATCAAGTTTTACACAGGAATATATAGAGAAAATCTTTAAACTTTCTTCTCAAAAACTATGACGCCAGGAAAGCTCAAATTAAAATGGAAGCATCATCAGGTAATGTAGATTTTAGTTTGTTCAAATCATAGTCCCCGGGGGCAGGGTAGGGCCACAGTAGGGGGATCAAGTTTTACATAGGAATATGTAGAGACAATCTTTAAACTTTCTTCTCAAAAACTATGACGCCAGGAAAGCTCAAATTAAAATGGAAGCATCCTCAGGTAGTGTAGATTTTAGTTTCTTCAAATGATGGTTCCCAGGGGTAGGGTTGGGCCACAGTAGGGGGATCAAGTTTTACATAGGAATATATAGAGAAAATCTTTAAACTTTCTTCTCAAAAACTATGACGCCAGGAAAGCTCAAATTAAAATGGAAGCATCCTCAGGAAGTGAATATTCTTGTTTGTTCAACTCATGGTCCCCGGGGGTAGGGTAGGCCCACAGTAGGGGGATCATGTTTTACATAGGAATATATAGAGAAAATCTTTAAACTTTCTTCTCAAAAACTATGACGCCAGGAAAGCTCAAATTAAAAAGGAAGCATCCTCAGCATGTGAATATTCTTGTTTGTACAAATCATGGTCCCCAGGGGTAGGGTAGGGCCACAGTAAGGGGATCAAGTTTTACATTGAAATATATAGAGAAAATCTTTAAACCTACTTCTCAAAAACTATGACGCCAGGAAAGTTCAAATTAAAATGGAAGCATCCTTAGGAAGTGAATATTCTTGTTTGTTCAAATCATAGTCCCCAGGGTTGGGAAGGGCCACAGTAGGGGGATCAAGTTTTACATAGGAATATATAGAGAAAATCTTTAAACTTTCTTCTCAAAAACTATGACGCCAGGAAAGCTCAAATTAAAATGGAAGCATCCTCAGGAAGTGAATATTATTCTTTGTTCAAATCATGGTCCATGGGGGTAGGGTAGGGCCGAGGTAGGGGGATCAAGTTTTACACAGGAATATATAGAGAAAATCTTTAAACTTTCTTCTCAAAAACAATGACGGCAGGAAAGCTCAAATTAAAATGGAAGCATCCTCAGGTAGTGTAGATTTTAGTTTTTTAAAATCATGGTCCCCGAAGGTAGGGTTGGGCCACAGTAGGGGGATCAATTTTACATAGGAATATATAGAGAAAATCTTTAAACTTTCTTCTCAAAAACTATGACGCCAGGAAAGCTCAAATTAAAATGGAAGCATCCTCAGGAAGTGAATATTCTTGTTTGTTCAAATCATGGTCCCCGGGGGTAGGGTTGGGCCACAGTAGGAAGATCAAGTTTTACATAGGAACATATAGAGAAAATCTTTAAACTTTCTTCTCAAAAACTATGACGCCACGAAAGCTGACATTAAAATGGAAGCATATTCAGGTAGTGTAGATTTTAGTTTTTTAAAATCATGGTCCCCGGGGGTAGGGTTGGGCCACAGTAGGGGGATCAAGTTTTACATAGGAATATATAGAGAAAACCTTTAAACTTTCTTCTCAAAAACTATGACGCCAGGAAAGCTCAAATTAAAATGGAAGCATCTTCAGGTAGTGTAGATTTTAGTTTGTTCATATCATGGTCCCCAGGGGTAGGGTTGGGCCACATTAGGGGGGTCAAGTTTTACATTGGAATATATAGAGAAAATCTTTAAACTTTCTTCTCAAAAACTATGACGCCAGGAAAGCTCAAATTCAAATAAAAGCATCCTCAGGTAGTGTAGATTTTAGTTTTTTAAAATCATGGTCCCCGGGGGTAGGTTAGAGCCACAGTAGGGGGATCATGTTTTACATAGGAATATATAGAGAAAATCTTTAAACTTTCTTCTCAAAAACTATGACGCCAGGAAAGCTCAAATTAAAATGGAAGCATCTTCAGGTAGTGTAGATTTTAGTTTCTTCAAATCATGGTTCCCGGGGGTATGGTTGGGCCACAGTAGGGGGATCAAGTTCTACATAGGAATATATAGAGAAAATCTTTAAACTTTCTTCTCAAAAACTATGACGCCACGAAAGCTCAAATTAAAATGGAAGCATCCTCAGGAAGTGAATATTCTTGTTTGTTCAATTCATGGTCCCAGGGGGTAGGGTAGGGCCACAGTAGGGGGATCATGTTTTACACAGGAATATGTAGAGAAAATCTTTAAACTTTCTTCTCAAAAACTATGACGCCAGGAAAGCTCAAATTAAAATGGAAGCATCATCAGGGAGTGTAGATTTTAGTTTGTTCAAATCATGGTTCCCGGGGGAAGGGTTGGGCCACAGTAGGGGGATCAAGTTTTACATAGGAATATATAGAGAAAATCTTTAAACTTTCTTCTCAAAAATTATGACGCCAGGAAAGCTGACATTAAAATGGAAGCATATTCTGGTAGTGTAGATTTTTGTTTGTTCAAATCATGGTCCCCGGAGTTAGGGTTGGGCCACAGTATGGGGATGAAGTTTTACATAGGAATATATAGAGAAAATCTTTAAACTTTCTTCTCAAAAACTATGACGCCACGAAAGCTCAAATTAAAATGGAAGCATCATCAGGTAGTGTAGATTTTAGTTTGTTCAAATCATGGTCCCCGGGGGTAGGGTAGGGCCACAGTAGGGGGATCAATTTTTACATAGGAATATATAGAGAAAATCTTTAAACTTTCTTCTCAAAAACTATGACGCCAGGAAAGCTCAAATTAAAATGGAAGCATCCTCAGGTAGTGTAGATTTTAGTTGGTTCAAATCATGGTCCCCGGGGGTAGGGTTGGGCCACAGTAGGAGGATCAAGTTTTACATAGGAATATATGGAGAAAATCTTTAAACTTTCTTCTCAAAAACTATGACGCCACGAAAGCTCAAATTAAAATGGAAGCATCATCAGGTAGTGTAGATTTTAGTTTGTTCAAATCATGGTCCCCGGGGGTAGGGTTGGGCCACAGTAGGAGGATCAAGTTTTACATAGGAACATATAGAGAAAATCTTTAAACTTTCTTCTCAAAAACTATGACGCCACGAAAGCTGACATTAAAATGGAAGCATATTCAGGTAGTGTAGATTTTAGTTTTTTAAAATCATGGTCCCCGGGGGTAGGGTTGGGCCACAGTAGGGGGATCAAGTTTTACATAGGAATATATAGAGAAAATCTTTAAACTTTCTTCTCAAAAACTATGACGCCAGGAAAGCTCAAATTCAAATCGAAGCATCCTCAGGAAGATAATATTCTTGTTTGTTCAAATCATTGTCCCCGGGGGTATGGGTTGGGCCACAGTTGGGGAATCAAGTTTTACATAGGAACATATAGAGAAAATCTTTAAACTTTCTTTTAAAAACTATGACGCCAGGAAAGCTCAAATTAAAATGGAAGCATCCTCAGGAAATGAATATTCTAGTTTGTTTAAATCATGGTCCTCGGGGGTACGGTAGGACCACAGTAGGGGGATCAAGTTTTACATATGAATATATACAGAAAGTCTTTATACTTTCTTTTCAAAAACTATGACGCCAGGAAAGCTCAAATTAAAATGGAAGCATCTTCAGGTAGTGTAGATTT
This sequence comes from Magallana gigas, assembly GCF_963853765.1. Classification (NCBI taxonomy): domain Eukaryota; kingdom Metazoa; phylum Mollusca; class Bivalvia; order Ostreida; family Ostreidae; genus Magallana; species Magallana gigas. The sequence goes on along the minus strand of NC_088857.1, from coordinate 23,815,302 downwards.
TAGTTGGTTCAAATCATGGTCCCCGGGGGTAGGGTTGGGCCACAGTAGGGGGATCAAGTTTTACATAGGAATATATAGAGAAAATCTTTAAACTTTCTTCTTGAAAACTATGACGCCAGGAAAGCTCAAATTAAAATTGAAGCATCCTAAGGTAGTGTAGATTTTAGTTTTTTAAAATCATGGTCCCCGAAGGTAGGGTTGGGCCACAGTAGGGGGATCAAGTTTTACACAGGAATATATAGAGAAAATCTTTAAACTTTCTTCTCAAAAACTATGACGCCAGGAAAGCTCAAATTAAAATCGAAGCATCCTCAGGAAGATAATATTCTTGTTTGTTCAAATCATGGTCCCCGGGGGTAGGGTTGGGCCACAGTAGGGGAATCAAGTTTTTTATAGGAACATATAGAGAAAATCTTTAAACTTTCTTCTCAAAAACTATGACGCCAGGAAAGCTCAAATTAAAATGGAGGCATCCTCTGGAAGTGAATATTCTAGTTTATTTAAATCATGGTCCCCGGAGGTAGGGTAGGACCACAGTAGGGCGATCAAGTTTTACATAGGAATATATAGAGAAAATCTTTAAACTTTCTTCTCAAAAACTATGACGCCACGAAAACTCACATAAAAATGGAAGCGTCCTCAGGTAGTGTAGATTTTAGTTTGTTCAAATCATGGTCCCCGGGGGTAGGGTAGGGCCACAGTAGGGGGATCAAGTTTTACATAGGAATATATAGAGAAAATCTTTAAACTTTCTTCTCAAAAATTATGACGCCAGGAAAGCTCAAATTAAAATGGAAGCATATTCAGGTAGTGTAGATTTTTGTTTGTTCAAATCATGGTCCCCAGGGTTAGGGTTGGGCCACAGTAGGGGGATCAAGTTTTACACAGGAATATATAGAGAAAATCTTTAAACTTTCTTCTCAAAAACAATGACGCCACGAAAGCTCAAATTAAAATGGAAGCATCCTCAGGGAGTGTAGATTTTAGCTTGATGAAATCATGGTCCCCGGGGTAGGGTAGGGCCGCAGTAGGGGGATCAAGTTTTACACAGGAATATATAGAGAAAATCTTTAAACTTTCTTCTCAAAAACTATGACGCCAGGAAAGCTCAAAATAAAATGGAAGCAGCATCAACAGGTAGTGTAGATTTTAGTTTGTTCAAATCATAGTCCCCGGGGGCAGGGTAGGGCCACAGTAGGGGAATCAAGTTTTACATAGGAATATGTAGAGAAAATCTTTAAACTTTCTTCTCAAAAACTGTGACGCCAGGAAAGCTCAAATTAAAATGGAAGCATCCTCAGGTAGTGTAGATTTTAGTTTCTTCAAATCATGGTTCCCGGGGGCAGGGTAGGGCCACAGTAGGGGGATCAAGTTTTACATAGGAATATGTAGAGAAAATCTTTAAACTTTCTTCTCAAAACCTAAGACACCAGGAAAGCTCAAATTAAAATGGAAGCATCCTGAGGGAGTGTAAATTTTAGCTTGATGAAATCATGGTCCCCGGGGTAGGGTTGGGCCGCAGTAGGGGGATCAAGTTTTACACAGGAATATATAGAGAAAATCTTTAAACTTTCTTCTCAAAAACTATGACGCCAGGAAAGCTCAAATTAAAATGGAAGCAGCATCAACAGGTAGTGTAGATTTTAGTTTGTTCAAATCATAGTCCCCGGGGGCAGGGTAGGGCCACAGTAGGGGGATCAAGTTTTACATAGGAATATGTAGAGAAAATCTTTAAACTTTCTTCTCAAAACCTAAGACACCAGGAAAGCTCAAATTAAAATGGAAGCATCCTGAGGGAGTGTAGATTTTAGCTTGATGAAATCATGGTCCCCGGGGTAGGGTTGGGCCGCAGTAGGGGGATCAAGTTTTACACAGGAATATATAGAGAAAATCTTTAAACTTTCTTCTCAAAAACTATGACGCCAGGAAAGCTCAAATTAAAATCGAAGCATCCTCAGGAAGATAATATTCTTGTTTGTTCAAATCATGGTCCCCGGGGGTAGGGTTGGGCCACAGTAGGGGAATCAAGTTTTTTATAGGAACATATAGAGAAAATCTTTAAACTTTCTTCTCAAAAACTATGACGCCAGGAAAGCTCAAATTAAAATGGAAGCATCCTCTGGAAGTGAATATTCTAGTTTATTTAAATCATGGTCCCCGGAGGTAGGGTAGGACCACAGTAGGGCGATCAAGTTTTACATAGGAATATATAGAGAAAATCTTTAAACTTTCTTCTCAAAAACTATGACGCCACGAAAACTCACATAAAAATGGAAGCGTCCTCAGGTAGTGTAGATTTTAGTTTCTTCAAATCATGGTTCCCGGGGGCAGGGTAGGGCCACAGTAGGGGGATCAAGTTTTACATAGGAATATGTAGAGAAAATCTTTAAACTTTCTTCTCAAAACCTAAGACACCAGGAAAGCTCAAATTAAAATGGAAGCATCCTGAGGGAGTGTAGATTTTAGCTTGATGAAATCATGGTCCCCGGGGTAGGGTTGGGCCGCAGTAGGGGGATCAAGTTTTACACAGGAATATATAGAGAAAATCTTTAAACTTTCTTCTCAAAAACTATGACGCCAGGAAAGCTCAAATTAAAATGGAAGCAGCATCAACAGGTAGTGTAGATTTTAGTTTGTTCAAATCATAGTCCCCGGGGGCAGGGTAGGGCCACAGTAGGGGGATCAAGTTTTACATAGGAATATGTAGAGAAAATCTTTAAACTTTCTTCTCAAAACCTAAGACACCAGGAAAGCTCAAATTAAAATGGAAGCATCCTGAGGGAGTGTAGATTTTAGCTTGATGAAATCATGGTCCCCGGGGTAGAGTTGGGCCGCAGTAGGGGGATCAAGTTTTACACAGGAATATATAGAGAAAATCTTTAAACTTTCTTCTCAAAAACTATGACGCCAGGAAAGCTCAAATTAAAATCGAAGCATCCTCAGGAAGATAATATTCTTGTTTGTTCAAATCATGGTCCCCGGGGGTAGGGTTGGGCCACAGTAGGGGAATCAAGTTTTTTATAGGAACATATAGAGAAAATCTTTAAACTTTCTTCTCAAAAACTATGACGCCAGGAAAGCTCAAATTAAAATGGAAGCATCCTCTGGAAGTGAATATTCTAGTTTATTTAAATCATGGTCCCCGGAGGTAGGGTAGGACCACAGTAGGGCGATCAAGTTTTACATAGGAATATATAGAGAAAATCTTTAAACTTTCTTCTCAAAAACTATGACGCCACGAAAACTCACATAAAAATGGAAGCGTCCTCAGGTAGTGTAGATTTTAGTTTGTTCAAATCATGGTCCCCGGGGGTAGGGTAGGGCCACAGTAGGGGGATCAAGTTTTACATAGGAATATATAGAGAAAATCTTTAAACTTTCTTCTCAAAAACTATGACGCCAGGAAAGCTGACATTAAAATGGAAGCATATTCAGGTAGTGTAGATTTTTGTTTGTTCAAATCATGGTCCCCGGGGTTAGGGTTGGGCCACAGTATGGGGATCAAGTTTTACACAGGAATATGTAGAGAAAATCTTTAAACTTTCTTCTCAAAAATTATGACGCCAGGAAAGCTGACATTAAAATGGAAGCATCATCCTCAGGGAGTGTAGATTTTAGTTTGTTCAAATCATAGTCCCCGGGGGCAGGGTAGGGCCACAGTAGGGGGATCAAGTTTTACATAGGAATATGTAGAGAAAATCTTTAAACTTTCTTCTCAAAACCTAAGACACCAGGAAAGCTCAAATTAAAATGGAAGCATCCTGAGGGAGTGTAAATTTTAGCTTGATGAAATCATGGTCCCCGGGGTAGGGTTGGGCCGCAGTAGGGGGATCAAGTTTTACACAGGAATATATAGAGAAAATCTTTAAACTTTCTTCTCAAAAACTATGACGCCAGGAAAGCTAAAATTAAAATGGAAGCAGCATCAACAGGTAGTGTAGATTTTAGTTTGTTCAAATCATAGTCCCCGGGGGCATGGTAGGGCCACAGTAGGGGGATCAAGTTTTACATAGGAATATATAGAGAAAATCTTTAAACTTTCTTCTCAAAAACTATGACGCCAGGAAAGCTCAAATTAAAATGGAAGCATACTCAGGTAGTGTAGATTTTTGTTTGTTCAAATCATGGTCCCCGGGGTTAGGGTTGGGCCACAGTAGGGGGATCAAGTTTTACGTTGGAATATATAGAGAAAATCTTTAAACTTTCTTCTCAAAAACTATGATGCCAGGAAAGCTCAAATTAAAATGGAAGCATCCTCAGGAAGTTAATATTCTTGTTTGTTCAAATCATGGTCCCCGGGGGTAGGGTTGGGCCACAGTAGGGAGATCAAGTTTTTCATAGGAATATATAGAGAAAATCTTTAAACTTTCTTCTCAAAAACTATGACGCCAGGAAAGCTCAAATTAAAATGGAAGCATACTCAGGAAGTGAATATTCTTGTTTGTTCAAATCATGGTCCCCGGGGTTAGGGTAGGGCCACAGTATTGGGATCAAGTTTTACATAGGAATATGTAGAGAAAATCTTTAAACTTTCTTCTCAAAAACTATGACGCCAGGAAAGCTCAAATTAAAATGGAAGCATCTTCAGGTAGTGTTGATTTTAGTTTGTTCATATCATGGTCCCCAGGGGTAGGGTTGGGCCACATTAGGGGGGGTCAAGTTTTACATTTTAATATATAGAGAAAATCTTTAAACTTTCTTCTCAAAAACTATGACGCCAGGAAAGCTCAAATTAAAATGGAAGCATCATCAGGGAGTGTAGATTTTAGTTTGTTCAAATCATGGTTCCCGGGGGAAAGGTTGGGCCACAGTAGGGGGATCAAGTTTTACATAGGAATATATAGAGAAAATCTTTAAACTTTCTTCTCAAAAATTATGACGCCAGGAAAGCTGACATTAAAATGGAAGCATATTCAGGTAGTGTAGATTTTTGTTTGTTCAAATCATGGTCCCCGGGGGTAGGGTAGGGCCGCAGTAGGGGGATCAAGTTTTACACAGGAATATATAGAGAAAATCTTTAAACTCTCTTCTCAAAAACTATGACGCCAGGAAAGCTCAAATTAAAATGGAAGCATCCTCAGGAAGTTAATATTCTTGTTTGTTCAAATCATGGTCCCCGGGGGTAGGGTTGGGCCACAGTAGAGAGATCAAGTTTTTCATAGGAACATATAGAGAAAATCTTTAAACTTTCTTCTCAAAAACTATGACGCCAGGAAAGCTCAAATTAAAATGGAAGCATACTCAGGAAGTGAATATTCTTGTTTGTTCAAATCATGGTCCCCGGGGTAGGGTTGGGCCACATTAGGGGGGTCAAGTTTTACATTGGAATATATAGAGAAAATCTTTAAACTTTCTTCTCAAAAATTATGACGCCAGGAAAGCTGACATTAAAATGGAAGCATATTCAGGTAGTGTAGATTTTTGTTTGTTCAAATCATGGTCCCCGGGGGTAGGGTTGGGCCACAGTAGGAGGATCAAGTTTTACACAGGAATATATAGAGAAAATCTTTAAACTTTCTTCTCAAAAACTATGACGCCACGAAAGCTCAAATTAAAATGGAAGCATCCTCAGGGAGTGTAGATTTTAGCTTGATGAAATCATGGTCCCCGGGGTAGGGTAGGGCCGCAGTAGGGGGATCAAGTTTTACACAGGAATATATAGAGAAAATCTTTAAACTTTCTTCTCAAAAACTATGACGCCAGGAAAGCTCAAATTAAAATGGAAGCATCATCAGGTAATGTAGATTTTAGTTTGTTCAAATCATAGTCCCCGGGGGCAGGGTAGGGCCACAGTAGGGGGATCAAGTTTTACATAGGAATATGTAGAGACAATCTTTAAACTTTCTTCTCAAAAACTATGACGCCAGGAAAGCTCAAATTAAAATGGAAGCATCCTCAGGTAGTGTAGATTTTAGTTTCTTCAAATGATGGTTCCCAGGGGTAGGGTTGGGCCACAGTAGGGGGATCAAGTTTTACATAGGAATATATAGAGAAAATCTTTAAACTTTCTTCTCAAAAACTATGACGCCAGGAAAGCTCAAATTAAAATGGAAGCATCCTCAGGAAGTGAATATTCTTGTTTGTTCAACTCATGGTCCCCGGGGGTAGGGTAGGCCCACAGTAGGGGGATCATGTTTTACATAGGAATATATAGAGAAAATCTTTAAACTTTCTTCTCAAAAACTATGACGCCAGGAAAGCTCAAATTAAAAAGGAAGCATCCTCAGCATGTGAATATTCTTGTTTGTACAAATCATGGTCCCCAGGGGTAGGGTAGGGCCACAGTAAGGGGATCAAGTTTTACATTGAAATATATAGAGAAAATCTTTAAACCTACTTCTCAAAAACTATGACGCCAGGAAAGTTCAAATTAAAATGGAAGCATCCTTAGGAAGTGAATATTCTTGTTTGTTCAAATCATAGTCCCCAGGGTTGGGAAGGGCCACAGTAGGGGGATCAAGTTTTACATAGGAATATATAGAGAAAATCTTTAAACTTTCTTCTCAAAAACTATGACGCCAGGAAAGCTCAAATTAAAATGGAAGCATCCTCAGGAAGTGAATATTATTCTTTGTTCAAATCATGGTCCATGGGGGTAGGGTAGGGCCGAGGTAGGGGGATCAAGTTTTACACAGGAATATATAGAGAAAATCTTTAAACTTTCTTCTCAAAAACAATGACGGCAGGAAAGCTCAAATTAAAATGGAAGCATCCTCAGGTAGTGTAGATTTTAGTTTTTTAAAATCATGGTCCCCGAAGGTAGGGTTGGGCCACAGTAGGGGGATCAATTTTACATAGGAATATATAGAGAAAATCTTTAAACTTTCTTCTCAAAAACTATGACGCCAGGAAAGCTCAAATTAAAATGGAAGCATCCTCAGGAAGTGAATATTCTTGTTTGTTCAAATCATGGTCCCCGGGGGTAGGGTTGGGCCACAGTAGGAAGATCAAGTTTTACATAGGAACATATAGAGAAAATCTTTAAACTTTCTTCTCAAAAACTATGACGCCACGAAAGCTGACATTAAAATGGAAGCATATTCAGGTAGTGTAGATTTTAGTTTTTTAAAATCATGGTCCCCGGGGGTAGGGTTGGGCCACAGTAGGGGGATCAAGTTTTACATAGGAATATATAGAGAAAACCTTTAAACTTTCTTCTCAAAAACTATGACGCCAGGAAAGCTCAAATTAAAATGGAAGCATCTTCAGGTAGTGTAGATTTTAGTTTGTTCATATCATGGTCCCCAGGGGTAGGGTTGGGCCACATTAGGGGGGTCAAGTTTTACATTGGAATATATAGAGAAAATCTTTAAACTTTCTTCTCAAAAACTATGACGCCAGGAAAGCTCAAATTCAAATAAAAGCATCCTCAGGTAGTGTAGATTTTAGTTTTTTAAAATCATGGTCCCCGGGGGTAGGTTAGAGCCACAGTAGGGGGATCATGTCTTACATAGGAATATATAGAGAAAATCTTTAAACTTTCTTCTCAAAAACTATGACGCCAGGAAAGCTCAAATTAAAATGGAAGCATCTTCAGGTAGTGTAGATTTTAGTTTGTTCATATCATGGTCCCCAGGGGTAGGGTTGGGCCACATTAGGGGGGTCAAGTTTTACATTGGAATATATAGAGAAAATCTTTAAACTTTCTTCTCAAAAACTATGACGCCAGGAAAGCTCAAATTCAAATAAAAGCATCCTCAGGTAGTGTAGATTTTAGTTTTTTAAAATCATGGTCCCCGGGGGTAGGTTAGAGCCACAGTAGGGGGATCATGTTTTACATAGGAATATATAGAGAAAATCTTTAAACTTTCTTCTCAAAAACTATGACGCCAGGAAAGCTCAAATTAAAAAGGAAGCATCCTCAGCATGTGAATATTCTTGTTTGTACAAATCATGGTCCCCAGGGGTAGGGTAGGACCACAGTAGGGCGATCAAGTTTTACATAGGAATATATAGAGAAAATCTTTAAACTTTCTTCTCAAAAACTATGACGCCAGGAAAGCTCAAATTAAAATGGAAGCATCCTTAGGAAGTGAATATTCTTGTTTGTTCAAATCATGGTCCCCGGGGGTAGGGTAGGACCACAGTAGGGCGATCACGTTTTACATAGGAATATATAGAGAAAATCTTTAAACTTTCTTCTCAAAAACTATGACGCCAGGAAAGCTCAAATTAAAATGGAAGCATCCTCAGGAAGTGAATATTATTCTTTGTTCAAATCATGGTCCATGGGGGTAGAGTAGGGCCGAGGTAGGGGGATCAAGTTTTACACAGGAATATATAGAGAAAATCTTTAAACTTTCTTCTCAAAAACAATGACGGCAGGAAAGCTCAAATTAAATTGGAAGCATCCTCAGGTAGTGTAGATTTTAGTTTTTTAAAATCATGGTCCCCGAAGGTAGGGTTGGGCCACAGTAGGGGGATCAAGTTTTACATAGGAATATATAGAGAAAATCTTTAAACTTTCTTCTCAAAAACTATGACGCCAGGAAAGCTCAAATTAAAATGGAAGCATCCTCAGGAAGTGAATATTCTTGTTTGTTCAAATCATGGTCCCCGGGGGTAGGGTTGGGCCACAGTAGGAGGATCAAGTTTTACATAGGAACATAAAGAGAAAATCTTTAAACTTTCTTCTCAAAAACTATGACGCCAGGAAAGCTGACATTAAAATGGAAGCATATTCAGGTAGTGTAGATTTTTGTTTGTTCAAATCATGGTCCCCGGGGGTAGGGTTGGGCCACAGTAGGGGGATCAAGTTTTACATAGGAATATATAGAGAAAATCTTTAAACTTTCTTCTCAAAAACTATGACGCCAGGAAAGCTCAAATTAAAATGGAAGCATCATCAGGTAGTGTAGATTTTAGTTTGTTCAAACCATGGTCCCCGGGGTTAGTGTAGGGCCACAGTAGGGGGATCAAGTTTTACATAGGAATATATAGAGAAAATCTTTAAACTTTCTTCTCAAAAACTATGACGCCAGGAAAGCTCAAATTAAAATGGAAGCATCCTCAGGTAGTGTAGATTTTTGTTTGTTCAAATCATGGTCCCCGGGGTTAGGGTTGGGCCACAGTAGGGAGATCAAGTTTTACACAGGAATATATAGAGAAAATCTTTAAACTTTCTTCTCAAAACCTAACACACCAGGAAAGCTCAAATTAAAATGGAAGCATCCTGAGGGAGTGTAGATTTTAGCTTGATGAAATCATGGTCCCCGGGGTAGGGTAGAGCCGCAGTAGGGGGATCAAGTTTTACACAGGAATATATAGAGAAAATCTTTAAACTTTCTTCTCAAAAACTATGACGCCAGGAAAGCTCAAATTAAAATGGAAGCAGCAACAACAGGTAGTGTAGATTTTAGTTTGTTCAAATCATAGTCCCCGGGGGCAGGGTAGGGCCACAGTAGGGGGATCAAGTTTTACATAGGAATATATAGAGAAAATCTTTAAACTTTCTTCTCAAAAACTATGACGCCAGGAAAGCTCAAATTAAAATGGAAGCATACTCAGGAAGTGAATATTCTTGTTTTTTCAAATCATGGTCCCCGGGGTTAGGGTAGGGCCACAGTAGGGGGATCAAGTTTTACATAGGAATATATAGAGAAAATCTTTAAACTTTCTTCTCAAAAACTATGACGCCAGGAAAGCTCAAATTAAAATGGAAGCATCCTCAGGTAGTGTAGATTTTTGTTTGTTCAAATCATGGTCCCCGGGGTTAGGGTTGGGCCACAGTAGGGGGATCAAGTTTTACATAGGAATATATAGAGAAAATCTTTAAACTTTCTTCTCAAAAACTATGACGCCAGGAAAGCTCAAATTAAAATGGAAGCATACTCAGGAAGTGAATATTCTTGTTTTTTCAAATCATGGTCCCCGGGGTTAGGGTAGGGCCACAGTAGGGGGATCAAGTTTTACATAAGAATATGTAGAGAAAATCTTTAAACTTTCTTCTCAAAAACTATGACGCCAGGAAAGCTCAAATTAAAATGGAAGCATCTTCAGGTAGTGTATATTTTAGTTTGTTCATATCATGGTCCCCAGGGGTAGGGTTGGGCCACATTAGGGGGGTCAAGTTTTACATTGGAATATATAGAGAAAATCTTTAAACTTTCTTCTCAAAAACTATGACGCCAGGAAAGCTCAAATTCAAATAAAAGCATCCTCAGGTAGTGTAGATTTTAGTTTGTAGAAATCATGGTCCCCGGGGGTAGGTTAGAGCCACAGTAGGGGGATCATGTTTTACATAGGAATATATAGAGAAAATCTTTAAACTTTCTTCTCAAAAACTATGACGCCAGGAAAGCTCAAATTAAAAAGGAAGCATCCTCAGCATGTGAATATTCTTGTTTGTACAAATCATGGTCCCCAGGGGTAGGGTAGGGCCACAGTAAGGGGATCAAGTTTTACATTGAAATATATAGAGAAAATCTTTAAACCTACTTCTCAATCAAAGTACTGAAAGTACTGAAAAGCGCTAACCTAGCTTGGTTCTAAGAAAATTTACTGTGTGCAAGCGTAGGGGGAAATGAGCCTTATCGAAATTTTGGTTTATTTCTAATGAATATCAATTTAAAGTATCGAAGGTCAGATTTCTTTAAATATATGTTACTTTCTGAAGATGATGTTAATTAAGGTAACCCACTCCTCAATGTTGTTGTATCAAGATTTTCTTGAGAAGTATATCATTGAAATCTGTAGACAAAACATACTTAAAAATACAAAGATAATGGGGGGTCAGTATCCATCCCTCTGAGTTATGGCCTATTTAATTTGACCTTTTCGCACCTAAAATGCAACATTTCATCCTGATTAGGATTTTTTGTCAGTATTTTTGATTAAGCAAACTTATTTCTTCAAATATTGTTTATAATTATGCACAATGGTCACACTGAATAGAGGGATTACGCAAAAAATTTGTACGAAGCTGCATAAATTTTTGTGTGACCTTTTTGCACTTAAAATAGACAATTTCTATAATAGTTACAATTTGATTTGAAATAAAAACTTTTTGAATATCAAGAATTTTATAAGATTAATCAAATTTGCCTAGATATGTATTCAGTATCATTTTGACATAATATAACATGGGGTTCAGTGATGTCAAATTTTAGATATAGGGCTTCAAAAGTAAAATTCTCGCAAAATTTGGCTTAAAAAATTTCAGATATGTTCTATATATTTGCATGATTTTATGCTAAACGGCTATCACATTCTCAAGATTTGATTTTGTTCATGTCACACAGAACCTATAAAATATGTTACAAACCTATCAAATGTTAAAAATGTGAATAATGAATAAAGTATAATAAAAAGAAAAGTATATTTAAAATTCATAGATTGGTTGTTTCGGTCATTTTCGTCTAAGAAACCTTCCGCACGAAAAAATAGTTCCCCAAAAAACTTGTTTGTTTCTTGAATTCAAATGGATTTTCTTTATGAATGTTGTGTAATTATGAAATAATAATCTATCTGTGATTATTAAATAAATAAAATCATATTCATTTCAAATATAATGATCATCTGCGCAATGAAATCAAAACACGAGGAGTGAGATACCTTAAAGCTGAACACGACTTGTATATGGATACTTGCCTGAAAAAAGATATGTTAAAATCACAAATTATACCTTTTGAACAATAATTTATCACAGTTTTTGACATTTTCTTGCAAAGAATCGATTTTATTTTTCTATATTTTAGCTTCTGAATACGCACTATATTTTTTCATCACTGCGTAGCATCCCGTGCTGATGTACGTAAGCCCCGCAAACCAATCGTATCTACTCGGCCATTTCCGTCACCCAGATAACTGGTTCCCTATACCTCTTACCAGTTTAAATGATGTATATTTATGCTCATAGAGGGCAGTTATTCCTTGCACCGGAAATAGAAGTCTAACGACAATAAAGCGCTGAGCTATGCTTAGCGCTTTAAAAACTATGACGCCAGGAAAGTTCAAATTAAAATCGAAGCATCCTTAGGAAGTGAATATTCTTGTTTGTTCAAATCATAGTCCCCAGGGGTTGGGAAGGGCCACAGTAGGGGGATCAATTTTTACATAGGAATATATAGAGAAAATCTTTAAACTTTCTTCTCAAAAACTATGACGCCAGGAAAGCTCAAATTAAAATGGAAGCATCCTCAGGAAGTGAATATTATTCTTTGTTCAAATCATGGTCCATGGGGGTAGGGTAGGGCCGAGGTAGGGGGATCAAGTTTTACACAGGAATATATAGAGAAAATCTTTAAACTTTCTTCTCAAAAACAATGACGGCAGGAAAGCTCAAATTAAAATGGAAGCATCCTCAGGGAGTGTAGATTTTAGTTTGTTCAAATCATGGTTCCCGGGGGAAGTGTTGGGCCACAGTAGGGGGATCAAGTTTTACATAGGAACATATAGAGAAAATCTTTAAACTTTCTTCTCAAAAATTATGACGCCAGGAAAGCTGACATTAAAATGGAAGCATATTCAGGTAGTGTAGATTTTTGTTTGTTCAAATCATGGTCCCCGGAGTTAGGGTTGGGCCACAGTGTGGGGATCAAGTTTTACATAGGAATATATAGAGAAAATCTTTAAACTTTCTTCTCAAAAACTATGACGCCACGAAAGCTCAAATTAAAATGGAAGCATCATCAGGTAGTGTAGATTTTAGTTTGTTCAAATCATGGTCCCCGGGGTTAGGGTAGGGCCACAGTAGGGGGATCAAGTTTTACATAGGAATATATAGAGAAAATCTTTAAACTTTCTTCTCAAAAACTATGACGCCAGGAAAGCTCAAATTAAAATGGAAGCATCCTCAGGTAGTGTAGATTTTTGTTTGTTCAAATCATGGTCCCCGGGGTTAGGGTTAGGCCACAGTAGGGAGATCAAGTTTTACACAGGAATATATAGAGAAAATCTTTAAACTTTCTTCTCAAAACCTAACACACCAGGAAAGCTCAAATTAAAATGGAAGCATCCTGAGGGAGTGTAGATTTTAGCTTGATGAAATCATGGTCCCCGGGGTAGGGTAGGGCCGCAGTAGGGGGATCAAGTTTTACACAGGAATATATAGAGAAAATCTTTAAACTTTCTTCTCAAAAACTATGACGCCAGGAAAGCTCAAATTAAAATGGAAGCAGCATCAACAGGTAGTGTAGATTTTAGTTTGTTCAAATCATAGTCCCCAGGGGCAGGGTAGGGCCACAGTAGGGGGATCAAGTTTTACATAGGAATATATAGAGAAAATCTTTAAACTTTCTTCTCAAAAACTATGACGCCAGGAAAGCTCAAATTAAAATGGAAGCATACTCAGGTAGTGTAGATTTTTGTTTGTTCAAATCATGGTCCCCGGGGTTAGGGTTGGGCCACAGTAGGGGGATCGAGTTTTACATTGGAAAATAAAGAGAAAATCTTTAAACTTTCTTCTCAAAAACTATGATGCCAGGAAAGCTCAAATTAAAATAGAAGCATCCTCAGGAAGTGAATATTCTTGTTTGTTCAAATCATGGTCCCCGGGGGTAGGGTTGGGCCACAGTAGGGAGATCAAGTTTTTCATAGGAACATATAGAGAAAATCTTTAAACTTTCTTCTCAAAAACTATGACGCCAGGAAAGCTCAAATTAAAATGGAAGCATACTCAGGAAGTGAATATTCTTGTTTGTTCAAATCATGGTCCCCGGGGTTAGGGTACGGCCACAGTATTGGGATCAAGTTTTACATAGGAATATGTAGAGAAAATCTTTAAACTTTCTTCTCAAAAACTATGACGCCAGGAAAGCTCAAATTAAAATGGAAGCATCTTCAGGTAGTGTAGATTTTAGTTTGTTCATATCATGGTCCCCAGGGGTAGGGTTGGGCCACATTAGGGATATCAAGTTTTACATAGGAATATATAGAGAAAATCTTTAAACTTTCTTCTTGAAAACTATGACGCCGGGAAAGCTCAAATTCAAATAAAAGCATCCTCAGGTAGTGTAGATTTTAGTTTGTAGAAATCATGGTCCCCGGGGGTAGGTTAGAGCCACAGTAGGGGGATCATGTTTTACATAGGAATATATAGAGAAAATCTTTAAACTTTCTTCTCAAAAACTATGACGCCAGGAAAGCTCAAATTAAAAAGGAAGCATCCTCAGCATGTGAATATTCTTGTTTGTACAAATCATGGTCCCCAGGGGTAGGGTAGGGCCACAGTAAGGGGATCAAGTTTTACATTGAAATATATAGAGAAAATCTTTAAACCTACTTCTCAAAAACTATGACGCCAGGAAAGTTCAAATTAAAATGGAAGCATCCTTAGGAAGTGAATATTCTTGTTTGTTCAAATCATAGTCCCCAGGGGTTGGGAAGGGCCACAGTAGGGGGATCAATTTTTACATAGGAATATATAGAGAAAATCTTTAAACTTTCTTCTCAAAAACTATGACGCCAGGAAAGCTCAAATTAAAATGGAAGCATCCTCAGGAAGTGAATATTATTCTTTGTTCAAATCATGGTCCATGGGGGTAGGGTAGGGCCGAGGTAGGGGGATCAAGTTTTACACAGGAATATATAGAGAAAATCTTTAAACTTTCTTCTCAAAAACCATGACGGCAGGAAAGCTCAAATTAAAATGGAAGCATCCTCAGGGAGTGTAGATTTTAGTTTGTTCAAATCATGGTTCCCGGGGGAAGTGTTGGGCCACAGTAGGGGGATCAAGTTTTACATAGGAACATATAGAGAAAATCTTTAAACTTTCTTCTCAAAAATTATGACGCCAGGAAAGCTGACATTAAAATGGAAGCATATTCAGGTAGTGTAGATTTTTGTTTGTTCAAATCATGGTCCCCGGAGTTAGGGTTGGGCCACAGTGTGGGGATCAAGTTTTACATAGGAATATATAGAGAAAATCTTTAAACTTTCTTCTCAAAAACTATGACGCCACGAAAGCTCAAATTAAAATGGAAGCATCATCAGGTAGTGTAGATTTTAGTTTGTTCAAATCATGGTCCCCGGGGTTAGGGTAGGGCCACAGTAGGGGGATCAAGTTTTACATAGGAATATATAGAGAAAATCTTTAAACTTTCTTCTCAAAAACTATGACGCCAGGAAAGCTCAAATTAAAATGGAAGCATCCTCAGGTAGTGTAGATTTTTGTTTGTTCAAATCATGGTCCCCGGGGTTAGGGTTGGGCCACAGTAGGGAGATCAAGTTTTACACAGGAATATATAGAGAAAATCTTTAAACTTTCTTCTCAAAACCTAACACACCAGGAAAGCTCAAATTAAAATGGAAGCATCCTGAGGGAGTGTAGATTTTAGCTTGATGAAATCATGGTCCCCGGGGTAGGGTAGGGCCGCAGTAGGGGGATCAAGTTTTACACAGGAATATATAGAGAAAATCTTTAAACTTTCTTCTCAAAAACTATGACGCCAGGAAAGCTCAAATTAAAATGGAAGCAGCATCAACAGGTAGTGTAGATTTTAGTTTGTTCAAATCATAGTCCCCAGGGGCAGGGTAGGGCCACAGTAGGGGGATCAAGTTTTACATAGGAATATATAGAGAAAATCTTTAAACTTTCTTCTCAAAAACTATGACGCCAGGAAAGCTCAAATTAAAATGGAAGCATACTCAGGTAGTGTAGATTTTTGTTTGTTCAAATCATGGTCCCCGGGGTTGGGGTTGGGCCACAGTAGGGGGATCGAGTTTTACATTGGAAAATAAAGAGAAAATCTTTAAACTTTCTTCTCAAAAACTATGATGCCAGGAAAGCTCAAATTAAAATAGAAGCATCCTCAGGAAGTGAATATTCTTGTTTGTTCAAATCATGGTCCCCGGGGGTAGGGTTGGGCCACAGTAGGGAGATCAAGTTTTTCATAGGAACATATAGAGAAAATCTTTAAACTTTCTTCTCAAAAACTATGACGCCAGGAAAGCTCAAATTAAAATGGAAGCATACTCAGGAAGTGAATATTCTTGTTTGTTCAAATCATGGTCCCCGGGGTTAGGGTACGGCCACAGTATTGGGATCAAGTTTTACATAGGAATATGTAGAGAAAATCTTTAAACTTTCTTCTCAAAAACTATGACGCCAGGAAAGCTCAAATTAAAATGGAAGCATCTTCAGGTAGTGTAGATTTTAGTTTGTTCATATCATGGTCCCCAGGGGTAGGGTTGGGCCACATTAGGGATATCAAGTTTTACATAGGAATATATAGAGAAAATCTTTAAACTTTCTTCTTGAAAACTATGACGCCAGGAAAACTCAAATTAAAATGGAAGCATCCTCAGGTAGTGTAGATTTTAGTTTTTTAAAATCATGATCCCCGAAGGTAGGGTTGGGCCACAGTAGGGGGATCAAGTTTTACATAGGAATATATAGAGAAAATCTTTAAACTTTCTTCTCAAAACCTATGACGCCAGGAAAGCTCAAATTAAAATCGAAGCAACCTCAGGAAGATAATATTCTTGTTTGTTCAAATCATGGTCCCCGGGGGTAGGGTTGGGCCACAGTAGGGGAATCAAGTTTTTTATAATAACATATAGAGAAAATCTTTAAACTTTCTTCTCAAAAACTATGACGCCAGGAAAGCTCAAATTAAAATGGAAGCATCCTCTGGAAGTGAATATTCTAGTTTATTCAAATCATGGTCCCCGGGGGTAGGGTAGGACCACAGTAGGGCGATCAAGTTTTACATAGGACTATATAGAGAAAATCTTTAAACTTTCTTCTAAAAACTTTGACGCCACGAAAACTCACATAAAAATGGAAGCATACTCAGGAAGTGAATACTCTTGTTTGTTCAAATCATGGTCCCCGGGGTTAGGGTAGGGCCACAGTAGGGGGATCAAGTTTTACATAGGAATATAGAGAGAAAATCTTTAAACTTTCTTCTCAAAAACTATGACGCCAGGAAAGCTCAAATTAAAATGGAAGCATCTTCAGGTAGCGTAGATTTTAGTTTGTTCAAATCATGGTCCCCGGGGATAGGGTTGGGCCACAGTAGGGGGATCAAGTTTTACATAGGAATATATAGAGAAAATCTTTAAACTTTCTTCTCAAAAACTATGACGCCAGGAAAGCTCAAATTAAAATGGAAGCATCCACAGGTTGTGTAGATTTTAGTTTGTTCAAATCATGGTCCCCAGGGGTAGGGTTGGTCCAAAGTAGGGGGATCAAGATTTACATAGGAACATATAGAGTAAATCTTTAAACTTTCTTCTCAAAAACTATGACGCCAGAAAAGCTCAAATTAAA
Source organism: Magallana gigas (assembly GCF_963853765.1). Lineage (NCBI taxonomy): Eukaryota > Metazoa > Mollusca > Bivalvia > Ostreida > Ostreidae > Magallana > Magallana gigas. The sequence continues at coordinate 23,798,090 of NC_088857.1, read as the reverse complement.
ATGGAAGCATCCTCAGGTAGTGTAGATTTAGATGGTTCAAATCATGGTCCCCGGGGGTAGGGTAGGGCCACAGTAGGGGGATCAAGTTTTACATAGGAATATATAGAGAAAATCTTTAAACTTTCTTCTCAAAAACTATGATGTCAGGAAAGCTCAAATAAAAAGTGGAAGCATCCTCAGGTAGTGTAGATTTTAGTTTGTTCAAATCATGGTCCCCGGGGATAGGGTTGGGCCACAGTAGGGGGATCAAGTTTTACATAGGAATATATAGAGAAAATCTTTAAACTTTCTTTTTGAAAACTATGACGCCAGGAAAGCTCAAATTAAAATGGAAGCATCCTCAGGTAGTGTAGATTTTAGTTTTTTAAAATCATGGTCCCCGGAGGTAGGGTGAGGCCACAGTAGGGGGATCAAGTTTTACATAGGAATATATAGAGAAAATCTTTAAACTTTCTTCTCAAAAACTATGATGTCAGGAAAGCTCAAATAAAAATGGAAGCATCTTCAGGAAGTTAATATTCTTGTTTGTTCAAATCATGGTCCCCGGGGGTAGGCTTGGGCCACAGTAGGGGATCAAGTTTTACATAGGAATATGTAGAGAAAATCTTTAAACTTTCTTCTCAAAAACTATGACGCCAGGAAAGCTCAAATTAAAATGGAAGCATCCTCAGGAAGTTAATATTCTTGTTTGTTCAAATCATGGTCCCCGGGGGTAGGCTTGGGCCACAGTAGGGGGATCAAGTTTTACATAGGAATATGTAGAGAAAATCTTTAAACTTTCTTCTCAAAAACTATGACGCCAGGAAAGCTCAAATTAAAATGGAAGCATCCTCATGTAGTGTAGATTTTAGTTTGTTCAAATCATGGTTCCCGGGGGAAGGGTTGGGCCACAGTAGGGGGATTAAGTTTTACATAGCAATATATAGAGAAAATCTTTAAACTTTCTTCTCAAAAATTATGACGCCAGGAAAGCTGACATTAAAATGGAAGCATATTCAGGTAGTGTAGATTTTTGTTTGTTCAAATCATGGTCCCCGGGGTTAGGGTTGGGCCACAGTATGGGGATCAAGTTTTACATAGGAATATATAGAGAAAATCTTTAAACTTTCTTCTCAAAAACTATGATGTCAGGAAAGCTCAAATAAAAATGGAAGCATCTTCAGGAAGTTAATATTCTTGTTTGTTCAAATCATGGTCCCCGGGGGTAGGCTTGGGCCACAGTAGGGGATCAAGTTTTACATAGGAATATGTAGAGAAAATCTTTAAACTTTCTTCTCAAAAACTATGACGCCAGGAAAGCTCAAATTAAAATGGAAGCATCCTCAGGAAGTTAATATTCTTGTTTGTTCAAATCATGGTCCCCGGGGGTAGGCTTGGGCCACAGTAGGGGGATCAAGTTTTACATAGGAATATGTAGAGAAAATCTTTAAACTTTCTTCTCAAAAACTATGACGCCAGGAAAGCTCAAATTAAAATGGAAGCATCCTCATGTAGTGTAGATTTTAGTTTGTTCAAATCATGGTTCCCGGGGGAAGGGTTGGGCCACAGTAGGGGGATTAAGTTTTACATAGCAATATATCGAGAAAATCTTTAAACTTTCTTCTCAAAAATTATGACGCCAGGAAAGCTGACACTAAAATGGAAGCATATTCAGGTAGTGTAGATTTTTGTTTGTTCAAATCATGGTCCCCGGGGTTAGGGTTGGGCCACAGTATGGGGATCAAGTTTTACATAGGAATATATAGAGAAAATCTTTAAACTTTCTTCTCAAAAACTATGACGCCACGAAAGCTCAAATTAAAATGGAAGCATCATCAGGTAGTGTAGATTTTAGTTTGTTCAAATCATGGTCCCCGGGGGTAGGGTAGGGCCACAGTAGGGGGATCAAGTTTAACATAGGAATATATAGAGAAAATCTTTAAACTTTCTTCTCAAAAACTATGACGCCAGGAAAGCTCAAATTAAAATGGAAGCATCCTCAGGTAGTGTAGATTTTTGTTTGTTCAAATCATGGTCCCCGGGGTTAGGGTTGGGCCACAGTAGGGAGATCAAGTTTTACATAGGAATATATAGAGAAAATCTTTAAACTTTCTTCTCAAAAACTAAGACACCAGGAAAGCTCTAATCAAAATGGAAGCATCCTCAGGGAGTGTACATTTTTGGTTGATGAAACCATGGTCCCCGGGGTAGGATAGGGCCGCAGTAGGTGGATCAAGTTTTACACAGGAATATATAGAGAAAATCTTTAAACTTTCTTCTCAAAAACTATGACGCCAGGAAAGCTCAAATTAAAATGGAAGCAGCATCAACAGGTAGTGTAGATTTTAGTTTGTTCAAATCATAGTCCCCGGGGGCAGGGTAGGGCCACAGTAGGGGGATCAAGTTTTACATAGGAATATATAGAGAAAATCTTTAAACTTTCTTCTCGAAAACTATGACGCCAGGAAAGCTGACATTAAAATGGAAGCATACTCAGGTAGTGTAGATTTTTGTTTGTTCAAATCATGGTCCCCGGGGGTAGGGTTGGGCCACAGTAGGGGGATCAAGTTTTACATTGGAATATATAGAGAAAATCTTTAAACTTTCTTCTCAAAAACTATGATGCCAGGAAAGCTCAAATTAAAATGGAAGCATCCTCAGGAAGTTAATATTCTTGTTTGTTCAAATCATGGTCCCCGGGGGTAGGGTTGGGCCACAGAAGGGGGATCAAGTTTTTCATAGGAACATATAGAGAAAATCTTTAAACTTTCTTCTCAAAAACTATGACGCCAGGAAAGCTCAAATTAAAATGGAAGCATCCTCAGGAAGTGAATATTCTTGTTTGTTCAAATCATGGTCCCCGGGGTTAGGGTAGGGCCACAGTAGGGGGATCAAGTTTTACATAGGAATATGTAGAGAAAATCTTTAAACTTTCTTCTCAAAAACTATGACGCCAGGAAAGCTCAAATTAAAATGGAAGCATCTTCAGGTAGTGTAGATTTTAGTTTGTTCATATCATGGTCCCCAGGGGTAGGGTTGAGCCACATTAGGGGGGTCAAGTTTTACATAGGAATATATAGAGAAAATCTTTAAACTTTCTTCTCAAAAACTATGACGCCAGGAAAGCTCAAATTAAAATGAAAGCATCCTCAGGTAGTGTAGATTTTAGTTTGTAGAAATCATGCTCCCCGGGGGTAGGTTAGAGCCACAGTAGGGGGATCAAGTTTTACATAGGAATATATAGAGAAAATCTTTAAACTTTCTTCTCAAAAACTATGACGCCAGGAAAGCTCAAATTAAAATGGAAGCATCCTCAGCAAGTGAATATTCTTGTTTGTACAAATCATGGTCCCCAGGGGTAGGGTAGGGCCACAGTAGGGCGATCAAGTTTTACATTGAAATATATAGAGAGAATCTTTAAACTTTCTTCTCAAAAACTATGACGCCAGGAAAGTTCACATTAAAATGGAAGCATCCTCAGGAAGTGAATATTCTTGTTTGTTAAAATCATAGTCCACGGGGGTTGGGAAGGGCCACAGAAGGGGGGTCAATTTTTACATAGGAATATATAGAGAAAATCTTTAAACTTTCTTCTCAAAAACTATGACGCCAGGAAAGCTCAAATTAAAATGGAAGCATCCTCAGGAAGTGAATATTCTTGTTTGTTCAAATCATGGTCCCCGGGGGTAGGGTTGGGCCACAGTAGGAGGATCAAGTTTTACATAGGAACATATAGAGAAAATCTTTAAACTTTCTTCTCAAAAACTATGACGCCACGAAAGCTGACATTAAAATGGAAGCATATTCAGGTAGTGTAGATTTTAGTTTGTTAAAATCATGGTCCCCGGGGGTAGTGTAGGGCCACAGTAGGGGGATCAAGTTTTACATAGGAATATATAGAGAAAATCTTTAAACTTTTTTCTCAAAAACTATGACGCCAGGAAAGCTCAAATTAAAATGGAAGCATCCTCAGGAAGTTAATATTCTTGTTTGTTCAAATCATGGTCCCCGGGGGTAGGCTTGGGCCACAGTAGGGGGATCAAGTTTTACATAGGAATATGTAGAGAAAATCTTTAAACTTTCTTCTCAAAAACTATGACGCCAGGAAAGCTCAAATTAAAATGGAAGCATCCTCAGGTAGTGTAGATTTTAGTTTTTTCAAATCATGGTTCCCGGGGGTATGGTTGGGCCACAGTAGGGGGATCAAGTTTTACATAGGAATATATAGAGAAAATCTTTAAACTTTCTTCTCAAAAACTAAGACGCCAGGAAAGCTCAAATTAAAATGGAAGCATCCTCAGGAAGTGAATATTCTTGTTTGTTCAACTCATGGTCCCCGGGGGTAGGGTAGGGCCACAGTAGGGGGATCATGTTTTACACAAGAATATGTGGAGAAAATCTTTAAACTTTCTTCTCAAAAACTATGACGCCAGGAAAGCTCAAATTAAAATGGAAGCATCCTCAGGTAGTGTAGATTTTAGTTTTTTAAAATCATGGTTCCCGGAGGTAGGGTTAGGCCACAGTAGGGGGATCAAGTTTTACATAGGAATATATAGAGAAAATCTTTAAACTTTTTTCTCAAAAACTATGACGCCAGGAAAGCTCAAATTAAAATGGAAGCATCCTCAGGAAGTTAAGATTCTTGTTTGTTCAAATCATGGTCCCCGGGGGTAGGCTTGGGCCACAGTAGGGGGATCAAGTTTTACATAGGAATATGTAGAGAAAATCTTTAAACTTTCTTCTCAAAAACTATGACGCCAGGAAAGCTCAAATTAAAATGGAAGCATCCTCATGTAGTGTAGATTTTAGTTTGTTCAAATCATGGTTCCCGGGGGAAGGGTTGGGCCACAGTAGGGGGATTAAGTTTTACATAGGAATATATAGAGAAAATCTTTAAACTTTCTTCTCAAAAATTATGACGCCAGGAAAGCTGACATTAAAATGGAAGCATATTCAGGTAGTGTAGATTTTTGTTTGTTCAAATCATGGTCCCCGGGGTTAGGGTTGGGCCACAGTATGGGGATCAAGTTTTACATAGGAATATATAGAGAAAATCTTTAAACTTTCTTCTCAAAAACTATGACGCCACGAAAGCTCAAATTAAAATGGAAGCATCATCAGGTAGTGTAGATTTTAGTTTGTTCAAATCATGGTCCCCGGGGGTAGGGTAGGGCCACAGTAGGGGGATCAAGTTTAACATAGGAATATATAGAGAAAATCTTTAAACTTTCTTCTCAAAAACTATGACGCCAGGAAAGCTCAAATTAAAATGGAAGCATCCTCAGGTAGTGTAGATTTTTGTTTGTTCAAATCATGGTCCCAGGGGTTAGGGTTGGGCCACAGTAGGGAGATCAAGTTTTACATAGGAATATATAGAGAAAATCTTTAAACTTTCTTCTCAAAAACTAAGACACCAGGAAAGCTCTAATCAAAATGGAAGCATCCTCAGGGAGTGTACATTTTTGGTTGATGAAACCATGGTCCCCGGGGTAGGGTAGGGCCGCAGTAGGTGGATCAAGTTTTACACAGGAATATATAGAGAAAATCTTTAAACTTTCTTCTCAAAAACTATGACGCCAGGAAAGCTCAAATTAAAATGGAAGCAGCATCAACAGGTAGTGTAGATTTTAGTTTGTTCAAATCATAGTCCCCGGGGGCAGGGTAGGGCCACAGTAGGGGGATCAAGTTTTACATAGGAATATATAGAGAAAATCTTTAAACTTTCTTCTCAAAAACTATGACGCCAGGAAAGCTGACATTAAAATGGAAGCATACTCAGGTAGTGTAGATTTTTGTTTGTTCAAATCATGGTCCCCGGGGGTAGGGTTGGGCCACAGTAGGGGGATCAAGTTTTACATTGGAATATATAGAGAAAATCTTTAAACTTTTTTCTCAAAAACTATGATGCCAGGAAAGCTCAAATTAAAATGGAAGCATCCTCAGGAAGTTAATATTCTTGTTTGTTCAAATCATGGTCCCCGGGGCTAGGGTTGGGCCACAGAAGGGGGATCAAGTTTTTCATAGGAACATATAGAGAAAATCTTTAAACTTTCTTCTCAAAAACTAAGACGCCAGGAAAGCTCAAATTAAAATGGAAGCATCCTCAGGAAGTGAATATTCTTGTTTGTTCAAATCATGGTCCCCGGGGTTAGGGTAGGACCACAGTATTGGGATCAAGTTTTACATAGGAATATGTAGAGAAAATCTTTAAACTTTCTTCTCAAAAACTATGACGCCAGGAAAGATCAAATTAAAATGGAAGCATCTTCAGGTAGTGTAGATTTTAGTTTGTTCATATCATGGTCCCCAGGGGTAGGGTTGGGCCACATTAGGGGGGTCAAGTTTTACATAGGAATATATAGAGAAAATCTTTAAACTTTCTTCTCAAAAACTATGACGCCAGGAAAGCTCAAATTAAAATGAAAGCATCCTCAGGTAGTGTAGATTTTAGTTTGTAGAAATCATGCTCCCCGGGGGTAGGTTAGAGCCACAGTAGGGGGATCAAGTTTTACATAGGAATATATAGAGAAAATCTTTAAACTTTCTTCTCAAAAACTATGACGCCAGGAAAGCTCAAATTAAAATGGAAGCATCCTCAGCAAGTGAATATTCTTGTTTGTACAAATCATGGTCCCCAGGGGTAGGGTAGGGCCACAGTAGGGCGATCAAGTTTTACATTGAAATATATAGAGAAAATCTTTAAACTTTCTTCTCAAAAACTATGACGCCAGGAAAGTTCAAATTAAAATGGAAGCATCCTCAGGAAGTGAATATTCTTGTTTGTTCAAATCATAGTCCACGGGGGTTGGGAAGGGCCACAGTAGGGGGGTCAATTTTTACATAGGAATATATAGAGAAAATCTTTAAACTTTCTTCTCAAAAACTATGACGCCAGGAAAGCTCAAATTAAAATGGAAGCATCCTCAGGAAGTTAATATTCTTGTTTGTTCAAATCATGGTCCCCGGGGGTAGAGTTGGGCCACAGTAGGAGGATCAAGTTTTACATAGGAACATATAGAGAAAATCTTTAAACTTTCTTCTCAAAAACTATGACGCCACGAAAGCTGACATTAAAATGGAAGCATATTCAGGTAGTGTAGATTTTAGTTTGTTAAAATCATGGTCCCCGGGGGTAGGGTAGGGCCACAGTAGGGGGATCAAGTTTTACATAGGAATATACAGAAAATCTTTAAACTTTTTTCTCAAAAACTATGACGCCAGGAAAGCTCAAATTAAAATGGAAGCATCCTCAGGAAGTTAATATTCTTGTTTGTTCAAATCATGGTCCCCGGGGGTAGGCTTGGGCCACAGTAGGGGGATCAAGTTTTACATAGGAATATGTAGAGAAAATCTTTAAACTTTCTTCTCAAAAACTATGACGCCAGGAAAGCTCAAATTAAAATGGAAGCATCCTCAGGTAGTGTAGATTTTAGTTTTTTCAAATCATGGTTCCCGGGGGTATGGTTGGGCCACAGTAGGGGGATCAAGTTTTACATAGGAATATATAGAGAAAATCTTTAAACTTTCTTCTCAAAAACTAAGACGCCAGGAAAGCTCAAATTAAAATGGAAGCATCCTCAGGAAGTGAATATTCTTGTTTGTTCAACTCATGGTCCCCGGGGGTAGGGTAGGGCCACAGTAGGGGGATCATGTTTTACACAAAAATATGTGGAGAAAATCTTTAAACTTTCTTCTCAAAAACTATGACGCCAGGAAAGCTCAAATTAAAATGGAAGCATCCTCAGGTAGTGTAGATTTTAGTTTTTTAAAATCATGGTTCCCGGAGGTAGGGTTAGGCCACAGTAGGGGGATCAAGTTTTACATAGGAATATATAGAGAAAATCTTTAAACTTTTTTCTCAAAAACTATGACGCCAGGAAAGCTCAAATTAAAATGGAAGCATCCTCAGGAAGTTAATATTCTTGTTTGTTCAAATCATGGTCCCCGGGGGTGGGCTTGGGCCACAGTAGGGGGATCAAGTTTTACATAGGAATATGTAGAGAAAATCTTTAAACTTTCTTCTCAAAAACTATGACGCCAGGAAAGCTCAAATTAAAATGGAAGCATCCTCATGTAGTGTAGATTTTAGTTTGTTCAAATCATGGTTCCCGGGGGAAGGGTTGGGCCACAGTAGGGGGATTAAGTTTTACATAGGAATATATAGAGAAAATCTTTAAACTTTCTTCTCAAAAATTATGACGCCAGGAAAGCTGACATTAAAATGGAAGCATATTCAGGTAGTGTAGATTTTTGTTTGTTCAAATCATGGTCCCCGGGGTTAGGGTTGGGCCACAGTATGGGGATCAAGTTTTACATAGGAATATATAGAGAAAATCTTTAAACTTTCTTCTCAAAAACTATGACGCCACGAAAGCTCAAATTAAAATGGAAGCATCATCAGGTAGTGTAGATTTTAGTTTGTTCAAATCATGGTCCCCGGGGGTAGGGTAGGGCCACAGTAGGGGGATCAAGTTTAACATAGGAATATATAGAGAAAATCTTTAAACTTTCTTCTCAAAAACTATGACGCCAGGAAAGCTCAAATTAAAATGGAAGCATCCTCAGGTAGTGTAGATTTTTGTTTGTTCAAATCATGGTCCCCGGGGTTAGGGTTGGGCCACAGTAGGGAGATCAAGTTTTACATAGGAATATATAGAGAAAATCTTTAAACTTTCTTCTCAAAAACTAAGACACCAGGAAAGCTCTAATCAAAATGGAAGCATCCTCAGGGAGTGTACATTTTTGGTTGATGAAACCATGGTCCCCGGGGTAGGGTAGGGCCGCAGTATGTGGATCAAGTTTTACACAGGAATATATAGAGAAAATCTTTAAACTTTCTTCTCAAAAACTATGACGCCAGGAAAGCTCAAATTAAAATGGAAGCAGCATCAACAGGTAGTGTAGATTTTAGTTTGTTCAAATCATAGTCCCCGGGGGCAGGGTAGGGCCACAGTAGGGGGATCAAGTTTTACATAGGAATATATAGAGAAAATCTTTAAACTTTCTTCTCAAAAACTATGACGCCAGGAAAGCTGACATTAAAATGGAAGCATACTCAGGTAGTGTAGATTTTTGTTTGTTCAAATCATGGTCCCCGGGGGTAGGGTTGGGCCACAGTAGGGGGATCAAGTTTTACATTGGAATATATAGAGAAAATCTTTAAACTTTCTTCTCAAAAACTATGATGCCAGGAAAGCTCAAATTAAAATGGAAGCATCCTCAGGAAGTTAATATTCTTGTTTGTTCAAATCATGGTCCCCGGGGCTAGGGTTGGGCCACAGAAGGGGGATCAAGTTTTTCATAGGAACATATAGAGAAAATCTTTAAACTTTCTTCTCAAAAACTAAGACGCCAGGAAAGCTCAAATTAAAATGGAAGCATCCTCAGGAAGTGAATATTCTTGTTTGTTCAACTCATGGTCCCCGGGGGTAGGGTAGGGCCACAGTAGGGGGATCATGTTTTACACAAGAATATGTGGAGAAAATCTTTAAACTTTCTTCTCAAAAACTATGACGCCAGGAAAGCTCAAATTAAAATGGAAGCATCCTCAGGTAGTGTAGATTTTAGTTTTTTAAAATCATGGTTCCCGGAGGTAGGGTTAGGCCACAGTAGGGGGATCAAGTTTTACATAGGAATATATAGAGAAAATCTTTAAACTTTTTTCTCAAAAACTATGACGCCAGGAAAGCTCAAATTAAAATGGAAGCATCCTCAGGAAGTTAATATTCTTGTTTGTTCAAATCATGGTCCCCGGGGGTAGGCTTGGGCCACAGTAGGGGGATCAAGTTTTACATAGGAATATGTAGAGAAAATCTTTAAACTTTCTTCTCAAAAACTATGACGCCAGGAAAGCTCAAATTAAAATGGAAGCATCCTCATGTAGTGTAGATTTTAGTTTGTTCAAATCATGGTTCCCGGGGGAAGGGTTGGGCCACAGTAGGGGGATTAAGTTTTACATAGGAATATATAGAGAAAATCTTTAAACTTTCTTCTCAAAAATTATGACGCCAGGAAAGCTGACATTAAAATGGAAGCATATTCAGGTAGTGTAGATTTTTGTTTGTTCAAATCATGGTCCCCGGGGTTAGGGTTGGGCCACAGTATGGGGATCAAGTTTTACATAGGAATATATAGAGAAAATCTTTAAACTTTCTTCTCAAAAACTATGACGCCACGAAAGCTCAAATTAAAATGGAAGCATCATCAGGTAGTGTAGATTTTAGTTTGTTCAAATCATGGTCCCCGGGGGTAGGGTAGGGCCACAGTAGGGGGATCAAGTTTAACATAGGAATATATAGAGAAAATCTTTAAACTTTCTTCTCAAAAACTATGACGCCAGGAAAGCTCAAATTAAAATGGAAGCATCCTCAGGTAGTGTAGATTTTCGTTTGTTCAAATCATGGTCCCCGGGGTTAGGGTTGGGCCACAGTAGGGAGATCAAGTTTTACATAGGAATATATAGAGAAAATCTTTAAACTTTCTTCTCAAAAACTAAGACACCAGGAAAGCTCTAATCAAAATGGAAGCATCCTCAGGGAGTGTACATTTTTGGTTGATGAAACCATGGTCCCCGGGGTAGGGTAGGGCCGCAGTATGTGGATCAAGTTTTACACAGGAATATATAGAGAAAATCTTTAAACTTTCTTCTCAAAAACTATGACGCCAGGAAAGCTCAAATTAAAATGGAAGCAGCATCAACAGGTAGTGTAGATTTTAGTTTGTTCAAATCATAGTCCCCGGGGGCAGGGTAGGGCCACAGTAGGGGGATCAAGTTTTACATAGGAATATATAGAGAAAATCTTTAAACTTTCTTCTCAAAAACTATGACGCCAGGAAAGCTGACATTAAAATGGAAGCATACTCAGGTAGTGTAGATTTTTGTTTGTTCAAATCATGGTCCCCGGGGGTAGGGTTGGGCCACAGTAGGGGGATCAAGTTTTACATTGGAATATATAGAGAAAATCTTTAAACTTTCTTCTCAAAAACTATGATGCCAGGAAAGCTCAAATTAAAATGGAAGCATCCTCAGGAAGTTAATATTCTTGTTTGTTCAAATCATGGTCCCCGGGGCTAGGGTTGGGCCACAGAAGGGGGATCAAGTTTTTCATAGGAACATATAGAGAAAATCTTTAAACTTTCTTCTCAAAAACTAAGACGCCAGGAAAGCTCAAATTAAAATGGAAGCATCCTCAGGAAGTGAATATTCTTGTTTGTTCAAATCATGGTCCCCGGGGTTAGGGTAGGGCCACAGTATTGGGATCAAGTTTTACATAGGAATATGTAGAGAAAATCTTTAAACTTTCTTCTCAAAAACTATGACGCCAGGAAAGCTCAAATTAAAATGGAAGCATCTTCAGGTAGTGTAGATTTTAGTTTGTTCAAATCATGGTCCCTGGGGATAGGGTTGGGCCACATTAGGGGGGTCAAGTTTTACATTGGAATATATAGAGAAAATCTTTAAACTTTCTTCTCAAAAACTATGACGCCAGGAAAGCTCAAATTAAAATGAAAGCATCCTGAGGTAGTGTAGATTTTAGCTTGTTGAAATCATGCTCCCCGGGGGTAGGTTAGAGCCACAGTAGGGGGATCAAGTTTTACATAGGAATATATAGAGAAAATCTTTAAACTTTCTTCTCAAAAACTATGACGCCAGGAAAGCTCAAATTAAAATGGAAGCATCCTCAGCAAGTGAATATTCTTGTTTGTACAAATCATGGTCCCCAGGGGTAGGGTAGGGCCACAGTAGGGCGATCAAGTTTTACATTAAAATATATAGAGAAAATCTTTAAACTTTCTTCTCAAAAACTATGACGCCAGGAAAGTTCAAATTAAAATGGAAGCATCCTCAGGAAGTGAATATTCTTGTTTGTTCAAATCATAGTCCACGGGGGTTGGGAAGGCCCACAGTAGGGGGGTCAATTTTTACATAGGAATATATAGAGAAAATCTTTAAACTTTCTTCTCAAAAACTATGACGCCAGGAAAGCTCAAATTAAAATGGAAGCATCCTCAGGAAGTGAATATTCTTGTTTGTTCAAATCATGGTCCCCTGGGTTAGGGTTGGGCCACAGTAGGAGGATCAAGTTTTACATAGGAACATATAGAGAAAATCTTTAAACTTTCTTCTCAAAAACTATGACGCCACGAAAGCTGACATTAAAATGGAAGCATATTCAGGTAGTGTAGATTTTAGTTTTTTAAAATCATGGTCCCCTGGGGTAGGGTAGGGCCACAGTAGGGGGATCAAGTTTTACATAGGAATATATAGAGAAAATCTTTAAACTTTCTTCTCAAAAGCTATGACGCCAGGAAAGCTCAAATTAAAATCGAAGCATCCTCAGGAAGATAATATTCTTGTTTGTTAAAATCATGGTCCCCGGGGGTAGGGTAGGGCCACAGTAGGGGGATCAAGTTTTACATAGGAACATATAGAGTAAATCTTTAAACTTTCTTCTCAAAAACTATGACGCCAGAAGAGCTCAAATTAAAATGGAAGCATCCTCAGGTAGTGTAGATTTTAGTTGGTTCAAATCATGGTCCCCGGGGGTAGGGTTGGGCCACAGTAGGGGGATCAAGTATTACATAGGAATATAAAGAGAAAATCTTTAAACTTTCTTCTTGAAAACTATCACGCCAGGAAAGCTCAAATTAAAATGGAAGCATCCTCAGGTAGTGTAGATTTTAGTTTTTTAAAATCATGGTCCCCGAAGGTAGGGTTGGGCCACAGTAGGGGGATCAAGTTTTACATAGGAACATATAGAGAAAATCTTTAAACTTTCTTCTCAAAAACTATGACGCCAGGAAAGCTCAAATTAAAATGGAAGCATCCTAAGGTAGTGTAGATTTTAGCTTGTTGAAATCATGGTCCCCGGGGGTAGGGTAGGGCCGCAGTAGGGGGATCAAGTTTTACACAGGAATATATAGAGAAAATCTTTAAACTTTCTTCTCAAAAACTATGACGCCAGGAAAGCTGACATTAAAATGGAAGCATCTTCAGGTAGTGTAGATTTTAGTTTGTTCAAATCATGGTCCCCGGGGGTAGGGTAGGGCCACAGTAGGGGGATCAAGTTTTACATAGGAATATATAGAGAAAATCTTTAAACTTTCTTCTCAAAAACTATGACGCCAGGAAAGCTCAAATTAAAATGGAAGCATCCTCAGGTAGTGTAGATTTTTGTTTGTTCAAATCATGGTCCCCGGGGTTAGGGTTGGGCCACAGTAGGGAGATCAAGTTTTACATAGGAATATGTAGAGAAAATCTTTAAACTTTCTTCTCAAAAACTAAGACACCAAGGAAGCTCAAATCAAAATGGAAGCATCCTCAGGGAGTGTACATTTTAGCTTGATGAAATCATGGTCCCCGTGGTAGGGTAGGGCCGCAGTAGGGGGATCAAGTTTTACACAGGAATATATAGAGAAAATCTTTAAACTTTCTTCTCAAAAACTATGACGCCAGGAAAGCTCAAATTAAAATGGAAGCAGCATCAACAGGTAGTGTAGATTTTAGTTTGTTCAAATCATAGTCCCCGGGGGCAGGGTAGGGCCACAGTAGGGGGATCAAGTTTTACATAGGAACATATAGAGAAAATCTTTAAACTTTCTTCTCAAAAACTATGACGCCAGGAAAGCTCAAATTAAAATGGAAGCATCCTCAGCAAGTGAATATTCTTGTTTGTTCAAATCATGGTCCCCAGGGGTAGGGTAGGGCCACGGTAGGGGGATCAAGTTTTACATAGGAATATATAGAGAAAATCTTTAAACTTTTTTCTCAAAAACTATGACGCCAGGAAAGCTCAAATTAAAATGGAAGCATCCTCAAGAAGTGAATATTCTTGTTTATTCAAATCTTGGTCCCCGGGGGTAGGGTTGGGCCGCAGTAGGGTGATCAAGTTTTACATAGGAATATATAGAGAAAATCTTTAAACTTTCTTCTCAAAAACTATGACGCCAAGAAAGCTCAAATTAAAATGGAAGCATCCTGAGGTAGTGTAGATTTTAGCTTGTTGAAATCATGGTCCCCGGGGTAAGGGTAGGGCCGCAGTAGGGGGATCAAGTTTTACACAGGAATATATAGAGAAAATCTTTAAACTTTCTTCTCAAAAACTATGACGCCAGGAAAGCTCAAATGAAAATGGAAGCATCATCAGGTTGTGTAAATTTTAGTTAGTTCAAATCATGGTCCCCGGGGGTAGGGTAGGGCCACAGTAGGGGGATCAAGTTTTACATAGGAATATATAGAGAAAATCTTTAAACTTTCTTCTCAAAAACTATTACGCCAGGAAAGCTGACATTAAAATGGAAGCATCCTCAGGTAGTGTAGATTTTAGTTTGTTCAAATCATGGTTCCCGGGGGTATGGTTGGGCCACAGTAGGGGGATCAAGTTTTACATAGGAATATATAGAGAAAATCTTTAAACTTTCTTCTCAAAAACTATGACGCCAGGAAAGCTGACATTAAAATGGAAGCATCCTCAGCAAGTGAATATTCTTGTTTGTTCAAATCCTGGTCCCCAGGGGTAGGGTAGGGCCACAGTAGGGGGATCAAGTTTTACATAGGAACATATAGAGTAAATCTTTAAACTTTCTTCTCAAAAACTATGACGCCAGGAAAGCTCAAATTAAAATGGAAGCATCCTGAGGTAGTGTAGATTTTAGCTTGTTGAAATCATGGTCCCCGGGGGTAGGGTAGGGCCACGGTAGGGGGATCAAGTTTTACACAGGAATATATAGAGAAAATCTTTAAACTTTCTTCTCAAAAACTATGACGACAGGAAAGCTCAAATTAAAATGGAAGCATCCTCAGGTAGTGTAGATTTTAATTTGTTAAAATCATGGTTCTCGGGGGATAGGGTTGGCCCACAGTACGGGGATCAAGTTTTACATAGGAATATATAGAGAAAATCTTTAAACTTTCTTCTCAAAAACTATGACGCCAGGAAAGCTGACATTAAAATGGAAGCATCCTCAGGTAGTGTAGATTTTAGTTTGTTCAAATCATGGTCCCCGGGGGTAGGGTTGGGCCACAGTACGGGGATCAAGTTTTACATAGGAATATATAGAGAAAATCTTTAAACTTTCTTCTCAAAAACTATGACGCCAGGAAAGCTCAAATTAAAATGAAAGCATCCTCAGCAAGTGAATATTCTTGTTTGTTCAAATCATGGTCCCCAGGGGTAGGGTAGGGCCACAGTAGGGGGATCAAGTTTTACATAGGAACATATAGAGTAAATCTTTAAACTTTCTTCTCAAAAACTATGACGCCAGAAAAGCTCAAATTAAAATGGAAGCATCCTCAGGTAGTGTAGATTTTAGTTGGTTCAAATCATGGTCCCCGGGGGTAGGGTTGGGCCACAGTAGGGGGATCAAGTTTTACATAGGAATATATAGAGAAAATCTTTAAACTTTCTTCTTGAAAACTATCACGCCAGGAAAGCTCAAATTAAAATGGAAGCATCCTCAGGTAGTGTAGATTTTAGTCTTTTAAAATCATGGTCCACGAAGGTAGGGTTGGGCCACAGTAGGGGGATCAAGTTTTACATAGGAACATATAGAGAAAATCTTTAAACTTTCTTCTCAAAAACTATGACGCCAGGAAAGCTCAAATTAAAATGGAAGCATCCTTAGGTAGTGTAGATTTTAGCTTGTTGAAATCATGGTCCCCGGGGGTAGGGTAGGGCCGCAGTAGGGGGATCAAGTTTTACACAGGAATATATAGAGAAAATCTTTAAACTTTCTTCTCAAAAACTATGACGACAGGAAAGCTCAAATTAAAATGGAAGCATCCTCAGGTAGTGTAGATTTTAATTTGTTAAAATCATGGTTCTCGGGTGATAGGGTTGGGCCACAGTACGGGGAATAAGTTTTACATAGGAATATATAGAGAAAATCTTTAAACTTTCTTCTCAAAAACTATGACGCCAGGAAAGCTGACATTAAAATGGAAGCATCTTCAGGTAGTGTAGATTTTAGTTTGTTCAAATCATGGTCCCCGGGGGTAGGGTTGGGCCACAGTAGGGGGATCAAGTTTTACATAGGAATATATAGAGAAAATCTTTAAACTTTCTTCTCAAAAACAATGACGCTAGGAAAGCTCAAATTAATAAAATGGAAGCATCCTCAGGTAGTGTAGATTTTAGCATGTTGAAATCATGGTCCCCGGGGGTAGGGTAGGGCCGCAGTAGGGGGATCAAGTTTTACACAGGAATATATAGAGAAAATCTTTAAACTTTCTTCTCAAAAACTATGACGCCAGGAAAGCTCAAATGAAAATGGAAGCATCATCAGGTTGTGTAAATTTTAGTTAGTTCAAATCATGGTCCCCGGGGGTAGGGTAGGGCCACAGTAGGGGAATCAAGTTTTACATAGGAATATATAGAGAAAATCTTTAAACTTTCTTCTCAAAAACTATGACGCCAGGAAAGCTGACATTAAAATGGAAGCATCTTCAGGTAGTGTAGATTTTAGTTTGTTCAAATCATGGTCCCTGGGGATAGGGTTGGGCCACAGTTGGGGGACCAAGTTTTACATAGGAATATGTAGAGAAAATCTTTAAACTTTCTTCTCAAAAACTATGACGCCAGGAAAGCTGACATTAAAATGGAAGCATCCTCGGGTAGTGTAGATTTTAGTTTGTTCAAATCATGGTCCCCGGGGGTAGGGTTGGGCCACAGTAGGGGGATCAAGTTTTACATAGGAATATGTAGAGAAAATCTTTAAACTTTCTTCTCAAAAACTATGACGCCAGGAAAGCTCAAATTAAAATGGAAGCATCCTCAGCAAGTGAATATTCTTGTTTGTTCAAATCATGGTCCCCAGGGGTAGGGTAGGGCCACAGTAGGGGGATCAAGTTTTACATAGGAATATATAGAGAAAATCTTTAAACTTTCTTCTCAAAAACTATGACGCCACGAAAGCTCACATAAAAATGGAAGCATCCTCAGGTAGTGTAGATTTTAGTTTGTTCAAATCATGGTCCCCGGGGGTAGGGTAGGGCCACAGTAGGGGGATCAAGTTTTACATAGGAATATATTGAGAAAATCTTTAAACTTTCTTCTCAAAAACTATGATGCCAGGAAAGCTCAAATTAAAATGGAAGCATCCTCAGGTAGTGTAGATTTTTGTTTGTTCAAATCATGGTCCCCGGGGATAGGGTTGGGCCACAGTAGGGGGATCAAGTTTTACATAGGAATATATAGAGAAAATCTTTAAACTTTCTTCTTGAAAACTATGACGCCAGGAAAGCTCAAATTAAAATGGAAGCATCCTCAGGTAGTGTAGATTTTAGTTTTTTAAAATCATGGTCCCCGGAGGTAGGGTTAGGCCACAGTAGGGGGATCAAGTTTTACATAGGAATATATAGAGAAAATCTTTAAACTTTTTTCTCAAAAACTATGACGCCAGGAAAGCTCAAATTAAAATGGAAGCATCCTCAGGAAGTTAATATTCTTGTTTGTTCAAATCATGGTCCCCGGGGGTAGGGTTGGGCCACAGTAGGGGGATCAAGTTTTACATAGGAATATGTAGAGAAAATCTTTAAACTTTCTTCTCAAAAACTATGACGCCAGGAAAGCTCAAATTAGAATGGAAGCATCCTCAGGTAGTGTAGATTTTAGTTTCTTCAAATCATGGTTCCCGGGGGAAGGGTTGGGCAACAGTAGGGGGATCAAGTTTTACATAGGAATATATAGAGAAAATCTTTAAACTTTCTTCTCAAAAACTATGACGCCAGGAAAGCTCAAATTAAAATGGAAGCATCCTCAGGAAGTGAATATTCTTGTTTGTTCAACTCATGGTCCCCGGGGGTAGGGTAGGGCCAAAGTAGGGGGATCATGTTTTACACAGGAATATGTAGAGAAAATCTTTAAACTTTCTTCTCAAAAACTATGACGCCAGGAAAGCTCAAATTAAAATGGAAGCATCCTCAGGAAGTGAATATTCTTGTTTGTTCAACTCATGGTCCCCGGGGGTAGGGTAGGGCCACAGTAGGGGGATCATGTTTTACACAGGAATATGTAGAGAAAATCTTTAAACTTTCTTCTCAAAAACTATGACGCCAGGAAAGCTCAAATTAAAATGGAAGCATCATCAGGGAGTGTAGATTTTTGTTTGTTCAAATCATGGTCCCCGGGGTTAGGGTTGGGCCACAGTAGGGAGATCAAGTTTTACACAGGAATATATAGAGAAAATCTTTAAACTTTCTTCTCAAAAACTAAGACACCAGGAAAGCTCAAATTAAAATGGAAGCATCCTCAGGGAGTGTAGATTTTAGCTTGATGAAATCATGGTCCCCGGGGTAGGGTAGTGCCGCAGTAGGGGGATCAAGTTTTACACAGGAATATATAGAGAAAATCTTTAAACTTTCTTCTCAAAAACTATGACGCCAGGAAAGCTCAAATTAAAATGGAAGCAGCATCAAGAGGTAGTGTAGATTTTAGTTTGTTCAAATCATAGTCCCCGGGGGCAGGGTAGGGCCACAGTAGGGGGATCAAGTTTTACATAGGAATATATGAAGAAAATCTTTAAACTTTCTTCTCAAAAACTATGACGCCAGGAAAGCTGACATTAAAATGGAAGCATACTCAGGTAGTGTAGATTTTTGTTTGTTCAAATCATGGTCCCCAGGGGTAGGGTTGGGCCACAGTAGGGGGATCAAGTTTTACATTGGAATATATAGAGAAAATCTTTAATTTTTCTTCTCAAAAACTATGACGCCAGGAAAGCTCAAATTAAAATGGAAGCATCCTCAGGAAGTTAATATTCTTGTTTGTTCAAATCATGGTCCCCGGGGGTAGGGTTGGGCCTCAGTAGGGGGATCAAGTTTTTCATAGGAACATATAGAGAAAATCTTTAAACTTTCTTCTCAAAAACTATGACGCCAGGAAAGCTCAAATTAAAATGGAAGCATCCTCAGGAAGTGAATATTCTTGTTTGTTCAAATCATGGTCCCAGGGGTTAGGGTAGGGCCACAGTATTGGGATCAAGTTTTACATAGGAATATGTAGAGAAAATCTTTAAACTTTCTTCTCAAAAACTATGACGCCAGGAAAGCTCAAATTAAAATGGAAGCATCTTCAGGTAGTGTAGATTTTAGTTTGTTCAAATCATGGTCCCCGGGGGTAGGGTTGGTCCAAAGTAGGGGGATCAAGATTTACATAGGAACATATAGAGTAAATCTTTAAACTTTCTTCTCAAAAACTATGACGCCAGAAAAGCTCAAATTAAAATGGAAGCATCCTCAGGTAGTGTAGATTTAGTTGGTTCAAATCATGGTCCCCGGGGGTAGGGTAGGGCCACAGTAAGGGGATCAAGTTTTACATAGGAATATATAGAGAAAATCTTTAAACTTTCTTCTCAAAAACTATGACGCCAGAAAAGCTCAAATTAAAATGGAAGCATCCTCAGGTAGTGTAGATTTTAGTTTGTTCAAATCATGGTCCCCGGGGGTAGGGTAGGGCCACAGTAGGGGGATCAAGTTTTACATAGGAATATATAGAGAAAATCTTTAAACTTTTTTCTCAAAAACTATGACGCCAGGAAAGCTCAAATTAAAATGGAAGCATCCTTAGGTAGTGTAGATTTTAGTTTGTTCAAATCATGGTCCCCGGGGATAGCGTTGGGCCACAGTAGGGGGATCAAGTTTTACATAGGAATATATAGAGAAAATCTTTAAACTTTCTTCTTGAAAACTATGACGCCAGGAAAGCTCAAATTAAAATGGAAGCATCCTCAGGTAGTGTAGATTTTAGTTTTGTAAAATCATGGTCCCCGGAGGTAGGGTTAGGCCACAGTAGGGGGATCAAGTTTTACATAGGAATATATAGAGAAAATCTTTAAACTTTTTTCTCAAAAACTATGACGCCAGGAAAGCTCAAATTAAAATGGAAGCATCCTCAGGAAGTTAATATTCTTGTTTGTTCAAATCATGGTCCCCGGGGGTAGGCTTGGGCCACAGTAGGGGGATCAAGTTTTACATAGGAATATGTAGAGAAAATCTTTAAACTTTCTTCTCAAAAACTATGACGCCAGGAAAGCTCAAATTAAAATGGAAGCATCCTCAGGTAGTGTAGATTTTAGTCTTTTCATATCATGGTTCCCGGGGGTATGGTTGGGCCACAGTAGGGGGATCAAGTTTTACATAGGAATATATAGAGAAAATCTTTAAACTTTCTTCTCAAAAACTAAGACGCCAGGAAAGCTCAAATTAAAATGGAAGCATCCTCAGGAAGTGAATATTCTTGTTTGTTCAACTCATGGTCCCCGGGGGTAGGGTAGGGCCACAGTAGGGGGATCATGTTTTACACAAGAATATGTGGAGAAAATCTTTAAACTTTCTTCTCAAAAACTATGACGCCAGGAAAGCTCAAATTAAAATGGAAGCATCCTCAGGTAGTGTAGATTTTAGTTTTTTAAAATCATGGTCCCCGGAGGTAGGGTTAGGCCACAGTAGGGGGATCAAGTTTTACATAGGAATATATAGAGAAAATCTTTAAACTTTCTTCTAAAAAATTATGACGCCAGGAAAGCTGACATTAAAATGGAAGCATATTCAGGTAGTGTAGATTTTTGTTTGTTCAAATCATGGTCCCCGGGGTTAGGGTTGGGCCACAGTATGGGGATCAAGTTTTACATAGGAATATATAGAGAAAATCTTTAAACTTTCTTCTCAAAAACTATGACGCCACGAAAGCTCAAATTAAAATGGAAGCATCATCAGGTAGTGTATATTTTAGTTTGTTCAAATCATGGTCCCCGGGGGTAGGGTAGGGCCACAGTAGGGGGATCAAGTTTTATTTAGGAATATATAGAGAAAATCTTTAAACTTTCTTCTCAAAAACTATGACGCCAGGAAAGCTCAAATTAAAATGGAAGCATCCTCAGGTAGTGTAGATTTTAGTTTGTAGAAATCATGGTCCCCGGGGGTAGGTTAGAGCCACAGTAGGGGGATCAAGTTTTACATAGGAATATATAGAGACAATCTTTAAACTTTCTTCTCAAAAACTATGACGCCAGGAAAGCTCAAATTAAAATTGCAGCATCCTCAGGAAGTGAATATTCTTGTTTGTTCAACTCATGGTCCCCGGGGGTAGGGTAGGGCCACAGTAGGGGGATCATGTTTTACACAGGAATATGTAGAGAAAATCTTTAAACTTTCTTCTCAAAAACTATGACGCCAGGAAAGCTCAAATTAAAATGGAAGCATCATCAGGGAGTGTAGATTTTTGTTTGTTCAAATCATGGTCCCCGGGGTTAGGGTTGGGCCACAGTAGGGAGATCAAGTTTTACACAGGAATAAATAGAGAAAATCTTTAAACTTTCTTCTCAAAAACTAAGACACCAGGAAAGCTCAAATTAAAATGGAAGCATCCTCAGGGAGTGTAGATTTTAGCTTGATGAAATCATGGTCCCCGGGGTAGGGTAGTGCCGCAGTAGGGGGATCAAGTTTTACACAGGAATATATAGAGAAAATCTTTAAACTTTCTTCTCAAAAACTATGACGCCAGGAAAGCTCAAATTAAAATGGAAGCAGCATCAAGAGGTAGTGTAGATTTTAGTTTGTTCAAATCATAGTCCCCGGGGGCAGGGTAGGGCCACAGTAGGGGGATCAAGTTTTACATAGGAATATATGAAGAAAATCTTTAAACTTTCTTCTCAAAAACTATGACGCCAGGAAAGCTGACATTAAAATGGAAGCATACTCAGGTAGTGTAGATTTTTGTTTGTTCAAATCATGGTCCCCAGGGGTAGGGTTGGGCCACAGTAGGGGGATCAAGTTTTACATTGGAATATATAGAGAAAATCTTTAAACTTTCTTCTCAAAAACTATGACGCCAGGAAAGCTCAAATTAAAATGGAAGCATCCTCAGGAAGTTAATACTCTTGTTTGTTCAAATCATGGTCCCTGGGGGTAGGGTTGGGCCTCAGTAGGGGGATCAAGTTTTTCATAGGAACATATAGAGAAAATCTTTAATCTTTCTTCTCAAAAACTATGACGCCAGGAAAGCTCAAATTAAAATGGAAGCATCCTCAGGAAGTGAATATTCTTGTTTGTTCAAATCATGGTCCCAGGGGTTAGGGTAGGGCCACAGTATTGGGATCAAGTTTTACATAGGAATATGTAGAGAAAATCTTTAAACTTTCTTCTCAAAAACTATGACGCCAGGAAAGCTCAAATTAAAATGGAAGCATCTTCAGGTAGTGTAGATTTTAGTTTGTTCAAATCATGGTCCCCGGGGGTAGGGTTGGTCCAAAGTAGGGGGATCAAGATTTACATAGGAACATATAGAGTAAATCCTTAAACTTTCTTCTCAAAAACTATGACGCCAGAAAAGCTCAAATTAAAATGGAAGCATCCTCAGGTAGTGTAGATTTAGTTGGTTCAAATCATGGTCCCCGGGGGTAGGGTAGGGCCACAGTAAGGGGATCAAGTTTTACATAGGAATATATAGAGAAAATCTTTAAACTTTCTTCTCAAAAACTATGACGCCAGAAAAGCTCAAATTAAAATGGAAGCATCCTCAGGTAGTGTAGATTTTAGTTTGTTCAAATCATGGTCCCCGGGGGTAGGGTAGGGCCACAGTAGGGGGATCAAGTTTTACATAGGAATATATAGAGAAAATCTTTAAACTTTTTTCTCAAAAACTATGACGCCAGGAAAGCTCAAATTAAAATGGAAGCATCCTCAGGTAGTGTAGATTTTAGTTTGTTCAAATCATGGTCCCCGGGGATAGCGTTGGGCCACAGTAGGGGGATCAAGTTTTACATAGGAATATATAGAGAAAATCTTTAAACTTTCTTCTTGAAAACTATGACGCCAGGAAAGCTCAAATTAAAATGGAAGCATCCTCAGGTAGTGTAGATTTTAGTTTTGTAAAATCATGGTCCCCGGAGGTAGGGTTAGGCCACAGTAGGGGGATCAAGTTTTACATAGGAATATATAGAGAAAATCTTTAAACTTTTTTCTCAAAAACTATGACGCCAGGAAAGCTCAAATTAAAATGGAAGCATCCTCAGGAAGTTAATATTCTTGTTTGTTCAAATCATGGTCCCCGGGGGTAGGCTTGGGCCACAGTAGGGGGATCAAGTTTTACATAGGAATATGTAGAGAAAATCTTTAAACTTTCTTCTCAAAAACTATGACGCCAGGAAAGCTCAAATTAAAATGGAAGCATCCTCAGGTAGTGTAGATTTTAGTCTTTTCAAATCATGGTTCCCGGGGGTATGGTTGGGCCACAGTAGGGGGATCAAGTTTTACATAGGAATATATAGAGAAAATCTTTAAACTTTCTTCTCAAAAACTAAGACGCCAGGAAAGCTCAAATTAAAATGGAAGCATCCTCAGGAAGTGAATATTCTTGTTTGTTCAACTCATGGTCCCCGGGGGTAGGGTAGGGCCACAGTAGGGGGATCATGTTTTACACAAGAATATGTGGAGAAAATCTTTAAACTTTCTTCTCAAAAACTATGACGCCAGGAAAGCTCAAATTAAAATGGAAGCATCCTCAGGTAGTGTAGATTTTAGTTTTTTAAAATCATGGTCCCCGGAGGTAGGGTTAGGCCACAGTAGGGGGATCAAGTTTTACATAGGAATATATAGAGAAAATCTTTAAACTTTTTTCTCAAAAACTATGACGCCAGGAAAGCTCAAATTAAAATGGAAGCATCCTCAGGAAGTTAATATTCTTGTTTGTTCAAATCATGGTCCCCGGGGGTAGGCTTGGGCCACAGTAGGGGGATCAAGTTTTACATAGGAATATGTAGAGAAAATCTTTAAACTTTCTTCTCAAAAACTATGACGCCAGGAAAGTTCAAATTAAAATGGAAGCATCCTCATGTAGTGTAGATTTTAGTTTGTTCAAATCATGGTTCCCGGGGGAAGGGTTGGGCCACAGTAGGGGGATCAAGTTTTACATAGGAATATATAGAGAAAATCTTTAAACTTTCTTCTCAAAAATTATGACGCCAGGAAAGCTGACATTAAAATGGAAGCATATTCAGGTAGTGTAGATTTTTGTTTGTTCAAATCATGGTCCCCGGGGTTAGGGTTGGGCCACAGTATGGGGATCAAGTTTTACATAGGAATATATAGAGAAAATCTTTAAACTTTCTTCTCAAAAACTATGACGCCACGAAAGCTCAAATTAAAATGGAAGCATCATCAGGTAGTGTATATTTTAGTTTGTTCAAATCATGGTCCCCGGGGGTAGGGTAGGGCCACAGTAGGGGGATCAAGTTTTACATAGGAATATATAGAGAAAATCTTTAAACTTTCTTCTCAAAAACTATGACGCCAGGAAAGCTCAAATTAAAATGGAAGCATCCTCAGGTAGTGTAGATTTTTGTTTGTTCAAATCATGGTCCCCGGGGTTAGGGTTGGGCCACAGTAGGGAGATCAAGTTTTACACAGGAATATATAGAGAAAATCTTTAAACTTTCTTCTCAAAAACTAAGACACCAGGAAAGCTCAAATCAAAATGGAAGTATCCTTAGGGAGTGTACATTTTAGCTTGATGAAATCATGGTCCCCGGGGTAGGGTAGGGCCGCAGTAGGTGGATCAAGTTTTACACAGGAATATATAGAGAAAATCTTTAAACTTTCTTCTCAAAAACTATGACGCCAGGAAAGCTCAAATTAAAATGGAAGCAGCATCAACAGGTAGTGTAGATTTTAGTTTGTTCAAATCATAGTCCCCGGGGGCAGGGTAGGGCCACAGTAGGGGGATCAAGTTTTACATAGGAATATATAGAGAAAATCTTTAAACTTTCTTCTCAAAAACTATGACGCCAGGAAAGCTGACATTAAAATGGAAGCATACTCAGGTAGTGTTGATTTTTGTTTGTTAAAATCATGGTCCCCGGGGGTAGGGTTGGGCCACAGTAGGGGGATCAAGTTTTACATTGGAATATATAGAGAAAATCTTTAAACTTTCTTCTCAAAAACTATGATGCCAGGAAAGCTCAAATTAAAATGGAAGCATCCTCAGGAAGTTAATATTCTTGTTTGTTCAAATCATGGTCCCCGGGGGTAGGGTTGGGCCACAGAAGGGGGATCAAGTTTTTCATAGGAACATATAGAGAAAATCTTTAAACTTTCTTCTCAAAAACTAAGACGCCAGGAAAGCTCAAATTAAAATGGAAGCATCCTCAGGAAGTGAATATTCTTGTTTGTTCAAATCATGGTCCCCGGGGTTAGGGTAGGGCCACAGTATTGGGATCAAGTTTTAAATAGGAATATGTAGAGAAAATCTTTAAACTTTCTTCTCAAAAACTATGACGCCAGGAAAGCTCAAATTAAAATGGAAGCATCTTCAGGTAGTGTAGATTTTAGTTTGTTCATATCATGGTCCCCAGGGGTAGGGTTGGGCCACATTAGGGGGGTCATGTTTTACATAGGAATATATAGAGAAAATCTTTAAACTTTCTTCTCAAAAACTATGACGCCTGGAAAGCTCAAATTAAAATGAAAGCATCCTCAGGTAGTGTAGATTTTAGTTGGTTCAAATCATGGTCCCCGGGGGTAGGGTTGGGCCACAGTAGGGGGATCAAGTTTTACATAGGAATATAAAGAGAAAAACTTTAAACTTTCTTCTTGAAAACTATCACGCCAGGAAAGCTCAAATTAAAATGGAAGCATCCTCAGGTAGTGTAGATTTTAATTTTTTTAAAATCATGGTCCCCGAAGGTAGGGTTGGGCCACAGTAGGGGGATCAAGTTTTACATAGGAACATATAGAGAAAATCTTTAAACTTTCTTCTCAAAAACTATGACGCCAGGAAAGCTCAAATTAAAATGGAAGCATCCTCAGGTAGTGTAGATTTTAGCTTGTTGAAATCATGGTCCCCGGGGGTAGGGTAGGGCCGCAGTAGGGGGATCAAGTTTTACACAGGAATATATAGAGAAAATCTTTAAACTTTCTTCTAAAAAACTATGACGCCAGGAAAGCTCAAATTAAAATGGAAGCATCCTCAGGTAGTGTAGATTTTAGTTTGTTCAAATCATTGTCTCCGGGGGTAGGGTAGGGCCACAGTAGGGGGATCAAGTTTTACATAGGAATATAAAGAGAAAATCTTTAAACATTCTTCTAAAAAACTATGACGCCAGGAAAGCTCAAATTAAAATGGAAGCATCCTCAGGTAGTGTAGATTTTTGTTTGTTCAAATCATGGTCCCCGGGGTTAGGGTTGGGCCACAGTAGGGAGATCAAGTTTTACACAGGAATATATAGAGAAAATCGTTAAACTTTCTTCTCAAAAACTAAGACACCAGGAAAGCTCAAATCAAAATGGAAGCATCCTCAGGGAGTGTACATTTTAGCTTGATGAAATCATGGTCCCCGGGGTAGGGTAGGGCCGCAGTAGGGGGATCAAGTTTTACACAGGAATATATAGAGAAAATCTTTAAACTTTCTTCTCAAAAACTATGACGCCAGGAAAGCTCAAATTAAAATGGAAGCAGCATCAACAGGTAGTGTAGATTTTAGTTTGTTCAAATCATAGTCCCCGGGGGCAGGGTAGGGCCACAGTAGGGGGATCAAGTTTTACATAGGAATATATAGAGAAAATCTTTAAACTTTCTTCTCAAAAACTATTACGCCAGGAAAGCTGACATTAAAATGGAAGCATCCTCAGCAAGTGAATATTCTTGTTTGTTCAAATCATGGTCCCCAGGGGTAGGGTAGGGCCACGGTAGGGGGATCAAGTTTTACATAGGAATATAAAGAGAAAGTCTTTAAACTTTTTTCTCAAAAACTATGACGCCAGGAAAGCTCAAATTAAAATCGAAGCATCCTCAAGAAGTGAATACTCTTGTTTATTCAAATCTTGGTCCCCGGGGGTAGGGTTGGGCCGCAGTAGGGTGATCAAGTTTTACATAGGAATATATAGAGAAAATCTTTAAACTTTCTTCTAAAAAACTATGACGCCAGGAAAGCTCAAATTAAAATGGAAGCATACTGAGGTAGTGTAGATTTTAGTTTGTTGAAATCATGGTCCCCGGGGGTAGGGTAGGGCCGCAGTAGGGGGATCAAGTTTTACACAGGAATATATAGAGAAAATCTTTAAACTTTCTTCTCAAAAACTATGACGCCAGGAAAGCTCAAATGAAAATGGAAGCATCATCAGGTTGTGTAAATTTTAGTTAGTTCAAATCATGGTCCCCGGGGGTAGGGTAGGGCCACAGTAGGGGGATCAAGTTTTAGATAGGAATATATAGAGAAAATCTTTAAACTTTCTTCTCAAAAACTATGACGCCAGGAAAGCTGACATTAAAATGGAAGCATCTTCAGGTAGTGTAGATTTTAGTTTGTTCAAATCATGGTCCCTGGGGATAGGGTTGGGCCACAGTTGGGGGATCAAGTTTTACATAGGAATATGTAGAGAAAATCTTTAAACTTTCTTCTCAAAAACTATGACGCCAGGAAAGCTGACATTAAAATGGAAGCATCCTCAGGTAGTGTAAATTTTAGTTTGTTCAAATCATGGTCCCCGGGGGTAGGGTTGGGCCACAGTAGGGGGATCAAGTTTTAGATAGGAATATATAGAGAAAATCTTTAAACTTTCTTCTCAAAAACTATGACGCCAGGAAAGTTCAAATTAAAATGGATGCATCCTCATGTAGTGTAGATTTTAGTTTGTTCAAATCATGGTTCCCGGGGGAAGGGTTGGGCCACAGTAGGGGGATCAAGTTTTACATAGGAATATATAGAGAAAATCTTTAAACTTTCTTCTCAAAAATTATGACGCCAGGAAAGCTGACATTAAAATGGAAGCATATTCAGGTAGTGTAGATTTTTGTTTGTTCAAATCATGGTCCCCGGGGTTAGGGTTGGGCCACAGTATGGGGATCAAGTTTTACATAGGAATATATAGAGAAAATCTTTAAACTTTCTTCTCAAAAACTATGACGCCACGAAAGCTCAAATTAAAATGGAAGCATCATCAGGTAGTGTATATTTTAGTTTGTTCAAATCATGGTCCCCGGGGGTAGGGTAGGGCCACAGTAGGGGGATCAAGTTTTACATAGGAATATATAGAGAACATCTTTAAACTTTCTTCTCAAAAACTATGACGCCAGGAAAGCTCAAATGAAAATGGAAGCATCATCAGGGAGTGTAGATTTTTGTTTGTTCAAATCATGGTCCCCGGGGTTAGGGTTGGGCCACAGTAGGGAGATCAAGTTTTACACAGGAATATACAGAGAAAATCTTTAAACTTTCTTCTCAAAAACTAAGACACCAGGAAAGCTCAAATCAAAATGGAAGTATCCTCAGGGAGTGTACATTTTAGCTTGATGAAATCATGGTCCCCGGGGTAGGGTAGGGCCGCAGTAGGTGGATCAAGTTTTACACAGGAATATATAGAGAAAATCTTTAAACTTTCTTCTCAAAAACTATGACGCCAGGAAAGTTCAAATTAAAATGGAAGCATCCTCAGGAAGTTAATATTCTTGTTTGTTCAAATCATGGTCCCCGGGGGTAGGCTTGGGCCACAGTAGGGGGATCAAGTTTTACATAGGAATATGTAGAGAAAATCTTTAAACTTTCTTCTCAAAAACTATGACGCCAGGAAAGCTCAAATTAAAATGGAAGCATCCTCATGTAGTGTAGATTTTAGTTTGTTCAAATCATGGTTCCCGGGGGAAGGGTTGGGCCACAGTAGGGGGATCAAGTTTTACATAGGAATATATAGAGAAAATCTTTAAACCTTCTTCTCAAAAATTATGACGCCAGGAAAGCTGACATTAAAATGGAAGCATATTCAGGTAGTGTAGATTTTTGTTTGTTCAAATCATGGTCCCCGGGGTTAGGGTTGGGCCACAGTATGGGGATCAAGTTTTACATAGGAATATATAGAGACAATCTTTAAACTTTCTTCTCAAAAACTATGACGCCAGGAAAGCTCAAATTAAAATGGAAGCATCCTCAGGAAGTGAATATTCTTGTTTGTTCAACTCATGGTCCCCGGGGGTAGGGTAGGGCCACAGTAGGGGGATCATGTTTTACACAGGAATATGTAGAGAAAATCTTTAAACTTTCTTCTCAAAAACTATGACGCCAGGAAAGCTCAAATTAAAATGGAAGCATCATCAGGGAGTGTAGATTTTTGTTTGTTCAAATCATGGTCCCCGGGGTTAGGGTTGGG
Organism: Magallana gigas; assembly: GCF_963853765.1. Lineage (NCBI taxonomy): Eukaryota > Metazoa > Mollusca > Bivalvia > Ostreida > Ostreidae > Magallana > Magallana gigas. The sequence goes on along the minus strand of NC_088857.1, from coordinate 23,768,977 downwards.
CCACAGTAGGGAGATCAAGTTTTACACACGAATATATAGAGAAAATCTTTAAACTTTCTTCTCAAAAACTAAGACACCAGGAAAGCTCAAATTAAAATGCAAGCATCCTCAGGGAGTGTATATTTTAGCTTGATGAAATCATGGTCCCCGGGGTAGGGTAGTGCCGCAGTAGGGGGATCAAGTTTTACACAGGAATATATAGAGAAAATCTTTAAACTTTCTTCTCAAAAACTATGACGCCAGGAAAGCTCAAATTAAAATGGAAGCAGCATCAAGAGGTAGTGTAGATTTTAGTTTGTTCAAATCATAGTCCCCGGGGGCAGGGTAGGGCCACAGTAGGGGGATCAAGTTTTACATAGGAATATATAGAGAAAATCTTTAAACTTTCTTCTCAAAAACTATGACGCCAGGAAAGCTGACATTAAAATGGAAGCATACTCAGGTAGTGTAGATTTTTGTTTGTTCAAATCATGGTCCCCGGGGGTAGGGTTGGGCCACAGTAGGGGGATCAAGTTTTACATTGGAATATATAGAGAAAATCTTTAAACTTTCTTCTCAAAAACTATGACGCCAGGAAAGCTCAAATTAAAATGGAAGCATCCTCAGGAAGTTAATATTCTTGTTTGTTCAAATCATGGTCCCCGGGGGTAGGGTTGAGCCACAGTAGGGGGATCAAGTTTTTAATAGGAATATATAGAGAAAATCTTTAAACTTTCTTCTCAAAAACTATGACGCCAGGAAAGCTCAAATTAAAATGGAAGCATCCTCAGGAAGTGAATATTCTTGTTTGTTCAAATCATAGTCCCAGGGGTTAGGGTAGGGCCACAGTATTGGGATCAAGTTTTACATAGGAATATGTAGAGAAAATCTTTAAACTTTCTTCTCAAAAACTATGACGCCAGGAAAGCTCAAATTAAAATGGAAGCATCTTCAGGTAGTGTAGATTTTAGTTTGTTCAAATCATGGTCCCCGGGGGTAGGGTTGGTCCAAAGTAGGGGGATCAAGATTTACATAGGAACATATAGAGTAAATCTTTAAACTTTCTTCTCAAAAACTATGACGCCAGAAAAGCTCAAATTAAAATGGAAGCATCCTCAGGTAGTGTAGATTTAGTTGGTTCAAATCATGGTCCCCGGGGGTAGGGTAGGGCCACAGTAAGGGGATCAAGTTTTACATAGGAATATATAGAGAAAATCTTTAAACTTTCTTCTCAAAAACTATGACGCCAGAAAAGCTCAAATTAAAATGGAAGCATCCTCAGGAAGTGAATATTCTTGTTTGTTCAACTCATGGTCCCCGGGGGTAGGGTAGGGCCACAGTAGGGGGATCATGTTTTACACAAGAATATGTGGAGAAAATCTTTAAACTTTCTTCTCAAAAACTATGACGCCAGGAAAGCTCAAATTAAAATGGAAGCATCCTCAGGTAGTGTAGATTTTAGTTTTTTAAAATCATGGTCCCCTGAGGTAGGGTTAGGCCACAGTAGGGGGATCAAGTTTTACATAGGAATATATAGAGAAAATCTTTAAACTTTTTTCTCAAAAACTATGACGCCAGGAAAGCTCAAATTAAAATGGAAGCATCCTCAGGAAGTTAATATTCTTGTTTGTTCAAATCATGGTCCCCGGGGGTAGGCTTGGGCCACAGTAGGGGGATCAAGTTTTACATAGGAATATGTAGAGAAAATCTTTAAACTTTCTTCTCAAAAACTATGACGCCAGGAAAGTTCAAATTAAAATGGAAGCATCCTCATGTAGTGTAGATTTTAGTTTGTTCAAATCATGGTTCCCGGGGGAAGGGTTGGGCCACAGTAGGGGGATCAAGTTTTACATAGAAATATATAGAGAAAATCTTTAAACTTTCTTCTCAAAAATTATGACGCCAGGAAAGCTGACATTAAAATGGAAGCATATTCAGGTAGTGTAGATTTTTGTTTGTTCAAATCATGGTCCCCGGGGTTAGGGTTGGGCCACAGTATGGGGATCAAGTTTTACATAGGAATATGTAGAGAAAATCTTTAAACTTTTTTCTCAAAAACTATGACGCCACGAAAGCTCAAATTAAAATGGAAGCATCATCAGGTAGTGTATATTTTAGTTTGTTCAAATCATGGTCCCCGGGGGTAGGGTAGGGCCACAGTAGGGGGATCAAGTTTTATATAGGAATATATAGAGAAAATCTTTAAACTTTCTTCTCAAAAACTATGACGCCAGGAAAGCTCAAATTAAAATGGAAGCATCCTCAGGTAGTGTAGATTTTTGTTTGTTCAAATCATGGTCCCCGGGGTTAGGGTTGGGCCACAGTAGGGAGATCAAGTTTTACACAGGAATATACAGAGAAAATCTTTAAACTTTCTTCTAAAAAACTAAGACACCAGGAAAGCTCAAATCAAAATGGAAGTATCCTCAGGGAGTGTACATTTTAGCTTGATGAAATCATGGTCCCCGGGGTAGGGTAGGGCCGCAGTAGGTGGATCAAGTTTTACACAGGAATATATAGAGAAAATCTTTAAACTTTCTTCTCAAAAACTATGACGCCAGGAAAGTTCAAATTAAAATGGAAGCATCCTCAGGAAGTTAATATTCTTGTTTGTTCAAATCATGGTCCCCGGGGGTAGGCTTGGGCCACAGTAGGGGGATCAAGTTTTACATAGGAATATGTAGAGAAAATCTTTAAACTTTCTTCTCAAAAACTATGACGCCAGGAAAGCTCAAATTAAAATGGAAGCATCCTCATGTAGTGTAGATTTTAGTTTGTTCAAATCATGGTTCCCGGGGGAAGGGTTGGGCCACAGTAGGGGGATCAAGTTTTACATAGGAATATATAGAGAAAATCTTTAAACTTTCTTCTCAAAAATTATGACGCCAGGAAAGCTGACATTAAAATGGAAGCATATTCAGGTAGTGTAGATTTTTGTTTGTTCAAATCATGGTCCCCGGGGTTAGGGTTGGACCACAGTATGGGGATCAAGTTTTACATAGGAATATATAGAGAAAATCTTTAAACTTTCTTCTCAAAAACTATGACGCCACGAAAGCTCAAATTGAAATGGAAGCATCATCAGGTAGTGTATATTTTAGTTTGTTCAAATCATGGTCCCCGGGGGTAGGGTAGGGCCACAGTAGGGGGATCAAGTTTTACATAGGAATATATAGAGAAAATCTTTAAACTTTCTTCTCAAAAACTATGACGCCAGGAAAGCTCAAATTAAAATGGAAGCATCCTCAGGTAGTGTAGATTTTTGTTTGTTCAAATCATGGTCCCCGGGGTTAGGGTTGGGCCACAGTAGGGAGATCAAGTTTTACACAGGAATATATAGAGAAAATCTTTAAACTTTCTTCTCAAAAACTAAGACACCAGGAAAGCTCAAATCAAAATGGAAGTATCCTTAGGGAGTGTACATTTTAGCTTGTTGAAATCATGGTCCCCGGGGTAGGGTAGGGCAGCAGTAGGTGGATCAAGTTTTACACAGGAATATATAGAGAAAATCTTTAAACTTTCTTCTCAAAAACTATGACGCCAGGAAAGCTCAAATTAAAATGGAAGCATCCTCAGGTAGTGTAGATTTTAGTCTTTTCAAATCATGGTTCCCGGGGGTATGGTTGGGCCACAGTAGGGGGATCAAGTTTTACATAGGAATATATAGAGAAAATCTTTAAACTTTCTTCTCAAAAACTAAGACGCCAGGAAAGCTCAAATTAAAATGGAAGCATCCTCAGGAAGTGAATATTCTTGTTTGTTCAACTCATGGTCCCCGGGGGTAGGGTAGGGCCACAGTAGGGGGATCATGTTTTACACAAGAATATGTGGAGAAAATCTTTAAACTTTCTTCTCAAAAACTATGACGCCAGGAAAGCTCAAATTAAAATGGAAGCATCCTCAGGTAGTGTAGATTTTAGTTTTTTAAAATCATGGTCCCCTGAGGTAGGGTTAGGCCACAGTAGGGGGATCAAGTTTTACATAGGAATATATAGAGAAAATCTTTAAACTTTTTTCTCAAGAACTATGACGCCAGGAAAGCTCAAATTAAAATGGAAGCATCCCCAGGAAGTTAATATTCTTGTTTGTTCAAATCATGGTCCCCGGGGGTAGGCTTGGGCCACAGTAGGGGGATCAAGTTTTACATAGGAATATGTAGAGAAAATCTTTAAACTTTCTTCTCAAAAACTATGACGCCAGGAAAGTTCAAATTAAAATGGAAGCATCCTCATGTAGTGTAGATTTTAGTTTGTTCAAATCATGGTTCCCGGGGGAAGGGTTGGGCCACAGTAGGGGGATCAAGTTTTACATAGAAATATATAGAGAAAATCTTTAAACTTTCTTCTCAAAAATTATGACGCCAGGAAAGCTGACATTAAAATGGAAGCATATTCAGGTAGTGTAGATTTTTGTTTGTTCAAATCATGGTCCCCGGGGTTAGGGTTGGGCCACAGTATGGGGATCAAGTTTTACATAGGAATATATAGAGAAAATCTTTAAACTTTCTTCTCAAAAACTATGACGCCACGAAAGCTCAAATTAAAATGGAAGCATCATCAGGTAGTGTATATTTTAGTTTGTTCAAATCATGGTCCCCGGGGGTAGGGTAGGGCCACAGTAGGGGGATCAAGTTTTACATAGGAATATATAGAGAACATCTTTAAACTTTCTTCTCAAAAACTATGACGCCAGGAAAGCTCAAATGAAAATGGAAGCATCATCAGGGAGTGTAGATTTTTGTTTGTTCAAATCATGGTCCCCGGGGTTAGGGTTGGGCCACAGTAGGGAGATCAAGTTTTACACAGGAATATACAGAGAAAATCTTTAAACTTTCTTCTCAAAAACTAAGACACCAGGAAAGCTCAAATCAAAATGGAAGTATCCTCAGGGAGTGTACATTTTAGCTTGATGAAATCATGGTCCCCGGGGTAGGGTAGGGCCGCAGTAGGTGGATCAAGTTTTACACAGGAATATATAGAGAAAATCTTTAAACTTTCTTCTCAAAAACTATGACGCCAGGAAAGTTCAAATTAAAATGGAAGCATCCTCAGGAAGTTAATATTCTTGTTTGTTCAAATCATGGTCCCCGGGGGTAGGCTTGGGCCACAGTAGGGGGATCAAGTTTTACATAGGAATATGTAGAGAAAATCTTTAAACTTTCTTCTCAAAAACTATGACGCCAGGAAAGCTCAAATTAAAATGGAAGCATCCTCATGTAGTGTAGATTTTAGTTTGTTCAAATCATGGTTCCCGGGGGAAGGGTTGGGCCACAGTAGGGGGATCAAGTTTTACATAGGAATATATAGAGAAAATCTTTAAACCTTCTTCTCAAAAATTATGACGCCAGGAAAGCTGACATTAAAATGGAAGCATATTCAGGTAGTGTAGATTTTTGTTTGTTCAAATCATGGTCCCCGGGGTTAGGGTTGGGCCACAGTATGGGGATCAAGTTTTACATAGGAATATATAGAGACAATCTTTAAACTTTCTTCTCAAAAACTATGACGCCAGGAAAGCTCAAATTAAAATGGAAGCATCCTCAGGAAGTGAATATTCTTGTTTGTTCAACTCATGGTCCCCGGGGGTAGGGTAGGGCCACAGTAGGGGGATCATGTTTTACACAGGAATATGTAGAGAAAATCTTTAAACTTTCTTCTCAAAAACTATGACGCCAGGAAAGCTCAAATTAAAATGGAAGCATCATCAGGGAGTGTAGATTTTTGTTTGTTCAAATCATGGTCCCCGGGGTTAGGGTTGGGCCACAGTAGGGAGATCAAGTTTTACACACGAATATATAGAGAAAATCTTTAAACTTTCTTCTCAAAAACTAAGACACCAGGAAAGCTCAAATTAAAATGCAAGCATCCTCAGGGAGTGTATATTTTAGCTTGATGAAATCATGGTCCCCGGGGTAGGGTAGTGCCGCAGTAGGGGGATCAAGTTTTACACAGGAATATATAGAGAAAATCTTTAAACTTTCTTCTCAAAAACTATGACGCCAGGAAAGCTCAAATTAAAATGGAAGCAGCATCAAGAGGTAGTGTAGATTTTAGTTTGTTCAAATCATAGTCCCCGGGGGCAGGGTAGGGCCACAGTAGGGGGATCAAGTTTTACATAGGAATATATAGAGAAAATCTTTAAACTTTCTTCTCAAAAACTATGACGCCAGGAAAGCTGACATTAAAATGGAAGCATACTCAGGTAGTGTAGATTTTTGTTTGTTCAAATCATGGTCCCCGGGGGTAGGGTTGGGCCACAGTAGGGGGATCAAGTTTTACATTGGAATATATAGAGAAAATCTTTAAACTTTCTTCTCAAAAACTATGACGCCAGGAAAGCTCAAATTAAAATGGAAGCATCCTCAGGAAGTTAATATTCTTGTTTGTTCAAATCATGGTCCCCGGGGGTAGGGTTGAGCCACAGTAGGGGGATCAAGTTTTTAATAGGAATATATAGAGAAAATCTTTAAACTTTCTTCTCAAAAACTATGACGCCAGGAAAGCTCAAATTAAAATGGAAGCATCCTCAGGAAGTGAATATTCTTGTTTGTTCAAATCATAGTCCCAGGGGTTAGGGTAGGGCCACAGTATTGGGATCAAGTTTTACATAGGAATATGTAGAGAAAATCTTTAAACTTTCTTCTCAAAAACTATGACGCCAGGAAAGCTCAAATTAAAATGGAAGCATCTTCAGGTAGTGTAGATTTTAGTTTGTTCAAATCATGGTCCCCGGGGGTAGGGTTGGTCCAAAGTAGGGGGATCAAGATTTACATAGGAACATATAGAGTAAATCTTTAAACTTTCTTCTCAAAAACTATGACGCCAGAAAAGCTCAAATTAAAATGGAAGCATCCTCAGGTAGTGTAGATTTAGTTGGTTCAAATCATGGTCCCCGGGGGTAGGGTAGGGCCACAGTAAGGGGATCAAGTTTTACATAGGAATATATAGAGAAAATCTTTAAACTTTCTTCTCAAAAACTATGACGCCAGAAAAGCTCAAATTAAAATGGAAGCATCCTCAGGAAGTGAATATTCTTGTTTGTTCAACTCATGGTCCCCGGGGGTAGGGTAGGGCCACAGTAGGGGGATCATGTTTTACACAAGAATATGTGGAGAAAATCTTTAAACTTTCTTCTCAAAAACTATGACGCCAGGAAAGCTCAAATTAAAATGGAAGCATCCTCAGGTAGTGTAGATTTTAGTTTTTTAAAATCATGGTCCCCTGAGGTAGGGTTAGGCCACAGTAGGGGGATCAAGTTTTACATAGGAATATATAGAGAAAATCTTTAAACTTTTTTCTCAAAAACTATGACGCCAGGAAAGCTCAAATTAAAATGGAAGCATCCTCAGGAAGTTAATATTCTTGTTTGTTCAAATCATGGTCCCCGGGGGTAGGCTTGGGCCACAGTAGGGGGATCAAGTTTTACATAGGAATATGTAGAGAAAATCTTTAAACTTTCTTCTCAAAAACTATGACGCCAGGAAAGTTCAAATTAAAATGGAAGCATCCTCATGTAGTGTAGATTTTAGTTTGTTCAAATCATGGTTCCCGGGGGAAGGGTTGGGCCACAGTAGGGGGATCAAGTTTTACATAGAAATATATAGAGAAAATCTTTAAACTTTCTTCTCAAAAATTATGACGCCAGGAAAGCTGACATTAAAATGGAAGCATATTCAGGTAGTGTAGATTTTTGTTTGTTCAAATCATGGTCCCCGGGGTTAGGGTTGGGCCACAGTATGGGGATCAAGTTTTACATAGGAATATGTAGAGAAAATCTTTAAACTTTTTTCTCAAAAACTATGACGCCACGAAAGCTCAAATTAAAATGGAAGCATCATCAGGTAGTGTATATTTTAGTTTGTTCAAATCATGGTCCCCGGGGGTAGGGTAGGGCCACAGTAGGGGGATCAAGTTTTATATAGGAATATATAGAGAAAATCTTTAAACTTTCTTCTCAAAAACTATGACGCCAGGAAAGCTCAAATTAAAATGGAAGCATCCTCAGGTAGTGTAGATTTTTGTTTGTTCAAATCATGGTCCCCGGGGTTAGGGTTGGGCCACAGTAGGGAGATCAAGTTTTACACAGGAATATACAGAGAAAATCTTTAAACTTTCTTCTAAAAAACTAAGACACCAGGAAAGCTCAAATCAAAATGGAAGTATCCTCAGGGAGTGTACATTTTAGCTTGATGAAATCATGGTCCCCGGGGTAGGGTAGGGCCGCAGTAGGTGGATCAAGTTTTACACAGGAATATATAGAGAAAATCTTTAAACTTTCTTCTCAAAAACTATGACGCCAGGAAAGTTCAAATTAAAATGGAAGCATCCTCAGGAAGTTAATATTCTTGTTTGTTCAAATCATGGTCCCCGGGGGTAGGCTTGGGCCACAGTAGGGGGATCAAGTTTTACATAGGAATATGTAGAGAAAATCTTTAAACTTTCTTCTCAAAAACTATGACGCCAGGAAAGCTCAAATTAAAATGGAAGCATCCTCATGTAGTGTAGATTTTAGTTTGTTCAAATCATGGTTCCCGGGGGAAGGGTTGGGCCACAGTAGGGGGATCAAGTTTTACATAGGAATATATAGAGAAAATCTTTAAACTTTCTTCTCAAAAATTATGACGCCAGGAAAGCTGACATTAAAATGGAAGCATATTCAGGTAGTGTAGATTTTTGTTTGTTCAAATCATGGTCCCCGGGGTTAGGGTTGGACCACAGTATGGGGATCAAGTTTTACATAGGAATATATAGAGAAAATCTTTAAACTTTCTTCTCAAAAACTATGACGCCACGAAAGCTCAAATTGAAATGGAAGCATCATCAGGTAGTGTATATTTTAGTTTGTTCAAATCATGGTCCCCGGGGGTAGGGTAGGGCCACAGTAGGGGGATCAAGTTTTACATAGGAATATATAGAGAAAATCTTTAAACTTTCTTCTCAAAAACTATGACGCCAGGAAAGCTCAAATTAAAATGGAAGCATCCTCAGGTAGTGTAGATTTTTGTTTGTTCAAATCATGGTCCCCGGGGTTAGGGTTGGGCCACAGTAGGGAGATCAAGTTTTACACAGGAATATATAGAGAAAATCTTTAAACTTTCTTCTCAAAAACTAAGACACCAGGAAAGCTCAAATCAAAATGGAAGTATCCTTAGGGAGTGTACATTTTAGCTTGTTGAAATCATGGTCCCCGGGGTAGGGTAGGGCAGCAGTAGGTGGATCAAGTTTTACACAGGAATATATAGAGAAAATCTTTAAACTTTCTTCTCAAAAACTATGACGCCAGGAAAGCTCAAATTAAAATGGAAGCATCCTCAGGTAGTGTAGATTTTAGTCTTTTCAAATCATGGTTCCCGGGGGTATGGTTGGGCCACAGTAGGGGGATCAAGTTTTACATAGGAATATATAGAGAAAATCTTTAAACTTTCTTCTCAAAAACTAAGACGCCAGGAAAGCTCAAATTAAAATGGAAGCATCCTCAGGAAGTGAATATTCTTGTTTGTTCAACTCATGGTCCCCGGGGGTAGGGTAGGGCCACAGTAGGGGGATCATGTTTTACACAAGAATATGTGGAGAAAATCTTTAAACTTTCTTCTCAAAAACTATGACGCCAGGAAAGCTCAAATTAAAATGGAAGCATCCTCAGGTAGTGTAGATTTTAGTTTTTTAAAATCATGGTCCCCTGAGGTAGGGTTAGGCCACAGTAGGGGGATCAAGTTTTACATAGGAATATATAGAGAAAATCTTTAAACTTTTTTCTCAAGAACTATGACGCCAGGAAAGCTCAAATTAAAATGGAAGCATCCCCAGGAAGTTAATATTCTTGTTTGTTCAAATCATGGTCCCCGGGGGTAGGCTTGGGCCACAGTAGGGGGATCAAGTTTTACATAGGAATATGTAGAGAAAATCTTTAAACTTTCTTCTCAAAAACTATGACGCCAGGAAAGTTCAAATTAAAATGGAAGCATCCTCATGTAGTGTAGATTTTAGTTTGTTCAAATCATGGTTCCCGGGGGAAGGGTTGGGCCACAGTAGGGGGATCAAGTTTTACATAGAAATATATAGAGAAAATCTTTAAACTTTCTTCTCAAAAATTATGACGCCAGGAAAGCTGACATTAAAATGGAAGCATATTCAGGTAGTGTAGATTTTTGTTTGTTCAAATCATGGTCCCCGGGGTTAGGGTTGGGCCACAGTATGGGGATCAAGTTTTACATAGGAATATGTAGAGAAAATCTTTAAACTTTTTTCTCAAAAACTATGACGCCACGAAAGCTCAAATTAAAATGGAAGCATCATCAGGTAGTGTATATTTTAGTTTGTTCAAATCATGGTCCCCGGGGGTAGGGTAGGGCCACAGTAGGGGGATCAAGTTTTACATAGGAATATATAGAGAAAATCTTTAAACTTTCTTCTCAAAAACTATGACGCCAGGAAAGCTCAAATTAAAATGGAAGCATCCTCAGGTAGTGTAGATTTTAGTTTGTTCAAATCATGGTCCCCGGGGTTAGGGTTGGGCCACAGTAGGGAGATCAAGTTTTACACAGGAATATACAGAGAAAATCTTTAAACTTTCTTCTCAAAAACTAAGACACCAGGAAAGCTCAAATCAAAATGGAAGTATCCTCAGGGAGTGTACATTTTAGCTTGTTGAAATCATGGTCCCCGGGGTAGGGTAGGGCCGCAGTAGGTGGATCAAGTTTTACACAGGAATATATAGAGAAAATCTTTAAACTTTCTTCTCAAAAACTATGACGCCAGGAAAGTTCAAATTAAAATGGAAGCATCCTCAGGAAGTTTATATTCTTGTTTGTTCAAATCATGGTCCCCGGGGGTAGGCTTGGGCCACAGTAGGGGGATCAAGTTTTACATAGGAATATGTAGAGAAAATCTTTAAACTTTCTTCTCAAAAACTATGACGCCAGGAAAGCTCAAATTAAAATGGAAGCATCCTCATGTAGTGTAGATTTTAGTTTGTTCAAATCATGGTTCCCGGGGGGAAGGGTTGGGCCACAGTAGGGGGATCAAGTTTTACATAGGAATATATAGAGAAAATCTTTAAACTTTCTTCTCAAAAATTATGACGCCAGGAAAGCTGACATTAAAATGGAAGCATATTCAGGTAGTGTAGATTTTTGTTTGTTCAAATCATGGTCCCCGGGGTTAGGGTTGGACCACAGTATGGGGATCAAGTTTTACATAGGAATATATAGAGAAAATCTTTAAACTTTCTTCTCAAAAACTATGACGCCACGAAAGCTCAAATTAAAATGGAAGCATCATCAGGTAGTGTATATTTTAGTTTGTTCAAATCATGGTCCCCGGGGGTAGGGTAGGGCCACAGTAGGGGGATCAAGTTTTACATAGGAATTTATAGAGAAAATCTTTAAACTTTCTTCTCAAAAACTATGACGCCAGGAAAGCTCAAATTAAAATGGAAGCATCCTCAGGTAGTGTAGATTTTTGTTTGTTCAAATCATGGTCCCCGGGGTTAGGGTTGGGCCACAGTAGGGAGATCAAGTTTTACACAGGAATATATAGAGAAAATCTTTAAACTTTCTTCTCAAAAACTAAGACACCAGGAAAGCTCAAATCAAAATGGAAGTATCCTTAGGGAGTGTACATTTTAGCTTGATGAAATCATGGTCCCCGGGGTAGGGTAGGGCCGCAGTAGGTGGATCAAGTTTTACACAGGAATATATAGAGAAAATCTTTAAACTTTCTTCTCAAAAACTATGACGCCAGGAAAGCTCAAATTAAAATGGAAGCAGCATCAACAGGTAGTGTAGATTTTAGTTTGTTCAAATCATAGTCCCCGGGGGCAGGGTAGGGCCACAGTAGGGGGATCAAGTTTTACATAGGAATATATAGAGAAAATCTTTAAACTTTCTTCTCAAAAACTATGACGCCAGGAAAGCTGACATTAAAATGGAAGCATACTCAGGTAGTGTTGATTTTTGTTTGTTCAAATCATGGTCCCCGGGGGTAGGGTTGGGCCACAGTAGGGGGATCAAGTTTTACATTGGAATATATAGAGAAAATCTTTAAACTTTCTTCTCAAAAACTATGATGCCAGGAAAGCTCAAATTAAAATGGAAGCATCCTCAGGAAGTTAATATTCTTGTTTGTTCAAATCATGGTCCCCGGGGGTAGGGTTGGGCCACAGAAGGGGGATCAAGTTTTTCATAGGAACATATAGAGAAAATCTTTAAACTTTCTTCTCAAAAACTAAGACGCCAGGAAAGCTCAAATTAAAATGGAAGCATCCTCAGGAAGTGAATATTCTTGTTTGTTCAAATCATGGTCCCCGGGGTTAGGGTAGGGCCACAGTATTGGGATCAAGTTTTACATAGGAATATGTAGAGAAAATCTTTAAACTTTCTTCTCAAAAACTATGACGCCAGGAAAGCTCAAATTAAAATGGAAGCATCTTCAGGTAGTGTAGATTTTAGTTTGTTCATATCATGGTCCCCAGGGGTAGGGTTGGGCCACATTAGGGGGGTCATGTTTTACATAGGAATATATAGAGAAAATCTTTAAACTTTCTTCTCAAAAACTATGACGCCAGGAAAGCTCAAATTAAAATGAAAGCATCCTCAGGTAGTGTAGATTTTAGTTGGTTCAAATCATGGTCCCCGGGGGTATGGTTGGGCCACAGTAGGGGGATCAAGTTTTACATAGGAATATAAAGAAAAAATCTTTAAACTTTCTTCTTGAAAACTATCACGCCAGGAAAGCTCAAATTAAAATGGAAGCATCCTCAGGTAGTGTAGATTTTAGTTTTTTTAAAATCATGGTCCCCGAAGGTAGGGTTGGGCCACAGTAGGGGGATCAAGTTTTACATAGGAACATATAGAGAAAATCTTTAAACTTTCTTCTCAAAAACTATGACGCCAGGAAAATTCAAATTAAAATGGAAGCATCCTGAGGTAGTGTAGATTTTAGCTTGTTGAAATCATGGTCCCCGGGGGTAGGGTAGGGCCGCAGTAGGGGGATCAAGTTTTACACAGGAATATATAGAGAAAATCTTTAAACTTTCTTCTCAAAAACTATGACGACAGGAAAGCTCAAATTAAAATGGAAGCATCCTCAGGTAGTGTAGATTTTAGTTTGTTCAAATCATGGTCCCCGGGGGTAGGGTAGGGCCACAGTAGGGGGATCAAGTTTTACATAGGAATATAAAGAGAAAATCTTTAAACTTTCTTCTCAAAAACTATGACGCCAGGAAAGCTCAAATTAAAATGGAAGCATCCTCAGGTAGTGTAGATTTTTGTTTGTTCAAATCATGGTCCCCGGGGTTAGGGTTGGGCCACAGTAGGGAGATCAAGTTTTACACAGGAATATATAGAGAAAATCTTTAAACTTTCTTCTCAAAAACTAAGACACCAGGAAAGCTCAAATCAAAATGGAAGCATCCTCAGGGAGTGTACATTTTAGCTTGATGAAATCATGGTCCCCGGGGTAGGGTAGGGCCGCAGTAAGGGGAACAAGTTTTACACAGGAATATATAGAGAAAATCTTTAAACTTTCTTCTCAAAAACTATGACGACAGGAAAGCTCAAATTAAAATGGAAGCATCCTCAGGTAGTGTAGATTTTAGTTTGTTCAAATCATAGTCCCCGGGGGCAGGGTAGGGCCACAGTAGGGGGATCAAGTTTTACATAGGAATATATAGAGAAAATCTTTAAACTTTCTTCTCAAAAACTATGACGCCAGGAAAGCTGACATTAAAATGGAAGCATCCTCAGCAAGTGAATATTCTTGTTTGTTCAAATCATGGTCCCCAGGGGTAGGGTAGGGCCACGGTAGGGGGATCAAGTTTTACATAGGAATATATAGAGAAAATCTTTAAACTTTTTTCTCAAAAACTATGACGCCAGGAAAGCTCAAATTAAAATCGAAGCATCCTCAAGAAGTGAATATTCTTGTTTATTCAAATCTTGGTCCCCGGGGGTAGGGTTGGGCCGCAGTAGGGTGATCAAGTTTTACATAGGAATATATAGAGAAAATCTTTAAACTTTCTTCTAAAAAACTATGACGCCAGGAAAGCTCAAATTAAAATGGAAGCATCCTGAGGTAGTGTAGATTTTAGCTTGTTGAAATCATGGTCCCCGGGGGTAGGGTAGGGCCGCAGTAGGGGGATCAAGTTTTACACAGGAATATATAGAGAAAATCTTTAAACTTTCTTCTCAAAAACTATGACGCCAGGAAAGCTCAAATGAAAATGGAAGCATCATCAGGTTGTGTAAATTTTAGTTAGTTCAAATCATGGTCCCCGGGGGTAGGGTAGGGCCACAGTAGGGGGATCAAGTTTTACATAGGAATATATAGAGAAAATCTTTAAACTTTCTTCTCAAAAACTATGACGCCAGGAAAGCTGACATTAAAATGGAAGCATCTTCAGGTAGTGTAGATTTTAGTTTGTTCAAATCATGGTCCCTGGGGATAGGGTTGGGCCACAGTTGGGGGATCAAGTTTTACATAGGAATATGTAGAGAAAATCTTTAAACTTTCTTCTCAAAAACTATGACGCCAGGAAAGCTGACATTAAAATGGAAGCATCCTCAGGTAGTGTAAATTTTAGTTTGTTCAAATCATGGTCCCCGGGGGTAGGGTTGGGCCACAGTAGGGGGATCAAGTTTTACATAGGAATATATAGAGAAAATCTTTAAACTTTCTTCTCAAAAACTATGACGCCAGGAAAGTTCAAATTAAAATGGAAGCATCCTCATGTAGTGTAGATTTTAGTTTGTTCAAATCATGGTTCCCGGGGGAAGGGTTGGGCCACAGTAGGGGGATCAAGTTTTACATAGGAATATATAGAGAAAATCTTTAAACTTTCTTCTCAAAAATTATGACGCCAGGAAAGCTGACATTAAAATGGAAGCATATTCAGGTAGTGTAGATTTTTGTTTGTTCAAATCATGGTCCCCGGGGTTAGGGTTGGGCCACAGTATGGGGATCAAGTTTTACATAGGAATATATAGAGAAAATCTTTAAACTTTCTTCTCAAAAACTATGACGCCACGAAAGCTCAAATTAAAATGGAAGCATCATCAGGTAGTGTAGATTTTAGTTTGTTCAAATCATGGTCCCCGGGGGTAGGGTAGGGCCACAGTAGGGGGATCAAGTTTTACATAGGAATATATAGAGAAAATCTTTAAACTTTCTTCTCAAAAACTATGACGCCAGGAAAGCTCAAATTAAACTGGAAGCATCCTCAGGTAGTGTAGATTTTTGTTTGTTCAAATCATGGTCCCCGGGGTTAGGGTTGGGCCACAGTAGGGAGATCAAGTTTTACACAGGAATATACAGAGAAAAACTTTAAACTTTCTTCTCAAAAACTAAGACACCAGGAAAGCTCAAATCAAAATGGAAGTATCCTCAGGGAGTGTACATTTTAGCTTGATGAAATCATGGTCCCCGGGGTAGGGTAGGGCCGCAGTAGGTGGATCAAGTTTTACACAGGAATATATAGAGAAAATCTTTAAACTTTCTTCTCAAAAACTATGACGCCAGGAAAGTTCAAATTAAAATGGAAGCATCCTCAGGAAGTTAATATTCTTGTTTGTTCAAATCATGGTCCCCGGGGGTAGGCTTGGGCCACAGTAGGGGGATCAAGTTTTACATAGGAATATGTAGAGAAAATCTTTAAACTTTCTTCTCAAAAACTATGACGCCAGGAAAGCTCAAATTAAAATGGAAGCATCCTCATGTAGTGTAGATTTTAGTTTGTTCAAATCATGGTTCCCGGGGGAAGGGTTAGGCCACAGTAGGGGGATCAAGTTTTACATAGGAATATATAGAGAAAATCTTTAAACTTTCTTCTCAAAAATTATGACGCCAGGAAAGCTGACATTAAAATGGAAGCATATTCAGGTAGTGTAGATTTTTGTTTGTTCAAATCATGGTCCCCGGGGTTAGGGTTGGGCCACAGTATGGGGATCAAGTTTTACATAGGAATATATAGAGAAAATCTTTAAACTTTCTTCTCAAAAACTATGACGCCACGAAAGCTCAAATTAAAATGGAAGCATCATCAGGTAGTGTATATTTTAGTTTGTTCAAATCATGGTCCCCGGGGGTAGGGTAGGGCCACAGTAGGGGGATCAAGTTTTACATAGGAATATATAGAGAAAATCTTTAAACTTTCTTCTCAAAAACTATGACGCCAGGAAAGCTCAAATTAAAATGGAAGCATCCTCAGGTAGTGTAGATTTTTGTTTGTTCAAATCATGGTCCCCGGGGTTAGGGTTGGGCCACAGTAGGGAGATCAAGTTTTACACAGGAATATATAGAGAAAATCTTTAAACTTTCTTCTCAAAAACTAAGACACCAGGAAAGCTCAAATCAAAATGGAAGTATCCTTAGGGAGTGTACATTTTAGCTTGATGAAATCATGGTCCCCGGGGTAGGGTAGGGCCGCAGTAGGTGGATCAAGTTTTACACAGGAATATATAGAGAAAATCTTTAAACTTTCTTCTCAAAAACTATGACGCCAGGAAAGCTCAAATTAAAATGGAAGCAGCATCAACAGGTAGTGTAGATTTTAGTTTGTTCAAATCATAGTCCCCGGGGGCTGGGTAGGGCCACAGTAGGGGGATCAAGTTTTACATAGGAATATATAGAGAAAATCTTTAAACTTTCTTCTCAAAAACTATGACGCCAGGAAAGCTGACATTAAAATGGAAGCATACTCAGGTAGTGTTGATTTTTGTTTGTTCAAATCATGGTCCCCGGGGGTAGGGTTGGGCCACAGTAGGGGGATCAAGTTTTACATTGGAATATATAGAGAAAATCTTTAAACTTTCTTCTCAAAAACTATGATGCCAGGAAAGCTCAAATTAAAATGGAAGCATCCTCAGGAAGTTAATATTCTTGTTTGTTCAAATCATGGTCCCCGGGGGTAGGGTTGGGCCACAGAAGGGGGATCAAGTTTTTCATAGGAACATATAGAGAAAATCTTTAAACTTTCTTCTCAAAAACTAAGACGCCAGGAAAGCTCAAATTAAAATGGAAGCATCCTCAGGAAGTGAATATTCTTGTTTGTTCAAATCATGGTCCCCGGGGTTAGGGTAGGGCCACAGTATTGGGATCAAGTTTTACATAGGAATATATAGAGAAAATCTTTAAACTTTCTTCTCAAAAACTATGACGCCACGAAAGCTCAAATTAAAATGGAAGCATCATCAGGTAGTGTATATTTTAGTTTGTTCAAATCATGGTCCCCGGGGGTAGGGTAGGGCCACAGTAGGGGGATCAAGTTTTACATAGGAATATATAGAGAAAATCTTTAAACTTTCTTCTCAAAAACTATGACGCCAGGAAAGCTCAAATTAAACTGGAAGCATCCTCAGGTAGTGTAGATTTTTGTTTGTTCAAATCATGGTCCCCGGGGTTAGGGTTGGGCCACAGTAGGGAGATCAAGTTTTACACAGGAATATACAGAGAAAAACTTTAAACTTTCTTCTCAAAAACTAAGACACCAGGAAAGCTCAAATCAAAATGGAAGTATCCTCAGGGAGTGTACATTTTAGCTTGATGAAATCATGGTCCCCGGGGTAGGGTAGGGCCGCAGTAGGTGGATCAAGTTTTACACAGGAATATATAGAGAAAATCTTTAAACTTTCTTCTCAAAAACTATGACGCCAGGAAAGTTCAAATTAAAATGGAAGCATCCTCAGGAAGTTAATATTCTTGTTTGTTCAAATCATGGTCCCCGGGGGTAGGCTTGGGCCACAGTAGGGGGATCAAGTTTTACATAGGAATATGTAGAGAAAATCTTTAAACTTTCTTCTCAAAAACTATGACGCCAGGAAAGCTCAAATTAAAATGGAAGCATCCTCATGTAGTGTAGATTTTAGTTTGTTCAAATCATGGTTCCCGGGGGAAGGGTTAGGCCACAGTAGGGGGATCAAGTTTTACATAGGAATATATAGAGAAAATCTTTAAACTTTCTTCTCAAAAATTATGACGCCAGGAAAGCTGACATTAAAATGGAAGCATATTCAGGTAGTGTAGATTTTTGTTTGTTCAAATCATGGTCCCCGGGGTTAGGGTTGGGCCACAGTATGGGGATCAAGTTTTACATAGGAATATATAGAGAAAATCTTTAAACTTTCTTCTCAAAAACTATGACGCCACGAAAGCTCAAATTAAAATGGAAGCATCATCAGGTAGTGTATATTTTAGTTTGTTCAAATCATGGTCCCCGGGGGTAGGGTAGGGCCACAGTAGGGGGATCAAGTTTTACATAGGAATATATAGAGAAAATCTTTAAACTTTCTTCTCAAAAACTATGACGCCAGGAAAGCTCAAATTAAAATGGAAGCATCCTCAGGTAGTGTAGATTTTTGTTTGTTCAAATCATGGTCCCCGGGGTTAGGGTTGGGCCACAGTAGGGAGATCAAGTTTTACACAGGAATATATAGAGAAAATCTTTAAACTTTCTTCTCAAAAACTAAGACACCAGGAAAGCTCAAATCAAAATGGAAGTATCCTTAGGGAGTGTACATTTTAGCTTGATGAAATCATGGTCCCCGGGGTAGGGTAGGGCCGCAGTAGGTGGATCAAGTTTTACACAGGAATATATAGAGAAAATCTTTAAACTTTCTTCTCAAAAACTATGACGCCAGGAAAGCTCAAATTAAAATGGAAGCAGCATCAACAGGTAGTGTAGATTTTAGTTTGTTCAAATCATAGTCCCCGGGGGCAGGGTAGGGCCACAGTAGGGGGATCAAGTTTTACATAGGAATATATAGAGAAAATCTTTAAACTTTCTTCTCAAAAACTATGACGCCAGGAAAGCTGACATTAAAATGGAAGCATACTCAGGTAGTGTTGATTTTTGTTTGTTCAAATCATGGTCCCCGGGGGTAGGGTTGGGCCACAGTAGGGGGATCAAGTTTTACATTGGAATATATAGAGAAAATCTTTAAACTTTCTTCTCAAAAACTATGATGCCAGGAAAGCTCAAATTAAAATGGAAGCATCCTCAGGAAGTTAATATTCTTGTTTGTTCAAATCATGGTCCCCGGGGGTAGGGTTGGGCCACAGAAGGGGGATCAAGTTTTTCATAGGAACATATAGAGAAAATCTTTAAACTTTCTTCTCAAAAACTAAGACGCCAGGAAAGCTCAAATTAAAATGGAAGCATCCTCAGGAAGTGAATATTCTTGTTTGTTCAAATCATGGTCCCCGGGGTTAGGGTAGGGCCACAGTATTGGGATCAAGTTTTACATAGGAATATGTAGAGAAAATCTTTAAACTTTCTTCTCAAAAACTATGACGCCAGGAAAGCTCAAATTAAAATGGAAGCATCTTCAGGTAGTGTAGATTTTAGTTTGTTCATATCATGGTCCCCAGGGGTAGGGTTGGGCCACATTAGGGGGGTCATGTTTTACATAGGAATATATAGAGAAAATCTTTAAACTTTCTTCTAAAAAACTATGACGCCAGGAAAGCTCAAATTAAAATGAAAGCATCCTCATGTAGTGTAGATTTTAGTTGGTTCAAATCATGGTCCCTGGGGATAGGGTTGGGCCACAGTTGGGGGATCAAGTTTTACATAGGAATATGTAGAGAAAATCTTTAAACTTTCTTCTCAAAAACTATGACGCCAGGAAAGCTCAAATTAAAATGGAAGCATCCTCAGGTAGTGTAAATTTTAGTTTGTTCAAATCATGGTCCCCGGGGGTAGGGTTGGGCCACAGTAGGGGGATCAAGTTTTACATTGGAATATATAGAGAAAATCTTTAAACTTTCTTCTTGAAAACTATCACGCCAGGAAAGCTCAAATTAAAATGGAAGCATCCTCAGGTAGTGTAGATTTTAGTTTTTTTAAAATCATGGTCCCCGAAGGTAGGGTTGGGCCACAGTAGGGGGATCAAGTTTTACATAGGAACATATAGAGAAAATCTTTAATCTTTCTTCTCAAAAACTAAGACACCAGGAAAGCTCAAATCAAAATGGAAGCATCCTCAGGGAGTGTACATTTTAGCTTGATGAAATCATGGTCCCCGGGGTAGGGTAGGGCCGCAGTAGGGGGATCAAGTTTTACACAGGAATATATAGAGAAAATCTTTAAACTTTCTTCTCAAAAACTATGACGCCAGGAAAGCTCAAATTAAAATGGAAGCAGCATCAACAGGTAGTGTAGATTTTAGTTTGTTCAAATCATAGTCCCCGGGGGCAGGGTAGGGCCACAGTAGGGGGATCAAGTTTTACATAGGAATATATAGAGAAAATCTTTAAACTTTCTTCTCAAAAACTATTACGCCAGGAAAGCTGACATTAAAATGGAAGCATCCTCAGCAAGTGAATATTCTTGTTTGTTCAAATCATGGTCCCCAGGGGTAGGGTAGGGCCACGGTAGGGGGATCAAGTTTTACATAGGAATATATAGAGAAAATCTTTAAACTTTTTTCTCAAAAACTATGACGCCAGGAAAGCTCAAATTAAAATCGAAGCATCCTCAAGAAGTGAATATTCTTGTTTATTCAAATCTTGGTCCCCGGGGGTAGGGTTGGGCCGCAGTAGGGTGATCAAGTTTTACATAGGAATATATAGAGAAAATCTTTAAACTTTCTTCTAAAAAACTATGACGCCAGGAAAGCTCAAATTAAAATGGAAGCATCCTGAGGTAGTGTAGATTTTAGCTTGATGAAATCATGGTCCCCGGGGTAGGGTAGGGCCGCAGTAGGTGGATCAAGTTTTACACAGGAATATATAGAGAAAATCTTTAAACTTTCTTCTCAAAAACTATGACGCCAGGAAAGCTCAAATGAAAATGGAAGCATCATCAGGTTGTGTAAATTTTAGTTAGTTCAAATCATGGTCCCCGGGGGTAGGGTAGGGCCACAGTAGGGGGATCAAGTTTTACATAGGAATATATAGAGAAAATCTTTAAACTTTCTTCTCAAAAACTATGACGCCAGGAAAGCTGACATTAAAATGGAAGCATCTTCAGGTAGTGTAGATTTTAGTTTGTTCAAATCATGGTCCCTGGGGATAGGGTTGGGCCACAGTTGGGGGATCAAGTTTTACATAGGAATATGTAGAGAAAATCTTTAAACTTTCTTCTCAAAAACTATGACGCCAGGAAAGCTGACATTAAAATGGAAGCATCCTCAGGTAGTGTAAATTTTAGTTTGTTCAAATCATGGTCCCCGGGGGTAGGGTTGGGCCACAGTAGGGGGATCAAGTTTTACATAGGAATATATAGAGAAAATCTTTAAACTTTCTTCTCAAAAACTATGACGCCAGGAAAGTTCAAATTAAAATGGAAGCATCCTCATGTAGTGTAGATTTTAGTTTGTTCAAATCATGGTTCCCGGGGGAAGGGTTGGGCCACAGTAGGGGGATCAAGTTTTACATAGGAATATATAGAGAAAATCTTTAAACTTTCTTCTCAAAAATTATGACGCCAGGAAAGCTGACATTAAAATGGAAGCATATTCAGGTAGTGTAGATTTTTGTTTGTTCAAATCATGGTCCCCGGGGTTAGGGTTGGGCCACAGTATGGGGATCAAGTTTTACATAGGAATATATAGAGAAAATCTTTAAACTTTCTTCTCAAAAACTATGACGCCACGAAAGCTCAAATTAAAATGGAAGCATCATCAGGTAGTGTATATTTTAGTTTGTTCAAATCATGGTCCCCGGGGGTAGGGTAGGGCCACAGTAGGGGGATCAAGTTTTACATAGGAATATATAGAGAAAATCTTTAAACTTTCTTCTCAAAAACTATGACGCCAGGAAAGCTCAAATTAAAATGGAAGCATCCTCAGGTAGTGTAGATTTTTGTTTGTTCAAATCATGGTCCCCGGGGTTAGGGTTGGGCCACAGTAGGGAGATCAAGTTTTACACAGGAATATACAGAGAAAAACTTTAAACTTTCTTCTCAAAAACTAAGACACCAGGAAAGCTCAAATCAAAATGGAAGTATCCTCAGGGAGTGTACATTTTAGCTTGATGAAATCATGGTCCCCGGGGTAGGGTAGGGCCGCAGTAGGTGGATCAAGTTTTACACAGGAATATATAGAGAAAATCTTTAAACTTTCTTCTCAAAAACTATGACGCCAGGAAAGTTCAAATTAAAATGGAAGCATCCTCAGGAAGTTAATATTCTTGTTTGTTCAAATCATGGTCCCGGGGGTAGGCTTGGGCCACAGTAGGGGGATCAAGTTTTACATAGGAATATGTAGAGAAAATCTTTAAACTTTCTTCTCAAAAACTATGACGCCAGGAAAGCTCAAATTAAAATGGAAGCATCCTCATGTAGTGTAGATTTTAGTTTGTTCAAATCATGGTTCCCGGGGGAAGGGTTAGGCCACAGTAGGGGGATCAAGTTTTACATAGGAATATATAGAGAAAATCTTTAAACTTTCTTCTCAAAAATTATGACGCCAGGAAAGCTGACATTAAAATGGAAGCATATTCAGGTAGTGTAGATTTTTGTTTGTTCAAATCATGGTCCCCGGGGTTAGGGTTGGGCCACAGTATGGGGATCAAGTTTTACATAGGAATATATAGAGAAAATCTTTAAACTTTCTTCTCAAAAACTATGACGCCACGAAAGCTCAAATTAAAATGGAAGCATCATCAGGTAGTGTATATTTTAGTTTGTTCAAATCATGGTCCCCGGGGGTAGGGTAGGGCCACAGTAGGGGGATCAAGTTTTACATAGGAATATATAGAGAAAATCTTTAAACTTTCTTCTCAAAAACTATGACGCCAGGAAAGCTCAAATTAAAATGGAAGCATCCTCAGGTAGTGTAGATTTTTGTTTGTTCAAATCATGGTCCCCGGGGTTAGGGTTGGGCCACAGTAGGGAGATCAAGTTTTACACAGGAATATATAGAGAAAATCTTTAAACTTTCTTCTCAAAAACTAAGACACCAGGAAAGCTCAAATCAAAATGGAAGTATCCTTAGGGAGTGTACATTTTAGCTTGATGAAATCATGGTCCCCGGGGTAGGGTAGGGCCGCAGTAGGTGGATCAAGTTTTACACAGGAATATATAGAGAAAATCTTTAAACTTTCTTCTCAAAAACTATGACGCCAGGAAAGCTCAAATTAAAATGGAAGCAGCATCAACAGGTAGTGTAGATTTTAGTTTGTTCAAATCATAGTCCCCGGGGTCAGGGTAGGGCCACAGTAGGGGGATCAAGTTTTACATAGGAATATATAGAGAAAATCTTTAAACTTTCTTCTCAAAAACTATGACACCAGGAAAGCTGACATTAAAATGGAAGCATACTCAGGTAGTGTTGATTTTTGTTTGTTCAAATCATGGTCCCCGGGGGTAGGGTTGGGCCACAGTAGGGGGATCAAGTTTTACATTGGAATATATAGAGAAAATCTTTAAACTTTCTTCTCAAAAACTATGATGCCAGGAAAGCTCAAATTAAAATGGAAGCATCCTCAGGAAGTTAATATTCTTGTTTGTTCAAATCATGGTCCCCGGGGGTAGGGTTGGGCCACAGAAGGGGGATCAAGTTTTTCATAGGAACATATAGAGAAAATCTTTAAACTTTCTTCTCAAAAACTAAGACGCCAGGAAAGCTCAAATTAAAATGGAAGCATCCTCAGGAAGTGAATATTCTTGTTTGTTCAAATCATGGTCCCCGGGGTTAGGGTAGGGCCACAGTATTGGGATCAAGTTTTACATAGGAATATGTAGAGAAAATCTTTAAACTTTCTTCTCAAAAACTATGACGCCAGGAAAGCTCAAATTAAAATGGAAGCATCTTCAGGTAGTGTAGATTTTAGTTTGTTCATATCATGGTCCCCAGGGGTAGGGTTGGGCCACATTAGGGGGGTCATGTTTTACATAGGAATATATAGAGAAAATCTTTAAACTTTCTTCTCAAAAACTATGACGCCAGGAAAGCTCAAATTAAAATGAAAGCATCCTCAGGTAGTGTAGATTTTAGTTGGTTCAAATCATGGTCCCTGGGGATAGGGTTGGGCCACAGTTGGGGGATCAAGTTTTACATAGGAATATGTAGAGAAAATCTTTAAACTTTCTTCTCAAAAACTATGACGCCAGGAAAGCTGACATTAAAATGGAAGCATCCTCAGGTAGTGTAAATTTTAGTTTGTTCAAATCATGGTCCCCGGGGGTAGGGTTGGGCCACAGTAGGGGGATCAAGTTTTACATTGGAATATATAGAGAAAATCTTTAAACTTTCTTCTTGAAAACTATCACGCCAGGAAAGCTCAAATTAAAATGGAAGCATCCTCAGGTAGTGTAGATTTTAGTTTTTTTAAAATCATGGTCCCCGAAGGTAGGGTTGGGCCACAGTAGGGGGATCAAGTTTTACATAGGAACATATAGAGAAAATCTTTAATCTTTCTTCTCAAAAACTAAGACACCAGGAAAGCTCAAATCAAAATGGAAGCATCCTCAGGGAGTGTACATTTTAGCTTGATGAAATCATGGTCCCCGGGGTAGGGTAGGGCCGCAGTAGGGGGATCAAGTTTTACACAGGAATATATAGAGAAAATCTTTAAACTTTCTTCTCAAAAACTAAGACACCAGGAAAGCTCAAATCAAAATGGAAGTATCCTTAGGGAGTGTACATTTTAGCTTGATGAAATCATGGTCCCCGGGGTAGGGTAGGGCCGCAGTAGGTGGATCAAGTTTTACACAGGAATATATAGAGAAAATCTTTAAACTTTCTTCTCAAAAACTATGACGCCAGGAAAGCTCAAATTAAAATGGAAGCAGCATCAACAGGTAGTGTAGATTTTAGTTTGTTCAAATCATAGTCCCCGGGGTCAGGGTAGGGCCACAGTAGGGGGATCAAGTTTTACATAGGAATATATAGAGAAAATCTTTAAACTTTCTTCTCAAAAACTATGACGCCAGGAAAGCTGACATTAAAATGGAAGCATACTCAGGTAGTGTTGATTTTTGTTTGTTCAAATCATGGTCCCCGGGGGTAGGGTTGGGCCACAGTAGGGGGATCAAGTTTTACATTGGAATATATAGAGAAAATCTTTAAACTTTCTTCTCAAAAACTATGATGCCAGGAAAGCTCAAATTAAAATGGAAGCATCCTCAGGAAGTTAATATTCTTGTTTGTTCAAATCATGGTCCCCGGGGGTAGGGTTGGGCCACAGAAGGGGGATCAAGTTTTTCATAGGAACATATAGAGAAAATCTTTAAACTTTCTTCTCAAAAACTAAGACGCCAGGAAAGCTCAAATTAAAATGGAAGCATCCTCAGGAAGTGAATATTCTTGTTTGTTCAAATCATGGTCCCCGGGGTTAGGGTAGGGCCACAGTATTGGGATCAAGTTTTACATAGGAATATGTAGAGAAAATCTTTAAACTTTCTTCTCAAAAACTATGACGCCAGGAAAGCTCAAATTAAAATGGAAGCATCTTCAGGTAGTGTGGTTTTAATTTGTTCATATCATGGTCCCCAGGGGTAGGGTTGGGCCACATTAGGGGGGTCATGTTTTACATAGGAATATATAGAGAAAATCTTTAAACTTTCTTCTCAAAAACTATGACGCCAGGAAAGCTCAAATTAAAATGAAAGCATCCTCAGGTAGTGTAGATTTTAGTTGGTTCAAATCATGGTCCCTGGGGATAGGGTTGGGCCACAGTTGGGGGATCAAGTTTTACATAGGAATATGTAGAGAAAATCTTTAAACTTTCTTCTCAAAAACTATGACGCCAGGAAAGCTGACATTAAAATGGAAGCATCCTCAGGTAGTGTAAATTTTAGTTTGTTCAAATCATGGTCCCCGGGGGTAGGGTTGGGCCACAGTAGGGGGATCAAGTTTTACATTGGAATATATAGAGAAAATCTTTAAACTTTCTTCTTGAAAACTATCACGCCAGGAAAGCTCAAATTAAAATGGAAGCATCCTCAGGTAGTGTAGATTTTAGTTTTTTTAAAATCATGGTCCCCGAAGGTAGGGTTGGGCCACAGTAGGGGGATCAAGTTTTACATAGGAACATATAGAGAAAATCTTTAATCTTTCTTCTCAAAAACTAAGACACCAGGAAAGCTCAAATCAAAATGGAAGCATCCTCAGGGAGTGTACATTTTAGCTTGATGAAATCATGGTCCCCGGGGTAGGGTAGGGCCGCAGTAGGGGGATCAAGTTTTACACAGGAATATATAGAGAAAATCTTTAAACTTTCTTCTCAAAAACTATGACGCCAGGAAAGCTCAAATTAAAATGGAAGCAGCATCAACAGGTAGTGTAGATTTTAGTTTGTTCAAATCATAGTCCCCGGGGGCAGGGTAGGGCCACAGTAGGGGGATCAAGTTTTACATAGGAATATATAGAGAAAATCTTTAAACTTTCTTCTCAAAAACTATTACGCCAGGAAAGCTGACATTAAAATGGAAGCATCCCCAGCAAGTGAATATTCTTGTTTGTTCAAATCATGGTCCCCAGGGGTAGGGTAGGGCCACGGTAGGGGGATCAAGTTTTACATAGGAATATATAGAGAAAATCTTTAAACTTTTTTCTCAAAAACTATGACGCCAGGAAAGCTCAAATTAAAATCGAAGCATCCCCAAGAAGTGAATATTCTTGTTTATTCAAATCTTGGTCCCCGGGGGTAGGGTTGGGCCGCAGTAGGGTGATCAAGTTTTACATAGGAATATATAGAGAAAATCTTTAAACTTTCTTCTCAAAAACTATGACGCCAGGAAAGCTCAAATTAAAATGGAAGCATCCTGAGGTAGTGTAGATTTTAGCTTGTTGAAATCATGGTCCCCGGGGGTAGGGTAGGGCCGCAGTAGGGGGATCAAGTTTTACACAGGAATATATAGAGAAAATCTTTAAACTTTCTTCTCAAAAACTATGACGCCAGGAAAGCTCAAATGAAAATGGAAGCATCATCAGGTTGTGTAAATTTTAGTTAGTTCAAATCATGGTCCCCGGGGGTAGGGTAGGGCCACAGTAGGGGGATCAAGTTTTACATAGGAATATATAGAGAAAATCTTTAAACTTTCTTCTCAAAAACTATGACGCCAGGAAAGCTGACATTAAAATGGAAGCATCTTCAGGTAGTGTAGATTTTAGTTTGTTCAAATCATGGTCCCTGGGGATAGGGTTGGGCCACAGTTGGGGGATCAAGTTTTACATAGGAATATGTAGAGAAAATCTTTAAACTTTCTTCTCAAAAACTATGACGCCAGGAAAGCTGACATTAAAATGGAAGCATCCTCAGGTAGTGTAAATTTTAGTTTGTTCAAATCATGGTCCCCGGGGGTAGGGTTGGGCCACAGTAGGGGGATCAAGTTTTACATAGGAATATATAGAGAAAATCTTTAAACTTTCTTCTCAAAAACTATGACGCCAGGAAAGCTGACATTAAAATGGAAGCATCCTCAGCAAGTGAATATTCTTGTTTGTTCAAATCCTGGTCCCCAGGGGTAGGGTAGGGCCACAGTAGGGGGATCAAGTTTTACATAGGAACATATAGAGTAAATCTTTAAACTTTCTTCTCAAAAACTATGACGCCAGAAAAGCTCAAATTAAAATGGAAGCATCCTCAGGTAGTGTAGATTTTAGTTTGTTCAAATCATAGTCCCCGGGGGCAGGGTAGGGCCACAGTAGGGGGATCAAGTTTTACATAGGAATATATAGAGAAAATCTTTAAACTTTCTTCTCAAAAACTATTACGCCAGGAAAGCTGACATTAAAATGGAAGCATCCCCAGCAAGTGAATATTCTTGTTTGTTCAAATCATGGTCCCCAGGGGTAGGGTAGGGCCACGGTAGGGGGATCAAGTTTTACATAGGAATATATAGAGAAAATCTTTAAACTTTTTTCTCAAAAACTATGACGCCAGGAAAGCTCAAATTAAAATCGAAGCATCCTCAAGAAGTGAATATTCTTGTTTATTCAAATCTTGGTCCCCGGGGGTAGGGTTGGGCCGCAGTAGGGTGATCAAGTTTTACATAGGAATATATAGAGAAAATCTTTAAACTTTCTTCTAAAAAACTATGACGCCAGGAAAGCTCAAATTAAAATGGAAGCATCCTGAGGTAGTGTAGATTTTAGCTTGTTGAAATCATGGTCCCCGGGGGTAGGGTAGGGCCGCAGTAGGGGGATCAAGTTTTACACAGGAATATATAGAGAAAATCTTTAAACTTTCTTCTCAAAAACTATGACGCCAGGAAAGCTCAAATGAAAATGGAAGCATCATCAGGTTGTGTAAATTTTAGTTAGTTCAAATCATGGTCCCCGGGGGTAGGGTAGGGCCACAGTAGGGGGATCAAGTTTTACATAGGAATATATAGAGAAAATCTTTAAACTTTCTTCTCAAAAACTATGACGCCAGGAAAGCTGACATTAAAATGGAAGCATCCTCAGGTAGTGTAGATTTTAGTTTGTTCAAATCATGGTCCCTGGGGATAGGGTTGGGCCACAGTTGGGGGATCAAGTTTTACATAGGAATATGTAGAGAAAATCTTTAAACTTTCTTCTCAAAAACTATGACGCCAGGAAAGCTGACATTAAAATGGAAGCATCCTCAGGTAGTGTAAATTTTAGTTTGTTCAAATCATGGTCCCCGGGGGTAGGGTTGGGCCACAGTAGGGGGATCAAGTTTTACATAGGAATATATAGAGAAAATCTTTAAACTTTCTTCTCAAAAACTATGACGCCAGGAAAGCTGACATTAAAATGGAAGCATCCTCAGCAAGTGAATATTCTTGTTTGTTCAAATCCTGGTCCCCAGGGGTAGGGTAGGGCCACAGTAGGGGGATCAAGTTTTACATAGGAACATATAGAGTAAATCTTTAAACTTTCTTCTCAAAAACTATGACGCCAGAAAAGCTCAAATTAAAATGGAAGCATCCTCAGGTAGTGTAGATTTTAGTTGGTTCAAATCATGGTCCCCGGGGGTAGGGTTGGGCCACATTAGGGGGATCAAGTTTTACATAGGAATATATAGAGAAAATCTTTAAACTTTCTTCTTGAAAACTATCACGCCAGGAAAGCTCAAATTAAAATGGAAGCATCCTCAGGTAGTGTAGATTTTAGTTTTTTAAAATCATGGTCCCCGAAGGTAGGGTTGGGCCACAGTAGGGGGATCAAGTTTTACATAGGAACATATAGAGAAAATCTTTAAACTTTCTTCTCAAAAACTATGACGCCAGGAAAGCTCAAATTAAAATGGAAGCATCCTGAGGTAGTGTAGATTTTAGCTTGTTGAAATCATGGTCCCCGGGGGTAGGGTAGGGCCACGGTAGGGGGATCAAGTTTTACACAGGAATATATAGAGAAAATCTTTAAACTTTCTTCTCAAAAACTATGACGACAGGAAAGCTCAAATTAAAATGGAAGCATCCTCAGGTAGTGTAGATTTTAATTTGTTAAAATCATGGTTCTCGGGGGATAGGGTTGGGCCACAGTACGGGGATCAAGTTTTACATTGGAATATATAGAGAAAATCTTTAAACTTTCTTCTCAAAAACTATGACGCCAGGAAACCTGACATTAAAATGGAAGCATCCTCAGGTAGTGTAGATTTTAGTTTGTTCAAATCATGGTCCCCGGGGGTAGGGTTGGGCCACAGTAGGGGGATCAAGTTTTACATAGGAATATATAGAGAAAATCTTTAAACTTTCTTCTCAAAAACTATGACGCCAGGAAAGCTCAAATTAAAATGGAAGCATCCTCAGCAAGTGAATATTCTTGTTTGTTCAAATCATGGTCCCCAGGGGTAGGGTAGGGCCACAGTAGGGGGATCAAGTTTTACATAGGAACATATGGAGTAAATCTTTAAATTTTCTTCTCAAAAACTATGACGCCAGAAAAGCTCAAATTAAAATGGAAGCATCCTCAGGTAGTGTAGATTTTAGTTGGTTCAAATCATGGTCCCCGGGGGTAGGGTTGGGCCACAGTAGGGGGATCAAGTTTTACATAGGAATATATAGAGAAAATCTTTAAACTTTTTTCTTGAAAACTATCACGCCAGGAAAGCTCAAATTAAAATGGAAGCATCCTCAGGTAGTGTAGATTTTAGTTTTTTAAAATCATGGTCCCCGAAGGTAGGGTTGGGTCACAGTAGGGGGTTCAAGTTTTACATAGGAACATATAGAGAAAATCTTTAAACTTTCTTCTCAAAAACTATGACGCCAGGAAAGCTTAAATTAAAATGGAACCATCCTTAGGTAGTGTAGATTTTAGCTTGTTGAAATCATGGTCCCCGGGGGTAGGGTAGGGCCGCAGTAGGGGGATCAAGTTTTACACAGGAATATATAGAGAAAATCTTTAAACTTTCTTCTCAAAAACTATGACGCCAGGAAAGCTCAAATGAAAATGGAAGCATCATCAGGTTGTGTAAATTTTAGTTAGTTCAAATCATGGTCCCCGGGGGTAGGGTAGGGCCACAGTAGGGGGATCAAGTTTTACATAGGAATATATAGAGAAAATCTTTAAACTTTCTTCTCAAAAACTATGACGCCAGGAAAGCTGACATTAAAATGGAAGCATCTTCAGGTAGTGTAGATTTTAGTTTGTTCAAATCATGGTCCCTGGGGATAGGGTTGGGCCACAGTTGGGGGATCAAGTTTTACATAGGAATATGTAGAGAAAATCTTTAAACTTTCTTCTCAAAAACTATGACGCCAGGAAAGCTGACATTAAAATGGAAGCATCCTCGGGTAGTGTAGATTTTAGTTTGTTCAAATCATGGTCCCCGGGGGTAGGGTTGGGCCACAGTAGGGGGATCAAGTTTTACATAGGAATATGTAGAGAAAATCTTTAAACTTTCTTCTCAAAAACTATGACGCCAGGAAAGCTCAAATTAAAATGGAAGCATCCTCAGCAAGTGAATATTCTTGTTTGATCAAATCATGGTCCCCAGGGGTAGGGTAGGGCCACAGTAGGGGGATCAAGTTTTACATAGGAATATATAGAGAAAATCTTTAAACTTTCTTCTCAAAAACTATGACGCCAGGAAAGCTCAAATTAAAATGGAAGCATCCTCAGCAAGTGAATATTCTTGTTTGTTCAAATCATGGTCCCCAGGGGTAGGGTAGGGCCACAGTAGGGGGATCAAGTTTTACATAGGAATATATTGAGAAAATCTTTAAACTTTCTTCTCAAAAACTATGACGCCACGAAAGCTCACATAAAAATGGAAGCATCCTCAGGTAGTGTAGATTTTAGTTTGTTCAAATCATGGTCCCCGGGGGTAGGGTAGGGCCACAGTAGGGGGATCAAGTTTTACAATGGAATATATAGAGAAAATCTTTAAACTTTCTTCTCAAAAACTATGATGCCAGGAAAGCTCAAATTAAAATGGAAGCATCCTCAGGTAGTGTAGATTTTAGTTTGTTCAAATCATGGTCCCCGGGGATAGGGTTGGGCCACAGTAGGGGGATCAAGTTTTACATAGGAATATATAGAGAAAATCTTTAAACTTTCTTCTTGAAAACTATGACGCCAGGAAAGCTCAAATTAAAATGGAAGCATCCTCAGGTAGTGTAGATTTTAGTTTTTTAAAATCATGGTCCCCGGAGGTAGGGTTAGGCCACAGTAGGGGGATCAAGTTTTACATAGGAATATATAGAGAAAATCTTTAAACTTTTTTCTCAAAAACTATGACGCCAGGAAAGCTCAAATTAAAATGGAAGCATCCTCAGGAAGTTAATATTCTTGTTTGTTCAAATCATGGTCCCCGGGGTTAGGGTAGGGCCACAGTAGGGGGATCAAGTTTTACATAGGAATATATAGAGAAAATCTTTAAACTTTCTTCTCAAAAACTATGACGCCACGAAAGCTCAAATTAAAATGGAAGCATCATCAGGTAGTGTAGATTTTAGTTTGTTCAAATCATGGTCCCCGGGGGTAGGGTAAGGCCACAGTAGGGGGATCAAGTTTTACATAGGAATATATAGAGAAAATCTTTAAACTTTCTTCTCAAAAACTAAGACACCAGGAAAGCTCAAATTAAAATGGAAGCATCCTCAGGGAGTGTAGATTTTAGCTTGATGAAATCATGGTCCCCGGGGTAGGGTAGGGCCGCAGTAGGGGGATCAAGTTTTACACAGGAATATATAGAGAAAATCTTTATACTTTCTTCTCAAAAACTATGACGCCAGGAAAGCTCAAATTAAAATGGAAGCAGCATCAACAGGTAGTGTAGATTTTAGTTTGTTCAAATCATAGTCCCCGGGGGCAGGGTAGGGCCACAGTAGGGGGATCAAGTTTTACATAGGAATATATAGAGAAAATCTTTAAACTTTCTTCTCAAAAACTATGACGCCAGGAAAGCTGACATTAAAATGAAAGCATACTCAGGTAGTGTAGATTTTTCGTTTGTTCAAATCATGGTCCCCGGGGTTAGGGTTGAGCCACAGTACGGGGATCAAGTTTTACATTGGAATATGTAGAGAAAATCTTTAAACTTTCTTCTCAAAAACTATGACGCCAGGAAAGCTCAAATTAAAATGGAAGCATCCTCAGCAAGTGAATATTCTTGTTTGTACAAATCATGGTCCCCAGGGGTAGGGTAGGGCCACAGTAGGGGGATCAAGTTTTACATAGGAATATATAGAGAAAATCTTTAAACTTTCTTCTCAAAAACTATGACGCCAGGAAAGCTCAAATTAAAATGGAAGCATCCTCAGCAAGTGAATATTCTTGTTTGTTCAAATCATGGTCCCCAGGGGTAGGGTAGGGCCACAGTAGGGGGATCAAGTTTTACATAGGAATATATAGAGAAAATCTTTAAACTTTCTTCTCAAAAACTATGACGCCACGAAAGCTCACATAAAAATGGAAGCAGCATTAACAGGTAGTGTAGATTTTAGTTCGTTCAAATCATGGTCCCCGGGGGTAGGGTAGGGCCACAGTAGGGGGATCAAGTTTTACAATGGAATATATAGAGAAAATCTTTAAACTTTCTTCTCAAAAACTATGATGCCAGGAAAGCTCAAATTAAAATGGAAGCATCCTCAGGTAGTGTAGATTTTAGTTTGTTCAAATCATGGTCCCCTGGGATAGGGTTGGGCCACAGTAGGGGGATCAAGTTTTACATAGGAATATATAGAAAAAATCTTTAAACTTTCTTCTTGAAAACTATGACGCCAGGAAAGCTCAAATTAAAATGGAAGCATCCTCAGGTAGTGTAGATTTTAGTTTTTTAAAATCATGGTCCCCGGAGGTAGGGTTAGGCCACAGTAGGGGGATCAAGTTTTACATAGGAATATATAGAGAAAATCTTTAAACTTTTTTCTCAAAAACTATGACGCCAGGAAAGCTCAAATTAAAATGGAAGCATCCTCAGGAAGTTAATATTCTTGTTTGTTCAAATCATGGTCCCCGGGGGTAGGCTTGGGCCACAGTAGGGGGATCAAGTTTTACATAGGAATATATAGAGAAAATCTTTAAACTTTCTTCTCAAAAACTATGACGCCACGAAAGCTCAAATTAAAATGGAAGCATCATCAGGTAGTGTAGATTTTAGTTTGTTCAAATCATGGTCCCCGGGGGTAGGGTAAGGCCACAGTAGGGGGATCAAGTTTTACATAGGAATATATAGAGAAAATCTTTAAACTTTCTTCTCAAAAACTAAGACACCAGGAAAGCTCAAATTAAAATGGAAGCATCCTCAGGGAGTGTAGATTTTAGCTTGATGAAATCATGGTCCCCGGGGTAGGGTAGGGCCGCAGTAGGGGGATCAAGTTTTACACAGGAATATATAGAGAAAATCTTTATACTTTCTTCTCAAAAACTATGACGCCAGGAAAGCTCAAATTAAAATGGAAGCAGCATCAACAGGTAGTGTAGATTTTAGTTTGTTCAAATCATAGTCCCCGGGGGCAGGGTAGGGCCACAGTAGGGGGATCAAGTTTTACATAGGAATATATAGAGAAAATCTTTAAACTTTCTTCTCAAAAACTATGACGCCAGGAAAGCTGACATTAAAATGGAAGCATACTCAGGTAGTGTAGATTTTTCGTTTGTTCAAATCATGGTCCCCGGGGTTAGGGTTGAGCCACAGTACGGGGATCAAGTTTTACATTGGAATATATAGAGAAAATCTTTAAACTTTCTTCTCAAAAACTATGATGCCAGAAAAGCTCAAATTAAAATGGAAACATCCTCAGGAAGTTAATATTCTTGTTTGTTCAAATCATGGTCCCCGGGGGTAGGGTTGGGCCACAGTAGGGGGATCAAGTTTTTCATAGGAACATATAGAGAAAATCTTTAAACTTTCTTCTCAAAAACTATGACGCCAGGAAAGCTCAAATTAAAATGGAAGCATACTCAGGAAGTGAATATTCTTGTTTGTTCAAATCATGGTCCCCGGGGTTAGGCTTGGGCCACAGTAGGGGGATCAAGTTTTACATAGGAATATGTAGAGAAAATCTTTAAACTTTCTTCTCAAAAACTATGACGCCAGGAAAGCTCAAATTAGAATTGAAGCATCCTCAGGTAGTGTAGATTTTAGTTTCTTCAAATCATGGTTCCCGGGGGTATGGTTGGGCCACAGTAGGGGGATCAAGTTTTACATAGGAATATATAGAGAAAATCTTTAAACTTTCTTCTCAAAAACTATGACGCCAGGAAAGCTCAAATTAAAATGGAAGCATCCTCAGGAAGTGAATATTCTTGTTTGTTCAACTCATGGTCCCCGGGGGTAGGGTAGGGCCAAAGTAGGGGGATCATGTTTTACATAGGAATATGTAGAGAAAATCTTTAAACTTTCTTCTCAAAAACTATGACGCCAAGAAAGCTCAAATTAAAATGGAAGCATCTTCAGGGAGTGTAGATTTTAGTTTGTTCAAATCATGGTCCCCGGGGGTAGGGTAGGGCCACAGTAGGGGGATCAAGTTTTACATAGGAATATATAGAGAAAATCTTTAAACTTTCTTCTCAAAAATTATGACGCCAGTAAAGCTGACATTAAAATGGAAGCATATTCAGGTAGTGTAGATTTTTGTTTGTTCAAATCATGGTCCCCGGGGTTAGGGTTGGGCCACAGTATGGGGATCAAGTTTTACATAGGAATATATAGAGAAAATCTTTAAACTTTCTTCTCAAAAACTATGACGCCACGAAAGCTCAAATTAAAATGGAAGCATCATCAGGTAGTGTAGATTTTAGTTTGTTCAAATCATGGTCCCCGGGGGTAGGGTAGGGCCACAGTAGGGGGATCAAGTTTTACATAGGAATATATAGAGAAAATCTTTAAACTTTCTTCTCAAAAACTAAGACACCAGGAAAGCTCAAATTAAAATGGAAGCATCCTCAGGGAGTGTAGATTTTAGCTTGATGAAATCATGGTCCCCGGGGTAGGGTAGGGCCGCAGTAGGGGGATCAAGTTTTACACAGGAATATATAGAGAAAATCTTTATACTTTCTTCTCAAAAACTATGACGCCAGGAAAGCTCAAATTAAAATGGAAGCAGCATCAACAGGTAGTGTAGATTTTAGTTTGTTCAAATCATAGTCCCCGGGGGCAGGGTAGGGCCACAGTAGGGGGATCAAGTTTTACATAGGAATATATAGAGAAAATCTTTAAACTTTCTTCTCAAAAACTATGACGCCAGGAAAGCTGACATTAAAATGGAAGCATACTCAGGAAGTGTAGATTTTTTGTTTGTTCAAATCATGGTCCCCGGGGTTAGGGTTGAGCCACAGTACGGGGATCAAGTTTTACATTGGAATATATAGAGAAAATCTTTAAACTTTCTTCTCAAAAACTATGATGCCAGAAAAGCTCAAATTAAAATGGAAACATCCTCAGGAAGTTAATATTCTTGTTTGTTCAAATCATGGTCCCCGGGGTTAGGCTTGGGCCACAGTAGGGGGATCAAGTTTTACATAGGAATATGTAGAGAAAATCTTTAAACTTTCTTCTCAAAAACTATGACGCCAGGAAAGCTCAAATTAGAATTGAAGCATCCTCAGGTAGTGTAGATTTTAGTTTCTTCAAATCATGGTTCCCGGGGGTATGGTTGGGCCACAGTAGGGAGATCAAGTTTTACATAGGAATATATAGAGAAAATCTTTAAACTTTCTTCTCAAAAACTATGACGCCAGGAAAGCTCAAATTAAAATGGAAGCATCCTCAGGAAGTGAATATTCTTGTTTGTTCAACTCATGGTCCCCGGGGGTAGGGTAGGGCCAAAGTAGGGGGATCATGTTTTACATAGGAATATGTAGAGAAAATCTTTAAACTTTCTTCTCAAAAACTATGACGCCAAGAAAGCTCAAATTAAAATGGAAGCATCATCAGGGAGTGTAGATTTTAGTTTGTTCAAATCATGGTCCCCGGGGGTAGGGTAGGGCCACAGTAGGGGGATCAAGTTTTACATAGGAATATATAGAGAAAATCTTTAAACTTTCTTCTCAAAAATTATGACGCCAGTAAAGCTGACATTAAAATGGAAGCATATTCAGGTAGTGTAGATTTTTGTTTGTTCAAATCATGGTCCCCGGGGTTAGGGTTGGGCCACAGTATGGGGATCAAGTTTTACATAGGAATATATAGAGAAAATCTTTAAACTTTCTTCTCAAAAACTATGACGCCACGAAAGCTCAAATTAAAATGGAAGCATCATCAGGTAGTGTAGATTTTAGTTTGTTCAAATCATGGTCCCCGGGGGTAGGGTAGGGCCACAGTAGGGGGATCAAGTTTTACATAGGAATATATAGAGAAAATCTTTAAACTTTCTTCTCAAAAACTAAGACACCAGGAAAGCTCAAATTAAAATGGAAGCATCCTCAGGGAGTGTAGATTTTAGCTTGATGAAATCATGGTCCCCGGGGTAGGGTAGGGCCGCAGTAGGGGGATCAAGTTTTACACAGGAATATATAGAGAAAATCTTTATACTTTCTTCTCAAAAACTATGACGCCAGGAAAGCTCAAATTAAAATGGAAGCAGCATCAACAGGTAGTGTAGATTTTAGTTTGTTCAAATCATAGTCCCCGGGGGCAGGGTAGGGCCACAGTAGGGGGATCAAGTTTTACATAGGAATATATAGAGAAAATCTTTAAACTTTCTTCTCAAAAACTATGACGCCAGGAAAGCTGACATTAAAATGGAAGCATACTCAGGAAGTGTAGATTTTTTGTTTGTTCAAATCATGGTCCCCGGGGTTAGGGTTGAGCCACAGTACGGGGATCAAGTTTTACATTGGAATATATAGAGAAAATCTTTAAACTTTCTTCTCAAAAACTATGATGCCAGAAAAGCTCAAATTAAAATGGAAACATCCTCAGGAAGTTAATATTCTTGTTTGTTCAAATCATGGTCCCCGGGGGTAGGGTTGGGCCACAGTAGGGGGATCAAGTTTTTCATAGGAACATATAGAGAAAATCTTTAAACTTTCTTCTCAAAAACTATGACGCCAGGAAAGCTCAAATTAAAATGGAAGCATACTCAGGAAGTGAATATTCTTGTTTGTTCAAATCATGGTCCCCGGGGTTAGGGTAGGGCCACAGTATTGGGATCAAGTTTTACATAGGAATATGTAGAGAAAATCTTTAAATTTTCTTCTCAAAAACTATGACGCCAGGAAAGCTCAAATTAAAATGGAAGCATCTTCAGGTAGTGTAGAATTTAGTTTGTTCATATCATGGTCCCCAGGGGTAGGGTTGGGCCACATTAGGGGGGTCAAGATTTACATAGGAATATATAGAGAAAATCTTTAAACTTTCTTCTCAAAAACTATGACGCCAGGAAAGCTCACATTAAAATGAAAGCATCCTCAGGTAGTGTAGATTTTAGTTTGTAGAAATCATGGTCCCCAGGGGTAGGGTAGGGCCACAGTAAGGGGATTAAGTTTTACATTGAAATATATAGAGAAAATCTTTAAACCTACTTCTCAAAAACTATGACGCAAGGAAAGTTCAAATTAAAATGGAAGCATCCTCAGGAAGTGAATATTCTTGTTTGTTCAAATCATGGTCCCCGGGGGTAGGGTTGGGCCACAGTAGGGGGATCAAGTTTTTCATAGGAACATATAGAGAAAATCTTTAAACTTTCTTCTCAAAAACTATGACGCCAGGAAAGCTCAAATTAAAATGGAAGCATACTCAGGAAGTGAATTTTCTTGTTTGTTCAAATCATGGTCCCCGGGGTTAGGGTAGGGCCACAGTATTGGGATCAAGTTTTACATAGGAATATGTAGAGAAAATCTTTAAATTTTCTTCTCAAAAACTATGACGCCAGGAAAGCTCAAATTAAAATGGAAGCATCTTCAGGTAGTGTAGAGTTTAGTTTGTTCATATCATGGTCCCCAGGGGTAGGGTTGGGCCACATTAGGGGGGTCAAGATTTACATAGGAATATATAGAGAAAATCTTTAAACTTTCTTCTCAAAAACTATGACGCCAGGAAAGCTGACATTAAAATGAAAGCATCCTCAGGTAGTGTAGATTTTAGTTTGTAGAAATCATGGTCCCCAAGGGTAGGGTAGGGCCACAGTAAGGGGATTAAGTTTTACATTGAAATATATAGAGAAAATCTTTAAACCTACTTCTCAAAAACTATGACGCAAGGAAAGTTCAAATTAAAATGGAAGCATCCTCAGGAAGTGAATATTCTTGTTTGTTCAAATCATGGTCCCCGGGGGTAGGGTTGGGCCACAGTAGGGGGATCAAGTTCTTCATAGGAACATATAGAGAAAATCTTTAAACTTTCTTCTCAGAAACTATGACGCCAGGAAAGCTGACATTAAAATGGAAGCATCCTCAGGTAGTGTAGATTTTTCGTTTGTTCAAATCATGGTCCCCAGGGGTAGGGTTGGGCCACATTAGGGGGGTCAAGATTTACATAGGAATATATAGAGAAAATCTTTAAACTTTCTTCTCAAAAACTATGACGCCAGGAAAGCTGACATTAAAATGAAAGCATCCTCAGGTAGTGTAGATTTTAGTTTGTAGAAATCATGGTCCCCAAGGGTAGGGTAGGGCCACAGTAAGGGGATTAAGTTTTACATTGAAATATATAGAGAAAATCTTTAAACCTACTTCTCAAAAACTATGACGCAAGGAAAGTTCAAATTAAAATGGAAGCATCCTCAGGAAGTGAATATTCTTGTTTGTTCAAATCATGGTCCCCGGGGGTAGGGTTGGGCCACAGTAGGGGGATCAAGTTCTTCATAGGAACATATAGAGAAAATCTTTAAACTTTCTTCTCAGAAACTATGACGCCAGGAAAGCTGACATTAAAATGGAAGCATACTCAGGGAGTGTAGATTTTAGCTTGATGAAATCATGGTCCCCGGGGTAGGGTAGGGCCGCAGTAGGGGGATCAAGTTTTACACAGGAATATATAGAGAAAATCTTTAAACTTTCTTCTAAAAAACTATGACGCCAGGAAAGCTCAAATTAAAATGGAAGCATCTTCAGGAAGTGAATATTCTTGTTTGTTCAACTCATGGTCCCCGGGGGTAGGGTTGGGCCACATTAGGGGGGTCAAGATTTACATAGGAATATATAGAGAAAATCTTTAAACTTTCTTCTCAAAAACTATGACGCCAGGAAAGCTCAAATTAAAATGGAAGCATACTCAGGAAGTGAATATTCTTGTTTGTTCAAATCATGGTCCCCGGGGTTAGGGTAGGGCCACAGTAGGGGGATCAAGTTTTACATAGGAATATGTAGAGAAAATCTTTAAACTTTCTTCTCAAAAACTATGACGCCAGGAAAGCTCAAATTAAAATGGAAGCATCTTCAGGTAGTGTAGATTTTAGTTTGTTCATATCATGGTCCCCAGGGGTAGGGTTGGGCCACATTAGGGGGGTCAAGATTTACATAGGAATATATAGAGAAAATCTTTAAACTTTCTTCTCAAAAACTATGACGCCAGGAAAGCTGACATTAAAATGGAAGCATCCTCAGGTAGTGTAGATTTTAGTTTGTAGAAATCATGGTCCCCGGGGGTAGGTTAGAGCCACAGTAGGGGGATCAAGTTTTACATAGGAATATATAGAGAAAATCTTTAAACTTTCTTCTCAAAAACTATGACGCCAGGAAAGCTCAAATTAAAATGGATGCATCATCAGGGAGTGTAGATTTTAGTTTGTTCAAATCATGGTTCCCGGGGGAAGGGTTAGGCCACAGTAGGGGGATCAAGTTTTACATAGGAATATATAGAGAAAATCTTTAAACTTTCTTCTCAAAAATTATGACGCCAGGAAAGCTGACATTAAAATGGAAGCATATTCAGGTAGTGTAGATTTTTGTTTGTTCAAATCATGGTCCCCGGGGTTAGGGTTGGGCCACAGTATGGGGATCAAGTTTTACATAGGAATATATAGAGAAAATCTTTAAACTTTCTTCTCAAAAACTATGACGCCACGAAAGCTCAAATTAAAATGGAAGCATCATCAGGTAGTGTAGATTTTAGTTAGTTCAAATCATGGTCCCCGGGGGTAGGGTAGGGCCACAGTAGGGGGATCAAGTTTTACATAGGAATATATAGAGAAAATCTTTAAACTTTCTTCTCAAAAACTATGACGCCAGGAAAGCTGACATTAAAATGGAAGCATCTTCAGGTAGTGTAGATTTTAGTTTGTTCAAATCATGGTCCCTGGGGAAAGGGTTGGGCCACAGTTGGGGGATCAAGCTTTACATAGGAATATGTAGAGAAAATCTTTAAACTTTCTTCTCAAAAACTATGACGCCACGAAAGCTCAAATTAAAATGGAAGCATCATCAGGTAGTGTAGATTTTAGTTAGTTCAAATCATGGTCCCCGGGGGTAGGGTAGGGCCACAGTAGGGGGATCAAGTTTTACATAGGAATATATAGAGAAAATCTTTAAACTTTCTTCTCAAAAACTATGACGCCAGGAAAGCTGACATTAAAATGAAAGCATCCTCAGGTAGTGTAGATTTTAGTTTGTAGAAATCATGGTCCCCAAGGGTAGGGTAGGGCCACAGTAAGGGGATTAAGTTTTACATTGAAATATGTAGAGAAAATCTTTAAACCTACTTCTCAAAAACTATGACGCAAGGAAAGTTCAAATTAAAATGGAAGCATCCTCAGGAAGTGAATATTCTTGTTTGTTCAAATCATGGTCCCCGGGGGTAGGGTTGGGCCACAGTAGGGGGATCAAGTTCTTCATAGGAACATATAGAGAAAATCTTTAAACTTTCTTCTCAGAAACTATGACGCCAGGAAAGCTGACATTAAAATGGAAGCATACTCAGGTAGTGTAGATTTTTCGTTTGTTCAAATCATGGTCCCCGGGGTTAGGGTTGGGCCACAGTAGGGGGATCAAGTTTTACATTGGAATATATAGAGAAAATCTTTAAACTTTCTTCTCAAAAACTATGATGCCAGAAAAGCTCAAATTAAAATGGAAACATCCTCAGGAAGTTAATATTCTTGTTTGTTCAAATCATGGTCCCCGGGGGTAGGGTTGGGCCACAGTAGGGGGATCAAGTTTTTCATAGGAACATATAGAGAAAATCTTTAAACTTTCTTCTCAAAAACTATGACGCCAGGAAAGCTCAAATTAAAATGGAAGCATACTCAGGAAGTGAATATTCTTGTTTGTTCAAATCATGGTCCCCGGGGTTAGGGTAGGGCCACAGTAGGGGGATCAAGTTTTACATAGGAATATGTAGAGAAAATCTTTAAACTTTCTTCTCAAAAACTATGACGCCAGGAAAGCTGACATTAAAATGAAAGCATCCTCAGGTAGTGTAGATTTTAGTTTGTAGAAATCATGGTCCCCGGGGTTAGGTTAGAGCCACAGTAAGGGGATCAAGTTTTACATAGGAATATATAGAGAAAATCTTTAAACTTTCTTCTCAAAAACTATGACGCCAGGAAAGCTCAAATTAAAATGGCAGCATCCTCAGGAAGTGAATATTCTTGTTTGTTCAACTCATGGTCCCCGGGGGTAGGGTTGGGCCACAGTATGGGGATCAAGTTTTACATAGGAATATATAGAGAAAATCTTTAAACTTTCTTCTCAAAAACTATGACGCCAGGAAAGCTCAAATTAAAATGGAAGCATCATCAGGTAGTGTAGATTTTAGTTTGTTCACATCATGGTCCCCGGGGGTAGGGTAGGGCCATAGTAGGGGGATCAAGTTTTACATAGGAATATATAGAGAAAATCTTTAAACTTTCTTCTCAAAAACTAAGACACCAGGAAAGCTCAAATTAAAATGGAAGCATCCTCAGGGAGTGTAGATTTTAGCTTGATGAAATCATGGTCCCCGGGGTAGGGTAGGGCCGCAGTAGGGGGATCAAGTTTTACACAGGAATATATAGAGAAAATCTTTAAACTTTCTTCTCAAAAACTATGACGCCAGGAAAGCTCAAATTAAAATGGAAGCATCTTCAGGAAGTGAATATTCTTGTTTGTTCAACTCATGGTCCCCGGGGGTAGGGTTGGGCCACATTAGGGGGGTCAAGATTTACATAGGAATATATAGAGAAAATCTTTAAACTTTCTTCTCAAAAACTATGACGCCAGGAAAGCTCAAATTAAAATGGAAGCATACTCAGGAAGTGAATATTCTTGTTTGTTCAAATCATGGTCCCCGGGGTTAGGGTAGGGCCACAGTAGGGGGATCAAGTTTTACATAGGAATATGTAGAGAAAATCTTTAAACTTTCTTCTCAAAAACTATGACGCCAGGAAAGCTCAAATTAAAATGGAAGCATCTTCAGGTAGTGTAGATTTTAGTTTGTTCATATCATGGTCCCCAGGGGTAGGGTTGGGCCACATTAGGGGGGTCAAGATTTACATAGGAATATATAGAGAAAATCTTTAAACTTTCTTCTCAAAAACTATGACGCCAGGAAAGCTGACATTAAAATGGAAGCATCCTCAGGTAGTGTAGATTTTAGTTTGTAGAAATCATGGTCCCCGGGGGTAGGTTAGAGCCACAGTAGGGGGATCAAGTTTTACATAGGAATATATAGAGAAAATCTTTAAACTTTCTTCTCAA
The DNA here is from genome assembly GCF_963853765.1 of Magallana gigas. NCBI lineage: Eukaryota > Metazoa > Mollusca > Bivalvia > Ostreida > Ostreidae > Magallana > Magallana gigas. Next base: position 23,726,085 of record NC_088857.1, on the reverse strand, counting down.
AAACTATGACGCCAGGAAAGCTCAAATTAAAATGGATGCATCATCAGGGAGTGTAGATTTTAGTTTGTTCAAATCATGGTTCCCGGGGGAAGGGTTGGGCCACAGTAGGGGGATCAAGTTTTACATAGGAATATATAGAGAAAATCTTTAAACTTTCTTCTCAAAAATTATGACGCCAGGAATGCTGACATTAAAATGGAAGCATCTTCAGGTAGTGTAGATTTTAGTTTGTTCAAATCATGGTCCCTGGGGATAGGGTTGGGCCACAGTTGGGGGATCAAGCTTTACATAGGAATATGTAGAGAAAATCTTTAAACTTTCTTCTCAAAAACTATGACGCCACGAAAGCTCAAATTAAAATGGAAGCATCATCAGGTAGTGTAGATTTTAGTTAGTTCAAATCATGGTCCCCGGGGGTAGGGTAGGGCCACAGTAGGGGGATCAAGTTTTACATAGGAATATATAGAGAAAATCTTTAAACTTTCTTCTCAAAAACTATGACGCCAGGAAAGCTGACATTAAAATGGAAGCATCTTCAGGTAGTGTAGATTTTAGTTTGTTCAAATCATGGTCCCTGGGGATAGGGTTGGGCCACAGTTGGGGGATCAAGTTTTACATAGGAATATGTAGAGAAAATCTTTAAACTTTCTTCTCAAAAACTATGACGCCAGGAAAGCTGACATTAAAATGGAAGCATCCTCGGGTAGTGTAGATTTTAGTTTGTTCAAATCATGGTCCCCGGGGGTAGGGTTGGGCCACAGTAGGGGGATCAAGTTTTACATAGGAATATGTAGAGAAAATCTTTAAACTTTCTTCTCAAAAACTATGACGCCAGGAAAGCTCAAATTAAAATGGAAGCATCCTCAGCAAGTGAATATTCTTGTTTGTTCAAATCATGGTCCCCAGGGGTAGGTAGGGCCACAGTAGGGGGATCAAGTTTTACATAGGAATATATAGAGAAAATCTTTAAACTTTCTTCTCAAAAACTATGACGCCACGAAAGCTCACATAAAAATGGAAGCATCCTCAGGTAGTGTAGATTTTAGTTTGTTCAAATCATGGTCCCCGGGGGTAGGTTAGGGCCACAGTAGGGGGATCAAGTTTTACATAGGAATATATAGAGAAAATCTTTAAACTTTCTTCTCAAAAACTATGATGCCAGGAAAGCTCAAATTAAAATGGAAGCATCCTCAGGTAGTGTAGATTTTAGTTTGTTCAAATCATGGTCCCCGGGGATAGGGTTGGGCCACAGTAGGGGGATAAAGTTTTACATAGGAATATGTAGAGAAAATCTTTAAACTTTCTTCTCAAAAACTATGACGCCACGAAAGCTCAAATTAAAATGGCAGCATACTCAGGAAGTGAATATTCTTGTTTTTTCAACTCATGGTCCCCGGGGGTAGGGTAGGGCCACAGTAGGGGGATCATGTTTTACACAGGAATATATAGAGAAAATCTTTAAACTTTCTTCTCAAAAACTATGATGCCAGGAAAGCTCAAATTAAAATGGAAGCATCTTCAGGTAGTGTAGATTTTAGTTTGTTCATATCATGGTCCCCAGGGGTAGAGTTGGGCCACATTAGGGGGGTCAAGATTTACATAGGAATATATAGAGAAAATCTTTAAACTTTCTTCTCAAAAACTATGACGCCAGGAAAGCTGACATTAAAATGAAAGCATCCTCAGGTAGTGTAGATTTTAGTTTGTAGAAATCATGGTCCCCGGGGGTAGGTTAGAGCCACAGTAGGGGGATCAAGTTTTACATAGGAATATATAGAGAAAATCTTTAAACTTTCTTCTTGAAAACTATGACGCCACGAAAGCTCAAATTAAAATGGAAGCATCCTCAGGTAGTGTAGATTTTAGTTTTTTAAAATCATGGTCCCCGGAGGTAGGGTTAGGCCACAGTAGGGGGATCAAGTTTTACATAGGAATATATAGAGAAAATCTTTAAACTTTTTTCTCAAAAACTATGACGCCAGGAAAGCTCAAATTAAAATGGAAGCATCCTCAGGAAGTTAATATTCTTGTTTGTTCAAATCATGGTCCCCGGGGGTAGGCTTGGGCCACAGTAGGGGGATCAAGTTTTACATAGGAATATGTAGAGAAAATCTTTAAACTTTCTTCTCAAAAACTATGACGCCAGGAAAGCTCAAATTAGAATGGAAGCATCCTCAGGTAGTGTAGATTTTAGTTTCTTCAAATCATGGTTCCCAGGGGAATGGTTGGGCCACAGTAGGGGGATCAAGTTTTACATAGGAATATATAGAGAAAATCTTTAAACTTTCTTCTCAAAAACTATGACGCCAGGAAAGCTCAAATTAAAATGGAAGCATCCTCAGGAAGTGAATATTCTTGTTTGTTCAACTCATGGTCCCCGGGGGTAGGGTAGGGCCAAAGTAGGGGGATCATGTTTTACACAGGAATATGTAGAGAAAATCTTCAAACTTTCTTCTCAAAAACTATGACGCCAGGAAAGCTCAAATTAAAATGGAAGCATCATCAGGGAGTGTAGATTTTAGTTTGTTCAAATCATGGTTCCCGGGGGAAGGGTTGGGCCACAGTAGGGGGATCAAGTTTTACATAGGAATATATAGAGAAAATCTTTAAACTTTCTTCTCAAAAATTATGACGCCAGGAAAGCTGATATTAAAATGGAAGCATATTCAGGTAGTGTAGATTTTTGTTTGTTCAAATCATGGTCCCCGGGGTTAGGGTTGGGCCACAGTATGGGGATCAAGTTTTACATAGGAATATATAGAGAAAATCTTTAAACTTTCTTCTCAAAAACTATGACGCCAGGAAAGCTCAAATTAAAATGGAAGCATATTCAGGTAGTGTAGATTTTTGTTTGTTCAAATCATGGTCCCCGGGGTTAGGGTTGGGCCAAAGTATGGGGATCAAGTTTTACATAGGAATATATAGAGAAAATCTTTAAACTTTCTTCTTGAAAACTATGACGCCAGGAAAGCTCAAATTAAAATGGAAGCATCATCAGGTAGTGTAGATTTTAGTTTGTTCACATCATGGTCCCCGGGGGTAGGGTAGGGCCATAGTAGGGGGATCAAGTTTTACATAGGAATATATAGAGAAAATCTTTAAACTTTCTTCTCAAAAACTAAGACACCAGGAAAGCTCAAATTAAAATGGAAGCATCCTCAGGTAGTGTAGATTTTAGCTTGATGAAATCATGGTCCCCGGGGTAGGGTAGGGCCGCAGTAGGGGGATCAAGTTTTACACAGGAATATATAGAGAAAATCTTTAAACTTTCTTCTCAAAAACTATGACGCCAGGAAAGCTCAAATTAAAATGGAAGCATCTTCAGGAAGTGAATATTCTTGTTTGTTCAACTCATGGTCCCCGGGGGTAGGGTTGGGCCACATTAGGGGGGTCAAGATTTACATAGGAATATATAGAGAAAATCTTTAAACTTTCTTCTCAAAAACTATGACGCCAGGAAAGCTCAAATTAAAATGGAAGCATACTCAGGAAGTGAATATTCTTGTTTGTTCAAATCATGGTCCCCGGGGTTAGGGTACGGCCACAGTAGGGGGATCAAGTTTTACATAGGAATATGTAGAGAAAATCTTTAAACTTTCTTCTCAAAAACTATGACGCCAGGAAAGCTCAAATTAAAATGGAAGCATCTTCAGGTAGTGTAGATTTTAGTTTGTTCATATCATGGTCCCCAGGGGTAGGGTTGGGCCACATTAGGGGGGTCAAGATTTACATAGGAATATATAGAGAAAATCTTTAAACTTTCTTCTCAAAAACTATGACGCCAGGAAAGCTGACATTAAAATGGAAGCATCCTCAGGTAGTGTAGATTTTAGTTTGTAGAAATCATGGTCCCCGGGGGTAGGTTAGAGCCACAGTAGGGGGATCAAGTTTTACATAGGAATATATAGAGAAAATCTTTAAACTTTCTTCTCAAAAACTATGACGCCAGGAAAGCTCAAATTAAAATGGATGCATCATCAGGGAGTGTAGATTTTAGTTTGTTCAAATCATGGTTCCCGGGGGAAGGGTTGGGCCACAGTAGGGGGATCAAGTTTTACATAGGAATATATAGAGAAAATCTTTAAACTTTCTTCTCAAAAATTATGACGCCAGGAAAGCTGACATTAAAATGGAAGCATATTCAGGTAGTGTAGATATTTGTTTGTTCAAATCATGGTCCCCGGGGTTAGGGTTGGGCCACAGTATGGGGATCAAGTTTTACATAGGAATATATAGAGAAAATCTTTAAACTTTCTTCTCAAAAACTATGACGCCACGAAAGCTCAAATTAAAATGGAAGCATCATCAGGTAGTGTAGATTTTAGTTAGTTCAAATCATGGTCCCCGGGGGTAGGGTAGGGCCACAGTAGGGGGATCAAGTTTTACATAGGAATATATAGAGAAAATCTTTAAACTTTCTTCTCAAAAACTATGACGCCAGGAAAGCTGACATTAAAATGGAAGCATCTTCAGGTAGTGTAGATTTTATTTTGTTCAAATCATGGTCCCTGGGGATAGGGTTGGGCCACAGTTGGGGGATCAAGCTTTACATAGGAATATGTAGAGAAAATCTTTAAACTTTCTTCTCAAAAACTATGACGCCACGAAAGCTCAAATTAAAATGGAAGCATCATCAGGTAGTGTAGATTTTAGTTAGTTCAAATCATGGTCCCCGGGGGTAGGGTAGGGCCACAGTAGGGGGATCAAGTTTTACATAGGAATATATAGAGAAAATCTTTAAACTTTCTTCTCAAAAACTATGACGCCAGGAAAGCTGACATTAAAATGGAAGCATCTTCAGGTAGTGTAGATTTTAGTTTGTTCAAATCATGGTCCCTGGGGATAGGGTTGGGCCACAGTTGGGGGATCAAGTTTTACATAGGAATATGTAGAGAAAATCTTTAAACTTTCTTCTCAAAAACTATGACGCCAGGAAAGCTGACATTAAAATGGAAGCATCCTCGGGTAGTGTAGATTTTAGTTTGTTCAAATCATGGTCCCCGGGGGTAGGCTTGGGCCACAGTAGGGGGATCAAGTTTTACATAGGAATATGTAGAGAAAATCTTTAAACTTTCTTCTCAAAAACTATGACGCCAGGAAAGCTCAAATTAAAATGGAAGCATCCTCAGCAAGTGAATATTCTTGTTTGTTCAAATCATGGTCCCCAGGGGTAGGTAGGGCCACAGTAGGGGGATCAAGTTTTACATAGGAATATATAGAGAAAATCTTTAAACTTTCTTCTCAAAAACTATGACGCCACGAAAGCTCACATAAAAATGGAAGCATCCTCAGGTAGTGTAGATTTTAGTTTGTTCAAATCATGGTCCCCGGGGGTAGGGTAGGGCCACAGTAGGGGGATCAAGTTTTACATAGGAATATATAGAGAAAATCTTTAAACTTTCTTCTCAAAAACTATGATGCCAGGAAAGCTCAAATTAAAATGGAAGCATCCTCAGGTAGTGTAGATTTTAGTTTGTTCAAATCATGGTCCCCGGGGATAGGGTTGGGCCACAGTAGGGGGATAAAGTTTTACATAGGAATATATAGAGAAAATCTTTAAACTTTCTTCTCAAAAACTATGATGCCAGGAAAGCTCAAATTAACATGGAAGCATCTTCAGGTAGTGTAGATTTTAGTTTGTTCATATCATGGTCCCCAGGGGTAGGGTTGGGCCACATTAGGGGGGTCAAGATTTACATAGGAATATATAGAGAAAATCTTTAAACTTTCTTCTCAAAAACTATGACGCCAGGAAAGCTGACATTAAAATGAAAGCATCCTCAGGTAGTGTAGATTTTAGTTTGTAGAAATCATGGTCCCCGGGGGTAGGTTAGAGCCACAGTAGGGGGATCAAGTTTTACATAGGAATATATAGAGAAAATCTTTAAACTTTCTTCTTGAAAACTATGACGCCACGAAAGCTCAAATTAAAATGGAAGCATCCTCAGGTAGTGTAGATTTTAGTTTTTTAAAATCATGGTCCCCGGAGGTAGGGTTAGGCCACAGTAGGGGGATCAAGTTTTACATAGGAATATATAGAGAAAATCTTTAAACTTTCTTCTCAAAAACTATGACGCCAGGAAAGCTCAAATTAAAATGGAAGCATCCTCAGGAAGTGAATATTCTTGTTTGTTCAACTCATGGTCCCCGGGGGTAGGGTAGGGCCAAAGTAGGGGGATCATGTTTTACACAGGAATATGTAGAGAAAATCTTCAAACTTTCTTCTCAAAAACTATGACGCCAGGAAAGCTCAAATTAAAATGGAAGCATCATCAGGGAGTGTAGATTTTAGTTTGTTCAAATCATGGTTCCCGGGGGAAGGGTTGGGCCACAGTAGGGGGATCAAGTTTTACATAGGAATATATAGAGAAAATCTTTAAACTTTCTTCTCAAAAATTATGACGCCAGGAAAGCTGATATTAAAATGGAAGCATATTCAGGTAGTGTAGATTTTTGTTTGTTCAAATCATGGTCCCCGGGGTTAGGGTTGGGCCACAGTATGGGGATCAAGTTTTACATAGGAATATATAGAGAAAATCTTTAAACTTTCTTCTCAAAAACTATGACGCCAGGAAAGCTCAAATTAAAATGGAAGCATACTCAGGTAGTGTAGATTTTAGTTTGTTCAAATCATGGTCCCCGGGGGTAGGGTAGGGCCACAGTATGGGGATCAAGTTTTACATAGGAATATATAGAGAAAATCTTTAAACTTTCTTCTCAAAAACTAAGACACCAGGAAAGCTCAAATTAAAATGGAAGCATCCTCAGGGAGTGTAGATTTTAGCTTGATGAAATCATGGTCCCCGGGGTAGGGTAGGGCCGCAGTAGGGGGATCAAGTTTTACACAGGAATATATAGAGAAAATCTTTAAACTTTCTTCTCAAAAACTATGACGCCAGGAAAGCTCAAATTAAAATGGAAGCAGCATCAACAGGTAGTGTAGATTTTAGTTTGTTCAAATCATAGTCCCCGGGGGCAGGGTAAGGCCACAGTAGGGGGATCAAGTTTTACATAGGAATATATAGAGAAAATCTTTAAACTTTCTTCTCAAAAACTATGACGCCAGGAAAGCTGACATTAAAATGGAAGCATACTCAGGTAGTGTAGATTTTTCGTTTGTTCAAATCATGGCCCCAGGGGTTAGGGTTGGGCCACAGTACGGGGATCAAGTTTTACATTGGAATATATAGAGAAAATCTTTAAACTTTCTTCTCAAAAACTATGATGCCAGAAAAGCTCAAATTAAAATGGAAACATCCTCAGGAAGTTAATATTCTTGTTTGTTCAAATCATGGTCCCCGGGGGTAGGGTTGGGCCACAGTAGGGGGATCAAGTTTTTCATAGGAACATATAGAGAAAATCTTTAAACTTTCTTCTCAAAAACTATGACGCCAGGAAAGCTCAAATTAAAATGGAAGCATACTCAGGAAGTGAATATTCTTGTTTGTTCAAATCATGGTCCCCGGGGTTAGGGTAGGGCCACAGTATTGGGATCAAGTTTTACATAGGAATATGTAGAGAAAATCTTTAAACTTTCTTCTCAAAAACTATGACGCCAGGAAAGCTCAAATTAAAATGGAAGCATCTTCAGGTAGTGTAGAGTTTAGTTTGTTCATATCATGGTCCCCTGGGGTAGGGTTGGGCCACATTAGGGGGGTCAAGATTTACATAGGAATATATAGAGAAAATCTTTAAACTTTCTTCTCAAAAACTATGACGCCAGGAAAGCTCACATTAAAATGAAAGCATCCTCAGGTAGTGTAGATTTTAGTTTGTAGAAATCATGGTCCCTAGGGGTAGGGTAGGGCCACAGTAAGGGGATTAAGTTTTACATTGAAATATATAGAGAAAATCTTTAAACCTACTTCTCAAAAACTATGACGCAAGGAAAGTTCAAATTAAAATGGAAGCATCCTCAGGAAGTGAATATTCTTGTTTGTTCAAATCATGGTCCCCGGGGGTAGGGTTGGGCCACAGTAGGGGGATCAAGTTTTTCATAGGAACATATAGAGAAAATCTTTAAACTTTCTTCTCAAAAACTATGACGCCAGGAAAGCTGACATTAAAATGGAAGCATACTCAGGTAGTGTAGATTTTTCGTTTGTTCAAATCATGGTCCCCGGGGTTAGGGTTGGGCCACAGTAGGGGGATCAAGTTTTACATTGGAATATATAGAGAAAATCTTTAAACTTTCTTCTCAAAAACTATGATGCCAGAAAAGCTCAAATTAAAATGGAAACATCCTCAGGAAGTGAATATTCTTGTTTGTTCAAATCATGGTCCCCGGGGTTAGGGTAGGGCCACAGTAGGGGGATCAAGTTTTACATAGGAATATGTAGAGAAAATCTTTAAACTTTCTTCTCAAAAACTATGACGCCAGGAAAGCTCAAATTAAAATGGAAGCATCTTCAGGTAGTGTAGATTTTAGTTTGTTCATATCATGGTCCCCAGGGGTAGGGTAGGGCCACATTAGGGGGGCCAAGATTTACATAGGAATATATAGAGAAAATCTTTAAACTTTCTTCTCAAAAACTATGACGCCAGGAAAGCTGACATTAAAATGAAAGCATCCTCAGGTAGTGTAGATTTTAGTTTGTAGAAATCATGGTCCCCGGGGGTAGGTTAGAGCCACAGTAGGGGGATCAAGTTTTACATAGGAATATATAGAGAAAATCTTTAAACTTTCTTCTCAAAAACTATGACGCCAGGAAAGCTCAAATTAAAATGGCAGCATCCTCAGGAAGTGAATATTCTTGTTTGTTCAACTCATGGTCCCCGGGGGTAGGGTAGGGCCACAGTAGGGGGATCATGTTTTACTAAGGAATATGTAGAGAAAATCTTTAAACTTTCTTCTCAAAAACTATGACGCCAGGAAAGCTCAAATTAAAATGGATGCATCATGAGGGAGTGTAGATTTTAGTTTGTTCAAATCATGGTCCCCGGGGTTAGGGTAGGGCCACAGTAGGGGGATCAAGTTTTACATAGGAATATGTAGAGAAAATCTTTAAACTTTCTTCTCAAAAACTATGACGCCAGGAAAGCTCAAATTAAAATGGAAGCATCTTCAGGTAGTGTAGATTTTAGTTTGTTCATATCATGGTCCCCAGGGGTAGGGTTGGGCCACATTAGGGGGGTCAAGATTTACATAGGAATATATAGAGAAAATCTTTAAACTTTCTTCTCAAAAACTATGACGCCAGGAAAGCTGACATTAAAATGAAAGCATCCTCAGGTAGTGTAGATTTTAGTTTGTAGAAATCATGGTCCCCGGGGGTAAGTTAGAGCCACAGTAGGGGGATCAAGTTTTACATAGGAATATATAGAGAAAATCTTTAAACTTTCTTCTCAAAAACTATGACGCCAGGAAAGCTCAAATTAAAATGGCAGCATCCTCAGGAAGTGAATATTCTTGTTTGTTCAAGTCATGGTCCCCGGGGGTAGGGTTGGGCCACATTAGGGGGGTCAAGATTTACATAGGAATATATAGAGAAAATCTTTAAACTTTCTTCTCAAAAACTATGACGCCAGGAAAGCTGACATTAAAATAAAAGCATCCTGAGGTAGTGTAGATTTTAGTTTGTAGAAATCATGGTCCCCGGGGGTAGGTTAGAGCCACAGTAGGGGGATCAAGTTTTACATAGGAATATATAGAGAAAATCTTTAAACGTTCTTCTCAAAAACTATGACGCCAGGAAAGCTCAAATTAAAATGGAAGCATCCTCAGCAAGTGAATATTCTTGTTTGTACAAATCATGGTCCCCAGGGGTAGGGTAGGGCCACAGTAAGGGGATTAAGTTTTACATTGAAATATATAGAGAAAATCTTTAAACCTACTTCTCAAAAACTATGACGCAAGGAAAGTTCAAATTAAAATGGAAGCATCCTCAGGAAGTGAATATTCTTGTTTGTTCAAATCATAGTCCCCGGGGGTTGGGAAGGGCCACAGTAGGGGGATCAATTTTTACATAGGAATATATAGAGAAAATCTTTAAACTTTCTTCTCAAAAACTATGACGCCAGGAAAGCTCAAATTAAAATGGAAGCATCCTCAGGAAGTGAATATTCTTGTTTGTTCAAATCATGGTCCCCGGGGGTAGGGTTAGGCCACAGTAGGAGGATCAAGTTTTACATAGGAACATATAGAGAAAATCTTTAAACTTTCTTCTCAAAAACTATGACGCCACGAAAGCTGACATTAAAATGGAAGCATATTCAGGTAGTGTAGATTTTAGTTTTTTAAAATCATGGTCCCTGAGGGTAGGGTTGGGCCACAGTAGGGGGATCAAGTTTTACATAGGAATATATAGAGAAAATCTTTAAACTTTCTTCTCAAAAACTATGACGCCAGGAAAGCTCAAATTAAAATCGAAGCATCCTCAGGAAGATAATATTCTTGTTTGTTCAAATCATTGTCCCCGGGGGTATGGGTTGGGCCACAGTAGGGGAATCAAGTTTTACATAGGAACATATAGAGAAAATCTTTAAACTTTCTTCTCAAAAACTATGACGCCAGGAAAGCTCAAATTAAAATGGAAGCATCCTCAGGAAGTGAATATTCTAGTTTGTCTAAATCATGGTCCCCGGGGGTAGGGTAGGGCCACAGTAGGGGGATCAAGTTTTACATATGAATATATAGAGAAAATCTTTAAACTTTCTTCTCAAAAACTATGTCGCCAGGAAAGCTCAAATGAAAATGGAAGCATCATCAGGTAGTGTAGATTTTAGTTAGTTCAAATCATGGTCCCCGGGGTTAGGGTAGGGCCGCAGTAGGGGGATCAAGTTTTACATAGGAATATATAGAGAAAATCTTTAAACTTTCTTCTCAAAAACTATGACGACAAGAAAGCTCAAATTAAAATGGAAGCATCCTCAGGTAGTGTAGATTTTAATTTGTTAAAATCATGGTTCTCGGGGGATAGGGTTGGGCCACAGTAGGGAGATCAAGTTTTACATAGGAATATATAGAGAAAATCTTTAAACTTTCTTCTCAAAACTATGACGCCAGGAAAGCTGACATTTAAATGGAAGCATCATCAGGTAGTGTAGATTTTAGTTTGTTCAAATCATGGTCCCTGGGGATAGGGTTGGGCCACAGTAGGGGGATCAAGTTTTACATAGGAATATGTAGAGAAAATCTTTAAACTTTCTTCTCAAAAACTATGACGCCAGGAAAGCTGACATTAAAATGGAAGCATCTTCAGGTAGTGTAGATTTTAGTTTGTTCAAATCATGGTCCCTGGGGATAGGGTTGGGCCACAGTTGGGGGATCAAGTTTTACATAGGAATATGTAGAGAAAATCTTTAAACTTTCTTCTCAAAAACTATGACGCCAGGAAAGCTGACATTAAAATGGAAGCATCCTCGGGTAGTGTAGATTTTAGTTTGTTCAAATCATGGTCTCCAGGGGTAGGGTTGGGCCACAGTAGGGGGATCAAGTTTTACATAGGAGTATATAGAGAAAATCTTTAAACTTTCTTCTCAAAAACAATGACGCTAGGAAAGCTCAAATTAAAATGGAAGCATCCTCAGGTAGTGTAGATTTTAGCTTGTTGAAATCATGGTCCCCGGGGGTAGGGTAGGGCCGCAGTAGGGGGATCAAGTTTTACATAGGAATATATAAAGAAAATCTTTAAACTTTCTTCTCAAAAACTATGACGCCAGGAACGCTCAAATTAAAATGGAAGCATCCTCAGCAAGTGAATATTCTTGTTTGTTCAAATCATGGTCCCCAGGGGTAGGGTAGGGCCACAGTAGGGGGATTAAGTTTTACATAGCAATATATAGAGAAAATCTTTAAACTTTCTTCTCAAAAACTATGACGCCAGGAAAGCTCAAATTAAAATGGAAGCATCATCAGGTAGTGTAGATTTTAGTTTGTTCAAATCATGGTCCCCGTGGGTAGGGTAGGGCCATAGTAGGGGGATCAAGTTTTACATAGGAATATGTAGAGAAAATCTTTAAACTTTCTTCTCAAAAACTAAGACACCAGGAAAGCTCAAATTAAAATGGAAGCTTCCTCAGGGAGTGTAGATTTTAGCTTGATGAAATCATGGTCCCCGGGGTAGGGTAGGGCCGCAGTAGGGGGATCAAGTTTTACACAGGAATATATAGAGAAAATCTTTAAACTTTCTTCTCAAAAACTATGACGCCAGGAAAGCTCAAATTAAAATGGAAGCATCTTCAGGTAGTGTAGATTTTAGTTTGTTCATATCATGGTCCTTAGGGGTAAGGGTGGGCCACATTAGGGGGGTCAAGATTTACATAGGAATATATAGAGAAAATCTTTAAACTTTCTTCTCAAAAACTATGACGCCAGGAAAGCTGACATTAAAATGAAAGCATCCTCAGGTAGTGTAGATTTTAGTTTGTATAAATCATGGTCCCCGGGGGTAGGTTAGAGCCACAGTAGGGGGATCAAGTTTTACATAGGAATATATAGAGAAAATCTTTAAACTTTCTTCTCAAAAACTATGACGCCAGAAAAGCTCAAATTAAAATGGCAGCATCCTCAGGAAGTGAATATTCTTGTTTGTTCAACTCATGGTCCCCGGGGGTAGGGTAGGGCCACAGTAGGGGGATTAAGTTTTACATTGAAATATATAGAGAAAATCTTTAAACTTTCTTCTCAAAAATTATGACGCCAGGAAAGCTGACATTAAAATGGAAGCATATTGAGGTAGTGTAGATTTTTGTTTGTTCAAATCATGGTCCCCGGGGTTAGGGTTGGGCCACAGTATGGGGATCAAGTTTTACATAGGAATATATAGAGAAAATCTTTAAACTTTCTTCTCAAAAACTATGACGCCACGAAAGCTCAAATTAAAATGGAAGCATCATCAGGTAGTGTAGATTTTAGTTTGTTCAAATCATGGTTCCCGGGGGTAGGGTAGGGCCATAGTAGGGGGATCAAGTTTTACATAGGAATATGTAGAGAAAATCTTTAAACTTTCTTCTCAAAAACTAAGACACCAGGAAAGCTCAAATTAAAATGGAAGCATCCTCAGGGAGTGTAGATTTTAGCTTGATGAAATCATGGTCCCCGGGGTAGGGTAGGGCCGCAGTAGGGGGATCAAGTTTTACACAGGAATATATAGAGAAAATCTTTAAACTTTCTTCTCAAAAACGATGACGCCAGGAAAGCTCAAATTAAAATGGAAGCATCTTCAGGTAGTGTAGATTTTAGTTTGTTCATATCATGGTCCCCAGGGGTAGGGTTGGGCCACATTAGGGGGGTCAAGATTTACATAGGAATATATAGAGAAAATCTTTAAACTTTCTTCTCAAAAACTATGACGCCAGGAAAGCTGACATTAAAATAAAAGCATCCTGAGGTAGTGTAGATTTTAGTTTGTAGAAATCATGGTCCCCGGGGGTAGGTTAGAGCCACAGTAGGGGGATCAAGTTTTACATAGGAATATATAGAGAAAATCTTTAAACGTTCTTCTCAAAAACTATGACGCCAGGAAAGCTCAAATTAAAATGGAAGCATCCTCAGCAAGTGAATATTCTTGTTTGTACAAATCATGGTCCCCAGGGGTAGGGTAGGGCCACAGTAAGGGGATTAAGTTTTACATTGAAATATATAGAGAAAATCTTTAAACCTACTTCTCAAAAACTATGACGCAAGGAAAGTTCAAATTAAAATGGAAGCATCCTCAGGAAGTGAATATTCTTGTTTGTTCAAATCATAGTCCCCGGGGGTTGGGAAGGGCCACAGTAGGGGGATCAATTTTTACATAGGAATATATAGAGAAAATCTTTAAACTTTCTTCTCAAAAACTATGACGCCAGGAAAGCTCAAATTAAAATGGAAGCATCCTCAGGAAGTGAATATTCTTGTTTGTTCAAATCATGGTCCCCGGGGGTAGGGTTGGGCCACAGTAGGAGGATCAAGTTTTACATAGGAACATATAGAGAAAATCTTTAAACTTTCTTCTCAAAAACTATGACGCCACGAAAGCTGACATTAAAATGGAAGCATATTCAGGTAGTGTAGATTTTAGTTTTTTAAAATCATGGTCCCTGAGGGTAGGGTTGGGCCACAGTAGGGGGATCAAGTTTTACATAGGAATATATAGAGAAAATCTTTAAACTTTCTTCTCAAAAACTATGACGCCAGGAAAGCTCAAATTAAAATCGAAGCATCCTCAGGAAGATAATATTCTTGTTTGTTCAAATCATTGTCCCCGGGGGTATGGGTTGGGCCACAGTAGGGGAATCAAGTTTTACATAGGAACATATAGAGAAAATCTTTAAACTTTCTTCTCAAAAACTATGACGCCAGGAAAGCTCAAATTAAAATGGAAGCATCCTCAGGAAGTGAATATTCTAGTTTGTTCAAATCATGGTCCCCGGGGGTAGGGTAGGGCCACAGTAGGGGGATCAAGTTTTACATATGAATATATAGAGAAAATCTTTAAACTTTCTTCTCAAAAACTATGTCGCCAGGAAAGCTCAAATGAAAATGGAAGCATCATCAGGTAGTGTAGATTTTAGTTAGTTCAAATCATGGTCCCCGGGGTTAGGGTAGGGCCGCAGTAGGGGGATCAAGTTTTACATAGGAATATATAGAGAAAATCTTTAAACTTTCTTCTCAAAAACTATGACGACAAGAAAGCTCAAATTAAAATGGAAGCATCCTCAGGTAGTGTAGATTTTAATTTGTTAAAATCATGGTTCTCGGGGGATAGGGTTGGGCCACAGTAGGGAGATCAAGTTTTACATAGGAATATATAGAGAAAATCTTTAAACTTTCTTCTCAAAACTATGACGCCAGGAAAGCTGACATTTAAATGGAAGCATCATCAGGTAGTGTAGATTTTAGTTTGTTCAAATCATGGTCCCTGGGGATAGGGTTGGGCCACAGTAGGGGGATCAAGTTTTACATAGGAATATGTAGAGAAAATCTTTAAACTTTCTTCTCAAAAACTATGACGCCAGGAAAGCTGACATTAAAATGGAAGCATCTTCAGGTAGTGTAGATTTTAGTTTGTTCAAATCATGGTCTCCAGGGGTAGGGTTGGGCCACAGTAGGGGGATCAAGTTTTACATAGGAGTATATAGAGAAAATCTTTAAACTTTCTTCTCAAAAACAATGACGCTAGGAAAGCTCAAATTAAAATGGAAGCATCCTCAGGTAGTGTAGATTTTAGCTTGTTGAAATCATGGTCCCCGGGGGTAGGGTAGGGCCGCAGTAGGGGGATCAAGTTTTACATAGGAATATATAAAGAAAATCTTTAAACTTTCTTCTCAAAAACTATGACGCCAGGAACGCTCAAATTAAAATGGAAGCATCCTCAGCAAGTGAATATTCTTGTTTGTTCAAATCATGGTCCCCAGGGGTAGGGTAGGGCCACAGTAGGGGGATTAAGTTTTACATAGCAATATATAGAGAAAATCTTTAAACTTTCTTCTCAAAAACTATGACGCCAGGAAAGCTCAAATTAAAATGGAAGCATACTCAGGAAGTGAATATTCTTGTTTGTTCAAATCATGGTCCCCGGGGGTAGGGTAGGGCCACAGTAGGGGGATCATGTTTTACACAGGAATATGTAGAGAAAATCTTTAAACTTTCTTCTCAAAAACTATGACGCCAGGAAAGCTCAAATTAAAATGGAAGCATCCTGAGGTAGTGTACATTTTAGCTTGTTGAAATCATGGTCCCCGGGGGTAGGGTAGGGCCGCAGTAGGGGGATCAAGTTTTACACAGGAATATATAGAGAAAATCTTTAAACTTTCTTCTCAAAAACTATGACCCCAGGAAAGCTCAAATGAAAATGGAAGCATCATCAGGAAGTGTAGATTTTAGTTAGTTCAAATCATGGTCCCCGGGGGTAGGGTAGGGCCGCAGTAGGGGGATCAAGTTTTACATAGGAATATATAGAGAAAATCTTTAAACTTTCTTCTCAAAAACGATGACGCCAGGAAAGCTCAAATTAAAATGGAAGCAGCATCAACAGGTAGTGTAGATTTTAATTTGTTCAAATCATAGTCCCCGGGGGAAGGGTAGGGCCACAGTAGGGGGATCAAGTTTTACATAGGAATATATAGAGAAAATCTTTAAACTTTCTTCTCAAAAACTATGACGCCAGGAAAGCTGACATTAAAATGGAAGCATACTCAGGTAGTGTAGATTTTTCGTTTGTTCAAACCATGGTCCCCGGGGTTAGGGTTGGGCCACAGTAGGGGGATCAAGTTGTACATTGGAATATATAGAGAAAATCTTTAAACTTTCTTCTCAAAAACTATGATGCCAGAAAAGCTCAAATTAAAATGGAAACATCCTCAGGAAGTTAATATTCTTGTTTGTTCAAATCATGGTCCCCGGGGGTAGGGTTGGGCCACAGTAGGGGGATCAAGTTTTTCATAGGAACATATAGAGAAAATCTTTAAACTTTCTTCTCAAAAACTATGACGCCAGGAAAGCTCAAATTAAAATGGAAGCATACTCAGGAAGTGAATATTCTTGTTTGTTCAAATCATGGTCCCCGGGGTTAGGGTAGGGCCACAGTATTGGGATCAAGTTTTACATAGGAATATGTAGAGAAAATCTTTAAACTTTCTTCTCAAAAACTATGACGCCAGGAAAGCTCAAATTAAAATGGAAGCATCTTCAGGTAGTGTAGATTTTAGTTTGTTCAAATCATGGTCCCCGGGGTTAGGGTAGGGCACCAGTATTGGGATCAAGTTTTACATAGGAATATGTAGAGAAAATCTTTAAACTTTCTTCTCAAAAACTATGACGCCAGGAAAGCTGACATTAAAATGAAAGCATCCTGAGGTAGTGTAGATTTTAGTTTGTAGAAATCATGGTCCCCGGGGGTAGGTTAGAGCCACAGTAGGGGGATCAAGTTTTACATAGGAATATATAGAGAAAATCTTTAAACTTTCTTCTCAAAAACTATGACACCAGGAAAGCTCAAATTAAAATGGAAGCATCCTCAGCAAGTGAATATTCTTGTTTGTACAAATCATGGTCCCCAGGGGTAGGGTAGGGCCACAGTAAGGGGATTAAGTTTTACATTGAAATATATAGAGAAAATCTTTAAACCTACTTCTCAAAAACTATGACGCAAAAGAAAGTTCAAATTAAAATGGAAGCATCCTCAGGAAGTGAATATTCTTGTTTGTTCAAATCATAGTCCCCGGGGGTTGGGAAGGGCCACAGTAGGGGGATCAATTTTTACATAGGAATATATAGAGAAAATCTTTAAACTTTCTTCTCAAAAACTATGACGCCAGGAAAGCTCAAATTAAAATGGAAGCATCCTCAGGAAGTGAATATTCTTGTTTGTTCAAATCATGGTCCCCGGGGGTAGGGTTGGGCCACAGTAGGAGGATCAAGTTTTACATAGGAACATATAGAGAAAATCTTTAAACTTTCTTCTCAAAAACTATGACGCCACGAAAGCTGACATTAAAATGGAAGCATATTCAGGTAGTGTAGATTTTAGTTTTTTAAAATCATTGTCCCCGGGGGTATGGGTAGGGCCACAGTAGGGGAATCAAGTTTTACATAGGAACATATAGAGAAAATCTTTAAACTTTCTTCTCAAAAACTATGACGCCAGGAAAGCTCAAATTAAAATGGAAGCATCCTCAGGAAGTGAATATTCTAGTTTGTTTAAATCATGGTCCCCGGGGGTAGGGTAGGACGACAGTAGGGGGATCAAGTTTTACATATGAATATATAGAGAAAATCTTTAAACTTTCTTCTCAAAAACTATGTCGCCAGGAAAGCTCAAATGAAAATGGAAGCATCATCAGGTAGTGTAGATTTTAGTTAGTTCAAATCATGGTCCCCGGGGTTAGGGTAGGGCCGCAGTAGGGGGATCAAGTTTTACATAGGAATATATAGAGAAAATCTTTAAACTTTCTTCTCAAAAACTATGACGACAAGAAAGCTCAAATTAAAATGGAAGCATCCTCAGGTAGTGTAGATTTTAATTTGTTAAAATCATGGTTCTCGGGGGATAGGGTTGGGCCACAGTAGGGAGATCAAGTTTTACATAGGAATATATAGAGAAAATCTTTAAACTTTCTTCTCAAAACTATGACGCCAGGAAAGCTGACATTTAAATGGAAGCATCTTCAGGTAGTGTAGATTTTAGTTTGTTCAAATCATGGTCCCTGGGGATAGGGTTGGGCCACAGTAGGGGGATCAAGTTTTACATAGGAATATGTAGAGAAAATCTTTAAACTTTCTTCTCAAAAACTATGACGCCAGGAAAGCTGACATTAAAATGGAAGCATCTTCAGGTAGTGTAGATTTTAGTTTGTTCAAATCATGGTCCCCGGGGGTAGGGTTGGGCCACAGTAGGGGGATCAAGTTTTACATAGGAGTATATAGAGAAAATCTTTAAACTTTCTTCTCAAAAACAATGACGCTAGGAAAGCTCAAATTAAAATGGAAGCATCCTCAGGTAGTGTAGATTTTAGCTTGTTGAAATCATGGTCCCCGGGGGTAGGGTAGGGCCGCAGTAGGGGGATCAAGTTTTACATAGGAATATATAAAGAAAATCTTTAAACTTTCTTCTCAAAAACTATGACGCCAGGAACGCTCAAATTAAAATGGAAGCATCCTCAGCAAGTGAATATTCTTGTTTGTTCAAATCATGGTCCCCAGGGGTAGGGTAGGGCCACAGTATGGGGATTAAGTTTTACATAGGAATATATGGAGGAAATCTTTAAACTTTTTTCCCAAAAACCATGACGCCAGGAAAGCTCAAATTAAAATGGAAGCATCCTCAAGAAGTGAATATTCTTGTTTATTCAAATCTTGGTCCCCGGGAGTAGGGTTGGGCCGCAGTAGGGTGATCAAGTTTTACACAGGAATATATAGAGAAAATCTTTAAACTTTCTTCTCAAAACCTATGACGCCAGGAAAGCTCAAATTCAAATGGAAGCATCCTGAGGTAGTGTACATTTTAGCTTGTTGAAATCATGGTCCCCGGGGGTAGGGTAGGGCCGCAGTAGGGGGATCAAGTTTTACACAGGAATATATAGAGAAAATCTTTAAACTTTCTTCTCAAAAACTATGACGCCAGGAAAGCTCAAATGAAAATGGAAGCATCATCAGGTAGTGTAGATTTTAGTTAGTTCAAATCATGGTCCCCGGGGGTAGGGTAGGGCCACAGTAGGGGGATCAAGTTTTACATAGGAATATATAGAGAAAATCTTTAAACTTTCTTCTCAAAAACTATGACGCCAGGAAAGCTGACATTAAAATGGAAGCATCTTCAGGTAGTGTAGATTTTAGTTTGTTCAAATCATGGTCCCCGGGGGTAAGGTAGGGCCGCAGTAGGGGGATCAAGTTTTACACAGGAATATATAGAGAAAATCTTAAAACTTTCTTCTCAAAAACTATGACGCCAGGAAAGCTCAAATGAAAATGGAAGCATCATCAGGTAGTGTAGATTATAGTTAGTTCAAATCATGGACCCCGGGGGTAGGGTAGGGCCACAGTAGGGGGATCAAGTTTTACATAGGAATAGGCTATATAGAGAAAATCTTTAAACTTTCTTCTCAAAAACTATGACGCCAGGAAAGCTAAAATTAAAATGGAAGCATCCTCAAGAAGTGAATATTCTTGTTTATTCAAATCATGGTCCCCGGGGGTAGGGTAGGGCCACAGTAGGGGGATCAAGTTTTACTTAGGAATATGTAGAGAAAATCTTTAAACTTTCTTCTCAAAAACTATGACGCCAGGAAAGCTGACATTAAAATGGAAGCATCTTCAGTAGTGTAGATTTTAGTTTGTTCAAATCATGGTCCCCGGAGGTAGGGTTGGGCCACAGTAGGGGGGTCAAGTTTTACATAGGAATATATAGAGAAAATCTTTAAACTTTCTTCTCAAAAACTATGACGCCAGGAAAGTTCAAATTAAAATGGAAGCATCCTCAGCAAAAAATTATTCTTGTTTGTTCAAATCATGGTCCCCAGGGGTAGGGTAGGGCCACAGTAGGGTGATCAAGTTTTACATAGGAATATATAGAGAAAATTTTTAAACCTACTTTTCAAAAACTATGACGCCAGGAAAGCTCAAATTAAAATGGCAGCATCCTCAGGAAGTGAATATTCTTGTTTGTTCAACTCATTGTCCCCGGGGGTAGGGTAGGGCCACAGTAGGGGGATCATGTTTTACACAGGAATATGTAGAGAAAATATTTAAACTTTCTTCTCAAAAACTATGACGCCAGGAAAGCTCAAATTAAAATGGATGCATCATCAGGGAGTGTAGATTTTAGTTTGTTCAAATCATGGTTCCCGGGGGAAGGGTTGGGCCACAGTAGGGGGATCAAGTTTTACATAGGAATATATAGAGAAAATCTTTAAACTTTCTTCTCAAAAATTATGACGCCAGGAAAGCTGACATTAAAATGGAAGCATATTCAGGTAGTGTAGATTTTTGTTTGTTCAAATCATGGTCCCCGGGGTTAGGGTTGGGCCACAGTATGGGGGATCAAGTTTTACATAGGAATATATAGAGAAAATCTTTAAACTTTCTTCTCAAAAACTATGACGCCACGAAAGCTCAAATTAAAATGGAAGCATCATCAGGTAGTGTAGATTTTAGTTTCTTCAAATCATGGTCCCCGGGGGTAGGGTAGGGCCATAGTAGGGGGATCAAGTTTTACATAGGAATATATAGAGAAAATCTTTAAACTTTCTTCTCAAAAACTAAGACACCAGGAAAGCTCAAATTAAAATGGAAGCATCCTCAGGGAGTGTAGATTTTAGCTTGATGAAATCATGGTCCCCGGGGTAGGGTAGGGCCGCAGTAGGGGGATCAAGTTTTACACAGGAATATAGAGAAAATCATTAAACTTTCTTCGCAAAAACTATGACGCCAGGAAAGCTCAAATTAAAATGGAAGCATCTTCAGGTAGTGTAGATTTTAGTTTGTTCATATCTTGGTCCCCAGGGGTAGGGTTGGGCCACATTAGGGGGGTCAAGATTTACATAGGAATATATAGAGAAAATCTTTAAACTTTCTTCTCAAAAACTATGACGCCAGGAAAGCTGACATTAAAATGAAAGCATCCTCAGGTAGTGTAGATTTTAGTTTGTAGAAATCATGGTCCCCGGGGGTAGGTTAGAGCCACAGTAGGGGGATCAAGTTTTACATAGGAATATATAGAGAAAATCTTTAAACTTTCTTCTCAAAAACTATGACGCCAGGAAAGCTCAAATTAAAATGGCAGCATCCTCAGGAAGTGAATATTCTTGTTTGTTCAACTCATGGTCCCCGGGGATAGGGTAGGGCCACAGTAGGGGGATCATGTTTTACACAGGAATATGTAGAGAAAATCTTTAAACTTTCTTCTCAAAAACTATGACGCCAGGAAAGCTCAAATTAAAATGGATGCATCATCAGGGAGTGTAGATTTTAGTTTGTTCAAATCATGGTCCCCGGGGGAAGGGTTGGGCCACAGTATGGGGATCAAGTTTTACATAGGAATATATAGAGAAAATCTTTAAACTTTCTTCTCAAAAATTTTGACGCCAGGAAAGCTGACATTAAAATGGAAGCATATTCAGGTAGTGTAGATTTTTGTTTGTTCAAATCATGGTCCCCGGGGTTAGGGTTGGGCCACAGTATGGGGATCAAGTTTTACATAGGAATATCTAGAGAAAATCTTTAAACTTTCTTCTCAAAAACTATGACGCCACGAAAGCTCAAATTAAAATGGAAGCATCATCAGGTAGTGTAGATTTTAGTTTGTTCAAATCATGGTCCCCGGGGGTAGGGTAGGGCCATAGAAGGGGGATCAAGTTTTACATAGGAATATGTAGAGAAAATCTTTAAACTTTCTTCTCAAAAACTAAGACACCAGGAAAGCTCAAATTAAAATGGAAGCATCCTCAGGGAGTGTAGATTTTAGCTTGATGAAATCATGGTCCCCGGGGTAGGGTAGGGCCGCAGTAGGGGGATCGAGTTTTACACAGGAATATATAGAGAAAATCTTTAAACTTTCTTCTCAAAAACGATGACGCCAGGAAAGCTCTAATTAAAATGGAAGCAGCATCAACAGGTAGTGTAGATTTTAGTTTGTTCAAATCATAGTCCCCGGGGGCAGGGTAGGGCCACAGTAGGGGGATCAAGTTTTACATTGAAATATATTGAGAAAATCTTTAAACTTTCTTCTCAAAAACTATGACGCCAGGAAAGCTGACATTAAAATGGAAGCATACTCAGCTAGTGTAGATTTTTCGTTTGTTCAAATCATGGTCCCCGGGGTTAGGGTTGGGCCACAGTAGGGGGATCAAGTTGTACATTGGAATATATAGAGAAAATCTTTAAACTTTCTTCTCAAAAACTATGATGCCAGAAAAGCTCAAATTAAAATGGAAACATCCTCAGGAAGTGAATATTCTTGTTTGTTCAAATCATGGTCCCCGGGGGTAGGGTTGGGCCACAGTAGGGGGATCAAGTTTTTCATAGGAACATATAGAGAAAATCTTTAAACTTTCTTCTCAAAAACTATGACGCCAGGAAAGCTCAAATTAAAATGGAAGCATACTCAGGAAGTGAATATTCTTGTTTGTTCAAATCATGGTCCCCGGGGGTAGGGTAGGGCCACAGTAGGGGGATCATGTTTTACACAGGAATATGTAGAGAAAATCTTTAAACTTTCTTCTCAAAAACTATGACGCCAGGAAAGCTCAAATTAAAATGGATGCATCATCAGGGAGTGTAGATTTTAGTTTGTTCAAATCATGGTTCCCGGGGGAAGGGTTGGGCCACAGTAGGGGGATCAAGTTTTACATAGGAATATATAGAGAAAATCTTTAAACTTTCTTCTCAAAAATTATGACGCCAGGAAAGCTGACATTAAAATGGAAGCATATTCAGGTAGTGTAGATTTTTGTTTGTTCAAATCATGGTCCCCGGGGTTAGGGTTGGGCCACAGTATGGGGATCAAGTTTTACATAGGAATATATAGAGAAAATCTTTAAACTTTCTTCTCAAAAACTATGACGCCACGAAAGCTCAAATTAAAATGGAAGCATCATCAGGTAGTGTAGATTTTAGTTTGTTCAAATCATGGTCCCCGGGGGTAGGGTAGGGCCATAGTAGGGGGATCAAGTTTTACATAGGAATATGTAGAGAAAATCTTTAAACTTTCTTCTCAAAAACTAAGACACCAGGAAAGCTCAAATTAAAATGGAAGCATCCTCAGG
This sequence comes from Magallana gigas, assembly GCF_963853765.1. NCBI lineage: Eukaryota > Metazoa > Mollusca > Bivalvia > Ostreida > Ostreidae > Magallana > Magallana gigas. The sequence goes on along the minus strand of NC_088857.1, from coordinate 23,702,901 downwards.
GAGTGTAGATTTTAGCTTGATGAAATCATGGTCCCCGGGGTAGGGTAGGGCCGCAGTAGGGGGATCAAGTTTTACACAGGAATATATAGAGAAAATCTTTAAACTTTCTTCTCAAAAACGATGACGCCAGGAAAGCTCAAATTAAAATGGAAGCAGCATCAACAGGTAGTGTAGATTTTAGTTTGTTCAAATCATAGTCCCCGGGGGCAGGGTAGGGCCACAGTAGGGGGATCAAGTTTTACATTGAAATATATTGAGAAAATCTTTAAACTTTCTTCTCAAAAACTATGACGCCAGGAAAGCTGACATTAAAATGGAAGCATACTCAGGTAGTGTAGATTTTTCGTTTGTTCAAATCATGGTCCCCGGGGTTAGGGTTGGGCCACAGTAGGGGGATCAAATTGTACATTGGAATATATAGAGAAAATCTTTAAACTTTCTTCTCAAAAACTATGATGCCAGAAAAGCTCAAATTAAAATGGAAACATCCTCAGGAAGTGAATAATCTTGTTTGTTCAAATCATGGTCCCCGGGGGTAGGGTTGGGCCACAGTAGGGGGATCAAGTTTTTCATAGGAATATGTAGAGAAAATCTTTAAACTTTCTTCTCAAAAACTATGACGCCAGGAAAGCTCAAATTAAAATGGAAGCATACTCAGGAAGTGAATATTCTTGTTTGTTCAAATCATGGTCCCCGGGGTTAGGGTAGGGCCACAGTATTGGGATCAAGTTTTACATAGGAATATGTAGAGAAAATCTTTAAACTTTCTTCTCAAAAACTATGACGCCAGGAAAGCTCAAATTAAAATGGAAGCATCTTCAGGTAGTGTAGATTTTAGTTTGTTCATATCATGGTCCCCAGGGGTAGGGTTGGGCCACATTAGGGGGGTCAAGATTTACATAGGAATATATAGAGAAAATCTTTAAACTTTCTTCTCAAAAACTATGACGCCAGGAAAGCTGACATTAAAATGAAAGCATCCTGAGGTAGTGTAGATTTTAGTTTGTAGAAATCATGGTCCCCGGGGGTAGGTTAGAGCCACAGTAGGGGGATCAAGTTTTACATAGGAATATATAGAGAAAATCTTTAAACTTTCTTCTAAAAAACTATGACGCCAGGAAAGCTCAAATTAAAATGGAAGCATCCTCAGCAAGTGAATATTCTTGTTTGTACAAATCATGGTCCCCAGGGGTAGGGTAGGGCCACAGTGAGGGGATTAAGTTTTACATTGAAATATATAGAGAAAATCTTTAAACCTACTTCTCAAAAACTATGACGCAAGGAAAGTTCAAATTAAAATGGAAGCATCCTCAGGAAGTGAATATTCTTGTTTGTTCAAATCATAGTCCCCGGGGGTTGGGAAGGGCCACAGTAGGGGGATCAATTTTTACATAGGAATATATAGAGAAAATCTTTAAACTTTCTTCTCAAAAACTATGACGCCAGGAAAGCTCAAATTAAAATGGAAGCATCCTCAGGAAGTGAATATTCTTGTTTGTTCGAATCATGGTCCCCGGGGGTAGGGTTGGGCCACAGTAGGAGGATCAAGTTTTACATAGGAATATATAGAGAAAATCTTTAAACTTTCTTCTCAAAAACTATGACGCCACGAAAGCTGACATTAAAATGGAAGCATATTCAGGTAGTGTAGATTTTAGTTTTTTAAAATCATGGTCCCCGGGGGTAGGGTTGGGCCACAGTAGGGGGATCAAGTTTTACATAGGAATATATAGAGAAAATCTTTAAACTTTCTTCTCAAAAACTATGACGCCAGGAAAGCTCAAATTAAAATCGAAGCATCCTCAGGAAGATAATATTCTTGTTTGTTCAAATCATTGTCCCCGGGGGTATGGGTTGGGCCACAGTAGGGGAATCAAGTTTTACATAGGAACATATAGAGAAAATCTTTAAACTTTCTTCTCAAAAACTATGACGCCAGGAAAGCTCAAATTAAAATGGAAGCATCCTCAGGAAGTGAATATTCTAGTTTGTTTAAATCATGGTCCCCGGGGGTAGGGTAGGACCACAGTAGGGGGATCAAGTTTTACATATGAATATATAGAGAAAATCTTTAAACTTTCTTCTCAAAAACTATGTCGCCAGGAAAGCTCAAATGAAAATGGAAGCATCATCAGGTAGTGTAGATTTTAGTTAGTTCAAATCATGGTCCCCGGGGTTAGGGTAGGGCCGCAGTAGGGGGATCAAGTTTTACATAGGAATATATAGAGAAAATCTTTAAACTTTCTTCTCAAAAACTATGACGACAAGAAAGCTCAAATTAAAATGGAAGCATCTTCAGGTAGTGTAGATTTTAATTTGTTAAAATCATGGTTCTCGGGGGATAGGGTTGGGCCACAGTAGGGAGATCAAGTTTTACATAGGAATATATAGAGAAAATCTTTAAACTTTCTTCTCAAAAATTATGACGCCAGGAAAGCTGACATTAAAATGGAAGCATATTCAGGTAGTGTAGATTTTTGTTTGTTCAAATCATGGTCCCCGGGGTTAGGGTTGGGCCACAGTATGGGGGATCAAGTTTTACATAGGAATATATAGAGAAAATCTTTAAACTTTCTTCTCAAAAACTATGACGCCACGAAAGCTCAAATTAAAATGGAAGCATCATCAGGTAGTGTAGATTTTAGTTTCTTCAAATCATGGTCCCCGGGGGTAGGGTAGGGCCATAGTAGGGGGATCAAGTTTTACATAGGAATATATAGAGAAAATCTTTAAACTTTCTTCTCAAAAACTAAGACACCAGGAAAGCTCAAATTAAAATGGAAGCATCCTCAGGGAGTGTAGATTTTAGCTTGATGAAATCATGGTCCCCGGGGTAGGGTAGGGCCGCAGTAGGGGGATCAAGTTTTACACAGGAATATATAGAGAAAATCTTTAAACTTTCTTCTCAAAAACTATGACGCCAGGAAAGCTCAAATTAAAATGAAAGCATCTTCAGGTAGTGTAGATTTTAGTTTGTTCATATCATGGTCCCCAGGGGTAGGGTTGGGCCACATTAGGGGGGTCAAGATTTACATAGGAATATATAGAGAAAATCTTTAAACTTTCTTCTCAAAAACTATGACGCCAGGAAAGCTGACATTAAAATGAAAGCATCCTCAGGTAGTGTAGATTTTAGTTTGTAGAAATCATGGTCCCCGGGGGTAGGTTAGAGCCACAGTAGGGGGATCAAGTTTTACATAGGAATATATAGAGAAAATCTTTAAACTTTCTTCTCAAAAACTATGACGCCAGGAAAGCTCAAATTAAAATGGCAGCATCCTCAGGAAGTGAATATTCTTGTTTGTTCAACTCATGGTCCCCGGGGGTAGGGTTGGGCCACAGTAGGGGGATCAAGTTTTTCATAGGAACATATAGAGAAAATCTTTAAACTTTCTTCTCAAAAACTATGACGCCAGGAAAGCTCAAATTAAAATGGAAGCATACTCAGGAAGTGAATATTCTTGTTTGTTCAAATCATGGTCCCCGGGGGTAGGGTAGGGCCACAGTAGGGGGATCATGTTTTACACAGGAATATGTAGAGAAAATCTTTAAACTTTCTTCTCAAAAACTATGACGCCAGGAAAGCTCAAATTAAAATGGATGCATCATCAGGGAGTGTAGATTTTAGTTTGTTCAAATCATGGTTCCCGGGGGAAGGGTTGGGCCACAGTAGGGGGATCAAGTTTTACATAGGAATATATAGAGAAAATCTTTAAACTTTCTTCTCAAAAATTATGACGCCAGGAAAGCTGACATTAAAATGGAAGCATATTCAGGTAGTGTAGATTTTTGTTTGTTCAAATCATGGTCCCCGGGGGTATGGGTTGGGCCACAGTATGGGGATCAAGTTTTACATAGGAATATATAGAGAAAATCTTTAAACTTTCTTCTCAAAAACTATGACGCCACGAAAGCTCAAATTAAAATGGAAGCATCATCAGGTAGTGTAGATTTTAGTTTGTTCAAATCATGGTCCCCGGGGGTAGGGTAGGGCCATAGTAGGGGGATCAAGTTTTACATAGGAATATGTAGAGAAAATCTTTAAACTTTCTTCTCAAAAACTAAGACACCAGGAAAGCTCAAATTAAAATGGAAGCATCCTCAGGGAGTGTAGATTTTAGCTTGATGAAATCATGGTCCCCGGGGTAGGGTAGGGCCGCAGTAGGGGGGTCAAGTTTTACACAGGAATATATAGAGAAAATCTTTAAACTTTCTTCTCAAAAACGATGACGCCAGGAAAGCTCAAATTAAAATGGAAGCAGCATCAACAGGTAGTGTAGATTTTAGTTTGTTCAAATCATAGTCCCCGGGGGCAGGGTAGGGCCACAGTAGGGGGATCAAGTTTTACATTGAAATATATTGAGAAAATCTTTAAACTTTCTTCTCAAAAACTATGACGCCAGGAAAGCTGACATTAAAATGGAAGCATACTCAGGTAGTGTAGATTTTTCGTTTGTTCAAATCATGGTCCCCGGGGTTAGGGTTGGGCCACAGTATGGGGATCAAATTGTACATTGGAATATATAGAGAAAATCTTTAAACTTTCTTCTCAAAAACTATGACGCCAGGAAAGCTGACATTAAAATGAAAGCATCCTGAGGTAGTGTAGATTTTAGTTTGTAGAAATCATGGTCCCCGGGGGTAGGTTAGAGCCACAGTAGGGGGATCAAGTTTTACATAGGAATATATAGAGAAAATCTTTAAACTTTCTTCTAAAAAACTATGACGCCAGGAAAGCTCAAATTAAAATGGAAGCATCCTCAGCAAGTGAATATTCTTGTTTGTACAAATCATGGTCCCCAGGGGTAGGGTAGGGCCACAGTGAGGGGATTAAGTTTTACATTGAAATATATAGAGAAAATCTTTAAACCTACTTCTCAAAAACCATGACGCAAGGAAAGTTCAAATTAAAATGGAAGCATCCTCAGGAAGTGAATATTCTTGTTTGTTCAAATCATAGTCCCCGGGGGTTGGGAAGGGCCACAGTAGGGGGATCAATTTTTACATAGGAATATATAGAGAAAATCTTTAAACTTTCTTCTCAAAAACTATGACGCCAGGAAAGCTCAAATTAAAATGGAAGCATCCTCAGGAAGTGAATATTCTTGTTTGTTCGAATCATGGTCCCCGGGGGTAGGGTTGGGCCACAGTAGGAGGATCAAGTTTTACATAGGAACATATAGAGAAAATCTTTAAACTTTCTTCTCAAAAACTATGACGCCACGAAAGCTGACATTAAAATGGAAGCTAATCAGGTAGTGTAGATTTTAGTTTTTTAAAATCATGGTCCCCGGGGGTAGGGTTGGGCCACAGTAGGGGGATCAAGTTTTACATAGGAATATATAGAGAAAATCTTTAAACTTTCTTCTCAAAAACTATGACGCCAGGAAAGCTCAAATTAAAATCGAAGCATCCTCAGGAAGATAATATTCTTGTTTGTTCAAATCATTGTCCCCGGGGGTATGGGTTGGGCCACAGTAGGGGAATCAAGTTTTACATAGGAACATATAGAGAAAATCTTTAAACTTTCTTCTCAAAAACTATGACGCCAGGAAAGCTCAAATTAAAATGGAAGCATCCTCAGGAAGTGAATATTCTAGTTTGTTTAAATCATGGTCCCCGGGGGTAGGGTAGGACCACAGTAGGGGGATCAAGTTTTACATATGAATATATAGAGAAAATCTTTAAACTTTCTTCTCAAAAACTATGTCGCCAGGAAAGCTCAAATGAAAATGGAAGCATCATCAGGTAGTGTAGATTTTAGTTAGTTCAAATCATGGTCCCCGGGGTTAGGGTAGGGCCGCAGTAGGGGGATCAAGTTTTACATAGGAATATATAGAGAAAATCTTTAAACTTTCTTCTCAAAAACTATGACGACAAGAAAGCTCAAATTAAAATGGAAGCATCTTCAGGTAGTGTAGATTTTAATTTGTTAAAATCATGGTTCTCGGGGGATAGGGTTGGGCCACAGTAGGGAGATCAAGTTTTACATAGGAATATATAGAGAAAATCTTTAAACTTTCTTCTCAAAAACTATGACGCCAGGAAAGCTGACATTTAAATGGAAGCATCTTCAGGTAGTGTAGATTTTAGTTTGTTCAAATCATGGTCCCTGGGGATAGGGTTGGGCCACAGTAGGGGGATCAAGTTTTACATAGGAATATGTAGAGAAAATCTTTAAACTTTCTTCTCAAAAACTATGACGCCAGGAAAGCTGACATTAAAATGGAAGCATCTTCAGGTAGTGTAGATTTTAGTTTGTTCAAATCATGGTCCCCGGGGGTAGGGTTGGGCCACAGTAGGGGGATCAAGTTTTACATAGGAGTATATAGAGAAAATCTTTAAACTTTCTTCTCAAAAACAATGACGCTAGGAAAGCTCAAATTAAAATGGAAGCATCCTGAGGTAGTGTAGATTTTAGCTTGTTTAAATCATGATCCCCGGGGGTAGGGTAGGGCCGCAGTAGGGGGATCAAGTTTTACATAGGAATTTATAAAGAAAATCTTTAAACTTTCTTCTCAAAAACTATGACGCCAGGAAAGCTCAAATTAAAATGGCAGCATCCTCAGGAAGTGAATATTCTTGTTTGTTCAACTCATGGTCCCCGGGGATAGGGTAGGGCCACAGTAGGGGGATCATGTTTTACACAGGAATATGTAGAGAAAATCTTTAAACTTTCTTCTCAAAAACTATGACGCCAGGAAAGCTCAAATTAAAATGGATGCATCATCAGGGAGTGTAGATTTTAGTTTGTTCAAATCATGGTCCCCGGGGGAAGGGTTGGGCCACAGTATGGGGATCAAGTTTTACATAGGAATATATAGAGAAAATCTTTAAACTTTCTTCTCAAAAATTTTGACGCCAGGAAAGCTGACATTAAAATGGAAGCATATTCAGGTAGTGTAGATTTTTGTTTGTTCAAATCATGGTCCCCGGGGTTAGGGTTGGGCCACAGTATGGGGATCAAGTTTTACATAGGAATATCTAGAGAAAATCTTTAAACTTTCTTCTCAAAAACTATGACGCCACGAAAGCTCAAATTAAAATGGAAGCATCATCAGGTAGTGTAGATTTTAGTTTGTTCAAATCATGGTCCCCGGGGGTAGGGTAGGGCCATAGAAGGGGGATCAAGTTTTACATAGGAATATGTAGAGAAAATCTTTAAACTTTCTTCTCAAAAACTAAGACACCAGGAAAGCTCAAATTAAAATGGAAGCATCCTCAGGGAGTGTAGATTTTAGCTTGATGAAATCATGGTCCCCGGGGTAGGGTAGGGCCGCAGTAGGGGGATCGAGTTTTACACAGGAATATATAGAGAAAATCTTTAAACTTTCTTCTCAAAAACGATGACGCCAGGAAAGCTCAAATTAAAATGGAAGCAGCATCAACAGGTAGTGTAGATTTTAGTTTGTTCAAATCATAGTCCCCGGGGGCAGGGTAGGGCCACAGTAGGGGGATCAAGTTTTACATTGAAATATATTGAGAAAATCTTTAAACTTTCTTCTCAAAAACTATGACGCCAGGAAAGCTGACATTAAAATGGAAGCATACTCAGCTAGTGTAGATTTTTCGTTTGTTCAAATCATGGTCCCCGGGGTTAGGGTTGGGCCACAGTAGGGGGATCAAGTTGTACATTGGAATATATAGAGAAAATCTTTAAACTTTCTTCTCAAAAACTATGATGCCAGAAAAGCTCAAATTAAAATGGAAACATCCTCAGGAAGTGAATATTCTTGTTTGTTCAAATCATGGTCCCCGGGGGTAGGGTTGGGCCACAGTAGGGGGATCAAGTTTTTCATAGGAACATATAGAGAAAATCTTTAAACTTTCTTCTCAAAAACTATGACGCCAGGAAAGCTCAAATTAAAATGGAAGCATACTCAGGAAGTGAATATTCTTGTTTGTTCAAATCATGGTCCCCGGGGGTAGGGTAGGGCCACAGTAGGGGGATCATGTTTTACACAGGAATATGTAGAGAAAATCTTTAAACTTTCTTCTCAAAAACTATGACGCCAGGAAAGCTCAAATTAAAATGGATGCATCATCAGGGAGTGTAGATTTTAGTTTGTTCAAATCATGGTTCCCGGGGGAAGGGTTGGGCCACAGTAGGGGGATCAAGTTTTACATAGGAATATATAGAGAAAATCTTTAAACTTTCTTCTCAAAAATTATGACGCCAGGAAAGCTGACATTAAAATGGAAGCATATTCAGGTAGTGTAGATTTTTGTTTGTTCAAATCATGGTCCCCGGGGTTAGGGTTGGGCCACAGTATGGGGATCAAGTTTTACATAGGAATATATAGAGAAAATCTTTAAACTTTCTTCTCAAAAACTATGACGCCACGAAAGCTCAAATTAAAATGGAAGCATCATCAGGTAGTGTAGATTTTAGTTTGTTCAAATCATGGTCCCCGGGGGTAGGGTAGGGCCATAGTAGGGGGATCAAGTTTTACATAGGAATATGTAGAGAAAATCTTTAAACTTTCTTCTCAAAAACTAAGACACCAGGAAAGCTCAAATTAAAATGGAAGCATCCTCAGGGAGTGTAGATTTTAGCTTGATGAAATCATGGTCCCCGGGGTAGGGTAGGGCCGCAGTAGGGGGATCAAGTTTTACACAGGAATATATAGAGAAAATCTTTAAACTTTCTTCTCAAAAACGATGACGCCAGGAAAGCTCAAATTAAAATGGAAGCAGCATCAACAGGTAGTGTAGATTTTAGTTTGTTCAAATCATAGTCCCCGGGGGCAGGGTAGGGCCACAGTAGGGGGATCAAGTTTTACATTGAAATATATTGAGAAAATCTTTAAACTTTCTTCTCAAAAACTATGACGCCAGGAAAGCTGACATTAAAATGGAAGCATACTCAGGTAGTGTAGATTTTTCGTTTGTTCAAATCATGGTCCCCGGGGTTAGGGTTGGGCCACAGTAGGGGGATCAAATTGTACATTGGAATATATAGAGAAAATCTTTAAACTTTCTTCTCAAAAACTATGATGCCAGAAAAGCTCAAATTAAAATGGAAACATCCTCAGGAAGTGAATAATCTTGTTTGTTCAAATCATGGTCCCCGGGGGTAGGGTTGGGCCACAGTAGGGGGATCAAGTTTTTCATAGGAATATGTAGAGAAAATCTTTAAACTTTCTTCTCAAAAACTATGACGCCAGGAAAGCTCAAATTAAAATGGAAGCATACTCAGGAAGTGAATATTCTTGTTTGTTCAAATCATGGTCCCCGGGGTTAGGGTAGGGCCACAGTATTGGGATCAAGTTTTACATAGGAATATGTAGAGAAAATCTTTAAACTTTCTTCTCAAAAACTATGACGCCAGGAAAGCTCAAATTAAAATGGAAGCATCTTCAGGTAGTGTAGATTTTAGTTTGTTCATATCATGGTCCCCAGGGGTAGGGTTGGGCCACATTAGGGGGGTCAAGATTTACATAGGAATATATAGAGAAAATCTTTAAACTTTCTTCTCAAAAACTATGACGCCAGGAAAGCTGACATTAAAATGAAAGCATCCTGAGGTAGTGTAGATTTTAGTTTGTAGAAATCATGGTCCCCGGGGGTAGGTTAGAGCCACAGTAGGGGGATCAAGTTTTACATAGGAATATATAGAGAAAATCTTTAAACTTTCTTCTAAAAAACTATGACGCCAGGAAAGCTCAAATTAAAATGGAAGCATCCTCAGCAAGTGAATATTCTTGTTTGTACAAATCATGGTCCCCAGGGGTAGGGTAGGGCCACAGTGAGGGGATTAAGTTTTACATTGAAATATATAGAGAAAATCTTTAAACCTACTTCTCAAAAACTATGACGCAAGGAAAGTTCAAATTAAAATGGAAGCATCCTCAGGAAGTGAATATTCTTGTTTGTTCAAATCATAGTCCCCGGGGGTTGGGAAGGGCCACAGTAGGGGGATCAATTTTTACATAGGAATATATAGAGAAAATCTTTAAACTTTCTTCTCAAAAACTATGACGCCAGGAAAGCTCAAATTAAAATGGAAGCATCCTCAGGAAGTGAATATTCTTGTTTGTTCGAATCATGGTCCCCGGGGGTAGGGTTGGGCCACAGTAGGAGGATCAAGTTTTACATAGGAATATATAGAGAAAATCTTTAAACTTTCTTCTCAAAAACTATGACGCCACGAAAGCTGACATTAAAATGGAAGCATATTCAGGTAGTGTAGATTTTAGTTTTTTAAAATCATGGTCCCCGGGGGTAGGGTTGGGCCACAGTAGGGGGATCAAGTTTTACATAGGAATATATAGAGAAAATCTTTAAACTTTCTTCTCAAAAACTATGACGCCAGGAAAGCTCAAATTAAAATCGAAGCATCCTCAGGAAGATAATATTCTTGTTTGTTCAAATCATTGTCCCCGGGGGTATGGGTTGGGCCACAGTAGGGGAATCAAGTTTTACATAGGAACATATAGAGAAAATCTTTAAACTTTCTTCTCAAAAACTATGACGCCAGGAAAGCTCAAATTAAAATGGAAGCATCCTCAGGAAGTGAATATTCTAGTTTGTTTAAATCATGGTCCCCGGGGGTAGGGTAGGACCACAGTAGGGGGATCAAGTTTTACATATGAATATATAGAGAAAATCTTTAAACTTTCTTCTCAAAAACTATGTCGCCAGGAAAGCTCAAATGAAAATGGAAGCATCATCAGGTAGTGTAGATTTTAGTTAGTTCAAATCATGGTCCCCGGGGTTAGGGTAGGGCCGCAGTAGGGGGATCAAGTTTTACATAGGAATATATAGAGAAAATCTTTAAACTTTCTTCTCAAAAACTATGACGACAAGAAAGCTCAAATTAAAATGGAAGCATCTTCAGGTAGTGTAGATTTTAATTTGTTAAAATCATGGTTCTCGGGGGATAGGGTTGGGCCACAGTAGGGAGATCAAGTTTTACATAGGAATATATAGAGAAAATCTTTAAACTTTCTTCTCAAAAATTATGACGCCAGGAAAGCTGACATTAAAATGGAAGCATATTCAGGTAGTGTAGATTTTTGTTTGTTCAAATCATGGTCCCCGGGGTTAGGGTTGGGCCACAGTATGGGGGATCAAGTTTTACATAGGAATATATAGAGAAAATCTTTAAACTTTCTTCTCAAAAACTATGACGCCACGAAAGCTCAAATTAAAATGGAAGCATCATCAGGTAGTGTAGATTTTAGTTTCTTCAAATCATGGTCCCCGGGGGTAGGGTAGGGCCATAGTAGGGGGATCAAGTTTTACATAGGAATATATAGAGAAAATCTTTAAACTTTCTTCTCAAAAACTAAGACACCAGGAAAGCTCAAATTAAAATGGAAGCATCCTCAGGGAGTGTAGATTTTAGCTTGATGAAATCATGGTCCCCGGGGTAGGGTAGGGCCGCAGTAGGGGGATCAAGTTTTACACAGGAATATATAGAGAAAATCTTTAAACTTTCTTCTCAAAAACTATGACGCCAGGAAAGCTCAAATTAAAATGAAAGCATCTTCAGGTAGTGTAGATTTTAGTTTGTTCATATCATGGTCCCCAGGGGTAGGGTTGGGCCACATTAGGGGGGTCAAGATTTACATAGGAATATATAGAGAAAATCTTTAAACTTTCTTCTCAAAAACTATGACGCCAGGAAAGCTGACATTAAAATGAAAGCATCCTCAGGTAGTGTAGATTTTAGTTTGTAGAAATCATGGTCCCCGGGGGTAGGTTAGAGCCACAGTAGGGGGATCAAGTTTTACATAGGAATATATAGAGAAAATCTTTAAACTTTCTTCTCAAAAACTATGACGCCAGGAAAGCTCAAATTAAAATGGCAGCATCCTCAGGAAGTGAATATTCTTGTTTGTTCAACTCATGGTCCCCGGGGGTAGGGTTGGGCCACAGTAGGGGGATCAAGTTTTTCATAGGAACATATAGAGAAAATCTTTAAACTTTCTTCTCAAAAACTATGACGCCAGGAAAGCTCAAATTAAAATGGAAGCATACTCAGGAAGTGAATATTCTTGTTTGTTCAAATCATGGTCCCCGGGGGTAGGGTAGGGCCACAGTAGGGGGATCATGTTTTACACAGGAATATGTAGAGAAAATCTTTAAACTTTCTTCTCAAAAACTATGACGCCAGGAAAGCTCAAATTAAAATGGATGCATCATCAGGGAGTGTAGATTTTAGTTTGTTCAAATCATGGTTCCCGGGGGAAGGGTTGGGCCACAGTAGGGGGATCAAGTTTTACATAGGAATATATAGAGAAAATCTTTAAACTTTCTTCTCAAAAATTATGACGCCAGGAAAGCTGACATTAAAATGGAAGCATATTCAGGTAGTGTAGATTTTTGTTTGTTCAAATCATGGTCCCCGGGGGTATGGGTTGGGCCACAGTATGGGGATCAAGTTTTACATAGGAATATATAGAGAAAATCTTTAAACTTTCTTCTCAAAAACTATGACGCCACGAAAGCTCAAATTAAAATGGAAGCATCATCAGGTAGTGTAGATTTTAGTTTGTTCAAATCATGGTCCCCGGGGGTAGGGTAGGGCCATAGTAGGGGGATCAAGTTTTACATAGGAATATGTAGAGAAAATCTTTAAACTTTCTTCTCAAAAACTAAGACACCAGGAAAGCTCAAATTAAAATGGAAGCATCCTCAGGGAGTGTAGATTTTAGCTTGATGAAATCATGGTCCCCGGGGTAGGGTAGGGCCGCAGTAGGGGGGTCAAGTTTTACACAGGAATATATAGAGAAAATCTTTAAACTTTCTTCTCAAAAACGATGACGCCAGGAAAGCTCAAATTAAAATGGAAGCAGCATCAACAGGTAGTGTAGATTTTAGTTTGTTCAAATCATAGTCCCCGGGGGCAGGGTAGGGCCACAGTAGGGGGATCAAGTTTTACATTGAAATATATTGAGAAAATCTTTAAACTTTCTTCTCAAAAACTATGACGCCAGGAAAGCTGACATTAAAATGGAAGCATACTCAGGTAGTGTAGATTTTTCGTTTGTTCAAATCATGGTCCCCGGGGTTAGGGTTGGGCCACAGTAGGGGGATCAAATTGTACATTGGAATATATAGAGAAAATCTTTAAACTTTCTTCTCAAAAACTATGACGCCAGGAAAGCTGACATTAAAATGAAAGCATCCTGAGGTAGTGTAGATTTTAGTTTGTAGAAATCATGGTCCCCGGGGGTAGGTTAGAGCCACAGTAGGGGGATCAAGTTTTACATAGGAATATATAGAGAAAATCTTTAAACTTTCTTCTAAAAAACTATGACGCCAGGAAAGCTCAAATTAAAATGGAAGCATCCTCAGCAAGTGAATATTCTTGTTTGTACAAATCATGGTCCCCAGGGGTAGGGTAGGGCCACAGTGAGGGGATTAAGTTTTACATTGAAATATATAGAGAAAATCTTTAAACCTACTTCTCAAAAACCATGACGCAAGGAAAGTTCAAATTAAAATGGAAGCATCCTCAGGAAGTGAATATTCTTGTTTGTTCAAATCATAGTCCCCGGGGGTTGGGAAGGGCCACAGTAGGGGGATCAATTTTTACATAGGAATATATAGAGAAAATCTTTAAACTTTCTTCTCAAAAACTATGACGCCAGGAAAGCTCAAATTAAAATGGAAGCATCCTCAGGAAGTGAATATTCTTGTTTGTTCGAATCATGGTCCCCGGGGGTAGGGTTGGGCCACAGTAGGAGGATCAAGTTTTACATAGGAACATATAGAGAAAATCTTTAAACTTTCTTCTCAAAAACTATGACGCCACGAAAGCTGACATTAAAATGGAAGCTAATCAGGTAGTGTAGATTTTAGTTTTTTAAAATCATGGTCCCCGGGGGTAGGGTTGGGCCACAGTAGGGGGATCAAGTTTTACATAGGAATATATAGAGAAAATCTTTAAACTTTCTTCTCAAAAACTATGACGCCAGGAAAGCTCAAATTAAAATCGAAGCATCCTCAGGAAGATAATATTCTTGTTTGTTCAAATCATTGTCCCCGGGGGTATGGGTTGGGCCACAGTAGGGGAATCAAGTTTTACATAGGAACATATAGAGAAAATCTTTAAACTTTCTTCTCAAAAACTATGACGCCAGGAAAGCTCAAATTAAAATGGAAGCATCCTCAGGAAGTGAATATTCTAGTTTGTTTAAATCATGGTCCCCGGGGGTAGGGTAGGACCACAGTAGGGGGATCAAGTTTTACATATGAATATATAGAGAAAATCTTTAAACTTTCTTCTCAAAAACTATGTCGCCAGGAAAGCTCAAATGAAAATGGAAGCATCATCAGGTAGTGTAGATTTTAGTTAGTTCAAATCATGGTCCCCGGGGTTAGGGTAGGGCCGCAGTAGGGGGATCAAGTTTTACATAGGAATATATAGAGAAAATCTTTAAACTTTCTTCTCAAAAACTATGACGACAAGAAAGCTCAAATTAAAATGGAAGCATCTTCAGGTAGTGTAGATTTTAATTTGTTAAAATCATGGTTCTCGGGGGATAGGGTTGGGCCACAGTAGGGAGATCAAGTTTTACATAGGAATATATAGAGAAAATCTTTAAACTTTCTTCTCAAAAACTATGACGCCAGGAAAGCTGACATTTAAATGGAAGCATCTTCAGGTAGTGTAGATTTTAGTTTGTTCAAATCATGGTCCCTGGGGATAGGGTTGGGCCACAGTAGGGGGATCAAGTTTTACATAGGAATATGTAGAGAAAATCTTTAAACTTTCTTCTCAAAAACTATGACGCCAGGAAAGCTGACATTAAAATGGAAGCATCTTCAGGTAGTGTAGATTTTAGTTTGTTCAAATCATGGTCCCCGGGGGTAGGGTTGGGCCACAGTAGGGGGATCAAGTTTTACATAGGAGTATATAGAGAAAATCTTTAAACTTTCTTCTCAAAAACAATGACGCTAGGAAAGCTCAAATTAAAATGGAAGCATCCTGAGGTAGTGTAGATTTTAGCTTGTTTAAATCATGATCCCCGGGGGTAGGGTAGGGCCGCAGTAGGGGGATCAAGTTTTACATAGGAATTTATAAAGAAAATCTTTAAACTTTCTTCTCAAAAACTATGACGCCAGGAACGCTCAAATTAAAATGGAAGCATCCTCAGCAAGTGAATATTCTTGTTTGTTCAAATCATGGTCCCCAGGGGTAGGGTAGGGCCACAGTAGGGGGATTGAGTTTTACATAGGAATATATAGAGAAAATCTTTAAACTTTCTTCTCAAAAACTATGACGCCAGGAAAGCTGACATTTAAATGGAAGCATCTTCAGGTAGTGTAGATTTTAGTTTGTTCAAATCATGGTCCCTGGGGATAGGGTTGGACCACAGTAGGGGGATCAAGTTTTACATAGGAATATGTAGAGAAAATCTTTAAACTTTCTTCTCAAAAACTATGACGCCAGGAAAGCTGACATTAAAATGGAAGCATCTTCAGGTAGTGTAGATTTTAGTTTGTTCAAATCATGGTCCCCGGGGGTAGGGTTGGGCCACAGTAGGGGGATCAAGTTTTACATAGGAGTATATAGAGAAAATCTTTAAACTTTCTTCTCAAAAACAATGACGCTAGGAAAGCTCAAATTAAAATGGAAGCATCCTGAGGTAGTGTAGATTTTAGCTTGTTTAAATCATGGTCCCCGGGGGTAGGGTAGGGCCGCAGTAGGGGGATCAAGTTTTACATAGGAATTTATAAAGAAAATCTTTAAACTTTCTTCTCAAAAACTATGACGCCAGGAACGCTCAAATTAAAATGGAAGCATCCTCAGCAAGTGAATATTCTTGTTTGTTCAAATCATGGTTCCCAGGGGTAGGGTAGGGCCACAGTAGGGGGATTGAGTTTTACATAGGAATATATAGAGAAAATCTTTAAACTTTTTTCTCAAAAACCATGACGCCAGGAAAGCTCAAATTAAAATTAAAGCATCCTCAAGAAGTGAATATTCTTGTTTATTCAAATCTTGGTCCCCGGGGGTAGGGTTGGGCCGCAGTAGGGTGATCAAGTTTTACACAGGAATATATAGAGAAAATCTTTAAACTTTCTTCTCAAAAACTATGACACCAGGAAAGCTCAAATTCAAATGGAAGCATCCTGAGGTAGTGTACATTTTAGCTTGTTTAAATCATGGTCCCCGGGGGTAGGGTAGGGCCGCAGTAGGGGGATCAAGTTTTATACAGGAATGTATAGAGAAAATCTTTAAACTTTCTTCTCAAAAACTATGACGCCAGGAAAGCTCAAATGAAAATGGAAGCATCATCAGGTAGTGTAGATTTTAGTTAGTTCAAATCATGGTCCCCGGGGGTAGGGTAGGGCCACAGTAGGGGGATCAAGTTTTACATAGGAATATATAGAGAAAATCTTTAAACTTTCTTCTCAAAAACTATGACGCCAGGAAAGCTCAAATGAAAATGGAAGCATCCTGAGGTAGTGTAGATTTTAGTTTGTTCAAATCATGGTCCCCGGGGGTAGGGTAGGGCCACAGTAGGGGGATCAAGTTTTGCATAGGAATATATAGAGAAAATCTTTAAACTTTCTTCTCAAAAACTATGACGCCAGGAAAGCTCAAATTAAAATGAAAGCATCCTCAGGTAGTGTAGATTTTAGTTTGTAGAAATCATGGTCCCCGGGGGTAGGGTAGGGCCACAGTTGGGGGATCAAGTTTTATATAGGAATATATAGAGAAAATCTTTAAACTTTCTTCTCAATAACTATGACGCCAGGAAAGCTCAAATTAAAATGGAAGCATCCTCAGCAAGTGAATATTCTTGTTTGTTCAAATCATGGTCCCCGGGGGTAGAGTAGGGCCACAGTAAGGGGATCAAGTTTTACATTGAAATATAAAGAGAAAATCTTTAAACCTACTTTTCAAAGACTATGACACCAGGAAAGTTCAAATTAAAATGGAAGCATCCTCAGGAAGTGAATATTCTTGTTTGTTCAAATCATAGTCCCCGGGGGTTGGAAAGGGCCACAGTAGGGGGATCAATTTTTACACAAATTAAAATGGAAGCATCCTCAGGAAGTGAATATTCTTGTTTGTTCAAATCATGGTCCACGGGGGTAGGGGGATCAAGTTTTACATAGGAATATAGAGAGAAAATCTTTATACTTTCTTCTCAAAAACTATGACGCCAGGAAAGCTCAAATTAAAATGGAAGCATCCTCAGGTAGTGTAGATTTTAGTTTGTTCAAATCATGGTCCCTGGGGATAGGGTTGGGCCACAGTAGGGGAATCAAGTTTTACATAGGAATATGTAGAGAAAATCCTTAAACTTTCTTCTCAAAAACTATGACGCAGGAAAGCTGACATTAAAATGGAAGCATCTTCAGGTAGTGTAGATTTTAGTTTGTTCAATTCATGGTCCCCGGGGGTAGGGTTGGGCCACATTAGGGGGATCAAGTTTTACATAGGAATATATAGAGAAAATCTTTAAACTTTCTTCTCAAAAACTATGACGCCAGGAAAGCTCAAATTAAAATGGAAGCATCCTCAGGTAGTGTAGATTTTAGCTTGTTGAAATCATGGTCCCCGGAGATAGGGTAGGGCCGCAGTAGGGGGATCAAGTTTTACATAGGAATATATAGAGAAAATCTTTAAACTTTCTTCTCAAAAACTATGACGCCAGGAAAGCTCAAATTAAAATGGAAGCATCCTCAGCAAGTGAATATTCTTGTTTGTT
Source organism: Magallana gigas (assembly GCF_963853765.1). Lineage (NCBI taxonomy): Eukaryota > Metazoa > Mollusca > Bivalvia > Ostreida > Ostreidae > Magallana > Magallana gigas. The sequence goes on along the minus strand of NC_088857.1, from coordinate 23,685,223 downwards.
CAAATCATGGTCCCCAGGGGTAGGGTAGGGGCGAGGTAGGGGGATCAAGTTTTACATAGGAATATATAGAGAAAATCTTTAAACCTACTTCTCAAAAACTATGACGCCAGGAAAGCTCAAATTAAAATGGAAGCATCCTCAGGTAGTGTAGATTTTAGTTTGTTCAAATCATGGTCCCCGGGGGTAGGGTTGGGCCACAGTAGGGGGGTCAAGTTTTACATAGGGATATATAGAGAAAATCTTTATACTTTCTTCTCAAAAACTATGACGCCAGGAAAGCTCAAATTAAAATGAAAGCATCCTCAGGTAGTGTAGATTTTAGTTTGTAGAAATCACGGTCCCCGGGGGTAGGGTAGGGCCACAGTAGGGGGATCAAGTTTTACATAGGAATATATAGAGAAAATCTTTAAACGTTCTTCTCAAAAACTATGACGCCAGGAAAGCTCAAATTAAAATGGAAGCATCCTCAGCAAGTGCATATTCTTGTTTGTTCAAATCATGGTCCCCAGGGGTAGGGTAGGGCCACAGTAAGGGGATCAAGTTTTACATTGAAATATATTGAGAAAATCTTTAAACCTACTTCTCAAAAACTATGAAGCCAGGAAAGCTCAAATTAAAATGGAAGCATCTTCAGGAAGTGAATATTCCTGTTCGTTCAAATCATAGTACCCGGGGGTTGGGAAGGGCCACAGTAGGGGGATCAAGTTTTACATAGGAATATATAGAGAAAATCTTTAAACTTTCTTCTCAAAAATTATGACGCCAGGAAAGCTCAAATTAAAATGGAAGCATCCTCAGGAAGTGAATATTCTTGTTTGTTCAAATCATGGTCCACGGGGGTAGGGTAGGGCCGAGGTAGGGGGATCAAGTTTAACATAGGAATATATAGAGAAAATCTTTAAACTTTCTTCTCAAAAACTATGACGCCAGGAAAGCTCAAATTAAAATGGAAGCATCTTCAGGTAGTGTAGATTTTAGTTTGTTCAAATCATGGTCCCTGGGGATAGGGTTGGGCCACAGTAGGAGGATCAAGTTTTACATAGGAATATATAGAGAAAATCTTTAAACTTTCTTCTCAAAAACTATGACGCCAGGAAAGCTCAAATTAAAATGGAAGCATCCTCAGGAAGTGAATATTCTTGTTTGTTCAAATCATGGTCCCCGGGGGTAGGGTAGGGCCACAGTAGGGGATCAAGTTTTACAATGGAATATATAGAGAAAATCTTTAAACTTTCTTCTCAAAAACTATGACGCCAGGAAAGCTTAAATTAAAATGGAAGCATCTTCAGGTAGTGTAGATTTTAGTTTGTTCAATTCATGGTCCCCGGGGGTAGGGTTGGGCCACATTAGGGGGATCAAGTTTTACATAGGAATATATAGAGAAAATCTTTAAACTTTCTTCTCAAAAACTATGACGCCAGGAAAGCTCAAATTAAAATGGAAGCATCCTCAGGTAGTGTAGATTTTAGCTTGTTGAAATCATGGTCCCCGGAGATAGGGTAGGGCCGCAGTAGGGGGATCAAGTTTTACATAGGAATATATAGAGAAAATCTTTAAACTTTCTTCTCAAAAACTATGACGCCAGGAAAGCTCAAATTAAAATGGAAGCATCCTCAGCAAGTGAATATTCTTGTTTGTTCAAATCATGGTCCCCAGGGGTAGGGTAGGGGCGAGGTAGGGGGATCAAGTTTTACATAGGAATATATAGAGAAAATCTTTAAACCTACTTCTCAAAAACTATGACGCCAGGAAAGCTCAAATTAAAATGGAAGCATCCTCAGGTAGTGTAGATTTTAGTTTGTTCAAATCATGGTCCCCGGGGGTAGGGTTGGGCCACAGTAGGGGGGTCAAGTTTTACATAGGGATATATAGAGAAAATCTTTATACTTTCTTCTCAAAAACTATGACGCCAGGAAAGCTCAAATTAAAATGAAAGCATCCTCAGGTAGTGTAGATTTTAGTTTGTAGAAATCACGGTCCCCGGGGGTAGGGTAGGGCCACAGTAGGGGGATCAAGTTTTACATAGGAATATATAGAGAAAATCTTTAAACGTTCTTCTCAAAAACTATGACGCCAGGAAAGCTCAAATTAAAATGGAAGCATCCTCAGCAAGTGCATATTCTTGTTTGTTCAAATCATGGTCCCCAGGGGTAGGGTAGGGCCACAGTAAGGGGATCAAGTTTTACATTGAAATATATTGAGAAAATCTTTAAACCTACTTCTCAAAAACTATGAAGCCAGGAAAGCTCAAATTAAAATGGAAGCATCTTCAGGAAGTGAATATTCCTGTTTGTTCAAATCATAGTACCCGGGGGTTGGGAAGGGCCACAGTAGGGGGATCAAGTTTTACATAGGAATATATAGAGAAAATCTTTAAACTTTCTTCTCAAAAATTATGACGCCAGGAAAACTCAAATTAAAATGGAAGCATCCTCAGGAAGTGAATATTCTTGTTTGTTCAAATCATGGTCCACGGGGGTAGGGTAGGGCCGAGGTAGGGGGATCAAGTTTAACATAGGAATATATAGAGAAAATCTTTAAACTTTCTTCTCAAAAACTATGACGCCAGGAAAGCTCAAATTAAAATGGAAGCATCTTCAGGTAGTGTAGATTTTAGTTTGTTCAAATCATGGTCCCTGGGGATAGGGTTGGGCCACAGTAGGAGGATCAAGTTTTACATAGGAATATATAGAGAAAATCTTTAAACTTTCTTCTCAAAAACTATGACGCCAGGAAAGCTCAAATTAAAATGGAAGCATCCTCAGGAAGTGAATATTCTTGTTTGTTCAAATCATGGTCCCCGGGGGTAGGGTAGGGCCACAGTAGGGGATCAAGTTTTACAATGGAATATATAGAGAAAATCTTTAAACTTTCTTCTCAAAAACTATGACGCCAGGAAAGCTTAAATTAAAATGGAAGCATCCTCAGGAAGTGAATATTCTTGTTTGTTCAAATCATGGTCCCCGGGGGTAGGGTAGGGCCACAGTAAGGGGATCAAGTTTTACATAGGAATATATAGAGAACACTGCACGAAAAGTCGCGTTTAGGTGGCAGGGGATAGTTTCGATCGAAAGACCCAATTTCAATATTTTGAAATAAAGGGAGAACCTGAGGTTTGGCTGGTTATTTGGGGTGTATAAATTGCTAGAATATTTATTGCGTTCATTTTGTTGATGGAGGAGCTCATGTCAATTTCATTGATATATGACACTTTAATGCTGGTAGCGCTTTTCATCAGATATGGAATGAAAATGCGAAACTGTGGCCAAAATTTTCACTTTCGGTTTTGTGCTTGAAAAGTAGGGTGGGTTCAGAACACGAAATGTCACTCGAAAAGAAGGTGATTGACCCCCTATCAATTGGTGATTATTTGCATGGGTATACATTAAGCTACCAATCCTATGGTACTTTATGACAGTTGCTCGGGACTGGAGCGTGGTGCTGGACCCGTGAAAATGTGAAAAAAAGGAAAAAAAATTCAGAAATTGTTTAGACCATCCCTGGCTATTCTATATAGTGCTAGTTGTAAGTTGTACTTGTTTTATTCTGAAATGTTTAAAAATTCCCAAGAGTCGGGACCATGTGTCCCCTGCATGCAAACCAATTTTAGCAAATTTAAAAATCCACTGAAAAATTAAATCACATATATGAGCACTATCTGCCTCACATTTCTTCGACCAAAAAAACTATCCCCTGCCACCTTCAAGAAATGTCAAATTTTTAATAGGCTTTAAGTTTAACAACATGGGAACAGAAAAGACGTTCAATATGTGTAAAATGGGAAACTGGCTGATTTTTTATGATTGCTCAAAACTGTGATGAGATTTAGGGGCCAAAATGTAGCAGGGGTGGTCCTTAGAAAAAGTGCAATTTTCTAGTATTTTGGGTTTGTCCTTATATTCCTATTGAAATAAGTTGTTGGGTGAATTTGGATTAACTGAATAATATTGTACCATTTTCATGAAATTTTCTTGAAATGAATTGACATTCATGCAGTTTTATGAAGTTTTAAACCCTTAGATTTGATAAGAAATTGTAAAATATTGTTCTTTCAAGCTAAAACAGACAAAAAGTTGATTTTAGGGCTAAATATATATTTTACATGTACTACATGTAATTTACATGTAATTACATGTAATTCTAAATAGTTAATATCTGCATTTTAAGTCATTATAAACAATTTTAAAATGTCTGATTGTCAAAAAAGCACCCCCCCCCCTTCAATTTTCTTCACTGACAACCAAAAATAGTCTTTATTTCACATTTCTTTTGATAAAATCTGATGTATACATAAAATTTCTCCCATTTTATCTTCTTTATTGAAAATATACCAAGGAAAATTGAATTTGTGTGCATGTTTTAACCATTTGTCATTTGCATGTATTCCCATCTCATTATGGGGGTGTGGTCATGATGTTCAAATTTGGTATTTCTTTGTATGTAAAACATGTATTTCAATCTTTATAACAAATAAATCTAGATCTTTTGGTATTGGTTAAAGAATAAACAGAGAGAAAATAGGTTTCATCATCATCCGTTCAGCATATTTGGGAAATTACTCCTCGGGTAAGATGCCTGATTGCCATTTTCTAGGTACCTGCAGTCCCTTTTGAAAATATGAAAGTGAAGGTTTTGTGTTCCAAATAGGTTGCTTTTGTGTTCCAATACAGTTTTTAAACCTGTTAGTACCATTTAGAAACAAAAAAGTTGATTGCAAGGAGTAATAATGTGTTTTTTCTTATTCCCATTTGCAGGGGGATTGGTGATACATATGAGTTGAATTCTCCTATATGTTGTTACTAAATGTGAATATTTCAATGTTTTTACATCAGATAGGGATAAAGGTTTCTTGTTATAACTGATTTTTAAAGAAAAAATGTCTTTTGGATTGAAAGAAGTCATGATATATCTTAAAAACCTTACAGAAACAGGTTAGGGTGATTCAGCCAGGAAAGGGGGTAATACTTAAACAGCCATAACTTTTTTATTTTTCAATGAAATCAGACCAAATTTGAAAGGTTTTACTCAGAGTTGCATGAACTTTCTGATTTTAAAGTGTTTTTGTTAAAGAGAAACAAACTCTAAAAGTTAAATATAATTTTATAGATTTGTTTACCAAATTATATTTCTTGTTTTGAATATAATTTGTGTATATATAACATTAAATTATATGCAGAATATAATGTCATATACCTGATTGGATTTCATAATAAAGTATAATTAGATTTAATGCGATATACAACAAGAATAATCTAGTTTAATAGAAAAAATTATACGTTTCGTTTAAGAAAATTTACATCCATACGTAAATACATTTATACATTAAATAAATACATTTATACATTAAGTTTAATAATGTTTCTGGTATTCAGTAAATATATATGATAATTAATATGTCAATAATATGTTATTTTATACAAAATGAAATGTTCTTATGTACTCATTATTGCAAAAAGACAAAATCGTTTATATCAAAGTATCTGATATTATGTTCTGATTTAATCGTGGGAGGCGTTCGAGACGGTAAATATGCGCAAAACATTCTAATGATTATTTTTTCAGACACGTATAACTAGATTAGATACAATATACAAAAAAGAATAATAAAGAAAAAATTAGAACTATGATAATTTTTAAAATTTGATCTTTACATGTAAAATTGCTTATACTTGAAGTTTAACTAAGTTTGATTTACATTAAATATATCCAATATTATTATATGCTCTGAACTTACATGTACGTGGAAGGGGTTTGGAACGAAAAAAAAAACCACTAAATTAATCACTTTTAAAAAGGAAATATTTGATTTGTAGTAAAAAAAAAAAAACATACCTTCAAAAAGCAAATCAAAAAATATTTGACTATAACAATTGATTCAGGATGAGAGAGAGAGAGAGAGAGAGAGAGAGAGAGAGAGAGAGAGAGAGAGAGAGAGAGAGAGAGAGAGAGAGAGAGAGAGAGAGAGAGAGAGAGAGAGAGAGAGAGAGAGAGTTTACCTCTACGCGGTGAATCCTCTACGCGCATGCGAATCAAATTAAGCCAATCAAAAATCGAGAGAATTCTGAACCCGCCAAGCTGCGTTGGAGATAACATGTCGGATTAGAGTGAAGTAGCGAAATAGATATATCAGAATTTAGTGCTCTTGAACTGATGAATCATCAGAAAGTGTCGAAAGGGAAGAAAAAGTCACCACCATGTCAAGCAGATAGAGCGCTCTTGAGAAACAAGATGGCGAAACAGTCCCACAACGTCAGTCCTTTGCCTCAACTTCTGTTCTTACATGTAGCAGCACCTTGGAGATAAGTTCGGCGGCCAGTAGTACAAGTTGTTTAATAGGTATGGTGTTCATTACGGTATCGATAAACACGCGTCCCATTACACATGCTCTTGCAATTTGATAGTTACTTCCCCTTGTGAACATAATTATTTCCCTTGTAAGAATTACAGTCAACTCGTACCCAAACTGATTTGTAATCAAATAGTGACATCAGTCGGATAGTCCGAGTGAAAATTAACTTCAATTACATTATCATGCCTACAGTCATAACTTTTAAATATTGATATCTATTTAAATAAATATTGTCGGGTATGTCATATTATCAAATTACCATATTATCTATCGGTATAAGAATTTGTACTCACAGATGCTTGGGGACGTGACCCCCCCCCCCCCCCCTTCCATATATACGCATCCCCCTCCCCACACTCACGAGTTATTTTTTCACCATTTGACACCTCGACACAGTGTAAAAATAATATGACGATCTATTTTAAAGTCACAAAATGGCATTGCACCTAATTTATAATACATGTATCTTATGAAATTATAGAGACCATCATTTCCAGCCGGTCAGTTCTTTTCAGTTATGAGCCCGTCCTGTGATATCGCGGTAGTTATATCATTTTGTCAAAAAATCTGGATCAATACAAAAATATTTCCAAAAACTAATATTATTGTGAGTTTCCTGTATTTATATACGTTTTGACCAAGTTAACCATTAACCAAGTTTATATGCACGATAATCAAGATTGTCAAGGGTATACACATATATATAAATGTCCCTAATATATGAATGCTTGGTTGGTAAACAAGACGAACAATGAATCTTTCACACATTATACAATTTACAAACTCTAAATGTAACGTAAATATATATAAAAAAAATATTAATTAAATCCGGAAAATGAAGTCTTTCACGTTTTTCTTTTTCAGCATTGATAGCATACAAAGTCAATGTTTCCGGTGATTAGTTGCCATTGCGCTTAAGTCAAGTTACCTGCCAAGCTACCTGCCAATAACAATTCTTAGCGTATTTTTATCGACTATTTTTACAGACGTCCGACCCCGATTGCATTGTATAATTACATAAAAGGGCGCCTAGCGCCCAAACTAGGAGGTGTGCCATCTAGCTGAGACCGGTTCTTTGGGGGTACGGGTGTCCCCTGACGGAATCCGGTCTCAAAAGAGGCGATATAAGCACCGATTTCCGGCGCCAGGGCGATGAGTTGACCCTTCCATACATTATTGTAGGGTCTCTATACAGGGCGCATAGCGCCCAAACTAGGAGGTGTGCCATCTAGCCGAGACCGGATCCTCGGGGGTACGGATGTCCCCTGATGGAATCCGGTCTCAAAAGGGGCCATATTGACACCGATTTCCGGCGCCAAGGTGCTGAGTTGACCCTATCATACAGGTTCCATACATTATTGTAGGGTCTCTATACAGGGCGCCTACCGACAAACTAGGAGGTGTGCCATCTAGCTGAGACCGGTTCTTTGGGGGTACGGGTGTCCCTTGACGGAATCCGGTCTCAAAAGAGGTGATATAAGCACCGATTTCCGGCGCCAGGGCGCTGAGTTGACCCTTCCATACATTATTGTAAGGTCTCTATACAGGGCGCCTACCGCCCAAACTAGGAGGTGTGCCATCTAGCTGAGACCGGTTCTTTGGGGGTACGGGTGTCCCCTGACGGAATCCGGTCTCAAAAGAGGCGATATAAGCACCGATTTCCGGCGCCAGGGCGCTGAGTTGACCCTTCCATACATTATTGTAGGGTCTCTATACAGGGCGCATAGCGCCCAAACTAGGAGGTGTGCCATCTAGCCGAGACCGGATCCTCGGGGGTACGGATGTCCCCTGACGGAATCCGGTCTCAAAAGGGGCCATATTGACACCGATTTCCGGCGCCAAGGTGCTGAGTTGACCCTATCATACAGGTTCCATACAGTATTGTAGGGTCTCTATACAGGGCGCCTACCGACCAAACTAGGAGGTGTACCATCTAGCTGAGACCGGTTCTTTGGGGGTACGGGTGTCCCTTGACGGAATCCGGTCTCAAAAGAGGCGATATAAGCACCGATTTCCGGCGCCAGGGCGCTGAGTTGACCCTTCCATACATTATTGTAGGGTCTCTATACAGGGCGCCTAGCGCCCAAACTAGGAGGTGTGCCATCTAGCTGAGACCGGTTCTTTGGGGGTACGGGTGTCCCCTGACGGAATCCGGTCTCAAAAGAGGCGATATAAGCACCGATTTCCGGCGCCAGGGCGCTGAGTTGACCCTTCCATACATTATTGTAGGGTCTCTATACAGGGCGCATAGCGCCCAAACTAGGAGGTGTGCCATCTAGCCGAGACCGGATCCTCGGGGGTACGGATGTCCCCTGACGGAATCCGGTCTCAAAAGGGGCCATATTGACACCGATTTCCGGCGCCAAGGTGCTGAGTTGACCCTATCATACAGGTTCCATACATTATTGTAGGGTCTCTATACAGGGCGCCTACCGACCAAACTAGGAGGTGTACCATCTAGCTGAGACCGGTTCTTTGGGGGTACGGGTGTCCCTTGACGGAATCCGGTCTCAAAAGAGGCGATATAAGCACCGATTTCCGGCGCCAGGGCGCTGAGTTGACCCTTCCATACATTATTGTCGGGTCTCTATACAGGGCGCCTAGCGCCCAAACTAGGAGGTGTGCCATCTAGCCGAGACCGGATCCTCGGGGGTACGGATGTCCCCTGACGGAATCCGGTCTCAAAAGGGGCCATATTGACACCGATTTCCGGCGCCAAGGTGCTGAGTTGACCCTATCATACAGGTTCCATACATTATTGTAGGGTCTCTATACGGGGCGCCTACCGACCAAACTAGGAGGTGTACCATCTAGCTGAGACCGGTTCTTTGGGGGTACGGGTGTCCCTTGACGGAATCCGGTCTCAAAAGAGGCGATATAAGCACCGATTTCCGGCGCCAGGGCGCTGAGTTGACCCTTCCATTCATTATTGTAGGGTCTCTATACAGGGCGCCTAGCGCCCAAACTAGGAGGTGTGCCATCTAGCTGAGACCGGTTCTTTGGGGGTACGGGTGTCCCCTGACGGAATCCGGTCTCAAAAGAGGCGATATAAGCACCGATTTCCGGCGCCAGGGCGCTGAGTTGACCCTTCCATACATTATTGTAGGGTCTCTATACAGGGCGCATAGCGCCCAAACTAGGAGGTGTGCCATCTAGCCGAGACCGGATCCTCGGGGGTACGGATGTCCCCTGACGGAATCCGGTCTCAAAAGGGGCCATATTGACACCGATTTCCGGCGCCGCCAGGGTGCTGAGTTGACCCTATCATACAGGTTCCATACATTATTGTAGGGTCTCTATACAGGGCGCCTACCGACCAAACTAGGAGGTGTGCCATCTAGCTGAGACCGGTTTTTTGGGGGTACGGGCGTCCCCTGACGGAATCCGGTCTCAAAAGAGGCGATATAAGCACCGATTTCCGGCGCCAGGGCGCTGAGTTGACCCTTCCATACATTATTGTAAGGTCTCTATACAGGGCGCCTAGCTGTAGGATTTTTTAAGAGAAAATATAGTACGCAATGTAATGTTTGTTTATTCGGATATTGAATTATTTTTGTTGGTTTGTTTGATTGTATATCAAGGTATGACAGTCACAGTTCTGATTGTTTAACTTCAATTTCTTGAAATGCTTTTCTACGATTTTTACGAACTTCTTTGTTGTCCTACCAATTCCAATTTTAGAAAGGGGGTTTCCGGTGTTTACAGTTTCCACATGCCTCTTTAGCTAACCACGTCAAATATTGAGCGAATCTAATGGGGATATAATTATATTGAAGAAACAAATTATTTATTCTTATTATGAATATACTAAGAAATGGCTTGTAGTAAGAAATTTAGAGTTTTGTTTTGTATTGTGTGTATCTTCATTCGCTATTCAATAATCGTGAAAGTTAGTTGAATTTACTCAATATTTTGTACATGATAATATATATGTAATATAATATTATTATTGGTGGACTTGAAATAAAGAGTTCGCAGGAAACCAAGAGTCGTGGTTACAGTAAAATATTTTCAAAATCAGATAAATTATTCTTGTTTTAAAGTAAATACATGAAGTAAATAGGCTTATCCATCAATTTATAGCTAAGGTTATAATTATATCAACATAGACGTTGAAATCTTGGGGGGGGGGGGATAAGCTGCGCCCACCCCCACCCCTACCACCCAATTCCCTCGGTTTAGGATTTGCTTTGATGATTTGATTTTTTTCTATTTTTCTTGATTGATTTCGGAAAAGTCTGTCCTTCTCCAATTTGCTACCATATTACACAATATGTCTCTAACTGTTTTAATTGAAGGATACGTCGGTTTACTTGTGTTTGTGCATAATTATGCTTATCCGTCGTGTGATTAATTGAAATTTGAACGTCACAGACTTTCAATGCTAGCACAAGGGGAAATATACACCGAATTTAGATAAACATGAATGAAATAAAAATGAAATTTAAAACAAGAACAACCCACTTTTAAAATCGCACTTAAATTGAATTGAATAAAATGCCATGCATGACTGCACAAGAACGTACAGCAGTTGGCATCGCCCAAGCAGGGCACAGTTCAAGATAGGTTTGTTTCTTTTAATAATTTTATCCGGAAATTCCATGAAACTGGACGTGTTGACGACCTACTTGCAGGCCAAAACGTCGTCTATTGACACATCAACAGGACCGCTACATTTTGGTAATTCGCTTTCGGAATTGTACTGCACGTCGTACTTTTGGAACACATGAAGTCTCCAATTAAGTAACCAAATAGTGCAGGACAGACTGAGACAGGGAGGATTGTATCATAAGGTACATTTGACCCCTTATCAGATATATTTTAATATAGAAAATTCTCCTAATTTCTACATATTGTGTCTTTATATTGTAATTGTGTTTCAAACTATTTCTGGAACAAAATGCACAAAAAGTAACTAATATCTTGTTGTCACTATAAAACCCATTTCGCCGCAAGGAAATATTTTCTATCACTTGATAATCTGCTTCGTAAATATTCACATTTATCATGGCGACGAGTGAAATATCTATCTAGTTAAGGTCAAACAAATTTTACGTAACAAATCACTTTTCAATTAGAAATTTCTTTTGATGTTTGATCTACTCAATTAGTGTCAGGTCATCGGATTAAGCCCCTTTGTCTAAACCCACGCTATACCTATCTTTTTGTCAAGAGGCCCTCGCAAGGGAATCCTCTCTTATTTTTATTGATACAATAAGTGTTGGGTTCAGGGAAAACACGTGTGACTACCAAAATGGCTACACAGGAACTACTTTATTTTACAAATTACACGTTACATACAAAACCAATATGATAAGAACAATAGATTCCGGATTCAGATATAACATATCCTCCCCCCTTAATGTCAATGTCCACAGATACACAAATGTTTTGGTTCATTTCTTGAATGTAACATATAACTAAATTTTACAAAATTTCAAACTTTTGAATTCACAATAATGAACTTAATGAGGATTATTATGCCTCAGCACAAATAAAAAACACAAATTCACATCGCTGTAATCAGGCGCTCAGTTGGTTTGCGAATGCGTGTTGGGTACCGTCGTTCCGCGGTAGGCGTCTGTAGCACAGCTTGCCTCGGTTCAACAGGAGATTTGCTGACGACGGAGCGGTCTGTCTTCGGAGTGTCCGGCACTTTCAACGGCGATGACGGACGATCTGACACTTCCGGTGAACCGGTAGGGTAGGTAAACGGTACTGCAGGTGTTTCCATCGGCTCAGAATAGCTTTGGCGCAATGTGTCTTGTACAGTTTTCTCTGTCAAGGTTTCTGAAGCTCTTCTCATCTGGTCCACGTGCCGACGCCACACCCCTTCCTCCTTGGTCTTCACCTCGTATGTGAGTGGTCCTAAACAAGACGTTACTGTAGCAAGAATCCATGGTACACTTCCTCTGTAGTCTCGAACCATCACGGATTGTCCAACGGTGAATTGGCGCACGCTGGATCCTGTGTGTTTCGACAGCTTCATTTTGTCCTGTTTCTGTCGCACTTTATTGCTGGTGTCAGGTTTCAGTAGGTCCAAGCGTGTTCTAAGGTTTCGCCCCATAAGTAATTTCGCAGGTGTCTCTCCTGTGGTAGCGTGTGGAGTCACTCTATATGTCATGAGGAAAATGTCAATCTCCTTAGAGGTTATTTTGCTGTGTTTCTTCATGGCTGCTTTGAAACTCCTCACGAAACGTTCGGCCAGTCCATTTGTCCTGGGGTGATAAGGTGATGATGTCACATGTTTCACTCCATTTTGTCGCAAAAATGTCTTGAATTCATCAGCAACAAATTGCGGTCCATTGTCGGAAACCAATGTTTTCGGTAGTCCGAGATGTGCGAAGATATCTCTAAGGACGTTGATGGTCGCAGTTGCTGTTGTTGAAGACATGCGCACAACTTCTGGCCATTTGGAATGCGAGTCTACCAGAATGAAGTACATCTGTCCTTTAAATGGTCCAGCAAAGTCCACATGAACCCTCTCCCACGGAGAACCAGTCCATTCCCAGGGATGTACAGGAGCTGCCTCGGGTTTTGGTAAGTATTGTTGACAATCAACACAGTGCTGACACATTTCTTCAATGTCGCTGTCAAGAGTGGGCCACCATACATAAGATCTCGCTAAGCTCTTCGTTCTGACGATTCCTGGGTGACTTTTATGAAGTTCTGTCAATATTTCACTTCGAAGTGTTGCAGGAATAACGACTCTGTTTCCCCAAAGTAGACAGTTTTGGTGAGCAGTAAGTTCCTTGCTCCTATTCCTGTATGTTTTGAAGTCGTTCTCAGGAGGAAAGTCACGAGTTCCTTGTAAGACAATGTCTAGCACTTGCGATAAGACTGGATCACGTTGTGTCTCTTTTCTTACAGTGTCACAAGTAACAGGTAAGTTTTCAAACTGTGAAGAATAAAAGACATTACAAGCATCAGTTTCTTCATCTGTACTGGTACTGGGTGCAGACAAGGGTAGTCTTGATAATCCATCTGCGTTTCCATGATTTGCAGTATTTCTGTATTCTATGCTGTAATTGTGGCTCGATAAAAATATAGCATAGCGCTGCAATCTAGCAGTTGTCATTGCAGGTAGCTGTTTTTCAGGGTGAAAAATGCTCACAAGTGGTTTGTGGTCTGTGATCAACGTAAAATGACGTCCGTACAGGTAAGTATGAAATTTCTGTACTCCCCAGTAGATACTCAAAGCTTCCTTATCGATCTGGGAATATGCCTTCTCCGCCTTAGTCAACGAGCGAGAAGCATACGCAATGGGACGTTCGGTTCCATCTTCCATGACGTGTGAGAGTACAGCCCCTATTCCGTAGGGTGATGCATCAGTAGCTAGCCGTACAGGTAATGTCGGATTATAATGGCACAGAACTTGTTCGGATGTGATCAGTTCTTTCACTTTTGCAAATGCGTCGTCACATTTGGCTGTCCATGTCCACTTCTTGTTGTTCTGTAGCAACTCGTTGAGCGGTCCAACTACTGTAGCAAGGTTCGGCAGGAACCTATGGTAGTAATTAACCAAGCCCAAGAATGAACGTAATTGGGACACATTTTCGGGTGTCGGTGCATTTTCAACAACGTTTGTTTTCTCATTTGACTTGTGTAACCCGGCTTTGTCTATCACGTGTCCACAATAGCTAATCTGGTCTTTGAAAAATTGACACTTGTCCAGGTTAGCTCTTAACCCATACTGTTCAAGTCTCTGTAACACAAGACTGAGGTTCTGCAAGTGTTCCTCATCTGTTGATCCTGTTATGATCATGTCGTCCAAAATACACTTAGTTTTCGGAATGTTTGTCAGGACTTGATCCATTGCTCTTTGCCAGATAGCAGGTGCTGACGCGATCCCAAACGGAAGTCTGTTGAAACAGAATAGTCCCTTGTGGGTGTTGATGGTGAGTAGATTTCTTGAAACTTCATCAACTTCCATCTGTAGATAAGCTTGGGTCAAGTCTATCTTGCTAAATTTCTGTCCACCGCCTAAGGATGCAAATATGTCTGCTATTTTCGGTAACGGATATTGTTCGATCTTCATGGCAGGATTTAGAGTCACCTTGTAATCGCCACAAATTCTCACTTTGCCGTTCGCCTTAGGTAAGGGTACGATGGGTGTAGCCCAATCGCTGAATTTCACAGGTGAGATAACTCCTGCTTGTTGTAGTCTGTCGAGTTCCTCTTCCACACGTGGTCTAAGTGAGTACGCAACTTCACGCGCTTTGCAAAATTTCGGGCTGGCGCCATCCTGTAGAGTAAGTTTCCCTCTCATGTCCTTGAGTTTGCCGATGCCTGGTTCGAACACTTTCTTGTGTTTGTCTAGGATAGCTTTCACTTTCACGTTCTGTTCATCACATCTGATGGATTTGATTTCTTTCCAGTTGAGCTTCAACTGCTGTAACCAGTTCCTCCCCATGAGAGTTGGTCCTTCATTGTTTACAACCAGTAAGTCTAATGTTTCTTTCTGATTATTCAGTTCAACCATCACTTTTAATTTTCCAGCTGGTTGGATCTCCTCCCCACTGTATGTTTTCAGCTTTGCGTTTGTGTGAAGAAGATTGTATTTCTTGAAATACGTTTCAACGTTTGCTTTGGATATGATCGAGACTGCCGCACCGGTGTCCAGTTCCATAGGGATTTCCACACCCTCGATCCTCGGTGTCACCATAATAGGCTCCACGGATACTTTGTTCACGCCGAAATGCAGCAGGTAACTGCTATGTTCATACTCGTCACTGTCGTCACTTGTTTCTTCATCAACATAATGGACTTTTCCACCATTACTGTCACGTTGTTTCTTAAAACAAACCTTTTCTAAGTGTCCAGGGTTGTCACAATATCTGCATTTAGTGTTCAGATGTTTACAAGTCTTTGCTTTGTGGTCTCCACCACAACGGTAGCACTTCCCCTGCATCACAGGTTTAAACGGTGTTTTGTGTGTTTTCTGTTTTCCGTAGGTGCTATTTCTCGGTTTGTTTACCGTAAGTTTGTGTACCGTCTCCCGTTTTCCTTGGAGTTCTAGTGCATCACGACTTGCTGTTTCCATAGCTACTGCGGTCTGGATTGCGCGTTCGAGCGTTAGTTTTGGCTCCGCCAAAAGCTTCTTTTGAATATGTTCTTGCTTTAAACCGCACACAAACCTGTCTCTTAATGTCTTATCCAGTGTGTCACCGAAGTCGCAATGGATCGCCAAACGGCGTAACTCCGCTATGTACACTGTAACAGTTTCCCCTGCGCCTTGCTCTCGTTTATGAAAACGAAATCGTTCAGCAATTTTCGATGGGCGAGGGCTTAAATGGTCTGTTAATTTCTTGATGAGTTCATCGAATGTCATAGCAGCCGGTTTAACTGGCGCGCACAGATTTTTCAGTAGAGTATAATGGCGAGGCCCAATTATGGAAAGAAGTGACGGAACTTTTAAATCGTTATGTACGTCGTTCGCTATGAAGTATTGTCCTAACCTTTCCGTGTAAGACTCCCACGTCTCGACCGCCTCGTCGAACGGGCCAACTTTCCCGATGATAAGCGCCATCCTCTGATCCTCGTCGCCAATATGTTGGGTTCAGGGAAAACACGTGTGACTACCAAAATGGCTACACAGGAACTACTTTATTTTACAAATTACACGTTACATACAAAACCAATATGATAAGAACAATAGATTCCGGATTCAGATATAACAATAAGTAATTAACCTATAATGTACCTCACCTGGTCTAAGTCGATTTTTGTCCCAAGATCCCAGCGCGTCACTTTATGCTGGACCCTTGTGGAATAAATATCTTGATTGTATATCGACTCCATTTATCAATTACAGGTAGGACATTATTTTATATACATTTTTATATGCATTTTTACTACAACTATTTGTCTTTTTAAAGGGTAAAACATTCAACTTTTTCTGTCATTGAATTTTACAATGTCTTGAAATTACATTTATATACATGTATATTACATGCTTTGATAAGAAAATATTGTTAGTCAGAAATATTAACTTGAATGTTTATTTTCTCAATCATTTTATGTTCATAATCGTTTTCCCATCTGTTCTAATATTTTGTTATTTGATTTATTTATTTTTATTTTCTTACTTATCAATAATTACTATTCCCCGCTTTTCACTTTGATAATTGCTAACGCGTCTTCCGGAATTACCACGTGATTGGTTCTAAATTTAGTCATTGTTTATACTTCCGCCCAAGAGGAAATGCGGGTTTTACAAATCTATTTCGTTAAGAGAATGCGTGTCTCATTAAATAATTCCAATCGATCGTTCTTAAATTATAATGTAGGCGTTTAACATGTTTATTTTTATCTACGCTTTCTTTTATTTGAACTTAAGATCTATATTTAACTTTAATCACTTTACATCTTTATTTCGGCTCGTCAACATAGCCGAGCACATGTGTACTCGCGCTAAGAATAGGTTCGTAGCTTACTACTACATGTAAATAAACATGGTTGATCATGACTTTTCAATGATTATGGTCCTCATCATAGCCAAGCGATCTCTCCATTTTAGTTAATTTTCCCCTTATTTTAATTTTTATTTATAATCATATGATATAGCTATGTACTTATAAAACACAGATTTAATGTCAGTGGTCAATATTCACTTAGCATGGGTATATGTTACAATTGTGTAAGAGTATGCAAAGACTCATTTTTATTGTGGTCCTTTTCATGTTGCTATGTAGTAGAGTGAAATTTTATAGGTTTTTAATATTTTAATTTCAGAATATTGATTTCTTCATTATTATTGACATGTTCTAATCAATTTGTTACTTTTCAGGAATTTTACTATTGCAGACTTCAATTTATTTAATTACATAACAGAAAATGATTTATCAGTGGTGAATAAATAAATTATTTAGTTGAATTAATTTAAATTGATATTTTGTGTTTGTTTTTATTTACTTTGGTTACTCCTCTTTGGAGTACACCTGTAGTTTCTATTTATAGCATTTATTTGAGTGGTCACTTAGATCTGGTCATGTGATTGGTTTATAGGGGTACTTGTATTTGTTCATTCTGACTCCTGAAGTTCATGCTAAGAGGCTAGCCATGCAGTTTTAACTGCCATATTAGAATTTTGAAGTTGTTCTATATTTTATTCATCTTTGAAGTATTTTCCTGCACCACCTAGAAGGTTAGTTCTTTTAGTGTATTACAGTGTAATTGGGTTTACAATTTGTTTAATTATTTATTTATCTATTTCCACTTCTTTTCCCACTTTGAATGAATGTTGGAATGTTTAAGATAGAATGAGAGGAGAGTGAATGGCTTATGTGAGTTTATATTTGTATGAATGCAGTCAGTAATTAAAGTAATAATCTTCAAATTAAGTTTATCATGTGTAAATAATTGTGTTTTTCTTAATAAGTTTAAAAGCTAGGAGGAAGAGTGTGAGTGCATTATAATTATAAATTTTACAGTTTTATAATGCTTAAATATAAATATCCATACATGTCAAAATCATATTTCTTTCACATTTAGTTTTGACATACACTTACACGACCTACATGTAACTGGTAGAAGTTTCCATGACCTTCGCACCTCATGGGAGGTATGATATGCTATTATATGTATATATGATATGTTTGTTTATATGAATATATTTTCGTCTCAATGTTGAAAAATATATTAATTGAACAGAACTATTGCTACATTTGAAATGATGTTGTGGAAAGAATTTGAGTTTGTATGCATAACTTGGTTATATGTTTTGTTCATGTAGTTCAATTGATTTGCATGAGTTATTTGTTATTTTAAATTTATTCAGTTTGTGTTAAACAGAAACTTTATTTGAGTTGAGCGTAATTATAATAAGCTAATAAGAAAGTTTATTGTTAATTTGAATTTGCGTTTAAACTTTGGAAAATTGTTTGGTTTAATTTTATTATAATTTCAATACAAGGTCATGCATGCAGAATTTGCATCAAGATTTATCGTTCTTGTATTTATTGTTTTTTATTATATTCCAGGGTCGGGGAATTTTATTCTGTAATATTTGCCATACACAAATAAACCTACAATAACCCATCGACTGGATTTCCTGTCTTATTCCACTCGGTTTCAGCATCTCTATACATATTTTGTAAAGACTCGTTGTTTAGTACTCTGTTTTATTTGTCATCACTTTTATCATTTGTTTATAATTGACTTTATGCTGGACCCTTGTGGAATAAATATCTTGATTGTATATCGACTCCATTTATCAATTACAGACAACCAACCTTAACAACAACAATCCTAAGCACGAAATATTTTCGTGACAAATATATTTTCGTGACAATTGCATGCAAGGGGAACTTATGTAGGCTTGTTGTTGTTATCGGCTTAGCCAGACATAGACACCATTGGTTAGCTTAGGCAAGATGTCAACTGAGGTATACACGTGCTAAGTGGGGTCGATTTCTCTTTACTGATGGGTCCATATTCAATTTGCGGCGATCAGATGGACGGATCCGTGTGTATTGTACGAGGTGGACGTTAGAACGACGCATGTGTTAGAGAAAGAGGGCAATTTGCTGGTGGCTCAGTATTGGTATATCATTAAACAGGCCGAGGAAAACTGCCATCTTCACCAAACCTAAATGGTGCGTGGTATCAAAACAAGATTATTCAGCCAGTTCTGATGCAATATAATATCAAACTCCACACTGCCAGAACAACACAGCAGATGATACAGGAACATTACTTCCGCTTACTTGATTGGCCACCATGAAGTCCTGATCTTAACCTTATATGTATGGGACGATATAGACAGGAGATTTAGACAGCTTCGAATTCCCCAGCCTTAGAATTCTGCGGGTTGAGAGAGACTTTATACACTCTTGGAATAACCGTCCACAAAGGTTTTCATTCAATTACGTATATTCTATGGAAGCAGATGTCTTTGTGTTATCCGTGCGAATGAGGGAGACACTCGTGGTATTATCCATATTATCCATATGATGCTATCCATATACATGTAGAATATGTCAGATTTTGTTTCATTCTTCTCATCCAGAATGACATTGAAAGAGTAATGGACTCATGGAATAATCATAAATATAAAACAAAACACACTTTGTCATTCGGGTCGTCCATCTTTTTTGTATAGAAACCCAGAAGTATTTGGCTTTTCCGATATGAAAAAGGATGAGACATAAATATTCTTGATATGTTTGAAAATACTCGGGCAACTGAAAATGATTTTGTAATGGGCTAATCTAACGAGTTTTCAAAAATTGCTTTATAACCCTAACACTTGAGTCGGAAGCAAATTGAAAGGGGGGGGGGGGGGGGGGGGGCTAGACTAATCCTCAGAAATATTGAGGAAAAATACACTAATTCCCAAAATCATGGAAATCCTAATTCGTGGGTGGGGAGGGGGGGGGGGGTGGGGGTGGCTAGTATGCCTATGACTCCAACTTCTCAATCTTTCAAGGTAAATTAAGGAACAATTATCTTTGCTGCGAGAAAAAGTGGGGGGGGGGCTGAACCCTCTATGATGCGATGTCCCTAATGGTTAGGTCTAACTTTGCAAAAAAAGTGGGGGGCTCAGCCCCCCTAGCCCCCCCCCCCCCCTCCCCTCGGTTCCGACGCCTATGCGTAAACGATGCTGCATCTAAATCTATCTAACTTTTTTGGAACCTTATAACGTTTTAATTTCTGTAAAAATCAAACAATCAAATTTCTGCCAGAACACTTTTTTAAAGTCACGGATAATATAAATCTCTCATTCCCAGCGCAAATTCTTTGCAGCAAGTTGCGCATGGGGACACTAGTGATAATATCGCGTACAGAGCAATGCAAATCAGGATTTCAAATTACAACAAAAACAGCTAGAAAAACTAATTAACGTTTTAATGAACCTCTATCAATCATAGCACATGTGATATATGTTTTATATCATGATTATCACATTTCTGATAAACTGAGATATCGGCTGTTCAAATTACGTCGTATCATGAAATCACACATTGACCGTCAAAAGGTAAATGTATCGCAATGATCACGTAAATAACGACGCTTTCCAAACGGAGATAACAATCAAAGTACTGAAAAGCGCTAACCTAGCTTGGTTCTAAAGGAAATTTACTTTGTGCAAGCTTAGTTAGAAATGAGACTTATCGACATAATGTTTATTAATATTAATTGAAAGTATCTAATGTCAGAAGGGTCGAAATGGCGTTTAAGTTGTACTCATCCAAAATTTATCCTTATTCAATTTAATTTGGTTAAGAAAATCTGGTCGAAATTACGTTTCTTTTAAATATACATGTACATGTATATTGTGATTTATCATATACACTACAGTTAATTTAGATCAAAGCTGAACACGACTTGTAAATGGACACCTGCCTGAATCATGTTATATAAAAGCCTTTGATTTTGGTACACTTTATTTCACATCTGTACATTGTGTGCGACGTGTTAAATACGTTTGTTTGACAAATGTCTGCACTTGTATTGTCGTTATACGTGTGTATTATCTTTATAAAGGCATTGCATCAAATTGATGTTCTGAATCTTCTTCTGCATATGCTCTGCATTTATCTGGTAAGTTGTTGCGTGTTAGTAACAAATGTAAGCGACGTAAAATATACGTCCACACAGATGAGATCTACTATGCAAACTTAAAGTGTCTAGTTGCTTATATATGTGCTATGAGGAAAGCGGTGAACACCAAGAACTATATGTGGCTATTTACAAGTCGTTTTGATTTTTCTACATTCCAGCTTCTGTTTATGCACTCACAAGATAAGCTTTTTTAAAAGCTAAGAAACTCAGCCACTGGAATATACATTTTAGGTGACAAGAGACTACACACTCTACATGTATAAAAATACAAGATATAAATATTTTGAATAATAATATGCAGATGTATATATATTTTTTTAATGTATGTGAGGAGGCAAGTGTGTAGCTGCTCATAGGGGGGGGGGGGGCAGTTATTCGATGCACCGGAAGTAGAAGTATAACGCCAATAAAGCGCTGAGCTATGCTTAGCGCTTTAAAAAAATGAAAAGAGATGAATATTCAAAATGGTTAACATAGGTAACCAGACCTGTTCCGTTATTAGATCGAAATATAGTCAGAAACATTAATTAAACTGTCTTCCACTTAAATGCCTTTATTTCTGAGACAAGACCATCTACAAGCAATTGTCAGTAAGCAGTTGGCTGAGTAAGCAGTAAGCAGTTGGCAGTAGGCAGCAAGCAGTTGGCAGATTACAGCTGGCTGTCGTATAAGGAATTCCATAAATATGGACAAAATTGTGTACATCAGCCTATTAATTAATCTTACTAATTAAAATGCAAAGAAACACAATCAATTTATTTTACTTATACGTTTTATTATCATTTTTGTGACATAATTTGTCTCGAACAAACACTCGCTCTTTTTAAGAAAAGCAAAGCCTTGGAGTTTTTTTAACTAGACTTCAAAGCTCCGAAGAAACAGTCACTTTTTACACTTTCATATCGTATAACTGTCGGCCGGTAATGAGAATGATTAATTTGTTCCACATGTTTATACAGTATAGATTTTTTTTAAGTTGCTGAATTATAACAATGTCGAACTAGTAGTACTACACACATATACCTCAAACAATATGGCAAAACATTCGCATAAATTTCATTTAGAACATGCCCTTAATGTTAATACACCAAAGTACAAAGTGTTCACCCAGTATTAAGTTTTTACTTTATGAAAAGGCTGAGATCCGAGATCTTAAACTTTGCTGGATATCACGAACACTTCCGGATTGGATGGATTTTGCACCGAGCATTCAGAATGTTTTAGGTTGAAGAAAGAAATGAAGATACACTTATGGAAGAGAAGAACTATGTAAAAACAATATTTTCTTTGGATTGATTTGTATTTAAAACAATGTCGAGAACAAAATAAATGCAGATTTAAATTGAATAAAACCTGTCTTATGAACTATCCAAACACCAACATTCCAACGGCTCTGGCTCTTACCTCTATGATCATTTTGCCAATTTTAAGGAATAAAGACTAATATCAATCTTAAAACGTTGGCAAATTATATTAAGGAGGCACAGAAATTAGAATATAATGTACCGTTAGATAACTTTTATTCATCTTAAAATATGTTGACATTTTTTAACTTTGCCTTAAAATCAAATTTTGTACTTCAACAATCACAACTGATGTGTTATAAAGCTGCCACAAACTTTACGCTTAAATCCATGTTAAAAGTTGTAATATACACATATTTAAGCATTGAAGCATTATTTTTTTAAAGATGTGGTCTCATAACTGCAACGGTGTGTGCATACAAATTGAATAATGCGCGCTAGCGCGTAATGAAAATTTGTTTGCACTCACCGTTGCAATTTATAATAATGATTTAATTCATTATCATTAACGTTGCATAATAATGATTTAATGCTTATATTTACCTTTTTTTTAATTTATTTCCTTTCGGCAACTATGGTTTATTTTTAAAAACCTCTGCCTTATTTTACGAGCAATGCGCAATTAACGGAAGAGCCATTGGAACAGCCGAATTATGGGGACAAAAATAGTGCAATCCGCTTTGAATTCTAATAATACAATATTGTTTTTCATTCTGTTATTTGATAAAATTACTTTTGAAATACCATGAAAATCAATTGAATCCATTTAACAGGTAAAGAAAATATTAACATCAATGAAATATCAATCAGCGTAAGTAAAACATCAGGTCGTGATCCGATTTGAAGTCGCGAGGAGAGTCAGTCATATTATTTGAGAAATACTAAAGGAAGGTTGAATGTATTCATACGCACCAAATTTGGTGATTGGGTCTTCTGTGTTTTGCGTAAATATTACTCAAATTGATCAATGTAATTTAATACGGGGAAAGAAAGTGAATGTAAAGTGAAAGTGAAAGTTAGAGAAAAATCGCGCTATGCTATGGAATTTGGCAGCTTACAGTTGGCTGTCGTATATGGAATTCCATTATGTCTGTAAGAACTAGATTTTTAAAACTTTCTTTTTCTCCATTTGTTTCTTTTTTTTTGTTCAGAAAACAATTTGGTTTGCGGCCGTTCGTTTGATACTTGCGACAGTTTTTTCTACCATCGCCATCTCACATTTGTTTAGCTGTCGTAGTCAGGTTGCATTTTCATAAAAACTGAAATATTATATAGCAAACAAATTTTTGTTTGCTATCGCCTTGTATAGAGACCATACTATAATGTATGGAACCTGTATGATAGGGTAAACTCAGCGCCCTGGCACCGGAAATCGGTGCTTATATCGCCCTTTTTGAGACCAGATTCCGTCAGCGTACACCAGTACCCCCGGGGATCCGGTCTCGGCCTGATGGCACACCTCCTAGTTTTGGCGTTAGGCGCCCTGAATAGAGAATAACGTATCGATTTTGTATGATAGGGTCAACTTAGCGCCCTTGCACCGGGAATCAGTGTCAATTTGGCCCATTATGAGACTGAATTCCGTCAGGGGACACCCGTCCCCCGGAGGATCCGGTCTCGGCCTTATGACACACTTTTTACTTTGGGTGCTACGCGCCCTGTATAGAGACCCTATCTTAATGTATGGAACCTGTATGATCAGGTCAATTCAGCGTCCTGGCGCCGTAAATCAGTGTCATTATGGCCCCTTTTGGGACCGGATTCCGTCAGGGGACACCCGTACGCCGGAGGATCCGGTCTCAGCTAGATGGCACATCTCCTAATTTGGGCGGTAGGCGCCCTGTATAGAGACCCTACAATAACGTATCAATTTTTATGATAGGGTCAACTTAGCGCCTTTGCACCGGGAATCAGTGTCAATATGGTCGCTTATGAGACCGGATTCCGTCAAGGGACACCCGTACCCCCGAGGATCCGGTCTCGGTCTGATGGCACACCTCCTAGGCCTAGTTTTGGCGTTAGGCGCCCTGTATAGAGACCCCTACAATAATGTATGGAACCTGTATGATAGGGTCAACTCAGCGCCCTGGTGCCGAAAATCGGTGCTTATATCGCCCCTTTTGAGACCGGATTTCGTCAGGGGACACCCGTACCCCCGAGGATCTGGTCTCAGCCTGATGGCACACCTCCTAGTTTGGGCGCTAGGCGCCCTGTATAGAGACCCTACAATAATGTATGGAACCTGTATGATAGGGTCAACTCAGCGCCCTAACACCGGAAATCGGTGCTTATATCGCCCTTTTTGAGACCGGATTCCGTCAGGGTACAACCGTACCCCCAAGGATCCGGTCTCAGCCTGATGGCACACCTCCTAGTTTGGGCGCTACGCGCCCTGTATAGAGACCCTACAATAATGTATGGAACCTGTATGATAGGGTCAACTCAGCGCCCTGGTGCCGAAAATCGGTGCTTATATTGCCCCTTTTGAGACCGGATTTCGTCAGGGGACACCCGTACCCCCGAGGATCCGGTCTCAGCCTGATGGCACACCTCCTAGTTTGGGCGCTAGGCGCCCTGTATTGAGACCCTACAATAATGTATGGAACCTGTATGATAGGGTCAACTCAGCGCCCTGGCGCCGGAAATCAGTGTCAATATGGCCTCTTTTAAGACCGGACTCCGTCAGGGGACACCCGTACCCCTGAGGAACCGGTCTAAGCTAAATGGCACACCTTCTAGTTTGGGCGCTATGCGCCCTGTATAGAGACCCGACAATAATGTATGGAACTTGTATGATAGGGTCAACTCAGCGCCCTGGCGCCAGAAATCGGTGCTTATATCGCCCCTTTTGAGACCGGATTCCGTCAGGGGACACCCGTACCCCCGAGGATCCGGTCTCAGCCTGATGGCACACCTCCTAGTTTGGGCGCTAGGCTCCCTGTATACAGACCCTACAATAATGTATGGAACCTGTATGATAGGGTCAAGTCAGCGCCCTGGCACCGGAAATCGTTGCTTATATTGCCCTTTTTGAGACCGGATTCCGTCAGGGTACACCCGTACCCCCGAGGATCCGGTCTCGGCCTGATGGCACACCTACTAGTTTGGGCGCTACGCGCCCTGTATAGAGACTCTACAATAATGTATGGAAACTGTATGATAGGGTCAACTCAGTACCCTGGCGCCGGAAATCGGTGTCAATATGGCCTCTTTTGAGACCGGATTTCGTCAGTGGACACCCGTACCCCCGAGGATCCGGTCTCAGCTAGATGGCACACCTCCTAGTTTGGGCGCTAGGCGCCCTGTATAGATACCCTACAATAATGTATGGAACCTGTATGATAGGGTTTTGCACATGATTTGACAGACTGCTTCATTGTTAGCTTTTTATCGGCCAACAAGCTTTTCATATCTCCCTCTGGGTCATCTCTTAAATACTGACAGGCTTATGATATTAAAATCTGATCAGTTGGTACATCATGGGTGGAAATGAGAAGTTCACTTTGGACTTAATGGATTGTCAAATAAATGATATCAAATCCTGTTCTATTGTAAAACATTAGATTATGTAACTAACAAAGAAAAGGTTTATCCCAACTCATACGTGGGTCACTTTGACCTCATTTTGGAATTTATTGACATACATATTCAAATCAAATCTGGGTCATACCTCTATAGTCAATTACTATCTTGTAGTGTATGGTTTTTTGTTTTTTTTTTGTTTTTTACTAAAGATGGACACTTTAGACTTTTCAAAAATATTCTATGGTGTACATATTCATTGTAGTTCAAAACAGAGACAAGTGTATCATGTTCATGTAACAGTGAAGTTTTCTTTGTTTATTCATGTACATGCAGTTATTTTGTAAATTGCATTCATATTTTCAAAAAAGTAAGATCTTTGTTGCAATTTGATAGGCATTTAATTGAGAAGAAAACAAATACAAATGTAAAGATTTTTATGGGAGTTTTTTTTTTCTTGTGCAATTTTATCATTTTTTAAATAAAAGTCCCTAATAAGGGAATTGCCATATGGATATTTCTCCATTATTGTATCTTCAAGTTGGCTGTATTTTATTTATTATTGGAAACAATTTCAGTTTTTTTAACAAAATAAATTTGGAACTGTTTGAAACTGTTTTGTTTTTACATAACGTAGAAACCTTGCTCAGCTTTTGTAAAGGCAAAAATATAAAAAGTTTCAGTCTCGGAAACCCTTTGTAAACAATATGTATCCCAATCGTATATGCAGAAACTATACGTTTCAGTAAGTTTCCGTTGCGGAAACCCTTTGTTAACAATATGCATCCAAAACGTGTAAGGAGATTGAAACTATGCAGAAACTTCAAGTTTCAGTAAGTTTCCGTTGCGGAAACCATTTGGATTCGTGGACAGCCTAAGTTTCAGCACTGCGGAAACGTAATGAAACTTGAAGTTTCCGTGCTGAAACCTGTCGGAAACTTAAAGTAACCTTAAGTTTCCGCAGAGTTTCCAAAGGGTTTCCGCAGCGCTGAAACCAGATATTTCATCCAGTGCACTGCAAACAGTTCAACCCCAAATTGCACATAAAGTGCTGCTCATGTGCATTATCATATGGGAAGGGATCTCATCCTTCAGTTATGAAAATTATAATTTTTAAATGTATTATTGGAGTTTGCATGTGGCCTTCATTTTTAATTAAACTGGTACAAAACAGTGTTATTTAGGGGCAAACACTTGGTGCGGGTATTACTGTCTAATGACAGCATCTAGTTTATTTCTATTCTTTCATTACAAACTATCATTATATGCATTTTGTCTTAACATGTACTTTGTTTTTGAGAACATACACGTATGAGTAATTCATAGTTTGGTTTTGTTTCAGTTTTTAACCACATACACAATGAATTCGAAGCACTGGATTATCGTGTTCTAGATCTGGTTATCTATCTGCAGGCAAAGGCACAATACCAGGTGTAGGGTTATGGAAGTAGGGGTGGGGTGGTGGGGTTGCGAGCCATAGACTCGTTAATTTTAATACACATGTATAAATTTAAAGAAATTTGATTTTTCCAGGAGTGTGGGGGAAGGGGGGTCCGGACTTCAGATTATCTACACAACAAAGCATTCAAATTTTGTAAAGCACATAAAGTATTAATTTACCATTCTAGACATAAAAATTGAAAAAAATATTTAAATTTTGGGGCTCAAATCGTGTTCAATTTTAAGTCACCTTAAGAAATTGATTCTGAAATTATATTTGAAACGGAATTATTTTCCTATACGCTGTCATATACAAGGGTTTTTGAATATTTATGGTAAATTCTTGAGACACCGAATACTGGCACCAAAGAAAAAACAAAAAACGCACCATCGTCTTATTGTAACGGTAATGTCTAGGGGTTAGTCCCGTAGATAATCCAAGTTCGGAAGGATAAAAAGAATACTAAACGTAAAAGATATGAAACAATATCATATCAAATCCAAGAATGTGATAATTACCATTATTGTGAATAGAAATTTAAGCCCCAATCGATATCCCCGTAATGCATCTAATCAATAAAATTGCCAACTGCTGCTTATTTAACAAATGTATATAGTAAAGAATAATACTAAATCCCGGCCGAGTTTTATAGACCCGGGCGTTCCTAACATATATAGATATATACGAGTCATATAGCAAACATAATGAAACAAGAAATGTTTGTGAAACACTTACATGTATGCCCCCCTCCCTTGGAAACATTCACAAAGCAAATGTATATAAACTGCAAATAACTGGAATTGTTCTATGTCCAAGGGGTATAACTCTGAGACGAAAATTGCTCTATCATACCCAAAATCAAACTTGACCTAGATATTATTAAGATAAACCTGTATACCAAATTTCAAATCAATATGTGCACCCTCTGCGAAGAAAATGAGGGGAAACTGCAAATAACTGGAATTTTTCAATGTCCAAGGGGTATAACTCTGACGAAAATTGCTTTATCATACCCAAAATCAAACTTGACCTAGATATTATTTAGATAAACCTGTATACCAAATTTCATATCAATATGTGCACACTCTGCGAAGAAAATGAGGGGAAACTGCAAATAACTGGAATTGTTCTATGTCCAAGGGGTATAACTCTGACGAAAATTGCTCTATCATACCCAAAATCAAACTTGACCTAGATATTATTTAAATAAACCTGTATACCAAATTTCATATCAATATGTGCACACTCTGCGAAGAAAATGAGGGGAAACTGCAAATAACTGGAATTTTTCTATGTCCAAGGGGTATAACTCTGACGAAAATTGCTCTATCATACCCAAAATCAAACTTGACCTAGATATTATTTAGATAAACCTGTATACCAAATTTCATATCAATATGTGCACCCTCTGCGAAGAAAATGAGGGGAAACTGCAAATAACTGGAATTTTTCAATGTCCAAGAGCCATGATAACTCTGTTGAAAATTGCTTGATCGTACCCAATATCGAACTTGTCCTATATATTATCATGATAAACCTGTATACCAAATTTCATTTCAATATGTTCAATGACATCCTCTGCGAAGAAAATGAATGGAAACTGCAAATAACTGGAATTATTCTACATCCAAGGGCCATAACTCTGTCGAAAATTGCTCGATCGTACCCAATATCGAACTTGACCTAGATAATATCATGATAAACCTGTATACCCAATTTCAATCTAATATGTTCACCCTCTGCTAAGAAAATGAGCGGAAACTGCAAATAACTGGAATTTTTCTACGTCCAAGGGCCTGTCAAAAATTGCCCGATCGTACCCAATATCGAACTTGATCTAGATATTATCATGATAAACATGTATACCAAATTTCATTTCAATATGTTCATCCTCTGCGAAGAAAATGAACGGAAACTGTTGGTGGACCGACCGACCGACAGCAGGGGGGCATAATTAACAGTAAAATTATAGTTAAACCGAAACCCCTGCCCCACAACGGATTAAGATTTTCGTGATTTGTAAAATGTATTTTTTGGGGTGGGGGTGGGGATTGTTTTGTCAAGGTTTTTTGGGTAAGTCTGTATCACCCCCTCTCCACATTGAAATCGATACTACGTGTCTGTATTGTATAATTATTTAATGTGCGTGATTATGTAAAAGATGGTACAAGCAAAAATGAACAAATGTTTATTGAACTCCAGACAAATCCCAAACAATTGATAAAAAAATGACTTACAAAGTCCTAAGAGCTAAGAGTCCTATGCCCAATACATTATTTGTATCCAATCTAAGACTATAAATCTACATGTTTAACCTAATTAGGCTTAGTGCATCATAGAAATGGAAAAAAAATATTCAAAATTGATGGTATATCAACTAACTTTAATGTACATGTACTAGTATATGGCTCCAGAGCAATTGTATTTCACTAAGAAATCACCATGAAACAAATTAAAATCTTATGAATGTCGAGAGCGTTTGTCTATTTAGCTAATGATCTATACATCTAGCAGTGTACAGTAAAACATGCTTATAACGAAGTGCCATGCAGGGACGGGCTTTACTTCGTTTCAAACGTAAATCGTTATATCCGTCAAGTTTACAACATGTAATAAAATCACAGGGAATAAAAATTACTTCGCTGTACGCGCCAATTCATTATAAGCGTGTTCGCTATAACCATAATTTAATGTTTTGTTTATGTCATTACATCATGGCCAGGTTATCAATTTTGTATTACGTCACTTATATGACGCAGTGGCGACGGAAGACCCATTCGTTGCTTTGCAACGAGCTCGTTTCTATACTCTGTCCCGGGTTTTTGCTTCCACCACTTTTTGCTTGATATTTCAATGATAGTAAATACCTTTGTGCTCAGACTACGTTCATCCACTAATATGAAAAATGTCCAGATTATCTGTTTTGAAACGCTCCCTCTACCGCTTCAGGTTTCAATACACATCCAAAAATTGAAAGTCTACGGATATTTTGCATTGCATCAGCCATTAATAGGCCCGGATGATAATGTTAAAAAATTGCGCGATGTATTCCGAGTGTATTCCGAATGGAGAAAAGATGTAAACATTTCCAATTACAAATCTCCGTAAGAAAATTGTTTTCGTTCCTGTGAAATTTTATGAGTGAAAATTGTTTTCGTTCCTGTGAAATTTTATGAGTGAAAACGGATATAATTGTTCAATGAAGATATCTTGGATATAATCCCTTTCATCGATTTCAATTGTATTTCTTTCACAGGTATGTGTAGTTTTATTAAAAATCATCAGAAATTGATGGAAGCAATAACTTGGGACAAACTATAGTTGTTATGAATATTGAATCGATAGTTTCTTCTGACATTAATTGTCTTTGACACGTTTAGATTATCACATAAATATGTCTTCTAAACAAGAATTGTCTAAAAAATAAGCATGTGTAACTAAATTTTAAATGTACTTTATTTGTATTGTTTGGAAACAATTTCGTCAACAGTATGCAACTCAGATCTGAACATGTTTTCACAATCTCTTCTATCAAAACTAAAACGCTCATTCCATGTGGACTCTTGGATAAACAAATCGGCCATAGAGTCCGTAAAGCAAAACACTTCCACTGTTTTTCTCAAATATTTAAAATAAGATGTTTCACTCATTATATCATGTCCGTAAAAACGAATTTGTCGCCACAGCCTTTCCAAGAAATATTCATAAAGTGCATGATCCAGTTTTGCATATTGACGATACAGTTTCCTTCTTTCCAGCTCAGAGGTATCTACAATATGCTTTTTTCTGCTTTTATTTAATGTTATAAACAGTATGTCACTGACATTCCAGTTCAATATTCGTCTTAAAAGAACCACCGATTCATCCATGTATTCGTTTATAAGGACAACATCAAATTCCTTGTCCAGTTTCTGCAAATAACTTTTGACCTCTGTTGCGTTAAAATCCTTAAAAAGGTGAGATGGGAATCCAAATTCAAAAGCCATCCTATTATTTGTAAATGAAAATTTCACGTCCTCGTTTTCGTACAGCTGCGGGTTTTTGAGAAAAGTACTGACATTTTGCCCATTTCCAAACACCTCATTGGGTTTGAAATATCGAAGTGTGGAATCAAACTGTAAGTACGGTTCACGTAAAATCCCAACATATCTAGTATCATTTGGCATTAATTTCTCAAAGGCAGTTCTGTTGTAGACGACATGAAAACATAAAATATCAAAATGTTTGCCCTCGGGAGGAAGGATAACGTTATATCCGGGAATCACAGTATCATTAATGCTGATTATATTTCGGTACCAGGATTTGTTGTTAGGAACAACAAACGTCAAATTTTTTTCTATTCCGTACCGCAAAAATATACGCTGAGCAGTCGTACTTCCGGTTTTATGAACTTTCAGAAAAGCTATGTGATGATGAACCTTTCTTGGTTGATTTGGTGTTCCAATCATACCAAATGCCTGAGATCTTGTGGAGATTATTGAACGGATCCTCCAGGAAAGACCAATGTTGTATGTACATATTGTTACAACCACAGCCAAGAGAAGGAGATATAAAATGTACCTAAAACATATTATGTCAGAATATGTATGTTCAAGTTTAATGATTGTTTTATAATTAATGACCAAATACAAGTATGAGGTACGAATGTTATTTGCATTTTAAAAGAACATTCCATTTTCAGCTTACCTGAGCTGAAAGCTCAAGTGAGCTATACTGATCTCAATTTGTCTGTCGTCCGTCTGTCCGTATGTAAACTTTTTTGCATTTTGAAATTCTTTAAAACTGCTTGGCTAATTTCAACCAAATTTGGCACAAAGCATCTTTATGGGAAGGAAAATATAAATTGCAGAAATGAAAGACTGATCTTTATTCAAAGCGGAGAAAACCTCGGAACTGATGAAAAAGGAAGGGCATTTTTAAAAATCTTCTTCTCAAAAACTACTGAGTCAAATTCAACGTTATTTAGCATAAATATTCCTTATGAAAATGAAAATATAAATTGCAAAAGTTATTGGCTAATCCTGTTTCAAATTTGAGTTATTACGAAAACAATAATAAAGGAAAGGCGTGTTTCAATCAGTTTATAGCTTCGGGTTCGGTATTCCATACTTCTGAAACGAAGTTCTTTGTTTAAGGTATCTCCTCACGTTTTGATTTCACTGCGCAGATGTTCATTATATTTTAAAGGGATATAATTTTATTAATTTAAGCCTCACAGGAAGACCATCATTTCATAATTACACAACATTCATAAAGAAAATCCATTTGAATTAAGAAACAAACGTTTTTGGGGGAATTGTTTTCTTGTGCGGAAGGAAACAAGCAATTTTATAAAATTTCAATATATTTTTCTTTTTATTTTTGACTTTATACATTATTCAAATTTTTAACATTTGATAGGTTTGTGACGTGTTCTGTAGGTCTGTAACGTGCAAGGGGGTCACTGCCTGTGTTCCCTCGCAGGCCCGTACCCGAGATAGAATCGGATAGCCCTGATTGCCACCGCTCCTGCACATACATAGGGACTCGACGTTACGCAGGCAGGGATGACCGCACACCCACGCAACTCAACAGGTACCAACTTTAACGTAAGTAGGGATGACCTCACACTTGCGCCAACAACGCAACCAGGGAGTGCCGCACACTTGCGCTAGAAATGCCAGGACACCAGCAGGAATGACCACACGCTAGTGCTCCGCCGCAACCATCCGTACCTGTTCAAGTTTAACTCCAAACAGTCGTTCTACGAATCACCATAGACACTGCCCCTATTTATGTGCCTGCCTAAAATAATTCATAGTATCTAAAAACGGGAAATCAAAAATAAACAAACTAATCTAACCTAATCCAAAATATACATAACAACTTTTTTACATAGAATATTTAGTTTTGTATAAAAAATAATTAGCAAACTCATTGGTCATTATTGGGAACATTAATTAGATTATCAAAAATCAATAAATCAAAGGGGAATAACTCTAACCAAAAATACATTAATAGGCTGCCCGCGTCAGGTCCTTTGTGACTTGTACAAAACTAAATTTTGAGAGAGTGATAGACATTTAGCATAAACTCATGCAAATATATAGAAAATGTCTGAATTTTTTGAAGTCAAAGCGAGAATTTTACCTTTGAAGCCATATATCTAAAATTTGACATCACTGACCCCCATGGTTTATTATGTCAAAACAATACTGAATACATATCTACGCAAACTGGATAAATTCTTGATATTCAAAATGTTTTTATTTCAAGTCAAATTGTAACTATTATAGAAATTGTCTTTTATAAGTGCAAAAATGTCACGCAAAAATTTATGCAGCTTCGTACAATTTTTCCTTAATCCATCTATTCAGTGTGACCACTGTGCACAATTAAAAACAATATTTCAAGAAAAAAGTATGCATTATCAAAAATACTGACAACAAATCTTAATCAGGCTGAAATCGCATTTTAGGTGCAAAAAGTCAAATTAAATTGGCCATAACTCAGAGGGATGAACACTGACCTACGATTATCTTTGTACTTTTTTAAAGTGTGTTTTGTCTACAGATTTCAATGACATACTTCTCATGAAATGCTTGATACAAGAACATTGAGGAGTGAGATACCTTAAAGCAGCAATGATGTATGATAAACGGGTCGATCTGACAAAGATCGAAGTGAAGTAAATTGAGGTTAAATATTTCAATGCGTTGACAGTTTTCACATATGGCGGTGATGTTAGCTTGTTTTGATTTTTCGTTTCGTTTTCATTATTTATGCTTTGTAACCTGGGAACTATCGCCTGTATTTTGTCATTTCTACGTATCAAATCAAACAGACTTCAGTAAATCTGACAGTTGACTGTTTACCTGCGCAAATTAAGCAAAATCTGATGTATTAACAAAGTACTAATATACAGTTCATTCTATTGGTAATTCAGTATGATCGTTTGCGTAATGGTTGATTAATGCATTGTGTTGAGATGCTCAGCATTTTTTCGAGTTTTAGCTCACCTGAACCAAAGGTTCAAGTGAGCTTTTCTGATCACCCGTTGTCCGTCCGTCTGTAAACTTTTTACATTTTCGACCTTTTCTCTAAAACCACCTGCCCAAATTTAACCAAATTTGGTACAAAGCATCCTTTTTGAAAGGGATTTATAAATTGTTTAAATAAAGGGTACTGACAGCCTTTTTTTAAGGGAGATAATTGCGAAACAGTTAGTATAGGGTGTGTGTCTTTAACAATCTTTTTCTCAAGAACCACTGCACTATGGAGGGTAATCGTGTTCAAAAATCCAGACATGTAAACTTGTAAATCCGAATATGCAATCGTGTTGATGTGTGAGCCTGAGCATGAATATGTGTAATTCTGATCGTGTAACCTATAAAACTCGGGCATAAACACGTGTAAGATTTGACTCAGTTCCTTCGCATGATGCACATTTTGCAACTTTATTGTTTACATTAGTTATTTAGACCTTCAACTTTGCACACTTTCAATCCGTAGTTTCTGCATTAGTAAATTCAGGCTCGGCAATAGCACATCTGACATGATACAAATTGACAAATGTAAAGTCTACAAGTTTGTCGAATTTTGACATGACCTTATAAGGAAACAGTGACGTCACTGATAGAAAAAGGCTAGCTGCAGGTAAAGGCATGCCGTAATCGCCGGAATAGGGACGGAATAAATAAAAAAAAATATTAGGTAAGCCTATAATCATATTATCTCTGGATAACAACATTTCATAGAGTATTATTTTTCGGAAAATTAAATTATGAGATTGGTGTACATTTTATCAAGAGAATGTATAAAAGATGCGAGTAAAGAATTCGATCGGCTTCAGATATCCTCTTAGAACTGAAAAAAAAATTACATTTTAATGACTTTGTTTGAATACACGTGTATAAAGATATATACGCATTTTTGTTCATAGGCGTCTGAACCGGGAGGGGGGGGGGGGGGGCTAAGTCCCCCCCCCCCCCTTACTTTTTTGCAGAGTTAGACCTAACCATTAGGAACATAGCAACAGGGAGGATTCAATCCCCCCTACTTTTTCCTCGCAATAAACAAAATTGTTCCTTAAAAGAGCGTAAAGAGAATGAAATATTAATAGTGATATTGAAAATTAGAGTCATAGTAGGTATACTAGCACTCCCCCCCCCCCCCCCCCCACCACCACCACCACGGATTAGAAATTTCACGATTTGGGGGGGAAAATTGGGCAGGTAAGATTGGAGTTATTGGTATACCCTCCCCCACGGATTAGAATTTTCATGATTATGGGAATTCTTGTCAATATATTTCATGATTAGTTTAGCCCCCCCCCCCCTTTCAATTTGCATCCGACGCCACTGTTATTAGAGTACATGCAACAAATTGTTAAAGTATAGGCCTCGGCTGAATTAAGAAAATATCTCCAAATGCATCCTTATCGCTACCACAAAGTTGTGACAAGAACCCCCCCCCCCCCTCCACGCGAAAAATTACACGGGGTCCGTCAGCTGAGTTGCCAAGTTATCGATAAGAAAAACAAATTATTTAAAGACATTGGTTTTGAGATTGTGATTACCCGGTAATATGAGACATAAGAAGCGACACCCTCTTTAAAAAAATGAATAAAAATTCCAAAGATAAGGTTAACTGTCGTGAAATTAAATTGTGTATAAATTATTTTAAGAAATGTTTCTTTGCATTGTCGGCAATATATAGGAAAAAAGCCTATCATGCAGGTAAAAATTGACATTTTAAAAAAATTATTTTAAGCAATTATTACGGGATTGAGTATGACGTCCTGAATGTCGGTTCAATACAGACTCACTTTGTGAAGTTGGCTGATAAAAAATTTCTGAAGAGCTAGTATAATACAGCTTTACAGCCACTTGTGAACTAGCTGCAGGTCTGTAGCTCCCTGTCTAAAAATACAGATGGACGATCTTTGAGCTACAGTGCCTCCCATAGTAAAACTTCAATTTACGGCGCACAAAAAATATGCGCTTGTTTTTTTTTTATTATTATTGAAGATTGTGTTATTATTTATCTTTCACTTACACAACAACAAAAAGTATAAATACATGTAAAGTAACATTAATTTATCCGCGAAAAATTACCAAATCCTTGCAGGTCGTTTATTCTAACTAATTCAGAAAAAAAACAAGAGTAAAAATGGGGTACTCTATATGCAATGTTTTTGCCCAAAAATGACTAAGTTCAACAGCTGATATTTTTATAAATTATCAGAAATCAAAATCCTAGCAATTTGCATACTTCTGATATATATGTATAAATGATCTGCAAAAGAACAACCTCCTATCTTGAAAACTGTTCGAGGAGTTATTGGTACAATAAGGGTACCTTTTTGACAGCCACTCGCCCGTCTGCAATTTTTACTATTTCAATAATCGGAAACCCGGTTAAAAATTCACTCTCAAAATTCTTAGAATTCAGAAGCATACCTCACGGCGGTCTTCGAACCCCATACCGCTCAAAATATATTTACCCCCTTAGGAAATTTCTTGATCCGTCTCATTTCTAGAAAAGAGTACGCATTTACTTATATTCCAGTTTAAATTACATGTCATGAGATATAAGATATTAGGCATTTCCTTTTATAATACCATGAGAATTATATTACGGAAATTATCGCATTCGTCACATCGGCAACGATTTTTTTTTCTACATGAACCTCTTCCTGTTTGGTCCAGTTTCAATCATACCTCAATTTTTTTTTCTAAAAATAATACTGGCGTTTTCGATAGAAAAGGTGTCGTTCATTAAAAGCTTATTGCAACAGTTTAGCTGAATATTATGTTTATTTTTCGTTCATTCCGGTCCGGTGGTTACGGCATGCCTTTTCCCGCAGCAAGGCAGTTGCCATATATAAGGTCATGTCAAAATTCGACAAACTTGTAGACTTTACATTTGTCAATTTGTATCATGTCAGATGTGCTATTGCCGAGCCTGAAGTTACAAACGCAGAAACTACGGATTGAAAGTGTGCAAAGTTGAAGGTTTAATTAACTAATGTAAACAATAAAGTTGCAAAATGTGCATCATGCGAAGGAACTGAGTCAAATCTTACACATGTTTATGCCCGAGTTTTATAGGTTACACGATCAGAATTACACATATTCATGCTCAGGCTCACACATCAACACGATTGCATATTCGGATTTACAAGTTTACATGTCTGGATTTTTGAACACAATTACCCTCCATACTGCACCAGTAATGCCAATATTTACAAAAAGCTTGTGTATATAGTAAAGATTCTAAATTGTAAAGATCGTGACCCTCGGACCAAACTGGGGCACCAGGCGGGGTTAAAGTTGAACATAGAAATACCAAGGAAAAATGTTTTAAAATCTTCTTCTCAAGAACTTCTGCATCAGAAATGCCAATATTTACACAAAAGGTTGTATATATAGTGAAGATTCTAAATTGTAAAAACCGTGACCCTCGGACCAAAACTGGAGCCCCAGACTCTATACTTTATTGTCATTTCCTGAAAGGTCTTGAATTTTCAAATGATACCATAAATTTGACTGAAACTATTATGGTAAAGTACTGAGAGGTCATAACGTTTGTATGGACTTCTAGGGGAAAATAACTGGTAGGCTTTTCCCTATTAGATGTAAAAATTCACTAAATTTTATTTTAGTTTATCGCTTACTGGTTGTTTTTTTTTGGAGACCGTGCCCGATAAAAATAGAAATTATATGTAAATTTATTTGTTGTCGGGCAAGGTCTCCAAAATGAATGTAAGCGATAAATGCATTTTGTGATTTTGTTGTAATATTGCAGCTAGTTTGGTTGAGCATTAAAGATAAGGCAGATCAACGCACGTGGTGTAGATTTATTTGTAAACAACCATACCATAGGTAATCACACGGGAATTGAAATAAATAAAAATATGTTTTATTACAATTAGGGAAACACTGTTAATGTGTTACCCTCGTATACAAATGATGAACCCGTGAAATTTGTTTAAAGAAGATCATTTATTTTTGAACTTTGAAATTTCTTCGATTTTTAAAACCATGATGAGTTATGATTCATTGTATTACAAATGCATCACTACGTATTTTATAAGAAAATATAATGAGTATACCATCACATGGTGATGTTAAAATTGCATATAAAAATATATAGTTGCATATGTACGAATTTAGTTACACAAGACATTTTTATTCTGATATTATTTGATATGGCTATTGGTACAGAAATTCAAATTAATAATATCTATATTAAAGAAAATGTCAGCTCGACGCCCTTGTGGCCCTTTCGGCCTTTGATATGTATAGAGAAGATTTTAAATTGTAAAAATCGTGACCCTCGGACCAAAACTGGAGCCCCTGGCGGGGTTCAAAGTTTAACACAGAAATACATAGGAAAAATGTTTAAAAATCTTCTCAAGAACCACTGCACCAGAAATGCCAATATTTACACAAAAGGTTGTATATATAGTGAAGATTCTATGTTGTACAAATTGTGACCCCCAGACAAAAAGTGCGGCCCCATGAGGGGTTCAAAAATATTGAACATATATATAGAAAATGTTTAAAAATGTACGTTCTTCTCAACAACTATAATGCAACAGTTTGGGATATTACTATGCATACATCCTTAAATAATGTAGATTCTAATTTGTAAAAATCGGACACATACTAGTACAGGGGCACCAAGAGGGGTTCAAAATTTGACATTTTAAAAAATATATAGGAAACGTTTAAAAATGCTCCTCTCGAGAACTACAATGTTACAGTTTATGGAATTACTATGCATGCATCCCTGGCTTATGTAGATTCTTAATTGGTAAAATCGTGAACCCTGGACTTATACTGGGGCCCCAAGAGGGATAAAAAATTAATATAGAAATATATAGGTAGCATGTTAAAAATCCTCTTCTCGAGAACTACAGTGCTACATTTTGTGAGATTACTATGCATACAAAATCATATTGACATCAAAAACAACCAGAAAACTTTTTCTGAAAATTTAGAAACTGTGGTAATTTATCATGCACTGTTTGTAAAACATGTATGTAAATCCTTCTCAATAGTCTTTGATAAAGAAAGATAACTCTTGCTGATTAAAGCAATTTTTGTTGCAAACCTATACAACAAAGTGCTATTCTGAACTAAAATGCAGCGCTTCAAAATGTTTTGTAATATGAACTGAAAATGTATATAACAATATATTATTTTCATATACATTTTAGATTTTTAATTTTATGCTGTGATGGTAAAATTTTGCTTTTTCTAATCACTATGTCTAGTTTTCTTCATATCATGGTTAGACATATTATCAATTTTTGAAAAATCTAGCAGCGCTTCATCACTTCAACTTTGTTTCATATGAATCGATTAATATTGACTTTGATGAAAATCAATTTGGAATTTTTTAAAAAATATATGGCAAAATTAATAGCAGAGGGATATTACACCTTAAGTCATTTTTCGTCTGTCAAACAGTTCCATTTGCAGATAAGAAATCCCCAACTAATTTTATATTACATTGGTACAATACATTAATAAAGAAAGATTCATTGGCAACTGTAATACAGGAGTTGTGCCATATTGATACATTGATAATATTTTTCTTAATATAACCAGGCTGTTTGTTGAACACGTTCACTACCTGGAGCCATATTTGAAAAACATCTTGCCAAAAAAAAAACAATTTTTTGTTTAATCATCTTTCTGACAAAATCATCCCCAAACTCTAACATTTTCATAACAACATCTTTGCCGTTAATTGCCAAAAATATCCATCCATGGTTTGTGTTTAAGAGTTAACCTTTTAATCCGTGAACACTTGAGAGAAGAAACAAAATTATGGACATCTTGCATTTTTAAACCACTTTTTGTGTAATTTTGAGTAACTATCTGCCTTTTTACTTTATCACCTTTATATTTCCATATAAAATTAATTATTGCTGTATTCAATGAGGATAAAATGCTTCATTGAGAGTGGGAAGTGAAATAAATAGATGATTCAATTTCGGCAAAATTAAAGTCTTGGCCACGGTTACTATAACAACAGGAGCTGGAATTCTTCTGTTCCATTGTTGAATCAGTGAAAGAATTTTTGACAGTTGTATGTTGTAATTTAATTCAGTAATTTAATCTAATTCTACACAGAATTATATCCATAATAGATTAAAAGTTGTACTAACCAATCGAGTTTCCATCTAGTATGTTGATAAACCTGATCTGAAAACTTTCTTGAGTCACCAACCACCTTGGTTTTTGAGCTTTTTATTTTAATCCAGAAAGTTTTGAAACTCTTTCTAAATTTACTCATTCCTTTCATTGAAATTTCTGAGAAGAATAGAAATAATAAAACAATTATATAACCATTGTCTTGCATGTAGGTGGCATGAAATATTATCAAAGATGACAGCTTAATTTTTTTTTCTAAATATGCAAGTCAGTTTTTATTCTGTATCATTTGACATTGTTTA
Organism: Magallana gigas; assembly: GCF_963853765.1. Lineage (NCBI taxonomy): Eukaryota > Metazoa > Mollusca > Bivalvia > Ostreida > Ostreidae > Magallana > Magallana gigas. Next base: position 23,644,592 of record NC_088857.1, on the reverse strand, counting down.
AACATTATATACATTGACACTAAATGACCATTTTGGCCACACCCTGCATTAAGAACCCCTACCCTATACACTATATGGGTGTTATGGCCTCGTCCTAGATTCAAATCCCTAGTTTGGGAGACAGGAAATCTAACATTTTGATAGATGGCTTTATTTTCTTTCTTTATATGCAATTAGTTTTTATTAAGTATCAGCAGAAGTAAAGATGACAAATATTTTAAAAATTAAATGAATTAAAACTATATGACTATTTTGGCCCCGTCGTAGAGTCAGAACCCCTATTAATTTGGTAGAGGCCTTCCAGATCTGGTGTGTAAAAGTAGAGAAGATCATTTTTAAACATTATATGCATTAACATTATAGAGCCATATTGCCCCCTCCCCTTACGACCCGAACCCAGGAGCCCATCTTCGCTAGCCAAGGGTTTTCGGTCCACTTTGCTCCCCATAAACCCTTGGCGGATTTCATTACGAAAACTCGGTGACAAGCTCCGTTTTATGATTGGCTGCAGCTGGGAGTAGCTGATCCAATCGCAGTGCTTGTAAATAAAAACTTTAAAAGAAAACACATGTGTGATATTTGGTAAAACATTCGGTGCTTTTAACAAGTTGAGGCACAAGTTCTCGAGTACAGTGCCTCCCCAGCGATGGTCTAACCAGATCGCTTTAAAAGCCTATATATTTTACTGGGATTATACATAGTTTTGCAAACTTGTCAAGGCTCGCGTGAATGCATGGGAAGTAAACATGGCGAATGTAGAAGTTGCTTATCCTGTTAGTAAATTCGTTCTTGCTTATGGTTATTGCTTTTAAAGGTTCAATGAGCTCTGTTTTATTTTATTTGTTTGGTTCGCATTATTCACGACAACGATACCTGGTTTTATGGCATGAAAGCTTTCATATAAATCGGCGACTTTTTCACTCCCGGTACAGATCCTTACAAAACACTATGAATAAAACATTCCGTGCTTTCCCATGGTTATAACTTAATTCGTATTTAATAGCATCATTAATTATGTTCCGATATTCAGTAGTCAACATGTTTTCAAGTTGTATTAATGCCGTAGTGAATATAAAACCCGTTGTTTAATTCGATTAAAATGTAAATATGCAAGGGGCGCAACTCAAGTTGCTCGCTAGATAGCGCCACCACATCACCGAGTTTTCGTAATGAAATCCGCCAAGGGTTTATGGGGAGCAAAGTGGACCGAAAACCCTTGGCTGGCGAAGATGCCAGGAGCCATGAACTTCACACTTTAGGTAGAGAAGTTTGTGGACATCATAACAATGCATTCAGTTTTTCTCCCACGTGTACTAATAAAGAGGAAGATTTTCAAAGATTGAATACATTTTCGCTATATTGGCCCCATCCTAGGGCCTAAACCCCTGACCCAGGGGTCATGAATTTCACAATTTAGGTTGAAGACTTCATGGACATAATAGCCATGCATTTAGTTTTTGTCAAATATATAAAGGAGTAGAGAAAAAGATTTTCAAAGAGTCAATACATTTTTACTATATGGCTATGTTGGCTCCACCCTGGAGCCTGACCAAGGGACCATGAATTTCAATTTTTGTAGAAGGCTTAATGGACATGATAACCATGCTATCAGTTTTTTTCCTCACGTCTGGGAGAAGATTTTTGAAAAAGTTTGCGGGAGGTTTTTGGCATACAAGGGTTGTTAGAAAAGTTCGCGGACAAGTTCAATTGTGAGCGGACTATTCGCATGATACCAGCGAAACTTTTCATACTTAATCTTGACGTATTTTCTAAGAAATGTATAAAAAATTGTTTATTTTAAATGCACTTAAAAAAATATACAGATTAATTATTTTGATAAGATTTGCTTCACGGAGCATGTCAGTTCTGTTTGCATTTTTCCTTATTAAGAAAATGTACAGTTTAAGCGCATAAAAATAAACGAAATATATGAGAGTACAGTAAGTTTTGATGGTCATTTTGTGAAAGACTCAATTAAATAGAAGAATTTCCAACCGTTAAAACCAAAGCACTAACGTTAATTGACAGATTGGAGCACCGGGCTGTCATTAAATTTTGTGTGCACGCAGAAAAATCTCCGATGGAGACCAAAAGGTTCTTAGATGCTGCTATTTTTATAGGACTAAGGTTAACAATTGGAACCATTGAAAATGAAAATACTGATATCTTGAGCTCTTGCAGCACCCGGACACACGCTTACCGATCTCGGTAACTGAAGTATGTTAAATTCACGTCGAGCTCGAGAGTCGCCATTTTAAAATGTAAACAAACTGCACCACTTTACTTTACAGGGCTGGTGAAGGAGTTTAAATAAGGAATAAGGAATCATTCTTTGAGTATTATGAGGTAATAATTTTGGTCGGGCGTGATCAAATCCAATAAAGCCCGAAGGGCTTTATGATAGATTTGATCACACCCCGACCGAAATTATCACCTCATGATATTCAAAGAATGATTCCTTATTACTTATATTTATATAATTTTAGGCCATCATACAATTAAATCTTTAACTATAAGTAAGCAAACCCCGCCGGCGCCTCAATTTGGCGTCATTTGTATTATGGGTTATATAGTACAAAATCGATACGTAGTCACCGATGCCCCTGTGCGTAGTGTTATCACAGACAAAGACACTGGATGATGTAAATATAAGAATATATTTACATCTACCAAGCGTAATTTCCTCTATTTCTTACGATAACTTATAGTTAATTCATAGCTCTATAGAAACAGCCAGACTGATATCTACACGCCCTATTTATCGATTGGTCGAAATCTACAGAAGCTGAAAGTGACAGGACTGAAATTGACACGCCCTGTTTATCGATTGGTCTGAACCTACAGCAACCTTAGTAAAATCCCGGACTGCACGTAATAATCATGACGATGCCAGACTCAAAGTCTCACAGGAGACAATTTGGCTGGGTTTTTTTAGCTAACGTACTTTTGTACATTAACAGTGATTTAGTTTATGAAGGTAGCGATCATTGCAGGAAAAATTTACATAACCCGCTAACGCGGATAACTTGTAGGATAATACAAGTAATTATAAATTTCCAAAAAGCTTGCCTTACTAAACACATGTATTAAATGGAAGCTTGCATGTTTCAATTATGCTGTCTAATAAGAAATGAATTTTAATTTTTCGATGCTGATTAAAGATTTTAGTGCATGTAAATGTTTATTACTTGTAATTAAATTATTTCATTAAATTTCAAACTATAGGTAAGGATATTCAAGCACGTATTGTTTTTGAAAGTGTGTGGGGGCAGCTTCATCCAAAACATCTTGACCAGCAATTAATAAAAGGGCGAATTCTCAAAATCATGAAAAAAAAACCTAATTGTAACTTCAATTCTATTAGATTCCTTATTTTCAGTTTCATTTATTACATGCTCCGACAAAAGTGGAGGGGGGCAAATCCTAGCTGCAGGTCTATAGCTCTCGGTCTAGAAAAAAAATCGGATGTGTAGCTCCCAGGCCGTTCATCCGATTTTTTTCAGACCGGGAGCTACAGACCTGCAGCTAGGCAAATCCATGATATTTCCATTTATTATATATGTAAAGTTAAGAAACGTGCCTGCTGCAAAAAAGGGGCAAGCAGCCCCCCACTCCCCACACCGATGCTACGTATATGTGATGTCTACACACGGTGTGCTGAGTATTCTTCTGTGATCCAAATTTGGACTCGGCCACCAATCGGCGCCCAAAAACTATAAATGAGACATTTTGGCGCGAAGTCCTGCTCTACCATGCACACAACGGCTGAGATCTTGATCTGATGGTTTGAATGAACTCATCCATTCATGATTGGTATTGATCCATGAATTTTTGACAATTGTTTTCTAAAAACTACATATATTATACTTTGGATTGAATCTTTTGGGTGAAATATATCGAATTAACACACACACTTGACTAGCAATTGTTGAATGTAGTATTAATGTACATTAAGTAAGACACACGAGTGTTGTGCCTCTTTCAAGATGAATGCAATCGCCCAATTGATCGAAAATCGGGTCACACCCCACTTTGGCGATGTAGTTCCTCCTGTAAACATTCAAGCTATATGAATATGTATTTGTTTTAATCCAAACTGATGATTCTACGGTAATGATGACAATCCAACATCAATTATTACTTACATTGTACCGTAATAGACAATATGTAACAACTTGTTGCGATGACCCCCCCCCCCCCCCCTTTTCCCCTGTTCAAATATGGCTAATCTATTTTTAAATCTGGATTACACAAGTGCATGGTGAACAACCCTTTTACTTGAAAACTCTTGCTCACTGATGTTATTACATCCCATAAAACATTATTATCAATTGTGAATGTAAACGCTGACACATTTTAAAACATGCATCGGTTAATCTTTTTTCACAAAATCTTGATATTGCTTGCTCCCATTGTCTGTGCTGTTTCGGAGAAGGCAACTTTTAAACCTTAGATATGCCTGACGTCAGGCAATCATGTTCCTTCTTTCTAATACTCATAGTACGTGTATTTTACGACCTCATTATAATAGCACGTTATAACTGAATTGGTCGCCTCTTCAATGGTAAGACTAAGATCCAATGATTGATAACAAGACTTAGTCCTCGCGACATCCTGCTGGTCTTAATACAGATCTTCGTACTAACTGCATTACTGTACACCCCTGCGAATGTGTTCGGAATGTTTTCTTTATCGTTGCTAAGTACGTAATAAATTCAGAGGTGCTCGAATGAAAGTTCACGAGACTTCACCGAGATGTGTTCAATTTCTGTGAAATTTCGAGCGGAAGTATAAGTGTTCGGATAAAATTCTCAAAATACGTAAGTACTGGTCGTTTTTCATATCATATCCTACATTGATTTATGTTAAAACGTGGAAAGCTTTTAAGATGTATGTCTTATTCCACCAGTTAACAGTTATTTATATTAAACGATAATATTTAATACAGAGTTATCGTTCGTGTTCAAACACGTGTAGAGTGATTGAAAATATAAACATTGGGCTGCTTAATAAAATCATAGCCATGTTTGATGCTTGTATTGTGCAATACCATGTTTAAAAAAAAATAATGGGTGTCTGTTTTGCATAAAAACTTAGTATATCGAGCCATTTTCAAAGAACATTCTGCATAAAATAGTATAGTCTATTTCACTATTGATGTTATTACTAGGCCAGGCGCGGATCGAAAATTAATCATCAGAAGGGATCTCTTTTAAGCATGTTAGTTGTTGCAACAGCAGACAAAAACTAATCTTTGTATTGTCACATTTATTTCTAGACCACAATTTATTCACCAATTAATGAAGATAAAGTTTAAAATCAATAAACCTCTAGATTTTATAATTGACTACAAGAACTTAGATTCTGTGAAATAGACTATAAACACGAGGCACGATTGTTACTGCGAAACTGAAAGGGTCAAATAAAACCACGTGGTCTAAAATTTGAATGACAATAACATTCGCAGGGGTGTGTAGCTCCATGTGAATTTCGAGTTAGCGGACCGTGGAGCTAAAGTTCCATTCATATAAAAAGCGATATATTTTTGTGCACATAAAGTTGCGCACGGTTTTTGGACTAATTTACTTGCCCCAAACATTTTCCTTAATACCATAACCGATCTCGGAAAGTAATGTAGGTCAAATTCATGCTCACGTGCCGCAACTTTTACCAGTAATGTCTGTAAATAAATCACATTCATTTCACTTTTTTCGGGCTGGTGGGGGTAGTTTAAAAAATCTTAAACTGTGCGCAGCTTGTTACCGTCTTCCTTGGAAATAATTTACAGTCTCCGCGTTGTGCCATTCTTCTCTTTTGTGATTGGTACATGATGTTAAAATTTACAATTATTTCATTGGTTGAAATACTGTTCGGCACAAGGGAGATAATTTTCTGATGATCTCTTTCATGTACGACTTCAATCGCAACTTCTCGGGTCTTTCCGGCAAGCTCGGAAACAGACACGTAGCATCGTTTTTGAAAGTGGGGGGGGGGGGGGGCAGACTCATCTAAAAAAAAAATCTTGACAAGCAAAAAAAAAAAAAAAATCTTCAAAATCCTAATCCGGGGGGGGGGGGGGCGTAGTTTATTACTTCAATTTCACTCCTCATTTCCTTATTTTCATATCAATTTTTTTACATACTCCCAAAAAAGTCGGGGGGCCAACTGCATGATAATTTTATTTTTTTTATATGTAAATTTTAAAAAATGTGTTGCTGCGAGAAAAATTGTGTGTGGGGGGGGGGGGGGGGGCAGCCCCCCCCCCCCACAGATGCTACGTGCCTGAGAAAAACACCTCAAATGTATTTCCTAGGCTTCCATGACAACCCCCCTTTTTGTAAAACTTGAAATAAATAGAACACAGTTACGATCTGTTGAGATGTGAGCTATACTTCATTAAAGTAAACGATATACACTAAAATATAACACAGAAGCGACATACAAGACTGTCTAGCCGATACTTATTTTAATGGGAAGCGACTCCATTTTGTATAACATTCTAACATCCGGTTAATACATTCGAGGTGTTTTTACGAGCCTGCCGGAAAGGCCCGAGAAGTTGCGATTGGTACGACTTAACAAATTTCGTAGATTTCAATCTTAAAAAGTGGGAAAACGAAAAAGCAATACAAATTGCTATGAATTGAATTAAGCCTTTTGATTTTCAGGTCCAACTAGTTGAAAGCAGTATTCTATAATATCTACTGAAATTATATCCTTTTCTTTCATTATTTTGTTTTTCAAATACGAAAAAAATTGATGCGATATGGCTAAATTATCGGTGAAGTTGTTTGCACCTTAGATAGGTAAAACTACGTGTAATAATTGTTAAACAAAATACTGAATGCAGCGGTATAACTTTTTATAAGATAATACGAGTCTACGACCCTTCCTAAGATCTCTTTTACCATACTGTAGTCGATATCAACTTACAAGCTCGGGTAGGCATTTCACAATTTTAACGTTAGACACGCAGGCTTAAAATCACTTGATGGCATAAAAAATGTTCCAAACGCCATGGTATGTAGAGGTGACATTTATATGAAATGAAATTAAGAAAAAGTCTTGAATAGCACATAAGAAAAGCATTTTTTATAAATTTATTTGTATTACTAAGATGCTGTCAAAAATCATCATTTATTTATTATCTCATTATAGTGGTATTTTGTCTGTCTGTAAAATTCCTGTTGTTGCCACAATTGCCCACTGTTTAATCTAACTTTGCATATATCTTCGTTTTAATTCCAATTGGATCCTAGAACTCCTTTTATGATTTAATGGATAGACACATCATATCTTGGGATATGATAGGAACTGTTCCATAGATGTGCATTACGGTTTTGAAAAATTAAATTTAACCCTGAGGCCCATTACCTACATACCTTTTGATGCCCTTTAAGGATCAAGAATATATATGGTTAAAGGGTGGGGATCTCAACCATTTTTGAGATATTCGTGCACTTCCTGTTCGAGGGGGGTCATGACCACCCCCGGGGCCCATGACCTACATACCATTTAATGCCTCTTGACACAAGGAACAAGAATATATATGGTTTAAGGGTGGGGATCTCAACTGTTTTGAAGATATTAAGGGACTTGCTGTTTGACGGGGTCAGGACCACCCACAGGGCCCATGACTTACATAACATTTGATGCTCCTTGACATCAGAAACATGAATATATATATATGATTTAGGGGTCATGATTATAATAGTTTCTGAGATATATGGTAATTTCAAATTCCTGGGGGGTGGGGATGACCCCAGGGGTCAGATCTAATAAACCCTATATATTGCCAGTAACAGTCAATACATGATTATGAAAACCCTATATTATTATCTTTGTCCGTTTTCAAGTTACCATTTAAAATAGAGCCTACGATTCCTCCTACAAGGTTCAATGTTAGTTCCCACACCCTTTGACCCCCCCCCCCGAAAAGTGGTTGTCTAACCCAAAATGAGAAAAATCAAACCAGGGTGCACAAGTAGATATGCGGATATGCAGGCCTATCATATCCTAGAGTTTTGTACTATTCTGTTCAGCCATCTCTGAGAAACAAGTTCAGAGCGGGAAAGAAAAAAAAGCAGAAGACGAAGAATAATAATACAAGTATTAAGAACTGTACAAAAACAATAAGTCTCCAAATTTCATTCGGGAGACTTAATAATAAAGATTAAATAGAGATAGGATCATCAAACATCAATAATTTAAAGATAATTGACAATTTCTGATTCTAAGGGGGTCAGGATGACCCCTTAGGATCATGACTTACATGCCATAATGATCTGATGCACCATTACCTAAGGAGGAATAATATCTTTGGATTAAGGTGGGGATCTCAATGGTTTTTATGATATTTGATAATTTCAGGAAGAGCACTTGGGATCATGACCTACATACCATCTGAAATGCCTTGAACAAAGAAACAATAATATAATATGTACATGATATATGATTCAATTTAAGAACCCAGATATAGATCAATCATCTATGTTTTGTAATACTTCCTATGTATATATACATGTATTAGTTTGTGTTTTGTTCTATACTATTCATGTTCATGACTTTAGTATGCATGGCTTAGTCTTATTTTAAATTACATTAAAGAATTGTCAAATATATTACTTGGAACCCCCACCTCCAAACAAACTCAAATATAAACTGTTATATATAAATGATTCAAATTATAAATGTTTATACTCCACATTCACCCCCCCCCCCCCCATCTAACCTGGTTCTAAAGATTCAGTCTTCTTAATACATTCCTACATGTGTACAGTAGCAAATTTCAAACCATTGGTTAATTGCTTTTTCTCTCCTGATGCACATTAACATTTTGGAAATTGCTTAATTCAATTTTCCGTGGGGTCAGAACAGTCCCATAAGGTCATGACCTACATTGTATTTGATGCATTATAATACATTAAGAAAGAAATACTCCTTCCTTCCTATTATAACTGATATGAAAATGATAAGTGTCTACACTTACTTACATGTAATACACAAATTTAATAAGAAATTGTTTATACAGGGTCAATAGTGCATGTCTGACAAATGAAAAAAATAACTTCTGCAACTAAAATGACAGAATCTTTACAAATGCGATAGGATAGGTAACGATGATAAGCTTATTTAAATATTAAAAGATGATGATACAGTATGCTGTCAAAGGGAGATCACATTTAGAAAGTGAAAGTAGAAACATGAATATATATATATGATTTAGGGGTCATGATTATAATAGTTTCTGAGATATATGGTAATTTCAAATTCCTGGGGGGTGGGGATGACCCCAGGGGTCAGATCTAATAAACCCTATATATTGCCAGTAACAGTCAATACATGATTATGAAAACCCTATATTATTATCTTTGTCCGTTTTCAAGTTACCATTTAAAATAGAGCCTACGATTCCTCCTACAAGGTTCAATGTTAGTTCCCACACCCTTTGACCCCCCCCCCCCCCCCCCGAAAAGTGGTTGTCTAACCCAAAATGAGAAAAATCAAACCAGGGTGCACAAGTAGATATGCGGATATGCAGGCCTATCATATCCTAGAGTTTTGTACTATTCTGTTCAGCCATCTCTGAGAAACAAGTTCAGAGCGGGAAAGAAAAAAAAGCAGAAGACGAAGAATAATAATACAAGTATTAAGAACTGTACAAAAACAATAAGTCTCCAAATTTCATTCGGGAGACTTAATAATAAAGATTAAATAGAGATAGGATCATCAAACATCAATAATTTAAAGATAATTGACAATTTCTGATTCTAAGGGGGTCAGGATGACCCCTTAGGATCATGACTTACATGCCATAATGATCTGATGCACCATTACCTAAGGAGGAATAATATCTTTGGATTAAGGTGGGGATCTCAATGGTTTTTATGATATTTGATAATTTCAGGAAGAGCACTTGGGATCATGACCTACATACCATCTGAAATGCCTTGAACAAAGAAACAATAATATAATATGTACATGATATATGATTCAATTTAAGAACCCAGATATAGATCAATCATCTATGTTTTGTAATACTTCCTATGTATATATACATGTATTAGTTTGTGTTTTGTTCTATACTATTCATGTTCATGACTTTAGTATGCATGGCTTAGTCTTATTTTAAATTACATTAAAGAATTGTCAAATATATTACTTGGAACCCCCACCTCCAAACAAACTCAAATATAAACTGTTATATATAAATGATTCAAATTATAAATGTTTATACTCCACATTCACCCCCCCCCCCCCCCCCCCATCTAACCTGGTTCTAAAGATTCAGTCTTCTTAATACATTCCTACATGTGTACAGTAGCAAATTTCAAACCATTGGTTGATTGCTTTTTCTCTCCTGATGCACATTAACATTTTGGAAATTGCTTAATTCAATTTTCCGTGGGGTCAGAACAGTCCCATAAGGTCATGACCTACATTGTATTTGATGCATTATAATACATTAAGAAAGAAATACTCCTTCCTTCCTATTATAACTGATATGAAAATGATAAGTGTCTACACTTACTTACATGTAATACACAAATTTAATAAGAAATTGTTTATACAGGGTCAATAGTGCATGTCTGACAAATGAAAAAAATAACTTCTGCAACTAAAATGACAGAATCTTTACAAATGCGATAGGATAGGTAACGATGATAAGCTTATTTAAATATTAAAAGATGATGATACAGTATGCTGTCAAAGGGAGATCACATTTAGAAAGTGAAAGTAGAACTTATGTATGCTGGCATCTCGATCATTATTTTGTACTACTGCTACTACATGTATTATGCTTACCTATATTGGTCAACATCATAATGATAATCCAATTAAAACACAATAATGAATTCCTGTAGCTGATCTTAACTAATCCTTTTCTGCATATGCCGATATGGAAAACATAGACATGTATGTAATGACATGTATGTATACAATCGAAGAGCTGGGTAAAACTAGTACCCGCTAATGAGACTGCAGACCTGTGTTGTGTACGTGACTTCAGACAAGATCAGTTATTTGTAACATGCATGTATTTTTATTCTTCAAATCCACTTGCACTATTTTATTAGGTAAAGAACAGCTTTAAGGTGGTGCAAGGCACCTGCATATTGTGATGTATACTTCCTATTGAGATAAACAATAAATTAAGTATATTAAATATTAATCAAATATTTAACCCCCCCCCCCCCCCCCCCCAAATATTGAAGCGCAATGGCTTAGAGCGTTTACATGTCTGTAAGAGCATTGGGGTCCAAGGTGTATTTTTGGTAATTTTACAATTGATATAAATGAATTTTCATGGGGGGGGGGGGGGGGGGGGTCTGGACCCCTCACTCCCACCCCTTCTCTAAATCTGTGCACACGATGATGTACATGTAGGTACACAGAAGCAAATCTGAAACCGGCAACCGCCACGGGGAGGGGGCATAATTTAATTTTTAATTTTGTTTGTAATAATTATATAGACTATTATACTTTCTATGACATGAAATGTTAAGATTATTGATTAACTGAAAATTCACTGCAAACAGTTGAACTCCAAATTGCACATAAAGTGCTGCTCGTGTGTATTATCATATGGGAAGGGATCTCATCCTTCAGTTATGAAAATTATAATTTTTAAATGTATTACTGGAGCTTTCATGTGGCCTTCATTTTTAATTAAAATGATACAAAACAGTGTTATTTAGGGGCAAACACTTGGTGCGGGTATTACTGTCTAATGACAGCATCTACATGTAGTTTGTCTTTTGTTTTCTGTTGTTTTCATTGTCAAAAAAAAACCCCAAAAAACAAAACAAACAAACATGTCATTTATATTCAAATTCTCAGAACCACTGATTATTCCATTTATTCTTTTATAAGGACGACATTAAATTTCATACTTCATCATTTTTCAGATACTGGTACTGCTGCGTTTGTGCTTAGTTCAAAATTGAAATTAGCATAGTAGATGAAGAGGGAGACAAGTTTTTAGACATTCTGTTATTTGTGAACGGAATTCCTTTTTTCAATAACAATACAGGTTTTCGAGTTGGGTTATCATATTTCGACTTTAATTGAATACTTTAGTTTACTACTAGTATGGTTTAGAGAAGCGAAGGATGGAATCAAACTGCGAAAGTCGTTCACGGATTATCTCAATATATATCTTGCATTATTTAGCATAATTTCCAAAATGTTTTGTTGTAAAAGCATAATATATATATCAAAAAGAGATATACCTAGAAAGAAATGTGTCATTGATGAAACGATACAGGATTTGTTGATAAAAACAACACGTCATATTTTTTCCATATCGTAAATACATTTTTAAACTGTAAGACATTCGGGTCATTGTTCTTTGAGAAGAGCGATGTGGTGATTTTATTTACTTTATTATACCCCCGCTCCGAAGGAGAGGGGGTATACTGTTTTACCCTTGTGTGTCTGTCTGTCTGTCTGTCCGTCTGTCTGTCCGTCCGTCCGTAACAAAAATTTCTGTCGCATTTATCTCAGCAACTATATATTTATCGCCGATGCTTGAAATTTTTACACAGTGTTTGTTAAGGCATGCCATATCGTGGGATATATTTTTTTACCAATCGGACGTCAACTTCCTGTTAAATGACGACTTTGTTGTTTTTTTTAGCAAAAATTTTCGATCAAATTTTCGTCAAAGATTACTCAGCAACTGTTTAACGCAGATGCTTGAAATTTTTACACCGTATTTGTATAGGCATGCCATATCGTGGGATATAAATTATTGTACCAATCAGACGTCAACTTCCTGTTATATGACGACTTTGTTGATTTTTAGCAAAAATTTTCAAACAAATTTCTGTCAAAGAATTCTCAGCAACTGTTTATCGCAGATGCTTGAAATTTTTACAAAGTATTTGTATAGGCATGCTTAATCGTGGGATGTATTTTTGTACCAATCGGACGTCAATTTCCTGATTAATGAGTACTTTGTTTATTTTTAGCCAAAATTTTCAAACAAATTTCCGTCAAAGATTTCTCAGCAACTATGTATCGCAGATGCTTGAAATTTTAACACACTATTTTTTTTGGCATGCCATATTGTGGGATATATTTTTGTATCAATCAGATGTCAACTTCCTGTTAAATGACGACTTTGCTTATTTTTTAGCCAAAATTTTCAAACAAATTTTCGTCAAAGATTCCTCAGCAGCTATTTATCGCAGATGCTTGAAATTTTTACACAGTGTTTGTTAAGGCATGCCATATCGGGGGATATATTTTTGTACCAATTGGATGACAGCTTTCTGTTAAATATTGACTTTGCTTTTTTTGCATATTCCCATCAGAGCAGGGGTATCACTAGTGAGCATTGGCTAACAGATATCTTGTTTTGTCTGTTTTATCAGTCATAGGTAATGACTGATGCCGCGTTCGATTTGTCTGTTGTAACTGTATAAAAAACTACAATGACGCCAAGTTGTTGAAAAAACAAACAATACAGATATAAAACAAAGATATGCCTGTCAATAGTAGGTAAATAAATGTTTTTCTTAGTTGGACGGAGGCCGACTTTAGTTTGCATTGCGCATGTTTTTGCGCATTCTAATATAATACAGTTGATTTATACTTCTTATGAATTTTTTTCGATATCATTTATAAAATTGAACACAATAAACAAAATACAGATAAAAATATTTAGATTGTTAAAGGAATGTTTTATTTTTAACACGATTTTTACGTTGTGCGGTAGGGGAGCATTGCCATTGCGCTTTTATGACGTTATGATAAAATGAAGCTTTGTAGGAGTACGTTATAAGAAAGAACATAAAAGAAAAAGTAAAAAATTGTACGTTGTTGAAATTTTATATACAGAATGATGCTATCCTCGAGGACATTTTCCTCATTTTGGAAAGAATCCATTATACCAATCATCATTCGTGATGATCCAAATATATAGCAAAATTTGATGCATTTTAATATTTTGAGATGGCCCCCCACTAAAAACCAGACGGTAGAATTTTGTGTTTTTTACATATAAGGTAGGAAATGATATTACTAATCATATATAACAATTTGAGAAAAAAAGCTATTGTAGTATTTTTTTAAAACTGCTTTGATGTGCGGACAAATGACAGTTTCCTATATATTCCTATAGTAAATGTACCTCTATTTTGAGATGGTCCCTAAAAAGAACCAGACGGTCGATTTTCATAAACCTTCGCAAATAAACTAGAGTTGGTTTAAATTACATATGGTTAAAAAATAAAGAGTTATGCTATTGTAGTTTTTCCGCAAAAAAAACCAAATCGGCCTCCTTAAAATGATATCTTTTTAATGAGTTAGTTTCGGTTGCATGAACGTTAATTAATTACCTTTGACATTACCAAGTGCTACACAAAATCGACGAATTAGGATATTACATGTTGTCTTTATACAAAAAGTTGACAAATTACGATTTTAGATGTTGTCATTATACACAAAGTCGACGAATTACGATTTTACATGTTGTCATTATACACAAAGTCGACGAATTAGGATATTACATGTTGTCATTATACACAAAGTCGACGAATTAGGATATTACATGTTGTCATTATACACAAAGTCGACGAATTCATGTTGTCATTGTACACAAAGTCGACGAATTAGGATATTACTGTACATGTTGTCATTATAGACAAAGTCGACGAATTGGGATATTACATGTTGTCATTGTACACAAAGTCGACGAATTGGGATATTACATGTTGTCATTGTACACAAAGTCGACGAATAAGGATATTACATGTTGCCTTTACATTGATTGTTTAAAGTAATACGTTATACCTGATTGATTTATACTCCAAATAGTTCTTGAGTTCTCATCTATATCCATTAATGTTTAATATTCATACGAACCTGGTTAAGTTGATTGATGTTAGCTGATCGAATATTACCATGATTATATAGATAACAATTTTAAATGTTGAAGAACATTTTCACTAGGGGTAATTAGGGGTACAAAACTGTCGAAATGAAATTTAAAATTCGGTTGGTTTTTTTTTTAGCAGCAAGTGCAGGTCTCATCATGAATGAGTAATATCAGCTGGTCGCATTATTATCAATCTGTTAAAATTGTATACAGCATGATAAAACTGTACTTTGTTTCAATGGCATTTATTTTTGTCCATATATACTTAGTCTAGATTTTAAAGAGACAGTACTGCGCATATTAATGAAAAAACGACTTGAAACAAATTTCCGATCGGGTTTGGTATTTTTGTACTAATCTTATATGTATAAACTTTCAGAAAATTACAAATTTCTCCATGAAATCAATCTTATTATTTCATTAAAATAAATAATTAGTTATAATCCGTAAATAGAAACATTGCAACGGGGTTCCGCCTTCTATACTAGTAAGTATGCGTATTTACTATAAACAAAATTAACGCATGCAGGGCTCGCGAAGATTCTCCGGGACAGGTTTGTTGTTAGGAATACATTGTATATCTTTTCAACTTCTTACGTGAGTCAATGCTGACTAGTGATACCCCCGCTCTGATGTGAATATGCAAAATAAGCAAAGTCGATATATAGCAGGAAGTTAGCATCCGATTGGTACAAAAATATATCCCACGATATGGCATGCCTAAAAATCAGTGTGTTGAAATTTCAAGCATCTGCAAATTATAGTTGCTGAGAAATCTTGGAAAAAAATTTGTTTGAAAATTTAACAGGAAGTTGACGACTGATTAGTACAAAATCCATCCCGGCCACGATATGCATACCTAAACAAATAGTGTGTTAAAATTTTAAGCATATGAAATTAATAGTTGCTGAGAAAAATGCGACAGAAATTTTTGTTACGGACAAACAGACAGGCAGAGAGACACACAAGGATAAAACAGCTTACCCCCTTCTTCTTCGGAGCGAGGGTATAAGAATCATTGTGTTGTAAGCATGTATGTTGCGGTTTTATCACATGAGTTGCTACAAACTGAACTCATTTTGTAACTGAGACCCCTTGAGGGTTTTTTGACATATTAATGTTTGTTGATTTTAAAATGAACTGAAATTGGTAAACCATTTATAAGTTATCGAGAAAGTGGTGATGTGTTCCGTTTAGAGAGTCTCTTTTTCCTCGTATTCCACTATGACCGTATAGTCGGGGAAGATCACAGGTCAATTACTGTCAATCAAAATCCACATGGTACAAATAAACCATATAAGAAATAAACAGCAATTTAAAAAGTTCGTTATACCCTTCGGGTTTCACAGGATTTGATCACCTGACCAACCAACTTCATATCCCGGTGAACTTTTTAACATTTCTGTTTATTACTTATATTTACGTTTGAAAAAAACAAATCGTTCAGAACTGTTAAAATTACCGAAATTTTAAGTTCACATTAATCGAAGCGATAAGCGCGTGCTATGATCATTGTGACGTCATGTAAAAGTTCATTTAATAAATGAAGATAATAATTTTCTATTGATCGACGTATCAAAGAAAAAATTGACCGATCAATAGAAAAATTAATATGTTTTACGGTGCGACCGTTGGGGCGAGCACAGCATGTGATCAAACAATGAATTATAATAAATCAATAAAATATAATTTACAACGTGAAAGAAGGCAAAAAAATAAAACATACCTATTTTTTCATTATTCATAGTTTATAAGATTTGTTATAATTTATTTATTTATATGTAGAACAGTAGTTTAATCTCAGATACAATGTTGTTAAATAATAAAGATTTTAATATATAAATATTCATTGCACTGTATCTCCTCTTTTAAAGTGATTGTAACGTCAGTTCATTCCCCTTTTTTTTGCAGTACCAGTAGACATTTTTTCTTAAACTTTACATATAAAACTTGACTCATGATAAAGCTCCCCCCCCCCCCCCCCATGCTAAAAAAATATTTCATTTTTGTCAATTCATACAAAGAAAATCGACTCACCATGGATTTGCCCCCTCCACTTTAAAAAAAAAATAATGTTTAATTTTTTTTTAAATTTACGCTTAAAAATATGTGCATATCATGTTAAAAGAACATGGTGTTGCCTGAAATAAATGGAAGTGAAAAAAAGAAACCATTGAACTGCTAAAGAGCTGAAGGATTAGAATTTTCATTATTATTTTTTTCTTTTTGCTTGCAAAGATTTTTTGGATGAGGTTGCCATCCACCCACCCACCCCCTTTAAAAAAGGCGCTGCTACGTATACGTTTCAGGAAATTACTGTACTTAAAGTGAATAAAATAAATGTGAGCATTCATCCAAATGAGTGCAATTTACAACTGTTTCCTGTATCTGAAGAAATGTCCTTATTCGTCAGCAGTTCTTTAGCTTAGCCTTTGCAAGATTTTGAGAGGATTTTGGTCATTTCAGCAGATTTACAATATCTTCGGTTAGAGCAATTTCCCCTTATCAGTGCTTAGTGTGACGTCAAAGCTGACGTTGGTTAGGTGTCGTCTTACTCTTTAAAACTCCCCTGAGAAATAAAAGTATGCGAAGTATACTGTTTTATTTACTTAAAAAGCATGATGTTCTTAAAATTACACATCTTATAAGCTTTTCAAAGGTTTTACTTTGATTCTCGGGAGAACGTGAGGTTGGAAACCATTGGTACTATGAATTGTGGGTCAAAATTTACTGACGCCGAAAAAAATCTATCGGATCAATGTGTAAACCTTTGTGACGTCACTCGATTATTTTTGATTGAGAGTGTACTGAGGTGAACTTTAGAGGTAGCATAGCATTGACTGTATGTCGTATACATCGTTATTGTTTTTATATTGTCTTGCTGATTCTCGTGAGAGTGTGAAGTGATAAAAATTGCCATGTTTACAGGGAACTACTGGGACGATTAAAACAATGCATTACTGGTCCGATTTACTGACGCCAAAAAAATCCGTTGAATGAATGTGCAACTAGTCCGAATTTTCTATTCACACACGCCTTGCCGATAGAGCTCGCTTCGCTCCGGCGCTGCGCGCCGGCGAGCTGCGCTCGCTATTATCTTCATTTCTTATCATTTAATAAAACATTTTCAAATCAAAAAATGTTAAGTGTCATTGATCAAAAAAATAAATAATGTAAATGAAGCGGCGCGTATGAATACAAAACAACAACAGCAACAGTATTCAAAATGTATGCGCCTTCAGCTGATGCAGAGCTACTGAGTTGAATTAATGGATTAAACACAAATAGTGAGTTAAAATCCGAACCAGCTGAATTGAAAACAAAAGGAAAATACATGCGATAGCTTGTGATATTATTCACAATGCTGAAAAATTCGTAATAAAACTAGTTTTCATGTGTGATCGCTGGAATAGGCAACTGGACATAACCATCCAAGGAGAGGCGATCGTGGACGAAAATAGTTGATATGTCGACAAAGAATAGTATGTATAAGCAACTTTTGTAAATGTTGTGGTAACTAGCTAGGCAGTGATGTACTTAAATGGTATATCTGCCGCTTGGAATACGCCGGAGGAGTTGATGCATTACTCTTAGCTTTGCTTTACGATGCTTATTCTGATGACCGACCATGTAACGTTACGTGTGTAAATTTAAAAATCATCGTTACCAAATTTGAACAGTAGTGTATAGGCCTATATGTTCTTTATAATTAATCTGGAAAAGAAACAGCCAGCCTCGCAGTATTGTTGGTTGATCTCAAGCAGACGAAATCGTGAGAAGACGCTTAATTTTCTATTTCGTGAATCAAATAATGTGTTTTGTTTATTTTTTAAGGTTAAACTTTCAAGTTTTTATATTCACAACGTTGCATTTTGTTTGCTGACAATAAAACAGACACAACTTTACATTTTGTTGACAGTGTTTATCTTGTTTTATCAAGACACTTAAGAATTCTCGACGTATCAAAGAAAAAATGACCGGAAAACTTCATCAATGCGTGTAGATACAGAATTGAACGTTTTCGCTATTTTAAGGGTTCATATAAAGATATATATACATATTTGCAAATGTAAATATTCCGAATTCTACGACCCTTAAATTTCTTGAGGCTCATAATTACATTAATTAGGTATTTGAAAGGGATTTTTATGTATTTCAACTTTCATAATTAACGTTTTTCTTATTATTTAATGACACAATGGGTAAATCTGAACTTAAACCCATATGTTGAGGTTTTTTTCAGCTGTTCTGTCTTTAAATTTTCAACAAAATTAGAAATATATAACCTCAAGGATAAGCAAAACGAAGGTTTAAAAATTCCATGCTGATGTTAATTACTCAAAAAACTTGGTATTTCAAGAAACTCTATTTATTTTTGGCGGGAATGTGATTAGTTGTCAATGAGTTAATTATAAACATTACAAATTTTAACAAAATGAAAGTTATATCTCACCGTTTGTAACATTCAAACACATACCTCATCATTTTGCCATGTGTGTGCATCCTTTTTGCTTTCCCCGATATTGCTTGCATGTATGTATTGGATATAAATTAGTAGTGATCTGATATTTTCATGACCTTTACTGTTTTATGCAGACTGATTTAAAAATTATTGAGTGACCTTTTTTTTAGGTTCATATGGTATGAAATGAACGACAAGTACCGTTACGGAGCACTGAGCACATCGGCGATTTCATCTATGCATCCTAAAGTACCTGCTAGGATAAGTAATGTTCGTGGCCATTTTTATAAAATATGAATCTTCTTTAGAAGAAAAGCTCTTAATAAAAGATATCGAAATCATCTCTGAAATTTTAAATAGAATACACGTATGATTGGTGACTTGTTGACCACCAAGCCCTTCTTCACATAGACACGATATTTATTATTTAGAGCAATTCTTTGAAGTTTATTTTAAAACATTATCGATGTACTTCAAATATATTGAATTCGACTGTGAAATTTTTTTTCCATATCTAAATATGATGACGATTTCTTTCACATAGGATGAATACAATTATAATCAACCATTGATTGTTGCCATGTGAAATGGTATAGCATTGAATCATGGTTTATTGAAAGACACAGTCTCATAACTGCAGCGATGTGTGCATAACGTTACAAACTGAGTTACGTTATGAAAATTTGTATGCTGTTATGAGACTGTATCTTTCAAAAAATCATGATTTAATGTTTATAGCGAGCGAAGCGAGCTCTAAGAACCAGTGTGCGCGGGAAAAAGAACGAGCTAAACCTACAGTTCATCAAACACATTTTTTTGTCTACGTCCCATAATGCTCTCTAATGTTTTCACCCGTGGAGCTATGCCAAAAAAATGGCCGACTTTTAACTCGTAATTTACGGTGTCTTATGGTTTTGTCTTTTACTAATTAACAGTTTTTAATTGTCAATGAGTCCATGACTAATTAGTCATGGGCTCATTGACAATTAAAAATTGTTAATGAGTAAAAGACAGTTTGAAGACACGTTTAGAGTACCGCATATGCTTTGGTGAGACTCAAGAGATTTGTTACTTGCTTCCATACCTACGTAAACAAAGACGAACAAAGTCATGGATGACGTCACAGTGCTCTCGCGCTATATTTCCCGCGATAAATTTAGAGGTGGATCAAACATCTGTAATGCGTGTACTAGCTATTTTAGTATAGACTGCGATGCCTCATTGACATATGGTTTGTGTTTATTTTTTTTATAGCGAGTGCAGCTCGCCGGCGCGAAGCGAGCTCTACCGGCAAGACGTGTGTGAATAGAAAATTCGGACTCTCAATGTAGAGAGTGCGCGAACGGAATTGTGGGAAGGGTACCAGACTATTTCATAAGACGAACGGAGTTATCGTCCTTTCAAGTGACGTCACAATGGATTTCTTACACATTGATCAATCTCTCACCAGAGGGCGTATTACGCTGTGCTTCAACACGTGTTAGTGAAGCTTTCGGAACGCGCCCTCTGGTGAGAGATTGACACATTGATCCGACAGAATTTTTCGGCGTCAGTAAATTTCGACCCACAATGCAATTTCTCAATGTCGGTCGATCTCATTAGACTGGATACCATCTCGCGAGAATCAAAGTAGAACTTTTGAGAAACAGATAAATTATGTAATTTCAAGAACATACTGCTTTTAACTAAACAAAACAGTATATTTCGCGTAGTTTTTTTTTAAAGAGACAGACGACACTTGAATGACGTGAACTTTGGCGTCACAATAAGGGGAAATTACTCTAAGTAGTAATTGTAAATCTGCTGAAATATAAATACCAAAATCTTCTCAAAATCTTGCAGAGCTAACGAATGGGGACATTTCTTCAAAGATAGGAAACAGCTGTAACTTGCTCTCATTTGGATTAATGCTCACATATATTTTATTCACTATATTTACGGTAATTTCCAGGAATGTTTTTTAAAAGGGGGCGTGGCAACATCATTCAAAAAATCTTCGCAAGCAAAAAGAAAAAGAAATTCTCAAAATCAGGAAAATTCTAATCCGGGTGAAGAATTGAGAGTGCGTAGTATGCCTTTAGCTCTTTAGCTGCTCAATAATGTCTTTTTTTTCGCTTCCATTTATTACATGCTCCCGGGGGATCCATTTTCCTTATATGATCAGCAAATTTTTTTTTATACGTAAATTTGAAAGCGGGCTCTTAAGATGTACATTCGGCAGGAATCTGGGCGCACAAGGAGAGTGAAAATTTCATCAATTTATTTTGAATATTTTTCGAATTATAACCGTTATTTGGTTTCTGTTGGATGTTGAATGAGTGGAAAAATATTTGAAATGCAATAGGTTTTTATCAAAATATGGTTCTTAATATAGCAACACGATGCAATTCATGCAAAATCCTACTTATTTACAGCTGTTTTTAAATGATTTTGTTGTCTCTGGGTCTTCTCTCCACAAATTTGAAACGTGTTAAGATAACATATATCAACATTGAAAATGTCGCTTTTTAAAAAAAGATGGAGAGATGACCCAGAGATGACTAATTATGTACTTTTTCAAATTATTTTTTGAGGATATAAAACAGTCCATTGATATGACAATGTTGTTTCAAACAGTACTTTATTGAACATATATTAGCAAGTCTCGCATGGCTCAGTGGTTTCGTCCTGGACTAGTGAATACAAACATTCAGAGTTTTGGGTTCAAATCCAACTGGTGGTCTTTTTAAAAAAAAATAAACTTTTTGTTTTAAATGTTTGTAATTATACCATGATGTTGAATTATAATATACCGGTATATTTTAATTTGTTGTTATTGATTTCTAAATCTGCTGTATGAATACTATTTTCTTTTCTTATTACTAGTTTTTTTTTTTTATATACACAATATAACTTCATTAAAATATGTTTGCATTAACATTTCCAACTATTTATCGGTTTACCTCTCATTGCCATTTTTTGAAAGTTTGTAAGTTTTTTAATAACCGAAATAGCAATGTTCTTCGACTCTCAACATAATATATATACATGTATTTTTGTTGAAACCTGTACATAGCCTTTCGAGGTTATAGACATTTCAATCCCAATTGATTCGTTTCGAAGATTCCTGCAAATTTACAATCTTATGCGCTCACTTTCTTTGATTTTTTTTTAAACGAGGGACTCTGTGATAAGTCAATTGTTTTTATGTAAGTTTAAGAAAAATGTCTGCTGCAAGAAAAGAGGAAATAAAATGTAATGTACATTATGTTAAAATCATTATTATTCAACACATTTTATCCGAGATAAATTCTATATATAAAGAGATAACAAAATCTTATGAATTATGAATAATGAAAATTAACTGGAAAAAATAGGCATGTTTATTTTATTCTGCATTCAAATTCATTTACTTTACGTCGCTACTTTTATTTTTATTGTTTTATCATAATTCAATCATTATGTTATCACATGCTGCGCTCGCCCCAACGGTCGCACCGTAATACATATTATAGAGATTATATAAATATATACTAGCAAGAGCCATACTTTACTGTCATATCGATCCATTTTTAAGCTAATTGTGCATGCATGTACAGTAGGCAGGTAAGTATATGAGTATGGAGGAAATAAACAATAGGACATTTTGAACTAAATAAAAAGGAATGAATAGAAAAAATAAACAGTTAGAAAAATGTAGATATTGCATAGTTAAACCAGTAAATTTTAAAGTGGGAAATTACACACCTAGAAACAGGGACTGGCACACACAAACTCTCTCTCTCTCTCTCTCTCTCTCTCTCTCTCTCTCTCTCTCTCTCTCTCTCTCTCTCTCCGGCTCTCTCTCTCTCTCTCTCTCTCTCTCTCTCTCTCTCTCTCTCTCTCTCTCTCTGGAGAGGGGTAGGGGTTGCGCTGTATGTATCATAACCATTAAAATTAGTACCTTTGGCATACTTATTGTAGAGCAATACTCTCTCAAAAATTCTTTGACGTTCGTTGATACTTAAATAACACTAGCTTGACAATGATGCAAGGAATGTGTAATTCTTGCTGCGCTCGCCAGAACGGTAGCACCGTAAAACATATTATTTACATTATTTTTTTTTAACTTCTCGCCATGTCTGCAAATGTGATTTATACCTGAAAATTCCTATCTTATCCCAAGGGTAAGTTCAAATTAATGGAAGAGCCACTGTGATAGTAACAGCCACAAGCGTAAACTTTGATTTTCGCTTGTGACATTGCAGGGTACAGCGTTCAACCTTTGTGACGTCACAATCAAACTCGTCAATTTAACCTTTGAGTACCCTGTGTGTTTTACTTAAGAAATGAACTCAATGTCTACCCAAGTTTTCTCGCATTATCACCGGTGTGAGATCGGTTTGTCCGGTGTGAGACAGCAGTGTGAGATTTTTCTGTCTTACACTGTGTATTACTACGCCGTTTTAAAACGTAAACAAACGTTGTCTGCTGTAGGGAAATGCAAAACAATGCATTGAGATTATCCATTAAGTAATTGTGTTGCATAATTAATTACAATTTTTCATATTGTAATCGAAAAAACTGTCATATGCTTTCATTTATAACTTGCACTATTTGAAGCACGCGGAGGGATAAACCGAAAGTAATCTTTTGAACGACACAACAGAAAGTTGTCAAACATCATTTTTTAAGCTAATATAATGCGAGAAAAATAATCATTCATTATAAACTCGTGTGGGATAGTGAAATTCCACCTCGGGGCCAAGATTCACGGTCTAGGACTCGGCAAAGCCTCGTCCTAGACAGTGAATCTTGTCCCCTCGGTGGAATTTCACTATCCCACACTCGTAATAATGAATGATTCTATTAATATCGCATAGCCCCCTAACTCCGTCACTACCCTAACTCCGTCACTTTCGGGAAACTCCTCGCCGTTTGATATCAAGTGCCATTATGACGTCATTTTTTACATGTCAAAAATCTTTAATCAAATGTCAACAATTTGCAACGGTTAAATTTAAGAATGTGTCAAAAAATAACAGAATTAAACCTTGTTCATTTTATGCACCATTAATTGTGTGAAATCAGCTAAATCTTTTTCACGGGTGTACTAAAATATCGATATTTCTGACATGCGGGCCCATTCGATCATTTACGGTGGTTAGCCATTTTTAGAGAGGTCAAGATGAAACATTTCACATGTAATACATTTTTGATTAAGGTAATTAATACATTTTTTTCAGTCCGCAATAGCCTTTATGCACTACTCTTGATATTAACGTAAAATCGCTCATGCCGTAATTTTTGCCTTATACAGGGTATATATATATCCGCTATATCGCTATTTAGAATATGCTACATTTCTAAAAATGTAATAAATAAATAATATAATAAGTAATATATTAATTAATGATATAAAATATTTGAAAAATGTAAGGACATAAATCAAACGGCATCCATACATTCTGAAAAGGCCACTGTGATTGTTGTTACATGGACCCATTTTTTATTCTGGTGAGCATTTCATTTCGATGAAATTAAATACAATTTAAATTATAAAAAAGCGTAAATTGCTCCAACCCAGGTTATACGAGTATAACTTGGGTAGATATTGAGTTCATTCCTTATAATTTAATTTTCTGGAATTTGCTGTACAAATTGAGTCCGTTTTACTTTTAAAAATGATAATTATAAATCTGTTCAAAATTCAAACGTAACGTCAAGTGAATTAGTACGTTGGTGCATTGTGACGTGTCTTGTGACGTGCAAACCAGGTTATACAAATTTAACTAAATTTTTCTATCCAATCAAATGCCGCGTTACAACCAGAATTAAATTATAGTGTTATAACTTCCGTAGCTTTCAACACACTTTACAAGCAAAAAATATATGGAATGTAAATATTTGTTATCATTCCTGGTCTCACATTACTACCTACCAACTCTATATTCTGTGCATGGAGCCCATATTACCATCGATAGGCTAATGTGTAATCTGAAGTTTTATCAAGATAACCAAAAAGGTTAAGACTGAGTATGTCGCATCCCTGTGATTAATTAAATGATTTTTTGCATGTAAGAAGATGATATGATGCTCACAAGTGAGGATGGAGTAGGAAGTGTGATGGCCCAAAATGTGCATTACTTGGATGGATTTGATATACATGTATTATTAACCGGATTTTCCAGGCGGTTGCCAAAAGGACACTCTTGTTGTACGGATAACTCCTCCTACAGTTTTCAAGTTAGGAAGTTGTTCTTTTGAAGATCAATTGTACATATATCAGAGGTGTGCATATTGCTGGGATTTTCCTTTCTGATTATTTATTTTAAAAAATACCAGCTATTCATTTTTTTTTTTAGAAATATTACATATAGGGTACCTCTATTGTACGGATAACTCCTCATACAGTTTTCAAGATAGGAAGTTGTTCTTTTGCAGAACGTTTGTACATATATTAGAGGTTTACTGGCACTGTACCAGTTATCGGCTATAATTTTACGTTTTCTTTTCGTGTTTCCTTATTTCTTGATATATTTTAACAAAACTTGACATATTTTAAATGGTGAACTCCTAATTTATCAGTCTGTTAGATTATATCATCATTTAGAACTTTTATAAAAACATTTTGTTTTTGTGCTATTTAGCACGCTCCAAATTTGCCGAGTTTTTACGATTTACTGTACCAGTTATCGGCTTCGTGATAATAACACAGTTAAATCCCTTTTCATGTTGATTTTATATTCTGCAAAGTTTAAATTGAATTATGTCCTTTGCGGGGTCAGCCTATAGGTCGTAGGGGTTACTATACATAAACAAAACTCATAAAATTATCCGTTTATCACCATACGGTAATACATAAAAACGTATGCTGTTCAATACATAACTGTGCAATCAGGCGTTCAACTGCACCATGAATCTCTCAGAATTTAGTGAATTTCTTTTGTTTAGAAATTTTATATGTATTGATATTATATGTCAAATCAAAGAAGGGATATAATAACGTATCACAAAGAGGTCATATTCTATTTTTAACTTATTACGTCACTTTCCCCATAGCTGAAAGTGCAAAGATGTAAATCAGCGGTAAACAATGATCGTTAAAGTTCATGTTTAAAACATATTCAAGAAAGTTTTCAAGCAAACTTACTTTTCTTTATACGAAACAGACAACTGAATTAAAAAATCTCGGATTGTCGCATGCTATAAACCCGAACCCTCAGTTTAGCCGATAACTGGTCTTAGCCGATAACTGGTACAGTACCAGTACATATTGCTGGTATTTTTATGTCTGATTATTTATAAAAAAAAATATAAAAAAAAAGAATTCCAGGTGTTGAACTTAGTCTATTTTTGGCAAGATATTGCGTATAGGGTACCACTAATGTACAGATAATGCCTCCTACAGTTTTCAAGGTATTGTTGTTTTTCTGATCAGTAGTTCATATCAGAGGTGTGCATATTACAAGGATTTTGATTTCTAATTCTTTATAAAAAGAATTACCAGCTGTTGAACTTTGTCATTTTTTGGCAAAATAATGAAGATAGGGTACCCTTATTTGACTGAAAAAAAACCTTCTACAGTTTTCAAAATTGGAAATTGTTGTTTTGCAGATCAATTGTACATAAATCAGAGGTTTGTATATTGCTAGGATTTTGATATCTAATTATTTATGAAAAAAATATTAGCTGTAGAACGTAGCTTCATTTTTTGGCAATAAGATTGCATATAGAGAACCCCATTTCTCAGGATAGGTAGTGTTCATCAATTCAGGGTTGACAAATGGATTATAGATACTGTTCACACTAAAGAAACCCCGGTTTGCTGTCACATTGACAGCTTTTCTCTTGTTTAAAACATTACTTTGGCAAAAGGTTGGACATATCGGTGTCCGTAGCATTTGGACGATAGTGGGGTAAATAGTACAGATGGCACGTCCTATGACTTTGAAGATGTGCCCAATACCTTTTTTGATCTCCTAATAAAGAATCAATAAGACGACAAACTCGATTTTTTTATTCAATACCAACATAGCCCCTCGGATACAGTGAAATGAATTTTATCATCTATGCTCTCTTTACCATCTGAAAAGTTTAACTATGAATACCTGAGATAAACATCGAGATGTTTAATTTATTTCTGTATTACAGTATCAACAGAGTTATCAATTGTTTCAATATCGTTTCAAACTCAAATATTAAATCAAAGTTGCATCTGCGATACGCCTCCATGCATATATCAAATCTTATTAAATAAAGCCTAGAAATTATACACATATTCATTTAAGAGGAAAATGAGCAAAAAGGGTAAACTTTTGAACAGAAAACGCTGTATACTAAAAAAAATCTATTTGTGCCCGAGGAAAGCACTAATACATGTATATTGATCTGTGCTGTATTTGTTTATCTCTCATCGCAAAGGTAAACTGAACATTTTGTTAGTGGTGTCCTTTTTGATACATTGTATTAATAAATCAGCATTATTTGAATTTATTTATGTTAGTAATACACTCAGGAGGCAATGGTATTAGCGCATTACCTTTTATTTGACCATCGGCTTTAAATCTAAACTGGCTACAATTTTGCCTAACATGATGTTGATTTGGTCTGAAATTTTGCCACGGACGTGTTGAGGTTATCTACTTTGTACTACTGCAGCAGTAGAGTCCAGAATACAATTGTAACTCATGTTTTGAAATTGGGAGGGGCTTATATATTAAGCACATTGAGCTAAATAAATATAACAAACAAATGTTTAGTATATATGTAGTGCATTTGTTGTATTAAATAATATTTAGTGTGGGTTGCGGGGAATGCTTGGCTCGTGAGGGAATGGAAAATTTCGCTTGATTTCAGAAGTCTCCCCCCCCCCCCCCCCCCAAGCTGACGCTATGTGCCTGTTCCTATATAGCTTGAATGTGTTGTCCTTATATTAAAGAAACTAAATTATAATTGTTATCTCTATATTAGGAAACACTCAATAGTTTGTTGGATAGTCTGATTACTTCTGATTTTTTTCCTCTACTGCATTCTTTGTCACCATCTAACCCATCCCCTTCCTCCCGAGAATACACATCGCTCCATACACGGCTTGGGAGAGGGTTAATTGCTTTTCGGTGAACATCTTGGGCGAATACAGAAGAAACTTCAGATAGCTTGCCCTTTTGTCAACTATTTCTTCCATCCAATACACTTATCCCCCTACCCATACCAAACAACATCGCCTCCTCTAAATTCTCAAATACATGCATCAAGTACCGGAAAATTATGTCTATTGGTCACAATCGAAATGTTCCTATTTATCGATTATAATCAAACTTTAATTCTAAATATAATATACATGTATATGTTCGATTGAAACCTAAATATCAAGATTTAAAGTTACATTTTCAAAGATACTAATCTGTATTCAAGAATTTCATGTATAAACAGGTTGATAGGAAAATATTAACAGAGAGCTGCTGGACTAGTGATATTTTTGTGTGATAAATAGCATCATATCATAGAGTGAAGATTTTTTTTTTTTAAACTGAAGAAACATAATTTTATTCAATACCTCTGTCATACACAATATAACATCGTCGGAACCCATGGGCTGATCATATGAACCGGCAGCGAAGATCGTAATATACTTAAAAACAAGAGATGTTTGTGAAACACTTATGCCCCTTTCCCTTGGAAACATCCACAAAGAAAATGAACGTAAACTGCAAATAATTGGAATTTTTCTATGTCCAAGAGCCATAACTCTGTCGAAAATTGCTCAAACTTGACCTAGATATTAGTTAAATAAACCTGTATACAAAATTTCATATCAATATGTTCATCCTCTGCGAAGAAAATGAGCGGAAACTGCAAATAACTGGAATTTTTCTACGTCCAAGGGCCTGTCAAAAATTGCTCGATCGTACCCAATATCAAACTTGACCTAGATATTATCATGATAAAACTGTATACCCTTTCATTTCAACATGGTCATCCTCTGCGAAGAAAATGAACGGAAACTGTTGGTGGACCGACCGACAGACAGCAGCAAAGCAATATGCCCTTCCTTCTTCGAAGAGGGGCATAATGATTAAAAACGGGTTGATATTATATCTGTCTTCGGATTTTTGCACGTTTACCACTATTTTTAAAAATGTAATATTTGCGGGATTTTCATGCTATAATATTAAAAAAGACGACATGCGAAGAGTGATACGAGGCATTTTTTGCTGCGATGGATAGAAATCACTAGAAAATGTACTAGAATTTAATATATCAACCTAAAATTGAGAGCGAGTGAAAAGGGTACCCTTAACATGGTTCCAATATCTGATAAAAGCGTATGTCATGTTAATTTATAAATTAAATAGAAGATATACGCTCTGAAGGAAACTGAAAACTATGAACTGTATCATAAAGCTTCGTTCATGACTTCTTGAAGAGACTTCGACAAACTCATCGCTCAGTAAACAAGCATTCTGAGAGTATTGCATAAGCAATACACGTCCCCTACCGGTTTGTGAAAATTGTGAAAACATTGCACTATTATGCAGAATATCAAACCCGAACATTAAAAAATTGGAGTATAAAAAATAAATTTTCTCAAAAATATGTCAACCAGACGCTACAAAAGTGTAAATTTGATCTGTAGTTTTACATTTTGAAGCTGTTCAGCAAATTTCATATTATTCCTCAAACGCATAAAGAAAAAAAGTGTGGAAAACTGAAGTGGGACAAACAGACAGACAGACGGACGGACAGACAGACGGACGGACGGACGGACGGACTGACGGACGCAGAGGAAAGCTATAGTCCCCTCCGGTGAAAGCCGGTAGGGGACTAATAATATCCAATATACACTGTACTACCGCATCGATTACAAAAAGATTAATAGTTTTTTTTATGAAAAAAGGGGGGAAATGTAGAACAGATCATCGTGGGCAATTTTTATAGAGTACTAAATTACTAAATTCTACCAAAACGCCAAAAACGTAGAAATGACGTCGCTAGCGTACGGCGACGATCCTTGCTTCTCGCTCTACAAAATACTATCTTCAGAAATATGTATTATAATGCATTAACATTTTCAGATCTGAATTGAAATAGATAGATATCTCAAAGCACAAGCTTTTGTCTTTTTACGCGGATATATATATATATATATATATATATATATATATATATATATATATATATATATATATATATATATATATATATATATATATTACAGGTTTTACTTCGAATATTTATTGTGGACACAGTGACAGTGAAATTAAATGATAGAGAGCCCTGCAAATATAAAACAATAATCCTTATGCTATGATAATTTACTTAATTTCCATCTAGATTTGAATTATTACATAATATCGTAGCGATATCATAATTCATATTATATATTTACATAAAGCAATTAAAGGGAGGTAACTCTTACAATTTTAATGTATTATACGATATTAACTTCTCCCATAATTATCATAAAAATAGGTTGTAATTAAAAATATAATAGACACATTATTCGTTAGAAATTGTCTCACCATTCTATGGGAATAAGCTTTGAAATTCCCCTAGTCATTCTATGATGAGTTATAATGGTTATATGTTTATCTGTAATTCAATTAACAGAATACTAAAAATACTATTTAATTAAAAACATTTACATTGCTCATTTTGAACAATTAGAC
This sequence comes from Magallana gigas, assembly GCF_963853765.1. Classification (NCBI taxonomy): domain Eukaryota; kingdom Metazoa; phylum Mollusca; class Bivalvia; order Ostreida; family Ostreidae; genus Magallana; species Magallana gigas. The sequence goes on along the minus strand of NC_088857.1, from coordinate 23,613,616 downwards.
CAAACATTTGATCATCATAAAAACACCCTATAAACTGATTAGAAAATCAGTTACTCCTTTGAATAAGAATCAAATATTGACTTTATAATCAATATCTACTAAATAAATCTATAATACTCTTTCATGACACTCATTCAATAAAGGACTATATATGGTTTGGGCCTAAAATGGCCCCCTAAAAGGAATATCATTATTTTACTGTAATTCTTTGTTTTCTTTGTACAGGTATATATGTGATGTTTAAACTTAATGTTCATTTTGATTCAAGTGCCCACAATTTAGAAATACGGCATTGTAAATACAACCTTTTCCCGCCACTTTTGCATTTTAGCATAAAAAGCTTGTTTTCAAGCAGTTTTTCTTTCAGGAAACATAGAGCGCATGCTTGAACCAACAAAATATTTTAATCAGAGATGTATCTAGCCAAATCTAATAAGTGACAAAAAATTTGTCCTGGTTCAAGCATGCGCTCTTTATATCCCATTCGTAAAAAGATAAGAAAAATGTCAATTTTCGACTAATTTTGATTGAATTATAGAAATAACGTCACTTCTGACGTCATATACTGCAAGTGAGTGCAAATAAATCAAACAAATATGTAAAAAATATATTTTATATAAACTTTTCTAAATTATAACATAACATTTTATTGTAAAAGACTCTATACAAAATGGTGAATTTTGGGGGCCAAATTTAATTCTTATCATACATAGTTCTTTCTGTAAGTTGTATTTTTTACGGACTACTTCTTTTAGCGCAGTTATACAAATAGTTGTTTGGTTGTAGTATATATAGAACCGATCAGGTATAGACAGGTCATCGAAGAGCAATCAACCCTTTCGAACACGATTTTTTCTGGCCGTACTTATGACTGAGACGAGTTCAAGCCACGTGGGAGAAGAGCGGACTTTTCATGCTGCCCCAGGAGGTTCACAACACGGGCCCATGCAAGATTCTATGGATGATTTTACGACCGCAGAAGCATTTGGATATCTTTTCTGACAAGCTAGAGAGAGCGCTGAGAAGGCAGAAACAGGAGATTGTCAACGAATTGAATTTGACTTCAAAATCAACGGAGAAAAAGGTACCGGACTTTAAGTTTCAAAGTAACAAGATCCAATTTGAATTTAACTCGGACAGAGAACATGACATTCTTAAAGCAGTTAATCTATTAAAAAGCAATAATGTTGAATCTGACATTGACGCTTTAAATTCTGTTGTAAAAGACTTGAACAAAAGAAATAAATTTGTACGTATTGCCGACAAGTATGGGTGGGATGTCGTACAAGAATATCAAGATGACCCTATTACTGATGATGCTGACGATGCTACTAAGCTTAGACAAGCTATTTTTAGGGCAAAGAAAAGAAACAACAACAGAAAGCCAGGATGCGTAACAACCGTTTGTATTCTGGAAAAGATTCGTAGGGGCAATATAACTAATTTAGCCTTGATGGGGCATATGAACTGTTTAGCCTTGATGGGGCATTGTGATTGATTTAGCCTTTATGGGGCACATTGACTTAATAGCCTTGATGGGGCATATACATGATTGATTCAGCCTTGATGGGGCATTGCATTTGATATAGCCTTGATTGGGCATTGTATTTGATTTAGCCTTGATGGGGCATTGTGTTTAATTCAGCCTTGATGAGGCAATGTGTTTGATATAGCCTTGATGGGGCAATGTATTTGATTTAGCCTTGATGGGGCATTATGTTTAATTCAGCCTTGATGGGGCATTTTCTTTTTTGGCCTTAATTGGGCATTGTTATGTGTATTATGATAGTTTAATTAGTCTTTGTGACTTTAGATAATATTATAATTGATGATGGGTTCTTTGACTTATGTATTAAACATTATTTAATTATATATATTTTCAGCTTACATGTACATTCTCACATGGGAAAGAAGTTTGAGAGATTCAAGATCCAAGACTATAGGAAATAGTTTTGGGAATGGGTAATATAGTACTGAACAGCCGATCTGAAAATACCTATAAAACGTATAGAACTTAATTATTTTCTGAGATTCAAGGCTTGGTGTAAAACATTTGATTTTCAGGATTTACCTGCTTCACCCTCTACAGTCACAGTTTATTTATCTTATTTGATACAGATCAATTCTTCAGCAGCGATAATTGATGCAGCATAATATAGTATTCAATGGACTCATTGCATGAACCTGTGTAACAATCCGTGCGATAACAGTTTTGTGAATTTAATTTTAGAAGGCGGAAAAAGATTAAGGTTCAACCCTATAGCTGAGAAGAAACCTATTACACCAGAAATTTTAGAAAAAATTATGGATAAGTTTTCTCAGGTTGAAAATTTGTATCACTCCAGACTTGTTTGCATGGTACTATTGTGTTATGCTGGTTTTCTGAGGTACGATGAACTTGTACATATTAAGATGTGTGATATTAAGTTTCATCAATCTGGTTCACATATTGAAAAACAAGCCTTTGACATATACTAGAGCGAGAGAACTTCTGTTAGATGCATTTAAAATTGTTGGAGTTGATTTCAAAGAATATGGTTTACATAGTTTGAGAAGTGGGGAAGCTACAACAGCAGCTAATAATAATGTTCCAGACAGACTCTTTAAAGTACACGGTAGAAGGCGTTCAATAAATGCAAAAGATGGATATGTTTTGGACAGCCTTAACGTACAGTTATCTGTTACTCTGAATCTTGGATTATAATATCTTTAATTTCTGAATTGCATAATTAGTATACCTTTGGTGTCGAACTGGTTGATAGCTCACTCGATCACTCTAACACCTGTGTTCTTGTTATTTATAAAATACTTAGAATAGAAATACTTTATGTTCGGATGAGTGAAACGAAGGAGAACATAAATAAATTTCTGTATGTTGTATTTTTTACGGACTACTTCTTTTAGCGCAGTTATACAAGTAGTTGTTTGGTTGTAGTATATATAGAACCGATCAGGTATAGACAGGTCATCGAAGAGCAATCAACCCTTTCGAAAACGATGTGGTACATGTGGATATGATGAAGTATTCTTGATATGTATTTATATATGAAATTTACATTGTATTTTGTAGATATATTTGGAAGTATACAATTATTGGGCCTAATTCCAGTTCATCGCTATTAAACGTCGCGTGCTGATTGTCTATTACGGCGAATAAACTGGTTGATAGCTCACTCACTCTAACACTTGTGTTCTTGTTATTTATAAAATACTTAGAATAGAAATACTTTATGTTCGGATGAGTGAAACGAAGGAGAACATAATTCTAATTAGTTAAAGTGCTTCATAAGAAATTACTAATTTGCTAATTTATAGAAAAGTACATGTTAATAATATTTTAATACATGGAATATTAGTTAATATTTTACTTACCAGAAAGAGAAATAGTCTGTTGTCAAACTTTATGATGTAGGTCTTATTCAGCTAGTTCAAATATATATAACTGCTACCCTCTGGCTGACCAAACAAAGATTGACCAAAACTTGGCGGCAAAATATCATACGCAGATCAACAAACCAACCACAACAACCCTAACAAATATCTGACCAATAAAACTCGTGCACACAAATGTTTACCAAATCACGGCCCCTGGGGTTTATATACAGGTGTGTAAAGGTACAGGGTGGATCTAAGTGTGTATGGTGTGTATTTAAAATTTGTGTCAGATTTGGTTGGTTTTATTTTAAAATCTATATACATAATCTATATACTTAAATAATATGATATTCATAATATTCATACTATAACAATCTCCCCCCGGTTATGGAATGACGTCCGCGTCATTCAACGGAGAAATACGGCATAAAACGGCATTAAAAAAACAGAATATATACATGTTTTAAAATTGACTTACTGCAATGATGAAACAATGTTCAACATGGTCATCTGGTATACACTAGAGTTCACATTATCAAAATGTCCATCCTTCATAATCTCTCTTAGAGATGTTGCTTGCTGTAACCAGTCTGGCTTACCTTGTGCCATCATCACATAGTCTTTGGTCCAGTCGGGCGCTTTTCTCTCTCTTCCTGACCTCCATGGAGCGGGAATTGGTCTCTCTATATCTAGTTGTGGTTCATCATCAGCAAAGGAATGATCCTCATCTGCGATGAAAGTCTCTTCATCTGCTATGGGAATCTCATCATCTGCTGTAGAAATGTCATCATCTGCTATGGAAGTCTCATCATCTGCTATGGAAGGTTCTTCATCTTCTTCTTCCTCAGGCTGATCCTCAGGCAAATCCTGGTGAAGAGCGTCCTCTTCTGAATCAGCATCTGAAGCTTCTCCAGTCAAAGCATGATCGTCATCATGTTGACTAGTGGAATTACGTGGGGAATTTCTTCGCATTACAGGGTAACCTGCAAAAGAAAATTCGCTATCTTCATCTGAAATATCATCTTTGTCCTTTCTTTGCTCCTTCCCTTTTCTCGGCTTCGGAGGTGTTGATCTGGCTATTGGAAACTTAGTTCCAATAGGTAACAATAGATTCCTATGTAGAACCTTGCAACGACCTTCCCCATTCTCTCGCCTTACTTTGAATACAGGGATGTCCTCGTTTGGTTGGGAAATAATGATATATGGGTTGTCTTCCCACTTGTCCGCTATCTTGTGTTTCCCGTCGTATGACACTATTCTAACAAGGACCCTGTCACCAATTCCTAATGTAGCTGCTCTGGCTCTTAGGTCATAATTGGATTTCTGTCTGTTCTGGGAAGCTTTGGTAGCTGTCCTTGCTTGCCTATATGCTTCCTGCAAGCGCAGCTTCATCTTCTCTATGTACTTGGTTGTCACTTGTAATCAGCATACGTTCTAGACAATCCAAAGATGACATCTACAGGTAACTTTGGCTCTCTCCCGAACATGAGAAAAAATGGTGAGAATCCTGTAGTGTCGTTGACCGTAGAGTTGTATGCATGAACTAAAGTGTTAATATGAATTTTCCAGTTTGCTTTCTGAGAATTTTCTAAAGTACCTAACATAGAAAGTAAAGTTCTATTAAATCTTTCTGTGATGCCATTACCCATTGGGTGGTATGGAGTGGTTCTGGATTTGTAGATGCCTAAAATAGAACATAATTCTTTAATAATATTGCTGCAAAAATTGGTGCCCTGGTCTGAATGAAGTTTTTCTGGAATGCCATAAAATAAAATGAAATTATTAAATATAGCTTCAGCTGTTACTCTGGCTGTCTGGTTTCTGGTAGGGACTGCAACAGAAAATTTAGTAAAATGATCAGTTATAACAAGAATATTTTTAATTCCTCCTTTGGACGGTTCTAAAGTTAAATAGTCCATACAAACTAACTCTAAAGGTTGTGATGTCTGAATGTTGACCAACTCTGTTTTCTCAGCGGTTTTCTTGCTCTTCACACATCGTTCACAGTTGCTGATCCAGTTGGCTACATCTCGCTGCATTCTCGGCCAATAAAATCGCTGCCTTACAAGAGATAAGGTTTTGTCTCGGCCTAAGTGTCCCATCTTGTTGTGGAGGTTACTCAACACGGTTGGAATTGCTGATGCAGGAATGACATGTTGTAGGATTGTCTTGTCCTCTGAATTAATCTCTCTGAGTAATGTGTTATCTCTAACTTTCAACTTAGAGAAATTCCTGTGAAAGTTAAAGTCATTCTTTGTCTGTAATGTACTTCTCTCTGGCTTCTTTCCTAAGATCACCTGTTGTTTCCATAAGGAAATGGAGGGATCATCATTCTGCAGAGTTGCTATGTCATACTGCTCTCCTATCTTCTCAATAGGTTGCATACTCTTACAAATGACATGATCAAAAGCTAATGTCTCAGCATAAGGTTGACCAATCTGGCATATAGCTTTGATGGAATCAGATGATAACTCCTCATGATTAAGCCGGGATAATCCATCTGCGTCACTGTTGCATTTCCCTGGGCAGTACAGGATTTTAAAGTTGTAACTGGCTAATGCGGAAAGCCAACGGTGACCTGTGGAATCCAGTTTAGCATTGCTTAAAACATAAGTCAGTGGGTTATTGTCTGTGTAAACAGTGAATTCCTTACCTTGTAGATAATCGGAATATTTCTCTGTTATTGCCCATTTAAGAGCTAAAAATTCCAGCTTGTGCGTGGGATAGTTCTTCTCAGCACGACTTAAACCTCTACTGGCATAAGCTATCACTTTGTCTATTCCATCTTGACACTGGTATAGTACAGCACCTATTCCAGTTTGGCATGCATTTGAATGCAGCTTGAATGGCTTACTGAAGTCTGGATAGGCTAAGATGGGTGGTGATGTAAGCTTTTCCTTGAGGGTATCAAATGACTGTTGTTGTTCTCTTTGCCACTTCCACTTTGGATCTTCTCTATGCTTGCTGTTAGTACGTTGTTTCTTCCCTATGGCCATGATATCAATGAGTGGTCTGGCAATTTTTGCAAAATCCTTAATAAACTTCCTGTAATATCTGGCGAAACCTAGAAACTTTCGTACATCTTCCGCATTGGAAGATACTGGCCAATTTTTCACTTTGTTGATTTTGTCTGGGTCTGGCTCAACCCCTTCGCTAGAGACAATATGTCCTACATATTTTACTTTCTTTGATAAAAATGAACATTTCTTTGGGGAAAGTTTAAGCCCATATTGCCGGATATGCTGGAAAACCTGTTCTAATCTATGAATGTGTTCTCTGAAAGTAGAAGAAAATATTATTAAATCATCTAAATAAATAAAGCAAATTTTGAGATGTAGATCACCTAAACATTCTTCTTGAAGCCATTGATACGTGGCAGGGGCATTGGCCAATCCGAAACTCATCTTATTAAATTCATAGAAGCCTAAGGGCCCAACGGTGAAAGCTGTCCTTTCTTTGTGCGATTCCTCAATCTCGATTTGATGATATCCTGACTTCATATCAAGGACGCTGAAGTAGGTATTTCCAGAAAGGGAGTCTATAATCTCCTCTATTCTTGGTAAGGCATAGTTGTCCTTCACAGTTCTAGAATTGAGTTGCCTGTAATCAATACATAGGCGCAAAGTCCCATCACTCTTCCTTACCAATACTACGTTTGATGAAAAAAGCGAATGGGAGGGGCGGATAATTCCAGCTGCTAACAAGTCCTTGATGTGCGACCTAACTTCATCAATCATTGCAGGGGGTATTCGTCGATACTTCTGCTTAAATGGATGCTCATCAGACAACTCGATCCTATGCTTCACCTTGTCTGTGGTTCCAATATCTGTATCACTTGTGGAAAATATATCCTGATAAGATTCAACAAGGTCTACGCATGCTTGTCGCTCTTCATCTGTAATGTCATCAGGAATATGGATTTTAGACAAAATCCCTTCCAACTTGGGTGATACAGTAGATTGACCAAAATTTTCTATAACTACAGGCTGAATCTCACACAAAACAGCTTTTTGTGGAATAGAAATAGTCCTTGTAGTTACATTGTTGATAGTCACAGGAAATATCTGGTAATCCTCATATACATAAGGATGCAGTGTTGCCTGTATGTCAACATCATCTGGTATGCAGGTCTTAGAAGACTGATGCATTATCACTGTGACTTTGCTGTATGGGATCTTTTTATCCACATATTCATCAATAGTAATATTGCTGTTAGGAGGAATAACAATCCTGGTCGCTTCTGCACTCTTAACTAGTCCTAGTGCATATCCATTCCTTTGAAGCTCCTTCTCTCTAACTAAAATACACCAGAATGCTAAGTACCAAGGTGTATGCAAAGCTACATCCTGTAAGAATCTAGAACCAAACTACTCTCTCGTTGTGTCAATAAGGTTCTGTATTATGTTGGTTCCTATAAGTACTGGTACATGAGAGTTGTAGTTACTTGTGGGAACAACTAAAAATAGACAGTCATGCAGTTTATCTAATGTAGGAATACCTAATGGAGTCAAACTAGCACAAACATATCCTATGTAAGGCATATTTTGGCCATCTGCACATTCAATATGAATGGCATCTTCTATGCTATGAAGTTCAACATCATGCAGTTGCTTCCTGTAAAATTCTTCACTAATGGTAGACACAGTAGCTCCTGTATCTTGCAATGCTCGACACTGGATGTCATTGATAGCAACTGTAATTTCATTTGGCTTTCCTATTAATGTCTGTTTCCTGGGACTCTTTGTCCTCGATTCAACCCCTCATCCCCAGGTGTTGACTTGTTGAAGTTTAAACCTTGGCGACGATGATTAACGAGAACTCTGCATCCAATAGCAACATGACCAACTTGTCCACACTTGTAGCATGTTGGTGGATCTCTAGCTCTAGAATCCCGAAGTTCTGTTACTGCATCTTCAGTATCTTTATTAGGCTGTTGTGAGCTGGGGTACTGTCTATATCCTCTTCTATAACCTTGATTCTGTCTCCCTCTCTGATAAGGCTGTCTAGCCTGTGGCATTGGTCTGTAGTTATAACTGTGTTGCCTGTCTTTCATGCCTCTAATCTCTGTAGTTAGTTGATTGATCTTAGCTTCCAATGACTGAAATCTATCATCTGGCTCCTCCTTGGGTGTTGCGGATTTCGTAATGGCTGATTTCTTCATCGGTGGCTGATGTTCTATTTCCACCTTCCTCACTGCAGCTCTCAAAGAGTCGAATGTACTAGACTTGTCGTATAAGTGTCCACATATATCTTTCAAAGATTGTCTGAGTCCTTTAAAGAACATAGTTCTCAACATTTCATCACACTCTCTAGTCTGTACTAATCCTTTTTGTTGTGCTTTGCTGATAATATCTTCTAAACGACAACTCCATCTTGCACATTCTTCATCTTCTCTTTGCCGAGCACTATAGAATTCAGCTAGGATGTCCTCTCTCTCTGCCACAGTTCCATATATACTATCAAGCTTATCCAAGATTGACCTCGTGGAAGCACCAGCTCCCAGGTGCATAACTACATGACTAGCCTCTCCCTTAAGCGACCATCTTATGGCATGAGATATGGTCTCTGGTTTATATGATTCATTCAGTAGGCACTCAACTTCATATCTCCAGACATCATAAGAGGCATCGGACTTTGAGTCTCCAGAGAAAAAGGATATCTTGATAAACTGCGGACTTGGAGATGCTGCAGAGGATGTCTCTACCGGTCTGCCAGCAACATCAGCTGATGTTTTCTCACTCAGTTTGGCTGCTGATTTCATCCAGGTGATGAAGTCTTCAGGACTATCAGCTTTTGGTATCATCTTCAGTGATTCTAAAGCAGACACTATGTTTTTCACTTCATCAGGAGTCAATGTAGCTTCCTCTGTTTCAGACATGGTGATATATTGCACAGCAGTATACAACACACATACACAAAACAATAGAAATTGTAAATATAATTTAAACCCAGAATTCAATTGCTAATATCCGAGAATATGATTGCTAACTAAATGAAATAAATGAAATGATAAATGATTTTTTTTTTAATTCAGGAGGGTTTGTTCAATCAATGTATGAGAACAAATGAAACAAGGGATAAGTTTTTGGGTTTTTTTTATAAATAAACACAAATGACTTAAGAAATATGAATATATAGTTCACGTGTGGAACTAAGGTTATGAAGTTAATAATGTTTGAAAACGAAAGTAAATTTACATTTCCAGTATGTACGATACACTTCCTGTTGACTTCATGTAACTATATAGGCAATCAAACTCTATGATAAAATAGCAGCTGATCTGACCAAACAGAATTCAATGCTATAATAAATACAGATTTCGCGATAAGAAAAGTAATTGATCACCTGAAATAGAAGATACAAGTTAATCACGTCTACGTATACCTGTATGTACAATGCTGGGCTGAAATAAACAAATTTAAATCATATACTGAACACAAATAAACACAAAAATACTCTACTTGTTTTCACTAGAAACACCGTGTACGAATATCGTGAAGCTCGAGCTCGATCGAAATTTCGCAAAAATATAGTCGCCGATCCCGATTAAATATCTATATGAGATTACACTGAAATGGAAATAAATGGGAAAACTTATCTACACTGTAGTATATATATATTGGAATCTTTTGGGGGGGGGGGGCGAATGTGTATTAAACTGTGGTTTATGTGAGATATGTGGTGACTAAATTGCTGTATCAGAGAACACAATACAATCACCAAAAACACACACTATCTAAACACACCGCCAACTGCAATGTAGCACACCAAAAAACAAAATAGTACGCAAAACCTCTGACAACTCAAGACAAAACCCGATTTATAAAAACTATGTCCTGTCAATGAGAGTCGAACGTCAATAGGTATAGCGATTAATATTTAACTGATTAGTACCATGTAAGGGTATAAAGAAATAGGAGTAATGTGCACTATTAATTACACCACTTAACCATTCTAGCACTCGTCAATCTTGCCATTATAAAAATTACCAAAAAATCAAATGCAAAAAAAAAAATAAACTATAATGTCAAAAATAAGTAAAGTGCACTTTGTGTAAATAACACAATCAAAAATTGCGCATGTGGTATACCTCAGACGACAAACATTCAGATCTTCACAGCTTATCTAAACTACAAATTACATACATAATATCTATATGCAATCAGGACTGTACTTATTGTCAATTATAATCTGATGATTAATGTTAGTGGTGCACCGATTCACCAAACTGTCAGTACTGTACAAGTCAGCTGATTCAATTCACCCGGGAGTCTTTTGTTGATTTCACAAGGTTCTGAATTCACACTTGAATCACAGGTATTGTCGTATCGATACACGAATTGAAGCGGGCCACAGCCTATGACTCAATTCACAGAAAATAAACTCACTCGTGCGGCGATGACTGGAGCGGATCTACCATCTACCAGGCCGTCTCTGAGTAGCGTGATTCAATGGGAGGTGCGTTGCATCTAGGAGGTGCCTCGATACTCTCTCCACGGAACTTTACCAGTCTGCTCCGGTTGGTTTCGTCTCTCTCCCTCCTTGTCACTGTGTCCACAATAAATATTCGAACCCTCAACAGGCGTTATTTATTATAAGTAAAACCTGTAACAATTTGGCGCCAAATTGTTACAGGTTTTACTTATAATAAATAACGCCTGTTGAGGGTTCGAATATTTATTGTGGACACAGTGACAGTGAAATTAAATGATAGAGAGCCCTGCAAATATAAAACAATAATCCTCATGCTATGATAATTTACTTAATTTCCATCTAGATTTGAATTATCACATAATATCGTAGCGATGTCATAATTCATATTATATTTATATAAAGCAATTAAAGGGAGGTAACTCTTACAATTTCAATGTATTATACGATATGCACTTCTCCCATAATAATCATAAAAATAGGTTGCAATTAAAAATATAATAGACACATTATTCGTTAGAAATTGTCTCACCATTCTATGGGAATAAGCTTTGAAATTCCTCTATTCATTCTATGATGAGTTATAATGGTTATATGTTTATCTGTAATTCAATTAACAGAATACTAAAAATACTATTTAATTAAAAACATTTACATTGCTCATTTTGAACAATTAGACCAAATATTTGATCATCATAAAAACACTCTGTAAACTGATTAGAAAATCAGTTACTCCTTTGAATAAGAATCAAATATTGACTTTATAATCAATATCTACTAAATAAATCTATAATACTCTTTTATGACACTCATTCATTCTAATTAGTTAAAGTGCTTCATAAGAAATTACTAATTAATTTTGCTAATTTATAGAAAAGTACATGTTAATAATATTTTAATACATGGAATATTAGTTAATATGTTACTTACCAGAAAGAGAAATAGTCTGTTGTCAAACTTTATGATGTAGGTCTTATTCAGTTAGTTCAAATATATATAACTGCTACCCTCTGGCTGACCAAACAAAGATTGACCAAAGCTTGGCGGCAAAATATCATACTCAGATCAACAAACCAACCACATCAACCCTAACAAATATCTGACCAATAAAACTCGTGCACACAAATGTTTACCAAATCACTGCCCCTGGGGTATATATACAGGTGTGTAAAGGTACAGGGTGGGTTTAAGTGTGTGTGGTGTGTATTTAAAATTTGTGTCAGATTTGGTTGGTTTTATTTTAAAATCTATATATCAATATCACTTCCAATATTATAACCCATTTGAAAATAATCTTACTTATTTTCTCTCTCTCTCTCTCTCTCTCTCTCTCTCTCTCTCTCTCTCTCTCTCTCTCTCTCTCTCTCTCTCTCTCTCTCTCTCTTTATATATATATATCGCTTTGTTCGATTTCCGAATCGCGGAAAATAAATCAGGGTAAATTTGATACAAAGTTTTCTTTTTATAATAGAGTTCTCTCTTTCCTGATAAAGTAAACAGGTAAGTAAAAGTACGGTGAACTGTTCAGTTAGTTTAGTTAGAGGTAGAAATTGCAGGATTCGAGTACAAACGCCAGATAATAGATATGTAAGCCTCGTTGTTTATTTAGTAATCCATTGACAAGCTTATGTCTAATTATACCTGAGCTACTTGTATATGTAACGGTACATGATCTATTTATCTATGACTGTTTGCGTCTCAAAAAGTAATTGTCGTCTGAAGGAGACGCTAGCGCACTTGTATGTTGATCTAAGAAAGTCTGATGGAGGTACATGTAGATACCAGACGACATCGTTTGAATTGATTTGTAATGGACTTAACAAATATTTGAAGTCTCCACCTCATAACAAGGAATTTGATAATGTAATAGATTCATGCTTCACCGACGCAATACAAACTTCAGGGCTGTCACTGGCCATAAATCTGTCCAATCCCTAACAACGTATCAGAGGGTAGATACAGAAGAAAAGATAAAAATGGGTCAAACCATATCCGAGAATGTATGCCCAGTTTCACAACCCTTGGCATTACCATTTTCAGCACCTTGTTCAAGATCTCATGCCTGTTCCTTCTAGATCAACTCATAACCCGCTTGCTTTACCTTCAGTAGCAGAACATTTTGATGGTATCGACCTTGATGAGTTGCTAAATGACTTCACAGGAACAGTTTGGGCCTTCATATGTTACATTGTTATGAAAGTAAAGAGTATCCAGTTATACAGATTAATCAAAAACTTAAAATTTCTCTTCCAGTCACTAGCATTACCGGCTATAGAAGAGGCTTTAACACAACCATCACGTATAGTTTTTTCAAACTACTTAGTACATTTATTTTTCTTTAATTTTATAAAACTCATATTGTTACTGGTCCATTCACCAGCTTTTTTTTTGTTCATCAGATTATCAATTTTATTAAAATATCAATTTACGTTTGGAGTTCCTATTGCTTACTTTAAACAATGTTGCAGGATATTCAAAGACAAGGCAATCAGTGCGATGGAATAGTATCCTGTCGCCATTCTAAATGTACTTTTCTAAATGCAAGTACCTGTCCCAAACTGATAAGACGATTCAGTCCTATACTCGGCATTAAATGGGATTAATCGTGTAAATGTTAAATGATATAATGATGTAAATTTTAGTGTAATATCACACGAAAAACATTCGCAGCAAAAGTCAATTTGAGTCATTTTTAACTATTTCCATTGTCTCAAACCTATCTAAATGGTATTTATTATAAAGAATAACACCAAAGAAAAAGATTTTGATAAAATAAATCATATGTTGACAAATTGATCCCGAGTTTGATAACAAAGACGAGGAGATTAGATTCTCCTTGCTTGTGTATGTACCGTACTATTGCTGTGTTATATTATCTGATACACTTGAGAAAATATTTCTTGCAACTTACAATCTAAACACTTTGTCCTAAAATAAAATTTAAATATTTCTTTGTCTAAACCATGATATTGAACTAAGGTAAGCAGACTGGTAAGCGACTGAAGTCTGGTTATGCACGTACATTATGGCAGGCATTACATTTTATATGGAGTACATAATAATTAGGCTTAGTGAGCACTTGTTAAAGGGAATGTCAGATAACGGTCACCGAGTACATACCCGGGTAACCTCCAAAAAGAGTTAAGTTGTTGTCAGTACACTGTATGTTCATGTTGTCCAAAAGTAAATAGACTGAACTCGATTTTCATAGACCGGTATTTATGTTGTGGAATAAAGAATCTTAGTCTAAAAGAATTTTGTAACATATATTCACGAAAATTGTAAGACAGACAGAGAAAAATAGTTTACATAGATGTACATGCAGTAACCTCCCAAAATTGATGCAACTTTCTTGTTTTTTAAACGATCATTCATGTAAATAAAAAACAAATAAAGACACTTACTAGAGTTCAATTTCAATTTCATCTTGTGAATTTCGTAGAATTGTGTGAAAATAGTTATGATACAGGGAGCAGTTAAGGGAAATGTACCTGCACAGTTCGACAGCTGTTCTGAGTGATTAAAAAGGCATTGTCCTGTTCTTGTGTGTATACTTTTCAAACAAAATGACATGTAGGACTTCGTATTTATTGCTTTTATATCTTTTGGCAACAGTTTTGGCCTGTTTCGGGCAGAAACAAGCCAGTTCAAAAAAATTTTACATTCTTATCCTCAAATGTAGAAGATGGCCGCACATCCCCCTTTATGAGAATCAGAATCTAAAATATTCAGTTATTATATCCTCTCGGGTTTTTGTTATTGTCTTTGATTTTTTTTTTCTCAAATTTTTAAAAAATAGCCTTATAATTTTAAAAAGGTTAATGTCTGGCAAGGATTATGAAAATTTAAAAAAAGAAGTAATTAGTATTTAATTTTTTTATTTCATCCTTAAAAAGATGAAGAACTTCCAAGTATTTTGCAATGACTGACCAATGTTAATCGTTCAGAAAGAGTTTCAATTACTTTGCAATATATCAATCAAACATCAAGGGAAGTTCCTTCCTCTTCATTACGTTTCTTCATTTTAAAGTGTTCATTTACGAAGGTATTTACAGAAGTTACGTGTTAATTTGTATATTGCTTGTCATGTTCATCTGACATTTTTGTTATTTTTTCATCCTTGTTTACATTAACAACACCAGGTAGTTTCAAAAGGGGTAACTAAACTGGGAAGAATTGTTCAACATATCCTACAAAATTGTTCCAACCAGCATGTTTTAAATTTTTAAGATAAAAATGACAAAAAATTATTCTAGATAAAAGTAACACAAACTGAAAGAAAACAATTATGGCACCAGCTACTCTGTTTATTCAGCTCCTCTCGATGATTGACATATAATGAAATCACACAGTTACATTTTTTAAAGGAAGCCCTCGTACTCAATAGAAAAAAGCTTATTAAAGTCAATCCCATTTTCATGAGTCAAATTCTTCACTTTCCTATTATGGTATTTGCTTCAAATGCTCTACAAAAATAATAAGACAATAATTTGTGGTTAAAAAGTTCACATTAAAAGACGCTTGGTTGTCAATGAATCCCCCGAAATAGCTCTCTTTAGTTGACTTTTAATTATGATATATTTTGTCATAAGTTATAATGCAGTAACGAAATTATCAAAATATAAAAGTTTAAAAAAAAAACAAACATTTCCATAAACCTCTACACAGAGCTCTTCTTCTAAAGGATGTTACTTTGTATTTAAGCCTAAAAATATCCCCAACTATTTATAATTCCTCTTAAAGATTGAAGAGGATAACGTGATATAATTTGATTTGGATGGAACTTGTAGAAACTCCTTACGCCGCTTCGCAAATGAAGTGGTGGGGAATTTTACAAGGGAGGTCATTCCAGTGGTACTGGAACGCCCCCCTCAGTTCCATACAGTCCTCGCCATTAGCGTCATCAGGCTGACCCGGGCTCCAGTCCGCGTACGTCAGTGGCTGGTCAGATTTGACCCATTTGAACACTCCCTCAATTTCTATGTCATTTCCTCCTAGCCAGTAGGAAACCTCGTTTTGGTCTACACCTGAATCTGATGCTGAAAAATCTTGTCTTTTGTTATGAATTTAGAAAGTATTATTTTTCTTGAAAGATAACACACCTAATATTGATATTAAACATTTCAGGTTGTTTTTAGGGTCATTACATTTTATTTTTACATTATAATAAGAAATAAAGGGAAAGAAAAAACAATCCTTTATAGGAGGGTATTGGAAGTTATTTTATTTGAAAGAAATTATGGGGACCCTAAAAAAATAATATTATGCTTACCGTGTTGATGTATTGTTCTAAGTTGTGACTCCAGGTAATTGCTTTCTGCTTCTGTTTCAATTTCAACTAGCCGAGAGTTCATGCTCCAGCAGTATGCCTGTAATATATTCCACTAGACGTACAAAATTAAGCTGACGACATCACTATAACCTGTGGTCTCCTATCGGTAAATTCTGTGGCCAGGCACGTAGCATAAGGGGGGGGGGGGGGCAGGGGGGCCTGCCCCCCCCCCCCACTTTTTTGGGAGTATGAAAAAAATTGATATGAAATTAAGGAAATGAGGAGTGAAAATGGAAAGAAGATTTTAAAACGACTTTCCCTTTAATATCGAATTAGACTGTGATATATGAACTTGAAAAGGAACTACATAACTGCATGAATAAATTTTCAGTCCTTTATCTGTCTTGGACGCAGAGTTCATCAAATTTTGGTTAGACTGCCTGTGGTATATTTTACTTGACACTATACCAAAAAATGTTTTGTTTTTCGTTTTTTAGGTCATCTGAGTAAACTCAGGTGATACCAAATATCCACAAATCTTCTTATCTACTCCCATACATGTGAGGAAAAAACTGGTTGCATGGTTATGATGTCCATGAAGCCCTCTACCAAATTGTGAAATCATGGCCCCTGGGTCAGGTGTTATGGCTCTAGGTTGGGGCCAATATGGCCATATAGTAAAAATGTATTAAATCTTAGAAAATCTTCTTCTCTACTCCCATATATATTTGTTAAAAACTAAATGCATGATTATGATGTCCATGAAGCCCTCTACCAAATTGTGAAATTAATGACCCCTGTGTCAGGGGTTCAGGCTCTAGGATGGGACCAATATGGCCATATAGTAAAAATGTATTAAATCTTAGAAAATCTTCTCCTCTACTCCCATATACATTTGTTAAAAACTAAATGCATGATGTCTATAAAGCCCTCTACCAAAATTGTAAAATTCATGACTCCTGTGTTAGGGGTTCAGGCTCTAGGGTGGGGCCAATATGGTCATATAATAAAGATGTATTAAATCTTTTAAAATATTCTTTACTCCCAAACAGGTGGGCAAAAACCTGAATACATGGTTATGATGTCCACTAACTCCTCTACCTATATTGTAAAATTCATGGCATCTGGGTCAGGGGTTCAGGACATGGGGGGGGGGGCGCAATGGCAATATAGTGTTAATGCATATGTTTTAAAATCTTCTCTATTCTCACACATCTGTATGAAAAACTGACTTCATAATTATGTTAATCAGGAAGTCCTACTAAAATTTCAAATTTCATGTCACCTGAGTATGGGGTTTGACTCTAGGGCAGGGCTAAAATGGATGTATAGGTGTTAATGCATAAAATGTTTTAAAATTATCTTCTTTACTCCCACACACCTGAAAGAAAAACTGAATTTATCATTTTGTAGACCAGATCTTTAAGTTTTTCGCCAAAATTATAGGTTTCATTGTTCTTTTTGAAAGATTTCAGGCAGGGAGGTGGTCGTCATTACAAATTTATAATTTTTTTACTCCAGAATGAAACCCAATTAAATGAATACATGTATATGAGACTCCTAGACAAGAGTATGTATGGGTTATACTAGTATGCTACTCAGGTGACCGTTAAGGCCTATTGGCCCCTTGTTTTAATTTAAAATTTTCTGCAGAGGGAAGAGAAAAAGTTATCTATCTGTGAGAGAGTGAAGAAATGTTTCGCGTTTGTTAGACTGCCTGTGGTATATTTCACTTGACACTATACCTGAAGTTTCTTTTTTCCGATTCCTTTTTTTTAATTTGAAATTGCCTGCAGAGGGAAGAGAAAAACTTATGTGTGAGAGAGTGAAGAGATGTTTCGTGTTTCAATTAATTAGAATCATCAAAAGTATAAACAAAAGTACCAGCAAATACGTTGTTCATTGGTTAGGTCTAACACGTAAAATTAATCTGCAAGTCAAGTACAAGAAAACAGTGTAAATAAAAAAAGCCAAGAAAAACGCTTCAACACAGACTGTGCTAGTTGAATTGTGTTTGGATTCAAGAACTCAAAAATGGAGGTTTTAAGATCCTCAGCTTTTGATAGAAGGATTTATAGAGAGTTATTTATATCATGCATTTCTCTCTCTCTCTCTCTCTCTCTCTCTCTCTCTCTCTCTCTCTCTCTCTCTCTCTCTCTCTCTCTCTCATTAATATTTTAAATGTGAAAATTGTTGTATGGAACACTCCAGAATAAACATATCATGTTAGGAACTTCTTTAAATCATAAACGTTGCCTTTCTCAAGCTGAGCAAAACACACTTAACCGTTCATTGCAAACTGAACATAATGTCAAAAATTTTGAAAAATGTTTGTCGTTTTATTCTAAAATGCTTATCATGGAAAAGTCTGATAGATTGTTCTTTGCTGTGTTTGGTTTTTAAGTAAGGTGTTTCTATAATATTACCTTATGAATATAATGTCCGAATATTTTCCGTGTATGAAGGAGGGGGTGCAGACCCCACTCATTTTATTTGCTATATAACTACATGTACCTCTGCTTCTGGCCAAGTAGCCTTCTGAGAACCAAAATGATAACAGCTCTCTTGGAAAAATGTCCATCCTGTCCGACAGTTATTTGTTCCTTGTGGACGGCCTTTCAAAATAAATTTTTTTTTTTTTAATTGCCTCAGTGTTTGTATGTTAAAGAACAAAAACAAAACCGTGTCGTTGAATATACTACTATGTGTATACAGGATGACGGATTCAGTCTTAATCTAATGCTTTTGGATGAATACAAAATTATGAATTATTTGTCTAATTTTAAAATAACTTTTCAAATAATGCAGAATTTATATTAAATTTTCATTTGATCTGAATGATTATGACAAGGTACAAACCTTGCTCCGCTAATAAAACTACCAAAAGAAGGAAATAATGCTGCGTCATTTCGCCTCCAGAAGTCCTAAACTAGAGATCCACAGTTCTGTTTATCCGCTCAGACTGGTCGACTTTCCAATAGATAACAAAATGGTGTCGCTCTCAACTCAAGGTTAATCACGATTTTTCAATCTTCATTTATCTAGTGTTGATTTTTATGTACTACATGTGTATGGCAGTTCAACAAACTAAAAATAAATGCGAGGAAAACTGTTCGAAATACGGATAAATCTTAATTAAAAAAATATTTTGCTGACATTCGTTGATTATTATATAAATGAAAGATTCCCATTAAAACCCTATTAATTGTTTCGCTTAATTTAAATTTTACGATATCTATTCATAAAAAATGATTAATTTGAACAAAAAAATATTACATCCAAAGTCAGTTAAAGTGCCCCAAAAATTTAAAAAAAAACGGCTCAATACAGATATCGCAGGAAATGTATAAATTTGGAAAGAGCAATATCTGAATGACCAGAAAACACATATAAGAGCTCTGGAAAATAAGATGTTATATTTTTCAGACATATTCAACAAATCCAGCAAATGACGCCATCTTGATTTGATGGCACGAGATCTCGTTTACAAATAAGAGATAAATTCGAGCCTTGAAAATGTTATTGGGAGTACCTATATTGTGAATTAAGTTACCTTGACATGAGTTCTTCGTTCCTGCATTATCTCCTTGTTGTAGAGGCTATTAATGCTTCTCAATTCTCCATTTTACAACAGCACCTTCTTGTCCATTTTAACCTTCGCTCGGAATCATAAAGTGCGCCAATACTGACCAATCAGAACCCGCTAAATCTTGGAAAAGTGCATCTTGGGATAGTTTAAAATAAATAATGTTTAATCAAAATTATCATTTTTTACCGAATAGTATACTTTTTACATGTATATTTATTTAAATAAGAACTGTCGGAGTCAGTATTTCTTGGTTAAATACGACAAAGTATTGGCATGTGTTTGTTACAATTGTATTTGTAACACGTGATTAACAAAAAAATGGCCGACCGTTTGTTTACAAATGTCTAATGAAATTAAACACAAATTCTAATGAGACATATGTATCAGATTTTGTCTTTAACTATATTTTATTTACATGTACTTATGATTTTGCCAAACTTAATATGATAGAGCCATATATATATAGTTTACTGACAAGTTAGTCTTGACTTGTCCAATTTTCACCGCGATTCTAAGCACGGTCATATTTTTATTCAAAATAAAGAGGTGTGAAAATATTATGTTCATCACAGAGCAGGTTCTGCATGAACACACAGAAATCACAAATATAATTAGATGCCGATCAATTAACGGGGTCCGGTTAACAGCGTTCACCCGTACGGCCAATTTACAACTACGGATGAATTGATGGCAATTATTTTACAGTTACACATGTGCACTGATTGGTCATACGATGAATAGTACGTTAAGAATACTTATGAAATTAAAATACAAACGCGTTAAACAAGCCGGGAAGTAAGACGTACACGTCGGACTGATATATAAACAAAATATAATTTTAATTATTTGGTATACCTTCCACATCAAATGTATACGAATGTATAATCAAATTTTAAAAATAGGATTAAAATCACGTGCACCACATGGCTAGTGTTAAACTGATTTTGTAATATAACGTATCACTTCAGTAAAATTATAAATAATGCTTATTATATCTTATAACAGAAACATGTGCATGTTTCAAAAACATGTATCAATATCTGTGTTTACAGTACAGAAAGTAAATACAAAGTATAGAAATGCACGAATCACATGGGCGTCGGAACCGGAGGGGGGGGGGGCTATGTGCCTAATAGCCCCCCCCCCCCACTTTTTCTCGCCGGAAATGTAATTGTTCCTAATTTACCTTGAAAGATTGAGAAGTTGGAGTAATTGGCATACTAGTCCCCCCCCCCCCCCCCGGCACGGATTAGGCATTTCATGATTTTGTGGAAAAATTTCGGGTAGGGAAATTTATTTTCGGAAGTATAAAGTATAGGTATCTTCCCCCCCCCCCCCCTCCCCCCACGGATTAGGATTTTCATGATTTTGGGAATTAGGGTTTTTCCTCAATAATTCTGAGGATTAGTCTAGCCCCCACCCCCCCCCCCCCCACTTTTAATTTGCTTCCGACGCCAGTGAATCATGATACAGTCATACATGTAGTAAAGTCTGAAATGCATGTAAATAAACAATTATTATATTCGACTCAAACTCCAAGTGGGTTTTACTTGTTATCAACTGTAGAATTTAAAAAAAAAATGTCCTGTGTACATGTGTTGGCGTGGTATTAAAAAAGAAATGAATTAGCTCTAAACTTCAGGTTGTACGAATATTTGGTATGATTTGTAAAAATTTACAACGACTTTACCTTAATTTGTTTGCTTAATTAGTTACTGTACCTCAAGGTTCATTCAAATGATAACTAAAGGATTTAAGAAGGAGTCTTACAAAATAGGTATATTAATTTATTGAGTGTATTAAGTAAAATATTTCTTCATTCTTTGTTTGCGATATACAACTAGCTAGATTTTTTTTACTAAATAATTATAATTTACTTATCAGTTTTACTAACTCAGGTACACACAAATTGAAAAAAAAATTCCTGCCGGGCTCCAGTTATAAACTCACGCTTCGTACTGTGTACTGTATATGTTATGTAACAGTCTTTTGTTCACTCCTGACAGAAAAAACCCTGCAATCCACACAGAATATACAGGAAAATCACAGAGGAGGTCACCTGGACAAAGAATGTATACACATGTATACACGTGCCCGAGTACCTAAGATTAATGATTTCATCATATGCATTAAACAAGATCAGACATCAGTTTTTCTTTTCAAATTTAATTAATTACTTAGTAAGGTTCTTAATCGCCTTATTTTCCACATTTGAAGAAAGTTACATGTATACATATAGTTTCAGTCACGCTGAAACCTTACTATACATTTTAGTATGTACGGATTCATTATCATTAGGCTAGAATTAAACTTAAACCTGTTGAAAATAAATGATATCACTATTAAACTCAAATCAATTTTAGTAATAGCAATGCGTAA
This sequence comes from Magallana gigas, assembly GCF_963853765.1. NCBI lineage: Eukaryota > Metazoa > Mollusca > Bivalvia > Ostreida > Ostreidae > Magallana > Magallana gigas. The sequence continues at coordinate 23,591,570 of NC_088857.1, read as the reverse complement.
ACCATTTGGAATCTTAACTTAAAGTTTCAGCATACTGAAACCTAGCGGAAATGTTCTGAAACTGATTGATATTTCCATAATAATTTACACAACTTTTCACACGATTCAAATTTAGTTTCCGCATTGCGGAAACCATCAGGAATCTTAGACTAAAGTTTCTGCTGACTGAAACCTAACGGATACTTGCTGAATCGATATAATGGTTTCCGCATTGCGGAAACTATACATGAAACTTCAACTTCAAGTTTCAGCAAGGTTTCCATATAGTTTCAGTTTTGCTGAAACTTGATTTTTCATCCAGTGCAGGGTAATTTTAGAAGTGAATTACGTAACTTCATGTAATACTATACAAAATGTAAAATAAATTTTTATTGTAGCATTCAAAATAGTGTTTCAAGTAATAATACTTGATGCAGATAGAGTAACTATCCGATTAAAAACCATAGTTCAATGGAAAATTGACTATCAATTCTAAAATAGTCCATTTTACACATAGTATCTGTAAGGTAAAAAGAAAAAAATGTCGTCTTATAAAAAAACTATTTTATTTATTCTTTTTTTAAACTTACTTATTAAATTCAACAAAGAATTATGCATCTGCTTTCATTTGTATACCTTTTACGAAGAGATTCTTAAGTTTTTGTAATGTTGAAACTCGGAGGAAATACTTTTTTGAGACATAGTTAAATGGTCTTCTTTGTAACGTAATTCACATTAATTCCTTAAATTACAAATCAATGTTTTTTTTATGATTAAACAACAGTATTTTCTGAAATGAAAGTATGGGAAATAAAAAAATATATATTGCAATACTTTGCAATACTTATGCAAATGATAACATATATCTCTAATGTGTTATGATTGTTTCAAATCAGACTATGTCACATTTCACATATCTTGTTAAATATCAGGGGAATTCAAATGCTGTATGTTCTTAAAGAACATAATTACTACTTACTACAAATAATGAAAGCAACATTTTCTTGTGTCCATATAAATTTGATTGGAATGGGCAATAAATTATATTCCAAAATAAGTCTGTAGAATAAAACAAGCAACGTAACGTAATTCACAAACGAGGTTGTAAGAGTCAATATGTTACAAATAAACATTAAGAAGTAAATTAAGTTATCTTATTGAAGGGATTTTAACAGTTTATCACACAAACTTTGAACTTTTCCTCATATATTTCAGAAAATTTAAACATATTTCTAGTCTCTTCCTGCTAAATACTGGATCGTTCAACGAGAATAGGATATCACTATTTCTCTGTACTAGGAATCCAAGTTTTGTCTGTCTGTTTGGGCCATCTAAAAGACTTTTCCCCACCTATCAAAAAATGTGATATGATACCCTGGTCTTATTTGATAATTTTTTGAACTTACTGTGTACTATAAACCTTCATACATGGTGGCAACATGTGCGCATCTACTTGATACTTTCATTCACCTAATCACTAACAATATATATGTTCCAGTGCTTGCTTTCTGTAAAACTATTGGTAGGGGTGTCACTCTCACTGCCTTGACAAGGAACAGAGCTCATGCAACAAGTTACCCACTCTTTGCAAGCCACATGGTACCAAATTGACGTTTTTGAAACATGCGTCCCCGTAAAATGATCTGCACGGCTATTACAACTCACAACCCCCCCCCCCCCCCACCCACACCACCACCTGTGAAATAACAGCATAATAACCTCTTTCTGCGAGAGTTTTCTCTAACCTTTGGTCTTTTTTGTTCCCAGTATTTCTTTTAAAACCTCGCATATTTCATTCTAGTCATTATATAAAATTAAAACAGTAGTTATGTATGTTCGTGAATTACGTTACACTGTTGTAAATTACGTTACACTCTAATACAGACTTATTCCTGATTTAAACACCCAGCGAACCAATGTTTTATATTTATGATATCAAAGTTTAACCTTTATTCTTCATTCTCAATATAAAATTCCAATAATATCATTAAAAATCAAAAAGTTTTCCTCAGTCACAAATAAGCATATAATCACACTTCTGGCGATTGTGTACACTACTGCAGTAGACAAAATGGTTCCCGCGTGTAAACTTTCTTTCTACAAGTGCGTGTATGTTAAGCGGTGTCAGTGAATAAAGATTCATGGTGATTTTGCCCCCAGTTAGGATTATTTTACAATATCAAGTAAATTGATCATAACGTAATTCACTGTAACGTAGTTCACAGTCTTGGCTTTTAATTAGAATATGAAATAAATATGAAATAAATATGAAATAAATATGAAATAAAATGATCTGCACGGTTATTACAACTCACAACCCCCCCCCCCCCCCCACCACCACCACCTGTGAAATAACACACCAGGTCACGTGATCCTCACATCGAGTGTAGCTTGATGACGCGACATCTAAATATAGAATGGCTCTTTTCGGGAAAAGTTTTTATTTTCGTTTTTGTTTACGCTAACTTATTTATCTCCTCGCGCAGAAGATGAGATCTAGAATGGCGCGGTAAAGTTTAAATAGCCGAAAAGTTAAATCATTAAAGGAATTAATTTTAAAGTAGAAATTAATACGCAAAAAGCATAATTTAAAGTGTAGATTTAAAAGTCTTTTAAATTCCCAAAATATCTTCATTGACCCATTATCATTTTTCACTCGGAGAAATTCACAGGAACGTAAACAGATTTCAAACAGAGATTTATAATGGGAAATGTTTACATCTTTAATCCACACTGAAGTCACTCGGAATACCTCGCACATTTTTACATGTACAAGTGTGTTTGCTACGGATAAGAAAAACTATTTACAGCGATTTCTTAGCAAGTTCACTGTTTTTTACTTTAAAATTAGCTGGGGAGAGTGAAAATTCAAATGATATATAAAAGTCGAATATCTTAGATATGGGGTATCCCGTCTTTGTTTTTGTTGTCTACGGTGGGGGTCATTTTTCTTAGGGGGGGGGGGGGTTCAAGTTTAACATAAAGAATCAAAGTACTGAAGAACTGACGGGAGTTGATTTGGGGATGTTTGTTTATCTTAAACTCAATGATATGTTATTTTGCATGACAAGTACATGTAGTTTCTAATTTGTATTTGAATTACGCACATTTTTATAATATGAATTTTTGGACTTTTTCGACAAGAATGTCGAGAACCCCCCATATGAATTATGTCAAATAATATTTAGAGTAAAATTAATTCAATCAAACTCCGTATCAATAATACAAAATATTTCTCAAAAATTGTATGGATCCAAGCAATATTGAACTCTAGTCTCGTTCAACCAAACGCTCGGCTGACACCGTAAATCTCCGACAAGCAATTACGGAGACAGCCGAGCGTCGAGTTGAACGAGACTATATTGAACTCTGGCGTAGGAATACATACGACTACAAAAAATATTTAAATTGTTCGTACCATTTAAAATCTGACTATTTTCAAGGTATTTATAAATAAGCTTCCTTGAAAAACAATGCTTTAGCATACATTACATCGAATTCATCAATCATTTTCAAGAACTAAGTCTTGTCAACAGCGATGATTTGTGCTGAGGTCCAAACACTGTTTCCCTTTCAGTTTGTCTGAGTAACTGCATATGGGAGTTGATAATCAACTCCCAAAAATGACACTAGGTCTTTTTCTTTGAAAGAATTTAATTATTCTACAGTTAGAGGGTCATTATTCTACGCCAACAACTGACCCCGGACATTATTCTACGGGTTCATCATTTTCTTTACACCGGTACCGCCCGCCATACTTTATGTACGTCATTGACATGGTCTTTATATTGCACTACTCGTTTAGCAATTAGACCTAGTTCCTGGCTGCATTTACACAGAGACATGGATGCTAATAGTATTGTGTTCTTTGTCAATGGATCAAAGGTGAGATATTATAATAGTGTCGAACTTCTTGACACAAAATTTGTTGAGATGATTGAAAATATACTGAATGACAATACCATAAAAATGTTCGTTTCTATTTCATGCAATTAAGAGTTGATGTAATATGTCTATAACACGGTCTCTGACATTATTTTGTCAGAGATGATTCCTCAGGATGAGCAAGTTGTTGAAAATCAATTTTTGCCGCATCGGTATGTTTCAAAATACTTGACATTCAAGATACGTTTCGGTTTTGTAAGCACATGTTGAATGGGTACGATACAGTGTATGCACTGTATGCAGTTTTTGTCCGACACGCTAGGTGGCAAGGAGAATACAGTTTTATTCATTTTAAATCCCTAAGCAAGAGACCTGTAAAAATAGTTTTGAAAAGTTCTTAACATCACTTGGTCATAACGTATATAAAATGACTTGCTGTCCCTCGGGGTATACTACATGTATTTATAGGGGAAATTCGATATGGATATGAAACGCCAATTTGGTCAGTTTTCATTCGCTTTTATACGCCCGAGCCTGTATAAAATGAAGGAAGTTGATCCATATGCTAAAGCTTCTGTCACCTTGTGTACCTACATTAAATACAAATAAAGGTCAAAATACTCGCTGTAAACCTACTTTTTTTTGCTAGTAAGCGCCTTGTTGCTATTACTACCATACGAAAAGGGATGGTTTGCGGTTAGCTGCAGGACTGTAGCTCCCGGTCTGAAAAACTTCGGATGGACGACCTGGGAGCTACAGTGCCTCCCATAGTAAAAAACTGCAATTTACGGCGCACAAAAAAATGCGCTAGGTTTTGACTGATTAATCTCATCTACGATCACATTCTGTACAAATATTTAATCCCAAAAAATTCCTCGGACATTTTACTACAGATATTGTCACTTCACTTGCCTCTGATATTCTTTTAAACACCATCCCCAGCCCTGTCAATTAAAAGTGGTGCATGTTTGTTTACATTTAAAAATGGCGACTCTCGATCTCGACGTAAATTAACATACTTCTTTTTTTTTTTTTTTTTTTTTTTTTTCTTTTTTTTTAATTTTCATTACATTTATTAACGACTTGAACTAAAACATATACAATCTTGCATTACTCATTCTCATAACTGAATTTACACTGTAGAGAAAATACTTATGTACAGTATGTACAAACTACAATATGTATAATAAATGAAAAACATTGGTACAGACATGATGAAGGGTTAACAGATACAGATGTATATTATTTAACCAAGAGGGCTAACTCTCTCAAATACTAAGTCGGCTAATGTTTGTGACATTTAACAGTGTTTCAAATTTTACAAATTTTGGATTTTTTATAAAATATTTTGGTAAACATATAACCCTTGCATTGGATATATATAAGATAGTGAAATTCATTCCCAATTTTATTGCAGGCACATAATTTACAAATTCTGTTTTCTCTAGGAATATTAAACCATCTACTTATCTTACTTGCTTAAATTGGTCTAATGAAAATATTGTATACTTTAGATTTTAACCAGGGTATGTTTATTGCGTTTTCATACCATATATATGTCACATCACATTAAATCCAGCTACACAGTCGAAAAATACGTTACGCTAGATCTCCCAAAACCCATCAGATCAAAATTGGCGATGTTTAGATGTGGTGTACTCCCCCTGAGGATCGAAACAGGTCGCTACAGAGGAGAACCGGTGGAGGACAGAATATTTTTTTTTTTTTTTTTTTTTTTTTTTTTTAATACCATTTATTGATTCCTTATAAACAGGTACATAATAACATATCAGAAAATAGCATATGGTGAAAACAGAGTTACAATATATATCAGGTTTTTATAAACTAAAAATGTACACTGTATATGTATATGAGATAGTCAGAAAAAAAGGGGAAAAAAAATCAATATATGTTGAAAAAACGTATACGATATATATCAAGATTTTATGGGGAAAAAAATGTTACATGTACACCGTACGTACATTTAAACATGTATGTGTTAATCAAAAAAAAGTGAGATAAAATAAATCCTTGCATTGATAATTTACATGTGATTTTTTTTATATTTTGGCCCACACATAACAAAGGGTTTCCCTACCATCAGTCAAAGTCTGTGTCCATGTTAGAAACCCTTGTATACAACAGAGGGACTGTCTCCCTCGGAGGGTGGGCGTATATAAATATATATATACATACATAATAGATATAAGCATAAGTACATATTCATAGCATAAATGAATATTCATAGTAAAAATGCAAAATTTTGAAAAAGTTTCTTTTCTTTCATTTGATGTAAAAAAGATAGAACAGAACAATAAGATAAAGTATTCTCTTTAATATACATTCTTAACGATTGGCTTGTTTCTTCTAAGTTTTCGACTCTACAGAACATTTTATATTTGTAAATTCTGAATGCAATAAATGAGAGGAAGATATTATAAAGCTTTGTTGTTTCGTTATCATCAACAAAAAAGCCAACAATGACATTTTTCCAAACAATATTAAAATTTAAGCATTGGCTTGCCATATGCCAAACATGTTTTACATTTACACAATCAAAAATTAGATGCTGTGCATTTTCTATCTCGGTTCTACATATTTTGCATTTGTTATTTACCCCTTTATTCCACTTACTGATTAACAGATTATTACTTAGTAAATTGTTTAGAAGTTTATAATTAAATTCTGCAATACTTTTATCTTTGACATTTTTAATTTTGTTGAAATATATTGATTTCCAAATTTCCTTATCTTGGATCTGGATATCCCTACCAAGCTTTCCTTGTGAAATTGGACTTTGAAATTTGAGCTTTACAAGCTTCGAATAAAAACATTTAGTTTTGTATTCTTCGTCATTCTGTTGCATTTTGATATAGGGGATTTTAGAAAAATCATACATGAATTCAAATTTCTTAAACACTTCTTGTATTATTTTATACTCGCAGATCCAATTGCTTTTTTTGTTTAAAGTAAATCCACCCTCCTGTGACGTCATACATTTGACATAAACCATGAATTCATTAAAATTCTTTTATGTAGATTTGTAATTTCTATGTTATCATAGGTGCACATCAAAAACTCAAATCATTGTTTATTTGGAGATATTTAATAAGCGTTTTTCATCCTTATATTCGACATAATTCAATAATGACAAAGGGAAATAACTCTTTTCTACTTTTCTCTAAGTGATATATCTAAATGCTATAATTTTTCTAATGTAAACATTTTTTTTTCTATTTTTTTAATTAATTTTAGTTTTCTGGCATAGTAAGCATTAAATTTAAATAGACAAACAAGTATCCATCCACTTATATTTAATTTTTAAACAAAAAAAGGTGTGATTTTCAGATGATAATTTCAGCCTTTGGTTTTTATTCCCTTACATCTTAAATAGTATGGATACATATATATTTTATTTATTTTTTGATGAAATTCAAGTCCAATAAGTTTAAAAAAAGTTAATTTTTTAACTTTGAACCCATGATTTTATAGGTACGGAGTTACCTTAACCTATCAAATATATCTCTTGTACTTTTTAATTTACCATTTTCTTCAAAGATATCTTTAACATACAGTATTCCGCTTTTAATCCATTCATCAAAACATATCGTTTTACCTTTAAAAGTAAATGAAGTATTCGACCAAATTGGTTGTAATAAAAACGATTCGGTATTTATTGATCTGTCATTATTTTGCTTAAAATCTTTACATAGATTAAAACAGGTAAAAACTTGCTTATAAAATTCTGGAAAGTTTTTTAGTATACCATAATTTTCAGTCGATATTTCTGTTGTGCTCATTAAATAGTTTATATTGATATTCAGCGGTTTACAGAGACTATTTATATATTTTTTTACAACATGATTAGTTGTAATTAGGCGGGCAATCCACGTTGCCTTTATAGCCTTTAATTTAGAGTCTATGTCGGTAATGCCTATACCGCCATCCATAATATCACCTATCATCGTATTTCGTTTGATTCTGTCTGTTTTATTCCATATGAAATTGTATATTACTCTATTTATATCATTCACATAATTTCTTCCGGGAAGTTCTAAAATACTGGAAACATATATAAGTTTAGGTAAGGCAAGAGAATTAACTACAGTAACTTTACCGAATAATGTTAATTTTCTCTTTTTCCATGATTCAAACAAAATTTCAATATCGTGGTAAATCTTCATCCAGTTTTTATTATAACACTCGATTTTGTCGTGTCCTACAAAAATACCTAAGCATTTTACAGCTTGTTTAGCTACTTTAATACCTTCTAGATTTTCGAACTGGTCTTTTAAATTTCCTAACAATATGCATTCAGTTTTTGATAGGTTTATCTTTGATCCAGCTAATTTGCAAAATTTATCTATGGTGCAATAGCATGTTTCATGGATTCTATATCTCCTAAAGTAACCGTCATATCGTCCGCGTGCTGTACATTTTTTATTTCATCTTGTAAATTTTTCGAGGTAAATCCATGTATTAAATTATTTTCTTTAATTTTACTTGATAAAATTTCCGCAACAAATAAATATAATATAGCAGAAATCGGACACCCTTGTCTTATACCTCTATTCATTGCGCATGTTTTTGAAATCCATCCATTATTTTTTAAACGGAAAACGGGGTTTTTATAAAGGATTTGTATCCATTTTTAAATAAAATCTGGTCCAAAATTAAATTTTTTCAAAGTTTTAAAAAGAAAATTCCATTCAACTGAGTCGAAAGCTTTTTCAAAGTCTAGGAATAGTAATATACCGTTTTGATTATTATTTTCACAATATTCGAAAATATCAAGAATAAGCCTTGCGTTGTTTCCAATATATCTTCCTTTTATATATGCTGTTTGTTCATTTCCTATATAGTTATCAATAACCTTTTGCAGACGGCGAGCAAATATAAAGGCAATTATTTTGTAATCAGTATTAGTGAGACTAATTGGTCTATAGTTTGTAAGCTGTGACCGTTCTCCTTTTTTGTGAATTAAAGATAATACAGCAAGTCGTTGTGAAAATGTCATTTCGTCTAAACTGAATATTTCTTTAAGCATATTATGAAAGAGTATTGATATTTTATCCCAGAAACATTGATAGAATTCAACTGGTAATCCGTCTAACCCTGGTGATTTATTATGTTTCATGTTCATTACAGAATCTCTACACTCTTCTAAGTTTGGAAATTGATCACATGTATTTTTTACATTTTCAGATAAACACATGATATTACTATTTTGTAAGTAGTTTTCAATATCAGAACTACTTATATTTTTACTGCGATAGAGTTCTTCATAAAAGCTACACATTTCACCTAATATGTCATCATCCGTAGAAAGAGTGTCATTATTTTTATTTTTTAGTTCATAAATAGTATTCTGTGTTTGGTGCTTTTTTTCCAAGCCTAAAAAGAATTTCGTGTTTTTCTCCCCTTCATTTATCCATTTTGCGCGAGACCTAGTTTGAGCGCCTTTTGCTCTTCTATCGTATAGATCGCTTAGTTGACTTTCAAGAGTTCGCTTTTTATTCATATTAATTTCTAAATAAGGTAACGATTCTATCTCGATTATTTCCTTTTCTATGTTTTTAATCTGATCTTTGTAACTCTTTTGACTTTTTATTGAATAATGAATAGAAAATCGTTTAACCTCCTGTTTCAGCTGTTCCCATTTTTGCATACAAGTAACGCTTAATTTACTAATATTTTGAATAATGTCATATATTTTTTCCTTATAATCAGATTTTTCAAGTAAAGATGTATTAAGTTTCCAATAACCCGTTCCTCTTTCATTTTCGTGTAATTTAACGTTAAATCGTATAGCCTTATGATCTGACATTCTCGTTCCGTTAGAATGTGTACCGGGGATTTTACGAACTGAGATATTTTTAGCTTTTAAATATAAATATTTGCTTAGAAAAATGAAATCAATTCTACTTTTTGGTGTGTCAGTAGCATCGCACCATGTAAAACCGTCTGTATCATTCAGCTTATCCTTCCATATATCAACAACATGTAATTGAGCTAAAATTTCTTTAAGTAACTTGGAACTCCTATCTGTAGAGTTATTTAATTTACAATTAAAATCACCGCATACTGCAATATTTGTTGCATTATTTGAGTAATTATTAATAAAAGATCTCATTCTTTTAAAAAACTGTACTCTGTATGTTTCATTATTAGGTGCATATATGTTAACTAAAGTTAAATCTATATCACCAATTTTAACATTGATTAGTAATTTACGTCCATCATTAGATCTATGTATGGCTAGGATTTCTATTTCTAAACCTTTCCGAATTAAAATGGATACTCCTCTGCTAAGGGGGGAATCTGAGTAACAGTGTATAAATTAACATACTTCATTTTCCGAGGTCGGTTATCATGTTTAAGAGAAGGTCTGAAGCAAGTAAAGTGATGATATCAGTAGTAAATTTGCTGAAGAATTTTATGGTTCTAATTATTTTTACAGAATTTGTGTGAAAATAAGGTTAATAAGTCCAAACTTAGCGCAATTTTTTGTGCGCCGTAAATTGCAGTTTTTTTACTATGGGAGGCACTGTAGCTCCCAGGTCGTCCATCCGAATTTTTTCAGACCGGGAGCTACAGTCCTGCAGCTAGTTTGCGGTGAAAAATTGATATTCACGACAACGAGGCTCGCGAAACATTTTCGCTTCCGAGTAAAATTGTTTACAATGTCTATTAAAATAAATTGAGATTCACAAACTCTCAACCGATCAGCATTGTGGCAGCAGTTATTTGACTTTAGTTAAACATGTCAGTTTGAAACTTTTTTGAAAAATAAGATATAAACCTTTATTTATATAATTCGATAAAAAACAATAGCCCTCCCACCCCACTTGCTGGGTACTTTTAAAGGGAGAATGTTCTATCGTATATATTCCTTCTGATCCGGTTTAACGATATACTTTGTTACGTCATGCATGTATCTGCTCTGTAGCAAAGCAAGCCGAAATCTATGCCTGCCCATACCATACCCTTGTACATATGTAGTATAAATGCGTTTTAAAAAATACGTTATTAATTATCATACTTACTTGTTCAGACCAGCATGTACCTCGGTATCTTTTTTCAATGTTATGACCATCCCACCAAACCCCCCCCCCCACTTAACGCTCACATCAGAGACATAAATAACATGTTATTTATGTCTCTGCTCACATACACAGGCCGTTTATACGTAAACAATAAGAAGTGACATTTTTTTATCTTGTTTAATGTTAAGTTTGGACAATACCTGTATTATTTTTGACGACCTTGCTGTTTGACTGCTTTGTATAACTCATTTGGAGCTCTTTTTACCACTCTTTGTTGAAATAGCTTATACATGACTGACAAGCTCGTAAATATGCCTTATTATCGCTAAATTAAATATTTAACTTGAATACCACCGATCACCGCGATATCTTCGACTATCAATCATGCATAACATGAATATCCCATCAATACAGCCTTTCCATAGATCTACATATTGATAGAAAAGTATCTAATTATAACGAATATGCATTTTCCCGTAAAGTCAATAGAACTTCAGATTTACAACTTGATGTGTCACGCATAAATGCACTGGTGGCGTAAATAAAATTATTGAATATGTCTCCCCTACATTTAAATCCCCCTGTATCCCCTCACCTGTCCCCGGGGAGCTCTGCCTCATGTGACAGATTTACCTTTCTGTTTTCAGGTGGAGGTCAGCAGCACAGAACTAGAGACTTGGGCGACTCTTTTATCATATCTAAGAGGAAAATGAATCCTCTCTGTAACATTTATTTATACAATTCCTAATTACGGTTAAACTATGTTATTATTACTAGCGATGAGCTTGATATTTGAATATGTTTCTTAGATACATGTATATACATGTACTTTATCAAATTTTCCGCGTCTATATACTATAGTAGTAAATGCTGGTTATATGAATGGAACAAAGCATTAGTGACGCAATAAAGCATGCCTTACAAGTAGTTACTTTAAATGACAACCAAAGTCATAAATAGGTAGAACATCTCAACTTTAAAGATTATCTATGTTCAAATTAACTAGGCAGAAACGCAATTTAATATGGAAAATAATGCCGGAAAAATCCAAATTACACTATTACAAAGTGTTTCTAATAATTTTTTAATTCATGATTAGATACAATATAAGAGTGTGATACTTGTACGGAAGTCCGCTGGTTTAAGATAAAAAGATTTTATCTGGCGGCCACCAGATGAGTTTCTAATGGCCGCCAAATAACAGTCTGACAGCCGCCAAATAAAATGTAGATCCTGCTAATGCGTACGCAAAATTTTTAATTTGAGTATATAGGATTGATGCATCGCAGTATATTGTTGCTAACCAAGGGTTTCTGATCGCAACATAGCTATATATTGTTCAGATCCTCCATTTTAATTAGGCCATTGAGTTTAAAAATACTAGAAATTGTTCATTTGGCTAGATATATATAGAACAATTCACACTTTTCAAAAAGTAGATTAAAATGTTTCCCTTTGCAGAGTCAACTGAAAGGTCAAAAAGGATAAACAACATTCCGGCGTCCTGTAATGAATCTTTTAAATTTGATTTATTCCTTCTATGTTTGGGATGCCCCATTCCGGAGCAGGGTAAACAAAACGAAAACAGATCTTTAATGTAAAGGGACATAACTTTTGTTCAGTATTGATTGGTCTTTTACACTCGATATCATAAGGATGCAAGGGCTGAATATTCCCAAAGCCTTTTCTAGAATACATAAAACGTTTTGCTTGGCAACAATAGCGCAAGTTTCTTATTGTAGAAATTCTTTAAAACAATGGTCACACCAAGCACAGCAATCTTTACCCAGAGTTATCGTTCCTGCTTCGCTCCACTTATACCTCTGTTAACGTCTAAAAAGAAGTGCCACGAAATAATTGATAATGGAGTATTACTCCGAGAAATAGTTCTTTGTTTGTTACCGTGATTTACCAATACATTCTTTTTATTTCAATATTTTAGCGCGAGGCTTTAACATCGAAATGTAGACTGAATACATATTAAACTATAATTTATAATATCATGATTGAGAATGGGTTTTGCCAAGATTCTTGGCATTTAGACGTTAACAGAGTGTTGTAGCGCAGCGTAATACGCCCTCTGGTGAGAGATTGCAAGCACAGGTGTCTTTAAACCCATTTCCCCAAGTATTATCTGACGGCCGCCAGATATTCCATGTATGTGGTGGCCGTCATACAAATGTCTGGGAGCCGCCACGTAACTATTTGGCGGTTGCGAGATAAATATTTTTCTTGCGTGACACCAACGGGTTTCCATACTCTTGTAAAGAAGCTATATAACCATTTTGCCACTCTTTGTAATAATTTATTTAATTGCAAGAATAGATCGCACCAATTTTTTTAAAACAATATTTTAAATGTGACTACAAATACTAGTATGGGTAATTACGAACTTATTTGACTACTCGAGATAACTATCAAACTAAAAGAAAGACCAGCACAGTGCGAGACGAATGTACACGATACTGTCAATGGTGTAGCATCTACTGAGAATACATGTAACTGGAAAAGGCCATGTTATTAGTCTTATCAGCTTATCGGTTCTAATTTACAATCCCAGTACTTCATTTCGTATCTGTAGTCAAATGAATATTTGTGTGTAAACTGTATACTATGCTATGCTATAAAGTGGTAATAGCAGTATCTAGTTTAGAATAGATAACTTACTATTCAATACCACACCATACCGTTGTCTCATAATTTATTAGAAATAAGAATTATTTATTCATCATTGAATTTTTAAAGTCCTTTGATGTCCAGTAATCTGAGTAATTGTATTTGAAAATAATTATTGCATTGTTTACCTTAACTACTGAAGTAAGGCTGACCGGAAGTAAGAATGCCTGTGGTCAGGGCAATTGCGGTGCTTGTTCGGTCTTATTGTCCGAGTTTGACCACAAGTCTCAAACCATAAGGTAACTATTTCTCATAGTTTGGCCATTTCTCCTTGAAGCGTAAGATGGAGTAATAAGATATTGTTATTCATAGATGTGACATCATGGTTTTTTTTATGGTGCATTTTTGTCGATATTTTGTTGTACTTGTGGTTTAATTTATATTCGTTGCTGAATGAAATTTTGTTTATAAATGTTGTATGTTATTTAAAAATCTGTGAATCAATATACACAAAAAAAAACCACAAACAGAATCTAAGTGGTAATGTATGGTTTTTTTTAATCATTTACACACGTAAGTGTTACATTGCTGATTCATTATTTTAGAAATTTTGGAAGGGTTGTTTGGTTTTGTAATTATTATCATTTATATTTTGTTGTTTACCACAGACACGTAACGGTGAATTCCTGTATCACTCCGCTATTCTATGTACATGGATGCGCTGTTACTACTGTGGAGGGAATTGGCACGTCACGTGATGGTCTACATCCGGTTCAGGTAAAGATCAGAATAACCTCCCCTGATGTATTAAAGAATGAACGTTCGAGATTCCTTTAAAGCTGCTTGGTCCGATTTTATACCAAATTTTATGCACGCTTTTAAACGATGGCTATGCTTAGTATATGTATAATAATAGACATTGCAGTTGTTTACCCAGTCAATTAAGCCAAATTTCAATGAAGAAAAATACGTACAAAATCTGCTAACAAAACATACGACATTAAAAGGTACCGCGTTATTTCGCCTCATGTTAAATTTCACCCCTGACGACGATACGGGTTTGGTTGTATTACGAATTTGACATCGCTTTAAATAAAGGTCGAAATGGTCAGACAAATGATCAGACAAATTACAAATAAACATGTGTACGTTTTGATCGCCAATATTTCTAGAGCCTGCTTTCTTTACAATCGATGCATACCATGCGGGTTGAATAACCCCAATCATTCGGGGGACGAAACCATGCGGTTTCCTTTTCTAAACATTCCCGTGATGCATTTTGGTTTGTTTTTTCGTTTGCCCAAAGAGAAATTATTTTTATTTACTTTGAATATTTCTAACTTAGAAAGGAGATTGATTCTGCTGGTGTAAATAGGAGAAAGTCCATAACTTTGTAAGATAAATGATTTGTATGAACAAAATTTTGATACTGTAATTACGAAAAAAATCGGACCAAGCAGCTTTAAGTCATAACAAATCATTCCAAGACAGATAGTATACATTTATTCAGGAATGTTCAGGAAACATGAAATTTTATTTATCTAAGAAATATAATATTTTCCGAGGGCATTGCCCGAGGGAAGTGTGATTTTTCTTGCGGGGGGCGGGGGGTAAATCTTTATATCTCCTGAACGTTTATGCATTCAATTGTTTTTTTTAACACCGAACGATGGTTGATGATTTAGAATACATCAGGTTCGTCAAATCTTGTAAAGCAAAAACGTAGTATATGTTTACCAGTTTCTTTCTATCGTATGCATATCCTCCGTATTTTTTCATACGCAAGAAATAAAAATAAATTAGGGTGGCTTCTTAAGGGGTGGGATATGATGAAAAATATGACAATGACAGGGAAATATGAAGTGTTATTGCCCTGACACGTGGTTGTCTAGAACTAATCAGATAGCGTTAGTATACTGAGGTATAATTATACGATATATTCTATCCTTATTCATATCGTTTTCTTTCTGGTTTTTTGAAGAAGAGCTTGGTCCAGATGCATGGAATACAGTGCGGGTTCTGTACACCTGGAATGGTCGTCTCCTTGTGTTGTTTACTTCGAAACAACCCTACACCGACCAAGGCGGATGTAGAAAGAGCCATCGAAGGTCCTTTGTTATAACTATATTTTCTTCTTTGTTCTTTTAACATTCTATCCGGTATTATAAACCTGCAAACGACGAGATTTTGTTATTATTAGGGATGTAATACGTCTATCAGTCCGTATTTCTGTTCAACTGTCCTGTTCGTTTCGGGTTTATAATGTTGAACACTAGAGATCTATGATTAATAAAAGCTGCAAAGGTCCAAAGGTGTATCATGGGCTTGGTCTGAGGTCATTGACCAATGTAAAGATACATCACCATTTACACGAATTTATACGAATGAGGCCTCGCAGAGAATCTTGGTTTATTCACCAATGCATGTGCCCATCACAGTTTACATTAGATTATCCTGTTACAATAAGTCAAATTAATACAGGTAGTACAGATGTAAATAAGTTTTTCAAATTTCCGCTGTCAGGTAACCTCTGTAGGTGTACTGGGTATCGTCCGATCTTGGAGTCGATGAGTCCATTTGCAGTAAGTTGGATCTTCAGCATAATGAAAGTTTATGACATTGTTAATAAAATCCATAGAACAGAAGTAGTCAAATTGACAAATCTATCACTTGAAGAGAAGTTTCATTATGTTTAATAAAGGGTTGTCCAATGGGAGCAAAATGCTGCAAGAACAAATCGAACAAACTGGTGAGAACGTTTAAAATTGATTATTTAATACAAATATACAAGTGAACATATTCTTAAATTGTATTTAATTTAAAGAAGAATTACTTGTCATATATATATCTTCAAAAGCAATGTGAAATGAAACTCATTTTACTGTTTTATAAGAAATGTCCGTATAGACATTCTGTTATTATAAAACAGGACACAAATGACACGGAGCCAGAAGCCAGACCGATAGACCCAACTCAGGACTCTATATTTCCTCCTCAATTAATGGTGTGTTTTCCTAAGTGAAATTATTTTTTTTTTCATTTCAGTTCCTTGAATTTTATATAAATCAGGCCTCAGGCGCATGAAACAATTTCAGACTTAAGTTTAAATTTGAACTAGTCATAAAATAATGGTTTATTATTTAATGACGATGGAAATTTGTAATCGGCAATATTACATTCTATATCAAGACACTTTCAATAGTATTTGAATTTTGTCAGTGCTAGAATATTTACAATTTTGATTTAAGTCTAAGTTTGCTTCATGATCCTGGGGCCATAATTCTAAGTGTTTGTATAAAAATTTATCTCATTTTTAAATTATGATAGAAATGGCATCTGAAAGATACGCTGAGTATAAGTTATGGACATACGACTTGGATAGTTCCGTGTAAGTTGGAACAACTACGAACAGTTTGGACGGAACATCCTACAGCTCAGTTTGTTGCGGGAGCTACGGCAGTTGGTAAAATATCTCTCTCTCTCTCTCGCTCTCTCTCTCTCTCTCTCTCTCTCTCTCTCTCTCTCTCTCTCTCTCTCTCTCTCTCTCTCTCTCTTCTTTTCCTCTCTCCATATGTCTGTCCCAACTTGGTTTTCCGCATGTTTTTTTTGTTTTAGTTCTAATTAGAGACTTTTTTGTTTTTTAAAAGGTGCCACCACAAACCATGATGGAGGTCCTATCATCTTTATCAGTTGTCATCGAGTGGAAGAGCTTCAGGCAATATCTGTTAATGACAAAAAGCTGGAGTTTGGCGCTGCTGTAACCTTCACTAAGATGGAAGATCACATCAGAAAATTGGAAATAGAAGGAGGTCTGTACAAATTATCAAGTGAGAGATTTATAAAACTCGTTTCTCTGTTTAAAAGATTTCAAAATGAAAAAATCATACACTGTTATAATCACTCCATAAAATATTTCATCTTCTTAGCCAAACCAGTGGTATCGGCATTCCTGGCTTGTATCCAATCATTGGCCTCTGACCAACTACGCAACGTAGCGGTGAGTCTTACACGTGTATATTACAATGTAATGAATAAAATTAATACTCAGCGTTCGCATCTTCATGTACATACAAGAGACTATAATTATTAGTAGATAAATACTTATTAAATCTTATGTGTTGACGCAAATATTAGTTTATTAGGCCAAAGTTATTGGACAATTAGTTTATTAGGCCAAAGTTATTGGACAATCATCGATGACTTTATATCACGTTTTAGTCCGTTTACGCCAAGTCCTCTTTTCTGATGGCTTCAATTTTAAATAAAGATACATCTATGAAGAGGAAAAGCTCTGCTGAATAGAATGGAGACTATGATTTGATCTGCAGTAATTGATGAAAAATTGTATAACTTTGTTTTGCATTGTTTTCAGCTCACCGAGATGAAGTCGGGGGGGGGGGGGGGGGGGGGGGGTGCCTATGCTATACCCTCGGCGTCGGCATCTGGACCTGGTTAAAGTTTTTGTTGCAGGTCCTGTATCTAAGTTAAACCTGCTTGATAGATGTGTTTGTTGTTAAATGATGTAACATGATTCCTATGATATAGTATTGTATGATATGATATGGTTTTAAATAATACAATATTATTTCATAAAATATATTGTAAAAGGTTATATGATATGATATGATATTGCATCAATTTTTTATTAGATCATAATATGTGATTTTGTATCATGATATTGTTATGGATAGTATTTTATATTATGATACAATATTGTTTGATATGATATAAGGAATAAGGAATCATTCTTTGAGTATTATGAGGTTATAATTTCGGTCGAGGCGTAATCAAATCCAATAAAGCCCGAAGGGCTTTATGATAGATTTGATCACGTCCCGACCGGAATTATCATCTCATAATATTCAAAGAATGATTCCTTATTACTTATATTTACATAATTTTAAGCCATTGTACGATTAACTGTTTAAATATAACTAAGAAAACTCCGCTGGCGCCCCAATTTGTAGTTATGGGTTTTATACATGTAGTACAAAATCGATACGTAGTGTTATCACAGGCAAAGACACTGGGAAATGTAAATATATTGTATTATATATCATTTTATCACATGAAATTGTTTCATATTATATTCAAGCAATGAATCATTATTTTTTTGAAAGACATAGTCTCATAACTGCAGCGATGTGAGCATACAAATTGAGTAACGCGCGTTAGCGCGTAATGAAAATTTGTATGCACACACCGCTGCAGTTATGAGACTATATCTTTTTAAAAATAAAGATTTAATGCATATATTTACATTTTTAAACTGCTTTCTTTGTCTGCAAGTGTAATTTATACGTCAAAATGTCTGATTTATTCTATGCGTAAGTTCAAATTAATGGAAGAGCCACTGTATCAGACACAAGCTTGAACTTTCAATCTCGCTTGTGACGTTGCATTTTACAGCGTTCAACGTTTGTGACGTCATAAAAAACTAGTCATTTTAACCTCTGGGTACCCTGTGTGTGTTACGGTCTTATAACTGCAGTATCTTTTCACACACTTTACATGCAAAAAATATTCGGAGTGTAAATATACATGTACGATATTGTGTCAATACAGTATCCATGAATATCCAAGATCTTTAGTTATGATTTTCATATGATAAAGGTCTCATAAAGGTGATGCCCCATAAAGGTGATGCCTCAAAAAGGTGATGCCTCGTCTCGGTGAGCTTTGTGATTACCTATGTTTTTATATAGTAAGCTACTAGGTACAGATTCTTGCTCAGGAAAGCGATATGGCCTACGGACCTCCTATTTTGGAACTTTTTTTATTTGGATTGTAGACCATTGGCGGGCACTTGGCCTGCCGGATGGATGGGCTGGATATGATTCCTCTACTTTTTGCTTTAAATGCCACCGTGCATCTAATGGACCACACAGGTAAAATAGCCCTAAAATACATATACAGCCATTACATGTGTACTCGGCGAAATATTCGTCATCATTTCTTACATTATTAAATCACCCGATAAAGAATATGTTGATAAATCTTAATAAAATAGTCATGTTTATTCAGATTAATCAACCTACTCTTTATACATGTAAACCAATGATTTTACAGAGTCCACATGGTTTTATTTTACCAGGCTGATAATACGTCATGTATACATCAAAATGCTAGCCTTTTTATGAGGTTAATATGTTTTTATAGTTTTTATAGATGACGAGAGTGAATTGATTAAAAACTAAGTTCGAGGTTAATGTATTATCATCAGGTCTATTGAAATGTATATTGAGTGATATCAAACGGCGATAATAATATTGTTATATTTTAATGAATATGATTTGTAACTAACACTTTCCAAGATTAAAACAGGTTTTTGGTTTTTTTTTGAAAAACTATATTTAAGGAATAAGGAATCATTCTTTGAGTATTATGAGGTGGTAATTTCGGTCGGGGCGTGATCAAATCCAATAAAGCTCGAAGGGCTTTATGATTTGATCACGCCCCGACCGAAATTATCACCTCATAGTATTCAAAGAATGATTCCTAATTACTTATATTTATGTAATTTTAAACCATCGTACAATTAAATAAGCAAACCCCGCTGGCGCCTCAATATGGCTTCATTTGAAGTTAAGGGTTTTATAGTACAAAATCGAAAAGTAGTGTTATCACAGGCAAAGACACTGGAAAATGTAAATATAAGACAATGAAGTAGTATTTGGATGAGGATGTGTATGTTATATGTACATGTATGACGTCACAGTGTCGCACATGAAAAAAACCCCAGTATTTTGTCACGAAAATCTATTTTTAGTATAGAAAGGTTTATAAATTGTCTATATCTAGTGTAGTAAGGTTTATAACAAAACTCGCAGCACGATCATGTGAAAGCAATGTGACAGCAATCATACGCTTGGGTGAACACAATATTATCATATTATCTATAATGGTACATGTATAATATACAGTTATAGTCTTTTGATATACACTCATCATAATTGTTTTACTATAAGTCCACTGGCGTCGGAAGCAAATTGAAAGTGGGGGGGGGGCTAGACTACTCCTCAGAAATATTGAGAAAAAAGTAATTCCCAAAATCATGGAAATCCTAATCCGGGGGGGGGGGGGGGGGGGGGGACTAGTATGCTTCTGAATCCAACTTCTCAATCTTTCAAAGTAAATTTAGGAACATAAGTCTTTCCTGTGAGAAAGAGTGGGGGGGGGGCTTAACCCTTTATCATGCTATTTCTTTAATGGTTAGGTATAGCTTTGCAAAAAAAGTGGGGGGGCTAAGCCCCCCCTACCCCCCCCCCCCCCCCCCCCCCCGGTTCCGACGCCTATGAAGTCCGAGGTCGATATACCCTCATCAAGTCTATTAAACCATGTTTTTGCGAGGTTCGCGAGAGCCTCGTTGTCGAGAATATTTCGCGCCACGATTCATTCTTTTTAGAATATAAATCTAGTGTATTATTTTCCACAAATTATACATTTGTTCGCGAAAATTAGTAGTCGCGAACCAGTTTATCTTCTGTACCTCGAAACGAAGTCGTTGCAAACAAAAGTTCGTTTACAATTTTAAAAGACTGTAATTATTTTACTCTAAAAAATCGTTTACTTTTATCATATCATTATTAATTGTTTTATTGTGAAATATCAACAATCTTATTCTTTTAAAGAGTATAACAGTAAAAATAATATTTCAATTTTATTAGAATATTATTACAAATTACACTAGATTACAATTGAATATTATTTTACTTTTTCCTCGGGAGGTGTACTCTTATCGGGTCTTTAAAAATACATGTATGTATCGACCTCATCAAACGGCTTTATTTGTGAATAATTCCAGTAAATGATACTTTGGAAGATAAACTTCAAAATCTGTTTTTTATATTACATGTAATTTTTTTAATTGACTCGTTAGTAAATTCAATTCATTATCGTACAGTTGTTTCATGAATTTTCTTGTCCCAGACTTACGGATTTTACATTTCCTAGGGAAGAGACGTGATTTAACGGTAGAAGAATATTTGTCAAATGAACAAACTGGAAAAGAGCTAATCCTAAACATACAAGTTCCACTCGATAACAAGGTAATTCACATGGACTAATACATAGCAACAAATAGTGTTCTAAGCAGGCCACTCAAGGTTTGAATCAAGAATTATTTTGCAGTAAGGTTTTTCTTTGTGACTTAACTAGGTAAAGTTTGTTGGTTTCTATAAAACCCCAAGGAAAAGGCCAGTTGGAAGTGCTGGGACTACCACAGCTCTGGTGCTGGATACTGGGGGACATTTCATTGCTTATTTGGAAGGGCTATCCCCAAAGATAATCAAACTTGATGTCTTTTCATATTTGCCTGAAACTGAGAGGTGAGAAAAGTATTGAGAGATCCTAAAAATTACTGTCCGGTATACTGTTTTAGAGGCTCATTTTCAGCCTATTAAGTTCTTTACTTTGGAATTGCAAGAGAGCTACTACCGGGTATACGTAATGTTACGCACAGAAAATGTCACAATTTAAGAAATATTGGGTATTTTTTCAAATGATTATCGGTAGGTGTAGAAAAGATAAATTATTTACTGTGCACTTTGATTTTATTTCTCTAAAGAACAATCCAAAGTTTGTCTCTGGATAAATTCGATAGAATACTTCGGAAACGATTATCAGAGGAGAAAGCTGAAACTAGGGACGACCTAGTCAACCTCTCAGCTGGAATTCTCCAGAAGTTCCAAGCTGTGGTTAATGAAGTAAGTTTGGCTAATGGTACTGTGAAAAAATTGAATTTTTATAGTAAATAAATTGTAACAAACCCAAATTCTTAAAAAGCAGACAACACCAGAGGCAGAATCACCACATTCAGAACTCCCTATACACTGTCGGTCCGATATTATCTTTGATGAGGTGCCTGACTCCCAGCCCCAAACAGACCCCGTGTGGAGACCTCTACCCCAGACAACTGCCGAAGATTTAGTATCGGGACAGGCCATGTTTATAGATGATATGCCTTCGTACCAGAGTAAGTATTCGTATCGTTAATGAAACAAGCTTATAATATCTCTGACCGCTGTCACCGACCTTTCGTCTATTCGGATATTTCTATGTAGATGAACTGCATCTGTGCTTGGTTCTGGGGAAAAGGGCGCGGGCAAAGCTTGTCCATGTGGACTGGTCTGCCGTCAAGGCATGCCCAGGGGTGGTGGACTGGATAGACCATACGTCTCTCAATGGTAGGAACATGTGGGGAATTATGGCAGCGGACGAAGAAATATTTGCTTCTAAAGAGGTATCATTTTTAAAATATAATAATATTTTATATAATTTTATGTTTTATTATGTATACGTATAGCAATCATAGACCGACCAAGTGTGTAGCTTATTAAGATCGACATATCAGCTACATGTTTAAGTCTACACTTTTAGATTGTGATGAAATTCATTGTTCCGTGTGTATATCTAAAAAACTTTTAAAAAAATTGTATTACAACTGAGTTGTGCTTTGACTGTGATTCATAAGTTTGAGATTATTTCCCTTTGAACAAGGTGGTTTATTGGGGTCAGCCCATTGGTGCTGTGGTTGCAGAATCCCGGGAACAAGCTACGCACGCTGCAGAGAAAGTTAGAATTGATTACGAAGAAATGCAGCCTGTCTTAACTATAGAGGTATCAATTAATTTATGAAGAAACACAGTTACAGCAATATTATAATTATTACAAATAAAAAACCACTCGCGTTTTGCTTTAACCCTATTATCATGTTAATGCCTTCTGAACTAAAAACTTTTTCACAAATTGAATTGCGACTTGATGTATTTCTCTAATTTAAGGATGCTGTTAAGCTGGAGTCATTCATAGAGGGAGCTGTTGTTATAGAGCGAGGTGACGGCACGGAAGGCTTCCTCAGGAGTAATCAAGTCGTGGAGGGTACAATAGGGACCGGGGCGCAGGAACACCTTTATTTGGAGACTAATGGCGCCATAGGAGTGCCCAAAAGGGAACAGCATGAGATAGAAATGTTCGTTACGCACCAAGCGCCTACATTCATCCAGGTTTTTATCCATACAAGTAACTTTTTGAGTTATACAGCTACATATTGAAAAATGTTGTAACACTTAGGTTTACTTTTTTTGCATAATACATGAATGCGATTTCATGAAATAATATAATCATTGGAATGTCATTGCACTTGTTTACTCCGAAACAAAACATTTTTATACATGTATATGATGTGTATAATGTCAAAAATTCTACCAATACTCCATCTCGTGATTTTACTCATTGACGAAATTATTTCACAAATAAAGTATGTAGTTAGTATATTTCTTTGGGTAGAAATCCATAGCATCTTGTCTTGGGATACCATTCAACAGAGTCATAGTACGTCACAAGAGAACAGGTAAGTTCTGTACTCTGTTGATTTAATTTTACACATCTTATATGTACACATATAATTATGTGGACTAAAGAGATTTTACCAATAAAGTAAACATTGTTATATACAATGAGTGACCCACACTATTTCCCTCTTGTAGGAGGTGCATTTGGAGGCAAGGAATCCCAGCCAGTAAAAATCTGTGTCCCAGTGGCACTGGCTGCCCAAAGGTAAACTCATCACGCGATTATTCAGTCATATAATATTTATTAGTTTGACGAGATACTAGCGCTTATGATTGGTCAAAAAATTTCTTTGATAATTGCAAAAATTAATTTTTTATATGGATCTGTTTTTCAGCTCAAGTGAGCTTTTCTAATCAAAATTTGTCCGTTGTCTGTCGTCGTCGTTGTCATTGTTGTAAACTTTTCACACTTTCATCTTCTTCTCCAGAACCACTGGGCAGATTTTAACCAAACTTGGCACAAAGTATCACTTGGTGAAGCGGATTCTAGTTTTTAAAATGAAGGGCCACGCCCTTTTTAAAGGGGAGATAATTTAAAATCTGTGAATATTTGTTGGTATTTTTCAAAAATCTTATTCTCAAAAACTATTAAGCCAGAAAAGCTGTAACTTGTATGGAAGCATCCTTATGTAGTGTAGATTCAATTTTATTCAAATCATGGTCCCCCGGGGGTAGGGTGGGGCCACAATGGGTGAATGGGTTTTTACATAAGAACGTATAGAGAAAATCTTTCAAAATCTTCTTCTCAAAAACTATTTTGCCAGAAAAGCTTAATCTTGTGTGGAGGCATCCTCAGGTAGTGTAGATTCAAGTTTGTTCAAATCATGGTCCCCGACGGTAGGGTGGGGCCACGATAGGGGAATCAAGTTTTACATGGGAATATATAGAGAAAATTTTTAAAAATTTTCTTTCAAAAGCTATCAGACCAGAAAAGCTTAAACTAGTGTGAAGCATCCTCAGACAATGTAGATTCAAATTTGTTCAAATCATGGTCCCGACGGTAGGGTGGGGCCACAATGGGGGGGGGGGGTCAAGCTTTACATGGGAATATATATTTTTTAAAGTCTTCTCTGAAAAACTATTAGGCCAGGAAAGCTCAAATCTGTGTGGAAGCATCCTCAGACCGTGTATATTTAAGTTTGTTCAAATCATGGTCCCCAGGGTTAGGATTGGGCCACAATGGGGGGGGGGGGCTTAATGAATTTTTACATAGAAATGTATAGAGAAAATCTTTAAAAATCTTCTTTTTAAAAACTATCAGGCCAGAAAAGCTTAAACTTGTGTGGAGGCTTCCTCAAGTAGAGTAGATTTAACTTTGTTTAAATCATAGTATCCGAGGGAAGGGCGGGGCCACAATAGGGGATGAATATATAGAGAAAATCATCAAAAATATTATGTAAATGTTTTCAGTACAAAAAACAGTAATTTTTCCGAAAGTAGGGTGGTGCAGATTAAAGATTTATCAAACCATGATTCCCTAGAGAAAAGTGGGGTCACAAAGTATGTGTGTGTGTGGGGGGGGGGGGGGGGTACATAGGAATAAAGCAAAAACTTTTAAAGTTACAACAAAAAGGGGCTTGATATTTACCATAAAAATATGTGGATAAAAATTGGCAGGGTTTTTAAAAATTTTTAGCAAGATATAATGTACTTAGTTGTCAAGATATTTTGATTTTGTTACTGTGATGCTAATTTGATGGTGTGACGTCAAAGTGATTAAGTTTTTTGGTTTTTAATACAAAAGAGTTCTACATCAGATCAGCCTCCAGTAAATACGATTTCTCTATCTTTAAAAGTCCAGTAAAGCTTTATTATATCGTTTATTTTCAATACAGCATTACCACACGCGATAATTTAAACCGCTTTATTGGTATAGATAAAACTTATATTTGACTTTTCTTCCCCTTCAAGGCTACTAGTATTATTGGTCAGGTAAGCGATGTGGCCCCATGGGCCTAAAGATTGAACACTATTTTTAGAATGGGAATTTCAAGAATACAAACACTCTCGATAGAATGTATAGTTAAGTTGTAATTGTAAGCAAACAAATACAACTTTATGGATAAAAAAAATTAAAAGTTTAACCTTAAAAAATAAATAATATAAAAATTGATTAAAGTAACTTCATGAATTTACTTAAGTCAATTAATTTATAATTTCGTCTGTTTGGGGCGACGATCCACATTTTTGGTAGGACTGGCTGTTCCGGGAAAAATTCTAATGAACATATACATGTAGACCTATACACTTTTATACACTTTTACGGCAACACTGCTGTTCAAATGCAAAAAGTCGCACATACATACTATTCTTTGTCGACTTATCATCTGTTTTCGTACACGATCGTATCTTCATCATGGTTATGCCCAGTTGCATATATTCCAGTATCCAACACTTGAAAATCACTTTTAACGGGTGGGTGTAGATACATAATCTACATTGTTATGTTGTAAATTTTGTATTAACACTCAATCAGTAGATTAAAAATTTACAGAATGACAATAATATCAACAAGACATCGCGTGTATTTCCCTTTCGTTTTCAATTCAGCAGCTTCAGATTTCAACTTTCTAAACGTGTTAAATCCATTACATTGTAAATTCAGCTCAGTAGCTCTACATCAGCTGTAGGCGCATTCATTTTGAATATTGTTGCTGTAATTGTTGTGTATTCATACGCGCCACTTCAGTTACATTATCTACATATTTGATGAATGACAATTCACGTTTTAATAGCGAGCGCAGCTCGCCGGCGCGCAGCGCCGGCGCGAAGCGAGCTCTACCGGCAAGGCGTGTGTGAATAGAAAATTCGGACTAGTTGCACATTCATTCAACGGATTTTTTTGGCGTCAGTAAATCGGACCAGTAATGCATCGTTTTAATCGTCCCAGTAGTTCCCTGTAATCATGGCAATTTTTATCACTTCACACTCACACGAGAATCAGCAAGACAAATTTAGACAGTAAAAACGATAACGATGTAAGCGACATACAGTCAATGTTACCGCTAAAGTTCACCTCAGTACACTTTCAATCAAAAATAATCGTGTGACGTCACAAACGTTTACACATTGATCCGAAATATTTTTTCGGAGTCAGTAAATTTTGACCCACAATTCATAGTACCAATGGTTTCCAACCTCACGTTCCAACATCACGTTCTCCCGAGAATCAAAGTAAAACCTTTGAAAAGCTTATAAGATGTGTAATTTTAAGAACATCATGCTTTTTCAGTAAATAAAACAGTATACTTCGCATACTTTTATTTCTCAGGGGAGTTTTAAAGAGTAAGACGACACGTAACCAACGTCAGCTTTGACGTCACAATAAGCACTGATAAGGGGAAATTACTCTAATTGAAGTTATTGTAAATCTGCTGAAATGACCAAAATCCTCTTAAAATCTTGCAAAGGCTAAGATAAAGAACAGCTGACGAATAAGGACATTTCTTCAGATACAGGAAACAGTTGTAAATTGCACTAATTTGGATGAATGCTCACAAATATTTTATTCACTATAATTACGGTAATTTCCTGAAACGTAACGTTTTTTTAAAGGGGGTGGGTGGGTGGATGGCAGCCTCATCCAAAAAATCTTTGCAAGCAAAAAGAAAAATAAATCATGAAAATTCTAATCCTTCAGCTCTTTAGCAGTTCAATGGTTTCTTTATTTTCACTTCCATTTATTACATGCAGGGGGGGGGGGGGACAACACCATGTTCTTTTAACATGATAAGCAAATATTTTTAAGCGTAAATTAAAAATAAAATTAAACATTAATTATTTTTTTTTAAGTGGAGGGGCAAATCCATGGTAAGTCGATTTTCTATGTATAAATTGACAAAAATGAAAAAAAATTTAGCATGGGGGGAGCTCTATGATGAGTCAAGTTTTATATGTAAGTTTAAGAAAAAATGTCTACTGCAAAAAAAAAGGGGGGGGGGGGAAATCAATCAATCAATCATAATCACAATCACTTTAAAAGAGGAGATGCAGTGCAATGAATATTTATATATTAAAATCTTTATTATTTAACAACATTGTATCTGAGATTAAACTATTGTTCTACATATAAATAAATAAATTATAACAAATCTTATAAACTATGAATAATGAAAATTTACTGAAAAATAGGTATGTTTTATTTTTTGGCATTCAAATTTCACGTTGTTAATTTTATTTTATTAATTTATTATAATTCATTGTTTGATCACATGCTGTGCTCGCCCCAACGGTCGCACCGTAAAACATATTATTTGAAAATTAAATGATGAGAAATGAATTTAATAATTTTTCTTTTGATCAACGCATCTAATGAAAAATTAACATAAAAACATGTTCATCAATGCGCTACATCCATCGAAAGAAAATTTATTAAATTCATTTCTAAAAACATGTTATGGTTCATGCACGTGTGAAGGTACATCACACTGCAGAAAAAATACCCACTGACGTGTGTGTGATATGATGTATATGAATTAACTAGATGTTTATTCCTTCTGCCATTATAGTCTTTTTCTTTTAAATTGATTTAACCGACTTTTTTAAAGACCAGATTGTTTAATATTTTACAAGAATATACTAGTATTTGTTAATTGTTATAAGTGGTAACTAGTTATGTAAAACAGAGACTACAATTCTTTGTTTCAATGTTCAGAACTGGGCGTCCTGTGCGCGGTATACTGACCCGAGAACAAGACATGGCCATAACTGGAAAACGCCATCCCTATCAGTTCCAATACAAAGTACGTATTACTATATTGTTGCTTTACAATGTAAATGGCTCAATAAAAAATGTGTATTAGATATCTTGTTGTCTTTTTGAGCCATATATTTAAAGACAAATTGTGTATTATGTTTGTCCTATGTTTTAATATACAGATTGTTTGTACCTTGTTGATCTTGTTTCAATGAAAAGTATGTACCCAGTTTGTTTATGTTTTAATGAAGGTACTATATGTATTGTAGAATTTAAGTTTTGATAAAAAACAAAACGGATGTTTTAGAATTAAGTAATTAGCTAGGGCTAAATTGTGGTAGATTGCATGTTTCAGTGACAAGAATAAATCTTTGGATATCATTTAATTAGTGTTATGTAATAATTTTTTTGTGAAACATTTTACACTATAAATATTGTTTATTAGATTGGATTTAGTAAAGATGGCGTCCTACAGGCCCTTGAAGTAAAAGTGTATTCGAATGCTGGATGTTCGCGTGATGTTTCTCTTGAGGTTTGTAAACAAATTAAGTACAGTCTACTATGATGTCATATAGTTAAAAACTTTTTTTCACGTCTACATTATATCTACGACTTGAATTAATTTATCAAAAACTCCTTATATGCTCGATGATTTTTAGAAAAAAGTACAAGAACGTGTAAATGTCTTAAAAGAAGATAAATTTGTTTTTATGATAGTGTTTAACTGAATTTGATTGTTGATTGGAAAAAACACTCTTTTTGCACTTCAGGTACTCGATTGTACCTTAAACTTTATAGAGGGTTGCTATGCCATACCTAACGTTAAGATTGAGGGGCGCCTATGTAAAACAAATACAGTTTCTAATACGTCTTTCCGCGGATTTGGGATTCCGCAAGCATATGTAGCCATGGAAACTATCATAGACCATGTTGCGCATGTCCTGAAAATTGGGTCTAAACAGGTAAAAATTTGAATTCAGATACTAGCATTTTGTTTAAGATTATACTGAAATTTTGTAGAAGTGAGAAAATATCAACCGATAATTTTTTAGATTCAGGAGATTAATTTCGCCAAAAGTGGTTTTGTTCCTTTTACCAAACTTCCAATCCAAGATGAAACAATAGTGGAGGCTTGGAACCAATGTCAGAGACAAGCTAACTACTTACAAAAGGAAGCAGACGTAATTGCATTTAATGAGTAAGTTAATATATTAGCGGGTTTATCAAGTTATATTTACATCTACTGAGTATGATTCCCTCTATTTCTTAGGAAAACTTATAGTTAATTCATAGCTCTATAGAAACAGCCAGACTGAAATCAACACGCCCCTTTTATCGATTGGTCGAAATCTATACAGCAACCTTAGAAAAATCGACTGCACGAAAAAAACATGATGTCAGACAGGTCATGATGTGTTACAGGAGGCGATTTTGCTACTTTTTTTCGCTAACGTACTGTCGAAAAATAACAGTAATTTAGTGAATTTTACTTACTTTTTATAATCAATTTATTAATTAGTTGAAAGAAAGATGTAAATATAAATAATGAAATGCTTTCTTTGATGATTCATGTGGGTAATGAAGGTAGCAATCATTGCAGAAATAAATCCACATAACCCGCTAACGCGATGTCGCCACCTTCATATTCCGTATGAATCACTTAAGAAAGCATTTTATAGTTTATATATTCGGTATGATAGTGCAATTTACAATCTTATAACTGTATTTCACAGAAAACATTCCTACAAAAAGAGAGGTATAGCCATGATGGCCATCCGGTTTCAAATGGGATATCCTGTATCATTGCTGAACCAGGTGAACATTAATTCATTGCCTCTTATGATGACCAAACTTAAAATTCATTAAAAGTGAAATTATTACTTTGATATATTGTCGGAATAGTCATGTGGTATATTTTATTTGATAAAATGAAATATATCGGAAAGGACAATATTCTTACTTTTTGTTGATCATTTATTGAGAAGTCTGTCACAATCGTTTTCATCAAACGTCCTAATGGGACTATATCTTAGTGCGTTGTTATCTTTATGCAAAAAGTGCAGGGAAATTATAACTATGCTTTTAAGGGAAGTATAAAAATGTACTTTTTTCATGGAAAATATGTATTTTTTCAAGTTTTGATGCTCAACTCTCATCGTTTGTCTTTTTTAATTTGTGTTTGCTAAATGCATCTGTATATTTGGTTTATAATGTACATGAAGAAAGAAGATCATTCGAGATCACGGTGTAACGATTGGCCACATATTTTAATCATCATTGTTGTTTACAGAGCACCGCTTTGGTACATGTGTACTTGGATGGCTCAGTCAGCCTTTCTCATGGAGGATGTGAAATAGGACAAGGATTAAATATGAAGATCCAGCAGGTTAGTTACAGTGTAGGTCTGAAACCATAGTATAGTAGGTTACGATCAGTAACGTGATTTAAAGCAAATATATAAATGATGGCAAAGCTCGTAGCCATGCGAATGCGTTCAAGGAATCAATAACTTGATTTAAAGAATTGTAAAACTATATATAAATTTGATATCAAAGCTCGTAGCCATGTGAATATTTTCAAGAAATCAATAGAATTGTAAATATATAAATTGTGTTGGTTTTTTTTTCAGATTGCTTCTAGAGCCCTCAGTGTACCGTTAAGTAAAATACATATAGCTGAAAATTCTACTAACACAGTGGCAAACGCTACTGCCACAGTTGGAAGCTGTACAACAGACTTGGTTGGAGCAGCAGTACTGGTAAGATACCATCCTTATAAGAATTAATGTATAACCACTCATAACAATAGTTCATGACAGGCACGGACCCAGATCATTTTATACTATTTTAAATGGAATTGACAAAAATATTTTGTTATAGAATGCATGCGGTGAGATAACAAATAGACTTCAGCCATTTAAAGAAAAAAAGCCTAATGCATCCTGGGAAGAATTAGTAAGTTGAAATTTTCAGGTACTGCAGTATTTCATAATCTTCCTGAGCAAATAATGCAACATACATGTAAAGGTTCTTCGACTTGGCGTTCATTGTGTGGAACAAACACGGGGCCCATAACTGAATATGAATGTACTAGTTTCAACAAATCACATGAAAAATAGAACATTACGAATGGGAAAAACCAATGATCAATTTCCTGAAAAAATTGGGTTTATTTCTATTTCAGATAATAGACGCCTACCTCAATAGGATAAGTTTGTCTGTGATGGCTCAAGGAAGGTGATATTTTAGAAGGACGAGAAAATAAATTATTGAAATAGAATACATTTTCATTTAAAAATCAAGTTTACATTGTACATTCAACTTATTTATAATTTTGTCATTTCCCAAACCATTTCTCGATGTGAACCAGATTTTTTTGTTCTTAAGACCTGGAGATGGTGGTGTTTACTATTACACATACGGCGCGGGCTGTTCAACTGTAGAAATAGACTGTCTGACTGGCGAACACAAGGTGAACCAAGCACTTAACATACATGCACACTGTTCTCATTAGTTTATATAAAATATAAAATTTAGCAAATTGTTTTCCTACTGAAAACAAACACCTCCGTTTCTGTGTGAGCTTTTTAGGGGTCAATATGTCATAGTTATGACGAGCATGTAGCAATGGTCTTCGCACTAGCCCACTAGGTTGCTTAATGCTCTTTGATAAAAACAGAAACACAGTAAATAAATAGCAAGTTCACATAAAGAAGTTACTCCGAGACTTTACTTACATCAACTATAACACGATGTACTTGACCCCTGTCCTTGAGTATGGATTCCATTGTAAGGTTTTCGACATACGATTATATGTTTCAGGTTTTAAGCACTGACATAGTGATGGATGTTGGAAGAAGTCTAAATCCGGGTATAGATGTTGGACAAATTGAAGGCGCATTCATGCAGGTCGTCCCAAATAGTTATTCATGCATCTATTTCATTAAATATCATTGAATAATGATTTCTCAATTTCTACAATTTTATAGTATAAACTTCGTAGTTCCGGAAAAATCCAGAATAGAATAATTAAATTTTGATTATATATGCACTGTACATATTTTTCGGTTGAAAGAGCAATCGATGATTTTAATTGTATGTTATTGTATAAATACAGTTGCTCCTGATACAGATATAAAGAATTCCTGCATTCTTTACATGTGTACCTTGTTTCAATTTCGAACGCGTTTATATTCTATTTTTTCATGTTTTGCAAATCTCATTACTTCGATTTCCATAGTTTTCACCATTGACATTACGGTCCATCGTCAAAACACCTGGGGTCCATTGTCATTTCGTGACCGTGGTACTCTGAACCCCTGACGTCGTAAGGGTTGGGATTGGACTGAATTTTTACATTAATTAGTGTGTGCTATTCTGTGTTGAAGGGTTATGGAATGATGGCTGTTGAAGAATGGACGTTGAATGACAGAGGAGAAGTTGAAAGTAAAAATCCCTCCCGCTACAGAGTTCCAGACGTTGGAAATTTACCGCGAGATTTTAACGTGACTTTGCTCAGTGACAGTCCTAACAAACAGGCGATAGTCTACTCGTCTAAGGTTGTCAGTTTTAACAGGATTAATAGTTATTTTTGTTACAAATCAAGGTGTCTTTCTCATCACGTTTTAATTTAGATAAGAAATAATAAATTTATTAAATCAGCACCTATTTACATGTAATATGTCAGTTTAGGAAAATAATATAAAATTTTAAATAAATAATACATGAATGTATACATTTTTATTTAACGCCTGAATGCATTTAAACTTTGAACTTCATATGTTTGATACAAACTCTGTAGGTCCTGTTTCAGATGTAGAAATCAAAATAAGAAAGCTTGATGACAAATTTCATTTTTAATTGCAAAAAGTCAAATCGAATGCGCAGTATCTAAGAGTGATTAACACTGCCCTCTGTTTGCGTTTTTGAAGTATGTTTTAAGATTTCAATTATACATCTCTCAAAAAATTCTCAATACTACCACATCGAAGAGTGAGATACTTTAAGCGTTTTAGGAAACCTTAGACACGATGCGCTAACACTCTTTTACAATATGATGTATTATTGATAGATTTTGCAGCAAAAGGTGTTCACGTAAAGCCCCTTTCGCAATTGACGCACGAGCAGATGCGACAAAATATTTGTGCGACCGAAAAAATTAGAAACATATGGTTCGTAAATTGTTGCAAAAATAATCGCTTATGAAAAAGTACTCGTACGAAACTCGCACGATATAGAGTGACCATTGTGCGATGTAAACGAATTAAATCTTGCGATATATATTTTGTGTCTATATGCAACTGTGCACAATGAAAGCGAGTGTTGTATTAAAATAATGCGATAAGATCGCACGAAAGACCAGATGACTGTAAAATTGAGCTTGCCCCAATGCGATAGGACGAGCGGCGCTCATCCAATCAAGCGTTTCATTGTACGAATGCTCCCACGAGTCAGAGGGCGTTTATATACCGAATAATACCGCCCGTGTCCGTAGAAATAGTTAAATGCAAGAGAAGGTACCGCCCAAGAAGATGACAAAAGCAACAGCCAAAATCAAGATCAATTATGGCCTGAAACAGATATACATTGTATACTGTATAAAGGAACTGTTCGTCCCCGTTTTATTTTAAAATCCAGGAAAATCAACATTCAACGAATATTGGTAAAAGCACAGTCTTTCTTTTACCACAACATTGTTAGGGCGAATTCAAAATGGGGCAAAACACGAGTCACGTTGAGCAACAGTCTCATGGTCGCACAACACACGCATAAACAGCTGCGATTTATCTTACGATCTTTAAAAATCGTGCATCGCTCTTGCGAGAAAACAAAACGTTGTAAAACGGTCGTACTAATGTTTGTACGATGTTTTGCAATAATTTTGATCGCATTCGGTCGCGTCTGAATAGTGTGCATGTCCACTATTTTGAGGAGATTTGATGCGACCACGAAAACGCATGCAACGAATGCGAGAGCTCTTACAACGTATGCGATAGCTTGTGTGAAGCCAAAATATTTCGATGGCAAAGTGTTGTAAAGTACTCGTGCGCCAATTGTGAGAGGGGCTTTACAGTTCATAAACAAAAGAGAAAAAGAGAGTAAACTTATTCCCACGGATCATTTCTTCTTTTTAATTTCTGCATAAATGTTATCTTGACTTTTTGATCACTTGAACTTTTTATATATATATATATATATATATATATATATATATATATATATATATATATATATATATATATATATATATATGAGAGTTTAAATGAATGACAAGTACAAAATTACTTTCTTTACAGGGAATCGGTGAGCCTCCTTTGCTGTTGGCTACAACGGTCCATAAAGCACTGCGGGCCGCCATTCTCTCGGCGAGAAAGGACAGGTCGTTGTCAGCGTACGTTCAACTGGATACTCCAGTCACTCCAGCCAAAATACGCCAGGCCTGTACCATTGGCTGTATCTGAGCAGTAGATACAGTTCTAATGTTTCCATAGGATACTGCTGTAATGAGATAGATAGTGCAACAATGATATTCTCGAGCCTAAGAAATGGATACAGTATAATGCATGCATAGATAAAAAACAGTGTAACAATGGCTGAATGATATTTTTTTGTCACCAGATGATGAAATGTACTTGGGTCTGTCTATATGATTGAATATTCGTATATATTATTTTGAAAAGAGTTGTGCTATTGTTAATAAATTAATTAATGTATTTTATAAAACATATATGTTTTAAATTATTATAATCAGTATATAGGAATCATCTTGTCTGTCCGTCCGAGAAACATTGGAAGTTCCTCCTTTACACAAAGATTGCTTATGACTTAAATGTGTGTCATGACTTTGACCCAAGGTCATTCTGGCAAGGTCAAGGTCACTAGCAGGAAATGTGCAAAATTTGTGTCCGGTCCATTTTTTTATGTAGAAACATTAGAAGTATCTTTTAATGGATAAACATTGGAAGTTATAAGTTCATACAGAGATTGCATATGACCTAAGGGTGTGTCATGACCTTGACCCAAGGTCATTTGGTTCAGGTCACTCACAGGAAAAGTGCAAAATTTGTGTCCGGTCCATATCTTTTTAATGGAGAAACATTTGAAATTCTAACTTCACACGAAAATTCCTTATGACGAGACTACGAGTTGTTCATAAAAATGTATTACAAGTATGTCATAAATCATGATTTTTTTCAATTTTTAGAGATGACAATATTGTTATGGCTTAAATCGTTTTAAAGAAAAAATTCTGACAATATAAAGGTTTGATTATAAAAATAGAAGCGATGCTCTTAAGCTGTCTTCACACGTTTTAGAAAAGTTCTGTAACGCTAGGCAATTTGAGGATCAGATCTTTTTATATGTGTATGACATTTTTAAAAATCAGAGATTTGTAATTTTTTCAAAGAAAGTAACAAAAGATTTTCTAAGTTTGGATCTTTGGGCTTGCTCTGGTTCCTGAGTTTTGAAGTTGTCTTATTTGTGGCGGTATTGTCATTATGGACAGCGGTTGGTCTTCAGATCTACCTTGAATTTTTAGATATGATTTTTAAGCTTTAAACTATAAAATTATTTTTTAAAAAAAGTTTAAAATGTGAATATTTTCCTGTATCTTTATACAAAGATCCTCTCTTAAGGAGATCAACATTGTCTACAAATAGCCGCAATCATCAAGCCCTCTTAAAAGGTAAAGACAAATTATGATTTACTCGTCAATGCCCAATCACGAGTACAAGCAAAAAGTATAACCGACGAGGATGGGATTCGAACCCACGCGGGGAGACCCCAATGGATTAGCAGTCCATCGCCTTTTTTTTTTTTTTTTATCTTTTATTTACAGTATAATGCATGCATAGATAAAAAACAGTGTAACAATGGCTGAATGATATTTTTTTGTCACCAGATGATGAAATGTACTTGGGTCTGTCTATATGATTGAATATTCGTATATATTATTTTGAAAAGAGTTGTGCTATTGTTAATAAATTAATTAATGTATTTTATAAAACATATATGTTTTAAATTATTATAATCAGTATATAGGAATCATCTTGTCTGTCCGTCCGAGAAACATTGGAAGTTCCTCCTTTACACAAAGATTGCTTATGACTTAAATGTGTGTCATGACTTTGACCCAAGGTCATTCTGGCAAGGTCAAGGTCACTAGCAGGAAATGTGCAAAATTTGTGTCCGGTCCATTTTTTTATGTAGAAACATTAGAAGTATCTTTTAATGGATAAACATTGGAAGTTATAAGTTCATACAGAGATTGCATATGACCTAAGGGTGTGTCATGACCTTGACCCAAGGTCATTTGGTTCAGGTCACTGACAGGAAAAGTGCAAAATTTGTGTCCGGTCCATATCTTTTTAATGGAGAAACATTTGAAATTCTAACTTCACACGAAAATTCCTTATGACGAGACTACGAGTTGTTCATAAAAATGTATTACAAGTATGTCATAAATCATGATTTTTTTCAATTTTTAGAGATGACAATATTGTTATGGCTTAAATCGTTTTAAAGAAAAAATTCTGACAATATAAAGGTTTGATTATAAAAATAGAAGCGATGCTCTTAAGCTGTCTTCACACGTTTTAGAAAAGTTCTGTAACGCTAGGCAATTTGAGGATCAGATCTTTTTATATGTGTATGACATTTTTAAAAATCAGAGATATTGTAATTTTTTCAAAGAAAGTAACAAAAGATTTTCTAAGTTTGGATCTTTGGGCTTGCTCTGGTTCCTGAGTTTTGAAGTTGTCTTATTTGTGGCGGTATTGTCATTATGGACAGCGGTTGGTCTTCAGATCTACCTTGAATTTTTAGATATGATTTTTAAGCTTTAAACTATTAAATTATTTTTTAAAAAAAGTTTAAAATGTGAATATTTTCCTGTATCTTTATACAAAGATCCTCTCTTAAGGAGATCAACATTGTCTACAAATAGCCGCAATCATCAAGCCCTCTTAAAAGGTAAAGACAAATTATGATTTACTCGTCAATGCCCAATCACGAGTACAAGCAAAAAGTATAACCGACGAGGATGGGATTCGAACCCACGCGGGGAGACCCCAATGGATTAGCAGTCCATCGCCTTAACCACTCGGCCACCTCGTCATGTTTTAAAAGAAGTTATCTTTCTTTAAAAATAAGAATTCATTTATGAATGCAGCGAGCATGATTAATCAAGATGATGAGACGCCAGCTTAGACAAGCGGATGATAGATTCGTGCATTATCATATACTGTTTGAATTGCTTATTACTGTGTCATGACGGTAGAATCACTTTTGTATAATATTACATTAATTTTATGGTAACATTATCATTTTGTTTTTTTTATATTCAATTTAAAAGTTTTCATATTTTAATTAAGATAAGAAAACATGAAAAATATACAAAATAATATTATATTTACTTCTTGTTATTTATTCATGTATTCTAAAAATATGATTTCAGGTTATCATATATTTAGGAAGCTATCAATTATCATTTAAAAAATGCATAACGCAGTTTTAATCAAATTCTTATGTTGTGTCAGACTTTATAATTAAAAAATTTCATATTTAACGACACGGTAAAAAAAAAAAAAGGTGAAGATTATCGCGAAGATATGAAAGTGCATTTGGCAATGAATGGCTGTAGATACATGTATATATTATCTATCAATTGAAATAAACATAGCAAATTATTTTTGTCTTCATCGGGATGTATGTATATGTATTCTGAATTCGAATTACTGAAACATGTGATATGGATTTGATGCCAGCGTTTGTAAAAGAATTGTTTGTGGTCAAGATCTAGTAAATGAAAGGTGCCTACAGGTTTATGAAATTTCCTAGAGTTTACCAAAAATTTTTAGCCCCGGTACATGCCCACTTAACAAAGCTATCGTTATGAAGCATCACTGAAAGAATTATAACGTAAATTTTATAAACCTGAAGGCACCTTTCATTTACTAGACCTTGACCTTAAAAAGCAACTTTTATTAGAAGCGAGTAAAGAGAAAAATCAAGCAGTGATCTAATAGGTCCTATAAAAGTAATATTAAACTTTTATCCCCATTTATGCATGGTTAGACACGGAATATTAATAAAGATTTATGTAACTATACAGACAATCTATTGCATAACATTCTCGTTTTATTGCAACATGTTAGGAAAAGTTACCAGTACTCGTAATGCTTTTGAAGAATGATAACTAAAGATATGTTGCTGATTTATCAGATATTCGGTTTCAATTCTCTTTTATGTTTGTTCATTTAATTATGTACAAATGTATATTAAGTATTCCGAGAGAGAACGATCTAGCTGGTCAATAATCAGTGGTTTTTGACTAGCGATCTATTGGACCAGGGTTGGATATTTGAAAAGAAGATCTTATTAATATACAAAGTGCCGTTACAAAAACCAGCTGTTGGAAAAATAAACTATTTAATAAAATACGACTGAATACTTAAGTAATTAGGTTTGTTGATACTTTTTCATATAAATCCATTGTTAGACAAATGAATTTCACAAATGATTTGAATGAATAATTTAAAAGAATGTCCAAATTTTTTCTTCAAAATATGGCCTTGGGCCAAAAGAACGCAGCGAACAGGGGATATTGTCCAAATCTAGTGGCTGATCAGACGTCAATATCATGCCATTGATCTTGTCAACAGATGTAGCAGTAATCAAAATTATTTCATAATAGCAATGAGTGTAATAGGATGTAAGAGACGAGGTGGCCGAGTGGTTAAGGCGATGGACTGCTAATCCATTGGGGTCTCCCCGCGTGGTTTGCTAATGGACAGGTGAGCAAGGTGTATTTTGACTGTTCGAATACAACCAACAGCGTCTATTGTTTATAGTGAACCAATTAACTGTGTCTTCCACGTGAAGACTCTATGTATATACTTTTGTTTGTTTTGCTAATTTGTATATATTGTGCTGAAAAAAAGACAGTGTAAATAGTAAATCAAGTGTGAATGGCTGCCACGTCAGGTGGTCGCCATTTTGGCGGATCAAAGAATTTGTTTGCTGGCAGAAAATACTGTCGAGAAAACACGTTATTCGTTAATGTTAAAGACAATTCCTTTGTCAAACCTGAGGAAGTAATCACATTTATTCACGAGACTTGTGGAGTTGGTAGTTTATTAGCATGTGTACCGAAATCTGGGAATCTATACGAAATTACATTAGACGGAAAAGCCCCCATACAGTACCTCCTTGAAGGGATAAAAATAGGTGACAACACTTTCGAGTGTAATGAAGTTGTACCAAGCTCGTTAGTGGTTAGTTTTATGCACCTCCCTGCATACGTCGATGACAATGAAATCGAAGCAACGTTAAAATCAATGGGTGTAGAACTACTGTCACCAATCAACAGAAGGTTTTATCCAGGTACTACGATAGCCGACGGCACACGATATGCAAAAGTCAGACTACCAGAACATATGACCTCGTTTCCTTACACATTAAAGTTTCAAAAAGATTACTACCGATGTATTCACAACGGACAATTAAAAGTGTGTTCGCTGTGTTATTCTAGTGAACACCTTTTTAGGGCATGTCCAGAATTCCGATGCTTTAAGTGCAAAGAACAAGG
This sequence comes from Magallana gigas, assembly GCF_963853765.1. NCBI lineage: Eukaryota > Metazoa > Mollusca > Bivalvia > Ostreida > Ostreidae > Magallana > Magallana gigas. Next base: position 23,551,407 of record NC_088857.1, on the reverse strand, counting down.
ACACTATGCAAGGGCATGTAAATCTACCAGATGTAAACAGTGTGAGGAATGGGAACACAGATGTTCGTGCAGGGTGAGTGAACACGGAGACGAAGGCGAAATCGATGAATGGGACCATGAGGTGAATAACGAGGATGACATGGATGTACACAGTGTCGGTGACGAGGAGGCACCAGAAGGGGACCAGGAAACCGGTGATCAAGAGATCGGTGACCAAGAAAAATCGGACACAAAGGAACAAGATATAGAGGGAAAAGACACGGAGGAGACCGAAACTAGTGAACAAAACGGAAAAAGTGATAATGATAAAACGAAGGAAACACAATCCGAGAAAATACCACCTGATGTTATAGATTCCGAAATACGCGAAAGTGAAAAAGAATCATCAACCGTGGAATCAGACCTCGACACGGAAGTTACCGTTAAAAACACAAAGAAGAGAAAAGGTAAAGAGAAAAACAAAGGCAAAGCAAAGAAGAACAAATAAAATGAAAGGAATACTAAGTACTTACTTTATTTTCACAATGGTTTTTATAACATCGTTGAATTGTAACGGTTTGTGCAATGTTGATAAAATGAAAATGGTATTTAATTTATTTGAAGATAGAAAATATGACATTGTAGCTTTACAGGAAACCCACTGGAAAGACAATTTTATTGAAAATTATAAACATCTATGGAACGGTGATATATATTATGATAGCACAAGTGTGTCATCTAAAGGTGTAGCATTTTTAGTGAAGAATAGCATCAAAACAAAAGTTGAAAATATAAATGGGTTTGATGGTAGATATTTACATATAACATACAAAGAAAATGACACCAAATATGACATTATAAATGTATATGCACCAAATGATGTAAAAGAAAGAGCATTGTTTTTTAAAAATATTATTGAAATAATGCCACGTTCTACAAGTTTAATTATTATGGGAGATTTTAACAATACTCTCGCAGACATAGATAGATATGGAAAAACTGTACATAAGTATGATCATAGTTACAAAGCGTTGATAGATGTGATGATTGAACATAATGTGGTTGATGTTTGGAGACAAAGAAATGAAAAGAAAAAAGTTTTTTCAAGAAAAGTTGTAAGAGGAGATATGATTGTACAAAGTAGAATTGATTTTTTCTTGATCACAAAAATTTTATGTGCCTATGTTAGAAATATTTTTTATGTAGAAACAACAATGAGTGATCACTCTATGGTTGTTATGAATTTTGATACAGATGTGTCTGAAAGAGGTCCAGGTGTTTGGATACATAACAATTTACTTTTACATGATGAATATTACGTAAACAAAGTTCAAGAACTCATTGAAAATGAGAAACAATGTATATTATTTGAGCAATCAATTTTGGTGTGGTGGGATAATTTAAAGTATAAAATCAAAAAATTTTCACGAAATTATAGTCAGAATAGAGCAAGAGAAAAAAATAAAGAATATTATAGAATTCAAAACAGTTTACAAAGATTGTCAGAAAGAATAGCTGATGGTGAAAATATAAACATTGAAAATTTTGAAAAGCTTAAAACAGATCTTAGTGAATTTGAAAATGAAAAATGTAGAGGAGCTATACTAAGATCTAAAGCACAATGGGCTAATGAATCGGATAAGTGTACGAAATATTTTTTGAATTTAGAAAAGAGTAGACAAGAATCAAATACCATAAAAGAGTTGGTGGATGAGAATGATGAAGTTACAGAAAATGCAGATTCTATATTAAATCTGCAGTATGACTTTTATTCTAAATTATATTCATGTGTAACAATTGATTATGATAGTAAAAACCGGTTGTTATCATTAATTAATACAAAGATTGATGACAATGATGCCGCATCATGTGATAAATGTATTGATGTTAATGAAATACAACAAGCTGTGAAAGAAATGGCCAGCAATAAAAGTCCTGGTCCTGATGGGTTGACTATTGAATTTTATAGAAAATTTTTACCCCATTTAAAAAACATATTGTATAGACTATTTTTAGAAATTGAAAATCAAGAAACATTGTCACATTCTATGAAGATGGGTGTCATTACATTATTATACAAGAAAAAAGGTGATAAGAGATTGTTAAAAAACTGGCGACCAATTAGTCTTTTAAATGTTGATTACAAAATAATAGCAAGAATAATGTCAAATAGACTCAAACATGTGTTACCTAATGTAATTTCTAATGATCAAACATGTTGTATTATTGGAAAAGATATAGCTGATACGTTAGTAAGTATTAGAGATATAATAAAAATGGTTGAAATGGATCAAGTAGAAGGTTATATTGTAAAAATTGATCAAGAGAAAGCGTTTGATAGAGTAAGTCATGAATATTTACTAGATGTGTTACAAGCATATGGTTTTGGAGATTATTTTAGAAAATGGGTAAAAATATTTTATACAGATATTTATAGCAGTGTAAAAAGCAATGGACATTTAACAAAATATTTTCCAATTAGAAACTCTGTTAGACAAGGTTGTCCAATATCTGCATTGTTGTATGTGTTATGTTCAGAACCTTTAAATTGTGCAATTAAATGTAACCAATGTATTAAAGGAATAGATATTCCTATGTGTGATAAAACTGCATTAGTTTTTCAGCATGCAGATGATACAACGATAACAGTGTCTGATAAAAAGTCTATTTTTCAAATATTGAATGTTTTTGAATTATATGGAAAAGCATCTGGTGCCAAAATTAATGCACAAAAATCTGAAGTTATGTGTATTGGAACAGGGCAATTGTTATCAGATGATAAACAACTTATCAATATTACAGAAACAAATGTCATGAAAATTATTGGAGTTTATTTTGGTAAAAACCTTTTAGAATGTGAAAATTTGAATTGGAGAAGCAAAGTTCAAAATATCAAACAAGTTCTTAATCTGTGGAGACAAAGATTGTTGACAATACATGGAAGAGTTAGTGTAATAAATACATTACTTATGTCTAAACTATGGTATTCATTGTCTGTAATTTGTATTCCATTTTGGGCTAGAAATACAATTCAGAAGGAATGTATTAATTTTTTATGGAATTATGGTACACACTTAGTGTCATATAAGACAATTGTCGGAGAAAAAGAAAATGGTGGTTTAAAAATGGATGATATCTATTTGAAAATGCTTTCTTTTCGATTAAAATTTTTAGCAAAATATTTTTGCACAAGAAAAGAGCTTGTATGGAAATACACTTTTAGTTATTTTATATCAAGAATTTGTGACTTGAAAGGAGGGGTGGAAATGTTTCTCCTACAGTTGAACAAAAAAGATTTACAATGTTTACCTTGTTTTTATAAAGAAATGTTTAGTGCTTGGTATGCTGTGAAGGACAATATTGAATACAATGAACGTTTAAATGATGTGTTTAATTACTGTTTGTTTTTTAATCCAAAAATTGTCAATCAAAACAAGACATTGTTATGGAAACATTTTATAAAAGCGGGGATCACACATATCAGAGACATTTCTTATGAAGTGATACCTGGATTTTTACCTGCATCTTTTATTGTAGAAATGATACATGAATGTGATTCTGAAATTAATGCAAAACATATCAAAGAAGATTACAAAACATTATTATCTATTATTCCAGAAGAATGGAAAAGTGTTGTTCAAAACAATGATTATAGGAAAGAAGTATGGTTACCTTCTTTTTTACTTTGTGTTGAAAATACTAATTATGTTTTTCCTTCATGCACTGTAAAAGTCTTTTATAGATTGTTGATTCAAAAATTGTTTAATCCTCCAAAGTCAAATGAATATTGGTTAGAAAAACTTAGAACAAACGATACAAAGATGCTTGATAATAGATGGATTGTACTTAAAGAAAGTGGAAAGCCTCCTGATGTTGTGGAGCTTGATTTTAAAGTTTATCATAATGCAATTTTTACGTATGAGAAATTGTACAAAATTGGTAAATCGGATTCCAACAGATGTCCACTGTGTTTATCAGAAAGTGAAGATTTACTTCATATGTTTGTAAAATGCAAAGAAATACAAGATTTTAAAAGTAATTTTATGATATACCATTTAGAGTCATTATTGAAAGATTGTGAAAATAGTGTATACAATGTCTTAGATATCGATGATATATTCATCACAGCTTTTCCCAATGTTATGAAAAATGTTAACACTTTTTTTGTTAATTTTTTTATGTCCTTATGTAGATTCACAATTTATAGAAGGAGACAGCTTATGTTGCAAAATAACAAAACTGTGCATTTGACAAGTTTTTGCAAATATTTGCTAAGACATTATATCTATTACAATTATCATTATATGTGTATTGTGAACAACAACAGAAAAGTATTCTTTAAAAAGTTTTTGAAAAACAATCCACTGCTGAAAGAAACAGAAGGAGTATTATTGTTCATTTTTTAACGAATTTTTATTGTAAACTGTCAAACTATATATAATGCTGTGATACTCATTATGATGATTGTTGATGTGTAATTTGTATGATTGATCAATAAAAGATAAAAAAAAAAAAAGGCGATGGACTGCTAATCCATTGGGGTCTCCCCGCGTGGGTTCGAATCCCATCCTCGTCGGAACGTCCTTTTTCATATTGATCGACAGAAATTCATTATGAACAAATAAAACTTATTTAATTTCTAGTTACGAAAGACGAATAGGGCCACATAAAAAACATACATGTAAAAAAGTTTTATTTGAACAATAAAATGCTTTCTTTGTAGCTGCAGAACTGTAGCTCTCCGGGAAAAAAAAAATATTGACAGACCGGAGAGCTACAGGGCCACCCATTGAAAAAAAATGTATATTTATTGCGCAGAAAAACGTGCGCTAGTTTTGGACTGATTTACCTTATTTATACGCAAATTCTGTGAAAACAATTAGTACCATTAAATTCTTCATGCAATTTACTACTGATATCGTCTGTTCACTTGCCTCGGATAGTCTTTTAAGGTAGACCTATACTCGGCACTAAATGGGCTCAATCATTAAAAGCTTAGCTTTAAATGATAAATATACATTCTAGCAATACATATACAAAAGAAAATATGTATGTTTACATGCTAGTTTGTTTGTTATCACCTCTCAGACGGGTGTACCCCCTTGCGAAAATTATTGACAATTATGAAATTTGCCAGACGTCCGTTTTTCCTAAAAATAATTACCAATTTTGGGAAAATTAGAACTGAACATACAAAATATAGTATAAATATTTATTTAAGCCATATCTCATCAATAGTTTTGCGCAAATTTTTGTAAGTAAGTACGCTTTATGGACCTGATGTATCAAAATAGAATACAAAAAATGCAATGCTAGTATCGCGTTTGGTAATTTTTTTACTATTTTATGGACTCAAACTTAAATTCATGGTGTTTATTCTATAGATTGACATCTTAGAAAAAAGATTTTGTAAATTAAATGATATGTTGACGGATTACTTTTCACGCTATAAGATCTAAACCAAGTAGTCCCTGACGAAAAAATCCGTAAAAATCACATTTTGCTACAGTTTTCTGCCTATATCTGTCAACAATGTTAGATGTCATTTAAACATTAATTAATTGACGATTGATTAAAATCGAAATAGCTTCTGTCTCTAAATTTAAACCGGTTTTAGTAAAAGAAAAAGAAAAATTCGGGGGGGGGGGGTCAAAATAAAGAAGATATAAGCATACCTGAGATCCTGGTTAATCAGAAACTTCGTTTTTCATTTTACTTAAACAGAATCGAGTTTCTCAACATGTATCATTTCTATCTCTCATAGAATACATATATTACCGTTCTAATTGCTTATTATTGCCATTGCTTACAACAGCGATGTAGAGCAAAATCAATACCGGGTATCAAAAACGCTTTGTAAAAGTCGAACCAATATTGTAAATTCCGTATTATGACGTAGTGCGATACTCGGACTACTTTAAACACCATCACCAGTCCTGTGGTGCACTTTGTTTACATGTAAAAATGGCGACTCTCGATCTCGATGTAAATTCAACATACTTGATTTTCCGAGGTCGGTAGCGTGCTTCTATGAAAGTCTGTAATGTAAATATTTCCTGCAATGATCGCTACCTTCATAACCCGCATGAATCATCAAAGAACAGGCACGTAGCATCGTTTTTGAAAGTGGGGGGGGGCCAGACTCATCCAAAAAATCTTGATAAGCAAAAAAAAAAAAAAAAAAAAAAAAAAAAAAAAAAAAAGGAAGTTTTAAGTTTCCCAAAAACTTCAAAATCCTAATTCGTGGTGGGGGGGGGGAGAGAGGGGGAGGGGGGGGGGGTTGGCGTACCATATAACTTCAACTTCACTCCTCATTTCATATTTTCATATCAATTTTACATACTCCCAAAAAAGTGGGGGGGGGGGGGGCAACTCCATGATTATTCCATTTTTTATATGTAAATTTTAAAAAATATGTAGCTGCGAGAAAAAGTGGGGGGGGCCCCTGGCCCCTGGCCCCCCCTGATGCTACGTGCCTGAAGAAAGCATTTTATTGTTTATATTAACATCTTTCTTTAACTAATTATTAAACTTATTATGAAAAGTTAGTAAAATTCACTAAATTACTGTTAATGTACAAAAGTACGTTAGCTAAAAGAAACAGCCAAATCGTCTCCTGTGAGACTTTGAGTCTGGCATCGCGTCATGATTATTTCGTGCAGTCCGGGATTTTACTAAGGTCGCCAATCGATAAACAGGGCGTGTCAATTTCAGTCCTGTCACTTTCAGCCGCTGTAGATTTCGACCAATCGATAAATAGGGCGTGTAGATTTCAGTCTGGCTGTTTCTATAGAGCTATGAATTAACTATAAGTTTCCGTAAGAAATAGAGGAAATTATGCTTGGTAGATGTAAATATTACGAGATAATTATCTCGTTATTACGAGAAAAGATATCGTAAAAGCGAGAAAAGATCTCGTTATTAAGAGAAAAGATCTCGTTATTGCGAGTTAATGATCACGTAATTACGAGAAAAAATATTGTAATAACGAGAATAGTTCCATATTAAAATCACTGTATAAAGATTTTATTGCCGCATTACGTAAATTTAATTTTCGTAAAAGTGTTCTTAATCATCAAGAATTGGTATGCGAAAAACGCATATACAATCTTTGTGAAGCTATATGTAAAAGACAGTTACATGAAGGTTAAAGATTAGAAATTCTTTAGAAAAATAATCCCAAGCAATTTTTTTGCAAAATTTAAACGAAAATCTAATTTTAAATCTAATGTGCTTCTAAGTGAGTTTTTCGATCACATTAAATGAAATTCACAAAGCAGTGTTGCTATTGATAATGATATATATCTCCAAATATGCTGAGGAATGTATATTTGAAGAGTTAAATATGGATATTGATGTTGAAGAAATCAAAGAAGCTATTGAGAAATTAAAAAAAGGTAAATCACATGGTGGCGACTGTTTACTTAATGAATATTTCATTGAATTTGAATATATGTTGCCTCATCTACATCTATATCTATATTCCTATTAAAATAATAGACTCGAATTTTTGGGCTTTAATACCGAGAAATCGGAAGAGTACTGTCTTTTGTTTTATATATTTTAAACATCATTGGTACTTGAAAATTACCAATTTGTTTTTATTTTTTCTCAATCAAGCTTCGCCAATATAATAATCAACGAAAAATCCTCTTTGGATTTTACGATTTTGCAATGCCCATTACATTCACGCTAAATCACGGGTGGCTCTTTAGTTATGTCTCCACAACATCACATTTGCATGGATAATTACAAGTACGTGAAAATTTTCATTGAAAATTTCTCTTATACATGTATTCTGTTCATCAAAGAAATACGGGAGATAACTCTAACTCAGTGCATCCGAAGTTCCGAATGTGAACATGGTGTGTAAATTCGAAGCGAGTAAAAAACGTTGGTGAAAAAGTGTTGAATTCTTCATTAAAATGAATTAAATTTTTGGATGAAAATTTGACTATTATTTTCAATGCAGCCTCATTAATTTTCTCCAAAATTGTTTCGGAGTGATTCTGCATTTTTTTGGCTACATTACCACAGGGGCTTGGTTGTTGGATAGTGAATTTCCTAATTATTTGTTCCCGAAGAAAAAAATGATTAAAATTGGTAATCTTTTGTGTATTTCTGTGTATTGCAATAAATCAATTCACTGAAACCCCCCGTTTCAGTCATGTTAAAAAAAGTGTATTCAATGTACATTAAAAAAAGTAAAGGGACGACACTCGCCATCTTGGATTTATAGGGGGTCCTCGTTTCAAGCTATGTTTTAAACAAGTTCTTCTGTATCTCCAACGATTTCTGACGAGATCTAGGTTGGAAAATATTCAAATGACTTATTCCTATCGTCTGACTACATCTGTACGCTGCATAATAAACACATCGTTCCGAAATGTACTAGATACTCGCCAAACTTATCGAAAGCAACGGAAGTTGATGCAAACTCTCCATGTAATCACTGAGGAGATCCGAAAGCATTGGATAAACCAAGAGGATATCTTTTCGCGGAATTTTTGCTCTCTCTAGATTTATCATACATTTTCGGAACATCTCAGTGATTATATGGAGAATTTACGTCACTCAAAAGTAAACTTCCGTTGCTTTCGATAAGTTTGGCAAGTATCTAGTACATTTCGGAACGATGTGTTTATTATGCAGCTTACAGATGTAGTCAGACGATAGGAATAAGTCATTTGAATATTTTCCAACCTAGATCTTGTCAGAAATCGTTGGAGAAATGGAAGAACTTGTTTAAAACATAGCTTGAAACGAGGACCCCCTATAAATCCAAGATGGCGAGTGTCGTCCCTTTACTTTTTTTAATGTACATTGAATACACTTTTTTAACATGACTGAAACGGGGGGTTTCAGTGAATTGATTTATTGCAATACACAGAGATACGCATAAGATTACCAATTTTAATCAATTTTTTCTTCGGGAACAAATAATTAGGAAATTCACTATCCAACAACCAAGCCCCTGTGTACATTACGGGTATATGGGAGGTACATGTATCTTAACTGTGGCGCAGGCCTGTTCCGAGACATAGTTAGATTATTCTAACTAAGCAGAGTGTAGTGAAATTAATAGCATTATTGTAGTCTTAAAGCTTGGTTTTGTAAATGTCAACAATACGGTGTGTCGATGTATCTATTTCGTATATGTCCGATATCATATGCATTGTCAACCCGTGCAAGCACGGGTCAAAGTCTAGTAGACTTTTTAATCGACATTGTATACTACAAACAGGGTTCTTCCCTGAATCTTGGTCTTCTATTATTGTGCCTATTTTTAAAAAGGGAGATAAATCTGATCCTAATAACTATAGAGGAATCAGCCTTGTTAGCAACATGTGTAAATTTTTTACTTCTGTATTTAATTTAATCAACAGACTTATAACATGGTCAGATGAAAATAATGTCGTGACTGATGCACAATTTGGTTTTAAATCTAAATGTGGAACAAGTGATGCGATTTTTGCTCTACATACTCTAATTACTTCATTGTTTGTAAATAACAAAAGACTTAACTGTGCCTTCATTGATTTCAAAAAAGCATTTGACTCTGTTGATAGGTCTAAACTTTGGATGAAATTGTCAAAAAATTGGTATCCAAGGAAAACTTCTATGTGTTATAAAAGGTTGTATACAAAGGTTAAAGCATGTGTGACTTCTGATGTATTTTTGAGTGATTTTTTCAACAGCAATCTTGGTTTAATGCAAGTTGAAGTACGAAGTCTTTCATCCATTTTATTTAATTTGTATGATAACGATTTTGAAATCAATTTTTAAAATTCTGGATGTGTACCATTTGATATTTCACACTGAAATTAGAGAAGTCAAAAATGTGAAAAAGTTTACAGACGGACGGACGGACAGACGAACGGACGACTGAAAACAGGTGATCAGAAAAGCGCTCTTGAACCTTCGAATTCGGTTCAGGTGAGCTAAAATCTATAGACCTTTAAGTTTAACAAATGATGACTACAAATAACTGCACATGTCTTAGCCTTACGATTACAAAATGTTTTTGGTAAAATTATAAAATGTGAACAAAGTGCTTATATTAAAGGCCGATATATAGGCGAAAACGCGCTATTGATTGTAGAAGTCTTTGAATATTACGTGATTTGGACGGAATATTACTATTCAAGAATTTTGAAGAAGCGTTCGTCTCCATAGAATGCACTTTTATGTTTAAAACTTTGGAAAATTTTAACTTTGGCTCTAAATTTATCGGAATGATAAAAACACTCTACAATAAGCCCACATTTAAACTAAAAAAAATTGAATGGGTGTTAAAATCATGTATATATATAAATGTCAAATTCTTCATAATGACAAAGTTTATTAAAATATTAGTTCTAATTCAGGGATATACGAAAGAACACATGAGTGCATGCACATTTATTTGTATATGTTGTCCGATCCAATGTATGTTTCCAATCCATGGTTAACTCACCCTACATGTATATGCTGATACTTATTCATTATATATTTTCATTATCTGCTGATATTTAAACATTGTATGCTGAAAAAATTACATATTAATACTTCATCGTTACATGCTGATACTTTATCAATACATGCTGATACTTCAGCATTACGTGCTGATACTTCATAATTCCTTTCTGATACTTTGTCATTATATGTTGATACGTTAACATTTTATGTTGATGCTTCAATATTAGATGCTGATACTTCATCATAACATACATACAGTTTGTTTTTATATGCTGATACTTTAACATTGTATGCTGATAATTCATTATTGCATACTACATGCTATTACTTTAACATTTAATGCTGATACTTTTACATACTTTTTCATTATATGGCACTCCATCATTACATACTGATACTTTTTCATTACATGCTGATACTTTTTCATTACATGATAAACTTAGCCATTATATGTTGAGTATGCTGTTACTTTTACATTACATGCTGATATTTCACAACATAAAGTACATATACTTCATACATTTTTATTACTGCTGGGTTGTCTTTCTTTGATGGTAGGACACGACGGTTGTGGGCATGGTGATGAAATCTTTTGTAGAGACCTTATTCTTATCAAATGCTATTACAATTTAATCCATCCACCAAGTCTACCAGTATCTCATGCAAAGGAGTTTAATGGACACTTATAAATCATTAAGTTTCAGATTTATAGTCATATGATATGCATTAAGAAAGAGGGATGGTTGTGGCCATTATTACGCTATATTTACCTCCTTTCGAAGACAAGCTCCGTATTCAGATATAGGAAAATGTTTTAAAATCTCAAGGCCCAAACATTTTGAACTATTCTCAAAATAAAATATTGTTCAAAAAATTCATCATTTAGGAATATACATGTAACTGAAGACACCAAATATCGTTCCTCTAAAAATTACTTTGAATTAAAAAAATTCGTTAATTCCTATCCCCATGAACGCTTTGTGGTGTATCCATGGGGGGGGGGGGGGGGGTTGTTACATTTACGTGGTTGTACAATTCCTCCCATTACTAGCAAACACACCAAAATGTTTTAAACTTTAGTAATTTATTAATTTATTTATTTTACTAATTGACATACATTACGGATTTAGACAGTTAGTGTAGGCAAATTAAGTTTTATATTGAATAGAAAATGTAGCCAAAGATCTAGCGTTTTACAGTCTGCTGTATGGGAAAAGTCAAGTTTACATAATACGCAATTTCTACTACATTTAATTTTTTTAAATCAGAGTAACGTATATATAGCGATAAAAATAAAATAAATTCCCGGTTAATAATGTTGACAATATTCATCAATTCATCAATGTCTCTTCAGAATTATAAATCTGTTCTTCTCTTAGTAATTCTGGAAATAACCCGAAATTCGGCTCAGACGATTGCTTGTTTTGATTAAATTGGGATGAACTTAATCTCCTGCTTGCATCAGTTTTTCAATTTGGACATCCTTCCAACTTCCTAATTCTTCAAAACGTTTTTTTCTTACCTTTACAATGCCTAATTCCAACAAAATATCAAGTTGTTGATTTGCAATTTTACTTCTACGAACTGGAAATGTCTATTGTCAAGTCGTACATAAAAAGGTATATCTTAATTTTAACGATAATTTAATAACTATGTAACAGCATTCCTTAAAAATGAATACGGTTTGTCCTTTAACCATGCTTATGAAGTGTACGAAGTTTGATAAACATACATGCGAGGGTTTTATTTAAATCCAGCTCACAAGGCTGAAATGCATACATAAATACACATGCACAGCAGTTTTGGGAGGGAATAATAAAGCAATGCGTTTCAAACCTCTCATAATATCAAACAACGCTTTTCCTTTGGAGAGAGCTTTTGAGAATAATGTCTGTTGTCAAAACAAATTTCTTAATTGTTTCTTAACTTTTTACTCGTCTTCTTGAAATCAATACATCCTTAGTTTTACCATTTTAAATATAAAAACAGATATCTGGTTTATACATTTTAATCTTAGATTAAAAAACAACAGTAACAATCAACTTGGGCATGTTGTAATAAATAAGGGATATTTTTATTTCTATAAAACTAGTAAAATCCGGGATTGGTGTGTTCGATAAAGCACTTCTTGCAATATTTTTTAATCGTCCTATAGGCATCCACCGTTAAATGGCAGTCCTGAATGTTAAATTGCTGCAATTGTCTACAGGATTTCGCCACAAATTTGACGCCTGCGTCAGTGATGGCGTCACACGACTTGAGACTCAGTTTCTTCAACTGGGGACAGTTTTGAGCTAGGACACACAGACCCTCGTCCGTGACGTCACACTTCCCGATATCGAGGGACTTTATCTTTGAACAGTGTCGAGCGAGAACGTCCATGGAATCGTCAGATACGGCTTCACAACCTCTCAAGTTCAAGTATCGCAGTTTGGTGCAGTGTTTACACAACTGAATGATCCCGACATCGGATATCTTATCACATTTTGCAACACTGAGATACCGTAAATTGGTGCCGATTTTCGCCAGTTCACAGACACCGAAATCTGTCACTTTTTTGCAGTCACTAATACTCAATTCCTTTAGTCCTGAGCAGTAGTAAGCAATGTACTGGAGTCCCGCGTCGCCTATTCGAACACATCTTCTGAGATACAGAAACTGCAGCTGGCTACAGTGAGTAGCAATGACTTGGAGACCCTCGTCCTCCAGAGCGTAACAGTCCGTCATGTCCAGGGTCCGTAGGTAGATCTGCCGGAGGTGGTGGGCAGTGGCCTGCTGCATTATCTGAGGGGTGAGGCTGATGCGGGTGATACACGGACAACCTAAGACGAAAAACAACACACGTCAGCAATTTTCAGATAAATTATACGTCATTAAGTTTTCTACATTTTTATTACAAAAATTAAAGGTACGTGTTAGATTTGATATGAAAACAGCTTTTAATTGTATTTTTATATGCCATCAGGTTTTATACATTTGATTATAGAAAGACATTATACAGAGACGGCTATGGTTTTACAAGTACAATCCAGGAAAAATACTGGTAGCTTCTTTCAATAATATTCTAATTGAATTTTCATTTGTCGTTAACTTTTACATATTTCATGACAAAAGATACTTATGATAAAAAACAATGCCCTAAATAAAATTTTAATCATCGATGTGCACTACATTTTTTATTTGCTCGAAGTCCAACTATTTTTCCCTAAAAGGAATTAATTATGAATTCATGTTTTATAAAACCTATTACATAACGTCGGGATTTGACGAGTTTCCATTTTTATTCTAATTGAAATATCACTATTGGCCATGACAAGTAGCAACATAGCGGAATGTACGAGACATTTGTAATAGAAATGAAATGTTGACAAAAAGATTTGGTGAAGAGGGGTCCACAATGAACTCAACTTGTCAATTGCGGCTGGTCACAAATTCCAAAGCAGACAAAGGGTAGTTACATGATATATAAATATGTACCGACATTAATCGAACATTGAGTTTGATGGGCAGGATAAGTGGCTGGAAGCTTTTATCGTTGAATCGCAATCCGGGCCTGTGTCAATATTGCTGGTAGTGTTCAAAACCCCCAGAATCGGGCCGGTTGTCACCGTGCCACCATATTGATAGAAAACATGGCAGCACTCAAAGATGGCACATAATACTTCCATTCCTTTCTTTTCTCACTTTTGAATTCTATTGTTGACACAGAACGCATTGCAGGAAAAGTGTAATATTCACCCAATTTAATTCTTTTTTTATTGACACAGTTCTAAGAATGTATGTGTGTGTTTGTTATGTTTCTATTCTTTGAAGATGAAAAACGACCTGGTCTCTCTTGTTTGTCACAATTTAGTTTTCAATCGAAGCTATTCATTACACTTAATTATTAAGAGATTTTCAGTGGAGAATTGAAAGACTTAAATCTCAATTAAAACTATTTCCAAAGTACGGAATCTAGAAAGAAAACATCGCAGAGAATAAGAGTTATTGTGGAACTGTTAGAACAGGTCTGCTTTATTGAATCTAGGGCTTACTAAGATTAGCCTCGATATTTGTTTGACACGGGGACAATCCACATCGCTGATAATCCATCTCTACATTGACTTCAATTAGATTTACATCTACATGTATAATGTGGTCAAGCAAACCGAACGAGACAAAATAAGTTTCTTTCTGAACATGATGAAAATCATCATTTCGCATTTTTTAAAAATTCGTTTCAATTAACGGTGCGTTTTCTTCCTATACTGTTCTATAATGAGAAGAATTCGATAATCAGAAGGGAAGAAAGGCTAGTATTAGTCTGCTGAGATAAAATTATACCCACTTAGAGCAAAATATCTACACCTGATAAGTTCTCTTTCTCTCTAAAGAATTACCTTAAATACTGGCCCTAAAGAATTACGTATTGCACCAAAACTATATAATGCGACAAACCCCAATAATGGCGAAGGCATGCAGAACTTGTTATAACGGCCTCTCTTGTTGTTTTGGTTTATGGGATCACAATAGAAATCTTGTCTACCTCTTAGAAACCGTGCGGAACTACTCTCGAGTAACGCTGATATACGGGTGGATAAAGAGATTGTGGGTACATTTGCTATTATGTTTCTCTAAGGCACATTCAAATAACTTCTGTGAAAAAAGAAGTGATCTAAAACGTAAATGATGTAACAGCCTTTGCTTTAATTGAAAACATTCTTTAAAAGTTTGACGGCAAGCTGCAGAATGGGTGTCTAGTGTGAATATACTTTTAATAAAACACTATGCCCGGTATTATCTAATATGCACGTACTTCAATGTCACCTTCAGAAGATTTAACAATAACGGTATCGGCGGGAACGCGAAATCCGAGAGAAGCCGAGTCTAATACAGAATGTGCCAACTGCTGCCATGCACTGTAACTCTGTAATCGCTCTATTACAATCAATAAAACTTGAGAAAAATACCAAGGTATATACAGATGGAACCTCGAATTACAGAAAGGACATGTTTAAACTGTTAATTCTTAGTAGTATACCATATGTATTCAAATGAGGTATCATCTTAGACGGCTCTGTAATGGAGTTTTAATACTCACCTGTTACATCAAGGTGTTCGAGATTGACACAGTATGACACCACTTCGAACAATGAATGGTTGGTAACATTTGAACACCCTTGTATTTCTAGATGCCGAAGCTCGGGACACCGTTTGGCAATAGTATGTAGTCCCTTATCCGTAAGTTTTTCACACCCATTCAAGTTGATTTTCTCCACAATAACACACACAGTTGGAGTATTGTAACTCAAACGTTTCGTTAAGTACTTCACAGCTTTGTCAACATTGATACGTTCACTATTTATCACAATCCGTTTCCATAGTAACGGATCCCAGACCACCCTGTACCATCTCTGACAGACGCGAGAGGCCCGGCACAACTGGTCAGAAGACAAATGAGAAAATATTTTCACGATGACGTCATCAGTAATTAAATCGAACAAGGACGGTTTATGATGACGGTATTTGCTTTGTTTGGTCACATGACAGTCTTCTTGAAGCTCTATCCGTTTGATATTGTATTGGATTTGCTCCATGTGTTTGTCTAATTGGTATTCGTACGCAGGGTTTTTGTAGCTGATGACGGGTGTCTGTGGATATGATGATGGCGTCTGAGGTGGATGCTGATGTGGATGATGACGTTGGCTGGAAGTGTTCGAATGGGAATACTGGGACTTCTGTGATTTCTGTGAAAGGGAGGACGGAGTGCCCATGGAAGACGAGGACCTATAGGAGAGCGGGGATGGGGTTGACATTCGGTAATGCATGTTTAAATCATGAGCGTTGTAGTGGTTTGGCTGCTTTGGTGTGCTGCTGGTAAAGTTTCGATGAGCTTTTCGCGGCGACGTCTCGCACGGAGAATCACTCGCGTCTGAGTATTTTCGGGAATTGAGTTCAAATGGTGAATCACTAGCGTCTGATCGCATGCCCCCTTTGAAGGTAGACATATTTGTTCCTGAGTATGTGTAGCTAGGAACATCTGAGGCAAAGCCTGAAGACGAGTCATGGGCCGATTCCACGGTCATGGACGGGTCTACAATGTAAAAGAGAAATATATATACTATAAGCGAGCAATAAACTTTTAACTTTCCAAAGTCTAAGAATACATTAAAAACACAAAATTACTTCTTCATTGTGATATTGAAAGTCACAAAACAAGATTTGACCCTCTCTAAATGTGTATATTTTATTTATTAATTTTTTTTTTGCAAGGTAATTAATTTATTCATCAAATAAAACATTGTCTCTAAATCATGAACATGGGTAGGATATGTCTTGACGTGCAAGTTTTGGGTTGAATCCATTTTCTTTCAAACCCGGTAGGTTTGTATTGATCTGGTAAGTGGGTTTTTTCCTTAAAAGCTACATGGGGTTACCTTATATTTTACAGCATTACTCTTTAATGTAGAAATATTTTGGTGATTTCGGAAGATTTGATTTGATCAAAGCAGACAACAGTTTTACTGGCAGACGATCCGAAACACTATGCGCTATCCGGGAAACCGCCCTTATACTACAAGAACGTGGAACGATTCTAACAATGGCTACTGCTAGTAAATTCTGTGTTCAATCCCATAAACCTGTCTTTCTGCTATCGATCTATTTACTTGCAGCCATTCAGCACTTGAAGTAAAAATTACGAGTTATCAGTTATTATCAAATACAAATTACAGTGGCGAAATAATCTTATTACACATTCTGTAAATATCTTGACTGAAAGGCCTTTCTCCTCCAACAATGATTTACAATGCCGAATTGTGCACGACATTTATCAGAACGGAGCTAAACGTACGGAGAAACCTAAAATTACATCTTGAATTGAAGGAATATCGGCATAAAATGTTCAGTAGCCAATTATTGTCATTTTCTTGCGAAATTAGATTTAAATTGACTTGGCTATATTATTATCTCTCGATTTGGAAAAAGTTGACACAATAGGAGAGGAAAATTTTAAAAACACAAAATGAAATCATGCAGAAAACGACAGGTTATTTGTGAACACAGGCTTTATATACCCGACCTATTAACAACCATAACGTATCGTATAACTATCCCCCAAAACTCGCCCAAGATCATAAAAATAACACATTTCTACACGATTGAATTTCACTCATACCCCCCCCCCCCCGAATTTTTTAAGAGTTATCGTAGAATCTTTGTACTTTGAGTAGTTTTCCCAAGCAGTGGGCAAGATAAATACACAAAAATCTTTAGAGCAGCTATTAAGCCAGGCAAGTTTGAGATAGCGACAATGGACACAATTAATGATGTCTTGACAACAAAGAGATTTTTTTTCCCGGATCCAGTTGTTCCCTTATCATATGGCAACCTTTTTCTGAAACTTACAGTCTTTGGTGCTGTTTCCTGCTGAGAATGCAGCCATTTTTATCATGTTCAGATGAACTGATAATCCAACACTATCAATATTTTATGTGCATTAATATCCACCATAAAAAAACGAAATATCTTCATTCAACTCAAATATCATAAATGGGTCTCCAAAATGGCCAAAAGGGATTAATATATAAACATTAATTTAGACAAAATCCTAAACGAAAGTGTTAACAGAGCAATAAAACCATCTACTGACTGTCGTGTGTTTGTTTTTTTATTTGGAGGCGAATAAAGAAACCCCCCTATTGCTCTTTTTCTTTCGTGGAGGCTATAAGATTTTACATCGATTCAATTGAATTTAGAACATAAACGTTTACTTCGCCGTAAAGATTCGAAGAATAAAACTCGCGAGGCAATGTAGATAAGATCATAAAGATTTCTATGGGGAAAGAAAAGGCAGAGAAAATTTAATTTTATTAACCTGCGATACATATCAGGCCATTCATCATTATGGCTGCTTGGTATAACGGTGGCCAGAAGCACTAAGCTATACTCTCAGTTTGAATAGTTGAACAGTTTATTTTATCTCTTCGGTTGGAATTTACAACATTGAGAATATTACAAACATATACACAATTTACAATTTATGCGTGAATAGAGGAAAAAGAAACAATTATAATGGTTCTCTACAAAATATATATGAGGTATAAATGTACAATTTTTTATGTAGATAAATAAATATAGAATTAATAATCAGGAGGTTTAGCCTTCTCGTTAACAATACTGATCAATACATTTACATAACTAGCTTAATAAGCTGACATCGTTTGAGAGAAAAGGCTCGTATTAAATTTAATAATATTTGGTCTCAAAAGATAGAATTTTGGTATATACTTTTCTCTTTCGTTTTTCAACACAGTGCAACACAAGATATAGTGAAATTTTATCTCCAATGTCTCTTTTACATAAATTACATACCTGTTACTATTTCTATGTCATTCCATCTACCAGTTTCAATAGGTAATTTATAATTTGATGTTCGAAATCTAGCTAAAACTTGTTTCATATAATTACTTAAATCACAATTATAATACGGTTGGCATCTAAAGTCTAAATTAGTAAACAACTTATAAATATAACACCTTTTGAAAATTATTGCAGCTTGATTCACAATTTCGTTGAAACTGATCTGTTAGCTCTAGTTTTAAGCTTTAGATTAGCCAATCATGATTGACTACTTGGTTATTCATCCAAATATCACTATACCCACTGTCATTTAAAATTGATTTCAAGTTTTTAATTTGGATTCTTTACCATATACATATTTAGCATTAAGTAAATTATACATTATGTAACAAAATTTTGACTGTTTTCCATGGATAATTTTTAACCAATATGCAATAATTCTTGTCTTGATATGTACAATTAATGGTACTCTCCCTAATTCTCCATATATCATGTAATTTGGAGTAGAAGACTTAAGATAAAAAAGCAGTTTACAAAATTTAACATGTATTTTTTTCTATTATATCAACATTATTATATCCGAATTCTTCACAGCCATATAACAGATTAGCTATCAGATGTACAAAATGTTATGCTAATTGGGGCGTCTTTTGAGAAGAAATTAAAGTCTCCAACTTCTCCTGTAAAATCTCTATCATTACAGATTGGCACCTTTACTGCCGTCTGACATCAGAAACATGCATCTCTTGACTGGATAACAGATCACGTATATTTCTTCATTCACGATTCGTTTGTTTTTCATGGTGGTTATTATGTTCAGGATATTACGTCATTAACCTTATATTTTTCAATTCTTTTTATATGAATAATGAGAAATAAATTGTTTGGTATAGTCTTTTGAATTCATCTTCAGTATTTTGAAAAGATAAAGTTCAAATCTCTCAGAAATATGGCATCAAATGAAACTGTTCTCAGAAACGGTTTCATATTACGCAATCATATTGATTCTATTCAAAGGTTGTTTAACTCATTATTGAAATAGTTTCCTTAAAATGACTCATTGAAGCTGTTTCTTAGCAGTCTGTTAATATATTATCGTCTGTGTTATCGAGTTAAAAAAAAGACTATATATGAATCTCATAATAAAACAGCTAAAACCCACATAAAACACTAATAGCCATGTAAAAACTAAGACAGCTGCCGTGGCCACAAAGAAATAAAACAGCATTGATAGCCATATAAAGAATATCCAAACAACGTGAAAAGTTATGTTGAGAAGAAAACACGAACACCATAGCGGGATAGAAAAACAAACAACATGAATAAAATTAAACAGCATAAGGCTGAATTTTGTTTAAAAAAACACGAAAACACTGATTGTCATGAAGAAAACATGAACAGCATAAAATTATAACATATACTATCGAACATTCAATATCAGTCTAAATATAAAAAACGCGACTTGTAAAGGAGTATACACTGAGAAAGAATGTTTTCCACATCACCTAATTTTTCGAGTAAGCTTACCCCATTGGTTGGGGAATTCCCGGGAGTAGAAGGTCAGATTTGGGTTGATAGTGAACAACATGTCGGAAGGTGCGCCCGTTGTACTCAGGAGCACAAATTACACAGGACTAGATAGGGTCCGAAATCTACCGGAAGTCGCTTGGTCTAAGTGAAGCTCCGAGCAGCTATCAATCCTTTTAATACTTGGGACACAGAGAGTTTATTTTTGGAGAATGTGTTATATGAAATAGGGTAGTAATCTTTTATGTCAATTGTGAATAAGTTTAAATTCCGTCAAAAAGTAAAAATCGCTCGACTGACAATTGAATGATACAGTTAAATGACTAACACAGCAATGATGACGCAAGGACAGGGTTTATTAGTGGGCCATTGAAGAGTTATTGAATAATATTTTACTTTCTGTAATAATTATTACTGGCAAGCCGCAACCGACTGAATGTGGTGTCATTTTAAACCAATTGCTTTTACCTCGAATTAAAAATACTGAAAAGTAGATAGTTATCACTTCAGTTCAGAAATAATTGAACTGTACACGTAATCAACTGGAAAATTTCAATTACCTTTTTCCTGTGTGGTTAAGAAGAAATAAGAGGCCCATGGGCCACATCGCTCACCTCAGCAACAATTGGCATGATAAAATCAGCTTCATGGGGTCATAATACAAAATATCTGGACAATTTGGACGTATAATACATGTAGATTCTGTATAATAAAAAAACAGTTTCCCTTGGATATTCTTATGTTTAAAATCAAGTCCTTTTTCAAACAGGATGATTGTATAGTCATATCACATTCAGCATTGCAGTTCTCAAAAAGACCCTAAACAATTGTTTATATACAGGATATAAACATACACCAAACTCTGAACCCCTTGTGAGGCCCAATGATCGTCCAGAGGCCAAAGTTTAAACAATTTTAAAGAATCAGCAATATGTAAAAAATGCTTGCATATATATAAATTCATATATTATAACATTTCAGTTTCTGTGAATAATGAAAATGTTTTCCTTAATACAACAGGATCCCCAATGTGGCCCCATCCCACTCCTAAAGATTTTGATTTGTACGTATCTACACTATCTGAAATTGCTTTCACTAAAGTTAAAGCTTTTCTAGGCAAATGTTTTTTTAGAAAAAGATTTCAGGATATTTTTCTAAATACTCCTATGTAAAAATTTGTCTCCCCCCCCCCTCTGTTGTGACCCCATACTACTCCTGGGGATCATGATTTGAAAACCTGAATTTTAACTACCTGACGATGCTTCCTACCAAGTTTCAGTTTTCCTGGCCAAATAGTTCTCGAGAAGATTTTTAAAGATTTACTCTATATATTCCTGGGTATGAATTCGACCCCCTTTGTGGCCGCAATCTACCCCCGGGGGTCATGAGTTTCACAACTTTGAATCTACACTACCTGAGGATGCTTCCACACAAGTTTCAGATTTCCTGGCTTAATGGTTTCTGAGAAGAAGATTTTAAAGATTTACTCTACATATTCCTAGGTATAAATTCGACCCACCCATTGTGGCCTTATCCTACCCAAGGGGGTCATGATTTTCACAACTTTGAATCTACACTACCTGAGCTTCCACACAAGTTTCGGCTTTCCTTGCCAAATGGTTCTTGAGAAGAAGATTTTTAAAAAGGACTATATATGATAATGGCCCCCTAAAATGAACATCATCATTTTACTATCATTCTTTGTTTTCTTAATACAGATATGTATGTGATGTGTTTACATAATATTCATTTTGGTTCAAGTGCCCACAATTTAGAAATATGACATTGTAAAGACAACCTTTTCCCGCCATTTTTGCATTTTTAGACTAAAACAGCTTGTTTTCAAGCAGTGTTTCCTTCCGAAAACATAGAGCGCATTCTTGAACAAATAAAATATTTTAATCAGAGATGTATCTAGCCAAGACTAATAAGTGACAAAAAAAATTTCCTTGTTCAAGCATGCGCTCTGTATTTCCCATTCGTAAATATATAAGAAAAATGTCAATTTTTGGCCGATTTTGATTGGATTATAGAAATGGCGTCACATCTGACGTCATGTACTGCCAGTGAGTGCAAATAAATCAAATAAATAGATGAAAAATATATTTTATATCAACTCTTCTAAAAAATTAGTTAACATTTTATTGCACCCGAAACACTTAAAAAATGGCGATTTATGGGGGCCAAATTTAACTCTTATCATATATAGTTCTTTCTCGAATATTTTCAACTATTCCTTATTATTGTCCATTGTAAAAGGACGTGATCCTTAATTTTCATAACTTTGAATCTTTTTAGCCTAAGGGTGCATTGTGCCAAGTTTGGTTGAAATTGGTCCAGTGGTTCTTGAGCAAATGTTGAAAATGTGAAAAGTTTACAGACAGACGGACGAACAGGCGGACGACAGACAAAATGTGATCAGAATAGCTCACTTAACCTTTCAGCTCATGTGAGCTAAAAAAGAAAAAATCTTAGACAACGGTTTACATTCTAAAAAAAGGATTAGACCTTTTTGGTTAGTTGAATTCCTTTGAAGACCCTTCCCTTCATTAAAAATATTATGAATTTCGTTTTTAACCTTGAGTGCCGCGTAGTCTTGGCTGGAATTTTAAGGACTTGGGTCAACATCCGCATACAGTTGCGTTGACAACACCGGAAGCAAAATTAGATGTCTCCTTTCCCCCATTATTTCTTTTTACTTCTGTTTGTCTTACACATTAAGGCACTAGCACTTTAACTGATCTCAATCAATGCAATCAGGCGGATTATGATTGAGTCCCTAACCCAAACACTGTCTTTTTCAGGTGGGCTTTTTTGTCTACTGCTAAATTGTCGTCAATAGCCGGAATACGTAACTTAAACAAACTGGAAACGATATGAATGAACGTTGTGGTCAGATTTCATACAGAGAAATGTCATTATCTCACTGTATTTGTTAATTTCATGGGACAGTGGTCTGTTGAGTAGAGAGGTCATAAACAGAGACAGGCCACGTGCAAAATGTCCCGTAAACACGTAACGTCGAGGTAATTGTTCGTTCGTGGACCCTTGTTCACGGATTGATTGATAATTAATAGGTAATGTATTCAGATTCGTGTCATGGACACGGATTTCCTGTAAAGCTATTTTTTTTTACCAATGATGACAACGGTATTGAGTATAATGGGCTCTTCTCCTGAATCTTCCTTCAACGAAACAAGTTTTAGGCGTTGGTCATAAAGAAACACATTTAACATCTTGTTTACACAAGTTCGTGAATGGGATCAATGTTCTTACAAAAAATATTGCACTTTCATCTGCAAAGTCAAAGACTAAACAATGTAGAGGAACGGGACGGCGACTTGTTTAACGATCTTGCAAACTCTCAAGGAAGGCGTTGGTGACACAACTCGAAAACACTTGTTCTCGCTCGATTATACGCCATATTGACACAACGAACACAACCCCATTAACCCATTAGGACCAAATGCGAAGATTAGATTAATACTTGTTCAAAAGAGTACAAAGGAAATAGGGTCTGTGTCAATATTGGCGCGCTACTCCAACAATGGCAGACACTTTTTTTGCATTCTGCTTCTTGCTCGCGCGGGTGTGTCGCAATCAGGCGACTCCAAGGTTGAATCCCTAACATTTCTCATAAATACCGTGAAAGAAGAATATAATGAATGTTAATTTCATACTGCCATTTAGAATATTCTGTTATCGTCTGCTTGTCAATTTTTATTTTTGCGCAGAGAATCAGGTGTCTTTACTGTTAAAAGTGCATCCTATACATCCGTCTATCCATTAAAATTTGATATTATCAACAGAAATTAAAGTCTTGTGGTGAAGATTTCTTTAGATTTTGAGGGACACAGATTTTCTATAATTTTTAGAGGATCTGCCATTCAGAAGTAATATATGTCGTCTTACTTGAAACTTGAAGACTTTAGGGGTTGGGAAGAAAGCGAATTTCCTAACAAATGGAATCCAGAGCGAGTTGCATGAAAAGGGAGAGCTGACAACTATCACACACCTCTGATTTGAAAGGAGGGTGAATATGAAAACCCTGTTGTTTCTTAAAGGAAAAATACCCGGGCCCTCTTTTTTGGATTGATTGTCAATAAAACACGGGCTTATTAATCATGTCTTTATCCTCCAGATTTTGTTTCCGAAAGTATATCTGCAATGTGGTCGTGCGCCAGGTTTCCTTTTCATTTTGGAGCGCGACTAAAGCCTCTTTTATCCATCCCAAGACCTTTCCCTGCGATCACCCGTACAAAAGCCTGGATTCAAATTTACTCAACGATGGTATCTGTATCTGACCTGATTATACTTTTACATTTATATGCGGGAGATACGATAGGTTTAGTATATGTCATTAATTGCCAGATAACGGAACAACGATTACAGATTGGCTTTTGTGGTCTTTCTGAATGATCGACGTGTTTTTGATCAACCAACTATTCATCTGACTTTTTAATCGATGATTTATTCTGCAGGTTTTAGAAACTTTACTTTCGATTTGTACACTTTTCGAGATAAACACACAAAACAACGACGTAGCTCGTGGGACAAATAAAGCCCGACAACATGAACCCTGCCTTTTTATCCTTAGTTTCCAAAATTATTCTAAAAAATTTGAACTTTTTTTTTTAAAATAACAACCCGCACTTGTGCAAGGAGAGATATGCAGTTGTTTCGTGTGATACTGTTATCTAAATGAACTAAAATGTGTTTTATTACAAAATATTTGATCTGACAGCTCACTGGATATCTGTTCCAGTGAAATGTATCGTGCTAGATAGACGAACACCTGGACTCTCATTAAATCACCTTCCAGCCAGGTAGTTCAAAACACAAGGTCTACAGTGAAGGGCCAGCGAACGGGGGCTATACATTACATAATCCATATCCTTTCCCCAAAAAACAATTATAATTCCAGAAACTTGGAACTTTTCTTTAAAAAAGGGTTCACCTTTGGTCATGTTTCTTGGTAATTTTAATGTAAATATAATCTTGTGTTTTTTTTATTTATCTTGATATTTATTTTAAGGGGGGGGGGTGTCCCGCGTGCTTTTACTCCACACCTTTTACTCAGATATCCTGCGTGCAGTGCTCTTTTGATACTTTATATGTTTGTAGGAGTGGAAATTGCGTGCTTTATTTCTAATGCAACATGCTTCTACACCAAATTAAATCAGTTTCAATGTTATCTACAAGACTGTAGACGAAAGATCGGGTAAGAAAATCAGGTGTAGTTTAATAATAACAAAATAATGTTCCTGAGGGTAAAAAAAATGCAGTGCAAAACTTTAAAGTAATCAAACATTCCAAAAGTGCTTCAAAGTACAAAACAGAAAATATGAAGCAATTTTTATTATAACAAAGGCAAAAACTTAATACGACGTTGACCTTCTATTAACTAAATTCCAGCGCGTGGAAACATGATTCGACAATAATTATAAGCCTTGTGTATTATAATTGGATTAAGGAAAAAAATATTTGAGGACCAAATGGTCAATTATCTTAATTATGGGAGTGTGAAAATCCACTCTGCTCGGATTAAATCGCTATAGACTTACTGCCCTATGCCACACTGCAGTTAGAACCAAATTAATAAAGATTACGTCACATTCTAAAACAGATTAATTTTTGACGTGCGGCTCAAATATCAAAGTTTACACAACAAGTATAAACACATCAAAACTTTTAATTGCATGGGCCCTTAATCAATTACAGTCCGGTGAAATTGACAGATAAGTCTCCGTACAATCAAGGTCAAACAAACAAGTTCTTCACGATGGGAGACTTTCTAATTATTCCACTGCTAATAAATTATAACTTGCGATCCAAAGAAATGAGTAATTAATTAGCAAAACAAAATACCTCTGCATTTCATTAGCGGAAATCTACTGATATGAATCTATTGATTTTTTTTTATCAAAGTGAATCAATCATTGATTGACAAAAGAATAATTATTATTTTAATTTGGTAGAAGTGAATTATTTAAGTCAAATTTTATATCAAACACAAACTTTCACGTCTATAGAAGTCGTATTGAAATTGTTATTCATTAATTTCAAATAAAGTACGCAATTTAAACGCCCAAAAGAACAAAAACTTGACGGTTATAAAGCCTCTGTTATTTTTTTGTTTATGAATATCAGATGTTTGTTATTTATGACGTAAACTCATAATCTATTTTTTAATCTTTAATAAATTAACATAAGTAAATCTTCGTTATCATATTGAATATGTAAAGGGCAGCGATGATGAGTCAAGTTTCCAATTACTACTATAAATCAAAACTGACTATCTTTTGCCATTATTGGAAGTCGATTCGATACAAAAGCGATACTTGGACTCCAATATTATCGAGTCGAGGCCGGTCATCTTTTCCCGATCAATCTTAGAGATTTCCTTGTTCTCTCTCATTCAAAACCGAGACACAAGTTTTCCTTGTATCAATCTGAAACTTAAAACCCTGTAATATTTCGTCTCTTTCTATCTTAAATATGAATTCCAAATACGTTCTTGCAAAGAGATACTCTATCTGTGATTTAAACCCCAATTTTAATTATTTTAATGTTTTCCTATTTGCAAAATGAAATGTGAATATTTGTTACCCCTCTGAACAGGTAGTAGGGAATTAAAATAAAAATTACAACATAAAAGTTTCATAACTACATATACGACGCCTCATGAATTTCCCACCACAAGGAAATAAGATAACACTATATGAATACCAGACTGATAAAGAATTATCAATTTGTTCCTTAATATTGACCAATAAGGCGACACCATTAACACAACTGGGCACAGTTATCCATTAAAATGTGCAACACAATGGAGGTGTGCGACAATAACACAATGCACAGCTTTCTACAGAAGCTAAATCGATATATGTGTGACAAGGAAACATCGATTGAATTCAAAATATAAAAAATACTGACCCACACCGAAAAGGTCCGACATGACCCCATGCCAGTCGGTTAGGGGCTTCTTACAGCCTCCGCTGTCCGCAAATACTTCCATTTTTTTAAAGAAACTCTCAGCACTGTCTTCACAGTGTTTGTAGTAAAACTTTAAAATCCATGTGTCAGTTTAGTAGAGAGAAAGAAGCACTGATGTCAACACACGTACAGGTAAAATCCATATAGACCGACTCGACAGCGTCCCATAGAGTAAGACGTACCACGTGACTGCAGGTAGAGGCAGAGAGAGAAATTAACATATTGACATAGTATTGTGTAGACGAGTGTGCATCCACGGTATTACACAAAGCCGTGCATAATGGAGTTTGTTAAATAACTGCTTGCAGCGCTTTCACACCATTTAAGACTGGCATTACAATATGGGGGAAAGTTTTTTTCTTCTACTACCACATAATTCGTGAATTATATAGCGCATTTGTAGGCAGATCTTTTTCGTCAGCGGTGTCACATAGTGTTCTGTAGAGCCACTATTGATCACGTTTGAGTATTTAATCGATTAAAAACTATGGTAGAATTTTTTCTCTTGTAAAATGTAAACTAAAGTTCGAGTCTAATTGATTTATCGGTCATTATAAGAGGGGTAAAAATGGCCTTTCGAAACAAGCCTTCTCAATGGAACAAAAACACTTCACCCAGGTATTAACTGTATAGTGTATATACACATTCAGTACGCTGAAAATCGGAAACAAATGTAGAGAACATTAAATATTGATCGCAATGGCGATATCCCCCCTCAACTTAATCACTAATACCGGGAGAATGAAATTAATATTTCATAGCTGACCGCATTGAACCGAAAGGCAAACCAGGGGTACAAAAAAGAAATCAAATTTTACCAAAGAAATCCAGAGTTCTATATCGTTTGATACCATTTCTAAAAAATATATATAGAAAACATCAATACTGTAATATACATGTACATTGTATATTCAACCAATTTGCTTCCAAATGGATACTTACTGACAGGAAGCTCCGAATGAACAGAATGAAAGGATGTGCCGAGCCTGACTGTGGTCAGTTGTTTTTGGCCAAAGGGTTTGAGAGGTCACTTGGTAGTTTAGAGTCACAATTAAAAAAGGCCCATGTCAAAGTGTCTGACAAATACACAGTTCTTTAGAGAGTCCCCACCAGTACTTACAGTCAGCCACAAAAGAAATATTTCATCCCCGAGAGAGGGAAAGAAAGGGAGATGGACGTGTTGCCTTGTTATGCAACCGAGTACTCGATTCAACAATACTCAGCAGTAAGACTCTTATATACAACCTTCAGTGGACCCACAATGAAAAGGGACTGAGAGAGATAGACAGATAGAAAGAAAAGACATCAGTCTTTAGTATGTGTGTACAACGTAAAATGACTTTACAAAATAGTAATAAAGAAAAACAACAACAAAAATTGTCAAAATTGGAAGGATGGCCAAACGTGAGTTCTGTTAACCCTTGACATAGGTAAGTTGTTGGTTCAAAGGAAGGGGACACCTGACATAAAAGATGTAACAGTTAGATAGCAAAGTGTTGATTGGACAAAGATCTGTTGATTGGGGGTCGCCTATCTGTGAACACATCTGGTGCAGCAGTCAGTGGGTTTCTATCGGAACTATGCGTGACATCCTAGATAGAATCAGGGAATGGAAAAAGAGAAAAGTGACAAATATTTTAGGAGCTTTATCTATGAGTATCGAATACATTGCACATTCCCTTACTCACCTATTTCAGTAAATCTTTGTTTTAAACCACGTACAGATTAAAAAGGCTTTATATATTTTTTTCCTTTGTCATAGAGGTGATTGAATATAAGTTTCAACTCAACCAGCTCCCTCCTTGTATGACATCATAAATACTGTTACAGCAACTACATCTTAAAATAATTAAGAATCAAAACGACAAAAAGGTTTTTCAAAACTTCTTCATATTGTTTCTTCTATTAACGACATGTATTCGATTTTAAATGTATTCACTAAACTGAGAATGATTTTTACCATTGCCAGTCAAAACAGAAAAAATGAAACCATTACTTTCACGAACACATTAATGCTAGCTGTAATAATGTAGCCCTCTCCGATATTTTATATCTGATGTTTCCTGGAGAGGGCTACAATTCCACAGGATCTCCGTAATGGTGCAAAATTAATTTTTTAATGCGGCTGACTTCGGTCTAAAAAGATCGATTTTATAATTGACTTTCTTTAGATAAAATGATTTTTTAATTCAGGTTGAACAAATTAATCGTATATAAACCAAAACCAGATAAAACACATCCGCGTGTTTACCAGTCGTCCTTTTCAGCAGCCATGACAGTTCTCGCGTGATTTTATGGGATGTACGCTTGGAGTTTTGATGGGCTTGTTAACGTGAATGTCAGTGTAAATAATCGATCTTACCTCGTTATATCACTAAAACATCATTTAAGGAAATGGTATATAATGGAAAATTCATATTTACCGCGTTAATTATGTTTATAATAGGGGAATTCCTATATTCAGTTCAAGATCCGCTCCTGAATTCTCATTGGCTGTCCCAAAATAAAACCGGTCAAGGTCAGTAAACATGGCGGACAAAATTCAGCTTTCGTTGTTGACATACACGAAAAATAACCGATATATAGACTATACTTGATATTTTTGGATTAATTTATGCCATAGACATCTACAATGTTTGAGTTCAGGTAAGAAATGCAAATGTTATTGTCATTTATGTACGATTTGAGACGAAATCGTTGCGGGAGTGAATCACTCCCGCACTTGCACCATTACGGAGATCCTATGGAGTTGTAGCCCTCTCCCAAAAAAAAAATAAAAATAAAAATCGGGAGAGGGCTACATTATTGCAGCTAATTAATGCTAAATGTTCAACACTCAAAAGACATTATGAATATTAACATAGTCCTTATTCAGGCACCAAGTTCACACGTATGTTTTTTTATTGAAGTTTCGGGTAATTAATTCAGAAAAGGAATCCCTTTCCGGATGGTTTAGAGAGACATTAATTGTTCATATTAGAGCCCAGCTCATCGCTGTCACACAAAGGCATCAAGAGCAAAGTAAATGGAGAATGAAGCCGTAAAAAAGGACATAAATGAGGTAAAAATCTGAAGGCTGAACAATTTCAGATGGCATTGGGATTTCTAAAACATTACAGTTCCCTCCTTGTCAATGGCTACGCCCCCGTATTATGAAAATGACGATAATCCGCCCCGGAATTTTCTTGATGGTAATGTTACAGCAACACATTTACATTTCAATACCCCTGAAAAAATGATAAACTGTAATCTAAGGCGTTGTAACGAATTTGAGCAGGCGTCAATAACGGAATATTTCAGCGAGCAAAAGAAATCGAGGTAATTCTTATTATTTCTTTTCGAAGGACTGGTTGAGAACTATAAAATACCAAAAACGCAATCAGACGATGTTAAAATGCAAAGCGCCAAAGAGTGCTGGTGCAAGCACGTACTAACAAACACATTTATCACCAAAGAAATGTTCAGAATAACTTACGTTTCTACTCGATCGTCAATTCGTCTTTATTATATATAGTATCGTCTGAGTGACTATCTAGCATTCTTTCCCAAATCGATGAACTTCAATAGCAACACACGACTCTTACAACCCATTGACGAAATCACTTCCATTCCACTGATAAGTAATGGGCTCGTTCCAAAGAATTTCCCCGACTTTGACCAAACTAGAACTAATCTGGCAAAAGGCGTATGTTGAAAGAGAGGAAAACCAAAATGACTTCCAGGTGAACTTTGGCGCTTGAAACTGTCAATATACCTTTATTAGGTTATTTACAACTTATATAAATATGGCTGTATATTAAGATTAAATCAGACCTACCAAGTCAAGATGTCGATAACGGCCTTTACACCCTACTAAAGATCCGCCACTTGAAACGTCTTTATTCCTGCCTTAATTCATCAGTAAACAGCTTAATCGCAAGGAGCTTAATTAGCGGTCCTTGCCTGTTTACATTTAGTTAACTTTCACTGTGTTTAATGTTTTTATCTCGACTTAACTTGTGTACACCATGAAAATCTACAGATTTGGTCAATAAAGTTATACTTTTGAAATAATTACTGGTATTATCTCGTTTAAAATCGCCAAAGAATTATATAAAGCAAAATACACTCGTTAAGATTCCGGATCGCCAGACTTGTCTTTTAAAAAGAATTCTTTATTTTAGTGAAATGGTGCGATGGATGAGTTTTAACTATGAACTTGAAAAACTTTAATTTTTTGAATGAAAGTGCGTGCATGACTCCCTGAAAGTTTCCAGAGCAAACACGATTTTAACAAAAAGCAATGATAAACATGGGTTGTTCTCGGCTAACTGACACCAGCAGAAGGTTAATGGAGAGGGGGTCCTAAATATGTGCCTCTTTATGAAATTCAATAAAGTATAAAATAAATATTTGGAATGGTATCAGATACCATACATGTATACATAAAGGTGCGTTGATTCACAGAGAAACTAAAAAAGACTTTAAAAATTTAAAGAAATTGAAACGTAAATATATTAAAGAAAGTCTCATAAATGCGCACAGTTTTACAATATATTGATTGTCACGACAAATATAGATAAATACATGTAGTTAGGTGACCACGACAATAAGGGGTTAGCGCTCATCAAAAGAAAATAAAACTTTGGCGCTGGGGTGGCCCATTTCACCTGTATTGTTTCTTACCTGGTAAAATTAAATATCACTTAAAGACGGACAAAGGCGATAAAAATTAAAGGATATGTCAAATACTATCTAACACCAACAAAACAGGTTTATCACAGGAACAAAAAGTGTTCATTTAACAGGGAAGATATCATGGTGCTTTGAGGTCAGATTCGGAACATCATCTTGATTATCGCTGATCAAAGATTTGTTTCTTTTCTTTTTTTAATTTACTACGCCCTAAAACATGATATCATTTACGGTATTTTATCTTTTATAATGCGTTAATGAACAGATGACTGTTTCTTTTAAAGGTGTTGCTAAAACATTACGCCTACTCTACAACTTGCGGCCGAAAGCAGAAGCTGCACTATTTGCGCGATTATAAATAGCAATATACACAGAACATCACGTGTTCTGCAAAGTCTTCAACTGCGCCACAAACTCAGTGAGCTACTGGAATTTTTCAAGTTGGTAATGCTCTCAAAAATTTATATGCGATTACATTTTTTTCTGCATTCTTGATTCTTTAAAAAGTCAACACACAGAAAAGAACAATTAAACTGGATTTGGCCCTACTCGCGTTTTCACAGCGGGGGTAGGGTTCTGTTGTGTGAACCAATCTACAAGATCATGACATTTAATAAACGGGATATGGAGGGAGTAAGGCGGATTATCTCCAAAGGAAGAATTAAAGCAGCCATTCGGAACAACAAAAATATGACAATATGTTCTATGTGTCAAATTGATCAACAGGGAAAAGCAATGCGACGAGAAACGAATTTTTACTTCGATATGCCCCTCGATTTATAAAGAAGGAGGATAGGTCCAGATTCTAAAATAGTAGGCTACAGAGCACACGATTTGATTTGAACATATTTTATTGTTTGATAGTAAAAACAAAAGAATAAGGCACAAGTTCTGAAAACTTAGAACGCACATTCCTACAAAAGGAGCACAGTAACAGAACGCCTATTCTAAATGACAAATGAAGTTAAAAAAAGTTTTTATGAATTACATTCAATGATTTTGATGTGCCAAATATAGTATAAAGCTGATCTTCACCTTCCAATACATGCACAGTCTATGGTAAAGTTTAGTCAAATAAAAAAGATGCTAAGTCCTTTAACTGAAGATGATTCACCACAGAAAAAGACCAGTATAAGAATGTGATTGCTGGAAAATCGCTCAAGAACCGGGGGTACCATTCCTTCGTGGCTCGGATTCTGTTATCTTGTTCTCTACTGTACATGTACATTGCTTTTTATACTAGTGTCTCGTTTATTGTATAAATAAAGACTATGATGCAAAGATTGAGTTGACGTTTTGTAGTAATCAATTGTATACAAAAAAACTCCTATAAAACTATTACGACAAAATAACCCAATCATTTGACGAAGGAAATAAAATCTGGGAATGGAGAAATATCAAAAACGTAAAAAATTATTAATCATAATTCGGGCACTGCAAAAACGAAACATGACATTGCACTTTCTATCAATGAAATATTCTCGTATGTCATTAAAATAGAAAACCACTCAATGCGTCTTTTTTCCGCGTAAGAATGAACAAGGGCAAATAGAAAAGCTGAAATACAAGGAAAAGTAAATCTTCTCGCGATTATGTTTAACAAATTGACAACTCCCTGAGGACAATCTACTCTCATACAGTGGACGTCAAATTGAGAGGAGAACGTGCGGTGTAAATCAACAATGAATGAAACACAATATCACTTACATGTATGTGATGGGGTACGAAATTATTGACCCGTCCAAAAAATAAAAAAAAATCTGTTTGACTGTGTGATTTTGGTTTAAGAATATTAATCTTATCAATTTAGGTGAAGAAAGTAAGAAACAAGGAATTATTTCAGGTTTGAACAAGCTGTAATAAGTACCAAATTCCAGAGGAATGGTAAGAAGTTTTTGAAACTATTTAGGCAAAATCGATATTTTTTTTAGATATGCAAAAGACATGCATTCCAAACTCTTGTTTGAAACCGAAATTGGGACGGGGGGGGGGTGTTACTGCATTAGCCTTTCCGTTGGATGTTGCTATCGGAGGGGGGGGGGGGGGGGGCTGTAACAGTCTTTCCGTTGGTGTTGTTGCTATCCGGATTAAGCTTTTCAAGACAAGAGAAAAGGACGACCATCATCTTGTGACAACTCGACTGACGATCGGTTGGGTGTTTTATCGGAATTTTCGTAAGAGACTCAGCAGTGGTAACAAAATCACAAGACAAATGTATCCCTATCTATCAACATAACGACTGGTCCGTCTTGTTCCCTTCAGGTAAAGACGATAAAATAAAAATTGTGCAAATACAGCGAGTATATTTATCTATGGATTGCTGCTTGAGCCGATTTTGGAGCGCTCTTAAGAAACAATTACATTTCCATAAATTATTTTCAAAAGTTGACCTTTAATGAAAGCAAACAGAGGAACGGTATTAAAACACATCTTATCAGGTCTTTATGAAAGATTATGACACTTCATAAAAATCCAGGTCGGTTTGTATTGATTTCTTCAGACAACGGTGATTCACATTAAAGACAGGTAGAGAAGATTGCTGAAAAGGTTTTTTTTTTATGTATTTATCTTGAGAGAAAAATTATTCCAATCAAAACGTTGGCACCGAAAGATTTTTTTTTAAATTTCCGCTTTCTTATGTGAAAAAGGCTCTTAATATATATTATCAAACGAAACATTACAATGATAATATACATTGACAGGCTAGCTTTGAACCTTTGTATGTTTCAAAAAGACATCAAAGGCAAATTGTCGTCATATAAAAAAAAACTGTTAACAATGTGAGGTAAAAAGAACAATAATAGGTCTGAAAAAAGGGGTTAAAGACATGAAACAAAAAAAAATCCAGCTTACTTTCTGAGCGAATGTTTTCGTGCGATTTCGGTGCAGCAGAACTACCGTTTATCTGCACATTGGTCTTTGTTTTCCTAGTTCCCTGACCCACGCAGTAAAACAGCTGTCCGTTAATTTTCCCCAAATCTGGGAATGTCAACCCAAAATAGGTAGAAGCCATTTTAAACTCCGTTTATTCCGAGCTCATGGCGCTTAGGTGTCACTCTCATGCTAATATGAGACAACTTTTTTTCGGATATGTGGAGATTATCAAAATACATGCTGCCCCAATAATCCAAGACTATTTGCCAAAAAAACATATAAGTACTTTACTGTTAATGCTGTTACATTCAAATGAAAAGGACTGGGATTCAAAGTTTACAATTAGGGCTTAACTAATCTCTCTAATTCTCTCCGTTGCACAAAGAGCAAGTTTGCCAATTACACAAAACTTAATCTATCTCTGGTTGTGTTTGTGATATATAGAACAACATTAGAGAACTTATTCTATAATTTAGCCTTTAAATATTAACCAAAAAGGGGATTTTAGTTGAGCTCCTTACTGGACAGAGCATTAAAGAGAAAAGGCTTAACTTTCCACGTTATATGTCAAATTCATTCGGGTGTTTGTGTTTGAGTATATCTATTACTCAAAATAAGCAGTTAATTTTATGACCGAAAGTTCTGAAATGCCCCTTTACGGTAATAAATAAGCTAACAAAAACTCATATAAAAGATAATGCATGACAATTATAACTATGATACCAAAATTATTGAATTTATTTACAGCAAAAATTATGAACATGTATTTTTAAACTTGGTCACTGCTAAGTAAATGATCGTGAATTTTGATAATATGATACTGGGATTCCATCATAATTAACGTTGGATGCCACCGACACAAAATGTCTCTCAACATACCTTTGCAGTTATTGTTTTTCAGTTTAGGGGCCAATAACTTGCGAATTCTTTCCAATGTATTCATTGATATCAATTATCCAGTTAAACAATTTCACATTTTCTCATCCTTTTTTGATCATACTTTGTTTTCAGTTTTCACATTTCTTTCAAAGTTCTGGTGAATCGTAACTGAACAGCAACTAGAAGCTACATGGTCAGTGGTGGTTTATTAAGTTTTA
Source organism: Magallana gigas (assembly GCF_963853765.1). Taxonomy (NCBI): domain Eukaryota; kingdom Metazoa; phylum Mollusca; class Bivalvia; order Ostreida; family Ostreidae; genus Magallana; species Magallana gigas. The sequence continues at coordinate 23,515,462 of NC_088857.1, read as the reverse complement.
ATTCAAAATTTACTTTCAATAGGATTAATTTACTTATCTTTTTAAATCGAGAAAGACCCTTTGTGGGGATCGAAATAAAAAAAATCACTTCGCAAAGGAAATGTAGTCTTATGAGTAAGCAAATTTCTTTATATGAAAAACTTTTGGTTGATCAAAAAAAAATATTCTTTTAATTTTGCTAATCATTTTCACTTGGTTGTTGTTGATACAACCAGATGGTCCTCAATTCTGATTAATTTTTAATTTTCAAGGCACGGTTTTTATAAGTCTAATATCTTTTTCTATAAGCTTTAAGGATTATACATTTCAGTTCAATGGGCTTTAAAAGGAACTGCGGTGTACTGTTCGAGACATAAATATATAAGATTCACAATACTTGTATTAACTGGCAAACCATATTAATTAACCACTACTAGTATGTACCGTCCTCATTATCAAGCACAGTAGACGACTCTGACATTGTACAGATAAGAAAGGAATCTCTCCAACATGTATTTATTACATAGAAAGGTTCTTTGTTTTTTAACATAAATATTTCTTTGCTTTATACATCGCCTTCGTTATTTGGACAGTTCTAGTCTAAAATGAGCTTCCAATTATCAGGTTGGGTTGATCATGCAATCAGGCTTTTGAACCAATAGAAAACAGCTCTTTGATTAAGTATCGCTTGGTGTTTTTTTTTCTCGTATAATAAATCTTTGACCAACATGCTGGAGTTCGCGAACTTCAGATGCTGCAATCCTGTTGAATTCGTGAATATAAAAATATTCTCACTCTGTTTATACAGCAAATATTTGTGGCCTTTACAAAAAAAATACTTCTGTGACTGCGAAATGACAGATGGCAATACTTGTAAGTCATTAATCGGTCTTAAACACCATCCAATACAAAGTCCTTTTGGTTAATTGAAGAGATTGTGGAGGTAGATTTTGGGGATGGGGGCATACTAACTTGGTACACTGATGACGTGGAATCGACCAGGTGAAGGTTTGGAGGACCACGAGCTGATAATGGCGAAATCCGCAGACTCCGCGGAAAACTGCACCAATGGCTGTCCTAGATAAAAAAAAAAATAGTCTGTCAACAAAAAAATCTACACCGTTTACTCACTGGAGTAAAATTCTTTCGCTGATACATAAGTAAATTTGTGGTTGATCCATTTCCACATTGAAAATGACCAACACACGAACTCGTCTGGTTCCCGATGTGTTTGCAGAACGTCTAAACGATTAATTATTAAATGGTAATGGTCAAAATTGGTCATAATTTTATATATATATATATATATATATATATATATATATATATATATATATATATATATATATATATATATATATATATATATATTTGAGCAGCGATTGTGCGTCCTCTCAAAACAATTTTCTTTCACATTGTTCAGTCTGTTGGTCTTTTCAATATATTAATCCTGGATTATCAAAGCTTGATTTGATTTGACAAAAGGTGTCAAGTTGATGGTACTCGAGGCATCCATCACGGGTTCATTCACTCCGAATTCAATTACAGGACGCATTGTGCACACTCTACACACGCTATTAGAGATTATATTATGATGATCTTGTTCTACAATACCATACAAGGACACACTATCAAGTAAAAACGTGCATCTAGCTCCAAAGCACCCCAGTAATATCCAACCTTGTCAATATGCAATGCACCTGTTGATCTAAAATTTAGAATAATTTGGCCTGTCGCGCAGAGAGAATAAATTGTCATATTTTCTATCAAGTATTGTTCAACGAAAACTTCAAAATCCATTAAGCCTGGAGAAGTCCCCGGAGAGCCAGGACAAAGACATATACTGTATATGATTGTATTAGTAATGTATTGGCATTTCATTCCCTGTAATGCATATCGTTATACAGCTATTTTTCATAAATGTCTTGTGCCTCTAGGAGTTGAAATCGAGCGGAAATGTTAATTTTCTAAGGGTTTTTATTTTTTGTTTAAGAAATCTCAAACATTGTTGTCTAAAATGCTGTAGATTCGACAAACTGGAAACCTTTTTAAACCGACTTATTTATTTCCACATATGAGCTTCATTAAATATTATTGCATGCACGTAATTATATGTATATTATTCTGATAAATGAAACAAATCGAAGAGAAAAATATGAGTAAAGTTAATTCTTTTCAATGAATGTCAAAGAATATATTTCCATGATAAACTGTTTTAATAAACATTTTTTTTTTCAAAATTTAAAAAATTGCATAACAGACAACAATAAAATTGAAAGGTATACGTACGTGGTTTGGTACTTGCAGATCCCATTCTTCCACCATTAAGTCATCCAATGGATAGAAAAGTGCCGTAACACCGAAGTTTTTATGAGGTATCCATCATTTTAAATATCCACCTGCAAACGGGTCGCTGCTATGAAATGAAATATGAAATACAAAGCTGAATTATGGAAACTCCGTGTAATACTTTACACATCTACATTGTATACCATAGTAGCCGTCAATTTTCGAAGATTCGAAGAAAACAGCACACTAAAGCAGATACCCAAGGATAATGACTGTGTGATTAGGGGGATGTTTGTCAATAGTATCTCTCCACGGAAACACCAAGGCTATCTCTTTTTGAAAAGAGAGGGGCGCCACGGATAAATTCTTTGAGGACCCCGGGTTGGCCCCGGTCCATCCACAAACCTGTCACCCAGCGCAAAAATGCCTAAGCCCGGGTTCCGGTAGAGGTTATAAATGGGCGTTTATTAACTTTTACAGATGTGACTAGGTTGCAATTAAACTCAATCTTTTAAGCAGTGCGAAGATAGGTGACTTTCTCGTGTCCCGAGATCTGCATTGCCATGGCGCTAAGGTCCGTTAACATTAGAAACTACAACGTTGTCAGATATTTCTCTGGGATTTTTATCATTCTTGTTAATCTTCTCTCATTTTTGTATCATACCTGGAATATTTGGAACATCCTCGTTTCAAATGAATTTGTACTGTTTTTGTTTGTATTGTTTTTTATACACAGGATATATATTTATATTTTCTAGTATGTCTTCAAGGTTTGGAACTTTGTTGTCAAATCTGTCTTTCAATACTTTTGTCAAGATTTTATTCTCTTATTTCAGGGGGAATAGTTAGTGTGTGTGTGTCTCTCTCTCTCTCTCTCTCTCTCTCTCTCATATCTTAAAATAAACCACAGCCGCCACAGTTAAGATTCTATTCCATGCTCTTGCCCTATGGCAGTCTTGAAACTAATGATCAAATAAATTCAAAAGTAAAGGTCAATGATTACGTGTAAGAAAACAAAAGAGAAGGATATTGAAACCCCCCTGTACAACATTCCGTATTTATTTTTGCCCTTTACACGAATTAGTAATCTCATCGTTCAGTTCACACGTAATGAACCAAAAATGGCGCTAGATAATCAAATGTAAAATGGTTAATAATATGTATATTCTTTGCTTTTTGAAACCGAAATAAAACTAGGAATAATTATAGTTTCAGGGTATGCCTCAAAAAGACTGATTAGTCTGTGTGTGAGCACGCGCGGACAAGAGAGAGAGAGAGAGAGAGAGAGAGAGAGAGAGAGAGAGATGGTTTAAAGTCAATTATTTTTTTTCGATCAAAAAAAAACCAACCCACATTTACCTGTATAAAGTCCTGGCGAAGTACTGTGATAACTTCCTATCACAAAACGATCCATACCACTTCCTTCACCCAAAGACTGATAATTCGTACGATTATCGTCCCTGTCTTTTAACAAAGTGTTGGATAGATCGCCAAAAAGGTGTTTTTGCTTTAGAAGAAAACAATTCGCTTTGTGTATTAGCGTCCGTAATGGAATGTCTTTCTTCTTACACTCTCTTCCATATTTACTTAAAAGTTTATCGCTACTCAGATTTTAAAAGTGTATGGGTCCTTTTTCTGAAATGAAGTTAAAGTGTGTTTGATCAGTGGATCGGTATAATGTATATAGGGGAACCTCGAGCCCCCGCGGAACACCGGCGCTGGGACTCTGCGATAGCGCAGGCAGTGGGCATTAAAGGGGTTTATTTTTTATTTCATTTTTTTTTTATTTGGCAATAAAATATCGCAATTCACATCCGTCAATGGGAGTAGATTTGAATGATAGACCGGCGTGGCAGATGTATATCGGAGTTAATTTAATGGACAGGTTTTTACAGGAGATAAGTCATATCAACAGCTATGTACGACACAAATTAAATATCAAAATCGGCTTGATTTCTCCTCGTGGGGAAAATGTAAATACATTTGGATCATTGCTAAAACTTTTCATAAAATTACAAACAAGAGGCTCATGGGCCACATTACTTAACTTGGAAACAATAGCTTTAATAAAATCAGCTTTATGGAGTCATAGAAACAATATACAAAATATCTGGGCAATGTAGTAGAATTGTTTCTGTATAAAATTATTTTTTTCTCCAGACATTCTTATGTTTCGCACTGAGTCCCTTTTGTAACAGAATAATTTCATATCTATATTACATATTAAGCATCGCAGTTCTCAAGAATATATAAAAACTTACAGACTTTTAACCCAAAAGTTGTCCAGGTGGCCACACTTTAAGGTCTTACACAAGGAATTAATTTCACAATATGTTACTATATAGCTTTAATCAAATAATCAAATTGATTCACTGTGCTCTCAGCTTATTATTTATTAATTGCTTCAAGAAAAATTTGAGATAAAAAAAAATAACGCAAATATGCGGCTTCTAAGAGAGATAATTGATAGTAAAAATACCTACCCCAATATACACATGGGTTTTACATGTTGACAAACAAACTCAACACCATTCAGGAAGTTGTATCATGCGTATCTAAATAATAGTTCAATTCAATTGAGTGTGACAATTCCACTACAGTAATAATTTTCCTAGCAAATGAGTCCAAAATCAATACTGTGTGCCATAAAAAAAAGAAAGAAAAGAAATTGTCTCTATATATATTGAACTACACTAAGTTCGGTTTGATTGGCTTTTTCCTTGCGCAAGACCTTTAACATTTGAGAATAAACAATATGTCAAGAAACTTGCATATACATGTAAGTAATACGATATATTATTACAGTTTAGTTTTTTTTTCAGAATAACTTTATTTTTTCTCCTATGTAAAATTGACACCCTGCATTGTAGTCCCACCCTACCCCCGGGGACCATGATTTGAACAAACTTTAATTTACAATATTTGAGGATGCTTACACACAAGTCAGAACCATTTTAACAAGGCCTTGAACTTTCAGTAGGACGTAACTATCTATTTCTTGTCAAAACAAGTTGAAAATGACGCTGATTTCAAGTGAAATATACACCGAGTGTGTAGTTTTAGTTCAGAAGCCAGACAAATCTTGTTGATTTCAAAGAGCAATGGCTGAGTGGCAAGCAATGAAATAGACAGGCCTACGTCACATTGCTATTTGACAAAACTACCCAAAGTCCAAGCTCTTGTTAAAATGGTTCTAAAGCTTTTCGAGAGGACGATTTTTAAAGATTTTTCTCTATATATTACTATGAAAAAATTCAACCCCCTATATATATTCTGGCCCCACTCTAACCCCGCGGATCATGACAACTTGAATCTGCTCTATCTGGGGATGCTTCCACACAAGTTACAGCTTTTCTGGCCAATTGGTATTTTAGAAGATTTTTGAAGAAAAACAACATATTTTCAATAAATCTTCATTATATCCATTCAAAAGAGGGCGTGATCCTTTATTTTAACTAACTTAAATTCCCTTCACCTAATCATGCTTTGAGCCAATATTGTTTGAAATTGGTCCAGTGGTTCTAGAGCAGTCGAATAATTAAAAAGTTTACAAACGGACAGACAGACGGACGCCATATAAGCTTTCAGCTCAGGTGAGCTATACATTAAAGCGTGTTAATGAATTCTAAAATAATACTGTTTACTAGTGTACGGTGACATGTTAAGGAATACATGTACACTGTACGTTACACACCCTGCTTTAAATTTTCTTCAGAGGTATTGCTTGTAATTAATTCTATAGCTGCTCTCTCCTCTCTCTCTCTCTCTCTCTCTCTCTCTCTCTCTCTCTCTCTCTCTCTCTCTCTCATTGATACTAAGGGCGTTAACTCCATATTAAAGTTGCACTATATAAATCACCAACTTACTGAATCATTTTCCTTTGGTTTGAAAAAACGATAAAAACAATTTTGTTTTTTGTTTCATACTTGTATTTTACATCAAAATCTTAACAGATGTGACATCAACAATATAAAAGAAATTGTTACTATTGCTTTCCTCTTTAAGGTTTACTAGCTTCTTCACAACAGAAAAACAAAATAGACCCAGCCGAATGGATGATGTGGAGAAAGGCTTCTGAATACGCTTGTCATCAAAACCGATGTACATTGATTTAATAAAAACACAGACATAATGCTATAGTTTTCAGAGGTGGTTATTACAAGCATTGCTCAAAAAAGGTGTTAATTTCATAAACAAAAAATAATAACTGTCATCCCATCAATGATATTAAGTACAATTAGTTAATTGAAGTGTCTTCTATTGTCTACTGGATAGGAATCACTTAGAAAAACAACAAACCAACCCAATTCAGTCGCGCATATCAAGCAACAAAATATTTCATGACTTGGCCAACTTGAATCCAAAAAAAATTACTTTAAATTATCAAACCATAATGATAAAGTAAAAGTTATGCAAGCTCTAGTATCAGCGATTGTTAATAAGCAGATTTTTCCTTCAGATAACTCTCATTCTAACATTTTTTTTAAATTTTCAAGAAGCACTAGGCTTGCAACTTGTCTCTTGAAAATGAAAAAAAATATCAAGGAACTGGAACTTCATGAAAAATATATCTACAATTGTTTCAGATTTTTAATTTTTAGCAAAATGCCCGAGTAGGCTAACTGAGGTCTATAGCTGTGTCTTATCTTTATCAACTCGACTACATCATTTTATCCCCTGTGTTGATAACTCTCCAGCTTTTCCCCAAGTTTTGAGAAGAAAAGAATTGTTTTGGTTTGGTTCGTTTATCAGGTGCTTGTAATCAGTGGGGAATCTAACGGTATGAAAGTACACATTTCACACAGAAAATTGGAAAAAGGAAATGTAAAATAAGTAAAAAATATATCTGTATAACAGATTTTGGTAATTGTAGAAACCCAGACAGACAAATATAGGGTGTTGATAGACGTGCTGTTTCAAATAAGAATGGACGTCTGTAAATATGTACATATTCTGAGTTCGAACAACAAAAATTGATTCATGTGATAATTTTTAACAGTTACAAAAATTGTTATTATGCACACCCATCCAACTAAACCTTTAATCCATTTCAAAGAAAAACAACTTGTTCTACAACTTTTAAATGTAAAATCAATTCAAAAAATAGAACAGATATTATGATCTAAGCAGTCATGTTTTGTTTGTGGGGCAATCAATATAAAAAAAAGACTAATATTAAGGTGGATCACTACACCTTGAAATAATTTCTCAAATCAGCAGAAAATTGCTTACTTCATTGTGATAGATAGCATGATGGATAAGAAGCAAAGAAGTCAAATAGGTGGAAAAATTATCTTTTCAAAAATTAATTCAGTATATAGGAACAAAAGCCCCAAGCGGATTCAAATTCATGATCTGCAAGTCACAAGCCTGATACTTTAACCACTGAGCGATGACAATTTTCAACCAAATTGACTGATATAAAGAATTCAATGAAACATCTTAATTGCCATCTTAAGACATAGTGTCTTGAAAAGTGTAAGTCTAAGTGTAGTGAGGTACCTTTGTTAATGTAAGCTTAGTATCCTATACAAAGTTCTGTCATTGACCTTTATCATAATAAAGATGTTTTCTAATACTGAAAAAAAATTCCAAAATTTTAAAATATTTTTATAATGGCTTTTTATACTTATCCCTTTCTTTTTTTTTTTACTTATTTCTAAACAAAACAATCAATCACTTCTTGCCAAAGTCCATATACCCTGAAATGGATGCATACATGTACATAGAAATTCCAAACAAATCAAGGAAAGAAGATTGGGGATGACAAAATCTACACATATATATATATATATGTATTTATCAATCAAAAAAAACAAACTATTATTTATAATATAATTTCTGACACTTTAAATGTGATGATGAATATGAAGTTGTAAAACTTTCTAAACAAGTTCTACGTGTATATTATGAACACAAAAACATTAATATATCCTATGTATTCCTATTTTATGATGTCAAAAAATGTCCTTGCGAGATTTCATGCAAGAGAGCAATATAACATTTCATAATTAAACTCTTTCACATCTGTTTACAATTACCGGTATATATTTTTAGAAGTGTCACTTACATATATATGTAAGCCAAAAATAATCTATCCATAGTTCTTTGTTACAGTTTTCAATGCAATTTAATATTCAATTTCAGGTGTAACCTTTGGATTTTTAAAAATTAAAAAAAATAATCAAATAAAAGCAGCTACCACAAGACAATACTAATATTTACAAATACATATACAAAAACATGATTGAAGAATAAAACCCCAATTTAAACTTCACATCAAAGTGCTGTAAACCAACTTTTATTTGTGACAACTTTATTTTACAGATTACGTTGCGACTTATTTTTGCGTTCAAGATGTGGCATACTCGAAAATAAAATTCCAGAGATATTTGAGGGCTGGTTTGCTGTGAGAAAATTCACAACAACTATGCTCCTGCAAACCTCACAAAAATTTCTCTTACTTGAATAAATGTTGGCTAACAGTATAACATACAATTTGATTGATATCAAATATTAAAATTTCATATTCATTGCATCACAAGTCACAAAAGAATAAAATGCTACAATAAATTGATCCAAGAAGCATGTATTAATGTTTTTGTATTTGTTTTAAAACAAACCTTTTTGATTTGAAACAAAAAAAAAATCAATTTAAAATAAAGCAGTTTGAATTTCATTTTTTTTTGCAACTGGCATGTACATGAAGTCACGATGACTCAATTTTAACCTTAGTTTATATATTTTTCCTAATACATGTAAAAAAACCACATTGAAACTGAATATTTACTGAAACACACTACATCCAATAAATATTCAATCTGTATGGAAATTTATAAAAAGGATATATGAATGACAACATGGAAAAAGTCATATTGTTAACGATGGGGCTTTTGTGTGATTTTGAATACATGTACATATATCTTTATCTAAAATGGTCCAAATGAAACAAGCCCCTGCTTTATACATGAGGTAAAATATTACATGAAACAGGGACCTATGTTATTTAACATCTAAACAAGATTATAAAGTCTATGCTAAAAATAGACACTACCTTTAACTATCAGAAATATTGAACAATTTAGTGATAATTTGGAGGCGTAAACAGGAGCATATTTTTGTCAAACAAATTTTGGAAAAGTCGAAAAAATGTTCTCCCTTTTTTTGAAAGAGTTTTAATAAAAATGTTTGGCAGTGTGCTTTGTGATCAAAAGATGTTCAAACCATAAATAAAAACTGATGTCTTGGTGATAAGAAACCAATTACGGTATGTCTATTGTTTCACACAAAGAAAGAGGGGTTGCTGGGTTTCTACAGTACAATAAACCACAACAATCAGCAACCCTATCAAACGTTCTAGGAAAACAATCCAGACTTTGGGCAACCAATGTGAGCTGTGTTAAAAAGAGGATATCTGCAAGGTGGCGGTGTGTATATATATACAAGAACATGAAACCCGCTTAATTTCAGAAGATGATTTCCTGCTTCTATATTGTCCCAGCAATGCTGTGAGATCATCGTCTAGTTGTGGCGAGGTCAGGATATAGACTTCAGTAACACTTTGTATTGGTCAGATGTTTCCGCTGAAAGCAAAAGTAGGTCACATGTAGTTCGGGTTCATCCCATTCATAAAATCGTTTCTCCTGTTTTATTTACAAACAAAATTCAAAGCAAGTTGTAATTATTATAACATTACCCCAATAGCATGCCATGCAAAATATCAATTGATATAAGTTTTGCTTCTCAGTACTTCTCTACTATAAAAATGAAACACCTTGCAATATCTCAGACATAGACATAACTCCAGATCAAAAACACACTGTAGGCATATTACATTTGGCTGTATATTCTTTTCTTTTTAGCACTTTTTGGTAGAGAGCATTTTCCGCTGAATAAAGTACATTGCTTCTAACCACGTATATATGTTCAGCAGTACAGGGTATCAGCTACTTAATATGTATATATGTCAGGGCTCCCACTGGACCAAAAATCCTCTTTTCGCCACTTTAGCGCGGCACGAAGAACGACTTATGTTTTACAATTATTTCTATCATATCACATATACATCTACATGTTTATGTAGGCCTATATGTTTTAGTTATTAATATTTTGAACTTTTTAAATATGCATGTATTGACTAATTTTTGGGTATGTATATATGCACTCTCCTCATTGACATGTCTCCATTTGCATCACAAAATGATTTCCAAAACGTATGGTATCAAAGCTTTTGAAAAGTTAAGATACTAACTTAAAATAAAAACCAAAACACTTTTATGGATTCATACACATACTAGATAAGAAGATGGAGTGAAAGCCACAAAGACATTATTTCTTCTGTTCAAGACTAATTTAGAATTAACAAGCTACAAGTTTACAATCCCTCATTTTGACAATCCAGATGTAAAAATAAAATATTCTGCTCGGTTTTATTTCAATAAGTTGCATACAATCTCTTACTACATAGCTTCAATAAAAAGTGGGTTTTTTTTATCAATGCGTATATTACAATAAATAAAATCCTTTCAAGAACTGCCCATATTTATCCCACTTTGATGTGACTTTAAGAATAAATAAATATTTTTGGGAGGCAAATATGTCGCTGTCTGTAAGTTAAGTGAATTGTGTTCCAAGGTCCTTAACAGAAATAAGAAAACTGTCATCACTTGCAGTACTCTGATTATTTCTATGGCAATCAGCTGCATTGCATAAAGTATTTCACAACTTCTAAACTTGGGAACAAATATTTTTTACGATTTTTGGCTTAAAATTTTAAACTTGTTATATATATTTTATTCTGTTCATAACTAAAGAAGTTTAGCAAGTTCAACAGTTTAATTAATTAGGCCCATTCTCAGATTACAATCTCACACCTTTAATGTGAAAATGATTAACTTCCAGTAAGACACTTACTGTTTAACAATTGACCACTGCAGTGAGAGCACCCTTCCAAGTGATACATAACAATTGATAGTCTGAAGCCATAAATAACCTGAGGCTAATCTATGGTCAGAGCTGTGTGCACTGAAGCAATACGAGATTTCCTGTTGCACGTGGTGATTGAATACATGGTTCGATTGTAAATTAAAATCACTGTATAAAGAGTATATTGTTGCATTACGTAAATTCAATTCTTGTAAAAGGGTTGTTAATCATCAAGTATTGATATGCAAAAAGCGCACATATAAGCTTTGTGAAGCTAAATGCAAAAGACAGTATTTATTGCATGAAGGTCAAAGACTAGAAATTCTTAAGAAAAATAATCCTAAGCAATTTTTTGCAAAATTCAAACGAAAATCTAATTTTAAATCTAATGTGCAACTAAGTGAGTTTTTTGACCATTTTAAATTAACTTCACAAAGCAATGTTACTATTGATAATGATATCTCCAATGATGCTGAAGATTGTATTTTTGAAGAACTAGATAAGGATATTGATGTTGAAGAAATTAAAGTAGTTATTAAGAAATTAAAAAAAGGTAAATCACATGGTGACGACTGTTTACTTAATGAATATTTCATTGAATTTGAAGAATATTTGTTGCCTATCCTACATAGACTTTTTAATTGTATACTTCAAACAGGTTTCTTTCCTGAATCATGGTCTTCTTCTATTATTGTGCCTATTTTTAAAAAGGGAGATAAATCTGATCCTAATAATTATAGAGAAATCAGCCTTGTTAGCAACATGTGTAAACTTTTTACTTCCGTATTGAACAACAGACTTATAACATGGTCAGATGAAAATGATGTCATTACTGATGCACAATTTGGTTTTAAATCTAAATGTGGTACAAGTGATGCAATCTTTGCTCTACATACTTTAATTACTTCATCGTTGGCTAGTAATAATAAAAAACTTTACTGTGCCTTTATTGATTTCAAAAAAGCATTTGACTCTGTTGATAGGTCTAAACTTTGGATGAAATTGTCAAAAATTGGTATCCAAGGAAAACTTCTACGTGTTATAAAAGGGTTGTATAAAAATGTTAAAGCATGTGTGACTTCTGATGGACACTTGAGTGATTTCTTTAACAGCAATCTTGGTTTAATGCAAGGTGAAGTACTTTTACCCATTTTATTTAATCTGTAAGTAAATGATTTTGAAATCAATTTTTTAAATTCTGAATGTGTACCATTTGAAATTTCATCACTGAATCTTTTCCTTCTTATGTATGCTGATGACATGGTGATTTTTTCAGAAACAATTGCTGGTCTTCAATCACTTTTGGATGAATTAACATATTATTGTAGCACATGGAAATTACACATTAATGTTGATAAGTCAAAGATTGTTGTTTTTAGAAAAGGTGGAAGGGTAAAAGAAAACGAAAAATGGTATATTTATGGTAAACCACTTGACATTGTAGATCAGTTTGCTTATCTTGGCATTATTTTTTACTACAATAATAAATTTTCTAAAGCTGAGAAACAACTTGCTGAGCAAGGCAGGAAGGCATTATTTGTATTGAAAAAAAATATTAGAAACATGTTTTTTAACCATAATACTTTGCTATCATTGTTTGATTGCTTTGTTGGCAGTGTCATTAACTATGCTTCTGAGGTATGGGGTTCACTCAAAGCACCTAATATTGAGAAACTTCATCTTGATTTTTGTAAACATATCTTGGGAGTTAAAAGGTCAACTTGTAATGTAGCAGTTTATTCTGAATTAGGACGCTGTCCTCTGATGTACCAAAGAATGTTCAGCATAGTTAAGTTCTGGAAAAAAATACTGTACCATAATAATTGTATTATTCAACATTGCTATTATACACTATATGACTGTGTCGAAAAACATAATGCAAAAAACTGGTTGTATCATGTTAAAGATTTTTTATGCAATCTGGGTATGTTTGAATTGTGGGAAAAACAAAAAATAACAGCTGCAGATCTCATTGTTGTTAAGCAACGTATTTTTGACCAAGCTACACAGTATATTTTTTCTCAACTAGATATTTCTAGTAAATGCTCTTTTTTCAAATACCTAATTGCAACCCATAATTTACAATTTTATTTAAGGAAGCCTATTCCAAACAAATATCAAAAGTGTATTTCCAGATTCAGGTTGTCTTCACATCAATTGTCGATAGAAACAGGTCGATTTTATAATATTGAAAGACACAATAGAAATTGTTTTTTATGTTCAAATTCTATTGAAGATGAATTTCATTTTATTTTAAAATGTCCCATATACGAAGGCTATCGCAAAAAATACATTAAGCCTTATTACTGGAAAAAACCTTCAATGTGTAAACTTCTGCAACTTTTTAATGTTGAAAATGTAAAGGAACTATGTAATCTGGGTAAATTTATTCACTTTGGTTTGAAATTAAGAAAAGATTTACTTAATGCAAATTAGATGTTGATATCATATGTACACTTCTGCCACATTCTCCTGTTAACCTACCTGTACGTGTATATTGTTTATATTTATTGTACTGATGAGCTGTATAGCTTAAAGTTAATAAAGAACTTGAACTTGAACTTGTATCATTAACACAGACTGACCGAGTAAACAAACAGGTGGGAAAAGGAAACAGATTAAACTTAAAGAGTCACCAAAAATTAATTTTTGCCACTTTTGTATTTCTTTTCGCCACTTTTGAAAAAAAATTCGCCATTCAGCTCGAACCCTGATATATGTATAAGCTACCTAATTACCATGTTTATACATGTATGTATAAGAAAAGGTGCATTCATACACTCATTCAAATCTACGCCAATTTTTCTGAAAACAATTTTCACTAAATCTTGTTCATGCCAAATACATGTACATGATTAATATGTTATCAGCATACTCAAAGACTTAATAATCTACAGCCCATATTAAAAGTAGGCTGAAATCTTGAGGTTCGACTCTTTTATTCCATGAAAAAGTCCGATATTTATATAAAGCCTCAATAATCTACAGCCTACAGTAAAATCTTGAGGTTTATTCTTCTCTTGTATTCAAAGTTCAAGAAAAAATTAAAGAGAAACCTAAAAAATCTATCACCTACAGTGCTATGTTGCCCCTTGCTACTGCCCCAATATTTCATATCCATGCTAATTTTAAGAGATATACACCCATCCTTAATAGAATCTTCATTCTACACTAAGTCTGCTCTTACATTTCATTGCCTCCACACAGAATCTGGATTGTTCTGACATGTTCTGTAGAACCTCGTCGTTGAGGAGGACGTATATTCCTGAGGGACCCTGACAGTACAGCTCGCCGATCTGCTCACCGCTCACATTGTACAGCTTGGCCAGCTTCTCTAGCAGCTCCTGGCTGGTTAGGTGTTCAAGGTAAAGGGCATGGTAGACTGAAACAATCAGAACAGGTGTTAACAGATTTGTCAGGTGTTCAAGGTATAGGGAGGGGTAAGCTGAGACAATCAGAACAGGTGTAAGAGACTTGTCAGGTGTTCAATGTATAGGAAGGGGTAGAAACTTAATATGTGAACATACTTCATCTTTAACATAAGTTGGTCCAACAATGCCAACTCATCCATATTTTCTAGAGCTATACAGTATCCTTTTTCTAAACTTGATTTTATAAATGAAAGCTGATATAAGCCCTTAAAAGTTTTAGGCAATATAGGATTGAACCATAATTTTTTGAAAGATACAGTCTCATAACTGCAGAAGTGTGTGCAAATTTCATAACGTGCATTACTCAATTTGTATGCACACACCGCTGCAGTTATGAGACTGTATCTTTAAAAAAATCAGGATTTAATGCTTTTAAACTTCTTGCCTTGTCTGCAAATATGATTTATACCTTAAAATTTCTATCTTATCTTAAGGGTAAGTTCATATTAATGGAAGAGCCATTGTAACAGCCACAAGTGTGAACTTTGATTCTTGCTTATGAAGTTGCAGTTTACAGTGCTCAACATTTGTGACGTCATAATAAAACTCGATCATCATTTTAACCTTTGAGTACCGGTAGGTACCCTGTGTGTAT
Organism: Magallana gigas; assembly: GCF_963853765.1. NCBI lineage: Eukaryota > Metazoa > Mollusca > Bivalvia > Ostreida > Ostreidae > Magallana > Magallana gigas. The sequence goes on along the minus strand of NC_088857.1, from coordinate 23,500,243 downwards.
TAGTGTTATAACAGCCGTAGCTTTCAACACACTTTACAAGCAAAAAATATCTGAAACATAAATAAAATATTTTAAAATTTCAGTTTCTCAGTCTGAGAATTTCAAAATATAATGTATAAAGGCTTTAAAATAGTCCCTTTTTTATTACAAGATTTAAATGACTCAATTATCTATCTTTTTTTTAATCAAAAAATTTAGTTAATCTGTCACATTCATCAATACAAAAGAGCATGAGAAACAAACATTTTTTTTTATTCAAAGACAGAACTTGATTGTGGTTGCAAATTTCAATATCCAGTACCTACCTGAATCACTTTCCTGACACACGTAAATTATCAATCTTGGTCTAATTGCTCTGTTAATCAAAAATAAAAGTAATAATATTCACATCCTCTGCATTTCTCCTCCAAATTGATAGACATGACTTAAATCTAACCCATTTGAACAGAAAACGAGATAATATATCTGAATACATATCATAGATGTAAACAAAAAATAAGAAGTTGACTAACTATTGAACAAAAATTCACAAAATATTCATACCATACATATCAAAAAAATATAATTTACAGCTCTTCTTTTTGATTACTAATTGTCTTTTACTGTCAAAGCTCTCTCCTTCAGTTTTGCAAAATCAAAAGACAAATCAATAGCTCCTGCTTACTTGGACTGTAGAGCATTGTTCAGACGTATTCCATCTGCTAATCCGCAGATCTGGATGAGATCATCCCGAGTGAGACGGAGCAAATCTGCACCTACAAACACACAATATCTGTTAGTCAGGTCTCTGTTGATACTTTACTTCAAAAAGTCACATTTAGGACTCAACACACACAACTGTTTTCGGTCAGGTCTCAGTTGATATTTTATTCCAATTAGTCATACCTAGGACTCAACACACATAATAATTGTCAGTCTGTTCCCTGTTGTTACTTTACCACAATTACTCAATTTATGACTCATTCTTGTTACTAATTTATAATATTGTTCTATTATCCAATACAAATCCAACTAATTATTGACATTACAGTAGGATGTTTAGCTTGAAATAAAGTAAATGCTGTGCTGAAACATCAAGGTTCTGCACAGTAAGATATTGTGCTCTGTGCAAAGTAGATTTTGTGAAGAGTGAAAGCATATTGTTTCCTGTTTGACAGTAAACATTAAAATTGTCATATACCTGAAAAGTTTTGGAATATTTGTTTGTAGCTGCTAAATCTGTTCGCTTGTAACCAGGCTGTTACCTCTTGGGCACAGGCATCACAAGTCAAAGCTTTCTGTGTCAAAGAACAGTAAAAAAAGACTCATCAGAAACCGGCAATTAACATGGCTGCATTTCTTTGGCTATTAATTTCGTTATATATGGAAATTAACCTTATCTCACACATTCATGTTTAACTTGACTCAATGAAAAGAAACAAGAAGTACAAATGGTTTCAGAGAAAAGTTGAATGATAGTAAGATCTTGTTAAACAAAATTTGCTCAAGTTTTCAATATCTCATGAACTCATGTTAACATATTGAATAGAAAAATAAAATTTACAAATGATTAATTAGAAAAGTTGTAGGCAAGTAAAATCTTGTTGTTAAAGAAGAATTCACTCGAATTCCGGAAAACAAACCCCTTTCAAACTGACTGCAGTGTTCAAGTCATCACTTGATGAGGAGGACTTGAGTTTCTTGCTAGAACCTGACCCGCCATTACAGCTTGAAGAGTCGTCATCTTCATCTGCTTGAGGTTTCTTCTGGATGGGGGATCTGTTAATTAAAAAATCAATGAAATGTTAGGGATCTGTAACAAAGGGTCCCATGAGACACACTACACTGCCTGAGTAATGGCATTTAGCTCAGTTAAATGAAATATGTGGAATTACTACACAAGGGAGAGATAATTTCAATGCATAAAGTAATTATCTCATCATTTAACAATGAGAGAGATTAACTTCTGAAATCAAAGTGCATCCAGTATAAATCAACAACCTAAAGAAGAATACTGTAAAACAACTTTATTGACTACTTCATTTGAAATCGCAGATTTCTCAGTAGATTATGATCCATAATGAAGGCTTCTTTACATCAATATGTATTTTTTGTGCATTTAAATTGAATTTTTATGCATTTATATTTAAATGCTGTAGCAGTGAGTTTTAGCAACCAAGTGGTTAATATCAAAAATAACAACTACTTTCCAGACCTCAGTTTAAGTTGGTGTACAGTACTTCTGAAAATATATATGAAATTACCCAGCATGCATGTCACTGAAGCTCTGTGTAAGATTGGCAAAAGAGTTGTTTGGAGATTTAACACTAACACTAACACTAGGTGTGGCAATGTTAGCAACTTGATCCAAGGGAACCTATCAAAACACATGAAAAAAGTGTTCATACTTAACAATGAAACAAAAAAAAATAATTGAGTGATGAAATGGATTTAAATATACATGTATATTAATGAAATAGGAGTGGTGAAAATATTTCATTTTTATTTGTTGGACACCAATTTGTGTGGATTTCAATGTTGAAGCAGTCCAATAAATCAAAAAATTTAAAGTAAATCAAAATAAGAAACCCTTTTAACATGCATAACCAATTTATGAATTCAATACTCAAAACTGTATATTTTGTTCTGAATCCACAAAAAACTGATGCCAAAGAATATATATGAAACAACAGATACAGTATTCAAAATTTTTAACCACACAGAAAAATAGAGAAGTCAAGATCACCTCTGTCAAAACTGTACATTCATATGATGGCTGGTATTTTTCCTAATAAAAGAGAAAGTATTGAAAAATGCATTTGAATGACACATTTTACATTTATTGATCCAGACTATAAAAAAAATCTGACCCTATGATATTTACATATCATTTGATAATATCAATCAGTTTTGGTTTTGTTACGAAGCAATTTACTTTTTCAGCCTCTGTTCTCTTGTCCATTTTCTCCCTGTCTGTTTTATGCTTTCTATCAGCTCCTTTCGGCTGAAAACAACATAAAAAGGTTTGAAGAATTTTGCACAATAAAACAAAAAACTTGAAACTCAAGAGCAAATCAAGACAGCCTTTGAAAGCACAACAAAAAACCAAAAACTCAAGGGCAAAACAAGTAAATGTTTGAAGAACTTTACACAACACAATTAAATAGCTTAAACTCAAAGGCACACCAGACACAATTTTTGCTTCCTTTTTGTTTACGTACTTTAAAGACTTTAATCTGACATGAGCCACAGTGAATCAGCTTGTTATCCCTATCCTCGTACGTGTACGACTCCACCTGTAAACGGAACGGCACTCCCTTCTCTCCACCGTGTTTCTTGGCTGTGAACTCGGTACTGATACAGTTAACCCTGACGTATACACCCGTCTCCTTCGTCGGATCCCAAATAAACTCTGTTCCGTTCAAACAATCTCTGTCAATGTTGACATCAACTAATCCATACGACAATGGAACATCTAGAGGAAAGAATGAAAAAACATCCAGATCATTCAAAATTTACAACATTTATATCCCAGTATTACCAATTCAGATTAAAATTTGAGAATTCACCTTACAATGATTTTTTTTTTTTTAATGAATCAACATTCATCAACTAACTTGATTAATGAACAAGGATATGATAAGCAAAGAAAGAAATAGGTGAAAATCAACTAGTTAAATGTCTCCACTGATCTCAAGAATTAAAGTTTTGACTCTCAAATTTGCAGGTATCCATGTTTCTGCAGAAAAGTCACTTTCCTAAACAAAGCATATTCATGTCATAATTAAAGAGGATGTTTTCATCTTCCATTTTTAATAAACATCAAATATAGCTGATTTTTACCAATATCCAAGATTCTCTCCCCTGGTCTAGTATTGCGCCAGCTGTCAATCTGCTCCCTTTCCATGTACTGAAGCCGCCGTTCATGGAAACAAATCTTGACAATGCTCTGAAACACATATTCAGGATTTGCTTACCCATCATGCTTTCATAAGTAGCGTCATTTCCTCTTATATTTCTTCGATAAATCTCATTTTTTCACACATTTTGTACAAATGTTTGATTCTAAAAAATTCTTTAGACATTTTACAAAACAACATCAGTTAACTTGCTTCTGATATTATTTTAAACACTATCACCAACCCAGAAAAGTTAAGTGGTGCAGTTTGTTAAGATGTGAAAATGGCCAGTCTTTAAGTCAACATGAATTTAGTGTACATCATTTTCCAAAGTCAGATAGTGTGCTTGGGAGAAAGTCTGAGGCAAGTGAAGAGACAATATCAGTCACTTGTATACTACCGTAAAAATTTAATGGTACTTTTCTTTTCTACATAATTTGTGTGGAAATGTGATCAATCAGTAGCAAAAGTAGCACAATTTTTTGTGTGCTGTAAATTGCAGCTTTTTTCTATAAGAGGCAATGTACCGCCCATGTCATTCATCTGAATTTTTTCTGACTAGGAGCTACAGACTTGCAGCTAGGAAATTCACAAGGTGAAACTGATATCATGACAGTTTGGACTCTTATCTGATCTAACAGGTACCCAGTATCTAGAGGCATATGTTGAAAAATAACAATAGGACATTTGATGGAGTAATCATTTTCTATTTGAAAAATGCTGTCTGCAGTTTTTATATACGTAAAAACATGAATAAAACTAGAGCAAAGCTCGTTGCATATCAACGAGTTGGTCTTCTGTTAATGTCGAAAGTAAAGCTAGAAGTTCCTATATGAAGCAGAGTTTTTAAACCAATAAACATAAGTAACTAAAACAAAAAGAAAAAAAATCAAATTATTCTTGGTACGAGTTAACAAAATCCAAATGATACTATAAAGTACAAATTAACAAACACTTCATCGATTTCAATAATGACTTAGCAAATACAAATCCAAATGTGTTTAAGAAGAAGTTTAACAATTATTGAATTAGTTCAGGTACGAGTTATTTTTTTTTTTGGATAGCATATTGTTGAGAACGTTATTCTAAGCATTTTTTGTTCTATAATGCTTTTCAAAATATTTCTCCTTTTCTAGATAATAATGATGAAAGATTTGGACTGCTGGCCTCTTGAAAACCCTAATTACATAACATATAACTTAGGTATGGTACTGTATAGACAGCTGTACATGAATGAACATTTTTGCTTCTATCATTGATAATTTTTACAAGGGCATACACTGAACACTAAACAGATCATTATGATCTTTTGGATATAAATTAAGGGAATGTTTTATTTATTACATAGTGCTGCTTTTTCAATGAAATCTATAGAAAGATTTAATAAACATGTAAAATATTAAGCAAAGATCATATAAATTCCAACCGGAGCTCATTTCTTTGATATAAATTCTAATGTAAAATGAACTCTATATAAAGAGGCAGTATTTTTCAGAATCTACCAGAAAATAGAATTTAATTATTATTTAAATTTTTGTTTCAAATAAGGGTATGCCCTGTAATATTAGAATTTGTTTATGACCTCAATTCGGGAGAATTATCAACACGTCATGTGATTTTTAATTCAGGGGAACACAATACGTTTCATACAAAGTAGCATTTAGTATACTGTTTCATTTAATATCACATTTATATCATGATAAAATAACTTGACATAAATATTTTGTAATAATATATGCATCATTTTATGAATGTTTAAATCCGTTAATGTTTTCATAGTAAGCCTTAACAGTGCTGCGTGGGAGTACATGTACAAACACTTATCTACAATCCCAGAAAATTTCAAGCTTCTATCTTGATTAGTTTCGGAGTAGATGCGTGGACAAAATGTCCCTTAAAAATTTACAAAATGGTAATATCTGAAACCGAAAGTGACGTCATCATTTGAAAATTTAATAATATGTAGTGCCGATAATGCTCTTTTAGTTCTGAAAATTTCTTGCAAATCGGTTGAATAGTTTTAGAGAAATAATGCTAAAAAATTACAGGGAAAAAAATACCTGGTAACTAGATAGATCTCTTTACGAGTAACGAGTAGGTCTTCCGTGCAATTTCTGTTTTAAATGATACCATCAAAAATTGATACAATTACAGAAATACCCCCCCCCCCCACTTTCAGATAATGTATAAAAATTCCTTATTTCGTAATAAATGGGTGTGGCAATGAGTTTTTCAAACAGATATTGTTACAATCAACAACTTTGCTTCTATAATGCATAAAAAAATCTTGATCATTTTTAAGTTATTTGTAACAGACTTTATGAAGATTTTGGCCCCTACTTAAAGGGGCCAGCCCCTTTTATGGTATCAAATGAAACGTCTTTTTAATCTAAACACATTTTGTTTATTAAGTGTTTGAAGCTTGTTACCGTTCTTGAGATGTGGGCAAGATTGTTTTAGGGGCCGACCCTTCATCTCCTTATAGGGGCCATTTAACAAAACTTTGGTAGTTAAATATTATTACGAACATTATTCTGAGCATCTTCTCTTCTATAATGCTTTTCAAAATAAATCTCCTTTTTAAGATATTAATGATGAAAATATTGGAATTCTAGCCCCTTAAAATCCCTAATTATATAAAACAACAGAAATCTTTTATAATTATGCATAGATAAATAACTTAAAGGTGGGTAAACATTTTTTCTTCTACAATGCATTACAAAATATTTCTAATTAAAGAGACGTGGATAAAAGACTTTAGACCCTCCTGGGTCCCTATTATGAGGGGTCAGCCCCTTTTGATTGGTGTCAGTCGAAAGTTCTTATACATATAAACTTTGCATGTTCTACATATGTTAACAAAATATTTACAAGAAGAAAGATATTCATGATAAAATCTCAAATTTCGGTACTTTTCAAAATAAAACTGATTTAAGACCATTACACAATATTTCAGTCTTTTGTCTACAACCCCTGAACATTTCAAGATCATATCTTGAATGGTAAAAGAGGAGTTTTTCCGACAAAATACCCCCATAAAATCGATAAATCCAGGATATATCCCAAAACAGGAAGTGACGTCATCAACAAAAAAAATTTCAAACAAAGTTCAAATCAACCTATTAGATCTGAAAATTTGACGTAAATCGGTTGAGTCATTTCTGAGAAATCGCGTGCACAAAATCAGTAAGAAAAAGAATAATAAACCTAAGAAAACAAAAAGGTCTTCCGGTGGAAACGGACACTTAATTATAATATAGAAGAATGAAAAACAGTACAAAAACAGTAAGGTCTTCCTCTGAAAGATCTTAATAAAGAAAAAGAAACAGTAGAATAACAATATATGAATATTTTCATATCAATGTAAATGCAAATATGAATTCGTACAGTACTGTACATTTTATTACTCACGATGTCATTACAAAATTTATCAACAGGACAACTATCAAACAATAGTTCAAACAGATGAAAAAAAACCAACCCTCATAATAAACTGCTACAACAGTACAATGGATAAAAACAGTGGATTTTATATTTTACTGTTTAATTTTTTCAACTTTGAGTCTACGATTAGCCGATCCCGGGGATAGGCCGGGGCTCGCTCATCGGAGAAAAAAACTACCGGCCTATGCCCCAAAAAATACGGTACTCACTCTGAGATATTTTCCTTGAAAATCAGACAGATCGCCCAGTTTCTTCAGTTTGATCTCATAAGATTGTCCTGTAGGAAAAAAGAACAGTTTTTAACTGTTTATAAATGAGAAAACATCTTTTCATTATGAAAGCTATTTGTTGAAGGCAATAAATATTTGTCTTCATATTTGTATTCCTGGTTTGACGAAAATATGAAAATTTATATCATTTAAGGTTCTCCGATCCTCAGCCTCAAAGTATTTTTTCATCATAAAAATGTTATTCATCCTTAAAACTTTATCAATGAAATAAAAAAAAAGAAATTTTTGATGGTATCCATGCATTTTAAGAAGTTATTGAAATTTTGGACCAGATGGATACAATGAAATATATATACAAGTTGATATCAAATAAGAAAAAAACCGCTTGTACAGCTGCATTGGTAGCTCGAACCCCTTGACCTTTATATAGTAGGTCTCCAGGAACCCACAGAGCCAAGCAGTTTGTTGAATAGCTGTGTGTAATATTTACACTACTACATAACTGATAAAATTTGTCTATAAAAAAGGCAGATTTATGGTATGAATAAAAAATTCCGGATAACTAAGATTTATTGAAGATTGCTGAGGATTGAAGATAGTTAACAGCTGTATGGTCTAACATATACAAGGTATAAATTCACACTATGTTGATTTTGTAAGATGCAAATAACAAGGTTAAAAAGCTTAAAAACTCAAGCAATTTTTTAATCCCCAACTTATTTTTCATACTTCAAACACTGAAGGAGGGGGGGGGGGGGGGTTGAGGGTGAACAGTTTGAAAAATATTAAATCTACACTTCATAAGTATCTCAGGATGCTTGCATATTTCTATGGCAAGTTATATGTAAAGTTGTGACATTGTAGATTTGAGGACTTTTTTAAACATACAATCATCATTTCCTCTTTTTGGAATTTGTTATCTTTGAGAAATTCTTAAATTCAGAACTTTCATTACTTCCAATACTGAAATACATATCCTGAAAGTATACATCTCAATTTAAGGTGGAATAACACACCATCACAAAATGACTGACCTCTGATCATAATAACATTTCGTTTTATTAAAAGGATTATATCAATGACAATATGTAACTAACTCTATAGCAAAGTGGATAAAGTGTCAGGCTTCTTCCTGAGTTCAAATCCCAAAGGGGCTTTTGATGTTACTTACTGAATTGAATTTTAAGATATTCACTTTTTATCCCTAAACTGCAAATTTTTCACTTATTTGACATATGTACAGCTTATTTAACATTATATTTTTTATAATCAAATAATTTACTGTTAATTTGAGTTACTTTTTCCAGGTGTGTTATTCCACCTTAAAAAGTGCAGAATAGTTTACATGTACATGCATTTCTTATATGTATCTTTATTCATTTGGATTTAATACTGACCTTGATTTAAGTATGTCAAGGTCTCCTCATTTAACTTGACTGCAGGAGAGGTAGCTGCCCCAAGAATGTACTGAAAGCTAACAAAAAGTTTCAAGATAAAAAGTATTCAAGAAGAAAAGCAAGACAGCCTGCCATGGTCAACACCAAAATTGCCGAGTTATATATTTCCCCTTTTATCTGTATTAATTTCTCCTGAACCATTGAACCATTGCACTGCTTGAAAACAAAAACTTTTCTGTAAGATGGTACCTTTGATTAGAGATTACATAATATTATACAATAATAATAGCATACTATGTGACTGTAAATGTCTTGCTGTTTTTGTTTTTACTTACAGAAAAAGGTACCTTTATGAATGATATAGTTTACCTTTTCTTTAAGAACACATCTTACCCATTGTCCAAATTTTCTGATTTGAAAACAGGTAATGCCAGCAAAGCTTCACTGAAGGACAAAATATACTTGCAAATTTACATAGATTTAACACTTAAATTCTGTGTATGTTTCATAGAAGCATGAAATGATTCTTTCATTTTAACACAGCATAACATTCAGTATTTCTGAATAATTCATTTAATTTCTGTTTGAAAATTTTTATTGACAAAATAGTTTATGTTTTTGGAACAGAGGTACAATAAATATTCACAAAAATCTCAACAGACCTATAGCCTAAAATACTTATATAGTTCTTCTTTTCTGTAGGTGCACATTTTTGCAACTTGATTCAAAATAACAACAACAAAATGTTTGCTTTTAAATTTTTGAGTTCTGAGTTGATGACCAAAAGAGTTTGAATATAAACAAATCTTTCTGCATAATATTTTTTCATTAATCCCACAAAATTTAGCCATAAAAATCATCCCACAGAAAAAGTTATATGAAACTGTAGATTCCTAATTAAAAGCGAGGAATTCATATCTGAGTAAAATCGTGATAAGCAAGTCTTGAAAATTTTTGAAATCTCTCTTTAATTTTTTATACATGAACTTAAAATAAAAAATTAGCATTTATGATATCTTTGCAATACGATGCAAAACAGTTGAATCGCAGGGTTATGTAAAATAAGGAATCTACAGTACATGTAAGTCCAGAATGTAAATGGAATGGCAATCTAATATCTGAATATCTGTCTATCTTTTACATGCAACTGATATGCTACAAGAGAGTAACAAATAACTAAATAATTAACATTCCCTTTCATCAATAGCTAGCCATTTGCTTTCTTGAAAACCTTTTGCTTTAAAAATTTCATGTATAATCTGACAAACAATGTTCATAACTTCCATTGATACTAGATATCAATGGAGTATACCAAACATTATCTGTTTGCATATGATGCTGTAATTAAAGTTTGATTGTTAATCAATATAGTGTGGCATCATCATTGTTCGTGGGGGACCAATGTCCGTTGCTTTTGTGGGTAACTCTTGCCCACTAATTTTTATCCCAAGTATATATGTGCAAGCTTATGATTAAAATCTATTTATGAAATAGAACTTGCTACACACAAAATTACATCCCAACGAACCAAGAAAATATTGGCTACCCACGAATATTGACCCCCATGAATAAAAATGATTCCACAGTACATATTGGTTTTTGACTTGCTATTTTCTACAATTAACACCCTGCTATTCCAATTATTTTGAAGAATTTGATAAAAATACATGCGCACAATGAAACAAAAAGTACATGCTAGGTGGTCAAAGATATTCACTTTGAGACCTTGAGTTTTAATATTGGTTTGAATCGAATGAAGTTGGCACTAATTGTGCTAGCACAAAGGAATTCATACACATTTTTTGACCAGTAAAGCATAATATCCAAATTATCTATCAAATAAAATGATTTAAACAACCAACACCACTTCAGCTTGTATCACTTTAAATAACAATAAGTAGCTGATGTTCTACACATACCATATTTCATAACTAATTCTATCAAAATTTCAAAATCAAAACAAACTGACAAATAAGTAATACATGTACTGTAACGCTTGAAACAAAATGCCCTATACTTACCTCATGTTGTAGCTTGTTGTTCCGAGTTCAGAACCCAGCCCAGAGAGAGATCCATCGAAGTCTGCAGCTAGAGAATCATTGATGTCCCAGCTGGTTATGGTGGGTACATGATGAGACATTTTGGAGCGCTTATTTCCCTGGGTGACAACATCATTCAAAGACCACCCAAATGACATTGGTAGCTTCAATTTAAAAAAAAAACCATAAAAATTAATGGGAAAATTAATTATAGAGAAAAAAATTGCCAACTTGCATATATTTTATTACATACTTTCATGTAAATAAATATAAATTTTCAAAAATATTTCAATTTAGCATTTTTTGGCGGAGTGCTTTATTTAAACATAACTTTAAAACATTGAAGAAGAATGATCATTTTACGGATGTAAACAAATGCATGGTAGCCTTGACCTACTTTCAGGACATGAGTTAAAAGGTCAATGACCTCATGCAATGTAAAAGTGGTTGTTCATATGAAATTTGTTTGAGTAACATTTTTCCGATTATTTACTCTTAGAATTATTTACTCTTAGAATTAAGACATAATTTTATTCAAAGTAAGTAAATTAAGTCCCATATCAATCAAATTACTATTTCAATGTAAATAGATTTTAAAAATAGTTTTGAATAAGTCATTAGGAACTGACATTTTTAGACATTTAAGTGTGAAATAAATTTCTACTTAATTTTGAGTTATGTCATTGTGCATCACCATGATCAGTTAATCACTAGCCTAACTATTCATATTGTAATTGCTGGTTCAACTGCAATTTTAACATTTAGCCCTTGGGATTAGACGATGCTAATCGTTTTGTTGCATAGAGCTTACAAAACAAAATGACAATTAATCATTCAGAAGTGTTGACGTTATATTTTAAATGCAATGAATTTCAAGGTTTTTCTTGAAGCCATTGACCAAAATGGCTAATTCACTACCTCGAATCTCAAGCTTTTGCATTTATCTAAATCATGCAAATATCTCGAAAACTCAGCATAACAACTGCATAGAATGTAAATAAAAGAATTGAATAATCAAATATTAAATGAGTGTCGATTAAAATCTAACCTTTTTAGTCTCAATAGACAATAGTTTATGTTGTTTACAGAAAAAATCCGACCAGCTTGTCAATGCTGCCAGAAATAAGACTTTAACCAGTTTACGACTATTGAATATGTAGAGCAAAACGTTGTTGTTGGTTAAATATTGTTTAAAGAATATATTTTTCCATGTTTTAACATTTAGAATATATATATATAAAACTAAATAGAAGATCTCCTATAACTTATAAATTTGGAGGGAAACCCATGTCGTAAATGGTTTGCGTTACTTATAAAAATAATCGGGTTCGAGATTCCAGTCATGTGACAGACGGCTGATCTAGGAAGAGGAGAAACCGATAATACTGTACTACGGCTATGACTTTAATTAAATTTAAGTTAATTTGAATGGATAAATCAGCTGAGGATCCCGTTCATGTAAGTGAAATTGTCATTTTTTATATATATATTTTTAAATCCTGACAAAAGGTAAGCTTGCATGTTCTCAATGCGATACTTCTCATAGGCTCTCAAAATATCATATGATTCAGTTATTAATTGAGAGAAATTTTGAACTCCTTAAACTCCAACAAACATCAGAAAATATTCAAAAATACATGTTTATGGTATTGACATGAGGTAATTTAATTGTTTGTGTTGAATAGCTTTTAAAACTTTATGCTGACATTAAAGGTAAATTTAATCCGTCTAAAACAAAAGCTGTTTTTTTTCACAAAGAAACATCGGTACATAGAATTACCGAAATACCCGCGATTTAGAAGAATTTCCTAAGTTATTTTTTCAAGGGTGTCATCTGGACTATGTTTCAACCCACAGTCATCTTGGTTTACTTTTTTCTAATGATTTGAGTTGGTCTCAATATATTAAAAATACAGTAAACATACAAAAAATTAGAATTTGAAAAAATTAAATTTGAAAAAACTAAAGTTTACTCTAGGTAGAACTAATTTACCAAAAATGTATATCATGTTTATCAGACCAGTTCTGAATATGCTTCTGTAGTATGGGGCGGTTGTAATATGTTTGACATGGAGAACTTAGAAAAAGTTCAATTAAGTGCTGCAAGGATTGTAACTGGTTTACCCATTTCAGCATCTACAGAATCTCTCTACCCAGAAACTGGCTGGGAACCTCTTGTCAGTCGACGTAATAAGGCTTAATTAATAACCATGTTTAAAATTCATACAAATAAAGTACCTGATTCTTGAGCAACATTATTCCTCCTGTAACAAAAAATGTCTCAATATATCACACAAGAAATAGCAAAAATTATAGTGTTCCAATCAGCATATTAGAACTTTACAAAAAATAGCTTGTACCTGACACTGACCATTCGAAAATGGAATTCTCTCAAATTGGAAGTAAGGGAAGCAATGTCTCTCAACATATTCAGGAAAAACATTACTGAAAGTATTCCTCAACCTCCAAAATATTTTTCATTTGGTAAATGCACTATTAATAGAGCTCATTTCAAAATACCGTCGATTTTCCCACTTGGTGACAGCCAATATTTACGTCAGCCGCTCGCTAGACTCAGTCAGCAGTTAACTTTGCATCAAAAGCATGCCGCCGTCACAACAGTAGAAACAGTGCAATAGCACTAGAGATAGAACCTGCAATTCTGAAACAATTGTTTTGCTTTTTTATTCTAATATTAAGTATTATTAATATGGTATTCAAAATGACTTTATAAAAATGTAACTGAAACATATGCAAACACTTAAAGAGAGAGAGAGAGAGAGAGGGAAGAGAGGAGAGAGAACACGCATACGGTTGAAATGTGCAACTGCATTAAATATAGTGTACTGCAGATCGAAAAACAACTGATTCTCTTATATATACTTATATTTGAAATAATTGTTTTGTTTGGAATATGACTTTATTCAAATATATGGAGAGAGAGAAAAAACTTAGCTGGCTAAGTGAGATAGGGCCTCATCACGCCCCGCCAACACCAAATTTTCTGAAGTCAATATAATACTCAGTCTCAAATCTGAGTATTGATATTGATGAATTTTTAAAAAAAGGATTTGAGTTGGGAATGAGTTGTACATGTATGTAAGGAATGCTATAGCATCTTCGCTGATTGAAAAATGTTGACTGACTCTTGTCCAATCGGACCGTAGAAGGCGGAGTTAAGAATTTACCGCTCGTGGATTGAATGAGAGAAGAGAGATAGAAAGTGAATGCATGCATTGATACAATTCAAACATGTGAATAATACAGGGTGTTTCAGCAAACATGTCCCCACTTTACAGTTTTAGAATAAAAGTTATGCTTCATGTTTGAACTGAAAATTTGCAAAAACGTTTAGAGCAAATTCATACAATTTTATCAAATGAAAAGTTGAAATAAAGCTGAATCATTTATTTTTCAGACAGGCATTTTAAAACTAAGTCAACTTATAGACTGTACTCGATTTAACCTAATTTTAGGACGTGTTCCAAATTTCCGCCTTGTTTCTCGGTCACTAGTCTCATTCTATCTCTGACGTTCCTGATAACATTTTTACAAGAGTATTAGTAACAATACGAAAAATCTGTTTCCTTGAAAGATATTTCACATCTGGGCCCTTCTTTTTTCAAAACCTTTTTCACTAGGGTCGGCGATTTGCCATTCTCCAAGTATAGTTTTACAATATCAATATAGCGATCATTTTTATCATCAATTTTCAAATACCTGAATACATGACTTCTGATGATGTCATCAAAAATTAATCATGACACCATAGTATGTTGTATTTACACTGTAATACATTTTTCCGGAACAAACGCTTTCAGATGCAGTTATTGTAAAGATAATATGTCATGTTTGTGCAAAGATATAGACATCCAAAGTTGGGACATGTTTATTGAAACACCCTGAAAACTAAACAGTCCTTATTCATAATTGTTAAGATAGCGGCATTACTTTGATGCCGGCAAAGCAACCAGCGGCCAGCTCAAATGCAGTTGTACTGCGTGGGAGTTTCAGCGGCATTGTCTTTGATGCTGGCGAAGCGACAGGCGTCTGGATTTAGCAAGCTGCTGACGAAAACAAGAATGTCACCATGAGTGAGAAAATCGATGGTATTTTGAAACGAGCTCTATTTTACATATTAAGTTGAGACACAATTGTATTTTGAATTATGATCTGTATAGAAGAAACATTATTGAATCGCCCAGTTGTACTTGTGGTCAAAAGGAGGATGTTTATCACTTTTTCTTTGTATGCAAAAATTATGTAAATGCAAGAAACAATCTTTTTGAATCACTTTTTAATAGGCTTGAAGAAACTATTTTAATTAACTCACATTTGCTTCTTTGGGGTAGTGACAATTTGTCTTACAATACAAACTGCTTGATTTTTTTAGCAGTTCAAAAGATCATTATAGAGTCTGGCAAATTTAATAATGAAATTCCCTTTTGCTATTGCTTTTATACTGTATATTAACATTAGGCGAGAGAAATTTAATTTTTAGTTTTACGGATTTTGTTGTAAAAAATTTGGGTCGGAGGAGGGAAAATAAAAAAAAAAAAAAAAAAGTGGGCAAACTTTTATTAATCAAAATTACATATTATTTGCTTGAACTTATAATATTAAGTTTAATTTGTCCACTATCCACTGTGTACTTTGTGTTTGTTTCAAGATCATTGGTATAAACCTTAAAACTTGTGCAGGATAACATTTTCTTTGCTTTTCATAAAAACTTTTAAGCCAAACCATGCATGGCTGACCTCCATCTTAAATACTCCATGTTATAGAGACGCTTACACTTGATTTTAAAAGCTCCCTTTGTCAAACGTTTTGCAGATTTCAAATCAAATAAAGTAATTTTAAAACCAAGATCGGTCAAACTTGAAAATTCCGGAAAAATTTCCGAAGATACGAATTTTTTTTCATTATTTTTTTTTTTACAAAATCGGAAAAATTGGGTCGGCGGATCCGTAAAACTAAAAATTTAATTTCTCTCGCCTTATTTACTATATATATAGTAAATGCATGTTTATGAATATGATTATTAAAAAGTCAATAGCTATAAGTAACATGTAATATTACTATGACAATTGTATATATTGTATATATTATCATTAGGAGAGGAACATGTAAGTTGTAAGAACTTGTTTCCAATCCTTTTGTGTAATTTACACAATAAAATATGTTCAAATCAAATCAAAGGTAATTTACCACACTTAATTACCCTTAAATTACAATGTGTTATGATTTAATTGGTTTTTGAAAATTCGAAATTCAGCGTGGTCTTTTATATTTATATAAGTAAAAAAAAAAGGTAAAGGTAAACTATTTACGCTGTGACCGTTTTGGTGGTGGAAGCAAGCGCGGCATATGATTATTGAATTGATAGCTAGACTAAGTGTCTATATGCACAACCGCAGTGTATATAAACTACTCATCAGCTAGTTGCATCACCATTGTGTATTCACTCTCATTATATAGCTATTTGCAAGACCATCGTGAATTCACTTTCTAACAGTCAAGCATGAAATTTTCAACAGACTATTCTCACGATTTGATTTACCAAATGGATGCAAAAACATGAAAATATAATTGAATTTAAGATAAGATTTGTTACTTTGTTGATTTTCTTTGATCATATTCATTAAATTATTATTTATGATTTTTAGGCTCCAGTAAATGAGCAATATACCACTATGTACAAGTTTTTAAAAATTATTTAATGATCATTCAACGAGGATTTATAATCCCATCATTTATATTTTGCTGCATATCCAATATAATTTTTTGAATGATTATGATGTTTATATCATAAATCTAGAGAATATTTCATTTGTTTCATAACTGTAATGCCAGAGTTTAGTTTGACATGTTAGATTATTTAAAAGACTCCCATGAGAATTGGGATTAACATGAATCCTGGTGTATTACAATCCTCTAAAAATCAAGCAACATGATAATTAAAGCTAACATAATGTACAGATGTGTGAATTTACAGGATTGAGGAATTTCTAACTTTATAATTTTAATGGTAGTTAAATTAACAAGCCTTTTTCTTTATTGAGTATTCTGCCATTCATTATTTGTAGCATT
This sequence comes from Magallana gigas, assembly GCF_963853765.1. Lineage (NCBI taxonomy): Eukaryota > Metazoa > Mollusca > Bivalvia > Ostreida > Ostreidae > Magallana > Magallana gigas. The sequence continues at coordinate 23,483,165 of NC_088857.1, read as the reverse complement.
TTCAAGTTATGATGGAGACTGGGCCAGTGGGGAATGCTCACTTTTTCCTCCCATTCATGGTTGGTTCAGAACTCCATTCATGGTCCACACAACTACATCATGCAAACTTTAGTGATATAACATGCACTCTAGATAGTATCAGTAGTGGTTTTGTAAATACATGCATTTCTGCAAAATTAAAAAGAAAAAAAAATGACAGCCAACAAGTTTAAGGATGCCACACTTTAATATTTTATGAAGCATGTAAGGATTCGAATGCTACCGCCAAAGTTATAGTAATTATATAAACCAATAAATTCCTTTCAGATCCATAGGGAACGATTTTGATTTATCTACTGCATATGTATAAACTAAGCTGAAAATGTCCTTCTCCTTAATCAACTTTTTTATAGCATGTTATAGCATGCATTTCTTTTAAATTTTCCTGAAAATAAGGAAATTTACTTAAATTTCAATGTTGAAATGTTGTTCTTGTTAAGTAATGAAACACATTTTTTTATATTCTCAGGGTTGTCTCTAAGACCCGGGAGGCGGGGAATTCCCCCGCCTAAAATGACGTAATTACCCAGCTATTATTGCATTTCAAACACAATCTAGCTATAAGCTAGACCTCCAGATCCCCTTCTACTTTTTTTATTTCTCCCTTCTACTTCAATTTTTAGAGACAACCCTGTATTCTATAGTGTGGTGAAAATATGTGAATACAGAGGGTTCCACTTAATCTGATAGCAGTTAATCGAATAATTCGGTGAATCTGATATAATATCAAAACACTGAACCATATCTTATATATCCCTTTATATTTTGTCCTGATAATCTGATAGGAAAAAATATCATTTTCAGTTAATCTGATAGGATTGTGAGGGTGTAATAATAATTTCACAACCTCTTACACCTATATTTTCCTTTTTTTTAATTGGTTGACACCCGTCTTGTGTACACAGTAACTCTTTACAGGGCATTAGTTACACTTCAACGCACACGGGTGGTTCCCTTCTTTGTAAGATGAAAGCTACCAACTTTGAAAGTTGTTCCTGATGACCGCACACAGGACTGACCTTACCTGTGTAAACATTGTTTGTTTATTTACCTATTGCATGTGTTAATTTTATGATGGGAAGCACCATTAAGAATTATTTAAACTTGTACTTTCTGAATCAAAAGTTACTGGCTTTGAAACATGTGACATCAAGGAATTAAATTTTGATTGCTTTCAATTTTACATCGGGATCAAAAACTAATACCAGTAATAAATGAAATTCAAATAATTTTTTATCATGCATATTTAATTATTAAAGAACATTTTATATAATAGAAAAGGAATTAGAATAAATTGTCCAGGTGAAAAGAGGGACTGTTCAGACAATTAGCCATTTCCCCTTATTACTTCCTGTCAAAATGGCGGCCACTTTGAAACCATCGTGATAAAGAGAAACATTTTCTTTTGTGCACTTACAAACAAAATAAAGACTAAAATGATGTTTCATTGCTAATGCAAGGTAAATAATTTCATTTCAAACTAATGATACAGATTATATCTTTTTATTGATAAATTATGTTTTGAAACAAGTTATATTTTATTTTATACCAAAATCAAAGTCCACAAAAACGCTAAATTTGTTAATCTAATAATCGATTAATCTGATAATTTTTCTCTGACAAATTGACTATCAGATTAAGCGGTATGTTCAAATTGGGGAAATCATTACCGGTATATAAATCATCGTTGGAAACCCAAGGCCAATCTTGCATACACTTACTTTTTTCGTATAGCTAAATGCGAGACTGACCATGCATGGATTTTCACTGATAGTTTTGAAAGTATCCTGAGTTATCGATAAATTGTACAGCTTTCATTTGCATACACATTATGATACAGCGATTATATTCTAAAGTAAAAAACTACACTGCATACCCATTGTTGATTTGAGGGGTTGAAGGCTGAGATATATCATATCATTGCAGAGTATAATTTTTCAAACCTAACAGTTATCTGCGCATGTAATTAATGTGAAACAATACAAGTAAGATAATTCAAAAGATTTTTTTAGCTCAACGTAGCTGAAAGCCCAAGTGAGCTATTATGATCACATTTTGTCTGTTGTCCATCTGTCTGTCCATTTGTCTGTCTGTCTGTCTGTCTGTAAACTTTTCACATTTTCAACAGTTTCTCGAGAACCAATGGGGCTATTTCAACCAAACTTAGCACAACACATCCTTAGCCTAAGGGGATTCAAAGTTGTAAAAATTAAGGACCAAGCCCTCTTACAAGGGGAGATTATTAGGAATTAATGAAAATTTTCAAAAATTTTCAAAAATTTTCAAAAATCTTCTTCTCAAGAACCATTTGGCCAGGAAAACTGAAACTTGTGTGGAAGCATCCCCAGGTAATGTAGATTCAAAGTTGTGAAAATCATGACCCCCGGGGGTAGGGTGGGGCCTCAATGGCGGTTCAACTTTTTACATAGGAATGTATAGATTAAATCTTTAAAAATCTTCTTCTCAGGAACTGATTGGCCAGAAAAGCCGAAACTTCTGTGGAAGCATCCTCAGGTAATGTAGATTCAAAGTTGTGAAAATCATGACCTCCAGGGGTAGGGTGGGGCCATAATGGGAGGTCGAATTTATGCATAGGAATATATAGAGTAAATTTTTAAAAATATTCTTCTCAAGAACTGATTGGCCAGAAAAGCTGAAACCTATGTGGAAGCATCCTCAGGTAGTGTACCGGTAGATTCAAAGTTGTGAAAATTATGACTTTTTGGGGGTAGATTGGGGGCCACAATGGGGAGGGTTGATTTTTAACATAGGAATATATAGAGAAAATCTTTAAAAATCTTCTTCTCAAAAACTATTTGGCCAGAAAAGCCATAACTTCTGTGGAAGCATCCTAAGGTAGTGTAGATTCAGAGTTTTAAAAATCATGATTCCTGGGGGTAGAGTGAGGCCACAATGAGGGTGGAATTTTTACATAGGAATATTAAGAGATCTTCTCAGAAACTAATCAGCCAGGTGATTATTTAATATTGTTTAGATTTTGGCTTCTGGATGATTCCTGGACGATTGGGCCTCACAAGAGGTTCAGAGTTTAATGTAGGTTTATATCTCTTATAAACAATTGTTTAGGATCTTTTTGAGAGCTGCAATGCTCAACATGTAATATTACTATAAAATCATCCTGTTAGAAAAGGGACTAATAATAATAAAAAAGAATATCCAGAGGAAAAAATTGATGTATAAAGGATCTGCATGTATTATACTACATTGTCCAGATAGTTTGTATTAGGCTCCAGTAAGCTATTTTTATCACGCCTCTTGTTGCTCAGGTAAGCGATGTGGCCCATGGGCCTCTTGTTTAATTTATAAATTAGGAAGTTCACCTCTCAAGAGAAGATTCTACACTTTTTACATAACTCACCACGTATAACACAACATGCGGGGTGTATGCTATGTTGTACACGGGGTGTAGGCTTCCGAAGCGAGTAAACGGTGTCGAAGGTATGATATTTGTCCAATTAATTAACTAAAGGACTTATTTTGCCAAAAAGAGTATGCTTACGGAAGAAAGCATGAATTACGGAATACATAGACACGTTTTACTCCACTGTACATGTTCTAGTTTTCTCAAACACCTCAACACAATTGCGACAGTCAGGGTGAGTTTGACCCTGACGTACGTTAATGATCAAATATCTAGACAAAGGTTCTGTTTATCATCACTGTTTTGTTACTAACAATTACATACCATCAGTGTTTGATTATTCATAAATTTTCTGTGAATAAAATGAGTCGAATACAGAAATATTTGCGAAAAAGTGATGTTGTACACGGGTGTATACAATGTGTTGTACAAGGGGTGTATACAATCGGTTTTTATAAAGAGTTAACGACATTCTAGAGTCTTGACATATCCTAAAAAGCAGTTCATATTCTTAAACAGATTACATATGTTGCTTTTATCATATTAATCATGTCTATCACTTCCATCATTGATATGATTGATCAATTAAAAATAGAAGGAGACGATATTATATATCACTATTTATAAACAAGCAATATATGGGTATGAATAAAGATTAAAACGTTCTATTTTACACCTTGTATTTTACTTTCTAATATTTATGTTTCAGAAAACGTGTATACAAATGTCTCAGAAAAAGAGAAGACTCTGGCTTAATAAACCAAAGCGCATATCTTTCAAAGCAACTATATATAAAAACAAATAATTATGAATTACTTACTGATTCACGGAACTTGCACTGCAATACACCCCCTTCTAGTAAAAAGCATCAGTGCACTCCGTCAAAAGTTCGAACTCCCAAAAGAAAGAAGGTTAGTTCATACACAAATAATGACCAAAATTCTCCAACAAACTTTCAGTCACCTTCTAATTTTCCTCACAATCAGTCCAAACACATTTCAGAAAGTGACTCTGAATTGTTCCGATGTTTCTTCGCAAAAATGCAAGAGAGTGAATATTGAACTGATTTTATAAAGTTCATAAAATGTGTTGTTGATTGATCTTTCCCATTAGACAATCTATCTTTTGTGCTTTTTATGGAAACTGTTCATTTTTTTGTACAACAAATACTTCAGAAATGAGGTATTCGGACACATCCAAACTAATTTAAAACATTTGATCAAAAGATTTATCAATATACATTATTATACGTTCATGTTAAATACTGAAATCTTGTTGGTTTAGACGCAGTTGGTAATCCGTTCTATTACCCTCAGCGTTAGCAACACACTTGGCAACGGGTAACACAACAAATTGTTACATGCGCGTAAATTATGCGCGTACAGTTTGCCATAGAATTTACTTCTTTTCTATCAATCGCAGCTTTTCAGGCCTTCCCGGAAAGCTCGGAAAAACACCTCGAATGTATTACCTCGGAGTCCATGACAACCCCCTTTTTATAAAACTTGATATAAATACAACACATTTTACAATCTGTTGAGATGTGTGCTATACTTCATTAAAGTCAACGATATACCCTAAAATATGAATATAAAAACACAGAAGCGACATACAAGGCTGTCTAGCCGATACTTGTTTTAATGGGAAGTCACTCCATTTTGTATAAAATTCTAACATCTGGTGATGTTAATACATTCGAGGTGTTTTTCCTTGCTTGCCGGAAAGGCCAATCGCGAGAAGTTGCGATTGCATTTCTATATAAAAGCAGCAAAATTTTCTTTAAAATACAGACATTCAATATAATAAAATAAATAGTGCCTATTTGGGAGGGTAACTGTGGAAATTGACATCCCTCGAAAACCATTGTCAACCTCCGCTTCGCGTCGGCTGACAATGGTTGTCTCGGGGGTTACACTCCCAAACAGGCACTATTTATATACTGTAGAAAGTATGTACCTACCGTGTGTTGTGCTAACCAAGCTCTATACATGATAATCTAGAATGATCCAAGACAATATAAAGAGCTACATTATCAAAATAGATAAGCATTAAACATTTTCCATTGATATTATGCACTAGTCTCTGCAAGAAAAACCGATTGTATACACCCCTTGTACAACACGTTGTATACACCCCGTGTACAACATCACTTTTCTGCAAATATTTCTGTATTCGATTGATTTTATTCACAGAAAATTTATGAATAATCAAACACTGATGGTATGTAATTGTTAGTAACAAAACAGTGATGATAAACGGTTCCGAACCTTTGTCCAGATATTTGATCATTAACGTACGTCAGGGTCAAACTCACCCTGACTGTCGCTATTGTGTTGAGGTGTTTGAGAAAACTAGAACATGTACAATGGAATAAAACGTGTCTATGTATTCCGTATTTCATGCTTTCTTCCGTAAGCATACTCTTTTTGGCAAAATAAGTCCTTTAGTTAATTAATTGGACAAATGTCGTACCTTCGACACCGTTTTCTCGCTTCGGAAGCCTACACCCCGTGTACAACATAGCATACACCCCGCATGTTGTGTTATACGTGGTGTAACTCGGTAGGAACACAAGAGAAGTTATGTATTAATTACAGTGCTAATGCCTATATACTAGCTTGTAAAATAAATTCTCATAAAATTACTTACAAAATCAATTCGCAATCATTTATTTAATATGTTAAAACACATGTGTTAACTAAACAATTCGAAGAGTTTGAGAAATATTTATACATTGTAAAGATGTTTTATGATACTTCACGTTTGATTTCATGGAAAAATCTTATTCTTTAATAGATCTCGAGACATCTTCATGTAAAGTGCCCTAAAAGAAACAACCTAAAACTATATACATGTACTGTACGAATGAAATATTTGGGATTATTTGAATGCAACTTAATTAATTATTTTTGTGATTTTATATTTAACCCAATCCACATGTTGTGTGTACGTTTTGAGCTATTTTATGAATACAAAAATTGTATGACTATAATTTTCAGTCAGTCATAACATGCCTAAAAATTCAACTAATATTTCTAATTTTTTCTTTATAAATGACTTGGTTAATGAAAAATTCATTTAGCCGTTCAGTCATTTAGAATTATGTAAATGCATGTCTGTAATTAGCTGCTTTCTTTCAGATTGATGTATGTGTGAGAAACCCTTTCACCCACAACACATGGGAAAAAGGAAGGTTTACCAGTTATGAAATTGCTATTCAGGTATTAATACTTTAATTTATGATAACTGCTATAAAATGATTAATATACATGATTGATATGCAGATATTAATGAATGAGGAAATATGCCTCAGTAATAAGAAAAAATAAAAAATCAGCACAATTGTAACAATAAATTTTGAATAATAAATATAATTTAAAGATGTTTACTACAAGTAAATAAGAACACAATCAACTCATTGACATTTACAATACAAGATCACAACCACAATAAACTGACAATATGAAATCACAATAAACTGACAATATGAAATCACAATAAACTGACAATATGAAATCACAATAAACTGACAATATGAAATCACAATGTACTGACTACTTCAATACATACAACAACCACAACTCACTGACATTAACAAGGACATACTACAAACTACAATGCAGTAACTTTGGCAATACAATAATTTTACACCTCCCTGACCTTAGAAAGGCAAGCCCACAACCACACCTCCCTGGCCTTGACAAGGCCAGGCCATAACTACATCTCTGTGACCTTGACAAGATAAAGTCCCAGCTACATCTCCATGACCTTGAAACAACAAGACAACACCCATACTTCCCTGACCTTGAAAAGGCAAGGCCACAGTCAAACCTTCCTGACCTACAAGGTATGCATAACAAAAATGACTCTCTAACACTGACAGTTAAGAATTGGAACCACGTGCACATCTCTTGCCTTAGACGACAGAAGATTATGAGTTTCTTTACTTGGACATTTATCATCAAAGTAAAGAGACTGCAGGCCAGAACAATACAATGCATTAACTAAGCATTCTTGGCATAGTAAACACTGCTGACTGGCCACGACAATGCAAAACAAATTATTGCACAACAACCTTCACTTTCTGTTTAATTTTGAGAGCAACATTATAATCAAAATGAAATATTTCGCCAGTATTTGTAATTACGTGTTATAGAAACTAATTACTATCCGGTAAAACTATGAAAGAATAATGACTGTACAATATAAAAATCACTTTCTGTCAATTTAAAAACAACATTGACTTTCTTTTGCAGACAACAGTGAAATCCTTTTGTCTGCAGTGTTCAATAACCAGGAGGCGCTTTAAAGAGTTTGAATGGCTACACAAATGTTTAAAGCATCACCACCCACTTGAGTAAGTGTAAATATATAAGAAGATCTTATATTTTACATGCACTTCTATACTAATGGTGATAACAAATATTAATCAGTGGTTCAAGGACAGGAAGAGATATTGTACAACTGCTAACTTTATCAGTAGATTACTCAGCACTTAGCAGCATGTGTATAGTTGTATTGTTTTTACTATAATCAATATGTACATTTATTTGGTAGATAATTATTCAAAAAAAGCTTTGAAGAGTGTAACAACATATTTGTATTAATCAGACTCGTAAGCATTGTTTTCCAAAGTCGAAAAATAGTTTGGGCATTTCAAACAATTTCATAAATAAATAGGAATTAATCAAGTCTTTGTTGATATGATACTCTGTAGTAGATGTACAACAGTTTACTCCATTTAATTGGCAAGTTTTCAATGTCCCTTAAATTGGCTCCTAAGAGTCCTGAGTTTACCACTGAATTATTTTGGAGTACTGCATGCATTTGATTGAATTTTTCTGATAATGGGAATATTTTTGTGAAGTTAAAAGGAGCGTTTTAAATAATTTAGATCAATAAAATCAGTATGTAAAACTTTACTGACGTCTCTTATTTATCTGCAAGTTGTGTGAATTGATTTTGGGAATCAATATCAATTTTTTGGGTCAGACAGAGGTCACTGCAAGATTGTTTGTTGAATTTCCTGATATAATGATTTATTACAGATAAACTTTTACATTAATTTTCTGTCAATGTATAATGTTCACATTTTGCTGTACAAGAACTGCATGAACCTCTGATTTTAATTAAGTTGAATGTAATTTGCATAAATCTTAATACAAAAATAAATTTTTTTTTACCAGACATTGTTTACATTAATATCTATGATGGTTTTAAAATCAGAAATAACTGGTACAACAATTTGTGCTGAAAACACTATTTAGAGGATGATTAGTTGAAGAAAATATAAAAGTTTTTAAAAAAACTATTATGGTTTTATTATAGGAATCCTCCAGCGCTTCCTCCCAAAAAGTTTTTTGGTGAACGTTTTGATCCATCTTTCATTGCTTTTCGAATGAAAGGTCTCGAGGAATACTTAAAACAGTAAGTGCCTTTGAATATTGTATAACCATACATAGAAACTTTTACCAAATTCTATTTTTGGTTCATTCATTATTATTTTTTAGAGGGGCTTGTATTAAATGAATGTTACATTGTGTATAAATTGTATATAATGTATTAATCATAACAGTGTTTGGGCTAGATAACATGGAAAAATTGTCCCTGTAAACAATTTCAAAATAATTGACCCTGTAAACAATTACTGTCCAAATGCAGAACCAACTTCTGTGCCCTCATTAATATTTGTTACAGTAGGTATCAATTTCGGAGGATTAAGAAAAACCCGTGGTATTGGTGTTTTTCAATGATTTGAAATTTTGTAGACAATGGTTTTCCAAATAGGTGTATTAATCTCTAACATTTCTAGGTTAAATTAACTTTCTTTTCATCCAGCCTTCGGCATATCGGAGTATCAAGTAGCATTATTTCCTGGCTATTAAGCTTGGGATCGCTCTTCAAAAAAGCTTAAAACCTACCTGAAAATGACGTCACATACTGTATAAATTGTGATAAACACTCATATTTTTTCTGGCGACATCAGGACATAAGCCCTTGTTGGTTATATGCATGGTTATTGCGGTGTTTAATAAATTTTCTAAGAGGAGGTCTTAGTTACAAGGTTTGTAAAGCCTTTGAAAACGAATTTAATCTACCAATGACGAAGTCTTGGTTTGAAAGGATTGATAATCCGTGCATTTAGTTTTACACATGGTTCATGTGGTTTTACAACACAAGTTGTACAATACAAGTTGTGTATTTGTTGATTAGCACGATTAGAACACACTCTATTCAGACTTTTGTCATGAATATATTTTATACCACAAGTTTTACAATACCTGCTGTGTATTGGTTGATAGTATGTTTATAGAACAGGTTGTGTTCAGAATTTTGCGGTGACTATATTTTACACTGCAAGTTGAACAATATACACGCTGTATATATATATTAAATAGTTCAGTACCATTAGAACACGCTGTGTTCAGAATTTTCTTGTGATTATATTGGTCTCAATATCGGGGATATAAATGAGACAAGAGAAGGAATTTCTCAACAAGAAAATAATTGGACCAGGTATTGATAATCCATTTAAGCTCTTAGAAAAACTTTTTGATTCTGTTGTACTTTCTGTACTTCTTTATTATTGTGAAATATGGGAAGTGGATCTCTCATTGAAAGATATTTCAGTTATCGAAAAATTTCACGTAAAATTTCCTAAAGATATACTTGGATTACATTGCAAAGCATCTAATGCTGGATGTTTTGCAGAATTAAACAGGTTACCACTTTGGTCTAAAATCTCATTCTCAAGCATTAAATATTGGAATTGATAACTTTTAGTTCTAATGCATGGATTGATTTTAAAACAAATTTCATATTCGGAAGCTCTGAGAGAGTCTCTATCGAATAAAAAACATTAAAAAAATTTAGGTAAAAAAAATTAAAACTAAGGTTTTTCATTTCCTTCCGGTGACGACTGGAAGTGACGGTGGACGTTCGAATATGGAAACAGCACTGCGACCATAAACCCTCTACCATCTCTAAAAATTTGAAAGTGCTATCTTAATTACTTTTGGAGAAAAATCGTGAACAAGCAAAAACATAAAATCTTTCATATCTCTGGACCGGAAGTGACAAAATCAAAATCGGCTGAAGCATTTTTGAGAAAATGTGACAGAAAAAAAAATAATAATAGGAAAGCAAAACAAAGCAACAGCAACAAGGTCTGGGCAAACTCTAAGAAAAAGGCTTTGTACATCATTTTAAAGTTGATATATTAAAGTAGAGAACAAATAGAATTTGCTATTCATTTTTTTTTTAGAATAAAATACCTCAAAACTTAGGCACAAGGACAGTTTTACTATATTTTTTCGATACGAGAATTGATACGGTTTGGAATGTAAAGGATTTGGTAACTGGCTCAAACTGTGTTAAATAATGTACATAGATATACTTGTGAGCTAATATAAAACTCACTACAGAACTTTGACATCCCCTAACAAAATTTCAAAATTTGTGCATGTTAAATAATGTTGAAAAGTGTATTTCACCATGTTAAATCAATAGCAAGGATGCATGCCTACTACATGCAGTATCCAAGATTGTATTGATGATGTTGAACAGCTACCGGTATATATTGTGTCATAAGCGATTTTCATTGAATTTTAGTGATTGTGATGTAATATTTTGAATTTGATGTTCGTAACAATCCTTTTAAATGCACGATATATCTGCACAAAGCAAATTAGCTGGTCAGTCGTCCTTAAATATACAGTTGTGTATATGTCCATTCATATCTATTAAAGGTTGTTACAACAAGACCTGTACCTGTCAGATGAGGCTTTACACCTGTTCCTTCAAAGTAATCTAAGTACAGCAGAAATCGACAAGTTCCTGAGTGGGAAGATACCCTCTGAAGCCATCGAACAACTCTGGAAGTGCAAGGGAGACAAATCTAAGTGCCCGTAAATATTTCTGATGTATTCTATCTAAGTGCCAGTAGACACCTGTTTTCTTACCTGTACATTCGATAAAAAGTAACTGTAAAAAAGTTTTAATGAACTACGGGTCCATGTGTATTTGACCATTCACCACTTTTGAATTCTTTTCTTGAACTTATTGTGAACTTGTGGAGATGTAAGGAGATGTGTTTGTGTTAGTTAAAAAATTCAGTACAGCAACCACATTAAATAAAACACAAGTCATACAGGATTCCTTTCTGTATTACAATTGATGGTCTAGTTGTCATATACAACCAAATCCCATTAGTTAAGATCACCCTAAATGTTATGACTTTTGTTGCAAAATATTGTAACCTTCATAAAATGACTACCAGGCAGTAGTAGTTAGATATCTCTCATGTGTCTTGATGAAAAAAGCAAGTATAAAGACCTCAGTCATAGTTCATGAGGGGCATTAACATGTACTAGTAAAGTCTTTCAAGAAAAAAACAAAACCATGTTTTTACAAGATTACAAGATTGTAATTATAAAGATACTAAGGAAATTGACAACAAATGATTTAACAGGTTCTGATTGAATTACTTATCAATACATCTCTGCATTTCTATGACTTTACAGGTGTTTTGGTGGTAGCAATCATTCCTGTCAGAGAGAGGATGAGGAAATTCCCTACATGAACGACGACAACGACTCCCTCAGTGAGAGCGAGTCTAAATCAAACGAGAGTGACATTGAGGCCTCGATGTCAGAGACCGAATACCCTTGTGTGACCTTGGTATTACCCAATTCAAGGATCTCCCCTATGGATAAACTTCGCAATAAGACACCCCTGCAGTTTTCTAATACAAACAACACGGAGAACTCGGATGATCTGAGTTCTATGAACATGGTGCAGATAGACTCGGTTGACTCGTCTCACAGCATTAATGGAGAAACTCAATGATAACCAATAGATTTAAATCTCACAAACATTTCTTTACTGTCTTTGATTTAAAACTGTTTCATCTTTTTAGCATTAAAATGATGGAACAATGTTACACAGTTATAAGCATCAGATATTAGTTTTATTCAAAATTCACATTTAATTGTTAACCTTCCCTATTTATGATTAATTTTTTGAAGTTGTAATTTCCATTAGAGTTTTCAAGACTTCTAAATGTGTACAGTATTTTCAAACACACGTTTTGGTGATGTATTCTAATATTACAACAAAGTTTCATTTAACCTCAAAATGTAGACATTTTTTTTTTATGAAAGAAAGGTTGTTATGCTATAAAAAATTTCTCAGCTAGAACATACACTGTATATTTATACATTATTGGCTTTGAATTTATTATACTACAGAATGATATTTTGTTTTCCAAATTTAGATTGTGCCAAAAGATATTGATCATACCGGTAATTATTATCAGATGAAATGTTATTGAATATCTAAAAATCATGTTTATCTTTTTTGATGGTTTAGAATTAATACATTATTTATTTAAAGCAATGCAATTTTTGACAAATTCCACATACTAGCTGCTCATACCATGTGACATTTTTTTAAAGTTATGTAGATAATACATTTTATTTTATTATACTTTCATGTTAAATACTGAAATCTGATTGGTTTATATGCAGTTGATAATCTGTTCTATTACCCTCAGCGTTAGCAACACACTTGGCAACGAATTGATACATGCGGGTAAATTATGCGCGTACGGTTCACATCATTTCTGTGTAAAAGCAGTAATAATTTCTCTAAAATTAAGACATTCAGTATAAAAAAAAAATAGTGCCTGTTTGGGAGGATAACAGTTGTATTTGACACCCCTCGAAAACCACTGTCAACCTCCGCTTCGCATCGGTTGACAATGGTTTCTCGGTGTGTCAATTTCAACTGCTACCCTCCCAAACAGGCACTATTTATATAATATACCCATCAATTTTCCTTTCTTGGTACTGTCTATTTTTGAGTGTGATCTGATTTTCTGGATCACCACACTGTGGTTTTCCGATTCCGTATCACCACTCTCTGAAACTGATGATGTAGTACACATTAAATAACATCTGTATTTAAGCGTGTTTTAAAAGAGTTCGTTTCAAAATAGCTTTGTTATACAAGTAAACGTCATACAGTTGATTTTAAAAAGGTAGTTTTGTAATTAAAACTTTTAAATGGACACTTTGTTTGATCTGATGATCTGCGCCTGGCAACATGACGTGATCCAACCCTCTGGAATATGGGAAAAGTGATTAAATGTAAAATTTTGTTAATTCTTGGTTTACATTACTTATTGAAAAATTTGTGAGGGTTGGATTTATTTCTCACAGCAAACCAGTTTTCAATTATTAAATCTAGTATATTATTTTTAGATACAGTACTGATCAGATTCAACCTAACACCAAACCAGACCCCAAAAGCTGACCCCACGTCTGCTTTGTGTCTGCTCGGAGTCTGCTACGGTTTTACTGGGGTTCAGCTCTTGGGGTTTACACACTGAAATGTGAAGCAGACCCATTATTCTCTTACAGCCTGTAAGCCTGCCCATTGTATATTCCAAATACACATGTAGAGACATTTGGTCATTTTTCAGTGCCGATTATGCATCTTCTGATGATATTGGGGCCTGCTTTATATGTCTGATCTAGCTGGGTCAGTCGGGGTCTGCTTGGGGTCAGCTCTGGGTTCACCATAGCAGACCCAAAGAAGACCCTGAGCAGTCCCAGAAAGCAGACCCCGGGTTTGGTTGAGGTCTACTTTCTGTTAGGTTGGGTCTGATTGATACTGTAATTTGCATTTTGATAACAAAAATTATTTGCTGTGAACCAGTTTATCTTCAGTTAATTGTGAAATAGAGTTGTTGCGAATGAAAGTTGGTTTACATTAACTTAATGTTTACTTTGTGAAAGAATTTACAGTGAAGCTAGGTTTTATGGTGCTTGTGCTCTAACTTTTGTCTTGACATTATTAATTTGTTCTTCCATGTGATTGAAATATTCCTCCAATGCATGTACTAGTATAACATTTGTTTTTATCATAATTGTTTTCCAAAAGAAATATTGAAATCTAAATAAACTCCATTTCATGATTTCAAAGTTTAATAGAGGCCTATGTAAATCTTTATCTGGAATTTTTTCTAAAATTATGCACGTTCATGTGAGGAGTTTTTCCATTGAGAGTTTGATTGGTTTTTCTGAAGGAGCAGTGTTTCTGTAGTTCAATATGATGCATATAAGTATGACATGCACTGCTTTACATACTTTTTCTCTTAAATACCGGTAGTCATTGTAAGAATAAAGATTTTTGAAGGACATTCAATCCATTGTCAACTTTTTTTCAATATAGAGAATGTATTATCATATATTTGTAAATAATTGGCTGAAAAAAGTACTTGGACATGAATTTTAGGTCACCTAAGACCCTAACTGCTCCTGAAATATATGGAATAGATAGGATTCATAAATATGCATTGAGGGTGGAATTAATATTGTAATGAGTGGTCTAAAATTAGAATTTTGACTGTAATTTAGCACATCCATCTCTCTCTCTCTCTCTCTCTCTCACACAAAGGTACCTCATAATCCAAAATATAACATACAAAATCAGCCGATATAGGTAGCCATTGATGATCAAAAACCTGTGGCTGATGTCAACAATGTATGTGTTTGAAGAGAATTAACAAGTAAATTACTCTATTGGTATAACGTAAAGAACTGTTAATGTAACCGTTAAGTGTAAAAACCCACTTAACGTGTTAATCCAAAACTTGTGTGAAATCTTCCTTACATAGATTCCCGGGGATCGGGTGTGGTCACAATAGGAAAATGAAATTTTATACAGAAATATTTACATTTTCCTGTGTCTTTGCCTGTGGTAACACTACGTATCGATTTTGTACTGTATAACCCATAACTTTAAATGACGTATAATTGGGGCGCCAGCGGGGTTTGCTTATTTATATTTGAATATTTAATGGTACAATGGCTTAAAATTATATAAATATAAGTAATAAGGAATCATTCTTTGAATATTATAGGTGATAGTGATCAAATCCAGTAGAGCCCGATGGGCTTTATGATAGATTTGATCACGCCCCGACCGAAATTATCACCTCATAATACTCAAAGAATGATTCAATCCTTATTCACATTTTCAACCGTCTTTGTCCGTGATAACATTATGAATCAATTTTGAAACTAAAGTCAAATAATTTCATTAAAGATGAGCGTCACAAAATGGGCAAGTCATATAGCATAACCGAAAAACGGTATTGGCTGCACCGCTTAGTAATACATAGAATGTGCTACATGGGGAAAAATACAGGTTTGTTAAAATGTTGTTTTAACGTGTACAAATTGGAAATAATATAAACATAAGTAATTAGGAATCTTCTTTGAATATTATGAGGTGATGATTTCGGTCAGAGCGTGATCAAATCTAACATAAAGACCTTCGGGCTTTATTGAATTAAGCCTCAGTCACAAGTGGCTGTACGTGTTTGGTGAACGGGTTTTGCCGGTCGTGGCTCCCGTGGCTGATCGTAGCATGAAAAATCGTGTTGAAGTGATTGAAAGTGCAACGTAAGACAAACGGAAATTTAACGTGCCAGTCGTAGGTCGCGTACAATTTTGTTTGGAGACGGGCTATCACTTGCAACGTGCGATGACCGTAGGAACCGTACCTGTGTCTTACGATAATCGTGCGTTTGCCTTGCGAACGACAGCAATAACATTCGCGTCGTAGGTCACTTGCACGTAAATCGTACCGACGTCTTTCTGTGCCTCACGATAGCTGCGCGGACAATTATTAGTTTTGACATTAAATTAAGAACTTCCTTTTCTTTAGACATGTACTGAAATAAATCTACCGTAAGCAAGTGAATATTGAAACGTCTAAAGAAGTCGAAGAAATTGAAGACTTTTATTCTGTAGTTGCTGCTTTCATGAATAGACTAGCTAACCTAGACGACACAAATAAAGAGTGTTTTGAACGCATAATTCATCTTTCGTATCTACTACCATAAAAGATAAAAAAAAAATTCTCTGAAATCTTGAAGAATTTCTGCGCAAAAATCTAATTCAGCGAATTAATTATCAAACAATAATTTTCCTGGCCATTGTAATATCTTTGAATGTGGTTGCATTTTTGTTAATTATTTCTCGAACTTTACAATATCTTTGGGGAAAAAACTTTGACAAAACTTTTAATTGAAAGTAAAAATCCACAACGAATTAAAGTGTACTTTGCTTTTACAAATGTTAAATTTTGGTGGTATCGAACCCACAACCTAAAAACACTAGTCTAGCTCTGTAATGTTACCTAATGCCTGGTGCTCTAACCACTGAGCCATTTCAGTCACAACAAACTTCATTGTTAAATGCTAAATGCAACTTCAACCACGAATTTACGGACTTGTAGTATTTATCTAAAACGTTCAATTGTTGGGATACAAAATGACATTTTTAAAGTATAGTGGATCATCTCTCCACGTTTTTGTTGATTGAAATCATTTTGATTTTCTTTAAACCTTAAATAGACTATGACAAAAATATGGAGCCCAGACCCACTCTATAAAAAAAAATGCTTTGAAGTTCTAAAAATAACACTATCTGGAGGTTTTGACGCGCATACGCCAGTTTAAATCAACCTATTCTAAATATTTAACATATTTAAAGGTTATAAATCGATGTTATGGTAAATATACATTGTTTTCAATAATTTAGAAAGAAATTATAAGATTTGTTCATACATGTATTTAAATTTTATAGTATTTTATCTATCCCTTTATAGGCAGTTTACACGCCTTATTCACCCATCTTCTTATCATGCTCACGAAAATTACTAGCATTATAGCTATCTGAGAGTTTAATTAAAAACTGTGTGTACAGTTTTTGCGCCAAGTCCTTCAACAACTTCCTCAAGTAGGATGTGTTGAAGTTTTGTGAAGATGGTTCTAGTTAAAAATATCTTTCTGTGCGTTAATATCATTTGTCTTCTCCTCACTCCGAAAATGCAGGCACGTAGCATCAGTCAGACCCCCCCCCCCCCTCCCCGCCCCTCCCACTTTTTTGCGCAACAAAGATTTTTCTTAAATTCACATACAAAAAATTGAATTAACATGAAGTTGCCCCCCCCCCCCCCTCCCCCACTTTTCTGGGACCATGTAAAAAATTGAATTGAAAATAAGGAAATAAACAGTGATATTGAAGTTCAAAGGTATAATTCAGTTTTCTCAAAAGATCGTATTTGTTTGTTTAGCTTTTGTTTTTCGAGGGGGGGATTAATAGCGAGCGCAGCTTGCCGGCGCGCAGCGCCGGCGAGCGAAGCGAGCTCTAAGAACCAGTGTGCGCGGGAAAAAGAACGAGCTATAAACCTACAGTTCATCAAACAAAATTTTTTGTCTACGTCCCATAATGCTCTCTAATGTTTTCACCCGTGGTGCTATGCCAAAAATGGACGACTTTTAACTCGTAATTTACAGTGACTTAAAGTTTGAAGAGTTTTGAGTACCGCATATGCTTTTGCGAGACTCAAAAGATTTGTTACATGCTTCCATACCTCCGTATTGAGTCGAGAAACGTAAACAAAGAAGAACAAAGTCATGGATGACGTCACAGTGCACTCGCGCTATATTTCCCGCGATAAATTTAGAGGTGGATCAAACATCTGTAATGCGTGTACTAGCTATTTCAGTATAGACTGCGATACCTGCCTCATTGACATATGATTATTATTTTTATTTTTTTTAATATACAGATTTTATGTATATATATTAGCAAGAGCCATACTTTACTGTCATATCGATCCATTTTTAAGCTAATTGTGCATGCATAAGTAGGGAGGATTTAACGAGGCCGGGTCTAATTTTTTCTGCCCTAGATTTTTGAATGAAATTTTTAACAAGAATTTCTACTGATATAATTATTATTTTAAGTTAAAAAAATAAGACATTTACCACACCGTTTGTTTAAGGGGTCATCTCAAAGTTTGTTAATTTTTAACATAGGACTCTATGGGATTTTGCTTGAAATGTACCAAATTTGCACATTTTTTAAACTTCTGCCCTATGGATTTCTTTTTCTGTTCTACAAATTAAAGTTATTGCTAAAAGGCATCAAATTTTCAAATAAAAAAAACTTTTACCTTCTGGTTTGTTCCAGGGGTCTTATCAAAGTTATTTTTTGTACGCCCACTTTCCCAGTTTGTCAGATAATGGCTATTTTTTATTTGACAAAGACGGAAATGGTGACCTTTATTGTATTATTAAAACATTAAGACATATTTCGGTATTAAATAAATATATAACATCACATATTAAGGGTAAATGATATAAAATGCATGGTTAATGTCTTGAAATAAATAAATTTAGCGATATTTAGGCGGGTTAAGAAAACGTGACAGAGGGTTAGGCTTGCTGAACCCTCTTCACGTTTTCGACCCGAGCCCAAATATAGCTTATACTTCGGGACATTTATGTTTATTCCACAATATAATATCAATTTTACACATCAAACGAGTTATTTTCAACAAATTTCGCTGAATATCTGCAGTTGAAACTATCACGCCATGGCGTCAACAAAGCAAAAAGATGACGTCACAATACAAATGTAACGCTGCGCGAAAGCGTGCGTACTCGTTCTGTACTCGGCCTCGTTAAATAAACAATAGGACATTTTGAACTAAATAAAATGAAAAAATAAACACTTTAACAAATTATGTAGATATTGCATATAGTCAGACCATTAAATTTAAAAGTGGGGAATTACACACCTACAAACAGGTACCGGACTCTCTCTCTCTCTCTCTCTCTCTCTCTCTCTCTCTCTCTCTCTCTCTCTCTCTCTCTCTCTCTCTCTCTCTTTCTCTCTCTCTCTCTTCTTCTTCTTCTCTCTCTCTCTCTGGGAAGGGGGTTGCGCTGTATGTATCATAACCATTAAAATTAGTACCTTTGGCATACTTATTGTAGAGCAATACTCTCTCAAAAATTCTTTGACGTTCGTTGATACCTAAATAAAACTATAAATTAACAATGATGCAAGGTATGTGTAATTCTTGCTGCGCTCGCCAGAACGGTAGCACAGTAAAACATATTAGAAGCTTTTAAAGGATTTTGATGAATGTTAAGACTGTCGATTCTCTTAACCTTATGGGAATTTTTTAAATAAACATTTTTATATCTATCTTGATAATGGGCGATTCGCACGCACCACGAGCAGTTGGATTACGCATGACGTAAGTATGACGTACGTGTACTGTTGACGGTTAGTCTCGTTCAACCGGACGCTCGGCTGTCTCCGTAAAACTCTCTGCTCGTCGGAGTTTTACGGAGATAGCCGAGCGTCTGGTTGAACGAGACTAGTTGACGGTGAGCACAGGCGACTTGCACTTAACGTACGTGTAACGCAAGGGACAAGTGAGATCCCCATACGTCATTCGTGCAAGTAAAATCGTACGGTTATTTTACGGGTTTCTTGAGTGAAGCGCAAGTGCAACGTACGTTTTCAGCTCTCGCAAGGACACCGTGGTGATTGTTGTGCATGTCCAACAGTCACTGTGCGTGCTTACGGGAAGCATACGTCCTTCCAAAATCACGATGCACTTGCGTGTCTCGCAAGATTTTTATTAAAAGTAGAAGCACGTGCGACCAGTTGTGACTAAGGCTTTAGACCACGCTCCGACCAAAATTAGCACGTCATAATACCCAGTGAATGACAATGACAATAAAATTTATTCTCATAACTGTATTTACAGTGTAGAGAAAATACTTATGTACAGTATGTACAAACTACAATATATATATAGAGGATATCTATATTGTGTGATTTTATATTTGCTTTATCCAACGAGTCGAAATGGTGTATATATTCGCGAGGCTTGCCGAGCGAATATAACCATTTCAACGAGTTGGATAAAGCAAATATAAAATCACACAATTATAGATGTTCTATTTATCTCATACAAATTGATTTATATTATGAAGCTTTTGAGACAGTCCCTTATGTGACCCAAATTGGTTTTTTTTCAAAGATTAAAAACGATGATGCAACGTTGTGTTTTGCGGCTATTGTGACCTTGCGCAATACAATTTAGTACGTCATTCCTGAGATAAATCTAACTGTTTTAATGTAAAGTTTCACTGAAATAAACCTTAAAATAATTTTTTAGCTCTAGATAATTTTTCTTAGAGCTTATTCACTTGATTAAATGGTAATTCCGATTAGAAGACTTGAATAATCAAGTTTGTTGACATACACAAAGTTGCGAATGCTCGTTCGAACGAGGAACAGTTGTTGATGCATGATGTTTAATAAAACAAACACTAGGCTAGCCTTATGATTCAAAATTGAAAATAGTGAATAAGTATGCTTACTGGTGGTGGAATAAAAGTCTCATGAAACATTATTTCGGTAAGTTCTTGTATATAAACACAACAGGCACGTAGCATCGTTTTTGAAAGTGGGGGGGCTAGACCCATCCAAAAAATCTTGACAAGCAAAAAAAAGAAAAAAAGAAAAAGAAAAGAAAATTTAAAGTTTCCAAAAATCTTCAAAATCCTAATCCGGGGGGGGGGGGGGGGGGGGGGGGGGGGGGGAACTCAACTATACTTCCAAAAAAAAAATTCTTCCCTTCCAAAATTTTTCCCCCTCCAAATCATGAAATTCCTAATCCGTGGGGGGGGGGGGCAATTTGACTACTCATTTCCGTATTCTATACTATACTAACTTCCAAAAAAAGTGGGGGGGCCAACTCCATTATAATTCATTTTTTTATATGTAAATTTTAAAAAATTGGTTGCTGCGAGAAAAAGTGGGGGGGCCAGGCCCCCCCTGGCCCCCCCTGATGCTACGTGCCTGCACAACCAGAGCGCTCTGTTTTCATCGCGTCTTCAGGATGAACTCCTTGATAGTTAACGTAATTTGTAGTTTTATAAACTTCACAAAGCAAATTGAAAGTTGGAAGTGGGCTAAATTTATCAAAAATCTTGACAAACAAGAAAAAAGGGACTTATGCTTACGGTTATGAATAACTTTGGAAAAGGGGGTAACCACCCCCCCCCCCCCCCACTCACAATAGCCCCCCGGTTCCGACGCCTATTCTACGCAGTTATGTGTTTTCCTTCATATTTGTAATTTAAATATTTGACAAAATCAATTTTATATTAATTTTTGTAGTAGATAAAGTTATGTTGAAAGTACTTAGTCTAGCAAATCTTCGAAAATAGGTCACCGAAGCGTTGAAGCGAGGGGTTGTGTCAAAAGAAGTTCCGACCGGAAGTATTTGATATAGCATCACCCGTGTGATATAGCAAAGGTTTATCACACGGGTAATATACACCATACGTATGAGATAAAATTGATGGGAATCATTGTTACAGGCATGATGAAAGGATAACAGATATAATTTAACCAAGAGAGTTAACTCTCTCAAATATAGTATCAAATAATTTACAAATATTGGTAAGTTGGTGTATGTTTGTGACATTTATCAGTGTTTCAAATTTTACAACATTTGGATTTGTTATGAAATAATTTGGTAAACATATAACCCTTAAATTGGATATATATACATCAGTGCATTTGAAAAGGTAGATATATGTACATTATGATTTATACTATAATTTTTTCAGGATTCCATTCAATCACAGGGGCATCGTATCCGCTCTCTATGATATATATAAAGAATACATTATTATTGTATTATTTATATATACACGTATGAGCGGATACTGTGATTCAATGTTGAGCAATTTCTTGTGTTTGCTTTTATTGATATAGTGATGGATTCAGTGCTTTGCTGACTTTCAAGTGCCAATAATATCTCTATAGGGTTATGAACATGAGATAAAAATGAAGAAAAGGTAATATTCTAACATTGTGTGTGTGTGTGTATATATATATATATATATATATATATATATATATATATATATATATATATATATATATATATATATATATCTTAAAAACTCAGTGTCTGAAATACAATAATATACAACACTTGATTGTTTACATGTAAACTCACCATTTTGGTCACCAATGGATCTACCATGAAGTATTATAATGTTACAATGTTTACAAATATCAATGAGTTTTTTCCATAGCAGTTAACAATGATATCTTTAGATTTCCTTTCTATGGAAAAACCATATTTTTCAATTGCTTCTAAGTCTATTTCATCTATTTTCTTTAAAATTAAGACATTCAGTATAACAAAATAAATAGTGCCTGTTTGGGAGGGTAACAGTATATAAATAGTGCCTGTTTGGGAGGGTAACAGTTGAAATTGACACCCCGAGAAAACCATTGTCAACCGACGCGAAGCGGAGGTTGACAATGGTTTTCGAGGGGACAGGCACTATTTATTTTGTTATACTGAATGTCTTAATTTTTAAGAAAATTTTACTGCTTTTATATAGGAATAACGTGAATTCTACAGCGAACCGTACGCGCATAATTTTCGCGCATGTAACATTTTTTAATGTTACCCGTTGCTAAGTGCGTTGCTAACGCTGAGGGTAATAGAAAATATTATTAACTGCGTCTTAACCAATCAGATTTCAGTATTTAACATGAAAGTATAACAATTGAAATTGACACCCCGAGAAAGGTGTCAATTTCAACTGTTACCCGCCCAAACAGGCACTATTTTTATAATATTTACATTTACTTTCTTTCCCCCTATCAAATTCCATTGCAGATTTATTGGAATGATATTTACGCGTAACACAGTCGAATCACCAAATCTGGTGCGTATGAATACAGTCTTCCTTTAGTGTTTCTCGAAGAACATGACTGATTCTCCTCGCGACTTCAAGCCAGATCACGGCCTGATATTATACTTACGCTGATAAATATTTCTTGGTGTAAAAATATATTAACAGTAAAATGAATTCAATTGATTAATTTCTTAGTATACCGCGACCGCAAACATTAATATAAATAATCCTCGCATAAGAAGTGTCCGAAGATGTGAGAGAGTTACATGTACAGTCGGCGGTTTCGTTTTCGTTGTTTACATTTCCGCTCGTAGATGATTCCTTATTCCTTGAATAAACAGAAAGAAATTATGCAAAACACTGTTGTCAAAAACCACAACAGTGTGTTGTTCCGATATTAATATTGTGACAACACCCTTTCCCCGGGGGTCACTGACGATTTCAACACGTTTGATTCAAAACTATGCAAGGATGATTTCACACAAGTTTGATATGAACAATACTTTAAATGGTTTCTGACAATAGTGTTTTGCTCTCTCTCTCTCTCCTCTCTCTCTCTCTCTCTCTCTCTCTCTCTCTCTCTCTCTCTCATTTTCGAAATATTCACTGAGTCGTAAGTTCAAGATTTATTAAACAGAAGATTTTGATTTTAATGATTTTATCGGGTACCTTAATCGTGTTAATTACATTTAGCCAACCAATATACTCTTACATGTGTAACATGAGTAGATTTTAACATTTTGAACAAATTTTGGACATAAGACTATATACATGTACTATAGTATCTATAGTGCTAATGTATTGTTGGATATCGACACTATATATTAACTCGATTATGATCAGTACTAAATTTTAGAACCGACAATTAAGATGATTAGTTTGCATGGTTCATTAAAATAACAATTATAAACACTCAAGTTCTAGAACTTGACGCTATGTTGAGTATTTTAAAAAAGCATCGAGTCGGAGCGAGCGCTAGCTAGATCGGGCCGAGTGCACGGGGGTGGCACTGTGCATGTATCGTCAATACCTCAGGGAGAGAGAAAACATGTCCAGCGGGGGAAAACTCAAGGTGCTTCTCATCCTGGGCAGTATCAGGGATGGACGCCAGGGGCTGAGGGTAGCGAAATTTATGAGGAGGAAACTGGAGGAGAGAAATTTTGATGTCAAATTCTTCGGTTAGTCTTTTATGGTAGAATAAGGTTATGTACATCTAGGTAAATCTAGGAATGGTTTCTGTCTTTTCGAATGTACACTTTACATTCTGCTCAAATTACCTTTCTCTTTGTGGCTGTGTTGGTCAGTTGGTATATTTGAAATACATTAATGTTGATAAAAAAAACGTGTCTACATGTATATATGTTGAATGTCCTCAAAATTGAACTTAATATTTGTAAACAAACCACAGTTACCGTTCTTATCGTGTGCATTCAATATTTGATCGTGTTAACAATCCCGGAAGTAAAAATGGAGTAAGAAAAAATTTAAATTTCCTATTAGGATAGGCGTAACCAAGCACCTGAAATATTGGAGTATAAATTCAGGGGAGTGTGCGGTCATGTTGTTCATCCGTGGATCAAAATGTAAATAATTTGTTTCTACGGTGGTCCGTTGGGGCCACATCGATCTTCGAACTTTTGCCTTTTGTTAGAAGTGCGGAGATGCGAAGGCGAAAGTGCAAAGTCGCGAAGGTATAGGAGCGACACCACTATCGAACCCGACGTAAATGATATGTTGAATTACTGCACGCGAGGGCGATATAACAGTTTTGGGAGGGCAATATAACTATTTCCTGTGAAATAATATGTTTAACGGTGCGATCGTTTGGGCGAGCGCAGCATGTGATCAAATAATGAATTATGATAAATCAATAAAAATAAAAGTAGCAAGGTAACGTAGATGAATTTGAATGCAAAATAAAATAAAACATACCTAAATTTTTTTTTTAGTAAATTTTCATTATTTATAATTTTTATAAGCAAAATTTTTCTCAGATACAATTTTGTTGAATAGTAAACTTTAAGATTTTAACATAATGTTCATTGCAGTTTACTTCCTCTTTTCTTGCAGCAGACAACTGAGAGAATAAAAAAAAATAATTATTTTTTTTAATTTTCGTTTGAAAAAATTGCTGATCATATGAGGAATTAATAGAATCATTCATTATTACGAGTGCGGGATAGTGAAATTCCACAGAGGGGACAAGATTCACGGTCTAGGACGAGGCTTTGCCGAGTCCTTGACCGTGAATCTTGGCCCCGAGGTGGAATTTCACTATCCCACACGAGTATATAATGAATGATTATTTTTCTCGCATTATATTACCTTAAAAAATGATGTTTGACAACTTTCTGTTATGACGTTCAAAAGATAACTTTCAGTTCATCCCTCCGCGTGCTTCAAATAGTGCAAGTCAAAATGAGAGCATACGACAGTTTTTTTAATTAAAAATATGATAAATTGTAATTAATTAAGCAAAACAATTACTTAATGGATAATCTCAATCCACCATTTTGCATTTCCCTACAGCAGACAACGTTTGTTTACGTTTTAAAACGGCGTAGTAATACACAGTGTAAGACAGAAAAATCTCACACTGCTGTCTCACACAGGACAAACCGATCTCACATCGGCGATAATGCGAGAAAATAGAATCATTCATTATTACGAGTGTGGGATAGTGAAATTCCACCGAGGGGACAAGATTCACTGTCTAGGACGAGGCTTTGCCGAGTCCTAGACCGTGAATCTTGGCCCCGAGGTGGAATTTCACTATCCCACACGAGTTTATAATGAATGATTATTTTTCTCGCATTATATTAGCTTAAAAAATGATGTTTGACAACTTTCTGTTGTGACGTTCAAAAGATTACTTTCGGTTTATCCCTCCGCGTGCTTCAAATAGTGCAAGTTAAATGAAAGCATACGACAGTTTTTTCAATTAAAATATGAAAAATTGTAATTAATTATGCAACACAATTACTTAATGGATAATCTCAATGCACTGTTTTGCATTTCCCTACAGCAGACAACGTTTGTTTACGTTTTAAAACGGCGTAGTAATACACAGTGTAAGACAGAAAAATCTCACACTGCTGTCTCACACCGGACAAACCGATCTCACACCGGTGATAATGCGAGAAAATGGAGGCCCCCCCCCCCTTTTTTATGGGAGCATGTAATAAATGGAAGTGAAAATAAAGATTAAATACGTTGTGTCAGCAGTATATTTACAATGCATGTATATAGATACAGGGAACTGCTGGTCCGATAAAAACAGGGCATTACTGGTATGAGTAACTGACGCCAAAAAAATCCGTTGAATCATGTGCAACTAGTCAGAATTTTCTATTCACCCAAGCCTTGCCGGCAAAGCTCGCTTCGCCCGCCTGCGCGCCGGCGAGCTGCGCTCGCTATAACTGTTTCCGGGAGGGCAATTTTCAGGGCATAGTAATAAAATTATCTCATTTGTGACATAACGAGAAAACATGCTCAGAAATGTTACATACATCTCTGTACCAGTCTCAAGTTTGTTTGGGTATTTTTAGTTCTATATTACAATACAAATACAAATATTTTACACAGGTGCTTGTGGACAGGATTGTGCACTACCCCCAACCCTAACCCCTTTTCCAATTTTTTTCTATAATTTTTTTTTTATATTCGCACTGGTTTCTTCTATATAGGGGAAACGAGTGTGAATATAAAATGCCACAGAGTTGTGATATTTTTGTTATTTTTTCGACTTGAGACATATATAAGGGGTTGTTAACGATAATATATATATATATAAAATTAAAATCATAGAAAAAATTGGAAAGGGGATGTGGAGGGTAGTGCACGATCCTGTCCACAAGCACCTGTGGATTTGAGTTGGTTACTCCCAAGACTTTGCTGTGATAACTTCTTGAACTGGTCAAGAATTGTTAACCCCCCTCCCTATCCTAAACTCATTAGTGCCCTATCTGTGCCAATCGTAATTAGATGCCAAACATATCATGCAGACATGGGGCTGTCACATCATGCATGGGGCTGTCAATTCAATTCTTTATTCACTCAAGACCAGTTCTCTGGTATTTGAGGTTCAAAATCAGTATATACAAATGTACACGAACACAGTCAAGGATCACATGTACAGTAGGAGTAATAATGACGAAAAAAGGTTAAAATCACAATACAATAGGTTGTTAAAGTTGGTTTCTGGAAGAACAGACTTTGAAAATTTTCTTAATAAATATTGACAAGTTTTTTAGTTTTTCTACATTAAAAGTATTCATGAGCTCGTTAAATTTTATAATATTTGGGTTTTCATAATATCTCTTGGGCAAAAACATTTTTCTATCGTTTACAAAATGTGTACATTCTAAAATATAATGAAATTTATCCCCAATACTATTAAAATCACACATTGAACATGTTCTTAAATTTTCTTCAATATTATGCTATCTACCTGTTTCAATGGGGAATCGATGATTACATGTTCGTAATTTTGTAAACGTGATCCGTAGATCTGTAAGTAAAATCAACAAGTAGTTTTCTAAATTGAGATTTGTTTTAAAAATTCTATAATTAATACATTTTGGTGAGTTATCTACTATACTTCTCCAATCTTGTACAAATTGATTTTGTAATACTTCTTTAACTATTGACTTAAGCCAGTTATAGCTACATATGGTTTGATTTCCCCATATATAAGACAACCCGCACGAGTCGAGTATATCATGTATACATTTTATCCATGGATGTATATAAGATCCATTTTTGTAACATCTATAAAAATAACAATAGATTACATTAGTGAGTTTACAATCGTGGGCTGTCAAAACTTTTGCCCAGTACATTATCATTTTAATTTTAACAAAGAGTGACAATGGATAACTTCCAGTTTCTCCATACACCATACAATTTGGAGTACTAGATTTAAGATTAAGAATAAATTTCAAAAATTTTAAATGTACCTTTTTCAATAATATCTAAATTTTCGTAACCCCACACTTCGCACGAGTAAAGTAAAATTGGGTTAATGACCTTGTCAAATAGGTCTAACTGGCAATTAATTGGTAGGCTAAAATAACGTATTTTACGTAAAACACCATATAATGCCTTTGACGTTTGTTCTACTAAATGCATTTTAGCATTATTAAATTTTTCACTTCTTGATAAAACAATACCCAAATAGCAAAATGATTTTACGTTTTCAATGGTTACTCCTTTATATAAAAATTCACGCTTTGACATTGCACCTTTTGAAAAAATGAGGATCTTTGTTTTGGCTATATTTCCATATATCACAATAATTTGCAAACACATCTAATGACTTTTGTAAATCAGACGCAGATTCAGATATCAAGACAGTGTCATCGGCATAAAAAAGTAGACATAGTTTCAACATAGCAAAAAAATCATCCTGTATTTGAAGAGAAGGACAAGTAAAACCCTCTATCTGGTTTCTTAATTAATAAATCTTCCAAATCGTTAATAAAAAGAGAAAATAAAAATGGTGACAAATTTTCTCCTTGTCTTACACCTATGTTACACATAAAATAATCTGATAAATGTTGACCAATTTTTACCTTTGATTTAATACCCTTGTACATGTTAATAATAAACTTTCGTCCATAGTCCATCTCGCCAAACTGTATCAAACGCTTGCTTAAAATCAATGAAAGCACAGAATAGTTTCCTCTTATTGTTTAGTGCATATTTACAAAGAAAATCAATAACAAATATATTATCCGATGTACAATAATAAAACCTGCCTTTGTAAATTGGCTTAATTATTCCTAATAGCCAATCGTCTGGGACTAGGCCACTATCAAAAAACAAATTGAAAAAGTTTACATATAAGGGTAAGAAGGTTTCCATAGTTGTCTTAATATATTCGTTGATAACATGGTCACCGCCAGGCGCTTTATTGTTTTTTAATTTTTTTACAGCATTCCTAATTTCTTCACAAGTTATAGACTGATTAAGAAGTGTATCATTATCTAAGTTTATGTTTATATCTATCTCTTGGTCTTCAATTGTGCCTTCGTTTTTTTTTCTTCATAAACTCATACATTAAATCAATATTTACACTAGTTTTGTCTTTCTTATTGACAAACTTTGGCTGTCACATCACGTTAATTTGTTTCTTTTAATTGACGGCATGCAGTTATTGCAGCAAAATCATTATATATAAACTGTAGACAACTTTGTGTAAAATATACTAGTATATCATATAGTACATGGCTTGCGTATAATTATTCTAGTTTTACATATATATACTTAGAAATTACATGTTTATTATACAACTGAGAAACGTTTACATTAATTTACAGTATAGATATAAATTATGTGAAACCTACCAAATTCCAGATTTTTTGTAATTGCATAAAAAGTGCAAACACTTGGTGATAATCTTTCTATGTTATTTCCTTTAGAATTCAAATGAATGTTTCACGTGACTTTTTTTTAAAACCATATTTCGTCACTCGAAAACGTTAAAAATATATCAGAATATTCGTTTGATTACATTTTTTGAAAAGTCGGGTTTAAATCTGTATACGCTCTTAGTGGAATCAGAGAGGGATCCTGATTGAATTGATTAATATATTAGGCTATTCTATATTTGTAAACATAGGACTAATATGTAAAACAATATTGTGTTTTTCAATTATAATGCATGTATACATATGATATTGAAATTCTGTTCACAGATCCCGTGGAAATGAAGTTCCCATTAATAACCCAGCCAGTACATTTTTATGGTCCCGAAAGGAAAGGAGCCCCGGCAATTTTGGTCGAAAACGAAAAGTTTGTAAAAGATGCGGACGCTTACGTCATAGTGTCGGCGGAGTACAATCACAATGTGCCCCCGGCCCTGACCAATCTCCTGGACGCCTTCCCTTGCAGCGCCTACTCCTACAAGCCTAGTGGCCTCGTCTGTTATTCCATGGGTCAGTATGTAACAATATCCGTGTCAAAATCTTCAAATAATTTTTGCACACAGACACCTGGCGTTTCATATTTTTCTTAATCAAAAATATATTCCCCTACCTAATTATATAGGTAATTATATTATTTTCTTATTATGAGAAAAATAAATAACGTGTTATAAGGTGCCTGTGATTTTTGCAGTCATCCGAACTAGTTCCACGAAGTGGATTAAAAGTTTTAATAATTTGACTAAATAGATAAAGGAGAAGAGCGTACAATGCCTGTCGAATCCTCCGCATCTAGGATATTTAAACGACTTATGTACATCTCATATACAGGAATCTTACATTTGAAGGTGTGCACCAGAACATGTATAATATATAACTGCATTATCTGACCATTAACAAACATACATAAAACTTTATACTTTTCTTCATATTTTTATTTCTATGATTATTTTCTTAACATTAAAACGTGGTCTCAAACAATCTCTGACTATGCTAGCGCTATTGTTTATTAAACGTTATTTTGAATGGGCAAGATCATTTTGTATTTTTTGTCGTTTTTTGAAGAGTTTTGAATATGATATGGTTTTTTAGTGAAAATAAACTGAACTGAGCTATCCTGGTTTTACAACATACGCTACTGCATTTATTTACAGGTCAATTCGGGGGAATGCGGGCAGCCATGGCTTTGCGCGCCATCACGGGAGAGCTAGGGTGTCTCAGTGTCTCCAATATTTTCGGAATCCCCACCGTGCAGAACGCGTTCGATGAAGAAGGGAACCCTAAAAACGACCACATGGAGTCGGGGGCTAAGAAAATGCTGGACCAATTAGAATGGATGGCTACAGCCATGAAGAATCACCGAGAGAAAGTGGGCGTGCCCAGTTAGCAGTCACGTGACTTAGTTTCTCTCACCAATAAATTATCCATGACATAGATCTGAATTCACATGCCGTATAATAGTTTTATTGGTATTTACTATTTAAATTATAGGTTAGATTTCAGAAAAGTGTAATTCAAGATTACATGCGTTTTGTAGTTGCAATAAAGTTATAGTCATTATATAATTTCTTCTTCTTCTTCCAGTATTGGTAATAGTGATAATTATAATAATAGTAATGAGTTTATTCCCAAATTTGGGTCCAGAGGGCATACAAGATTACCTTATCAGAAAGAAATGTCTAAAAGAGAGATTCTACATACAAAATAGTCCATACACATAAATGAACTTGTAACAGCCGGGCAAGTGTGCATCAGTATGTCATAACATATTAACAATGTACATATAATATGTAGTCATAAAAGTAGTTAATACAAATATAAAGATAATATCATGATCTATATAAGAATTTCACTAGTACAATTAGATTTCAAATTATTCTGTCTTTTTTTTGAAAGTATGAATTAGAAATTCACTTAACTTTGTAAGTATTGTTTTGTCTTCATTGGACATTAACCAGATAAATTTGTCTTTCTTTGTTAAAAGTATAAAAAAATTGTTAATTATTGAGATATAATGGAAAAATTAAAATCTTTTTTACATAATGGACATTCAGTAAGAAAGTGATATTCATCTTCTACACAATTTTGGTGACAGGAAATTCTATAGGAATTCTTTGACCAGTATTATTTTTTTACAAATTAAAATCTATCTCTGACAACTCATAAGTCGTGTGCACTTAAATTCTGAATCTACAAAGTGTTTTAATATATCATGAGATTGAATAAAGATATATGTTTCCATTGTAAAATTTTCTTTATTTAAAAAATAAGTATCAAGTTTTTCCAGAGTTTAGGCCCTCTTCACGTTTTAATGTCCAGTAATTTAAGAAGTGTTTTCTTAAATGTTTTTAACTTGTTGTTTAAAACACGTGGTTTGTACTTTTTACATACATATAGTGAAATGTTAATTTTCTTACTAAAATAGACTACGCTTTTGTACCAAGAGTTAACATTGGAAAGACTAAGATTAATAGGTTTTTTTATATGCATTGTGTAGCTGGGAAGATTCTTCACATAATTCTTATCTATGCCAGTACAATAAGATGCTTTGAATCAATGAAAAATATAAAGGATATCGCCCCGCTTCAGAGATAATTGCAATACTTGTGGGGTTTTTCCCAGCTCCTAAGAGATATTTACAAAATCTGATGTTTAAGTTTTCCAAGTTTTAAAGGTATCATATAAATGTTTGTCTTTTTCCTGTATGCGTGATGTAAGGGTTCCCCAAATTTCACAGCCATATAATCCAATAGGTTATATCATATGATCAAAGAGATGTAGAAATGTTTTGATAGGGGGTTGGGTAGAGTTTAGGTCTTTAAATAGTTTGAAAGAGGCCTTGAGAGCTTTTAAATATTATATGGATCAGATCTTGCTTCTTTGAATGAGCCACATGAGGACATGATTATGCCTAAGTATTTATATTTGTTAACACATTCTAAATGTGAATTCTCTAGGGTGAATTTATCATTAATAAGGTGACCACATTTGTTGAAAATAACAACTTTAGTCTTGCTTGTATTAGTTTCTAAGCACCAGTCTTTGCAGTATTAATTAAATATATTTTGTTTGTTTTGCAGTCCTTTATGGTCATCTGATAATAATACAAGGTCACCAGCATATAGTAGTGAATTAATGTTTTTTCCAGAAAGGTTGACTGATCTTATACTTTCTTCATCAAGCAATTTTGAAAAATCATTAAAAAATATCTTTAAAATGTTTGGGCTTATGACATCTCCTTGTCAAACTATTTCTGGTCTATATGGGGGAGTTAACTTGTTAATAATATGTAGGTGTTTAACTGAGTCATTGTGCTGAGCATTATATTCCGTAGGGTAACCAGAATAACATGAATAAGAGCCTGACAGACTTTATTTTTGTATAGACTTAAGAAAAGGTTTTAAGTTAATTATATAATATATATTAAGATTGATTTGATACATGTATGGTATTACAGAATTCTTTCAGTTTATAGCATTAATGAATGGTACTGCCTTCATCTTAATTCTAAGTATTGTTGGAACAAATAAAAAAAATAATTTACACGTGTTTAATCACACTTTATTTTGTAAAACTGTAAAGTACATGCTATACCAATAATAAATTATAAAGAAAAGTTGTGAATCCTAAAATTCTATCTCCAAACAGAAAATAACAATCACACATAAATAAATAATGGAAAACGAAACATTAATCCAATATATGCAAATTGTAGTAAAATGGGCTAGATTGCATACACATGAAATGATGTATGAATTGCTTTGCATATACAAATATATCATGAAATGAAGCAGTATTACTAATACATGTATTGATTATGTCAGAGTGGCATTGCCAACAACACATTTTCTATTTAACTGAACCTACAACTGTTTGGGACCTTTAATGACATTTGTTCCTGTCGACAGAGAGCCATATCATTGGTACATGTTAACTAAGATAATGACAGTCAACCTTGTCTCATAAGAAATGAAAACTAGTCGATCTTAAGTCGTCTCATTCGATAAGTAGTACATGTACTTGTAGTAAAGCAGGGATCATCCAATCAACAGTACAGTCACAGTGGTTTTGCTGACTCGGGACTTTATTCCTTCACTTTCTATTGCACACTGACTGGTGTTTAAAGATTTTGGCACTGCAATGTATTTTTAAAAAATTGATGCTAGATCTTGGGGCTCATTCCTTGGGTTTGATGAGCTCGTATTTGACGCAGATCTCAAGACAGGAAGCGGCACACTTTTTGACCACTTCCTTTTGGGGGTCCTCTAGGATTGACAGGGCCATTAAGACTTCCAGCATTTGTCCCTCGATCACTTTCTCCGCCATTTCCTTGTCCACGGACAACATGTTCCTCAGCACATAGCAGCCCCTGTGCTGGATTTCTACATTTTCGCTAACTACTGTGCTCAGTAAAATCTCTTGCCAAGGTTTTACCTGTCAAAAATATGCACATTTTTAAAAACTCATAAATGTACATGGCCCATCAAAATGGAAAAATATTTTTTTTTTGTACAAGCAGGCAAAAATCAATCTTCAAAATTCTTACAATATTTTGACATGAAAATTTTGAAGAAAAAAATGAAACAGAGTGTCATGATTCATAGTACATGTATTACCTCTAAGACTTTCCTGCATATCTTCTCACTGTGTGTCAACATGGCCAGGGCACCTGTTGCGGCCCTCACAACCAATTCATCCTCATCTCCACAGTACAAAACTATCAGCTTTAGACGATCATTCTCAGCCTCAAATGTTTTTGCTACCTTAAAACAGCAAGCAAAACCAAGATGACAAACAGCGGAAGGCTATTCTGCATGTTTGAGTGTTCCTTTAAATTCCAAACACATTTGAATTTTTTTTTTTTAATTTTCTTGAATAGTTTGAAGGTTGATAAAACAATAAAGTTTTCAAAAAGAAGGTATTAGAGATAAAATATTTTGATCAGGAATTAGATTATTACTGCAGGGTTTATTAAGTCTGACAGTGAAAGTAGATTGGCAACAAAAGTTCAGCTAGGTACAGTATGAATTTACATGTACTACATTACACAGACTGACCTGTTCGTTCATCACCATGTTACACATACACTCTGTGCCGGCCCTCCTTAACATCTCGTGATCCTCAGTCATGTAGTGCTCTATAGATGCCAGGCCTTTCTCTGCCACAATCTTCTTCCTGTAAACACATGCATACAACATACAGTAGTCATCACCTATCAATTCTATAACAAACTATAGTCTACCCCAAGATATTTCTTAAGCACATTTGGATGATTTTTAATAAAAATAAACATATCTATAAAGGAAGCAGGCATGGGCACGATTACTTGAAAAAGTAATCGATTAATAATCGATTACATAGTGGAATTTGTGTAATCGATTATTAATCGATTACACTAATTTTTGTCCTGTAATCGATTGTAATCGATTACTTTAAATCAAGTAATCGATTAATAATCGATTACTTCTATTATTTTTGACTAAAATGTAAACGATACCTCTTCTGAATAAAGTGTATTAACTCTTCAAGTTGATTTTGATTTAGAGTTATATTGGGATTTTCATTAAAAATCAAATAAAAATTTGAAACTTCAATTTCAATCTTATTAAGATAACATTTTATAATTTCTACTGCTTATTCAAATTCAAACAATATGGAGAGATCAGTCTGTTAAAGTTAAGTAAACAAGGTTTATTTTGTATGGTTTAGGTAGAATCTTGACCTTGCACGTTTAGCCATCATAATTATTCTGTTATTGGTTTCTTGAAAATTAGAATTTGATTGAAATTTAATGATAAAATTATTATTGGTAATATGCAAAAATAATTGAGGGAACCTTGCTTCTTGATTTGGATTAATTGTTTTTAGAGCTTGTAATTGTAAATCCTTATTGATATCTAAACATTAGGATGGTCACACCTCATTAACTGCAATGTGGATTCCTTAACTGACCATGACAAACACCCTCAGTGACACTTACACACCCCTTTGTCTCTTTCACTGGCAAAAAAGACACAAAAATACATGTATACCCCCTCTCTCTCAATAATTGTCAATCATTAAGCAGCTCAACTGAGAAATACATCTCTCTCTCTCTCTCTCTCTCTCCTCTCTCTCTCTCTCTCTCTCTCTCTCTCTCTCTCTCTCTCTCTCTCTCTCTCTCTCTCTCTCTCTCTCAGTAATGGTCAATCGATAGGTAGCTCTAGAGATTTTTCTAAGACACATTAGGAAAACATTTGCAAGGCGGAGTGAACACATACTGAACAACTGATTATCTGATTATATATTCAAGTTAACCAATATTTATATTTTAAGTGAAAGAGAAAAATCATACTAACTATATGAATAAAATCAATTTTATTCTAATTATAATAAAATAAATAATACTTGTAGAGTATTTTTTCGATTAATATGTGCATCACAAAATATTTATGTGAAGAGTAATCGAAAGTAATCGAAAAAGTAATTATAATTACACTGAAATTTTTAGCTGTAATCGATTAAATTACGATTACAAGTAATCGAAAATCTCTTCGATTACAGATTACTGTCGATTACTTGAAAAAGAGTAATCATTACAATCGATTATGATTACTCGATTACGATTACCCCATGCCTGAAAGGAAGTGCAATTAAAATCTATTAAAGGGAAATTTTCCAAGATATCTCTATTGATTCATTATCATTTTTCACTTGGAAAGATTCACGGGAATGAAAAGCGATTTCTTACAGAGATTTACAATGAGGAATGTTTACATCTATCTCCATTCGAAAGTCACTAAGAATACCTCGCTCAATCTTTCAACATTATCATTCGGGTACTTTCATATCTTTTGCAATGGAAAATCCCCATAGACTTTTTATTTTTAGCCGTGTATTGAAACCTGACAAGCTAGAGAAGGTGTTTCAAAGGAATCTTGGGATATTTTCATATTATTGAATGAACATTGTGTGAACTCATAAGTATTTATAAATATAGAACAATTTAAGAAATAGTGCATATCTTGGGACAGAGTATACTATTTAAAATGATCTCAATTTGGTAAACTGAAGCCATTTTAAAAAACTTAAGATATACATTTATAACTTTTGAAAAATAATGAGAAAATATGAGAAAACAATGAGAAAATCTATCCATTTTATTGAAATAATTACAAAACTTGATTACCTGAGAGAGTCATTCAGAGATGCTAGGTTAGTGAGGGCAAGCAGGGCTTCAAAATTCTGCAAGGCTGTCCGGTCAACATGGAGGAGACTTATTAATGGCCGCACCACCTCGTAAATCTTAAAATCATTACACAAAAACTTCATACTTAAGTTCATTTGAAACCAAGAATATATTTTGAATAATTGTGAGACTTCTCAATATTGCACAGAATACTCTTTGCAGCATTACCATTAGCTTCCTCAACAAGATATCTGTGAGCCAATGCTCACTAGTTATACCCCCACTCTGATGTGAATATGCAAAATAAGCAAAGTCAACATGTAACAGGAAGTTGACTTTCGATAGGTCGGAATAGATCCCATCATATGGCATGCCTAAACAAATAGTGTGTTAAAATTTCAAGCATATGCGATCAATAGTTGCTGAAAATCTTTGATGAAAATTTGTTCGAAAATCAAGGCTAAAAATAAACAAAGTTGTCATTTATGAGGATGTCAAGGTTGGTACAAAAAATATATCCCACAATATGGCATGCCTAAGCAAATAGTGTGTTAAAATTTCAAGCATCTGCAATGAAAATGTGACAGAAAGACACAAAAGGGTAAAACAGTATACCCCCTACTACTTCAGAGCGGGGGTATAAATATCTGTTTGAAATTTATAAGCATAATGTAATGTATAAAGAAAGAACGATGTGTAACCAGATAGCCATGCTATGACCTTGAATTGTTAGAAAAACAATTTAGTCATTATAATTCTTATGTATAACTTGATGCTCATGTACTGCGCAATTAATTAAGCCAATTAATTGTTGTAATGATGACTGATTAAATGAACTTTGTGACTCTTGTAGCACTGTGCATTAGTCCTAAATGATGCTATGTAATCAGGTAGGGAATGCGGGCACAGTAAAATCCAAATCAAAAATAAATGTATATAAACAAGTTATCAACAAATTGTCGTATTTGGCGATTCTGTGTCTGCATCAATAGCCTTCAAGTTGATACTGCAAATTAGTCATGTAATACGATTACGTTGCAGAATAAAATTGTTAGTGAAAACTAACATTGGACTTTTGTCGCCATCTTGAAGTGGACAGTAGGCTGACAAATGTAATTGTAGTTCTATGATCTATTTTCACAAATTCATAGAAATTGTTGCACTCACCCTTTGACCAGGGAATGTGGTTTCCGGATTAGCAGTGATGGTTATTCTAGCCAGGGACCATGAGGCAAGGATCTTGCCGGCATCTGTGTTGTTTTTGGTAGACAAATCAACCAAGGTCTGTCATTAGAAAGTCAACATTTGTTAAGATACTGCCAAATTTTTCAATTCATAGTTTGAAGAAACATAAACTAATCTCATCCCTCATAGGCTATGGTATTTTTGTTTCTATTACCTTGGCTCCACCCTGTTGCACCACAATGCCTCTCAGATCTTCTTCAGCTGTGATAGCACTAAAAATCCTATAAGGACAAAAAGAGAATTAATGCACAGTAAGTGCATGGTCAATTTTAGTCAATTAGACAGTTATGTATTGGATATGTTGTAAAGGACACCTTTATGCCTTGAATCAGAACATATTGCATTCAAGCTAGAATAACATGTTAAATTAAATAGAAATATTTTCTACATGAATGTGCTAGTCAAAAATATTTCAAATCGGTTGCATGTACCGAGATACAACAAGAATAGTTTGCTGTAAATAGAGCTCGTTTGACTTTATACATGCTTTATACCTGGATACTTGTTCCCTTGTATTGGGGCTGTCTGTGGTTGCTATGGCCACCAGGGCTGTTACAACGCCAGCTTTGGCCAACTTATGAACCCTCTGTTTCACAGGCTCAGGTTTGTCCTGCAATAAGATAAATTCATATTACACACCTTATACAGTAAAATACGCTTATAACAAAGTGCAAGGGATGGGCTAATTTGCTTCCTTATAGGCATAATTCATTATGTCCATCAAGATTACAATAAGAAATAAAATCCAGGGGAATGAAAATCACTTCGCTGTGAGTGTTATTTATTATAAGCATGTTCGCTATAACCATGTTTTACCGTATCCAACATATGTGTTTTAAATACCTCTGTAAATTAAGTACATGTACTAAATAAGAGATGTTTGTGAAACACTTATGCCCCCTCCCATGGACATGGGCAGTAAACATTATGAGCAGAATACATGGAAATAAAATTGACCTTCTTAACTTTAACGGCTGCAAAGAAAATAAACAGAAACTGAAATAATTGGAGTTTTTCTAAATCCAAGGAACATAACTCTGTCAAAACTTGCCCGATAGTACCCAAAACAAAACTTGATTTAGATTTTTCTATGATAAATGTACCAAATTTCTCTTCAATATGTATAACCTATGCAAAGAAAATGAACAAAAACTGTTGGTGGACCAATCAATTGACAGCACCAAGTCAATATGCCCCCCTTCTTCAAATGTACTATCCAAAAGAGCACGCTTCAAATGACAGATTAGATATGTTCTTATTGTTACCTCACCTTTTCGTGTTCCTCTGGTACATGTTGCTTGGAATATTTGGCAAGCTCGATCATCTCCGGCATGATGTCTGGTTTTTCGTAACTGTTGGTGAGATTCACAAACACAGAAGCTGCTGGATATAGGATGTTCTTGTCTGCTTTCTGTTAAAAAAACAAAACCAATCCAAATTAAAGAAAGTTAAAAAATTCTTTCTGGTTTTGAGTTTTTTATTTAGTCTAAATTGTGTTCAGCACTCAAACAAGTTATATCAAAATAGGAAATTGTTTACATGTATGGTTTATGCTTTTACTTTATCAAATAAATAGTAATGTACCATTAAACTTTATGGGGACTAAACTTATTTGAAATATTTTACCTAAATTATATTCTAAAAACAATAACGGTAAGTCAATTTTTTTTCAAATATATTCAATAAAACTTTATCCAGTTTAAAAATATTTATAGAAATCACAATCAATGACCTTCTAAAAGCATACTTACTGCCACCACATCAATCAGTGACCTTAGAGCACTAGTGTCATTGATGAGTTCCTCCTTGACCTCTGCATCCAAGGTCAAATACGCCAGGCCCTCTGTACCCCAGCGCCGGAGGTCAACACTTTTGTTAGGGTCATTTAAAAATCTGTAAACATAAACACAATCTTCCATTCAAATGTAAAACAACAACCAACTCCTTGTCAAAACTATATCTTCTTATGAATGCTTAGGAATATTTATCTATATACAGTACCATACACCTAAAGTTGTATCACGTGTATCCACTGAAATATAAGATGGACCTACTTTCTACAGGCCTTGGCCAAGGCTAGCGTGGACCCATCCTGCATCGGCCTGTGACTAGCATCAGATCCTCCAAAAGAACCAAGCTTACACAACCCCTGAAAGTTCAAAGTAAATAAATAAACAAGAGGCCCATGGGGCCACATCGCTCATCTGAGCAACACTGACTTTATATAGGCGTTCAAAGGATATTGTGCCATATGGCCCCTCAGTAGAACAACAAAAAATAAATATTGTAAAATATTCGAATTTTACACTTATTTTTGCATAAACCTAAACCTAAATCTTTGACATTGTACCTTTATAGAATACCATTTTTATCGAAAATAAGAAATTCCTATGAAGATGAAAACTAACATTTTGGTAGGGGTACACTGTTGACTTCCAATTTCCTATATTTTTGTTCAGTTTTCAGTCAGTTTTTATTCAGTATCAGCAGAAGTAAAGGAGACAATTTTTAAAAACATTAATTGCATTAAATCTATATGTCCATTTTGGCCCCGCCCTAGAGTCAGAACCCCTACCTTGGGGCACCTGATATTCATTATTTTGGTAAAGGGCTTCCTGGTCTACAAATTTATGAATTCAGTTTTCCTTACAGGTGTTTTTTTTTACCCTGCCCTAGAGTCAAAACCCATACTCAAGGGGACGTGAAATTTACAATTTTAGTAGAAGACTTCCTGGTTAACATAATTATGAAGTCAGTTTTTCTTACATATGTGCAAGAGTTGAGAAGAAGATTTTTAAACACTTTATGCATTAACACTATATGACCATATTGCCCCCTCCCCCCTTCAGCCTGAACCCCTGACCCAGGGGCCATGAATTTCACAATTTAGGTAGAGGAGTTAGTGGATATCATAACCATGCATTCAGTTTTTTCCCCACATGTGTGGGAGTAAAGAAGAAGACTTTCTAAGATTCAATCATTTTCACAACATGGCTATATTGGCCCCACCCTAAGGCATAAACCCTGTTCCAATGCCATGAATTCACAACTTTGGTAAAGGGCTTCATTGACATCATAACCATGCATTCAATTTTTTCCTCACATGTGTGGGAGTAGAGAAGAAGATTTTTGAAAATTTGGCTTTTTTGCATATTTGGCCCCACCCCTGGCATCCCGGGGGTGGTAAAGCCATGAATTTCCCAATTTAAATTATTTTTACCATAGAGATGCTTCTTAGCAAAAATGGTAACAATAAGCCTTTAAGTTTTCAAGAATTAAAAATGTAAAATTGCAAACGCACAACTATGGATGTGACTCAAGTGTCCTATAAAGTTAACAGACGGACAGAGAGATGGACAGACAGATGACAGACAAAATGTAATCAGATACTAATGTGATAAGTATTGAAAAATAATTTTCCAATACTTATAAATCAAATAAATCAAGGTAATAAATTAATAAACTTGTACATAATCTGTACTGACATTTATATAGTCTGAGACACTTAAATGTGAAAAAAAAACCAAACAAAAAATATTCCTTTTTATTGCTATTGTCAGAGGTCAGAGTTGTTGGTTTCCAACATTGTATAAAACCTTTTCAACATTTTAAACCCCTAAACATAAAAATTCAACCTCAATTAAAGCTATATACGCCATAATATGCATCAATTTTTTATTACGGGGGAAATGCATGTGTTTGATTACTTATAAAAGTTACCTTTATGCTGTTAATGCAATCACGTAACAAAGATATCAAATTTTAAACAATAAAAAGTATTTATTTTCCTGCTGGGAAAGTTATGCCTCCTCATGAATATCAATCTAACACATGATATTGACAGCTAATTTTAGACTATCAAATAAAACTTGGTGGAGGGTCAACACCTTCATAATTGTTTTGTTT
Source organism: Magallana gigas (assembly GCF_963853765.1). Classification (NCBI taxonomy): domain Eukaryota; kingdom Metazoa; phylum Mollusca; class Bivalvia; order Ostreida; family Ostreidae; genus Magallana; species Magallana gigas. The sequence goes on along the minus strand of NC_088857.1, from coordinate 23,441,394 downwards.
TCACGAAGGAAAGGATATAATTTTTTTTCAGTAAAGCATACATTTGTTCTGTATACCAGTATGAACAAAAAAAATAAAAACACGTGCATCTGAGCATTTATATACGCATGTACGTGTACCTTTAAGGACGTTGGATCCTGCCATCGAAAGTCTTTTAAGATTTCTTCTAATTTAAAAGTATTTTTTAAAAATTTACACACATAGCTTAACAAAAATTAAAATCATAATGTTAGAGTCTTCATGCTTCTTTCTGTGCTTCGATGTATTTAATATGACCTTTTTTCATTGAAAGTGCAAATCGCTTTTTCCTCTTTATTCCAGAAGTTTTCTCCACTCAATTTAAATTAAAGTTAAAATTAAGTTAAATTAATCTGCAAAAGGACAACTTCCTATCTTGAAAACTGTAGGAGGAGTTATCCATAGAATAGGGGTACCCTATATGAAATATTCTGCCAAAAAATGACTAAGTTCAAAAGCTGATATTTTTCTCATTACTTATCAAAAATCAAAATCCTAGCAAAATGCACACCACTGATATATGAACAATTGATTTGCAAAAGGACAACACTTCCTATCTTGAAAAATATAGGAGGATTTATCCGTACAATAAGGGTACCCTATATGCAATATTTTGCCAAAAAATGACTAAGTTCAACAGGCGGTATTTTTTTCATAAATTATCAGAAATTAAATTCCTAGTAATATTGCATGCGTCTGATATATGTACAATTGATCTGCAAAAGGACAACTTCCTATCCTGAAAACTGTAGGAGGAGTTATCCATACAATAAGGGTACCCTTTTGGCAGCCGGATTTTTCCGTTGGAAAACCCTTCTTTTTTTTAAATTAGGCAAACAATATCGGCCACCTGATTTCTCATGGACATGCGCTATAAGGTCAGTTTTGCTCTTTCTTCATCAATATTCATGAAAAGGCATTACTTTCCTGGCAGGGAAATAAACAATAAAAATTCTATATCTTTGTAACAGGATGGAATTCACCTTTGTTATTTACAGAATAAAGGTAACTTTTATTAGTAAACAAACAAATGCATTTTGATTGTCATTAGAAATTTAAGCAAATGATAGCATGTATAGCTTTAACAAAAACATTTAAACTTTTACATACAATGCATTCATATTGTCTAAAGTTCATCAATTGTAACTGTAGTTACAATCAAACTGACCCCAAAACTCAATCAGAAAAATGGTTTAGACAGAATTTTTATTGGTACTGACCACTAGTGCACGGACTTTGACTGTGTCTATTGATTCCTGGTACAGTTTCTTCAATACAGGTACAGCATCATTCAACAGCCCAGCACATTTGTCCTTCTTGGAGGCAGAGTGAACAATGGCCTCCACTGCTAGTTGCTGAACAAATTATAGGCAATACTTAAACACTCTTCAGTATCACAATAATCAACTTCTGTGATTGCAGCCAATATAATGAAGGGAAACAACTTGCACTGAACAGTTGACCTTTGACATTGTAACTGTACCTGATGCAGTGGGTTGTCACTGTTTGCTAAAGCCAGCATGATCTGTGTGACTCCATCAAAGCCCAAGATGATGTTGCCCACCTCGTAAGGACCCTGTTAAAACAACCATACATAAGCTGCCAAAATATCTTACTCAAAACATGTTTTGAATCTATAAAACTTAACCATATTACCTCATCATGAACTGTTAAAATACATCAATTAATTTCATTAAAAACAAGTGTAATATCAGATCTAAATATATCAATTCTTTAAATAAATGATGACTGACAATTAAAGCACACTTTTGAAGTATCTATCTAGGATTTCTCACATCCCTGATTAGTGATAATACAAAACTGTAATGTAGCAAGCACAGTGACTGATAGTTTGACAGTAAAATCCTACTGATCATCATTTTTAATTAACATATATACACATCACAGGAAGTGGATGTATATTACATGATCATTCCTTGATCTAAAAAGCATGACTAGGTCTTAGAACAGGTTTCAATCCACACCTTTGGGAGTAGTTCTGCTTACAAGCTTGACCTTCCAAATTACCTAAAAATATGGATATCTAGCACGTGTTTGACTTGAAAATGACAGGAAAAAAATCAATTTTAGGTGAAAAAATTAACTTTTCATGAAAATAAAAGATGCTGTGGTAATCGAACTCTTGACCTGTGGGTCAGTAAAGCAAAGCTACACCCATTGCATTACAGTGATAGAAACCAAACTTTTGCGATGTAAATTGCTTTATAATGGATTAAAATCACCATGTTTTGACATACTTTCATAAAAAGTAGAAGTCATGGAATGTCCATGACCCTTAAAAGAAAGTCCTATTTGTATGTATTAAATGATTTACCTGCAGCAGAGAAGAAATGCACTTGATGGCCTCTACTTTAGACTCAAACAATGAATCCCCGAAAAGTTCCCTATATAAATAAACAAAATAAAATAAAAATGATTTTCATAGTTGATTAACATGATGCTGCCCTTAATTCGGGGAGCAATCAAGTAGACAACAGGTATTAATACTGACTTAAAGAAGGCACTACACTGCTCCCTGAATATGTCCCTCTCTTTGTCGCTGGCTAGATCGTCGTATATCTTAGCGAGGGCTACTGAGGCATGGTATTTAGAGTTTTCTGTGATTTCGATGTTGCATGTCTCATGTTGAGGAATGGCGGAGGCTATGGTCAAGAGTCCTTCAATACCTGTGTGACATGACAAATATTACTCACGTATTTGAACAAACCTACATCAGGAGTCAACACCAATCATCTTTTTAAGATATTCTTTGAATTATAATTTTGTTCTAAATAAAATTTCAGTTCTTATTCAGGCATATCAATAAAGAAAATTGTTAAGTTCAGGAATGTATTGCTTACCATCAGTATCTAGAAACTTTTTGGTCCACTGAACACCATCGCTGCGTAACATGTTTTTGATGATGAGCTCCATAGCAGAGTCTCTCCCATTGCCAGACACTTTGCTACTCTGCAGCATCTTCACAAGACTCTTGAATACGTTGTCAATAAACTCTGTCTGTTTTTCATCTGTAAACATGAGGAAAATAATTTTTAGAAATTGATACTTAGTGCAATGTTCACTAAAACACGCTTATAACGAAGTCCCAAGGACTGGCAATTTTACTTCGTTATAAGCGTAATTCATTACCGGTATATCCGTCAAGTTTTCAACATGAAATAGAGTCTTGGGGAATGAAATTCACTTCGCTGTAAGCTTCAATTCATTATAATCGTGTTCGCTATAACTGTGTTTTACTGTACATGAATATGCATTAATTTTGCATTTATGTTGCATTTGAAATTTTCAGTAGCAAGATGCTCAATGAAAATATGTCACTTAAAATTTTGTATAACAAGCTGATGCATATTTATTTACTGGTATAATACTGGTTGAAACCCTTTTGGAAATTCTTATATCAAACATTTTTAAACTTATCATACCATTACATTTTTTTATGATAAAACATTATTTTTTTAAAATGTATTACCAAGAACCTAACAAGAGGCCAATTGGCCTTAACGGTCACCTGAGTAGCATATATCCCATACACAAACTTGTCATGGAGTCTCATATATGCATCTAATTAATTAGGTTTCATACTGGAGTAAAAAAATTTTAAATTTGTAATGACGACCACATTTCAAAAAGAACTGTGAAACCTATTATTTTGGTGAAAAACTAAAAGATCTGGTCTACAAAATCATGAATTCAGTTTTCCTTTCAGGTGTGTGGGAGTAAAGAAAATAATTTTTTAGCGTTATATGCATTAACATCTATACATCCATTTTGGCCCTGCCCTAGAGTCAAAACCCATCCTTGAGGGGGACATGAAAATTAAAATTTCAGTAGAAGACTTCCTGGTAAACATAACTATTAGTCAGTTTTTTTATACAGATGTGTGAGAATAGAGAAGAAATTTTTTAAACTTTATATGCATTAACACTATATTGCTATATTGCCCCCCCCCCCCCCTTCATGTCCTGCACCCCTGACCCAGGGGCCATGAATTTCACAATTTAGGTAAAGGAGATTGTTGATATCATAACCATGTATTCAGTTTTTTGCCCACATGTGTGGGAGTAGAGAAGATTTTTTAAGATTTAAAAAAGTTTTACTATATGGCCATATTGGCCCCACCCTAAAGCCTGAACACCTAACAAAGGGGTCATGAATTTCACAATTTTGGTAGAGGGTCTCATGGACATCATAACAATGCATTTAGTTTTTGACAAATATATATGGGAGTAGAGAAGAAGATTTTCTAAGATTTAATACATTTTTACTATTTGGCCATATTGGCCCCACCCTAGAGCCTGAACCCCTGACCCAGGGGTCATGAATTTCACAATTTTGATAGAGGGCCTCATGGACATCATAATCATGCATTTAGTTTTTGACAAATATATATGGGAGTAGAGAAGAAGATTTTCTAAGATTTAATACATTTGTACTATATGGCCATATTGGCCCCACCCTAGAGCCTGAACCCCTGACAAAGGGGTCATGAATTTCACAAATTAGGTTGAGGGCTTCATGGACATCATTATAATGCATTTAGTTTTTGACAAATATATATGATAGAAGAGAAGAAGATTTTCTAAGATTTAATACATTTTTACTATTTGGCCACATTGGCCCCACCCTAGATCCTGAACCCCTGACTCAGGGGTCATAAATTTCACAATTTTGGTAGAGGGCTTTATGGACATCATAATCATGTATTTAGTTTTTTAAAAATATATATGGTAGTAGAGAAGAAGATTTTCTAAGGTTTAATACATTTTTACTATATGGCCATATTGGCCCCACCCTAGAGCCAGAACCCCTGACCCAGGGGCCATAAATTTCACAATTTTGGTAGAGGGCTTCATGGACAACATAACCATGCAACCAGTTTTTTCCTCACATGCGTGGGAGTAGAGAAGAAGATTTTTGAAAATTTGGCTTTTTTTGCATATTTGGCCCCGCCCGTGGCACCCCAGGGGTGGTAGAGCCATGAATTTCACAATTTAGATTCTTCTTACCATAGAGATGCTTCACACCAAAAATGGTAACGATTGGCCTGGTAGTTTTCAAGAAGAAGTTAAAAATGTAAAATTGTTAACGCACGACGCACGACGCACAGACGCACGACGACGGACGAAGACCAATTGCAATAGGTCACCTGAGTGACTCAGGTGACCTAAAAATGAATAGGGACAATAACCTGAACTCATTTTTCATGGGGTTAACAAAATACAATAATATTTTAACTGTCAGATCTACCTTAATCTTTTTTTAGATTTAATTGGTTAAGCTTTAAACTATTATATAGTAAAGAAAATTTCCATATATTTTTGCTTTAAAATCTAAGAGACCATGACCAACAAGTCCTCTTCACCCTATACAACTAAACCGTACTCAGTTCAAACTGCGGGTATCTGCAGGGGTTGCCCTTCTTGCGCTCGTCCTGGTAGTGTTGGACTTTTTTGCGGTACTCCGGCACCGCAGAGATTGCGGTGATCAGGTTCTGGATGAGGAGGGCAGTAGAGGTACACAGGCCATCATGCTTCACCGACATGAATGTCACCATCTTCTGGAGGCCCATCTTGTCCAGCACCAGATAACTCTGTCAAAAAACAATGCTGAACATACAACCAAATGTATATGAATAAACCTATTCTGTTTCATAACAAGTCTTTGCTTTTATGTGCTTCCTTGATCAAGAACATTAGCTATATGGAAATACACTTAAGTAAAAAAAAAAACACCAAGCAGAAAATTTTATAAAATGTAAAAAACAGTACATGTATCATATGCAACAATTATTTTACAGCTTTACAGAAAGAAAAAACAAACAAAACTGTCCATAAATGCTAATTTCCAGGATTTTTTATTGTCTTACCCTCTCTTGGCTGTCCGCTGTCAGACATGACAGAGTTCTAATGGCTGCCTGATTAATGTCCACATCTTTTTCCTGTAGAAGCTGAAGGAGCTTGTCCAGGCCTGACGGTGACCCCTCACAGATACTCTTAGCTCCCGCCTCCTCTCGAGCCAACACAATCAGGTTGTTACAGGCCTTCAATGCAGACAAAACCTCTATGTTAATTCTGTACTGTAGGCTTTAATAATCTAATCTCCAGGCTTTTTAAAATCAAAAACAACTTTGCAGAAAATAAATGAAAATAACATTTCAAATGAAACAAGACATGTTTGTGAAACACTTATGCCCCCCTCCCTTGTCCAAAGGGCATAACTCTGTCGAAAATTGCACAATCATACCCAATATCGAACTAGACCTAAATATTATCATAATTAATCTGTATACCAAATTTCATTTCAATATGGTCATCTTCTGTGAAGAAAATTAGCGGCAACTGCAAATAACTGGAATTTTTCTATATCAAAGTTCCATAACTCAGTTGAACCAAATTTCAAACCAAATTTACCAAATTTCATATCAATATGTGAATCCTCTGATAAAAAAATAAACGAGAAAGGCAAATAAATAGAATTTTTCTACGTCCAAGGGACATAACTCTGTCAAAAATTGCACAATCATACACAATATCAAACTTGACCTAGATATTATCATGATAAATCTGTATACCAAATTTCATTTCAATATGTTCATCTTCTGCGAATAAAATTAGCGGAAATTCCAAATAACTGGAATTTTTCTACGTCCAAGGTCCATAACTCAGTCGAAAATTGCTCGATCGTGCCCAATATCAAACTTGACCTAGATATTATCATGTTAAACCTGTTTACCAAATTTCATTTCAATATGTTCATCCTCTGCGAAGAAAATGAACGGAAACTGTTGGTGGACCGACCGACCAATAGACAGACAGATCTAGACAGATGGACAGCAGCAAAGTAATATGCCCTCCCTTCTTCGAAGGGGGGCATAAAAATAATAAATTTATGTCATAAAATACAGTATGGCCATTTTTAAAGTTTCACTAAAATCTTTAACAGGCCTGGTTTTCCACCCCGTTAAATTTCATTCAGCAGTTAAGATCTTTCACGGTCAAAACTTGTTACTCTTAGTTTTTCAGTACATACAACACTGATAAAAACACATTTATATTTGGATGTGTACCTGCAGTCTTTGTTCTTTGTCTGTTTTAGGATCAAAAACCAAATCAAACATCTGTGCAACCTTAGCTGATGTGCTGTTCTGTTGTTTGACCTAAACAGAATAAAAAGCTGAATGAAAAGAATGAAAATTTAATTGATATAAAAACATTGTACATGTTTAATTCATTGACCGATACATTATAAGCATTATTTACCATTTCAATTTTTTGTCATTATCCAAAATGGTAACTAACAACAATAATCATTTTAGTTTCAAACCCGGGCCCCCTGAATCTTTAGTCAGGTGCTCTACCAACTGAGCTATCTGGCACCGGTATTCGAACCGGTCTGACTATCACAGTATTTTCACCTTCTCTTGTATGATAGGATTCAGCCTCTGGAGAATGGGCTGAACAGCTGTGTTTTTGGGATCCACTTTGATGATTGCAGCAGCATCTTTATATGCATCTTCCACTTTACCCAGATGTTCATAAGCCTGGCATCTCCGGTACAAGGCTTTGGGGTCATTTGGTGTTATTTCTAATGCTTATAAAAAAAAGATAATGCTGTAAATAATGAATATTGATACCGAAAAGATTAAATCATCACCATATTTCAATTTTCAATATTCTGACCATATACATGTTTCAAAACTGCTTATAATGGTTAACATTTAAAACTCTCAGCCCACACATACATAGAAGATAAAAAAAATCATAAAGTATGGGATTAATTTAATTGTTTATTTCCAGAGAAAATATGCTACAGCACTTAGGTATCCAATATATCATCAGTCTGACGTATCCTCAAGTTTCATTTGGAGAAAAAGAGCAACTAAAACAAATAGGCCAGGTACCTGCTGAACAGTCATCAATGACAGCCTGATAATCTTCTTCCTTCAGGTGACAAGCTGCCCTGTTCTTAAGAATTACTGCCTTGTCCCCATTCTTAATATCCACAATGCCTAGGGCCTTTGTGTAAACATCTAGGGCCTCAGCTATCTTTCCCTCCTTAAATAGTGTGTTGCCTTCCTCTTTCAGGGAATTAAAATCCGGCACCTTCAAGCATAATTATAGTTCAAAATTCTTAAGTGACAAGATCTCATGATAAACAAGATTTTGTTGGGTTTTTCCCCCATATCATTTATTTACTAAACATATTCCCAAAAGGTTGGATATTTAATTCCATAAAATGCAAATTATATGCAAAATATTTCGTATTGCATAAAAATAACAATATTTTATATTACACGACTTGTACTTGAACGATACAGCCCTTCCCTAAACAGATGCTAAATGGTTTGCAGATTATGTCAACAAGCGGAAAAATGATTTGTTTCGAGTTTTAAGACTACTATTTACCCTTAGAGTATCTGTAGTTGAAAACAAACAAATAAATAAAAAACAGAATAAATATTTTCATTCTAGAAAGAAATATAAAATACGAAACATTAATATTTTCCCTTACCTCTGTTATAGTCGGCATGTTTTCTTGAATGAGGAAGTCGATACTTTTATTAACTCCGCAATTGAAGAGTTCTTGGATATAAAGAATGAACAATCAACAAGTTTCTTGCATTCTCTTTTCTGTACTTGACATTATTAGCAGGAGCACTTTCCTCTTTACAGCTTTAGTTCTGACAACACGAGACAGTCCGTGCCGTGGGGATAAGAGGAATAGAACAAAGGGAGTTGACTGGAGCAAACATCTGGCATTTCCGTATTTGGTCATGAAATCCTAGGTCTCGCATCTGTTTCGCGGCGGGGGTGAATCTTCCAGAATACCCTGGAAGCAGGGACGTACATACTTGTACTATACGTCCTTGGAAGTGATCATAGTGATAATGATACGGAATTGATGAAACTTCTAGAGTAACGGACGTACTATGCACTGTTGAATTGTGCTATATAGGCCTAAAGACGCTCTGATACAAATTATCGAAAAGGGTCTCGGAACCCCCCCCCCCCTTAACTGCTAAACAAACGACCTGCGGTCATCATTACCAATATAGGATGTCGCCCTGAAATAAATTATCCTCAAACCCCAACCTGGCAAAATTTTCTGGGTCCGCGCATGTTTCTGCTATAAAAAAATAACATTCTTCATCCTAACATATTATTGTTGACAATTTAAACATATATTAATATGGTTAAGATTTTTTTTCGTTTCATTTTATTCAGGTAAACATATAACAGCTGTATAAAATACATCAAATAAAAAAACGGACATTATCACAGCACTATGCATGCAAGGTCATAAGAATCAATTTGTTCAATATTGTTATTGTATAGATTACATGACATACAAATGATAATTATTACCTAAGGATAGCCCATCAAAGCCTTGTTAAAAATCTTATTTCCAACGAGGTCCTTATATAACAGTTGAGCTATAACACTTATAAGATACCCCAGTATTTCACTGACTCAGTACCAATAGTGGTTTGTTTTTTGTGTTGTTTTTTTTTGGGGGGGGGGGCTACACTAATCATCAGAAATCTTGACAAGCCAGAAAAAAGTAGAGCCTCAATTATTCCCAAAATCATGAAATCCTAACCCGGGGGGGGGGGGATTCATTATCCGTTGAAGGGGAAGGGGGGAGCTAGTATACATATAACTCCAATTTTCAATATCATTATTGATATTTCCTTGTTTTCATTTAAATTCCTTACCATTCTACCGAAAATGGGGGGGGGGGGGCAGGGGCGGCAGCTTCCTGGTACGTCAAATTTTTTATGTAAATTTAGGAACAATTATGTTTGCAGCGAGAAAAAGTGGAGGGGGGGGGGTGGCCCCTCCCTGATGCTATATGCCTGATGGTTAGGTCTAACTTTGCAAAAAAGTGGGGGGGGGGGGGGGCTATCCCCCTTAGCTCCCCTTGTTTCCAACGCCTATGGTGAGGTGATGTCTAGAAAATAATAATTGAATTCAAATTTTTTTTAAAAATAATTTACAAAATATAATAAAAAAAAACTATATGGATAAGTTAAATGAGTGATGTAAACATTTTTCATGGGGGAAACAATCTGCGAGCAGTCACCATGTCATAATCTTTTACATGTATATACATCTACTAAAACCTATAACTTGTATAAATGTATATACTTTTAAAACAATGTATCAATTAATTTGGCAAACAATGATAGAGTTACCTTTCTTTGCCAAACTCAAAAAACCGGGGAGGGAGGGATAATTGACACTATTCCTTTTTTTTCGGATCATCAATTAAAATTACCAACTTCACAATGATTAATGGTTTGAAGATAAGTAAAAAAAAAGAATAATTAATGCTTAAATTTGTAAATGTGTAGAACACATGTACATTCGAAACAATTAATGTTATGCATTATGCGCAGTGATAATTTACCATAATAGCTGTACACTAGGCCTACAACGAGAGAGCGCATAAAAACCGTGTGGTACAAGTCTATTAATTCTACGCAACCAAATAGCTTATATAGCGAGTACGACATGTACCAGGAACACTATAGAAAGAGAATCTCTGAAACGCACAAGCTTTTGGAAGCTACAATCGAGAGCCGGGGGGAATGGATCCAAAATATTTCCAGGGATGATTTCAAAACTTAAAGAGCTTTTAAAAAAGCTAACAAATTACAAAACTCAAATCTAAAAAATTACAAATTCTCGTTATATCCTAGCCTGTCCCTAAGATCGTCCTAGCAATATCTCGGTCCTTGAATACTTCCTTTAAACGTCCTTCTTTCTTCATTTTTCTTGCTCTCGAAATCTTGTCCGCGAATGATTTAAAGGAACCTAGACCCGATTTGAGATCAAAAATTTCATTTTTATTTTTTATGTATAAAATGGATTACTGATGCATTTTAAATGATTGACCAAAATATTGAATGTTAAAGTCAAGTTACAAGCGAGATACAGAGGTAAGAATAGATTGTAATGTAAACAAAGCTCGAGTCTTATGGTTGTTTACAAAAAAAATGTAATGTAGAGAATTACCATTTCTTAGACAAAATGACTTGTAAAAACAATTTAAACTAATTCATCTTCATAAATACTATTATCAACAAAAGAAAGTTATATTTCATTGAAACTTAACCAATACAACACATATGTAAACAATGGCAATATTCGAGCTTTGTTTACAAAACAGAGAATTATGAACCCTGTATCTTGCTTATAACTTGATATTTGACTTTCAAATTTTGACATAGCATTATAAACTTCTATATTTATCATTATAAACATTGAAAATGGAAAAATTAAATTTGAAAATTTTAAGTCAAATCGTGTCTAAGTCCCTTTCAAGACGGTTTGAAAATTGTGAGAACTTGCTCCTTCATTACTTTCTAGCATTTGTCTTAGCGAAATTAGGTTTTAATTAGTCATGGACTCATTGACAATTAAAAATTGTTAATTAGTAAAAGACACTTGGACTAGTGTTCACATAGAATCTTACTAAATCTTGCTTAACATTGTTCTGTCCGTTCGCTTGCTTTTTGTCGAGATGAAAATCGGAGTTTTTCAAAAATTCTTAGATTATCATGCTCACCAGATAAGTTGACATGGGCGGGTCCAGAAAATTTTTCCAGGTAGGGCAGAGGGATAAATGTTGTTCACATAAGGATCCGAAACCTACTTTCGGTGACGTCACTTGGACCGAATCCAACCTTAGATCTACTCATGCATGCATGGCTGGGTATAAGCATTAAGAGGCAAATGACGCCAATCCAATTCTTCTCTTTTTTTATATGTATTCTTATGACGTTTGGCACCGAGTGAATGTTTTTCATTTTATCAGACCTAAATAACACCACCCTCCCTCACTTTCTAACCTCTGTGAATAGATGATTAATCCTAAAAGACACTGGATATGGTCTTAATACTAGTATACCGAATACTTCATAAACATCGGTTCAATTTCATTGTTCTAAATTTGTTATAAGCAAGCGGTTTTTTTTCCTTCAAATTTCATGGTTTTTCTGAACTTTTTTATGCTGTGTAACTTTTAGTACAAACTTGCCACCTCTTTGATAAACTTGAAAGTTCCGATTGATTACCAGTTAATTTCCTTATATTAGAGGAAGACCATGATTTAAAGTGACTGATTAGAACCTGTTTGGGATTACATGTGAATGCCAACTGTTATCAACAATGATGTAACGCGGATGCCGTTTTATCGTTAGTTGTTATCTGATGCCGACACTGAATTTCTTCCGTTTTAAGTATAGCTGCTCTTCGAGTGACTTATTTCAGAACATGTTTCACTTGTGACCAAAATCGGCCCCGTCTCAATAAGTTATCATTTTCAAACATAGTCTAGGAAATGCCCTTTGAGAATTAGCTTAATTTTTTATCCTAACGATAATAGTTTTCAGTATATAGAGCCGTTGAAAAATGCTATTGATTTTCATATCAGGTGCACCATAAACGTTATGACGTCATTATTTTTTATGATAACGTCGCATACATACAAATTGCGCAGTACGTATACATGAAACACCGTGATATAATTTTTTCATTCTGCATTCATTTTGAAATTGCGTTTATACATTGTATTTCATAAATCTTTACAGAAAATCATTTCAGATGACACTGATAGAATATACCGATAGACAATTCTATCTTGTGATGCATTCAGTCCTTCTGGGTTTTACGGATCATAATACGCGTTTTTATGTTTCTCTCTCGGTGAGATTATCGACGTGCATTATACAAAAATATGGAACATTCATTATCAGTGAATTTCGTTCTCTATAAAGACAGAATGAAGCAAAAAGCATAAATCAATAAAATTGTGATTTATGAAGAACTTGCTTTCCTGTTCTAAACTTAAGAAACATACGTCTCAGAATCGCTATTCAATATACATGTATATTTACATTAAACTGTGCTTTTTTCCATTAAATCCTGTGATCTTTGATCTGTGCACTTCCCAAACAGTGATTGCTATGTTATCGGTTAAAAAATATATTTCACACATGCTGTCAAAACACCATGTTCTACAATTATTCAACCAAAAAGTTGATTTTATTGTTATTAGCAAAATTTCATGAGTTACTCTTTGTGGATTATATTTTCATGCTCATCGATCCCAACTCAACAGTCGATGTGATAACCAGTTAAAACCGGTTTTATAAACTGCCGTTCTTGCTGTTACTAATTTACTCCCTCTGTGATCTGATCTGCAATTTGTATCGATTTATTTCAGTGAAAATAATTGATTTCATCAGTAAGGGAATGTAAATATTAGCATTAAATGATTTATTCTTGACGTCGGCGTGTTAACTGCCGTCAGTTGAGCAGACAAATTATTATAACGCGCGTTATTCAATTTGTCTGCTCACCTGACGGCAGTTATTGACACGACAACGTCAAAAATAAATCATTCAATGCTATAATATATAGTCACAACCGTAGCCATAAACATTAAGAAATAAACAACTTAATGCTAGTTATGATTAATACATCACCCTTAAATCTAGACCTGATTAATCTAATTTCAAATATCGTTAGCTTCTGACATTCCGAAACGCTAGAATTTATAACATATATGAGGCTATTTTGATACATTCTGTTAACGATATTGCACTGCTACAGCGTTACATATAAAAGTAGACAGCGTAGTATATGTGTCGATAATCTACATGTATTTACATATAAAAACCCAAATGAACAAATCAATCCTTGTCCGATCGTTTTTCAAAGCTATCTCATATAGGCACAAAAGAATTTTAGTAATTAAACTTCTGCTCAAGTTGGTAATATCAGAAGAACAAGGAGTCCATCATTCAGGGGCCCCAGTAGTGATTTTACCATCTGGCAAATGCTATGCACAGCATCTACTGTCGTAGGGGATAAAGACCTTTTTCCTCAAGAAAACCGAATATTTTCTCTCTGCTGGTGACACTACAATCAGCTTTGTATTTTGTCCTCTTGTTTACAAAAGTCCATTGAGCTAATTTTCGTAGGTAAAAAAAAAATTGTCCCGAATAAACGCGAAACTTTCGCGATATAACGCGTAAGTACCGCAAATAAACGCGTAGCTTTCGCGATATAACGCATTAGTTTTGCGAATAAACGCGTAACTTAGTGATACGCTAATAAACGCGTAACTTTCGCGATATGTAGATTTATATTCGTGAAAAAAAATTTTTATCTACGAAAATGAGCTTAATGGGCTTTCGTACTTTTTGCATAATACACAGAGATATTTGACTTTCGATAATGGATATTTCTATCAGGCATCTTGACTTATAGGCCTTCGTGCGAACTTTCTCTTCTATGAGGTACGTGATCATATAATGCGGAAATTACGTAATTGCAGCCCACATGACCGAACCGCTAGATATTCAAACATATATTAGTTTACATTTATGTATGTATGAATGTGAAGGATTCGGTTACTGGGAATTAAAATATATTAAATATTTAGTTTAAAATATGAAATATTTCAACTTTATAAGCATATATAACTATGCTAGTTTCGTCTTAGTATGCACATGGTCTTTGAAATAATTTACAGTCTCATGGTTTCGCACTTCCTCTCTTTTGTGATTGGTAGAAAATACATGATGTGAAAATTTACATTTGTTTCATTGGTTGCAATATTGTTCGGCGCAAGGGAGATAACTTTCTGATGATCTTTTTTACGTACGACTTAACAAATTTCTTAGATTTCAAATCTTAAAAAGTGAGCAAACGAAAAAGCAATACAAATATCTATAAATAAAATTCAGACTGAAATTGTTCAGTACAACTTGTTGAAAGCAATATTCTATAATATCTTTAGAAACTACTTGTTCTTCTCTATTTGTATTGTTTATGCAAATAGAAGAAAATGTGAAAATTTTTGATACGGTATGGCTAATATCAGTAAGGAGGTTTGTTATCAAAAACGGTAAAACTAATATCAGTAACAAGATGCTGAATATACAGTTGTATTAACTTTGATTTTTTTTTTTAAATAAATGACCATTCCTAAGATCTCTTTTCCCTACTATAGTCAATCTCAGCTTACAAGCATATGATATGCATTTCTCCATTTTGGACATTTTTAAAGGGCACATATAAATAAAGTTCCATACGCCATATGATATGTAGAGGAAGGTGACATTTCTATAAAATAGAATTAAGTTTTCTTTGACTTATTGCTGTTTAGGGTTTGATCTAAAGACGGTAAGCTTTTTTAAAAAAGCTAAACTTGTAAAAACGTGTCTTCATATTCCAAAGATGGAAGCAGATTTTTTTTCCATTCAGACTGAAATGTCTCACTTTCATTTGTTTAAACAAGACACGTGACTGTCGGATATATATTTTTATGTCCGGGTTATTGGATTTATATTCGGCAATATGGCCGACGTTATCAACCTAATAATATAATATTTATACAGAAACCGCGTTTAGTAAGTTCTTAAGATTTTTGGAGTAGTTGCCTTTTGAAGTTATGCTTTATATTATAGTAGGCCTAGTTACCCTTTAAAATATGTCATTTTGTTAACAAGTTATGTCTGGAGCAGAAGAAAATGGCAGCGTCGAAGTTCTCTGAAACCTCTACGGAGGAAAGGGGAGAAACGTATTGATTAAATAGTAACAAACAAACACTGAAAGTGAATTTATAGGGATACAGCGAGTATTTTCAATGACTATTTGAAAGGTGAGAATAAGAATTAATGGGATGATGCTTTAACAACATGTACATGTATATAGATTTGCATAGATGATCGGCTTCTTGTGAAATAAATGCCTTGCTTACCTCGGGAAAACAAAACAATTATAAGGTTCATTTTGTTACTGACTGACTACAGAAATATTTCGGGTTGGTCGGTCTCGTAGACGACGAGTCTGTTAGACTGATCAACCCGATATATATCTGTAGTCGGTCATAAGTAATACTGTTGTGTTCTTCATTGCAGAAAGTCTGATTTTCATTCACTTAGAAATTACAATATCATATATGTAAAACCTAGATGGATGATCTCCGACAGCTTCTGGTGTAAGGTTTTTCCCCCTAAGCTCTACCGAAAAGGTCCGATATGTTGCGATTGTTGCGTTACATACTGTATCGTCAAGAAATAGCAGAGAAGGGGGTTTTGGTGGGTGGGGATACTTTTCAATATTATTACAAAGTATTAAATTAGAGTTTATTCATAGTAATATTACTTGAAATATCACCATATATACCGGGTATTCTGGTATTAATCCTAATACAGATCGAATTTTCATAAAAGATCCAAAAATCATGGCTAGATTAACTTTATACCGTATCAGGATCTCAAACCATAAAATTGCAAATTATAGCCACACACATACAAGAAAAGAAGCATTTATATGTGTATATTTCAATGTAGAACTTTGCCTCCTTTCTGATGCCTCATTCTTGGTCCATGCAGGGAGCACTCACTGTCTGAACAAAATATCAGGACACAAAAGTGTCAAATATTTTAGCATTGATATTGGAGGGCCTCATTTTTTTAACCCCCCCCCCTTCCAAATATAAATTATTGTTGAAATTTGCACTTCATGTGATCGCAGTACCTGTAACTAGAATATCACTGGGAAAATACCAAAAGTCGCGTGTACATGTGTTTTTTATATATGGTATCAAATTTATCCTTTATTGTTTTTTGTAGCAAGCGTACTAAATGATCGTGAGAAAAAAGGATGTAGCTCTGAATATAGCAAGAACCAACATTTTACACAAATAGTTGTGTATGTTTATGCATAACAAGAACAGCGGTGTGTACGCCCTATTTTGGATATAAATTATATAAAATAAAACAGCAGAAGGAAAATAAAGGAAACAGAGAGGTTGTCGGTTACTGGCACGGAATTGGATGCGGTCAGAAATAGGCGCGAGGAAATAAATGAAAGAAAATTGAGAACCAAAACGTTGTTTTGTGAATTTTGGTAGAAAAAAATATCTGATGTGCATTTTTAGAACAGATTCAGATCTTCCACTGAACCAGCATGTAGAAAATTCTATGAATTCATGACTTATGCCTAGAAGGTTTTCTTTCTTTTTTTCGTGTTTCATAATGAAGAAGTCTCTTTAAAACAAAATTCGACTTCGACTCTCAAAGCATGAAACTGGATCTAAAACCTAAAATGAACACCAAATATAAAGAACTGTTTTATTACATGAATATGTCCATATAGTAAGATGAATACGATTAAATTTCCTTGAACTCAATGAAATTTTATTGTTGTACGTAGTCTTGGATATTTGTTTTCGGTTGTTATAAAATAATTTGCTTATATATATATATATATATATATATATATATATATATATATATATATATATATATATATATATATATATATATATATATATATATATATATATATATAAAGAAGAAAAAAAGAAATTGGCATTGGTATAATTGACACCACATGAACAGGCAATGTAACAGTATGTAAGTTATTATTGTTTGCTATTCTGAGATTTTGCAGACCGTTCTTGTGAAAAAAGATAGAAATCAAATCTGTAGATATTTATATTGTGGTCTTTGGGGGATTTATAACAATTTATAATTATGGCACCTGATTTCGGTCCATTGTTTTAACACACACACAAAATTAAAACCAAAATTTTAAGATCAAATTGGTAGATATTTGAATCGCGGTCTTTTGGAGATTTATAACCATCTAGATCTGATTTTGGCTCATTATTCCCAGCTCTCGTCCTCGGAAGCTGATACCATCTGCTTCCTTGGTTGTGCCAAGTTTCTCTGCAGATTGTCATCAACTTGCAGCATGTTGTGTCCGGAACGACTCCGAAAGAGGGTATGGTTATCAAAACTGATTGTTAAATTTGATTGCGGAGCATCATTGAGAGATTCTTTATCTTTTGCATTGCAGAGAGAGAGAGCTCGAGGATCCTGAAAAAGGTTCTAGTTTTCACTTGTATAAGTGGGTGTAATCTCTATTATGTACCACCATAACGGTCGTAAGTGCATTAGCAACATTGTCGGTACCCGAAATTGGAATGCACAGAACCATTTGCATATATATATATATATATATATATATATATATATATATATATATATATATATATATATATATATATATATATATATATATATATATATATTACACGCATATTTATCCCATGACAGTCTGTCCTTGTATATTATGAGTCAATGTTGACTTGCTCCTCCATTGTTTGAGAGTTCGGGTAGCAGCCGACATGTTACACCATTTCCATCTTATGGTAATCTGCTTGGTCAACACGCACTACAAGGCGATTGACATACCTGGATTACCTGTAATTCTTTCCTTATGACTACGGTCAATTCTCAAGTATGACAATGGCTCATGCACATACATGAATTTCGGTTACATTGAATTACATATGAATATATCAAGCTATAGAAACTCTTGATGAGATAAAGTATGCATTGCATGTATTTTTAAAAAAGAAACATGATTCAGGAAACGTTCTGAATATTTGAATCGAAGTTATAACTGTATACTTCACTGTTTTCATAATTCTATACTGACATTTAAGTTCTTATCAATTTCCTTTTCAAAAAAATGTTAGGAAACATACATCGTTGAATAGTGGTACTTAAACCACAAAGCATGCTCTTTAAAATCAATTCTGATTGTCTGTTATGAGAAAATATATCTCTTTATCAGGAAACTGAAACTTACACATTTGTTTCAGGTCTCTGGATCAGTCGATCAAGGCGAGCACTTGTCAAATCTAATAAAAGACCCAGATTGCCATTTGTTGGTTGAAAATGTATACTTTTGTAAGGTCAGCAGATAGAAACAAAAGGACAGTATGCAATACACACTTTTCATGAAGTCTATTGTGATATTTATACTGTAATGCTATCTATCTATCTATCTATCTATCTATCTATCTATCTATCTATCTATCTATCTATCTATCTATCTATCTATCTATCTATCAATCAATCAACCCATCCAGCATAATTTTATACTAATCCGCCTAGCTGTCACATTGCATAATCACTATATCGCAATATAGTGTATTATAAATTTTTTTAACGGTGGCAAATATGATACCCACAACTTGGATGTCTGTCTATCCTATCTGAGTCTCTGTCTTTAAACAAAATAACCAGTTTGATCGAGACTGTTTTATTAATTGGTATTCAAGATGCATTGAAAATCTTTTATTTCGGTTCTTTTTTCTGATAGCTTTGAATTTTGTTTTGGTGTTTGGGGATGTTGGACTTTTCCCAATAAAACTGCATTTCAGCTGTAAACAAACACCTGTCCAACTGATATCGCATGTTCTTTCTCTCTCTTTACACGGTATTGCCGGGGGAAATTTAATCTCATTAATTTGTTATCATTAAAAAAAATAATAGTTAAAAGCCTTAAAATGATGTACAACGATGTGCAATTATATGCCATTTAGTGGGAAACCATACAGGGATGTGTGTGCGATGGAACCCATTTCTTAAGGAAGCTATCCACAGAGATAGAGATATATTTGACAAAAAATGTCGGAAGCATTGCAATCTTGACGCCAACCGTACCATGGCGTATTGTTGGTGCCTAAAAATTTCTCTCTGCCGGAAGTGTTGACCCATTCTCATGGCTCGTGGTGATGCAAAATGCCTTCGTTATGGAAATATGACAAAATTTACAAGATAAAAACCGAGCGTGTTAGATCCCGGAACCGTACCACGATGTTACAGATTCTCCCAAAACGTAAGATTTCCTTCAATTTATTTATGGGATTTTAAAATTAATTACTAGTAATTAGACATTTGCTCAATTTTCGATAATTAAACTGAAATTCAATTTCAAACTTGTTTGTTAAATATAGAACTACAAACCATCACCTCCCTATAGAAATTGGTAAGTGGAACAATACTCCACGTGAAGACCGCAAATGCGGCTTATGTGAAGCCAATCAAATTGGCGATGAATTTCATAATGTTTTAGAATGTAGTGCACTGTCACGTGTAAGAAAAAAATTGTTTAGTAATTATTATCTTAAAAACCCAAACATCTTAAAATTTAGAACACTTATGTCATTTTCAAATCATGTAATACTTATGAAAATGTGTACTTTGATTAGAAAAATATTTGATTTGGTCGGTCATCCTACGTATAACAACTATAACAAATTCATTGTTTACTTTATTCTGTTTCTTTTTGTAAATCCTGCTTTTCTTATACTTTTGTATATAATTCTTCTGCACCTCATGTAACATTATATGTTATGAGTGAAATAAATGAACTAGTGGGTTTTTTTAATAAAAATTTTTATTTACTATTATGTATAATTTATTGACTATGTATATTTCCTTGCAAAAGTTTGTCTACAATACATTGTACATATTTAGCCATTCCATGTCCGAAGAGAACAAAAAAAGCTTTGATTATACATATGATATAATTCTTAACATAACTAAACTTTCCATGTGAGCTTTTAAGTGGTGAATTCAGATAATATACGCCGTAAACAAGGGTTATAAGTGGAACAACGTTTAGTTTACAATTAACTAGCAATTTTGAGAGCTCAATCAAACAAAATTAAGGTTTTCTCGTTTAATAAGTTTATATTTTCAGATACATTTCAATCTAAGAGAACATATATGGTGAGAGATTAGAAATCTTTTTCAATTACACCTGTTTTGGAACATGCAAAATATTCATTTAGATAAGTGCGCTAAAGAGGATAATTAAATCTCTAAAAAGATACACGAATTGCATTAGATAGAATTATCATAGGTGTGTAATTGATTTAAAAGCTTGTCTTAATGAAAAATTTGCAATAAGATTTATCATATCAAGTGAGTTGAAACCATACTTTATCCGAAAGAATGGGGTGTTTTATTATTGTCGTAAAAAATAAAACACATACCGTATCTCATCGTTTTTAGCGGGGGTTTTCAAGCTTCAGTCAAGAAAACTTATTATTCTCATTCTTGCATTCAAGAATTTTATAAATTTAATTGATTGCATGGTTTATAATTGGTAGATTATTGAACAGAAAACATTAAAAATGCAATTTGTGTATCAATGTTCAAAACCTTTAATAAATATATAAACAAAAAAATAATTATATCGCTGTTGTTTTTTTCATTGGAGCTTTTATTGAATTAAAACGAATCTCTGAGAACAAAAAAGAAAAATTGAAAAAGTTTGTGAATTTTGTCGCTACTTTAAAGTGTTTTCTAACTCACAAAAGAAGATTTTTAGTGTACTTTATTAGACTTAGCGCTTAGTTTCCCTGGTTCGCCTTTTCATAAAAAAACGCCAAAGATCCTATTGACGTTTTGCTTTAATCATTCACTTGTATCTAAGTTCTTTTTTAATCTTCAGTTGACTTTATTTTGTGTACAAATATGCCATATATTTTTTTATATATCCAGGCTTTCATTCTGCTTGCAAATATCTGTTTTTGATTGATTTGTAACGTTGGTATTGTGTTTAGATATAAGTTCTGAAACTTGTGCCCAGTAGAATCCCATTGTAATAAATTTAAAATAAAACATGTGTAAACCAACTTAAAATTTCACCAACAATACAAGTGTTTCTCACTGCATCAAGATGCCTATTGTGATAAGTGAGGTAAATTTAGTAAGTTTGAAGATGATTATGTATGAACGTGTATGAACCAATTATTGACTATAAAGCCTCCTTAATTTAACATAGATTCATTGAACCAATAAAGTTACTCGCATAGACACTAAAATATATCATTGTGTTTTACCAAAGTTCCAAGTGGTCTTGTTTCCTTTTTGACGAAGTGGCTATATTAATTGATTTCATTAGATCCTATTTCACCCTCTTTAATTTGAATACTTTTATGTAAATTCACTAATGTAAACAGTTGGCTGTGTTAGGTTAAACTTGATCAATGACGGCATAGTGGTCGCGGCCATTTTTAGACCATATTAACCTCATTGAGAAGAAGAGCTCCCTATCAAAAACACATTTCAGAACTCAAATATTTGGAGTTCTTCTTTAGTAAACAATAGTTTTTAGCTAAAAACTTACAAACCATATCTAAAAATATAAGGTAGATTTGATGGGCTATTTGTTGAGAAATTAGCTTCCTTAATTCGTATATATATGGAGGAGGTAATTGATTTTAAATTAGGAATCTTAGATATATCATACATGTGAGAAGTAAATATCTCGTACGTCAAACTGACTCACACAGAAGAATCTTCCGTTTTTAACCCCCCCCCCCCCCCAAGCCATGTCGTGAAAGAAGAACACGCCTAGAGAATATTTTGATCATTTTCAATTTTTTTTGTTTGAATAAAAATTTTGTCACTTACTGCTAATATTACTTTCGCTATGGACACCCTGCAATATGATGACGCAATGACTGTTGACTTCTTGGTTTGAACATATTTTATTGATAATGGGAAACAAGTTCATTCAACTGACTAGTTCCTCTCCTAATATAACATGAAAAGAAATTTTACATGTAACTAATACATACAGTGGTAGAAATATTTGTTTCTAATTCCTACAGTGGTACATGTATAACTAAGTTTAGCTAATACATAATGTGATGTAAGTAATTGTAACAATTAGATCCAGTGGTACAAAATGAAATAATTGTAATTAAAGAATTACCACGCAACATATATTTTATTTGAACCTGCAGGTTTCATCTATGAGTTTGTGAACAATAGCAAACAATTTACATTTAAGGTCCAAAGACAATTTTTAGTAGCCCAGAGTAACAAGTTGGGATATATTGTGTTTAATAAAGGTTACTACCAGCATTAGAATTTTTTCTGCAAACAAAGAAAAGGTTATACGAACGCATCCTCTATTTTTTCCAAAAAACAAAGAGAGCTATCTATAATGTTGCGTCCGAAAGCATAATTAAGTAAGCAGTTGTGCCTTAATTTAGTGTGATTATATTGTATTGTATTGTTTATTGGTCAACAGCTGTACAGCTCATAGACATATACATTGTACAATTAATATACACATGTTACAATACATATACTGGTCACTTGGAAAAAGGCAAGTTTATACATGAAATTTTCTGAAGAAAAGCATTCTTAATATATTTACCTAAATTGCACAAATTCTTTACATTTTGTGTTGACAATAATAGAATTAATTTAAAGACAGAGGGTTTAATATAATAAAACTTCTTAAGGAATTTTTCTTTTAAGTTACAGTAATAGGGACATTTCAATATAAAATGATATTCATCTTCTATATCTAAAGTACATAGAGGACATAAACGTCTTTGTAATGGAACATTGTTATATCTGCCAGTTTAATACAACGCTTACCAAATGTAAACATATGAAGGTGATTTTGAAACCGGTATATTTTGCTGCTACAGTACGTTTATGGACAGCATCTAGTACAAATGACCTTTAAATTGTTCAAATGCATCTAGGGATATCATATTGTCTTTTGTTACGGATATTGTATTTAAAAATGTTATTTTGAACAATTTCGCGTGAATATTTTATATATCAAATATAGCATGCAGTAATTTTGGTTCGTGGCGCCTACTTTTTTAAGTTTCCCATCCTGTTTCTGAATAAAATGGTTCTCCGTGAGACTATAAACGATCCTTTCTGCGGATAATAGGACTTTTCAAGTACCGGTATTTCTACTTCGTATAACGTACAGCCATTTCAAATCAAAGAAGAATATTTCAAGCCGTTGACAGGCCTTCTAAATGGTATGTTCAATTTAGAAAGTTTTCCCTTCTCCCAACTGTAAATTTAAGTTTTTTAAGAAGACTTAGTTTTCTATATGCACTGTTTACAA
The DNA here is from genome assembly GCF_963853765.1 of Magallana gigas. Lineage (NCBI taxonomy): Eukaryota > Metazoa > Mollusca > Bivalvia > Ostreida > Ostreidae > Magallana > Magallana gigas. The sequence goes on along the minus strand of NC_088857.1, from coordinate 23,417,581 downwards.
TACTAACAACATATTCAGACCAATCGAGGTTTTGTGACAATAGAAGACCCATAGGACGATGGACCGAAAAAGTCTATCGCCATGAAAAAAATATTTGAGGAAAAAGGGATTTCTTTCTAATAGGTAAAAATACAATCTTTGTTTTTGATGAATCATATTTAATTAAGAAGCCATTTGTTTGGTCATTGTTTTAATTAATGAGATCTTTTTGTGATCTATCATTTAAGTGCCTTATAAACCATTGAAGAAGGTTACCAGATAAACCTGAATATTATCAAAATGTTGATTTTTATATAATTCCTTTGTTTTTAAATTGGAGTCATTTGCTGTCGATTTCTTAATTTCTTTGTTTAAGGATTGGATTCCTTTGCTGTTTATTATTCATATTGTTATCAATGGTCAAGTATCTGGTCTGTTGACATCAGGTTTTGGGGAGGCTAAGTTCACAGACTGAACATTTATAATCGGCCAATATGCTAATCAGCTGTTTGTTACACGTATAAATAAAATTGGGGAGGAGTCAGGTGTATTTCTTAGACAGACGCCCATAGGTGACCTCTAGATTTTCTCTAAATCGGTAAGTTTCATCTCTCTCTCTCTCTCTCTCTCTCTCTCTCTCTCTCTCTCTCTCTCACACACACACACACACACACACACACACACGCACACACACACACATTAGTATGAGGTTTAAATTAGACTTATCTTATTATACTTTTGGAGAAAAGACTGCATGTATCTATAATATGATGCTTGGTTTATTCCAATAGAATTGTGAGTTATTACGCACAGAGGACAAAAAAATTAATTAAAAATGATCCCACCAAAAAAAATCCTCTTAGTGACTCAAGTTTGTTATTGTTATAAGACTATCAATTACATGTAATATGGACTTGCTAACAAATAATTAGTTCCGGGTTTTTAACAAAAAAATCTACTTCATATATATATTTTAAGCTATTTTACGTTTCCTTCTCCGCATAAATTGCATAATAACACTCGATGAAGTCTTGTTTTTTGTTGTTTTTTCATATTTTTTATTTTAGGGTTTTTATTATTACTGTTACTTTTCCTCTTCCAAAATGACTGAAAATTACGTGTCTGTAATGAAAAGTCGCTTAATTATTTTTCGGTTTTGTAACGTATATTTTTGATGAATTATCAACCTCAAATACTTAAAATCAAAATTAAAAGAACAAGTTCCGTAATTTGGAATTGAACATCTTCACACATTACGCCATTTAATGTCACAGTTATACAATTTTGCTAATCACCTATAAATTGCAAAAAATGTGATTATAGAATTAATGAACAATGAGAGGAACATTTTCCATAGTAATTTATTTTGAATCTTGAGTGTTTATTCATATTATGTAAGTTTCTACTGAAATGTATCTATCAATTATCTAATTTAGACGTATTTTTTAAAATTTGCTACCAATGAATGTAATGACACCAACAATTATTTTTATATTAGTTTTTTCTCAGTGTGTAATATTTTTAAAACTGTACGTATTAGTAGAAAAAAATCTTAAATATGTCACCATTTAATTATAATGCCATATCACTAAGAGAAGCCAAACATTCCTTGTTATTTCCCGGTAAACAAGAAGCGCTTCATTGCTATCAAAACACGGGCCCCCTTCTTTTGTTTTATTGGATCACTACTGTTTTGACAGCGATTCTCCCCTCCATTGTTTTTCTATAATGTTAGTTCCCTGCCCCCCCCCCCCCCCATTCAACTCCCCTTTAACTTCACCATTTTCAGCACGCTTTATTCATTCTTTGAGAGAATATTGCACAGAGACCACCACAGAGAAAATTGGAGGTAATATTTTGTACTAATTTTTGCCCAATATTGCCCATAAATTCCCCAAATTGATTTTTAGAGTTATTGAACAAAGTTATTAATGTAGATTAATTTCTTAGACACTGTGAGTTGCCAAAAAAATTCATGTTAGATTCATAATTTTATTGTAAAAACTAAAATGAAAAAAAAAGTTTTTTTTTTTAAAGTTTTATATGTAAACTCCCGTTAGTCATACAATCTAGATGTTCTGGTTGAAGCGAAATGAAATTATTGTCGCCCTGTTGTTATGTGGTATATATTCCTTAGCGGAGAAAATCGGGGTTTTTTTTTATTTTAGAAAAAATTATTATGATTTTTTAAATCATATATATATAACTCCTATTGAACCCATTGAATATATATATATATTATTGAGGTTTAAGTTGCATGCATAATTCATGATAGCAGGTTTTGCCAGCAAAGTAAAATTTTATGAGATACAGCTCACATTGCTCCATAAATTATGGTATTCATATAATTTTATGTGTACTCATAAATTATATATGGTTAATCCGATAATGGTCAATGACCTTTGTCACAAAATAGGTTGAAGATACTGTACATGTAGGTTTGGTCAGTATTGAATTTGTCAATTAGCTATCAAACATATATTACTAAAAAAAAAACCATTTACTATGGAATGACAAGTCTAAAGGAGAATGCATGTAGTTATATTCTTACACGCCAAAATAATATATATCCGATTATCTAACTTTTACAAGATGTTTTTAAAGGGTCATCGTGACCAATTGCGCTGTGTATATTCTTAATCATAACGAAAATTTTTGAATAAAGTTTATAATGGAATAAGAGTAATTTACAAATAAATTATCAGTTTTGAAAACTCCTATTGAACCCATTGAAAATCGTTGAAATTCCCACCAGTTGAAACTCGTGGTCGATCAAAGCCGAGTTTTTCCCAATAGAGTTTTATATACGTGTTTCATACTTATTGTGGAGTGAGGGGACCATTGACAGTTGTTCAGACACCTGTTCATTTAATACATTGTAGCAGCTGACAAGTTCCACCTAATCAACAAATTTAATTCAGAACAAACATACTGTGCAAAGCACGGCTTTCACAAAATAAAAATAAACTCACAAATGTACATGTATCCTTTATGAAAAAAATATCGGTTTTATTGTATGAAGATATATCGGTGTAAATTTCTATCATTTAGCATAGTCTCCTATATGATCACTTTTCTATATATCAAAAAAATCTTAATCGAATGAAAAAAAAGTAAGGAATTCATTCTATGTACCCTTGTTTGTTTTAATTATATAAGTGAAATGGGTGGGTTTTTAAAAAATTATTTTGTCCATCTCTCCCTTAAATGATAATCGTATGTAAATTGTGTTAATCTCTGTTTGTCTCTGGGGTGTCATAGGCGCAATAATCACCGGACAGTGTATATTCCCTGGATACAATATATCTTGAAGTCTAGACAGCGTGAATCTATAATGATGAGAAATACCAGAGTTCAGAGTCATCACTGGTCGACTATATGAATAGAAAGACCTTTGTTTGGATGCGATAGATTTACTTTTTTTCGGGGGGGGGGGTGGGGGTTGGTTGGTGGGTTCCTGCAAATTTATTCCAGAAAATTTGTGTAACGCACGTGCAGCGTCTTCCCTTCTCGTGTAATGATGAGAAAATTAAGTTATACATATATTGGATTATCTTATCAACATGATAAGGTTGCTTCTATTTACAAGAAGTCTATGAAAAAATGCAATCTCGTTAGTCTAATGGAGAGTTAAGCATTATGTATTTGATTAGCGTGAAGTTAGCCTATCGAGTCCACCTTTTGTACTACTTACATCAAAGGCGGGGGGAGGGGGTGATTGGACAGCAATTCACACCCCGTAACCGGCTTGTTTTGTGACCCATTGTTAAGTAATAAGTGGCGTATGAAAGTGACTGATAGACTTAACTTTATAGTCCTCATTAAGTTTATCGTTTGTTTATTTATCTAATCACGTTGGCCCTGTAATAGATATGTGTGATGTTTGTTCATGACTCGGTACTCCATCTATATACGTGTACGTCGTGGTAATCGGAAATCGATCCAATCCGGGCTATAGATATACATATACTGGGATATACTGGAATACTCTATCACTTGTTCTTTCTGTCGATATTTATCACTATACATACATTTTTTTAAAAAGAGGATTTAAAAAAAAATCTTTTTCAACTAACTGGAAAAATGCAATTATTTGAGGACAACGTTTTTTAAAAAGTTTTTTAAATTAAAATTCATCGAAGGTGATGTAAACAAACAAATAAATAAAAACTTCATGACCAATCTTATAAAAGTTGAATGAACAGGAAGACAGAAGAAAATTGTGATATTTAAAACTCATTTACTAGTATGTTATTCTAATAGGTACACAAAGAATAGTATATTCTAATTTTTAGAAACTCTGAATATAAGCGTAAATAATAGAATGATTCGTATTTTAATTAAAAAACCAGACTGAAACTATGAAGAACCAAATTATTTCTTAAATTTTGAAAAATTATTTAAACTCTTCAATACAAGTTCCGAACAAACAGAAGACTGTAACGTTACTCCGGGTAAAAAATGGCCAAAAATAGCCCGGATTTCTTAGAAGACTTTCATGTAACAAACCATAAAGGGCAAAATCAAGAAATCCAGAAAATCTATGATAAACCCTTGAGCAGCTGTTGAAGCACAATTAAAACGATTTCGGAAATGCTGAGACCGGGCTGCAAGTGTTCACAAGCAAATGTTTCCTTTTTCCTTGCGTTTTGCTCAAAATAAAACCAATGTCTTCTTCCTTAAAATTGATCACCCAGCTTTAAAAAGGGATGAAGGCATATAGGCGTTCTTCGTGTGAGCTGACAGCGAAAGAGTTCGCAAGAAATCAAAGATACTCCTACTGTTATTATTGCATGTTAAAGATTTCTACTATGAAGATTTATGTCACTAACATTTCTGAACCAAATTCACAAAAATAATTTTAACTAAGATGTAATAAGATTCTTAAATATGAGAAAGATGTTGCAAAAATCACATTCAACAAAAGCTATAACAATTCTTATAAAATTATTTTTGGGGACTAGTTTGACACACACACACACATATATATATATATATATATATATATATATATATATATATATATATATATATATATATATATATATATCAGGTTGAAAACAATATTACACAAATCTAATAAAACATTTTCATATTACAGTTATATATATATATTTTTCATATTTCACAGAATTGGCAAACATGATTAGAAAGTATTTTTCCGTATTGAAAAAATAACTTTTAATATTTGAATTGCGAATTTAATTAAACCACCATCAAAATAGTTTCAAAAAGTTCTATCATTTCCAATTTATATTTTTTTCTTCAGTCTTACCTCGTCTATTCCAACGCATTGACTTGAATATTTTCCCCTACCACAAATTACAGACCAATTCTACCAGGGTTATATAATCTAAGGAAAATTCTGACAAATTCTCAATTTAACCAAGCGTATTATACCAAATTATGTAATTCACGCCATTAGCTTGATCTTCACGACCTTCCTTATAATTTTTTTTTTTGCTTCCAATCTGTGATTAATGTTAATTCTAAAATGCATGAATGATGCAGTACAAAAATATCAATTTTCTGGTTGAATCAAAGTATCCCCCATCACTCTCGAGGGCCAATGGACAGCGAACCACTATGGCTCCGGTATTTCGGTGATTTATTTTTCCGGATACCTATTAAATCGACCAGTTCAAAATCATTCACATATACATTAAAACTCATTTTATATGTAATTCAAAGAATGGAGTTTCTAAAAATTTTATCATATTGAATAAACCTCATCATTAAACATAATAATAAAAAAAAGAAGATACATGTATCTAGTAAGGGGAGATAATGACCATGATTCAAAAATGAAAAGTTTTCTAGGTTCAGGGTGATCTTGCAATGCTGTAAATTGGCACTTCTAAATTTTTTTCTTCACATTTCTATTCTTTTCTATTCTATTAATTTTATAATATCAAAATCACATGTGCTGTAAAGAAATACACACATCCCTTGAATAAAAGAAAACACCCCGCTTAATCCTGCCCACAAAGTTATATAGTTATTTGATCATATAAAGAATACCTTCAAGCGGATTTCCCATACAACGAAACATTTTGCTAATCTAAATCAATTTTAGAATTCTTTTTATTTAGATTCAGTTCTTAGAACTATGGTGGAAGCAAAACGGCGAAATTATTTGCGATTAAATTATCCAAGAAGTAAAATTCTGAAATGTATAGCTACTATAAAATATTTTTCTTGAGAACCCCAAATGTCAATTTTCATTTGATTTTACAACATGAATATTTTATAAAGGTTATTTTCTTTGTTAACGTTTGTTGATGCATTGGAATACCACACTTGAAGAAAATGAATATGCTTGTTAATAAATTTTCATAACCATGATGTAAAGCACGCGCGCTTTGGCGAAAGTCTCGAGATAATCTTTATCATTTAATTTCAGGACAAATTCGCTAAGCGTGTATCTCACTAGTACGCCCGATTATTTTGCCGATATTCTGATTATTACTAGATTAATTTAAACGTTTAAGAAGTCTGGCGGGTGGAGAGTCGGGCCTTTATGATAAGCCGCCTTCCTCATTAGATTCTAATTTAGTGAAATATTTGCATAGAATGAAGGCGTCCCTTTCTCCCCCTTGATCAGTGGACTGTGTTATTCTTTGCGAGTGGTAAAAATCCTCTCAAAATGATTGTTGTCAAAACATCAGTTTGTCTGAGTATGTGTACACACACCTTACTGTATGTGCTCCCCTCATAAACCATGTCCCCTTCAACACACACATATTATATCACCTGTAATCTTGCGAAGGTGTTGATGCTATTGTTGACTTATTAGCCAACCAAAGGGATTAACAATGTACTATAAACATAATAAATGACCATCTATCTATACCCAATTGTTTAGAATAACCAATAATCAGCTTTGTAGATGTATACAGATCTAATGGACCACCGCAACCCCCACCACCGCCAAAAAATACCTCAGTAGAATATGTAAACATCATAAAAGACGTCCCGAAAACTATGATAATTCGATTTGTAAACATTCTGCTACAGTTGATACTTTTTTTTTTCGCAGCGCCACTCTATAAGCAACGCTCACCGATAAATATATACGGAAGTATCATTGAGTTGCGGTCTCCACGCCCCCTGGTGGTCCTTATATATAACTCACTAGTTTTCAACTTTTCTACTTACGAACTAACTTAACAAGGATAAACAGTAACTTTTTGATGCACCTCATTTTTTGATATTTGAATAAGCAAGGATATTTGTATTTAGAACTTCGTTATTTGGTAAGTGGTTTTCCTGTTTGGAATTATTTAATGTACATGCATGTGTATGATTAAATGTTTTTATCTGTGCATTTCGGTTCACATGATAATTATATTTTTTAACAGGAAACTTTGGGGATTTATCTCTGAGCTTCTATTTTACCAGATTCTAAATTGATTTTAGAAATTAATGCGGACTTTAAAAATTAATGTGGAGTTTTATATGCCTATGTGGATATTTATTTACACTAATGCGAATAAGGGATAAAAAAATTTGTGTCAGTATTAATGAAAAGAAAACAAATTTTTAGTATTTTTGAAATCAAATATTGTGAAACTCAGTTTTTAATAAATAAATGAAATATAAGTAATAGATCCTCCACAAATAATTTTAAACACGTATTGAAAAAAAAAGAATGTGGGGATATCTGTTTTGATATGTTGTATTTCATTAACAAACTATATACTGGTTGTAAATAATTAAGACTTAACTGGTTCCAAAAATAATATGACGAGGATTTTAATACGTAAAAAATTATTGAATAAATTGCATTAACATTTTTTTTTAATACATTTTTTGCAGATTTCAAGTATGAGTAGCCCAGTCAGTGCTTCGTACTCCAGTCTTTTCGACGTGCGTCGCGTGGACGATACGCCGCCATCACGACCACTGTTCTCCATGACACACCCCCTCTCCTACACGCGCGATATGTGGAAATGCTACCCCTACAATGCCTACCAAAGCCTCTACGGCAGCTATTATTACGGGAACAGCAGCGCGTGCCTGTCCCCGGAGCAACTGATGCTTGCAACCCCCAGCCAGCAGACGACCGGTCTCGATCTTTCCCGATCTTCTTCCAGTTCACTATCAGACGACAACCTCTCGCCTGGAAAGCGCTCTTTTTCGGACTTGTCGATAGAAGGTAAGAAAGGTCTCTTTCAGATGTTTGTTGTACGGTAAAATTCAAAATTAAATGAAAAATACGATAAAAACGTGTAAATATTTTTGCCAATATTATACGGTAATCTTATGAAGAAAACAAGAAAAATGTTAATAAAAAGGGAATACAAAAGTGTTTAATAAATGTGCTGCAGGAGTAATACTTGGATACAGAGTTGTCGAGGAAATTAATAACTGAAAATAAGAGTGACATTGATTTTTACCATCAAAATATCGCATATTTGACATTTTTCGTGGGCCTTCTTAATATTATACGATTTTTACTTTATTAAACCTTGGCGACATGAAATATTATTAATTTATTTCATTGTCAAGCTGTCCCCAAGTCGGTAGCAGTATTTAGTGAAATTACAAAATCTTTGTTACGGCGGGTGCTTGGTTGACTTCCGATGGTTTAAGTTTAATGTCACCCCAGGAAAGATAGATTGAATCATTAAGTGATTATGGAAGGCTTCTTCAATGCCCCTCCTCCTCTCTGTATTAAAAATGGCGGCAAACAGCCTAAAAAGCGCGCAGTTTTTGCCGAAAATGACCATTTTTCGCGTATCTTATTCCAATCTTTTTTGTTTTTCCTGAAAGATAATTGAGTGTATCAATCAACTTCCTTGTCCGAAACGTTTTCTTAAGTGTAAATATTCCCCAAAAAGTCGTTCAAAAGCGTATACCCCCTCTATTTTCAAGATGGCGGCTGCATGTTTTCTTGTAAATGCAAACTTGAAATATTAAAAATAACAACCAATGAAAATAATTATAAATTGTGATTTAAAGTGACGGACACCTGCATAATTGCTTGCGGTTTATGTTACAACTTGATAACAATATTTTTGCTGAAGATAAGGACTACCAACGGATCTGAGAGAAGAATTTTAATGTATTCATAGGAAATTATTTTGAATGAGGGAAACTTGTCAAGCAGAGAGACAAGTATTCATTGTATAGCATTCTGTGTCATGTACACTCCAATTCCCGAGGGGAATTCAGACTCTGTAATGCAACACGGACAGATCTCTGCACTTGAAAGCCTTAGATCCGCCATCTTGTTATCACGAATACTTTTGCTTATACAGTGCAGCCTATTATAGTTTTGATTTCCCGAAAATAAATAAAGTGTGTTAAGTATTTTTTTTTTAAATCGACGCATTTCATATAAAGTTGGATCATTACTTTGCAACAAAATTTCTGTTTCATTTAACAAATTTGTATTACAAAATGTAAGACTAATATTGTAGCATTATATAATCAATTTGAACCCTTTCCAATATCTTCCTCCAAAAATAGGTAACAACAAATTAAAAGAATGAATAATTCCATGTTAAACCTAATTCGTGAATAATTTAGTAGAAATTCTGCGTAACATACATTTGAATTTTGATTAACGCTTTATATTACAGAGGAGAAGAAGTCACCCAAGCCATTCGACTTTCATCATATGGCCGAGTCAGTGATTCGAGAAGAAGAGGAATCAGGGTCCAAGTCACCCATCAACAAAGACCCCCTCATCATCAGCCACGCACTGGAGTACATCACCTACCTAGAACATGCAGCAAGGTACGCAGTACTTGTCCATATAATAATTTTATATACCCAATACTGGCCATTAATAACATTTCACATGCATGGTTTTAAATTTTGCAAATAATTACACTAAGTGGTAAAGGATCTAAGCTTATAAAAGAGGGGAAAAAATAAATGATAAAAAAAATGAACAAGATTTTTTTTCTTCTTGATAAATCTAAAGGGCATTTCGTGAACAGGATCTTGACAACTGTTAAAATGTAAACAAATTTAGAGTTACCTACTCTTGATTTCAAGGACTTGATATGTATTTATAGAGGAAGTAATATACATCACTGATTTACTCGCTTCACGCAATATCTTGCGGTGCGGTAAAATCGACTTCAAATTCGCGGCTTTCCCATGTGACTACCGACATCCTTCAGCTTTCCGTATGGTGTTCCCACATGTATGATGTAGCAAATTTCATGAATCGTTGCGGAGTTTGTCGTGGAAAAAATATCCGCATGCACCCAACACGGATATATGTTATCCATTTAGAATAATAAAAAGAAATGCACGTACTTGTTTTTGATGATGTAATTACTTTTTTTCAGAATGCGTTCATTTATGCCTATCAAATTTCCTATACATCTACCAAAATGTGGATCCACATTAGAGCGAAGAGGAAGGAGACACAAAAAGTAAGAAACAATGCCCCAAAAAGAGAACGGAAGCAACCTTATATATTATTTGCGCTAAAGACAATTTTACTTGTACATATGTACAAGACGTTTTTTTATGTACTCTGATGATTGGGTTCTTCTCTCTCTAGGCAAAAGAAGGAGTACATCTGTAAATTCTGTGGTCGCCATTTCTCCAAGTCCTACAACCTCCTGATCCACGAGAGGACACACACAGACGAGAGACCCTTCCCATGTGACATCTGTGGAAAAGCCTTCAGACGCCAGGACCATCTCAGAGACCATAGGTATAAGCTCTTGCCAAATAAATTCGTGTTTTGTTTTAAGGGGGTGCGTGGGGTTGTGGACCTTTTGAATTTGGCTCTTTGACCATGGTTCTCAACAAATAAAAAGTGTTTCTTAAAGCGTTTTGCTTGTAAATTTAAAAAAGAATTAATATAATGCTGATTGAACATTAAAATTTCAGTTTGAAAGGGACAATTATGTGAATTTATAAATAATATTTTATTTGGTTTAGGTATATTCACTCAAAGGAAAAGCCCTTCAAATGCGTGACCTGCGGAAAGGGATTTTGCCAGGCCCGAACCTTAGCTGTTCATAAACAGACGCACGAGGTAAATATCTGTAGCTTGAAAATTATCTTGGTATATGAAAATTTATTTGCATGTATATACTGTACTGAAAAAGATAACATTTAGTTATAGTTTTAACCACACATTTAATCAACACATCTTTTGTTTTAGCAGGTTTCGTAATGGTTGTGCACGTGAAAAAATAAAGGGTGTGAATCCATTGGGAAGGTCCAATGTCATGTGATCAGATATCCCTCCGCGCGGGAAGATTCGGACTGGTTTTTTTTTGGTGCACGATGGTTGTCTATAAAGTATTTCCCCGGAAGTTGAGGATTCTGTTCCTGTCTGTGAACGCTTTTCCGTTGAGCCGACAGATTAACAGTGCTGCTAAAAAGTTTTAATTTGTTTTTACATCAAATTGTTGTTAATGTTGATGTCTTTGTTATCTTATTTACTCTTGTTTTTGAGCATTGTTGTGTATTTGTTGTGTCCCCAAATACCGCATGTGGTTGCATGCATATTACATACAAAACATTCCAAGAAAGAGAGGAAAGAAAGAGAATGAGTGAGTGACTGAGTAAACAAGAGATATTGTATATATATGAATGTTCGATATGCAAATAAATTATAACCTATAATGACCAAATCCTAGTTTGTTTTGAGTTTTTTGAGGATTTTCGTCGGAAAAGAAATCTCCTTATACATTCATTGAGCAAGCATACGAATACGGAAAGATTTTTTAAAGTTGTTGCATTAGATTTATCCATGTACATGTATATATACAGCAATGTCACTGTATGTTACATGTATTTGCAACATCGTCAGCATAATTTTTATAAACATTTGCGAAAGAAATTTAGAGAGAGAGAGAGAGAGAGAGAGAGAGAGAGAGAGAGTAGGCCTGTGCGACACTTTGTACAGTTAAAGTACCTGTGAATGTACATATCCGTTCTATCGGTTTAAACAGATAAGTCAATATGAGTTGTAACATGCTGAGGGGGAGCACAGGAAATACTTAAGACAAAGAAAACCCCAATACAGTTCCCAAAACTACATCCGAGGGGACCCACGATTACTGTGTTATTGTCATGTAAAGTGAATTACATAAAATATTAAGAGTAGCTGTTATAGTATTACAAAGGAGATTCTTATCCGCTTTGGGGAAAACAGAGGATAAGATAAAATTTTATATTACATGTATGTACTTGTATGAAAAAAGCAATGTCAATCACTACATATGCATAAACCTTTGTTTATAATCATGCATGAAAAAGTGAACAAATCTTAAATATCTGTATCCGAAAATGACGTAATGTTGTACCTTCATGGTCAATCGGAAATGCTTACTCATTTGTCACCTCAAACTCTCCTAGCTAACAAAGAATTCGCTGAAATTTTATCGAATTAAAGTAGCCAATTTTCTGATAACTTATCAAATATACACTTGTTTAGCCGTTAAATTTTCGTCATTTCAAATCACTTCTTAAGAAGCAGACCGAGTTAATGTCATGTTAAGAGAGTGACCTGCGTCAAAATCTACTAACCAGATTGACTTATCGCGATAACGTATTTAATAAAGCTCATCGGTAAACGTTAAACTGCAGGTTCTTCCAAAAATTAACCATTCACACAGAAATCATAATATATTAGAAAGAAGTTTCATTCAAGGACTCAAGGCAGTAAATTGCTGATATAAAGCTATTGGCCAAGTCTCCGGTTTTGTCTACAACATAAGTCTAAGTGAAAATTAACAACCAACAAACGCTAGCGAATCCCTCGAAAAGTCTGAAGATCATGGCCTACTTCAGAAATGAAATGAACGCGAATGACACTTCGGTTTATTCAGAAGACAATAAAACCTCTTCAAAACAACTTCTGTTTTGCATCTTCATGGTCGTCTCTTAACATTTTCGACTTCAGATGCAGTTGAATAGGAGAGGCTCTTATACTACGGACTTATAACCACCAGGCCTAGATATACGATATACTTGTTCATCTTCAGTAGTTCACTTGAGCTGGTGATCCCGCGCTTACTGAATTGTATATTGCTCATCATGTTGAAGTGACCGACCGAATGGCGTTACACAGTTCGTAAAGCATGCAAGTAGCTGCTTGTACAATCGCGTGCTTATTGAGAGAGTGAGGAAGAACAAGCGAAGTGTTCTACCATCGTCTTGGATGTCTCGCGGTCTACCGAGACACGGGAATCAAGTGGAGCCGTAAGATACAAGTACATGTTCATGCACTGCTTTTTGTAGTACATTACACCAGTGATGTACTGATAAGAGACAAGGAGAGATTACGGTACCTTATTATATGCCTGTCTTATTCTGATGCCGAAAAATCTACAATATTGAAATGGTTTTGAAATCTGTTTAAAAGATACCGGTATTGTTCAGAAAATTTTCAATTTTGAATTTACTGGGCGGATTTAGATACATATTAATTTACAAATACGATTAAATTTGAGAATAAATGGTTGTAAATTTCATCCTTGAAAACTGTCATTTACTTTCACTTCATACGAACAGATGAGCACCATACTCCGACCATTTATTTAGGTAATTCGACTATTAATTAATACTTATATACTGTTACGGAAACTTTGCTTGCCACTTCTGTTTTGTATCTTAGTCTCTATTACTTCATATAAATTGTTTGAAAATCTGTCAAACCTACAAACAACAATAGATTGCGTTCAATGTCCATTGGTTATACTTATGTCGCTAAACCTAGAAAAAAACCTAGATTTTTTTTCCGTCTAGATCGAGTTTCAGATTAAGCATCGTGACAACGTTACAGAGAATCAAGATTCCAAATGCTTCAGAAAACAAAGTTATAATCTCTTAACCATGCATGCAATTGAAAATCAGTTTATCGCGACAGTAACTTCGCATAAGACTTGTCGACGATGTAGTTAATGCCCCCTCCGACTGGTTGTGATAAGATATTATTATTATCTCATAAAATAGAAAACTGTTAGAAATTACTGATGTTAATGATACTGTGTGTTACTGATAATGTAGTCAAGGCGTCTACGCGTAGCATCTGCAATTATCGAAACCCCTGATGTATACTGTCAAATATAATACTGATAGTTGATACATGTTCTTTAATGAATGCTGTCTACGACTGATAATGTTTAAAGAGGAAGGAAACTAAAAATATGTTGTACAATAAATCAATTAATTATAATCTACTATAATTGTAAATTCTATTGTTTTCATTAAAAACCCCGGAACAATGAATAAATCAAGAAAATCGATCGCTTAATTTAATTTCCCGCCGCCATGGGAGCTGCCATTGAATACATGACGTCATATCATCTATTCCAGTTTGTTTTATCAACATAGCGTCAGTATCAAATCATGGTATTCGCTTTAAATGACAAGTTCTGTAAAAATTAAAACAATTTCAATATGATACCGTTCTAGATCTTTTACCTTTGAGTTTCCACTAAATTACAAATCAACGTCAAACAGAGCATGTTCATTGAAATCCAAAAGCGGAGGTTGGTGTAGGTGGTGTGGAAATAGTCAACAGATGCCAAGTAGAGAATATGTGCCATTGTTATTTCGACATGGTGACGTTCAGAGAATGTTTATTAAACATATTCCGATTACAATTACAACACACTTTTTTTTAGTTTGCGAAGAACTTTACTTGGAATATAAATTTGCTCGAGGTCATTTTTTACTTTCAATGATAGCAACTGTCATTTACTTAATAAAGCTTAAGAAATAAAGAATTGAAAAAAATGAAATAAAAATACATATATTTAAACGTACATGTATTTATTCTTTACATTGCCGTGTGAAGCGAAACATTATCAATTTTGTTCGGTCGATTACTTGAGTAAAAGAAAGGCATTGATCAGCGTTTTATTCAGAGCACTGTGTACATTGTATATGGAACGTTAACCAAACCGGAATAGATGGTGTGACGTCAAATTAATATTTTTTTGGGTTTTTAATACAAAAGAGTTCTATATCATGTCAGCCTCCAGTAAATACGATTTTTCTTACTTCAAACGTGCATTGAAGCCTAATTATGTAGTTTATTATCAAAACAGCATGACCACTTGTGATAATTTAAACAACATTATTTATATAAATAAAATGTTTTTTACTTTCCTTCCCCTTTAATGACACTGCCGATATTATAGCATTGAATCATGATTTTTTGAAGTATACACTCTCATAACTGCAGCGGTGTGTGCATAAAAATTGAGTAACGCGCTAACGCGCGTTATGAAAATTTGTATGCGCACACCGCTGCAGTTATGAGAGTGTATACTTCAAAAAATCATGATTCAATGCTTATATTTACATTTTTTAACTTCTTGCCTTGTCTGCAAATGTGATTCATACCTTAAAATTCCTATCTTATCCTAACGGTAAGTTAATATTAATGGAAGAGCCACAGTAACAGCCACAAGCTTGAACTTTGATTTTCGCTTGTGACGTTGCAGTTTACAGCGTTCAACGTTTGTGACGTCATAATAAAACTCGTCAATTTGACCTTTGACTACTTGTTGCTTTTAGAGGCATTTGAAGATCACAGAATTTAATGGAAAAACTCAGTAGAATGTAAATAGTCATTTACTGATATGCTGTCAGCGACTAACAGTTACAAAAAATACAATTACATTTTTTTTTTATAACATTTTGCCTTCAGAAACAATGTTAGTAGATGTAATATAGACGATACCGTCAACTCTCAATTGTACTAGTGTAGTCATTGATTGATATAGACTATACCGTCAACTCTCAATTGTACTAGTGTAGTCATTGATTGATATAGACTATACGTCAACTCTTAATTGTACTAGTGTAGTCATTGATTGATATAGACTATACCGTCAACTCTCAATTGTACTAGTGTAGTCATTGATTGATATAGAGTATATCGCCAACTCTCAATTGTACTAGTGTAGTCATTGATTGATATAGACTATACCGTCAACTCTTAATTGTACTAGTGTAGTCATTGATTGATATAGACTATACCGTCAACTCTCAATTGTACTAGTGTAGTCATTGATTGATATAGACTAACCCGTCAACTCTCAATTGTACTAGTGTAGTCATTGATTGATATAGACCATACCGTCAACTTTCAATTGTACTAGTGTAGTCATTGATTGATACTGATATTATCAGTCGTATACATGTAGACAGTGATAGACGATTATTCTGATCTATACGATAAAAGACACTGATAATTGTGAATGCGGTGGGTATACTCTTGTGTAGACACTTACTCATGTTAATAATGTTATCATTTACAATTTTTCATTTGATCATAAGTTCACGACTAATTAACATGACATGTTAACGATTGAAAATTGTAAATCAGTGAATGACATATCACTTATATTGTAGAAAATACTGATAGACCCGATGTTGGTGTAGACATTGATAGAGTCTATTGTACTAAACAAACCTACTGTTTTAGACATTGATATTGGAGTACACATACTATTGATGTACAAACTGATAAAACACAAACTCTTGTTTACAGTTATATACTGAAAATTGTGTACACTTTGATAATGAACCTGGTGAAGGCACTGGTGAAGGCACTGATAGACAAAAATACCACTGTACATGCACTGATACTAGTGAAATACAGAGACTGATATTGATGTATAAATACTGATAAAGACTTATTCTGGTAAAGACCTGCTAGGTATGAGATGCTGATGTACGTACTGGTAAATGTATACTGATATATACTGGTGCTTTACATGTTAATTGACAGTTAAACTGATATACTCCATTAACCAACAGTGTCAATGATACAGACAAAACAGATACAGACACATACAGTGACGTCCATAATTGATGCAACTTTTTCCCGAACTTGTTTATACATATTTTAATTTCTTTGCTTTTTAAATTTAAAAATGCTTAATTTTTTTTTCAACAATGATGCTTGAAACAAATTATATGGGACCCCCTTGCACCTTATTTCAGTTCCCCTCCTTGTTTTAACTCTCAAATGATATCATTGTAAACAATGGAGGGCAGACGATAAGAAATGTGAGAGGAGCAAAGAAAACTGGCTATAAACTTGTATATTCAAGGTAAAAAACAAACATTATGTAAATTGACAGAAATATTTTCTGTAGATAAGTCTAAAATTTGTTGGCTTGTGAAAAATGTAATGGAGACTCCGTTCTGATGGAATCAACTGACAAAAAGTAAGAAAGACCCTCACTGTGTCAGAAGGCAATAGAAAACGCCGTATTCAGTGGTGTAAGAATATGAAAAATTATGAAGTTATCAGTTATTAGAGAAAAGTAATTTTTTCTGTCGAAACTCAGATAATTATATCAAATGAAAACCGATTATATGTATGGAGAACTCAGGATGAAACACACCGACCATAGTCTGTTGGACAACATGGCTGCAATGTGAGGATAAGTGCTATGTTTGGGGTTGTGAGAACACTAGGGCCAAAATCTAGAAACATGAATTCTGAGAAGTATATACATTGAAACTCTTTATCAAAATTTATGGCCAGTCATTGCAGAACATTTTGGAAATTCTCCATTTGCATTCCAAGATGACAATGCCCCATGTCATGCTTCACAATTAACATCTGCCTTGAAAAATGAAAATGAATTAGATTGTCTTGACTGCCCATCAAAGTCACCAGTGAATAATATTTTTGAATATGGTTAAATGGTTAAGGACAACGGACCCAATTCAAGATTTCGTTTTTCATTCTACTAAACATAATTTGTGATGCCGAAATATTTTTAGGGGAGAAAAATGGAGATAAAAAATTAGTCCGAATTTCCTCTGTTTGCGACGAATCCGTTATATTTCCATTTTCAAGTCCTAAAACGCCATAAGTCAGTTTATAGTCTTATTACCGGGTAGATATTGAATTTACACCTTACCCTAACAATATTTTATATGCATAGCGTTCTTAATATTAATCAAAGTACCGAAGAACTGACGGGAGTTGATTTTATATGCTTATTTATTTTAAAATCAATGATATATGTTATTTTGCATGACAAGTACAGGTAGTTTCTAATCTGTATTTGAATTACGCACATTTTTATAACATGAATTTTCGGACTTTTTCGACACAAGAATGTTGATAAAAGCCCATATGAATCATGTTAAGTAATATTTAAAGATAGAATAAATTCAATTCAATCAAACTATGTATCAGTGATAGAAATATTTCTGGAAAATTTATGGATCCAAGCAATATTGAACTCTCGTCTCGTTCAACCAAACGCTCAGATCTCGCCGTTAATCTCCGACAAGCAAGAGAGACTCTCTGCTCGTCGGAGATTTACGTAGACAGCCGAGCGTCGAGTTCAACGAGACTATATTGAACTTTGGCGTAAGAATGCATACAACTACAAAAAATATCTATAAATTGTTCGTACCATTTAAAATCTGACTTTTTTCAAGGTATTTATAAATATTTGTTTCCTTGAAAAAAATGCTTTAGCATACATTATTTTGGATTTATCTATTATTCTCAAGAACTAATTCTTGTCAGCGGCGATGATTTGTGCTGAGGTCCAAACACTGTTTCACTTTCGGTTTGTCAGAGTAACTGCATAGGAGAGTTGATTAAAATCAACTCCCAAAAATACGTCTAAAAAACACTGAAAGCGATTTAAAAATACAGATGATTTGATTACTGAAGTTTTGAAAATTTGGTCCTGTCTAGCTAACATCTTTCTATTGCAGAAACGTATTCCACACAATTCCAAAAAGATTAAAAGCTGTAATTATATCTTAAGGCTACATCACTAAATACTGAAAATTTCCATGTAGTGGTTTTTTTTGGTATTTGATTTTTTGGTTTATGACATTTGAAAAGACGAGAAAGTTTGCCGAGTGACAATGACGTTAGGGAAAAATTGCATCATTTATGACACGTCACCGTACACTCTGTATACACTGATAGGCACTGATATTGAAGAAGACAATGATAGAGTCTTAATTATAGTCATAAATTGATGTTCACGTTGATACATGGCTGCAGAACTATAGCACCACGGGAAATTTGGGTTGACGGACCGTGGAGCTACGTATACAGTTCCGGCCCTACAAAAACTGTATATTTATTGAGCACAAACAGTTGCGCGCAGTTTTGGACTTATTAACCTTATTTAGGAAGCTAGGTAGCTCCATGGTCCGTCAACCAGAATTTCCCATGGAGCTAGTTTTGCAGCTAGTTAGTAAAAACGGACACTGGTAGAAACACTGATGTAGACTAATGTGGGTTTACGTACTGCTAGCCTTTCAAAATAGTTTGATATTGATCGGCACATGGCGACACATTGATGTCACTGATACAGACTTAAGTGTGTATAGACAAAAATCCAGTGTCACTGATACAGACTAATGTTGTTATAGACAAAAGTTCAGTGTTATTGATACAGACTGATTTAGGTATAGACACTGTTCCAGAGTCAATGATACAGGCTAATGTTGGCATTGAGGACACAAATCTAGTGTCACTGATACAGGCTGATGTTGTTATAGACAAAAATCCAGTGTCACTGGTACATACTGATTTAGGTATAGACACCAATCCAGTGTCACTGATACAGGTTAATGTTGTTATAGACAAAATTCAAGTGTCACTTATACAGAAAGATATTGCTATAGACACTAATCCAGTTTCACTGATACAGAATAATGTTGGTGTAGATACAGATCAAGTGTCACTTTTACAGACTGATTTTAGTATCAACACATATTAGTGTCACTGATACAGACTGGTGTAGGTATAGAGACAGATGGTATAGATACAAGTCAAGTGTCGATTATACTGACTGATTTTGGTATAGACACTAATGCAGTGTCACTTATACAGACTGATTTTGGTATTGACACAAATCCAGTGTCACTTATACAGACTTATTTTGGTATAGACACTAATCCGATGTCACTTGTACAAGCTGATTTTTGTTGTTATAGACACAAATCCAGTGTCACTGATACAGACTAATGTTGGTATAGACACAAGTCAAGTGTCGCTTAAACAGACTGATTTTAAAATAAACAAGAATTCATTGTCACTGATACAGACTGATGTAGGTATAGACACCAATCCAGCGTCACGTTTACAGACTGATTTTGGTATAGACACTAATCCGGTGTCACTTGTACAAGCTGATTTTGGTATAGACACAATATCCAGTGTCCACGTCTCGCTGGTACGGATATCGTGTAGACACTTAGTTTTATTACCTACATCATTTATAACAGAACAATGTGTTCCTCAGTATCAGAAGACAATGATTATGTCTACAAAAACATCAGAAGATCCATGTGTCTTCATCTGTGTAAACAGATGACAATAAAATCATTATATGACAATGTACATTTGAATTAATAGATGGCAGTGTAACATCCTGATCATTTAGACACAGTGTTTACATCAATAGTATTAACATCAGTACGATAATATAACATTGTTTCCGTCAGCAAGGATAGACATTAGTTAATATAGTATATACTCTAAGTAGTTGGCAGTGTTAACGTCAGTAAAAGTAAATGACAGTGTTAACACCAGTATAGTCAGTATAAATAAATGACAGTGTTAACGGCAGTATAAGTAAATGACAGTGTTAACATCAGTATGAGTGGATGACAGTGTTAACGTCAGTATGAGTAGATGACAGTGTTACATCAGTATGAGTGGATGACAGTGTTAACGTCAGTATGAGTGGATGACAGTGTTAACGTCAGTATAAGTAAATTACAGTGTTAACGTCAGTATAAGTAAATGACAGTGTTGACGTCAGTATAAGTAAATGACAGTGTTAACATCAGTATGAGTGGATGACAGTGTTAACGTCAGTATGGGTAAATGACAGTGTTAACATCAGTATGAGTGGATGACAGTGTTACATCAGTATGAGTGGATGACAGTGTTAACATCAGTATGAGTGGATGACAGTGTTAACGTCAGTATGGGTAAATGACAGTGTTAACATCAGTATGAGTGGATGACAGTGTTACATCAGTATGAGTGGATGACAGTGTTAACATCAGTATGAGTGGATGACAGTGTTAACGTCAGTATAGGTAAATGACAGTGTTACATCAGTATAAGTGGATGACAGTGTTACATCAGTATAAGTAAATGACAGTGTTGACGTCAGTATAAGTAAATGACAGTGTTAACATCAGTATGAGTATATGACAGTGTTACATCAGTATGAGTGGATGACATTGTTACATCAGTATGAGTGGATGACAGTGTTAACATCAGTATGAGTGGATGACAGTGTTGACGTCAGTATAAGTAAATGACAGTGTTGACGTCAGTATAAGTAAATGACAGTGTTGACGTCAGTATGAGTAGATGACAGTGTTACATCAGTATGAGTGGATGACAGTGTTAACGTCAGTATGAGTGGATGACAGTGTTAACGTCAGTATAAGTAAATGACAGTGTTAACGTCAGTATAAGTAAATGACAGTGTTGACGTCAGTTTAAGTAAATGACAGTGTTAACATCAGTATGAGTGGATGACAGTGTTAACGTCAGTATGGGTAAATGACAGTGTTAACATCAGTATGAGTAGATGAAAGTGTTACATCAGTATAAGTAAATGACAGTGTTGACGTCAGTATAAGTAAATGACAGTGTTGACGTCAGTATGAGTAGATGACAGTGTTACATCAGTATGAGTGGATGACAGTGTTAACATCAGTATGAGTGGATGACAGTGTTAACGTCAGTATAGGTAAATGACAGTGTTAACATCAGTATGAGTAGATGACAGTGTTACATCAGTATAAGTAAATGACAGTGTTGACGTCAGTATAAGTAAATGACAGTGTTAACATCAGTATGAGTGGATGACAGTGTTAACGTCAGTATGGGTAAATGACAGTGTTAACGTCAGTATGAGTAGATGACAGTGTTACATCAGTATAAGTAAATGACAGTGTTGACGTCAGTATAAGTAAATGACAGTGTTGACGTCAGTATGAGTAGATGAAAGTGTTAACGTCAGTATAAGTAAATGACAGTGTTAACGTCAGTATAAGTAAATGACAGTGTTAACGTACATGTAAGTTTAAGTAAATGACAGTGTTTACATCAGTATAAGTTAATGACAGTTTTAACGTCAGGATAAGCACATGAAAGTGTTTCATCAGTATGAGTAGATAATAGTGTTACATCAGTATACGTAGATGATAGTGTTACATCAGTACGAGTAGATGATAATTTTACATCAGTTTAAGTAGATGATAGTGTTACATTAGGATAAGAAAATGATAGTGTTTGCAATAGAATGAGTAGAAAACAGTTTTTACATCAGTATGAGTAAATGACAGTGTTAACGTCAGTATATGTAAATGGCATTGTTTACTTCAGCAGGAATGAAGGACAGTTTTTACTTCGGAGTATATTACAGTGTTTACATCAATTTGACTGGATAATAGTGTTAATATCAGTAAGAGTAGATGACTGTGTTTATATCAGTATGAGTAGATAACTGTGTTTCTATCAGTATGAGTAGATAATTGTGTTTATATAGATAACCGTGTTTATATCAGCATGATTAGATAACTGTGTTTATATGAGTAGATAACTGTGTTACTATCAGTATGATTAGATAACTATGTTTATATCAGTACGCGTAGATAACTGTGTTAATATCCATACGAGTAGATAACTGTGTTTATATCAGTATGATTAGATAACTATGTTTATATCAGTACGCGTAGATAACTGTGTTAATATCAGTACGAGTAGATGACTGTGTTTTTATCAGTACGAGTAGATAAGTGTGTTTATATCAGTACGAGTAGATAATTGTGTTTATATTAGTATGAGTAGATAACTGTGTTTATATCAGTATGAGTAGATAACTGTGTTTATATTAGTATGAGTAGATAACTGTGTTAATATCAGTACGAGTAGATAACTATGTTTATATCAGTACGCGTAGATAACTGTGTTAATATCAGTACGATTGGATAACTGTGTTACTATCAGTATGATTAGATAACTATGTTTATATCAGTACGCGTAGATAACTGTGTTTATATCAGTACGAGTAGATAACTGTGTTTATATCAGTATGAGTAGATAACTATGTTTATATCAGTACGCGTAGATAACTGTGTTAATATCAGTACGAGTAGATAACTGTGTTTATATCAGTACGCGTAGATAACTGTGTTTATATCAGTATGATTAGATAACTATGTTTATATCAGTACGCGTAGATAACTGTGTTAATATCAGTATGAGTAGATAACTGTGTTTATGTCAGTACGAGTAAATAACTTTGTTTATATCAGTACGAGTAGATAACTGTGTTTTTATCAGTACGAGTAGATAACTGTCTTAATGTCAGTATGAGTAGATAACTGTGTTTATATCAGTACGAGTAGATAAGTGTGTTTATATCAGTATGAGTAGGTGATTGTGTTTATATCAGTATGCGTAGATAACTGTGTTAATATCAGTACGAGTAGATAACTGGGTTTATATCAGTATGAGTAAGATAACTGTGTTTATATCAGGATGAGTAGATAACTGTGTTTATATTAGTATGAGTAGATTACTGTGTTTATATCAGTATGCGTAGATAACTGTGTTAATATCAGTATGAGTAGATAACTGTGTTTATATCAGTATGAGTAGATAACTGTGTTTATATCAGTATGAGTAAGATAACTGTGTTTATATCAGGATGAGAAGATAACTGTGTTTATATCAGGATGAGTAGATGATTGTGCTTATATCAGGATGAGTAGGTGATTGTGTTTATATCAGTATGAGTAAGATAACTGTGTTTATATCAGGATGAGAAGATAACTGTGTTTATATCAGTATGAGTAGTTGATTGTTTTTACAACAGTTTTAGTAGACGACAGTGTTTACATCAGGTGTTTGGATAAATATAATTACAATTGCTGTATTTCAAGTGTAAAACAGCATATTTAGACGTCATTTGAAGTATTTTCAAATTGAATTGGTCAATACATAACCAGTTTTGATTTGCATTCAATATATTACAATTCACTTCTTCCGATCGCTGTTAGTAGAGTCATCAACGAGTATTTGAGTCATTGGATATTGCGCCGAACAGTCGCTTAGGTACATATTGAACAGCTGTCGATATACATATTTAATATTATATTTTAAGTACTAATACAAGTGCACTCTTAAAACACAGACAGAATATTGAGAACAGAAATTGTATGTTTGTATCTATATATCAAGTTTAATCTTGTTTAAGCGTTGTATTAAACTACATCAGTCACAAACAGCTGCACTTGAGTTTAGAAAAGGAAAATTTAGAAAGTTTCTTTTCCTAAAGTCAATTAACTCAATGTCACATGCGACTGGCAAATTCCCGGATTACGAGTCGCCATAATGATCATTTGCAAACTAAGCTATCAAAGCATGACAAAAATCACTTAAACTATATTGATTTCCGGGCTTTTTATAGAAATTCATGTACTGGACTTTCCTCTATCTCCCATTTCTGGCCGCCCACTAGCCAATACACGTACAGGTCTAAGCCATATGAAACTGTACTGAGCAGTCTGTGTGTGTGTGTGGGGGGGGGGGGGGGGGGATACGTTTTGCTCTAGCTAAGATGAGGAAAGCGAGCACATTCACGGATCATCATTTATCCTGCGATCACGAGTCGCAATGCTATATGTCCAGTCTTTCGTTACGAGTTACATTTTTTGTGGCAAAAAATATATATCTTATATTATCCTTGTGTACGAATGTTACACCTTTTTTAAATTGATTATTGTTACTCTCTCTCTCTCTCTCTCTCTCTCTCATATATATATATATATATATATATATATATATATATATATATATATATATATATATATATATATATATATATATATATATATATATATATATATATATATATATATATATATATATATATATATGCGATACAAGTAAGCAATGTAGGCTAGAATTTTGAATATATACAAGTGTACTAACCAAGTAACATATCAAATTTAAAGGCTATAATGCACATGTATAGATACATGTGTCATTTATCCTTGTATTTCCTTATTTTAAGAAGTAGTTAAGCTTTGTGTAAAAGCAAAGTTTAAAATTTGGTACTTTGGAACGCTGCACCAGTCAAATCACTATTTCCTCGGTAATCGATTTGGAAGCAAGGAGATATGGCACCTACTCAGTATATACAAATCTGCATGATATCAAATTTGGAGCTATCGATCAAATGCGGTTATTGTTTCAGTGACGTACATATGTAACAAAACAGTTCCTGTTTTATGATTTGAATATTTTTTTTGCGTAAGGAAACCTACTGAAATATGAATGAAACCAAACGCTCCTTTTCAATATTAACAATGTAACCATGTTATACAAAATGTATTCATACAAGCAATTGTATTAAATTTTCGAAATGTGAAGGATATTTCATTGACATAGTAAATACCATTCTCGCCATGGCCTACTTGTTATTGCAAACGATATTAGTAACCAAGGATGAAACAGCCAATCCATACTAACATAGACCATAAGTAAACGTATATTGTCACCTGTAATCCAGATCATAATCAAAGAATTATAAAAATGTTGACATTCTTTATTTAGACACATCACACGTTACAAATGAGATTTTTCGGATACCGATAACAAAGGTAAATATAGCTTAACATTCTTCTGTGTATATCAGTGCAACAAATATTGGCTTTGGGTGACACTATACCGTTGCAGTAAAGACCGCCTGGCTAAGAAGCTAATGAATTCGGCCCCGGTAAACAGACTGTGCTTGCCCCGGCGTCAGCTGATCCCAAAGACCTGCTAATTTATGCTCGTCGTTCGCAGGTATCGCATCATCTGAAGAAGTTAAATGAAAACATGCTGACATATGAACACAGCGACAGTTTATTGAGTCCACATGTGCATATAGTTGTTCTTTACTCTGGGGGGGGGGAGAGAGAGAGAGAGAGAGAGAGAGAGAGAGAGAGAGAGAGAGAGAGAGAGAGAGAGAGAGAGAGAGAGAGAGAGAGAGTTTGTTTGGATAAATTAAAGGCTAAAAAGCAAAATTGGAAGTGTTTCTTTTTGTGTACAATATCATGACGAAGAAAATTAATTATAAAAAAAATAAAGACCAGTCGCAGAACTATTTTTCTATTACTTAAATTTTATCATAATTAGTTTGGGGTTTTATTTGCATGTTTTTCGTAATTTTTTCTCTCTTTCTTTTTTTTTTTTTTTGGGGGGGGGGGGAGATATTTTGTTTATTATTTAAAACGGATCGGGGTTAAAACTGGAGCATTTCAGTTTCCATCTGTTGTTCAAAGTACTTTACATTTCAATTATCTGTCATTTGTTCCTGTTGTTTTGACAAAATATTGAAGCTAATATAGAATCAGCTAGCATGCATGACACTTCAAATGGTATAAGCTTTTAAAACAAAACACGCGAATGCTGATTGACTATATACATGCATAGATAACCATAGCAAACACAAGTCTACTTTAATTTAAATAAAATATGGAGACAAGAACTGGAATTATTGTCATCTAGTGTAGATCTTCAAGTAGTAATTAAAATTATTACCTCCTATCTTTGTCTCAATGACTACAAGGCGGTTGAAAATTGTTTAGAATGGAAGGGAATTGGAAAGAAATTCTTATTAAGGCTGATCTTGGCGAAATTTAACAACCTTATTTCACAACATGATTGAGTCGGGGGAAGATGCTACCAGTATACTGTGAAATGGTTATTATAAGGCATTTAAAACCTACTAATATATACAGTTTATCAAGAACACACTAAAAGTATTCACACTTTCCTGTAGATTTCTGTTGAGGAACAAACGAGATATTTCGTTTTTCCTTCAAACATTATATATTAATATCGTCTATTGAGTCAATGATACGATCGTGGTGAAATAATCCCCGGTAGTCGACTGACTGACAAGCCAGGTTGCAACAGTTCGCCATTGTTAGCAGCAATGCACTGGTGATGCAGACAACAAAAATAAGTTGTTGAACCAGACAACAACTTCGCTTGGAATTCACTGACCAAACTAGCCAAACTTGCTAATGTCTTGTATGCAGTCAATGATTATATAGACGTTAGAGAGTACTAGTATTGCCAAAAGGATTTAGTGATGTGTTTTTAGAGATAAAGTATAAAACTTTATTGTTAAAATTTAATATCTAAAGTAAAATTGCAGTTTTAAATACTACATTGTATATCTTTTTAATTTTTAAAGAGATTTCACAGAACTGTTTTTTTTTTTCAGGGAAAATATTTTACCATGCTTTATATTGTATCTCATGAACTGTTTAAAAACACACACCTCCTTGCTATATCGCGGAGAACTTGATCATGGTTCCCTTACCAATTGAATTAAAATTGCGTTATAGCACTAAAGCAGTGGAAGCAGGTGTTGATTGATAGTATATGAGTTGAAGCACTACAGAATAAATGCAACATACAAAGTTCACCGAAATTCACAGTCGAGAAGGAAATGCACAGTAAAAACTTTAAAACTGATCCTATAATCCTGGAAATGTTGAAGGAAATGGCCTGCTGTTCCCACTACTAACAGGAGTCAGCAAAGGAAGTTGTGTAGGTTTAATATTGGCTGATAGTCAGTATATAAGTATATAAGCTCATGTATACCATGAACCAATGTCGATATTTATAAATAGAAGTTAATTCAATTTGCTAATGATTTTTTCTTTGGCTTCTAATTTTTGGTGTTTGTTGTTTGATTATTTTTATTTTAGGGGGTTTTGGGGGACTTGAGGTGAGGGGGGTATATCTGTTTAATCAAACTCCATCTTGCCAAAGCTTGTTTTCTTGGTAAAAATGTATAAATCTCTGTAGCTGTAAACAAATTCATTGTTTTAATATGCCATTTCAAATCTTTCAAATGAAAATTGAAAACAAAATTTGAAAAAAAATAATCAATATTATCAATCAATGTTATCAATATACTTCTGTCGCCGCTCCCCTTGCTGTCGCCATTGTTAGGAGAGATTGTAAGTAACTTTAGTGGGCTGTCAAAGTATTTTGAAATTGACAAACATCTGCTCAGTGAGGCAATAAATGCACAATACTTCAATTTTTTATCAACTCATTTAAAACGTGTAATTTTGAATTATTTGTGTACTTAAAATTACTAGTACCTCTTTAATAAAGCATATGGATTGCATCGAGGGAGAGGGGGTAAATTTCAATTTATAATCAAAAAATGTAAAATTTATGGTTTTTGTGGATTTTTGTTAAAGATGCTGGTAATTTTAAGAGTCGATGCAGTTAAAACAGTGGGATTATATAGGCGACCAAACACTACAAATAGGTACTACTACACGTAACAAGGATAGAAATAGCAACAGTATTTAAACGTTTATGGGATGCAATAAGGAAAATATACACGTACAACGAGGAAATTGTCAGGGGTCGGAGTTATAAAAAAATTGCTATTGGTAACTGCGGAAGGTTGGAGGCGAAATTCAGATTTAATTGATGATTATCACTTATTAATTATGAAGTTTAAGAGTGCCAACAATTATGATATATGGTAACAACAAACGACTGTTTCCTTGTTTATAAGTTGTTAAACGGTACGGGTTTCAAAAATAAATTTTAAGGACTTTATATTCAGGATTTTTAAAATGGATATGTTTCTGATTATGAAATGTATATTGATCGAGAATACTCTTGATCTGAGTTACATAACGGCATTTTTTGTATTAAATTTTAGATACACCACCTTTCTATTGCCCCTTTCCCCTTCCCCATACCCTATCCTTCGCACATAATATTTAGAATGAAAAACTTCGCAACACAGATTTCCTAGTTACTTGTATTCTGAAATTTTGGAAATGCTATTACATCAGTAAATGGAAAACATTCTCCGTATTGAATTAAAGTTATGACTGTCACCAGTGTTTTCGAAAAATACGAACGCCATTGATCTGAGATCTTTACAGAAACTTGAAAACAAAGAACAAAATTGACAAAACAAAAAGAAGAAATAAAAATGGCGTAATATTTGGAAATTCGGTAAAACAATTAAAGATAATTCGATATTTTTTGTGTGAACAAAAGAGATAAATTCCATTGGGTTCTTATCGCTCCCGCTTGTTTTCCGAGTATTTTGGGGTTGTTTTTTGAAAAATTCAAGAAAATAAAAGTAAGTGACAATATCCTAACCAGTAATCGACGCGGACGGATACGGCGGTGCCAAAAACAAACTTCCCTCTTCTGACTTCCGGTTATCATAGGCGTGACAAAGAGTCTCTTAGTTTCCTCAGATTTATTGAAGTTCGAGCGGCAGTCTCGAAATATATATATATATATTTTGCTTTGATCTTAATTTGGCATTTTTGATCTTTTAAACCTTTTTCTTTATATTCATATTGAGGTCAAATAATATCATGCAATTGGTAATTGAAATGGCCACCACTAAAATTCGAAAAAACTTTTTTTTAATCGTATTTTTAAGAGTATCTTATATGTTATAACAAAATTTTTGGAGAAGAACTTAATTTAAGTGATTTTGAAAATGATTTATTCTGTAATTTTCTGTGTCGTTTGCAATGAAGAAAATTAAAGAATATCGCCAAATCAAAGACATTGCATTAGCCAATTGACATTTTATATTTCAAAAATTGACCTGAGACCATATCTTTTTATAAGTTGTTTCTCGAGACTTTTTCCCAAAAATTAGGTCGCTAGTTACAAAAAAATATAAACACTTTTTCACAAAATTTTATAGATGTGACAATACATGTAATACCAGCGCACACTCGCATCCAACAGTGGCAACACCCATGCAAAATAGATTGATAACATATGCAATGTAAATTCCCTCTTTGAAAAAATTGTTCAAATCTCATTTTATACTTATTTTTCTAGTGGATATCATGGTTTGGATAAATTCATTAACCCGTAACAACAAACATTTTTTTTTTCAATTTTTGAAAAGTTAAGTCGATCGGTATTGCACAACAACTATTATAAAATGGCCTGATGGCAAAAATACTAATGCTACCGTAACATAACGAGAAAATAATGTAATGACATGATATGGTACATAACATTAAGTTAATACCTATACCAATTATATTTTAGAAAATTTAGAATTACACTTAATTGTATATCAAATTCAAGAAGTGGTATGTTTTATACGTAGTATGTGTATTCATGTGGCTCATCGTCATTTTTATTTAATTAGTTACCTAAAAAAACATAAAAATAATTCTAACAATATTTTGACAAATTTTATCGACTTGTAAGATCACTAATATTACAATATTAATAAATTATGGATTGAATTACGATAGAATAGCCTCAGGTCGGTCCAATTTTATTTTTTACTTTATATATACTTATTGTTTTGCCTCGGACTAGAATGTCGCGACGTCATTGGATGAAATGCGTCACGTGGCTGCCTTACAAATTTCTTTAAAAGGCAAGCGTCAAAATTTATAGCGCAACATGGCGGACGTAACGTTATTTGAACTGATTTTCTACACAAACGTTTGTTTACATATCAAACTTTAGGTCCTCGACAAAACAAAACACTTATTAGGTTTGTTACTGACTGTTTAAAGAAATTTGTGGGGTCAGTAAAGTCCATAGAAGGCTCGGCTCCGCCTCGCCTTCTATGGACTTTACCGACCCCACAAATTTCTTTAAACAGTCAGTAACAAACCTAATAAGTAATAGTATATAGATGGCCTGTATATATGTCAGTTCTGCCCAAATGTCATGTTTGCAAACTGTGACTCGATGTTATATAATATCTTTACATGTAAGAGGAAACGACTTTAATCATACTTTCCAGAGCAAAAGTTTTGTTAGCGCGCCAAAAATTTCTTGGCCGTTATTTTACCTTAATTTCAAGTTTGTGTATGTATTTCCGGTACTTTAATTGATTTTTAAGATTAGTAAATGATAGTGATAGAAATGATAGTATATACTGAAAAGAATACATTTATTTGTAACAACGGTTTTGTTGCCCAATATTTTTCTTTTATTGAATATAGTTACTTACTAAGAATAATGGAAATAAATGCCAAAATAAAGAACACACACTCTCTCTCTCTCTCTCTCTCTCTCTCTCTCTCTCTCTCTCTCTCTCTCTCTCTCTCTCTCTCTCTCTCCATTATACTTTTTTCAATCATATTTCGAAAATTACAATGACCCTCCAGTTTAAGTGTGTATCGCCGAACGTTTACACGAATTGAAATCAAATATCATTAACGAAAATATGTTTCAACCGAAATGAATAATCTTTTCATCAAGCAGATACAAATAAAGTTTTAAGCAAATGGTGATACTCCACTTCCGATGCACATTAATAGACACTCATGAGCTTATTCTACACAAGGGTAGGGACATCGTCCAGACATCCCGTAAAACCTCTGCCGACTGTGCGCGCATTCAAAGTATCCACAAACCAATTCAAACGGTTATAAGTATTCCATTCATACGGTACTTTGGGAAATGGAACACTTCCGCTACAGAGGGAAGAAATACAGAGTCCAACAAATGCATGAATGGGGGTAAGTTCGAGTATATGACCCATTCACCAAGGACTCGATTGCTCCGTTTTCAAAATGTGGCTCTATACAGCATTTTTTCTGGAAAAAATATTATCAGAAATGAAATCAACAAACAATGGAAAAAATAAGGCTAAAGTGAAGTCAGAATAAAGGAAAACAGCTGTTCATGAAGAAATTCAAGCAAAACTTTCAGGAGTAAACATGAGTTTTAGATCCCAAGATTATGAATCTAAAAACTACTATGATATGCGTTAGCTTAGTAGTTGACTATGTTTCCAATTATGCACACGATAAAAAACAAAAACATATTGGAAACTGGGTAGTAATTAAAAACAACTGCAAGGAACTCGTGGAAATTGCTTTATATTTATGCGACGTTTATAGAAGCTGAGTCAGAGGTTTTGAGGGAAATAGACAGCCGCGTACTTGGCGCATTTAGCAAGAGAAGATTTATAGAGGACAAAGACATGACAAAAAACGCAGAAAAATACATCAGTTTCGATTGTTCAGTGATCAGTTAAAAAAAGCGCAGCATGAATTACACATACCTTACAACATTGTCAACTTAGTGATAAATATTGACAGTTATCAACTAACATCTAAGAATTTATGAGAGAGAGAGAGAGAGAGAGAGAGAGAGAGAGAGAGAGAGATTTATATAATATTTCTAAGTTTTGAAAAAAATCTTTGAAAATACATAGGCTTGCTTCCCTCTAAAACCGTTCCTTACTTTTGGAGAGAATTGATTAGTCTGTAAAATTTAATTTGTTGAATTTTGGTCTAAAGTGTAAACAATAAGTACAGTATTATTTTTTTGTACCTTGTTGTTATCTGACATTTATTTTCCCCCTTGTTGAAATATATTTTCTAAAAATGTGTTTATTTTTGCATCCTAATTATAGACGTTAAATGTACCCCCCGGTCCCTGTATGTAGGTGTGTAATTACAGTGGCGGAAGGTTTTAAAGAAGAAAATGTACAATTTTCATACCCCAATAGTTTTATAATATTGTTACTTTAGTATCCTAATTTTCAGCACTACCAGGCTTCCAGATAGTTTGTGTATTACGATATACCAGGTATTCATATTGTTCTGAAAAAAAAACCCCATATTTGAACAATATTTTCATATTTCTATCGATACATTTTGGAAAATGGCTTATATTGCATAGAAGTCAAGTAAAATTTAACTCCAATTTTGGCCTAAAATTAGCTTATTTTATGCCAGATCTCAAATTTTTTAGTTGTAACCCCTACTTTTTTCTTTACTTTTAAATGAGACATTAAATGAATGTCATTTTTTTCATGTCTTTGTTTGAGTTCAAAAAAACTCATTTGACATAAAGAAAGTAAAAATTGCGCATTGATGAAGTTTTCCGATCAATTTTTTCTTTGATACGTCGATCATTAGAAAAATTATTATCTTCATTTCAATTTGCTTAACGTTACGTTTGAACTTTACCTGTTAATGCCATTTTAAGGGTGTTTTCTGCTCATTCACGAAAAAAAACCTATTTTAAACTTTTTAGCATCGTCGGAAACCCACGGTTGATTACGTGTCGTTCCTCTCTTCTTAAAAGTACAATTCCTTAGGAATACATTGAAAACAAGAAAAGCGTCTGTTAGTTTTCATTTAAAAGAGATCCGACCCTTAACATGGGTCAAAAATGGGAGCATGGAAATCCTCATAGAAAGTGCAATTTGACCATAAATTCCTATAATCAAGAGAATAAAAGCAGATATCAATCATTTTCAGTTTTGTTTTTAAAAAATCTCAGACTTAGTTTAAAAATTAACACTATGAAATTAACACTATGAAATAACTTTTTAAAAAATAAGTTTTGCCCCAAATGTTCCCCGAGAAAAATTGGAGCATAATTTTCGTCGCAAATATGGAAAATAAACCAAAGATACACAGGTTTCTAGAATATAACTTTTTATGAAAATATTTGTACACGTTCTTTGCATATTTTTGGTTTCAAGGCATTTAAAGTAGGGGTTAGTGTGCATATAAGAAAAAAAAATGTGTTGGTTTATATCCCCACCACTATTTCAGTTGAAGCATTTTATTTGAGGAATGAATTCAATATTTATTTGTTTTATACGATATAAGTGGTTTGGTGCAGTTTACGCTTTATTAAAAAGCGTAAACTGTTTCAAACCATTTTATATCGTATAGAACTAATAAATATTGAATTCATTGCTTATAATTTAATTTTTAACTCTTCATTGTAGATATACACGGTCATTTGACCTTTAAAATGACGTAAAATTGTACAAAATTCAAAACGTAACGTCAAGCGTTTTGATACGTTTTTGACGTTAGTCTTACTATGACGTAGGCAACATTCTTTACACGATATAAAATAATTTTTTAACCAATCAGAAAGCGCGTTATTAAACAAAGCAATTGTTATGAAGCGACACTGAAAGAATTTATATTCTGAAACTCATTAATCTGTAGGTCTCTCTTATTTACTAGATTTTGACCTTAAAAGTCAAATGATGGTTTTTATCGACAATTAATAGCAAAAAAAAATTATAATAAAATATAAGGAATGAATTTCGCGGTTTATAAAAAAAGCGTTACTAAGCTGTTTGAAACCATTTTATATCGTATAAAACTAATAAATATTGGGTTCATTCCTTAATTAATTTTTTTTAATTAAACAATTTGTTGTTTATAAGTCCTCTTGAATTCGGAGTAACATTTGTAGAATATGAATGCCTTGAATGTTTTTAAAAAAGATCGGGAAAAAGAAAAGTGCACTTCATTTTAAAGCCAAAGATATATTCATATCGTTAAGACCGTGGAACATTAAACTGGCAAGATTGGAAATATACAGATTACGTCAATTTCACGTTACAGTCAAAACATTTGAAATGAGCGGGAATAAATTAATGCGGACGTCTGAGAAAACATTGGATTGAAACTGTAGTTATCAGATTATTACCGTCTTCCTTGGAAGACGGTATAAAGAGTTGAAATTATTTACAGTCTCCGGGTTGTGCACTTCCTTTCCTTTGTGATTGGTTGAAAATACATGATGTGAAAATTTACATTTACTAGTATTTCATTGGTTGAAATAATGTTCGGCGCAAGGGAGATAATTTTCTGATGATCTTTTTCACGTACGACTTAACAAATTTCGTAGATTTCAAATCTTAAAAAGTGAGAAAACGAAAAAGCAATACAAATTGCTATGAATGAAATTCAGCCTTTGGTTTCCAGGCTCAACTAGTTGAAAGTAACATTCTACAATATCTATTGAAATTATTTGTTTTTCTTTTAGCATAGTTTATTCAAATATTTATACCAAAATGTAAAAAAAATTTGATGCGGTATGCCTAATATCGGTAAAGTCATTTGCACCTTAGATAGATAAATGCAGTGGTATAACTTTGATTTTATCAAAATAATACGAGTCTACGACCCTACCTAAGATCTCTTTCATCCTAAAGTAGATCTCAACTTACAAGCTCGGGTACACAGTTCTCAATTTTAGACACGCAGGCTTAAACGACACAAGACACAAAAATGTTCGGATAAATCCACTCGCCATGCTATGTAGAGGAAGGTGACATTTATATAAAAAAAACCAATTAAACTGTCTTTGATAACTAATTGCTGTTGAGGGTTTGTTTTAAAGACGGTAAGCTTTTTAAAAAAAGCTAAACTTGTAGTGAGTGTATTATCAATACACCTCAGTATTTCTAAAGCAATTGAAAAAAATAATTTGGTATCAACAAAGCGATTGATAAACATTTTATTTTATCAATAAGTATATAATCAGCAAATATGGGAAGATCCATATTCGGGAGTGATTATATTAAAGGCAATTAAAGCATTGTCCGGTGACTAAGGCTTCAAAGAATCACGCAGTCGTACATGTAACAAGTCTGAAATCAAGTTGGGCCAATGTTGAACCGGGGTTTATTCCCCGAGGAGAATAATTCATTTTTCGATTGAATAATTTCATATTTTATCCAGATAAAAGCTATGTATACGAATAGATATGCCCGTGCATTGTTTATCTAGCTAAACACTAACTTGTGACGACTGATTCTCACCGGACAAAGCTTTGCCTAGCGTATGATATCTCCCAAAATAGGATATTATTATATTTGTATTGATGACATAGAATGTTTATCAATCGCCTAGTTGATACTAATTTTTTTTTTCGATCGCTTTGAGTCATATACCTAATTAAGCAAGTTAGAAACGCCGAGGTGGATTGAAAATACACTTCCTATATCCAATGATTTCTCAGATTTTTTCCCCGCCCATTTCAAATGTTTTGACTGTAACGGGTAAAAATGACGTAAGCTGTATTTTTCCAATCTTGCCAGTCAAACTTCCGCTAGAGTTCGTTTAATCGCGGACGTACATTATCTCTTTTCGGTACGCGTTATGCGGTACTTGGTAGTGTCTCTGTGTTCGGAGACGTAGAGGACTATGGGTAGTATGTTCGGAGACGCAGAGGACTATGGGTAGTATGTCTTGCCAGTTTAATGTTCCGCGATCTTAAGTTCGAACCATTGACCAGCAGGTCAGCTGTCTACTGTAACATACCCACTAAGCTTTAAAGTTAGAAAATTAAACATTTCTTTGTAAATAATTCAACAACACATTTATATATCGACCTCGTTACGATTTGGTAGAGGCGCCTTAAGCTTTTGGGAATTATCTTGATTTAGCTTTCCATATGAAAGCTAAAGTAAAGTACATACATGTTTTAGGAAGAAAAGATAAGTACGATCTTTTGTTTAATTGGGTTTTCAGGAAATATAAATATTCAGAATTGAGTAGACACCTTAGACATTCACGACTTTTGAATGCTTTATTAATTTTTTTCTAATTTAAAAAGATTTATTTTTGTATGATTTCCTTTAAATGTCAAGTACTCTTTAAAACACCCATCGAAACCAACGAGAAAAAAAGAATCATTCAACCCAAGCCATGCCTATATATTGACACCAATTTCGTGCACAAAGATATAATTAAAATAAGCAATTTCTTAGAAAAAGTTGGTTCTTAACAATTTTAGTCTTTTACAATGGAATATGATACATAATCTAATGTGATTTTTCCACCAAATGTTAATATGGCATCGGCATTGTAAATTTTGAATTGTTTTGGTGGGTGTATATGTCAAAATTACAAAATGACAACTCAAGTCGTAAATTTTGTATTTAGACCAACCAAGTTTTATAATAAAATTTACATTTGACACACGCAGTGGGATAGAACCATTTCAAGAAGACTTTGGACTTTCGGTAGGATGTTTTTTCTTGCATCAAAGCAGGTTAAAAATGACCCTGGTTTCAAGTGACATATGCATAGATTGGATAGTCTTTGCTCAAAAGCCAGACAAAATTTGTGGATTTCAAAGAGCCATGGCTGAGTGGCCAGCAATGAAATTGACAAGCATACGTCACTGTTTGACACAGCCACCCAAAATCCAAGCTCTTGTTAAAATGGTTCTATGTGTGAACTTATAATCGCCAGTCCTTTAAAGAACACCAGGTTTTATTTTCCAGTCTACCGACTATTTCCTCGTTATTTCTAAAGAAAACAAAGTGATATAGCTGAAATCTACACGACCCGGTTTTAACTAGTTTATTGACCTGTCGAAACCATCAGCAACCTAAGAAAAATCATGAACTGCACGAAATAATCATGATGATTCCCATATAAGACGACTTGGCTACTTCTTTCTCTAACCGTTCTAACGTTCTGATGTACATTAACAATAATTTAGTTAATATTACTTACTCTTTGCGATAAATTCAATAATTTGTTAAAAGAAAGATGTAAACATGAACAAACAAAAAATGCTTTTTTGGTGATTCATTTGGGTATGAAGGTAGCGACATTGCAGACAAGAACACATAATCCGCGTTAAATTTTATTGTTTAAATCAAAGAGTCAACTCTAACAACCATTGATACAAGTATAAATGTGTATTCATAAAAGACAAGGTTTTCTTTATAGAAAACACTACATCTCTCAGTCTTTGATTATCAGTTGTGAACTGATTCAGTGCATAGAAAAACGATCATATAAGATATAGAGTAACAAAAATCAAACCATTATGATAGCTTTTGAAAAGTTATTGCACGTGTTTATAACTTAAAAAAAATTATGAAATGTTCAATTTGTAAAAAAAAAAAAAAGGATTTTAATCATGCATTACTTCCAGGTTTGACAACTGTTAATAACGTGGAATTTATGTGAGAAATCATGAATAAATAAAAGGACAAGTATATTTATAAAGTGCGGTATTTAATCAATTATTAGTATTTTTTGGCTCTTTACTGGATGTTTGATCCTCTTATACGCAGACCCCAGAATGTAGCTTGAGACAGTGTACTTGTACCAAAAGATCGTGAGTATTTTTTGAAAATCGAAAGAGAAAGTTAGAGCGTTCGTATATTGAAATACCGGGTATACATTGTAGCATACTAGTAACTAGTAAGTACCAGTTATACACATATATATGTACTTTTCCCTCAATTGGTGACATGCAAACGTTTACAAGAAGGACCCATTAGATATACGAAATAATAAGCTAGATGAGGATTCAAGGTACACATGAGCGAGTTACTACATGTAGTGCATTTGAGTCTCTGAGTCGGGTTATGGTTACTGGTAAATACTATGCACGGGGACCCGTGAGATGTGTCTACTACTAAGCCGGTAATGGGCTTTGGGACATACAAGTAGAGCGACTAGAACCCGTTAGGTGTACCCTCTATACTGAGTCGGGTGTGGCCATCTTCCGGATATATACTGGACATGGATCCATCAGGTGTACCCCCTACTGAGCCAGGTAAAGAAGGTTCTCGGCGGTACTTAATCTGCCATGAATTACCCACAGAGATAATTGACGTCCCCTGTTTATGACCAGGCTATATAGATGACCACAATCATCATTGTAGAGAACGGACAACTTATACAAACATTGTGCATAGCATACACGCGAGGAACGAACGATAACTGTTGGATGAGCCACGGTAGGTTTATAACCCGCTATCAGCTGTGGTCCTAACCCTGTATCAACAGTCCGGTACTCCACGGCTTGATTAGGTGATCCTCAGAATCCACAGACGTGAAGTGTTGTAATGTTGATTGGCTCGGACATGAGAGCGTCAATATCACCGTCATTCCGTTTTATTATTCAGACAATGTGTCATGATAAGCAATTGAGATATCTTTAATGGTCAGCGACATTTTGAAGAATTAGTCAGACTACAAGCAAGCTAATTAACTGATATTTTGAAGAAAAAAATATCTTTTTAATTTTTAATTTTATTTTTAAATAACTCTTCAAGAGAAATATTTATATAATCGCAAAATCATTTGCACTGTTCATGTCAGATAAATATAATCATTGTAAAAATAGTATTTTCTACTAAAATGAAAATAAAAATCATGGTTTTTAAACTTTTGAAACGTTTAAAATTGTCATGTGTGTATAGCTATTTATAGCCTTATGTAGATTGATACAAAAATACATTCATTAACAATGCACAAAATTCATTATCATCAATTCCACGAAATTGTGAGTACATTTTAGATTTTTTTTTTTTTTTTTTTACAAAAAAAGCTTATTATACAGACATGTATGGTACAAACTTAGTTTTAAAAAATATAACTTGCTTTTGGTAAAAAAAAAAAAAAAATTAAGGTACATAATACGATTTTGTTCAAATTGGGTAATTTTGGCCTAAATTAATTTTAAAATCTTCAATATATGCTACATGTACATTGTATGCTTATTAATTAAAACAAAATAATTAACAACCAGAAAGAAAGAGAAAAGAAACACAAATAAATCAGTGGTAGGGAGAGCAGTTGATTGATAATTATAATTGCACTATAAATATCAAACTTCAAACACTTCCCGTAAATCACCTGACCAAGACCACGTGACTTCTGAGGACAGACGATGCGAACCTTGAATCCGTGAGAACCCCAAGAACAATATTTATACTCTCTGTTATCACTCTTAATCGGCCCGAAACTTACCAAGGAACAATTTTAACAAGACAAGAGGTCCATGGATTGGATGGGATCTGTCACAGACCCCGATTTATGATAAGATGTCGACTAATTTACACATTAACCGCCCCATCAAATGATTTCACACAATTAGCGCCGCGCATTAATATTTGATTGGTTCTAACAGCTCGCCGACTCTGTACTGTGTTAGCTTTTGAAGTTAGTGAGGTAGTCTTCACCGTATTTTCACGGATATCATTAGCTTTGCTTTTGTTTCTTGAAATTTATGTTTCGTTTTTGTTATCAAAGCTTAACATGTGTATAGCGTCATCCGCTGACATCGAAACGGTTTCCCTTTGAGACAATGGAGGTGAAAAGGTGATCCGCGAAAGTATTTCTAAAATTATAAATAAATTCTTCTATATTTCTTTATTTTGCGTCTAAAATAATCAAGCTTATCACACAAATTACAATTGAACTTCGTCATATTAATTTAACTTGTTTTCAAGATAATTATATGTACACAGGTTACATTTTAAACTAGACAAAATGAAATATAGTTCCTTGGAGTTGTTTATTCTAACATTGGTGATGTCTGAAAATATAGGTGCTCTCGTTATATGCGATGCAGATATCATATGTTAGAGTCAATTATTTAAACAACATTTTCCTGTGTAGTATTAGAACGATCATAGTCAGACCCAACGGTCATCCGATCTAACATGTCCCATAAAGATTAGATTACATCATCATTTCGTAATAAGACAGAACTATATTTAAAATTTAGATAAATGGTCTTTAAATACCCGGATGTGTCAACGATATTATGTGACAACAAATATTTGAAAAAGTAGGATACGAGAAAGCCCTACCCAGCACGGTAACTCGCACCGTGAATTTGTTTGTCCATTGGGGAAAAAGACAAAACATTCAACAACGGATGCAAACATATTTTATTCGTTTCTCAAGTTCGCAAATTTGTACTTGGAAGCGCACACTCATCTTCAGTCTTTGCTTACTGCCATACCGAATTACAAAATATTCTTTAATGTCTACGGAAACACTGAGAGATAGAAGTCAGAAAGGGGTTTATTATCTTAATAACGTATTCAATTAGTCTGGCACTTAGCAGATCGTCGATAGCAACTGGGGACATAGAGACCAAGTGTTTGGAGATCGGCTTTAGGAGTCGGAGAATTCAGTAGCTGTGGCACCGTTCTTGGGGACTGGTCTCTTCATGGGAGCGCCCTGGTGCTCATCGGCTCATGACACGACCTCTAAAATCTTGTGACTGAGATACGACCAGCGTCCGCGACGGGCGGTGCTTGAACTAAATGGCAATGACTATTACGTCACACATCCTCCAAAAAATCTCCTAAAGAATAACATTGAACTGTCGTAACAGTCGTTGTGGTTAAAACTAACGATTTTACGTAACACTAAATTAAATAAAATTGTCTTCTTTCTAAATTCCTCTTCTTCTTATAATTAGTTAAACTGTATGTTACTGAATCTGTGTACGTATAATTGTTATATATTGTATGTCAAGATATTTTTCTTCACATGAATATTCATAAGTGCAGAGAATTAAATATTTTATTTACCACCATGATTAGGTAGTCAAGAATTAGAAGACTTTTACTGATTTCGACAAGCTAACACACGAAAGCAAACAAACGGAGCAGACTCTGATAGAACGCCATTCTGTCATCGGACAAAAATTCTGGAATACTTATGCAAAAACA
The DNA here is from genome assembly GCF_963853765.1 of Magallana gigas. NCBI lineage: Eukaryota > Metazoa > Mollusca > Bivalvia > Ostreida > Ostreidae > Magallana > Magallana gigas. Next base: position 23,376,329 of record NC_088857.1, on the reverse strand, counting down.
TATTTGATGGCGCCAAAAAGAATGAACTTATCGGAAAATACATCATCAATGGCCGGCATTGTTTGTTCTTAGTAATTTAGGTGGATGAATGTATGAGATTACGACAAGAAGCGAATGAAGTAATTGTGTCGGCGACAACTTAGCACAAAAATTTGAAAGCAGACGACATCTAGCGGGTGACTATATGTACTCGCCCGTGTGTTGTTGGCGGCCGTAATCGGAGAGTTGTTGCCCCTGATAACACACTCATATAACCATTACATCGTATTAAGATTATGATATTTTAAATAGATAATCTTTTCATCCAGTCTACGGTCACGTGCTTAACACGCTTTCCTAATATATGATTATGTCACTGCATATAGACATTTTTGAAAGCACATAAGGAGGCCTGGTGGTCAACATTAAAGTTACCCATAAGATCTATCTTAAAATATTAAGTATGATACTTTGGCCATAAACTATTATTAAGAAAAGAAAATAATTAAAATATTTTAAAAAAAAAGGTTTAAAAATTGAATTTATACAAAGCTCTTCGTCGCAAGAAGAATAATAGGGTCTATATAATTGTAACGACTATACAGCTCTTTTTATATTCTGTATATTTTCAGAGGAGATTCTGCAACTTGGTTTGTTCATGAAATAGTTAAATGGTAGGTAAATTTGATGCATGTGGATTCTTCCTTTTCTTGATCTGTCACATTTAAACTAGGAAATGATAAAAACTTGCTCGTTCACTTGTCAAAATATACATGTAAAACAAAGTACTTAGAGTAGCAGAAAATTGGAAAGACTACAGAGGATGATTTCTGTAAATTTATTACTCTTCTTGCCATGAATCTGAACGGTTTCTACGCTGTAAATATAGATAAATGTATTAGGCCCAATTTTATTCAGGGCGGCGCTACCAATTTACCCTATCCACGAACCGAAAAATAAACTACCGCCACAAATTTCTCGGTAAACTTCACTTTTGTTTAAAATGGATAAGAAATAATTGGTTTTCCCGTGTTGTTTTTAATCTGGTCAAAAGGTTGGACCGTATTGTATTATCACTCGGTTTATCATCACGCGAGACCCTGCATAACTCATGCAATCAATCTTGTCAAAACGAGGCAGCCGATTATTTCATCGTTCTTTCACAAAACAAAAACCAGTGTTTAGACGTATGAGAAGCGACGGCCATTAATTTTACATTTTAATGTCGCGGATTTCTGTACAATGTTAAAAAAAATATCAATAACAGCATGATGTTATTAAGTTAATACTTGTAGCCTTTATTCCATGCGCATTCAGTGAATCACAGAAAGCAAATAACAAAAAATAATTGAAATATCTAAGTTAACTAAATCATTCTGAATTTATCATGTAAAAACCCACAACTAATGAAAAGCCAGTTAAACTTTGCATTAAACACCCATCAAAAGCCGTTTGAAAATTTAGACCCCTCCCCTCATTTAGCAGTTACCGAATTAAATGTACCTATATCATAAGAGAGGCACAATACCAAAAGGACTTCAAAGGACAAGCGGAATAATACACACGTATACTAAGCCTTTAAAACGTTTTAAAACGCCAACCACGCAGTTACAAAAGTTAAGCAACATTCCCGCCATAAATAGGGGGACTAGTTGACTCTCCTGCCTACGCGTTGAGTTTGGCTAGTGACCAATGATGGCCGTTAATGGTCACCACAATGTTATGTCCACGTGGTCCGTCATTGTGTGGGGGACGGTCCCTAGCGGGTGGTCAGCTACAAGCTATAATTAGGTCCGGCAACTGTTTATTTGCCTTTCCTCCTTTTGAAATTACTTGGAGAAATTTATGGCAAAATTCAGAAACTTTATCCGCCTGCGTAGGTAGCCGTAGAAAGGGCAATCGGCGAGTGTTGCCTTGTTGGTATTAGCACACTACATCGAGAACCGAATACACAACGTTTTGAAATATGGGGGCCCTTTGATAAGCCTGGTTACAGCTGACCATTCTGAGCGCAGACAACCAGATGAAATATTAATACGATTGAAATATAATATGTTTGTTAATTTATAGTACATTCAGTTGATTTTGCGTACAATTGTACAAATGGTTTAGAAAAGCACTCAAGTAAAATTATTTTAATGGAATTTAAGTTATAAAAAATCCAACGTTTCATCTGTATACAGGTATTTGGTTTCGTTTTTTTTTTAAGTTTCTGACATTTTTGTTCCTTTTCAAAATTTATTGACACACCAAAATTTTGGAAAATGAGTATTACAATAGAATACAAAAATGAATGTTTTTCCATAGAATCGGATTTTATGGACGTGAATATTAACTATAAACAATGTATTTTATCTATTTTTAAAAACAGCAATTATCTAATTTGAATTGTCAATTAGATTACTAACTTCCTAACTTAATAGGTTTCATAAAGGAAATATGCCATTGGTAATAATGTCAAAATTACAAGAACTTTAGGAAGTTCACTTTCGAGTATTTTTATAACCATTGCATTGCCCCAGAGCTACACTGAACTATTATTCAAAGTCATTTTAAAATTATTTACCAGTACATGTACCTGTATTTTAGCTATGATAAGACAACGTTTTTGCTTTTAGCCTGAGGGACATTTTGATATAGATTTGGTTTCTTTAATTATCCCAATTTATGAAAAAATTTCGTTCTTTTGATTCCATTCAAATCAGAACTAGTGAATAAACCGTGGTGCATTGTAATATCATTATCTACAATAATCTACATCTAAATTCAATGAAAGTTACACTTCTTAAATAATCTACATTCAAATTCAATGAAAGTTACACTTCTTTAATAATCTATATCTAAATTTAATGAAACTTACACTTCTTTAATAATCTACATTCAAATTCAATGAAAGTTACACTTCTTTAATAATCTACATCTAAATTCAATGAAACTTACACTTCTTTGTGTCAAATTTTAACCTCCCTTCTTTATCCTCAGTAAAATTAGCATTATTTATGTTCTTTCAGTTTGAATTAAATGCGTAAAGCCCAATAGTTTTGTTTGAGGTGGCATTACATAAAACAACGCACACCTGCAACAAAGAGGCTTCATACAGCACCCCTTCCATTGATCTCTGTTGAATCATATATGGAAATTAGCTGGATTCGATTTACCGGCGAGGCAACACATATATTGGATACACAGAAAACTGCCGCGGATGTCGAAGGTGTTTTGGTTTACTTTGATGTAAAAACAATACTAGAATATCAATAAAAAACATTGCTGTTTTGTTGTTAATAAACTTCATAGATGTCGTAAAATTTAAACGTCCCTTTTACGACGTCTCCAACAGAAGTTCTACAAAGGGGTTTTTGGAGAACCCCGGTTCCTTAAGCAGAAGCAGTTAACCTTAAAAGAATATAACATGGTACTGTAAAATTGAATTTTATGTTCATGTTAATCCTTATTCGTTTAAAAACATCCCCAGTTGTTTAACGACACCCAAAGTCGAATTAAAAGGTAAAAGCAATCCCACGGTTCCACCATTCTAAAATCTGTATTAAAATTCCTTCTAAACGCTCGTTTAAATCTCGCCACCCTAACACTTAAAAGAGAACAAACAGACTTTACTCAGCATCATTTGAATGAAAAAACAATCAAATTCATGCTTAGCATCAAGATTTTCGGTTAAAAATGAAGAAGGTGATTTATACTTCTCCGGGTCTCCTTTACGCAGGTGTGAAGGGTCAGATAGGGTAAGCTGATCAAACGGGAGTGCAAAGTAGCAAATTCAATTTCAATTTGAAATCGGGTTTGTTTTTAATCAGTTTCGTCTTACATCTGAATAATTGTTTGTGGTGCGATGACATAAATTTTATAGTTGTATACCACCACGCGGCGATTAAGTTTCAAGGGAGTTCTCGAATGAGAACCGAATGAGTAAGGCTGAAGCCCTGCCTATGGGATAGACCATATTTAACATCTTAATATTCTTGAAGAAGTGTCTAAATCAGGCCGATTTACACACTTGATATCAATAGATTAAAGAGGAGGAATTGTAAAGATGCGAAACCTTTTTGTGCGAATGTTATCTATATTTTTGTTAAATAAATGGAGGAAAAAAAGCCATTTATTTCGGGTGACCAAGTCAGTTGCAATACTTAGATCACAGGATTCTTTCTGTTTAAAAACAGGGTATTGTATTTCTGCCACAAGTTCAACTGAATATCTAATGGATATTGGTTATTTGATTTTCTGTTACAAGTAATGAATATTTCGTTGAAATACTCAGGTACTCACGACTGTTTTTTATCAGCAGCAAAAATTTAGAATTAAAAAGAAGAAGAAGCATAATTGCACATATGAGAGAGAGAGAGAGAGAGAGAGAGAGTACTACATAGTAGTATAATAATAGTGGTAAAGTAGGAGTAGAAGTAGTTGTAATAGTAGTATGCAAGGTAATGTTGTCCATGTTGCGGGCAAAAACTCGAGAAGCTTAGTGCACTTGAACAGAATTTGGTTACAAAGAGACGGAAACTGCACAGTAGCATGAGGGGTATGGGTATGTGGTCAGTCAGGAAACTCGGAACCAGGATCCTCTAAGTGTCCTTTTCCAGGAGACTACCATTTGTACGTAACATTTATAATACGGCCAAAGCTGATTAAGGATCGAGATAAACATTTACAAATTTTGTCTAATTCACGACTTCATCTATCCCATGGTAAAATAACAATCGTTTGTTTGGACTGAAATATATTTAATGTAAAGGTAAGTTGACACATGTGCAAGTATTAGGTAAAGGTAAACTCTCTCTCTCTCTCTCTCCCTCTCTCTCTCTCATAAACTGTTCATCGTTTAACGATCAACGATAAAGAATCCGGGCGTTGTCAGGTCTTGGAGTATGAGAGAGCAGTGCATCCTGTGACATCGGTTTCCGCGTGTCAGAATTTTTATTTTCCCGAACATGAATCAAACGAAATTTTTTTTTTAATTTAAATAAAACAGTTTATCAATGTTGGGTTGAAAAAAAATCTTTTCGGTAAAATCGAGTTTATTGCTGGTGCTTTTCTTTATATCCTGTTTGTTAACAAAATACATTTTAAAAAATCTTTGATCGCAAATGGACAGCAAAAGTCCATTTATTACATGATATTACATGTATATGCACTCTGTAAAATGTCATTTGTTATGGCGTAGATTATCATTGAAATAAATGGCAGGAAATTTATCAGATAGTTAAGTATTTAGGAAACTGTTAAATATCGTAAAAATAATTATATATTCACTAAATACTTAAATCCAACTGGTACCAAATTGTTATCATTAAACTGTTTAATGAAGTCTTTGGTGAATTTTGTTTTTAATCTCTGAAAGTCACAAATAATATATAATTAAATGACATTGCATGTCGATACATGGAGAGAGAGAGAGAGAGAGAGAGAGAGAGAGAGAGAGAGAGAGAGAGAGAGAGAGAGAAAGGGAGAGAGAGAGAGAGAGAGAGAGAGAGAGAGAGAGCGCTAAAATTTAAGTTTAATCAGAGTGAAGAATTCATTTTAAAATGGTAATAAATTGCAGACACTGAAAAAATAGGAGAAAAAAATAAGAGACTCGATAGTTTTATACATGTTTATACAATGTTATTTCGTCCTTCACTCAAGACTGGCAGATAATCTTGTTTTAAAAGCCCCCATATATATGTAAGTTGATTTTCGACATTGATGGTTATGTGGGGGAGTTTTTATGAATTATCACCGATGACCTCCCAGCATCGTTAAGATGCCAGCGTCTTCCGCTAACCAGTCAGGTGACCGTCTGCTAAACGGGGTCACCCGCTGCGCTGGCCGCAAGTCCGGGTTTAGGGGTGGGCGGGGGGAGAAATATGTAAAACTCCGTTACCGGCCACAGGTAGAGGAAAGGTACTTAAAACGACAGTCATTTCACCCCAACTGAGTCATCATTGCTAATCGCATTGTAAAGGTAAATAGATTCGCCTTCAATCGTTATGGTAAATATAACATTGGCTCGTGTCGGCCATAAATCGACACTGAGGATATCATTAGTATTCCAGCAAATTACCCGAATAGAATTGTTTACAAACTTTAAAACCCCCAATTGACAGTTTCTTGCCGATGCTTGGCCCTATATATGTTGACGAATTCATTCAAAATGTTCAGATGCAAGTTCATTCCACTTGACCGAGAGGGCGAAGAATATTGTGAGGGGACAATGCCGAAATCATTTCTTATACGTCATGTTATGAAGAAAGAAGCCCGACTGAAAACTGAAATTGACTGTAAGTTTGATTTTCTATCTGTAACTTTAAAAAAAAATACCCAAAATTCAATTCAATTAAATAACTAATTTAAAAGCTTGGCTGGCCTTGTTTTTACTATCAAAAATTTGTGAAAATAAAAAATAAAGAAATCAGATTAAAATCGTTGTTAAAATAGAAAAATAGGAAACAAGTGAAAAATATATATTAAAAAAAATTTCAATCGCCGCGAAGCCGTGTGAAATGTCATATACGCACAATAATTTACGGCGATGCGCTGTTCGGTTTTCCCTTGGCCACAGTACGCATTCACGAGGAAGCTGATCCCTCTCTGACAGCTGATTGGCTGACGGGCCGCGAGAGGCTGGGAAATCAGATTTATTTTTACACGTGCACAACAACAATAGTCCCCCTGTAATATAATCTTTGTTAATTCGGAGCGCGGAGTAATCGGTCGGTAAGTTTTAGAGATTTCACCTTTTTAAAAATATTTTATTTTTAGATTTTTTTTCCAGACCTTATAGATTTCTTAGAAAGAAATGAAAAAATAATGATATGAAAATGATGCTTTGATATACATGTACATGAAAAATATATATGTAACGTGTATAGCGCAATTTTAAGTCCTTTTGCTGCATGCGATAAATTGGAGAGAAAAAAATAATAAATATAATAAAAGATTTCAATCAATAAATTTCCATTAAAAGAGACAAATTAAATCAAATTAGTTATGTTTAAATAAAATGTATTCAGGCAAATGAATTAAGACAAACTTACGATTTAGTTGCCTTATTAAACAGGAAAATAATTAGGAACATGAGTTTTGTATTTATTTAATATACTAATAAAACTTTTATATTAATATATTTAAACATGGTTAAAATTGACAATAAAAAATATATCATAGGCAGGTATCACTAACCATAACTGAATTTTGCCATTTAACACATTTGATATATATTTTTCCAATAAGTGATTGAAAATTATAAAAGGAAAACAAGAAATATTTATGAAATTATCAATAAAAAGATAATTGAACAAAGTTGTAAAAATTAAATTATTTATAAAGAAACGGTTAAAAAATGAAGATTCCTTTACATTTTTCGCTTGGGGAAAATGTTTATCAGTAATAATCATTTATCATAAATATACGACAAATATTAATGCACTGAATTTTATTGTTTATTTATTCTTCTATACTTCTTTGAGCAAGAAAAATTATTGTTCCGAAACGAAAATGATTATTCTAAGTGCACCTTCGGGTATTTTAGTTACTTAGCTTCAGCTTCCGATATTGCAGTGGCTGTTAAAACAAAATGAACAAACCTTATTTTTCCTCAATTAAGTCGTAAAAATTCTTTCAGAGATAAAACATGTAGTTATTTACGAGTGTGTTTTATACCCTAGTTATATTACCCACAGAAAGAACCGGTAGCCCTCTACACACCCAGTGGTATAAGAGGGTAAAACTTATCCTGACTCGTCGAATAAATAACGGTGATTTATAATAATTCACAGACATGAAGCGCTTTTAAATCTACAGTTTGATTAACATTAAAAGATTTCTCGTAGCGCTACCGTTTGACTTTTGCCACTTGAACTAAGTGGTCGAACGCTATGGAGCCATTTCAATGTTTAATTTTGTCTTAAGCGGTCTTGTTTGGAACTCACGAACCTCCTTAAGCTCTCTTCACACCCGCTTATGTCAACACCACTGTTTGTCTTGCCACTGTCACTAAGTTTGTGAAGGATTCGGAGTCTATCATCCTCGGTGTTATATTGCCACTTGTCGCCAAATTCTACTTTTAATATTGTAAAATAAACATTTCCCAACTTCCATTTATTCACCACATTAATTTGGTCATTATTTTGACGTTGTTTTTCCCTCCATTTTATCATAGCACCACGTCTTGAGACGACTTCCTCTTGCTCGACCTTCATGGACAACTCTCTATCAGACTATATGATGTCACATCCGGTACTTTCGCCGCAGATTTTGGCAGCATCGCCCTATCATCTTCCAAAACCATGGTATAGACACGCTCTTTCCCCGGCCGATCTTTATCCTGAGGGGAGTTTCCACTTGCCACTGTCCGTGTATCCTTATCCACACTGCATGTCGATCAACTCTTTTAACCATTGGAATTACTCTCCCATGATGTCACTAATGAGAAGCGGTGACGCAATAGATGCAAACCACTCTCCAAGTAGTTCAACATCCAGTGCAACAGTAAAAAAGGGTAAGAACATGAAATTGTTTGTTTTGTGAAAACCCATTTGCATTAATTACTAATTTCAGTCACTAGAAAAAATTGTATGTATAGTTTTATAATATCAAATGTTTGATTATTAATTTTTACTTTGTTTTCTGCAGAGGATTCAAAACCTCGTTTTGATTTTGCCAACCTTGCAAAGTCAGCCACACAAAAAGACGACGACGATAATGAAAAGAAACAAGTCGACACTTCACAGGAAAAAGAGGCCAAAATCATCAGCAGTGTCATAATGAACGCAGGATCTCTACGGTACAAACCAAGTTCTTTTACTTTTTTCACATTTCATTTTACACTGAGTGCAACTTACAGAATTTCATACACCGCAAGTTGGTAGCAAGTTTCGATTTTAAGCATGTACATGCATATACACAAGCACATTTTTTTCATTGCAGGTACAACCCAATGACCAGCAGCTTTTCTCCCGTCTGTAACCTTCCACCACGAGTGTTCGCCCCTGTCAAGAGACCACGCGGTCGCGGGCCCGCTAGGACCAAAAAAGAGTTCATCTGTAAATATTGTGGTCGCCATTTCACCAAATCCTACAATCTTCTGATCCATGAGCGAACACACACAGACGAACGGCCATACCCCTGCGAGATCTGTGGGAAAGCTTTCCGGCGCCAAGACCATCTCAGAGATCATAGGTAAGTCGTACAGTAATCGTACATATATTTCTCGAAGCTCTTAGGCGAGTCGTATTCGAGTCTTTTACCACTTATTGTCGCCATTTGATCGTACATGTTTATGAACAGTGATCTTAATTGATACATCAATTGATAATTTCTATCTTGCAATGTGTAGAAAAACTTTCAACTTTGAAAGATGTCAAAAAATTGATGACTAGTACATTATTAATGGATATACACATTCCAAGTTCTTGCTCAAAAATCGGTGTATAATTTATATAGGTATATCCACTCTAAGGAGAAGCCTTTCAAGTGTATGGAGTGTGGGAAAGGATTCTGTCAGTCTCGGACTCTAGCTGTGCACAAAACACTTCATATGCAGGTAAACATGCATGTCAACAGATAATTACACGAGTCAAAATGTCAATACACTTTTGCTTTCATTGATTAATATTTTCAATGTTCGTAACATTTGTATGTTATTGTTTTGTAGCTACAGTCAGGTCAGACAAAGTCGGTTAAAAAGGAAACCAGTCTGAAAGACAGCTCTCCCATCCAACGATGAACCACTACCACGACTGGAGGATAGAATCAGGAGGGACAACCACGTGAAGCTCCTGGCACCCGTTTGCGGACGAAAAAAAAATCGGTGACTGCGTACTTTGGGGGTTAGTCTAGGACGTAGGACCCACCCCGAAACTCGACCCACCAACCTCACAACGAACTGTGACTGGGACATTCTCCGAGTGAGAGTACATTTGTACTGCGGCCGTGTGCAATACTTCATAATACAAGTAGCTGCTATTAACTTTTTAAAATTATTATTATGATATTTAATAAAAGTGATAAAGAAATGAATGAGTGTGGCGTTTTGAGGTATTCTGTAGTCTATACGTTTTGCAAAGCGTCTAGTTTCAAGGTTGTTCGCTAAAAACACAATGTTCCAAATTTGAAAAAAGAGAAAATTATCTTTACCTACTTAGATAAACAGGTGTTCTGTAAAAAAAAAAAGGTAAAACCTGATGTATTTTTATGTCCAACATTTTGTCAACTTGACCTCCTTTGCATTTTTCCCACCATCACCTGAGACCACGTGACAGGGTCGGTAGTAAAATTGTAGCTCGGTAGCTCTTTGACATAATCTCGGCAGTGACCCCCTTTGCCCCTCCCTTGCATAGCTGCCATTTCTATGCCACCGTTACACACCAGACGGTCTCCAGATAGACTCTGGTATTCCAGATATTTGCTTGTATATAATTGGACTTAATTGCTTAAGTCAGGTTTTAAATAAAGAGGCTGCGGTTTTTGGTGTATATTTATATGATTATCATATTTCGGCAACTGAATTTTAGGCCTCGCCCTGAAAGGACGCTATTTTTTTTTCAAATGAAAAGTTAGCAAAATATGGAGATAAAAACAAATCCCGACTAGGCTATCAACTCCTTGTCTGGAATCCGAAACTAAATTATCCATCAGGTTGCCGAGTAAGGAGAGGAAAATTTCAAACTGTTACTAGTAATTGATATCTGCATTTATAACTTACAGACCACAGTTTCTATGCAAAAAGAGTCATAAGTTTTAATCTGTTAAAACATTGGTACCAGATTCATATAATAATGGTAAGATAAAGATACAGTTCTCGAATGTATTTCATTTTAAAGGTGACTGATTGATTGATTGGTCTATCGTTTTAATTACAATGTACTCTGTTTTGAAAAACTGGCACAATAACAAAAACATATTACTGATATTTATCAACCTATATGTATCATTTAAAATGGCCAAAAAATATATGTGTTAAGTTTTATCAGTCAAAGAAAAGCTAAGATGAACATTTACATTTACACAATAACTTTAATGACATGGAATTATAAAGATATACGGCATAGTTAGCAATATGAGCTGTATTTTTTAGAATTTCATTTTGGTCCAAAAACCTGTTAGAATGACAAGTCTGCATGTAACTTAAACTTTTATGATAAATAAGATTTGATAAAATCATTAGTTTTTGTCAGAAGGAAGATTTTTCTTCTAAGGAATACATACCTTTAGACATACCGGTATTTGAGCGGATTTTTTTAAATGATACAAAATATTTATCAGTACCTTTAGACTGGTTTCTTCGGAGTGTTAAACCCAATTACTCTAAGGACAAATTCACGGCCTTAATGTGGACATCCAAAAATTATTAAACTCTGAATTTATTTATTGTTTTCACTTCCATGTATACACGAATAACGATTATTTAAGTCGATAAAATTTGCAGAGATTCATCCTTTCGCAAGAAGGGAATGGCTGTTAATATAGTACCATATCTCATCCAGGATGCTGGCTGATTAGCGATTGGTCCATTCTTACACAATTTACTTGACTAATTATAAGTTAAAACAATTCTAATTCCAATTAAAATTGAATTACTAGTATGAAATTCAATTCATTATAAAATATCCCCTTACAGTTGAAATTCTCTTTTTTCTTGTTTTCTTGTCCACTCTTTTTTTAAAAAAAACGCAGTGACTGTGCACTAACGTATGATCCATCGATCATCGTCCCTCACCTCTCTCGGTACACAGAAACAATACCACTGGCAGTTCTTACAACACGGCATTACAAAACGTGATTCCTGCCGTGACCCGCGTGACCCGTGATCTGATATTTCGAGCCCCGAATTGAGGTTGTTTACTGACAGACCAAAAAACAGACTGCCGTTTGTCTCTCTGTGGAGATCAGTACAAACTACACAAACCATATATGAATTACAGTTCAACATTTTTGGACCATGTGATATTAATACCGGTACATATCAAATGATGACGCAGGTAAAAAGGGCAAGTTGAAGGTTGCCAATAACACGCCTAGGATGAAATATAAAGCTGTTTATTCGTTTCACAGACACGTTTTTGAAAGGGGGGGGGGGAGGAATTGCACATTTATCAAACAAGCGTTCCATGGGTGTAGTATAAAGCAGATAAGACAAAGGGGGAAAATAGTTTCTGGACAATGATTTAAGAAAGGGGCCTGCTATGACCTTGACATTTGATGTAGATACTCTTGATTTAAGATAACTACAAACCACTTGTCTACAGGCGATCTGATAGAAAATATGTACAAGATTGGGCCAAGGTGAGAGAAATTCTAGTCCATAACTAGATTTCAAAGAGATATTCTATGCCCTTAACTTTTGACTTAGTTTATGGTCATTGTTCATCCACTAACCATAAACTGCTCTCTTTTCGCCAAGTTTGAGAGACAGTGCCAAGGGAAATTAGCTACAGAGGTCTGACATTACTTGTTTCTTTGACAATCGAGAAACTTTGTTCAAAGTCCCTGCGCGACTTTTACCATAAGGTATTATATGGGTGAAGAATCCCCCAGATTGGGCCAAGGGGAGAGGAATGTTCTGAACAAATTATGTTGAAAAGACGGACAGTTTACAGTGATTACATAGTAAATGAATTCTGATTTTCCCCATTATTTTTGTGATCGACATTAGTCTTTGGTGATAGTTAAAAAAAGAAAAAAAAAACCCATAACATGATTGACCATAATGATCATTGAGAGAACAGCCAGAGCCGTTGGAATATTGGTGTCTGCATTGGTAGAACTACAAAAGAGTGTACTCACTTTCAAATTGCTGGGTTTTATTGTCCTCGACATTGTTTCAAATATAAAGCAATTGGAAGGAGACATCATTTTGATATAATTTTTCTCTTCCGTAAGTGAAACGTCATTTTCATGTGCAACTTAAAACAATCCAAAATTATTAAAGCTCTGAGCAAAATTCAACCAAACCGGAAGTGTTTGTGGTCTTTAGCAAAGGTCAAGATCTCAGGTCGCAACCAGTGGTCAAGGTCAATGCATCGTTCTTAACTATTTAAAAGTTAAGTGGAATTCAGTCACCCCGACGGCAAAACAAATGGATGTGTTTATTTCATATAGTAATAAATATATTATATGGGTGAACACTTAAAACCTTGGTTCAGTGTATGCGTTATGCTAAGTTTGGTTGCAATTCGCAAAGTGATTATAGAAAAGTGGAATTTGTACATGTTTACGGATCGAGCAGAGGGGTGGATCAAACCCTGGTCAAAATGTGATGACTTATTACTAACGCAAACAATGCAGATGAACACATAAAAATACTGTAAATTCGTCAAATGATCGAGGTGATAACTATTAAATTGACAAAAAATTGGTAGAAATAATGCTAGTTTATTATATCATATTGGAGAGTCAAATATTATATTCCAAGAAAATGTTCAAAAGTAAGAGGCCCATTGGCCACATCACTCACCTGAGGAACAATAGGCACGATAAAATTAGCTTAATGGAATCATAATACCAACTATCTGGACAATGTTGTATACATGTAGATCCTGTATAAATAAAAATCCATTTTCCCCTTTGATATTCTTATTCCTATTATCATTACTCCCTTTTCTAACAGGATAATTTTATAATAATAACACATGTTGAGCATTGCAGTTCTCAAAAAGATCCTAAACAATTGTTTATGTATAACCTACATCAAACTCTTGTGACCCATAAGAATTGTTCGGGGGCCAAAGTATACACAATTTAAAAGAATCACCCGGCTTATAAATTTCTTAGAAAAAGATTTTTTAAAGATTTACTCTATATATTCCTATGAAAAGATTCGACCCCATTGCGGCCCCACCCTACCCCCCGGGGTCATGATTTTCACAATTTTGAATGTACATTACCTGAAGATGCCTCCATACAAGTTTTAGCTTTCCTGGCTAATTAGTTTATAAGAAGAAGATTTTTAAATATTTACTCTATATACTTCTATGTAAAATTCGACCCCCTATTATAGCTCCACCATACCCCCGGGGATTATGATTTTCATAGCTTTGAATCATTCTACACTACCCGAGCATGCTTCCACACAAGTTTCAGCTTTCCTGGCGAAATGATTCTTGAGAAGAAGATTTATTAAAATTTTCAATAATTCCTAATTAACTCCCCTTGAAAAAGGGCGTGATCCTTAATTTTCAGAACTGCCTTAGGGTGCTTTGTGCAAAGTTTGGCTTAGGTGAGCTAAAAGGTAAAGATGAGATTGTGTTTATTTAAGGTATGAACCCACCCCTTTCTCTCAACTATTCAATTAAAAAAATTCTAAAATGTTGGGATATTTTTATTCTCGGACATATTTTTTTTCTTTCTGAGTATTCGAAAAAAAAATCTCGTTTGGTTGTTTTTCTATAGAAACCCTTATAATAATGCAAGAAATTATTATATCATGACTTTTATTTAAGTACAGGAAATCAATTTTATCTTGTACATGTTGTATTGGTAAAAAGTTATGTGGTGTTTTGCAATACCGAAAGAGCGATAACTTGTGACGGGAATTTTCTACCGAGGCGCCTTTGTACTTCAAATGAACAAGTCGGGGGGGGGGGGTGTTATACGCGTAAAATGATTATAATAGGATGGATAAGTTACTGAAAAATTAAAATATTAACAAATCTGATAATCATTTCAAACGATGTATATTTAACATAACATTTATTCATCAATATATTGTTTTAAACTGCTATATACATATACATGTACGTTCCAAAATCTTTTGTTTTAGAACTTCATTGCCCATTATTTTATAAATTGGGTCTATGCTCCATATTTTTGTCATTGTCTAATTAAGGTTTCATGGAAATTGTAACTTAAAGCATATAACCTTTACAGGTAAAATATGCATTTTAATTCATAATTATTGCATGCAAAAAATTTCCACAACCCCCCCCCCCCCCAAAAAAAATTTTTTTTTTTTTAAAATGGTGGTGGTGGTGGTGGGGGGGAGCTACTCCGAACATTGTTTTATATAAAAAGAAATAAAAGTCCCAGTTTGGGGCGATGAGGGTAATCTACAGGGGACAGAGGCGTACGAGGACTGTCAATTCATTTAAACGACAAAAGTACAATGTCATATTTTTAGATCATATCCAACTGAGTTTTCTATCTGCCGATTAGTTTTGAAAATAAATAAAAAGTTCCGTGCATTTGTCACTTAAACCTGTTTACAAAGCAAAGTTTTTTTTATCTCTGTATCCCACTTACATGTATAACTCTATGACTGACGCTTTGAATGATCATCAGAAATGCTTTACTAAAGCATTGTAAACAAGAGGCCCATGGGCCACATCGCTCACCTGATGAACAATAGGTATGATGAAATAGGCTTAATGGAATCATAATACAAACTATCTGGACAATGATGTATAATACGTGCAAATAAAAATCTATTTTACCCATTGGGTGTTCTTATTCTTATTATCATTAATCCCAGGATAATTACTAACAGGATAATTTTATACTCATAACACATGTTGAGCATTGCAGTTCTCAAAAAAATCCTAAACAATTGTTTATGTATATGGGATATAAACCTACATCAAACTCTGAACCCCTTGTAATGCCCAAGAATTGTCCAGGAGCCAAAGTCTACACACAAGTCTAAGCGGTTTATAAAGCGTAAACTGCCCCAAACCATTTTTTATCGTATAAAACAAATAAATATTGAATTCATTCCTCTTATATATATATATATATATATATATATATAAAGTCAGTCAGTGGTCGGATAAAAACTGAAATGAATAAAATCACAAAGTCCGAGTAAAACATAAGCACTTTCATTTTCAGATGTTTTACAACTAACCAAAATATATATGTAAATGGTGTAAAATTTAAAATTTAAAATTCAAATTTCAAGATTTATTCTTGACGTAGGCAACATTCTTTATACGATATAAAATAATTTTTTAGCCAATCGGAAAGCGCGTTACAACCAGAATTAAATTATATATAAAACTTCAGTCTGGTTGTAACGCGCTTTCATAATTAAACTCGTCATTTTAACCTTTGAGTACCCTGTGTGCGTTACAGTGTTATAACTGCCGTAGCTTTCAACACACTTTACAAGCAAAAAATAAATTGAATGTAAATATATATATGTAAATGGTGAATTCAGGGGGATGCTCACCTTGTTACACTCGCTCAAGTACTAGTACATGTATATGCTGAATAGAAACTCCCCCAAAACTTACGAAAACGATGCTTTGTGCCTGAATGGTACATGTTATTCTTCAGTTCCGAGAGAACAACTTGATAACATCCGAAAGCTTTTCCAGCATAGAAAGTCCAATATTATTTTGTACATAAAACTGACAACAAAATGCAAAAATCTAGCACAGTTAGGCCATCATCTTGCACTCTATGCTAACGTTTGGGGTTCCAGCACAAATAGCCCATATGTTAAAGATAAGTTTAGAAATCTTTGATTTTAAATTTTTAATGTAACACCTGTACAAAAAACATAAAAATATATACATGTAAATCCTTCTGTTACAAATACAGAGTTTTAATTAATGCATAAAATTAATGCTTCCAAAAGTTGCTTTGCATTTTACTTGAGAGGCAATAACAATTTATAAATTTAAAATGTAATCATTAATGCATAGAATATTTTTAAGATGCAATGCATGAACATAACAATAACCATAATATAATAAAGCCAACCACAACATGAATCGTAGCTAGCTATAACATGAATCGTAGCTACATGTAGCTACAACATGAATCGTAGTTAGCTACAACATGAATTGTAGCTAGCTACAACATGATATTTATAATGAGTGTATACAGTGGAGCCTCAGTTATCCGGACGCTTTCGTTCCCAAGTCAAATCGTCCGGATAGGTGAAACGTCCGGGTATCTGAAATGTGTCTATTGTTGTCATGAATGATAATGTTTTTGTATACAATGGTTCCCAGTGTTGATACTGGGTATTTTGCCTTTCATACCATATAGCAACACATGCTAGAGTTGTCTGTTGATATGAATGTTATAGAAATAAAGAACTCTGCTTTATTTTATTATTTTGTCATGAATATTAACCGGACAATAATGATAACCGAATCTAACTAAATTCTTTGTGTCCAAGTGTGATATGTGTGTGATACACTGTTGTTCGCAATTTTCCAATTTTTGAAAGTGATTTGGGAAGTCAGTGTGTTTATACAAACTACTCATGAGGGTCTAGCACGTAAAAAAGATGTGAAACTTACAATATGTAATTGACAGGGGTAATCTTTTGTACTGAGTAGGGTATTATCAAATTAAACCGTCCGGTTAAATGAAGCAAGATTAGTAGTAAAAACAGACCGTCCAGATCCGGAATGCGGAATTCCGGATAAATGAGACAAAATAAGTATAAAAAAATATGTTCCCAAATAAAATCGTCCGTAAACTGAAGCGTCTGGTTATCTGGCGTCCGGATATCTGAGGCCCCACTGTAAATAGACACCACATCATCCTCTTCCTTATAAGCTTCTTAATGACAGAGTGCTGTTAGAAAATACAAATAAATCCCACAATAATATAAACATGTACCATATATAGCAGATCCCCCATTGTTGTGTCAACAATTACCATACCAATAAAACTGACTCTCTGTATAATTTTTAGTAACAGAGAATTCAAACTTACATACATAAATCCTGCAGCCTTTCACAAGAAAATTGTGTCTACTTATAGCGATGTTAAATGATTTTTAAATAAAATCTCCATAAAAAGCAGAAAACTCCTTTTAGTATATGCACTGATACCATAAAAAAATCATCACCATTACTGACTAGTATTGTCAACTGTAGACAAAGATAAAATTTAAAAAAATCATGAACAGTAAAACACGGTTATAGCAAACACGCTTATAATGAATTGAAGCTTACAGCGAAGTTATTTTTATTCCCCGTGACTATGTTACATGTTGTAAACTTAATGTATATAACAAAATTACACATATAATAAAATAAAATCGCCCATCCCTGCCACTTCCTTATAAGGCTAGCTTGTTTTACTGTTTATACAAGATGTTTGTGAATATTTATAGTTTTTGATATGAGAAATGTTAGATCATGCATGCTACCCTATCAACTGAAGTGATACAACAATAAAAAGATACTGTAGCATTACAATTTTCCTAACGGTTTAAACATTTAAAACCTGTTTTATCCCAATATACTGTATATGGAAAGGTTTTCATGTTGAAGCATATTTACATTAAGGGAGGAAAAATGTATTTACATAAATATTCACTTCAACAGCCTGCCAAATCACTATACTTGCCATCTTATCAGTTCTTTATTATACATGACAGTATAACTTTTTTCGATGGAATTGCATGATCATACTAAAATAACCAAGTTTAGAATAGATAGTGTCCTGATATCTTTTTTTACTACAACACGATAGTATACCTGTACAATTTGTTGTGCATGTACTTGCATTTACACAGTGGCATATCTCAGTGTCTCATTGGTTTCTCCCAATAACATATAAAACATCCACTAATCTGTCTGCCATTATATGTGAATCCTGGTAATCACAAAGCTTTAAAATTCCAACATCTGCATCCTACTTGTATGTTAAACCAATACAACAAACAAGGGTGTGCATGTATGTACATGTCCAGTTGAATTGAAATGTAAGGTTTTCATAGCTCCCACATACAAGACACTGTGAGTATGACACTCGAGATTTTATTATCAGAGCTATTCCAGCTATAATAACAGATGTCTTTTTAATTCACAGTTCACACTTTGCCGAACATTTCTTGCAATTGTCTGAAAAATAAAATTTACAAAACATATACATGCAGTGTTGTCTCTTAAAATGTTTATTAGGGGCATGGTCATGATTTTGGTCAAATTTCATTTTTCTGTTTTTATTGCTTACAGTGATTTAGGAATGCATTTCTTATGATCAAATGAAATTTGCAAGTCAGTCATAGAGTTATAAGCAAGATACAGGGCTCGCAATTTTTTGTAATGTAAACAAGGCTCCTGCCCTGTTTTTGTTTAAAATGCATGTAAAAAATATTTTTCACGCTGGTTTGTCTATCTTAATTCTTATTCATTTTAAGCAAAAAAAAAAAACAATTCCTAATGTTTAACACTTTCATTTTGGGTCTAAAACTGGGATTTTTACTTTCACATTCAAAATGTAAACAAAGGCTTTGTTTACATAGCAAAGATTTGTAAGCTCTGTAACTCGCTTATTTCTCAATGAATGACACTCAAATTTTGGTTGCCCATTAATAATGCGTAACTGAAACATTGTAAACATTAAAATCGGAAAAATACAAATATTATGTAATTTTGACCAACTGTTGATTTAAAAAATTAAAATGACTGCCAATTCAACTTAGAAACATTGATATATACAGTATTTCATTTCATCCTTAGAACGAATTCTTTATAGTAGTTATTGCAAATTTGCTATAAATATCATGATTGAGTTAAATAGGACTAATTAAGATTAATGCTTAAAAAAACATTATTTCGATATCCAGATTAATTGTATTGAAATTAAAGGATCCATGTTAAAGAAACTCATTCAAACTTATATGTCAATTGCTATAATGATTGTGTACTTTAAATATTTCAAAGAAATTTGTTATAAATGTTTAAAATCTTGTTATTTTTCACCTCTAATATTGGAACTCAAAATCTATTTTGCTATATCTATAAATGCCTTTAAAACATCAGAATTCCTTATAACCATAAAGTTGTGCATAAGGATTTGTTAAAGATTTTGCCTAAGACTATAAAACTGTACCAGAGAAATATCTATAAACAATCTGCTTTCACCTTTGATTGGCATATCTAACATAAAATGGATTCACTGTTTCAGTAACATTGTTTTACAGTGTATATTTTTTAGGTTTATGTATACATATTTGTCTGATGCGTATGGTGTATACGGTACTACAAACAAGAGGCCCTTGGGCCATATCACTCACCAGAGGAACAATAGGTATAATAAGATCAGCTTAACGGAGTCATAATACAAACTATCTGGACACTGTATTATAATACATGTAGATCCTGTATACATAAAAAAACATTTTTTTTCACCCTGGATATTCTTATGTTTTTAATCAAGTCCCTTTTCTAACAGGATGATTTTATAGTCATATCACCCGTTGAGCATTGGAGTCCTTAAAAAGATCTTAAACAATTGTTTATATATGGGATCAAACTCTGAACCCCTTGTGAGGCCCAAGAATTTTCCAGGGGCCAAAGTCTAAACAATCTTAAAGAATCAGCTGTGTCAAAATGCTTGCATATAAGTAAAACCATATATTATAACATTTCAGTTTTTGTGAACAATAAAATGTTTTTCTTTGTAAAATTGGATCCCCAATGTGACCCCACCCTACTCCTCCAGATTTTGATTTGAAAGAATTGAATCTACATTATCTAAGGTTGCCTTCAGTAAAGTAACAGCTCTTCTAGGCAAGGGTTTTTCAGAAAAAAGATATTTTAAAAATGTTTCTATTTATATCCCTATGTATTTTTTTGCCTCCCCCCATGTTGTGACCCCATACTACTCCCAGGGATTATGACATGAGGATGCTTCCACACAAGATACAGCTTTCCTGGCTGATTAGTTTCTGAGAAGAAGATTTTAAAAGATTTACATTATATATTGCTAAGTAAAAGTTTGGATCCCATTGTGGCCCCACCCTACCCCTGGGGGTCATGATTTGAACAAATTTAAATCTACACTACCAGAGGAAGCTTCCACACAAGTTTAAGCTTTCCTGGCTGATTGGTTTCTGAGAAGAAGATTTTTAAAAAATTTACTTTGACTTTATTTTCCTATGTAGAACACCTATAGTTGAGTATTTTATATTTGCGCTTTATCCTATTTTATAAAAAGGTATTTATATTCCCTTGGTAAGCCTGGCAAATAGATACACCATTTCAACTCCTTGAATAAGTAAATAAAAAATCACACAATATAGATATCTTCTATTTGTATATACACATGTAGACATACATGTACTTTGATAGATATACTTACAGACACCTAAAAAAGATTTGATTGAACGGGGGTCGTTTATCTGCCTCCCATTCCCAGCACTTCTGCATCAGGTCATACACCTCGTCATGACAACCACTGGGTTTTGTAAGGCGTCCCCCTTTCTCCAAGTAATAGTAGGTCACTTTCCGAAGTTCCTTGTCTCCCACATCAAAGATCTTTGGTGTTTGGCCCTGACTGAAACACTCCCACAATACAACACCGAAGCTCCACACATCCGTCTTAGATGAATACTTTGTTTTATCAATGACCTCTGGAGCACACCTTCAAAATAAGAACAAATGAGTTAAATTTGCATGTAGTCATTAAAGCTGCATAAACACAACTTGTAAAAGATGTTGTTTGTCATGTTTCTCTTTACTTGCCCTAAGCTATTTCTTTAATCTTTAAACAGTAAAACTTGTTTAGAACAAACATGGATATAGCGAATTCTCGTATATAGCGAAGATCTTTGTGTATTCCCAGTAAAATTCTTAGGAAATATTTGCAAAATTTTACGGTTATAACGAATTCGGATTATCAGATACAGTGAACTGATTTTAAAATCCCGTAGACGTGAATAATAACGAAATTTTACACTTTTAGTAGATATCTGCAGACACTTTGTAGAAGTTAGATGTTAGGAAGGAAAAGAAAGCGGCACTGAACAACAGCCAGACAAGGGCAGCAAAAGCAAAAGCTCAGGAGGAATACACAGCTACAATCATTTGAACTCGCCACCTAACGTACCACATCAGCGGTATGAAGTCCTGACCCTTCCTTGTGTAGTAGTCTTTGTCTCCTGTCATCAGTTTGGAGAGACCGAAATCAGCAATCTTTGCCATGTAATCCTTGGTCAGCAGAATGTTTCTGGCTGCAAGGTCACAGTGAAGGACCTTGACTTCTGACAGGTACTCCATGCCCTGCAAATTTAGTGTTATAGATTTCAATCAAGTTATGAACTTTACAGAATGTTTTAAGATGCCACAGGATAAAGCTTCTGTTTTTCAAGTGACTTACAGATAAGTAGATGAATCAGACACTATTATGCTACCCTATTGGATTCTAACTAGAAGACTTTAAATTTTAATGGATGAAAAGCATTTATGAAGACTATGCTTTGATTAACCTATAACTTAGTACAAGAAATTTTCCAGTTAGCATAAAACTTCAATTCAAGCTTCTTGGAAACCCCTTACCTAAGGCATTGATTTCTTTCATTTTAATCCAGGTCAAATGATAATTTTAAAGAGATATGCTACAACCATCACAACTGGCAAAGGAACATGGTCCAAGGTCACTGCATGCTCTTTACCCAAAAGACCTGTTTAAGTGAAGGGAGCCAGATAGGGCTAAGGGGAGAAAATGTATGCTTTCAACTGGCAAAATCTTTTTTTAAATGTGGTGATATGACCTTGACCCTAAACCCTGAAACTTCATTCAACCTTTGACCAAAGGCATTTTGTGGATAAAGTAAAAGTCAGATTGATTTAAAGTGGGGGTATATGATCCAGACAAGGATTTTTCACAGAATTACACTATGACCTTAACCTAAAATCTAAAAACTTTACCCAAAGGCACTCTGTGGGTGAAGTATGAGCCAGATTGGACCAATGGGAGAGAGTAAATGATCTGGACAAGGATTTTTCATACAATTCAGCGATTAACCTTAGACCTAAAAACTTGGTTCAAGGTCACTGCATACCCTATACCTAAAGGCACTCTGTGGGTGAAGTATGAGTCAGATTGGACCAAGGAAAGAGAATATATTATCCAGACAAGGACTTTTAACATCATTCAGCTATGACCTTAGGTTTAGAAACTTGGTTCAACCTTGGGCCACATTAACATCAATATTTTGATTCTCATCCTGATTTGCCACAAAAAATGAAGGATGTGTCACTGTTCATGTTCTTGAGAAAAAAAGAACCAGACATGAAAGCAACTTGATTTACCTTAAAAGAAAGAATGTCATGATATAAAGGCAAGGAATAAATACCATGTTTATTAGTCTTTAGGAAGGGAAAATAATTTAGATGCCTGAAACCATAGACAAGTTTTGGGTAGCGCTATTCCAGACAATTTACCTTGACAACATCTATCACTATGGCAATCAGTCTAGATTCTGGTACCCGGCCACCACTGGTCCTTGTCTGGTCTAGGTAGTTCTTCAGTGATCCATTTTCAACATACTCCATAATCATCATTATATCTGTTTAAAATAAATTTCTAATGTACGGTATACAAAATCATGTATTTGTATACAATATATATTAGAGTCACTAGCTTTAAAAGATATAAAAAAAACAAATATATATAGACTTATAAGGATGACTTTTTGGAAAAAAAATGTAAACTTGTAGGAAAATTATAAATCTTCCCCCCTAAAACCCTTTCCTGTCCCTTCCAAAACTAAAAACAAACAAAAATCACAACACACATTTAGATATTATTTATTTAATAATTGAAATCTTTACCAGGTTTTTTGGTAAATCCATGTAACTTGACAATATGGGGGTTATCTAGAGCTCCTAGAACATCCACTTCTTTGAACATCTCCTTCTCGATCATATCTCTCTGCATGGCTTGAAAGACTTTAACTGCAATGGAAATGTCTTTTCCTTTGAGAGTGTAAGTGCCCCGTTTTACAGATCCAAAATGTCCCTGCCAACAAAGGATAATTAAATTTTTAGATAAAGGAAACATGGAATGAAAGAAAAAATAGACAACACTACTGTATTTAAATTGTATTACTAGTACATAAATATTGTATGCTGGTGAATTAACTAAAAACAACATATAAAGAATATACTAGTCATTTTGAAATTCAATATTTTACCATTTAAGCAGATAGTGTCTTATGGGTGAAAATAGCTTACACAAATTGTGACTCTTACATATATAAACTCATACATAAAGAATTCCCTCTGCAAACCTTTTAAACAAGAGGCCCACAGGCCTTGACAGTCACCTGAAAACCATAGCCCTTAGATTGACATGTCAGGGTCACATGTTTGGATTTTAAGCTTAAATAGCTTAATTTTGAAGTCTAAACCCTAATCTGAGACTCCTCTAACTGTTAACCAGCTTTTATTTATTGATGTTTGAAAAACATACATTCAAGAAAATGTGGGTGTGTTCAAACGTCAGAGGAATCTCAAATTATCAATACCTTAGCTCCAAGGGCCAAAAAATGTGAAATTTTGGTAAAAACAGGGTTTTAATATTCAATTATTTGTTATATTCATAGTTTCATTCATAATGCACACAAAATGCATACTGCTTATTTCTACATGTATACAATGTACAGGATATTAAAGTATATTTCCTATAATAAAACACATATTAATTCAATATCGCCAAGTGACAATATACTATGTAGTTTTCAAGATGGAGTTAATGGATGAATCACAAAAATTAACGGCGCACCTTTAGTTACAAGAGGCCCATGGACCACTTTGCTCACATGAGCAACAATAGCGATTATAATAATAAAATCAGCTTTTAATATGAAGTAATATACAAAATGTCTGGACAAAGTAGTAGAATAGATCCTGTAAAAAAGATTTTCATATTTTTCTACAGATATTCTAAAGTAACACATTGAATTCCTAGCTTTTCTAACAGAATGATTTTTATAGTCATATTAAATACTGGGCATTGCAGTTCTCAAGAAGATCTTAATTAAACTGTTATATATATATATATATATATATATATATATATATATATATATATATATATATATATATATATATATATATATATATTATTAACCTACACCAAACTTTGAACCTCTTGTGGGGTCAAAAAATTGTCCAGGGGCCCCAGTCTAAACAATTAAGAATCAACGACATGTCAAAATGCTTGCATATAAGTACAAAAGCACATATGAATAATGCATATTGTGGCCCCACCCTATCCTCTAGAAGGATTTTGAACAAACTTGAATCTACACTTCCTATGGCTGCTTTCACACAAGTTACAGCTTTTCTGGTCGATTGGTTTTTGAGAAGAAGATTTTTAATTAAGGCATCCGATCCATAATAGCCTCAGATTCAAAGAATCTGGGTGCACAGATAGATATGTATGGGCTTAATACTCAGTATAATTGGACAACATTTTCCTTTTGAGTGTCAATATGTAAGAGTGGAATGTGTCCTAATTAGTGACCTTTTCTTTTTTTGAAGAGTTGTCCCCCTTTGCTTTTATTCTATGAAAATTAATTCTAAAAAAATCTACACGGTATAAAATCTATTTTCAATAGTTTTTGTATTCCTTATGATAAAATACATCTTTCCACCGAAGCATTTTTTGATATTCCTAGTAATTACTTTTTTATTTTAAACAAGAGGCCCATGGGCCACATCGCTCACCTGAGGAACAATAGGTATGATAAAATCAGCTTAATGGAGTCATAATACAAACTATCTGGACAATGTACAATAATACATGTTGATCCTGTATAAATAAAATCCATTTTTCCCCTGGATATTGTTATGTTTATAATCATTAGTCCCTTTTCTAACAGGATGATTTTATAGTCATATCATATGTTGAGTATTTCAGTTCTCAAAAAGATCCTTAACAATTGTTTATATATGGGATATAAACGTACATAAACTCTGAACCTTCTTATGAGGCCAAAGAATTATCCTGGGGCCAAAGTCTTAACAATTATAAAGAATCATCTGGCTGATTAATTTCTGAGAAGAAGATTTTTAAAGATTTACCATATATATTCCTTTGTTAAACTTTGGCCCCCCATTGTGGCCCACCCTACCCCTGGGGATCATGATTTTCGCAACTTTGTATCTTCACTACCTGAGGATGCTTCCACACAAGTGTCAGCTTTACTGGCTGATTAATTTCTGAGAAGAAGATTTTTAAAGATTTACCATATATATTCCTTTGTTAAACTTTGGCCCCCCATTGTGGCCCATCCTACCCCTGGGGATCATGATTTTCACAACTTTGAATTTACACTACCTGAGGACGCTTCCACACAAGTTTAAGCTTTCCTGGCTGATTAGTTTCTGAGTAGAAGATTTTTAAAGATTTACTCTATATATTCCTATGTAAAACTTTGACCTTCCATTTTGGCCCCACCCTACCCTCGGGGGTCATGATTTTCACAACTTTGTATTTTCACTACCTGAGGATGCTTCCACACAAGTGTCAGCATTACTGGCTGATTAGTTTCTGAGAAGAAGATTTTTAAAGATTTACTTTATATATTCCTATGTTAAACTTCGACACCCCATTGTGGCCCCTCCCTGCTCCCGGGGGTCATGATTTTCACAACTATGAATCTACACTACCTGAGGATGCTTTCACACAAGTTTAAGCTTTCCTGGCTGATTAGTTTCTGAGAAGAAGATTTTTAAAGATTTACTCTATATATTCCTACACTGTATGTAAAACTTCGATCCCCCATATTGTGGCCCCACCCTACCCCTGGGGATCATGATTTTCACAACTTTGAATCTACACTACCTGAGGATGCTTCCACTCAAGTTTCAACTTTTCTGGCTGATTAGTTTCTGAGAAGAAGATTTTTAAAGATTTACTCTATATATTCCTATGTAAAACTTCGACCACCCATTAAGGCCCCACCCTACCCTCGGGGGTCATGATTTTCACAACTATGAATCTACACTACCTGAGGATGCTTCCATACAAGTTTCAGCTTTCCTGGTATTATGGTTCATGAGAAGAAGATTTTTAAAGATTTACTCTGTATATTCCTATGTAAAACTTCGACCCCCCATTGTGGCCCCATCCTATCCCCGGGGGTCATGATTTTCACAAATTAAAATCTACACTACCTGAGGATGCTTCCACACAAGTTTAAGCTTTCCTGGTCTCATGGTTCATGAGAAGAAGATTTTTAAAGATTTACTCTATATATTCCTATGTTAAATTTCGACCCCCCATTGTGGCCCCATCCTATCCCCGGGGGTCATGATTTTCACAAATTAGAATCTACACTACCTGAGGATGCTTCCATACCAGTTTCAGCTTCCCTGGTCTCATGGTTCATGAGAAGAAGATTTTTAAAGATTTACTCTATATATTCCTATGTTAAATTTCGACCCCCCATTGTGGCCCCACCCTACCCTCGGGGGTCATGATTTTCACAAATTAAAATCTACAGTACCTGATGATGCTTCCATACCAGTTTCAGCTTTCCTGGTCTTATGGTTCATGAGAAGAAAATTTTTAAAGATTTACTCTGTATATTCCTATGTAAAACTTCGACCCCCCATTGTGGCCCCACCCTACCCCCGGGGGTCATGATTTTCACAAATTAAAATCTACAGTACCTGATGATGCTTCCACACAAGTTTCAGCTTTCCTGGTCTTATGGTTCATGAGAAGAAGATTTTTAAAGATTTACTCTATATATTCCTATGTTAAATTTCGACCCCCCCCCATTGTGGTCCCACCCTACCCTCGGGGGTCATGATTTTCACAAATTAGAATCTACACTACCTGAGGATGCTTCCACACAAGTTCAAGCTTTCCTGGTCTTATGGTTCATGAGAAGAAGATTTTTGAAAATTTCTCGAAAATTTTCATAAATTCCTAACTATCTTCCTTTGCAAAAGAGCGTGATCCTTAATTTTCACAAATTTAAATCCCCTTAGGCTAAGGATGCTTTGTGCCAAGTTTGGTTGTAATTGGCCCAGTGGTTCTTGAGAAGATGTTGAAAATGTGAAAAGTTTACAGACAGACGGACAGACAGACGGACGACAGACAAAATGTGATCAGAATAGCTCACTTGAGCTTTCAGCTCAGGTGAGCTAAAAATGTCTTAGTCTCCAGAGACCTTTATGCAATATTCATTACCGTAAAGTCGCGTGTATAACACGCACTTTTTTTCAGCCAAAATTTGTTCAAAAGTGGAGGGTGTGTTGTACATAGCCGTGATTGTTGATACCACGGGAGTAGTGACTGCCGATATAGCGTGTTATGCAAGTTGTATGAGTGTATACTGCCGATGATAAAGCGTGGTATGCAAGTTGTATGAGTGTATGCTATATTTACTG
Organism: Magallana gigas; assembly: GCF_963853765.1. NCBI lineage: Eukaryota > Metazoa > Mollusca > Bivalvia > Ostreida > Ostreidae > Magallana > Magallana gigas. The sequence continues at coordinate 23,348,253 of NC_088857.1, read as the reverse complement.
CGTCAGAAATACCTTATTCTTAGTTTTATTTCCATGTATTGAAATATTTATCCTTTCTCAAAACTATTCCTTGCATCAAACAAGTTTTAAAATCGCCAGTGTATTCGCCATTACGTAAGCAGCCACCTGTTGACTCGGCGCGTGGTCAATGTTTGTTTAACGATTTCCGGTGTCAGAAGCATGCACCTGTCTCGTGTCGGACTTCACATGGTGTTTTCAAGTCCATGAAGATTAGCAATAATTATGATTTTATTTAATTTGATCACTTTATTTCCAGTTATGCAGTTAAACATTATTGTTTTACATAGACACTGCTAAAAATACATCGATCATTTGTATGACTTGATAATGACGATATACGACATACATACGTTTCTTCACAATGTTTATTTAACAACAATCAAACAGTTTAACTATAATTAATCACTTAAATCATTTCTCTTGTTGTTGTTTTGGTTTATATCTGCAAACATTATTACTTTTAAGCACAGAGCTCGGATGCCGTTTTTCTCTACATATGATGATTGATCTTCAACTTCACCCCTGTTGTGTAACTGTAAGAAACTTTTACTGTACGAAGTGTCAGATGATAGGCCCCCTTTTGTTACCACTTTTGTAAATCATACCATTTTCAAGAGTAAAATTGTAAGAACTTTGACTCTAATATCGCTTGGGCCATATGTTCCGACCACGAAATTACAGTAATTGCACTTGGGTTATAAAATTATCATTAAACATCGATAGTTATTTGGAAAAATGGCGGCCGTCGATTTTCATCGTCTGAGCTGTGTTCCGTTCACACAATTACAGAAATTGCGTATGGATTTTAATATTATCATGAAACATCGATAGTTTGGGGGTAAATGGCGGCCGTTGATTTCGCCATTTTTTTTGGTGCGTGTTATACATAGGACCTGCTGTTTTTCCGCCATTTTTTGGTAAACTTTGGGGGTGCGTATTATACACGAGTGCGTATAATACACGATACTTTACGGTAGTTAATTACTGCTTAGTTAAATATATTTTTGAAAATTTCTCTCGGTGAATCTTTTTCTACTCGTAAATGCTTTAAATAAATATCAAAGTATTAAATGCATGATGGATATTCAAGGTTGGAAAAATTTGGTCCTAATATGGATAAGATACCTTAAAGATTTGTCTCTATATATTCCCATGTAAAAATTTGACCCCCCATTGTGGCCCTTCCCTTACCCTCGGGGAACACGATGTGAACAAACTTGAATCTAAACTACCTAAGAATGCTTTCACACAATTTACAGCTATTCTGGCCCATTGGTTCTAATATACTAAAATACTATATACAAAATATTTTTGAGAATGATCAAATTTATTTCCTATGTAAAAATTCACACCCCCCCCCCCCATTATAGTTATATCCTTTTATATTTGATTTTTAAAGATTTTTCTTTCTATATATATATATATTACACTACCTGAGAATGTTTCCACTAAAGTAACAGCTTTTCTGCTCAATTGATTTTCAAAAACAAGATATTTTCCTTTACATCCCTATGTAAAAATTTACCCCACATGGTGGCCTTCTGGGATTATGGCTTGAACAAACTAGAATCTACACTACCTGAGGATGCTTTTACACAAGTAACTGCTTTTCTGGCCAAATGGTTCTTGAGAAGAAGATTTTTAAATATATTTCTCCTTCTCTCTCTTCTATTTGACCTCAAATTTTGGCCCCATTATATCCCCTGGGATCATGGCTTGTACAAACTTGAATCTTTACTACCTCAGGATGCAAATACGAGCTTTTTTAAAGATATTTCTCTATACAATTCTTCTATAAATATTTGACCCCCAATTATGGCCTCAACGTACCCCAAGAGATCATGATTTGAACAAACTTGAGTCTACACTACCTTGTAGTGGTATGAACTTCAACATAAGTTGCAACTTTTCTGGCCATTTAGTGTTTTGAGAAAAAGATTTTTCTCTATATATTCCTACGTAAAAATTCGCCCCCCCCCCTTAGCTCCACCCTACCACCGAGGAACATGGTTTGAACAAATTTGAATCTACACTACCTGAGGATGCTTCCACACAAGTTAAAGGTTTTCTAGTCAATTGGTTCTTGAGTAGAAGAATTTTACAGATTTTTCTCTATATAATCTTATGTAAAAATTCGACCCCCAATTGTGACCCCACCCTAACCCCAGGACCATGATTTGAACGAATAATCTACCCTACCTTAGGATGAATTAAAATATCAACAAATTTTTAATAATTCAAAATTATCTCCCCTTTCAAGTGGGTTTGACCCTTCATGTGAACAGAATTAATTCTCCTTTATCCAAAAATGCTTTGTACCACCGTTGGTTGAAATTGGCCTGCAGTTTTGGAGAAGATGATGAAAATGTGAAAAAATTACAATGATGACAAGAACGACTGACAATGGACAAATTTTTATTAGAAATCTCTCTTAAGCTTTTGGCTTAGGCAAGCTAAAAAAAAACCCAATCATTAAACATAGCTATTATTTTACTAATTCAAAGGTAATTCATGCGGTTGCGTTAGGCATACATGCATGTAAACTTAATTCAAAATGTTTGATGTTTTTAATGATGCAACTTTTATATATATTCTAAAATATCAAGTGTGGCATCATAATTTTTCAAACATTTCAGATTAATCAATACTAACAGCTGCAAGACAAGCTAACCTGGCTTGTATACAATGTAATGAATCATTTAGTTCTATAATTCCATTATCTCTACCTTTCCAATGATCTTTTCTTCCAGTCTGATGAGATTTGTGTTGATCATGTACTTCAGATTATCAGAAGCGGGTAACTTCTGATCATCTGGTGGGACTGTTAATTTCTCTTTTTTGGGTTCAGATTCTTCAGGGGGTACATCAGGGGGTGGGTCTGAAAGAAAGTCATGCAAATTTAACCTTTGGTCCACTCTTTAAATACTTTATTCTATAAAAGAAAGTCCGCTATTGTGAAAATTTGAACTTAAGTTGTCAAACTACCCGTATAGCTTGTGGATTGGAAAAAGAAAATTAAATTTAAAACATAGGTAATCACAGATTACAAAGCTCACCGAGACAAGGCATCACCTTTATGAGGCATCACCTTTATTAGACCACTTTTATCATATTATATGAAAATCAAACTTTATGATCTTTATGATATTTATGGATATTGTTTCGACACAATATCATAAAAATTGTAAGATAATCATACATTCATTTAAAACGATATTATAAGACACCATGTTTATCAATACAATAATACAAAATACAATTGCTGTATCCTATGATACTTACAATATATATCATATAATACAATAAAATACTATAACAAATAATGATGCAATATGATACTGTTACATATAATATGACATTGTATCATGTTATACCATATTGTATTTGATCACATAATACAATACATAATATATAATATATGATACAATATAGTATCATTAATACAATATCATATCACATAATACATCACAATATCACAACATATTATTATAATATCATATTGTATAACGTAGTATGATATTTTATTTGTCTGATACTCTATCATATTTGATACATAATATGATTTTGTGTCATATGATACAATATAACTTGAAGCAACATTGTATCATATCATATTATACAATATCATGTGATATAGTAAAATATTTTATATTACAATATCATTATATACAATATTGTATCATATGATACAAAACTATATATATTACAATATCATATAATACAATTTTATGTAATATAATAATATACTATATATGATACTACATTATATATTGTACAAAAACGTATCATAAGATACAATATAATCAATTGCAATATCATATGTAACAGTATCATGTGATAATATAATATATGATACAATATCACATTATATAATATGGTATCATGATATCAAATACTATACATAACAATATTATGATACAATATCATAAAATATAAAACAAGGGCACCACTAAGCGGAGCATCCCCTCGTGACATGAGTTATTGTGTGGGGGATGCATTATCTAGGAATATATAGTTATGCAAATGAAAATGAGGAGACAACATTTTTTAACCCTCCATTACTACAAAACCTTTTTTTCTATATCTGATCTAAATCCAAAAAATATGAAGTTGTTGATTTGAACTGCTTACTTTCACTTTGGTTTCACAGAAGCAAAGCGGAAGTAGTTATTGTCGTACATAAATTTTCCTTTTTAAATTGTTTTATTTTAACGATATATCAAAAAGTACTCTACTAATTGACTTAAAACAGGATTTGGCCTTTTACTATGCCAGATAAGTATACAAAGTTTGATAAATATCCGTGCAAATTTTATGGTTTCCTTTTAAACTTGTTTCCAAGCTGGACACACACACACACAGCAGTGTTACAACGCACTTTGAAAAATTACGCACTTTGAAATTTTTTTTTAAAGTGTGTCAATTTTGGGACCAAGTCAACGCACTTTGAAATTTATTTTTTTTTTTTCAAAGTGCGTAGATATCGTTGATATTAACGCACTTTGAAAAAAAATGTTCATGGTTTAGTGAAAACAGTTGATAGTTTTATATACAAGAAAAGATTGTTTTAACCTTGTTCAGCTTAATGTGATATATTTAAAAAAGAACTCATTGCATTCTCAGCTAGCTTGATAAGCAGTTTCTAGATGAAATATTTTTTTCTTTTATCCTAAGCTATTAAGACAATGTCGACAATTTACACCAAAACAATTCAGGAGGTTTGAATTATCCAATATCACATAAACGTCATTGCTTAGCAACTGCATGTCCTTTTTTGAGTGTGCAGCAAATTTACCTCTTATCTAGTATACTAGTATTGGGCTATGCCCGAACGAATATGATTTATATATATGAATAATGGAGATCAATGTATAATATATTTCAACTGGCTTATTGCAAATATGATGTGAAAAAAGGATACCTGAATTCTGTTTATCAAAAACAATATGATCTCCGAGAAGATCAATGCGACAAAATTAACCCACATCCTAATGCTTGTTTTTAATTTATAATAAGTTTATGTTCGTTAATGTTAATATTCTTTTATTGAAGTGATTTATTTGATAAGAATACGAAAAGAGGGTTATTGTTGAAACACATAGATTCTTTAATATACCAATGGAGAAATTATTGTTCGGCCAGCTCGTTTTTTTAAATAACACTTCATGTACATATACAGAGCATATTTCTTTCTCCTATCTTAAATGTTTACCCAAAGTTACTGAATATCATATGTTTTGGAAGGAAAAATGAGGCGTAAGGGACCTTCTTTTTGTAATCAATTAAATGATGCACTGGTATTTGACCTGTAACTTTGGTTAACTCCCACCCCACCCCCATCCCTGTTCTAAATACGTTATATTAGATTCACGAGTATTAACAAAGCATCATACTAACAACAAATTAGAAATTCAGTTCCAGAATTTGTGATGTAAAAATATTTTTTCAAAGTGCGTTAAGAGTGTCGATACTAAAAAATGTTGATGTACATTCATAACGCACTTTGAAAATTTTTTTCAAAGTGCGTTGATTTTGTCCAAAATTTAACGCACTTTGAAAAAAAATTTCAAAGTGCGTTAATTTTGTCCAAAATTTAACACACTTTGAAAATTTTTTTCAAAGTTTGTAATTTTTTCAAAGTGCGTTGCCACACAGCAGCGATGCTATATCCCCTTCGCAACAAGTTGCACTAGGGGATAAAAGATTGATACAATATCAGTTGCATCATATAATTTTTTACAATATAACAAATGATATAATATTGTATCATATAAAACTATAGTGTATCATATAATACAATATATATCATAGGAATCATTTTATATCATTTAACAACAAACTTATCTATCAAGCAGGTTTGAGTGAGGTAGGAGATTTTTTTTAGCATCCTTGATATAGGAGATCAGGCTCTGCATCTGAAGCTACCTCTGCGATTCATTTATAATATAGTTAAATCAACTATGCAAGCTATTATCTATTAAACATGTGACCTGTTCCAAAGAACTTAACCTCATCTAGCATCTGAAACCTATGGCTCAGATTCAGCATTCAAGCCTGTCCGGTGCATCAGTATTATAAGACACATCATCTATGCAAGTTTGGTGTAGTTAGGACCAGTAATAACTCAAATATAATCTTCAGAGAGCATCTGCTCCAAAAACTTTAACCAGCTCTTAAAACCATAACCTCCTCCAGCATCTGCAACCTATAGGTCAGATTCAGCATTCATGCCTGTCAGGTGCATCAGTATCATAAGACGCATCATCCATGCAAGTTTGGTGAAGTTAGGAGCAGTCATAAGTAACTTTAGATCTAATCATCAGAGGGCTTCTGCTCCAAAAACTTTAACCAGCTCTAAAGACCTTATCCTTCTCCAGCGTCCAAAACCTATGGCACAGATTCAGCATTCAAGCCTACATGTATCTGGTGCATCAGTACTATAAGAAACATCATCCATGCAAGTTTGGTGAAACAAGATATCTGAAAGCCAATGCTCACTAGTGATACCCCCGCTCTGATGTGAATATCCAAAATAAGCAAAGTTGACATTTAGCAGAACGCTGGCATCTGATTGGTACAGAAATATATCCCACAATATGGCATGCCTAAACAAATAGTGTGTTAAAATTTCAAGCATCTGCGATAAATAGCTGCTTAGAAATCTTTGACGAAAATTTGTTTGAAAATTTTGGCTAAAAATAAACAAAGTCATACTTTAACCGGAAGTTGACCTCCGATTGATACAAAAATATATCCCACAGAATGGCATGCCAAAACAAATAGTGTGTAAAAATATTAATTTCAAGCATCTGCGATTAATAGTTGCTGAGAAATCTTTGACGAAAATTTGTTTGAAAATTTTGGCTAAAAATAAACGAAGTACTCATTAAACAGGAAGTTGACGTCCAATTGGTTCAAAAATATATCCCACCATATGGCATGCCTTAACAAACACTGTGTAAAAATTTCAAGCATCTGCGATTAATAGCTGCTGAGAAATCTTTGACGAAAATTTGTTTGAAAATTTTGGCTAAAAATAAACAAAGTCATTATTTAAAAGGAAGTTGACGTCCGATTGATACAAAGATATATCCCACAATATGGCATGCCTATACAAATAGTGTGTAAAAATTTCAAGCATCTGCGATTAATAGTTGCTGAGAAATCTTTGACGAAAATTTGTTTGAAAATTTTGGTTAAAAAATAAGCAAAGTCGTCATTTAACAGGAAGTTGACGTCCGATTGGTACAAAAAAATATCTCACGATATGGCATGCCTATACAAACACTGTGTAAAAATTTCAAGTATCTGCAATAAATAGTTGCTGAGATAAATGCGACCGAAATTTTTGTTACGGACGGACGGACAGACAGACAGACAGACGGACATACGGACAGACAGACAGACAGACAGACAGACAAGGGTAAAACGGTTTACCCCCTCTCCTTCGGAGCGGGGGTATAATTAGGACCAGCAGTAACTTAGAAATTGTTATCAAAGGGCTTCTGCACCAAAAACTTTAACCTGCTCCAAAAACCTTAACCTCCTCCAGTATCTGAAATTCAGGGCCCATATTCAGCATCAAAGTCTTTCAAGTCCATAAGACGGTCCAGATGCATCATCCATGCAAGTTTGGTGAAGATATGACAAGTAATAACTTTGATACAGGACCTGCAACAAAAACTCTAACCAGGTCCGGACGCTGACGCCAACACCAACGGCGGAGTATAGCATAATTAAGCTCCCCCGCCTTCGTCTCGGTTAGCTTAAAATTAAACAAGTCAACCTTCCAGTTTGAATTAATTAGTATCTCTTAATTATGCTAAAAATATAAGTTAAAAGTTAAAGTTAAATCCTTCTCCAAGCCAGGAAGGCACATAGGGCCGGTGTTTATCTCCTGTTTCCGTGGTGCTAAGCAGACGAGAGTAATAGACTCCCCCTGGATGGGACACCAGTCCACCGCAGGTTAACCCCCAACGTAGCCAGTACCCAATTTCAGCTAGGTGGATTGAGACAATGTAGATAAAGTGCCTTGTCTAAGTGCACAACACACGACTTCAAGTGACCACAGAGGGGTTTGAACCAGAGACCTTTCAGTTACTGGCCTAACTCCCATGACCACTGAGCCATGTCCTCCACAAAAAATGAAAAATATAACCTCTTTGTTAAATGTTTAGTATATACTCTTAATAGTATTCAACAATGTTTGTTAAAAATAAATTTTAATCTACAAAGATTATTTCAGGTAAAAATTGTTACCTGGCACCCTTTGTTCTGGTTCCGGGTAAATTTTTGCAAACTCCCTAGAAACAAAATAGAAACAAAATACTGATCATAAAAGTGGAATCATAAGCAATCTTTAAATACAGATAGCTACAGAACTGTAGCTCCATAGGACATTTGGGTTGACGGACATTGGAGCTACAGTTCCATCCATACAAAAAAACTGTATTAGGCCAGCATTTTTTTATTTTTAGGTTTACAAACCACAAAATGAAAAAAAAAAAATCACTTTTGACGACCAATTTTTTTTTTTTTTTTTAGGTTTACGAACCACAAAAATGTAATGTTCTGTAGGAGGTAAAATAAAATTTTTATGACATCACCTTTCTTTAAATAATATAATAAATGACAACTTCATGATAGGGGTGTGTGACGTATTGCATCAAGTGTAGCACGGGAAAAGTATGGCATCTATGTAACATATCACTGAAATAGTGCAATGGAATATTGGACATCCAGATTTGACGAATTATGAAGCAATGTTTATTACGGGCTGCCAGAAGGTGTCCGTTATTTGATATACAATTAGATATTGTAACTGCGTTTCTGCTGGATAGTCTTTCTTTATAGAATTAATATTATGCTTATCTTTATGAATTGAAAGTAAATTTGCATGTAGAAAATATGTTTTATGCCTTTAAAAAATACTACATATTTCATGTTTTTACTCGTAAATGTAAATTAAGTCATATATAGACTGTCGTGTTAGGCATGTTTTTATCGAGACATTATATGGGACATACAAACGACCTGAATAACATGAAATTTTATATATATGATATATTTGAATTTCTATGTTCTACGTCAAATAAAATGACTTTGTGCATGAATTATATTTCCCTGTAGTAGAAAAATATCATGAAATGACATCCATATCAATTATTTAGGCAAAAATATGAGAGACCTGAAAATTTGAGCCGACCTAGTTAACTTTTAATACTTTTGAGAACCTCATGCAATCAAATAACCATGATTATCTTCATAAACTGCAGTTTAGATAAGATTTATAATTCTATTTAGAAAAAAAATTATCCGGCATATTTTTTACCATTAAATTGGCAGCCCATTTGACACTTGTGTATATATGTTTTCTTGTTTGGTCATTTTATAGGGACAGAGTCATTTATCATTATAAGAATCTTTAGTTACAGTTGTATCATTATGATATTAATTTTTTAGTTAGGTACAAATAGTTTGCCAATTTATTTGTTAATAGAAATCTTTGTTACCAATGAAACAAAATTTAGCCTCAGTTGTATACCAAGGGTTTCTAACATGGACACAGACTTTGGCAGATGGCAGTGAAACCCTTTGATATGTGTGGGCCAGAAAAACTCACATGCATATGTATGAATTATGTTTCTGTGTATCTACGATGATGATCTGTAAATTATCAATGCAGGGATTTTTTCATTTTTCTCTGATAAACACATATAAATGTACAGTGTAACATCTTTATTTCATAAAAACTTGATATATATTGTGAAAAAAAAGAGAAAAAAAAGTGGTTGATCTTGGCATTTTCCGCCAACACAAGCAAATTTCCGACTAAACTGGGCCATAATAAACACAAACCTAAATTCAGTGTGAACGTTTTCTCGTGCCATATTTGACAGAATGTTGTTTCTTTCTCGATCCCAAACCCAAAAAATCTCGATCCCGTCAAAAATTTGCTGTCGGTGAAATAAGAGATCTTTTTTGTAATTTTATTTTTTCCCCTTAAACTCAAAAACCAAGCGGTGGTTTTGTAACCCTAAAAATAAAATTAAAAGCCGGAAAGCCACAAAGGCGTTGAGCTGACATTTTCTTTTATATTGATAATAATGGTCAATAATTTGAATTTCTGTACTACGGTAATAGTCGTATATCAAAAAACATTAGAATAAAAAAGTAAATTAATTATGTTTTGTGCTGCTTTAAAAACAAAATTCAGTATATTTCCTTATAGGATAGGTAGTGGTTTTATTTTATTACACATACACATGACACATAATCAACTTAATGTCTTTAAATTCATACCTGCAACTCTGACAAGCCTCATTGAAATCTGGCCTTTCTTCTGGCTTGAATTTCCAGCACTTCTCCATGAATTGATAAACCAATTCTGGACAGTGGGTTGGTCTCTTGAGGCGTTTTCCCTCCTCCAATTTTTTGAATCCCTCCTTGGAGAAATTGCTGCACAGAACCGGTGGCTTGGCGTGAGTAAAGACCTCCCACATCAGAATACCATAGCTCCATATGTCCCCCTTGGTTGTGAATTTTCGGTTGGCAATACTCTCCGGAGAACACCTTGATATGGTTCGCAGATCAATTACTCATAAATCATATTTCAAAAAGTTGCGAAAGTATACATAAGAGTTAAATTATTCTGGTAAGTGGTAATGAATTTGAACAAGTTCAGCCAAGAAAAATTGCTGAAAAGAAATGTTTGAAATACCGTTAAGCAATTTCAGTGTTTTCTCCATGCATCCTTCATTTCTCAACACTTTCCTCTATGTATAGCCACAAGTACATATCTTAAGTTAACATTCATAGCTGTACACCTTAAGCAGGTTATACTGTGTAATTTTACATAGTTCATATTATAAACTGACCACATCAAAGGGAGTTCTTTGCCAGTGGATCTCGTGTAATAGTCCTTATCTTTTTGCAAAATCTTTGCCAACCCAAAGTCTGTAATCTTGGCCACCAGTTTATCAGTCAACAGAACGTTTCTTCCGGCCAAATCACAATGGATGACTCTCATACTGGCTAGGTAGGCCATTCCCTAAAAGAAAATTCCCAACAACTTATCATAATACATGTTTCTACAAAATCATGTTCTCTCCATAAGTCCACAAGTCAGTTCCAAGATGCCACATTGAAAATGTAACTATACACCAGTCATTTTTGCAAGAAAAATACATTGCAACCATGCTTGAATGAGCATCCTAATATTTCTTTATCTGGTTCCACATTATCATATCAAATCAATGCATTTTGACTTGTTTTGAATGAAAGCCATAGGTGGTGTTGAAGAAGTGCAAAAGTTTGAGCAATTGGAAAAATAGCTTCAGTTTTGTTTCACTCAATAGTGAATCATTTCACACATTTCAAATGGTGGCCAGATTCAGCCACAATTCCTACCTGAGCCACGTCACTTATCATCTTCATCAATCTCCACACAGGAAGGTAGGTGTTCTGTTTCCTAAATTTTCTAAGGTACATGTTCAGGGCTCCTTTTTCAACATACTCTAGGATCAACACTAAATAGATACATCATGCATCAAATTAAAGAGGCCCATTGGTTAAGGTCATTTTAAGACAGTTAAAGTATCTTCTACCTCTGGACATGAAGAGTCTGTTGAATATTCACATGTACTGATAGAATGTGATGTGATTTTAAAATTAATTAAATCGTTTACATTGAGTTTTTCATACAAGTAAGATTATAAGAAAAGTTGACAGTACAACCTCCTTATTGATTAATAACATTTATTTACAAATTAGTACATGAATTCTATTTTAATAACGAAAAAGCTCCAACTAATAATTGTATGTATTTTTTAGAACCGTTCCAGTGTTGATTTTCTACGTACTGTTGTCGCTGATTCCCAAGAACTTGACCACGTTATCGTGCTCCAGTTTAGACATCAGCACAGCCTCTTCTTTGAATTCTTCGCTGTCAATAACATTCTGGAAATCCCCCTTCAACTCTTTTGCTGCTATCTTCTGTGGATTTGATCGGTCATCTTGGCTGGCAAAAAGCATACCCTCTTTTACAACACCATAGTGCCCCTAAACATACAGAAAAAAATTGTGAAAAGTACCTCCTCTCAGTCTAAATAAATGTCAATTCTATCACACAGTAACATAGTACCATTATTGAAATATGTCAATATGTATATGTACTCAAATATATTGATGATCAGATTTAATGATACATATTATATATTTACATAGATTAAATGACAATAGACAACTAGAAAACTGACCAGTCAGGAAGGGCCCCGCTATGACAATTAATATACAGAAGTGAAAAAACTTTGAATTCCATCCTCTTTATATTAACAATGATGAAAAATAAATGCCAAGCATAAGATGTAAAGAACTGCAATATATAGGATCTCATGATTTGTAGTTGGATATGATTTTCATCCAACAATTAAAGTGTTTTTTTCTTGAGCCTTAGTGAGGGGATAAAACACACAAGTTGGATAAAAATCATATTATACTACAAATCATATGAGATTCTATTTATCCTATGTTTTATACATCACAATCAATGTTTACACTGTTTATAAAACTCCACATTATTTTACTTCATTATGCCTACGCAAATCCCATTGTAAAGTCACAACTGTGGGATATCAAAAAAATATCCAATGAGTCATATCCATGGGATAAAGGAGGTTAACATGGGATGAAATAAAATTTGTTAAAAAAAACCAAAGAATTGATACCAATGCAATGATACCTAGGCTTTGCCTCAACTTCAAACAAACATCACTTACACACACATGTGTACTGTAATACATATAACAGATAAAGACAGACCTTAGATTTTCTGAAACAGGCAAGATAATTAATCTCAGGGGATTAATTATCCTGCTCTCATCCATTTATTGAATTTAATCAGGGCTTACAGAAGGAACATTTTGAGGTACTATTCTTAAGTTTCCTTTAATATAAACATAGCAACCAAAAAACAACAACAACACCAAAACATCCATTAAAAAAGAAAAAAAAAATCAAAAAACTGATATCTAATAAAAAAAAAAATTTAAATTCATTGTAATTCATATATTTTTTTTTATTTTACAGAATATAAGTATTTGGACTAGAATGAAATATATTCTTTATCAAATACCATCCTTTAAACTGAGGGGTAAAAATATTAGGGTGCAGCTCATGGAATGAGAGTTTAATTTGCTTCAAAACAGACATAAGTGCAGACAAAGGTGTTCATTAATCTGATATGACAGATAGAGATAAGCCTGTAAATTTTCTGCAGCAGGCAAGATAATTAATCCTAGGGGATTAATTGTTCTGCTCTCTGATCCTTTTCTTCTAAATTTACAATAAGATTTTTTTTTTGAGAAATGACAGAATGGGGTTATTATCTAATTCCCTGTTAAAATTAACAGCATTAAGGCAGAAAAAAAATAAAATAAATAATTAAAAAATAAAATAGTGTGAAAGGTTAATTAATCCCAAAGGACAAATATTGCACAGCCTTCCATGTATACAATGGTAACATTCTCAGCAGTTATCTCTCTTTGCCCATTCATTCTCAGCAGTTATCTCTCTTTGCCCATTCATTCTTATGCATAGTTAGGAATCTACCCCACCACCCCAGCTCCAAACCAGAAGACATAGAGAACCAACCTTAGCATCAAAATATGTATTTCTGCCTACTGAACTACCATACCAAATTTGAACTTGATTGGGCAACCATATAAAAGTTATTAGAAAAAAACACGAAATTTGTGGACGGAAGAGTGACAGACAGACGGACAGAAGGACGGACGGACAGTGATTACTATAGGGCACCCGCAAATCCTTGCGGGGCCCTAATTATATCCTTGTGACAAAATTTGAAACATTTACCATTGCATTTATATTTCAATTCAATTGAAAACCTTTTCATTTCCACATATAATAATCCCATATGATTAAAAAATATTTTGATTTAAATTGCTTACAGATCCTAGTTGCTTCTCCTGAATTTGCAGTCTGCGGGAGCTGATGATGTATTTGAAATCTAACGGGAGTTCCGGCAGGGACCGGTTATAGACCCCTCCAGCTTTGTTACTCAGGCTTTCCGTATTCAGTGAGGCACGACTTGGAGTTGGCATGAAAGGCGCAGGAGGTATGAAAGCAGCATTCACTGGTGGTAATGTAGGGGACAGCATTGGCCTTAGGGGCTGAGATTCTGTCAAGAAAATTAAGATATTGACAGTATAGAGATGTGCACAGCAAACGGTGCATAGAAAATCATAATTTAATTCTGATTATTCAAATGAGAAAAAATGGAATATTTTGAGATACTGACATTTAATACAGAAAACAATGTTTAAGATATTGTATAAAAATCTCATGTGGTCATGAACTCAAAGTAGTGGTTGACAATAAATGTATTGTTTATTTTGAAAGAAGGTATGGAACTTCCTTTTCATTCCTATAAAGGTCTAAAGTTACATTTTAAAATAGAACTGAGCTTTGATAAGTCTAAAAACAAGTGAAAAGCTGTCATTAAGACAGCAAACAAGGTTTTCTTTTATGTGAACTATATCCACAATCCATGTCAACCCTGAATTGATAAACACTACCTATACAGAAAAATGGAGTACCCTATACGCAATATTCTATGAGAAAATGACTAGGTTCAACAGCTGGTATTTTTTTCATAAATTATCAAAAATTGAAATTCTAGCACAATGCACACCTCTGATATATGTACAATTGATCTGCAAAAGAACAACTTCCTATCTTGAAAACTGTAGGAGCAGTTATTCGTACATTAAGGGTACCCTTTTGGCAGACGCCCGTCCGTCCACCTGCCATTTTCACCATTTCAATAACCGGATTTTTTCTTTGGAGAACCCATTGAAAACTCGTTCAGAATTCTGCATTTGAGATATCTGATAGCTAGAGCCAATCAGTGAATAGCACCAAAGACGCTGACTCAATCAGTGAATAGCACCACAGACCCTGACCCATTCAGTGAATAGCACCACAGACCCTGACCCAATCAAAGAATAGCACCACAGACCCTGACGCAATCAAGGGAAAGCACCCTTTCCAATCTCACAACATGATACAGACCCTGGGTGCTGCTGATGAGGTCAGGCACAGCATTACCGTCCCTGCCCTGGTCCTGGATGTCGTCCTCAAACTCTCTCCTGATGGACGAGTAGCCATGGCCTCTCTGGGATGAGTCTGAAAACAGAGAAACAAAACTTCAACAATATCCTTGCTCCTCTTTTATTATTTGTTAGTTTATAGACTTTTTTGTAAGAGTTAAAGACAGGTAAGGGGAAAAAATAATTATTCTGACTGCCTCTTTCCATTTCTTTTTTTAAATTTTACAATCAAAACTATTTTATGACTTACAAATTCATTTCCTTTCTTCTTTATAGAGAAATTATAATAATAATTATGCAATAAGATAGCTTGTTAAAAGCAGCTTCGTCTGATTTTATATCAAATTTTATGTATGCTTTAAACAATGGTAGTAGTACAATGTATGTGTATAATAACATGCATTGCAGCAGTTTTCCCAGTCAATTAATCCATATTTCCATGGGAAATGATATTAAAAATTTGTTTATAAAACAAATTTAACACAAGTGAAAAGCTGTCAATGTGACAGCAAACCGGGTTTTCTTTTATGTAAACTGTATCCATAATCCATGTCAACCCTTATCCAGTGAAATGGAGTACCCTACATGTATATGCAACATTTTGCCAAAAAATGACTAAGTTCAAAAGCTAGTATTTTTTTCATAAATTATCGGAAATCAAAATCCTAGCAATATGCACACCTCTGATATATGTACAATTGATCTGCAAAAGAACAACTACCTATCTTGAGAACTGTAGGAGGAGTTATCCGTACAATGAGGGTACCCTATATGCAATATTTTGCCAAAAAATGACTAAGTTCAAAAGCTGGTATTTTTTCGATAAATTATCAGAAATCAAAATCCTAGCAATATGCACACCTCTGATATATGTACAATTGATCTGCAAAAGAACAACTTCCTATCTTGAAAACTGTAGGAGGAGTTATCCGTACAATGAGGGTACCCTATATGCAATATTTTGCCAAAAAATGACTAAGTTCAAAAGCTGGTATTTTTTCGATAAATTATCGGAAATCAAAATCCTAGCAATATGCACACCTCTGATATATGTACAATTGATCTGCAAAAGAACAACTTCCTATCTTGAAAACTGTAGGAGGAGTTATCCGTACAATGAGGGTACCCTTTATGCAATATTTTGCCAAAAAATGACTAAGTTCAAAAGCTGGTATTTTTTCGATAAATTATCGGAAATCAAAATCCTAGCAATATGCACACCTCTGATATATGTACAATTGATCTGCAAAAGAACAACTTCCTATCTTGAAAACTGTAGGAAGAATTATCCGTACAATGAGGGTACCCTTTATGCAATATTTTGCCAAAAAATGACTAAGTTCAAAAGCTGGTATTTTTTCGATAAATTATCGGAAATCAAAATCCTAGCAATATGCACACCTCTGATATATGTACAATTGATCTGCAAAAGAACAACTTCCTATCTTGAAAACTGTAGGAGGAGTTATCCGTACAATGAGGGTACCCTTTTGGCAGCCGCCCGCCCGCCATCCGCCCGCCCGCCCGCCCGCCCGCCCGCCATTTTCACCATTTTAATAACCGGATTTTTCCGTTGGAAAACCCGGTTAATAAAAGGGTTTCATGTTGTTTCACCCTTTATTAATTAAGATTTGCCCCTAGCGGTGAGGCAGGTATTGTATTACAACTTTGACGTACATTCGCTATAAATAAAGCAAGATTTCAAAATTGTCAAAGCAAATCAAAAATAAACGCGAACATTTTTTTTCCTAATATTTCTGAAGTTTGTTTTGTTTACAATCGATGAATAAAATGCAAGTTGAATAAATAAAACCAATTGGAGGACAAAACCAAACAGCTCCCTTTTCCCATGATGCATTTTCATTGGGTTTTTTGTGTATACCCATACAGATAATATTAATTCATTAATACTTTGAATATTTCTATCTTCGAAAGGAGACTGATTCTGATGGTGTAAATAGATGAAAGTCTGTAAGTTCTAAGAAAATTGGTTTGTATGGAAAATTATTTGATACATGTACTATTATAGCCAAAAAATCTGACCAAGCAGCTTTAGACTTATAGTTGCCATAATGTTTGTGTCAACAGAGTATTTACAAAACAACAAGGAAGAAATTCAAATGTATTCCACTAAATTCTGAAATATGCAGAGAGAGAGAGAGAGAGAGAAAAAAAAATTTGATAATATACAATGCATCATTTACAGTAAAAAATTACTGATTTAAAAAGGCCTTATATCATAAATAGATTGGTATCTAGAGAAATCTTTACTACTATATTAAAATAATAGACTCAAATTCTTGGCCTTTAATACTGATAATTCGGAAAAGTACTGTCTTTAGTTTTATATATTTTAAACATCATTGGTACTTGAAGATTACCAATTTGTTTTTATTTTTTCTCAATCAAGTCTTGCTAATTAAAATCAACGAAAATTCCTCAAAAAATTGCGGAAATCATCTGGATTTTTTGGATTTTACAACTTTGCACATGCGCATTATACGTTCATGCTAAATCATGGAAGGCTCTTAGTTTCTGTTTCCAAAATATCACATTTGCATGGACAAACTCAGAAATGATAATACACAAATATGTGTTAATTTTAATTGGAAATTTGCTATATATTCTGTTCATCAAAGAAAATACGGGAGATAGAACCATTTTAACAAGAGCTTTGGGTAGTTGAGTCAAACAGCAATGTGACGTAGGCCTGTCTATTTCACTGCTGGCTACTCAGCCATTGCTCTTCGAAATCAACAAGATTTGTCTGGCTTTTGAGCTAAGACTACGCAATCGGTGCATATTTCGCTTGAAACTGCATCATTTTTAACTTGTTTTGACGCAAGAAATAGATAGCTACCTCCAACCGAAAGTCCAAGGTCTTGTTAAAATGGTTCTCACTCTAACACAGTTCATTTACTATGAAAAATTCCGAGAGTTCCATATGTCAACATGGTGTATAAATTTGAAGCGAGTAAAACATGTTGGTGAAAAAGTGTTGAATTCTTCAATAATATGAATCAGGTTTTGAGATGAAAGGTATTTACAGCCTCAAAATGGTTTGTTACTTCGCTTTTACATTACGCAGGGACATTACTTTTGCTTTTTGACTAGGGGAAAGGGGCTAATATAAAACAGGGGCAAATATTTCCAGAAATTACTAGCCTTCCTGAAATCAGTCCTAACTCACCATAGTCTGCGACCTGGGTCCTCAGGTCTCTAAGCAGCAGGTTAGGAGCGGGGCGGTCCTCCACCGGCTTCCAACAGAGGGACATCAAGTCCAAGACCTTTCTCTTCCATTCCGTTGCCTCATCCAATGATCGGGGAGGATCAAGCCTTGTGTGGGCTGGAGTCTGGAGGATCTTAATATCAACAATAAATACAAGGTAGGTATCTCTTGATTTATATTTCATTTTTTAATTGTAATTATTCATCAAACTCTTTGTCTTTTAAAAGCAAAAACTTCAAACAGTCAGGGGATAAATTTTGTCTCACTACAGCAACACAACTTGCTTTACAGTAATCATATTTAAATCTGATAAGCTCCAAGAGAATAAAAAGAGCATAGGATTGTATATAATATCAAGATGCACCATCTGTTCAAAATATGGTGGGCTGATAAGCAATTAAAGTTTACAGTCACTATAATTGTATAATACTATTATTATTTTCTTAAACATTCACTCCAAAATTGAAGAATAAGAATTAATCATGTTTGAATTACTACCTCAAGGTTTGATAAATTTTTTAACTTTCTTGTTTCCACAGGATTCTGTCCATGGGCAAACATTTCCCAGAGAGTTGTCCCAAAGGCAAACACATCAGACTGTTGGGTCATCTTGGAATCACATTTCCGGCAATCTGGGTACAATTCCGGTGCTAAAAATAGCAACCTGTAAAAAATCTACATACTTTATTTTCTGATTAAAGATCGTAAGCATTCATTTGTATGTCAATTTAATTGATGCATCTAAACTGAACTAGCCTTGATGATATAATAGCAGTCTGTGAGCACTGACCTGGATCTGTTTTGGGGCAGACTGAGGTCCAAACTGTTCATAAGGCTGACCATACCCGGGTCCCCGATCTTAACTAGGATGTCATCAATCTCGTATCGAAAGACGAGCAAGTTCCGACAGCAGAGGTTTCCGTGTACCAACTGATGCTCATTCTACAAAATATTGCAAAACAAGAGGCCCATGGGCCACATCGCTCACCTGAACAGTAGTACCTTGTAACATTACATTTCGTAGCATATGCTTTTTTCTATTTTAAACATTGAACCCTTTTCTTGGGACCCAGTAATGGTCCAAGGTTTATGGTTGGCTTGAACAACATAAATAGTAACATAGGAATGAAAATGTGTAGCACTGCGGTGGGACCGCACGTACACAGCCTGAAAAACTGAACGTAGAAGAGTTCCACTTCAGACTGTACAGAACATCAAGAAAGATAACTCTTGGTTCCACTACATTAGAGTTTACACAATTTGAGGATCCTTGCATAGTAATCTCACAAACTGTAGCATTATAGTTCTCGAGAAAAACTTTTTAAAAACATTTTCAATATATCTTTCTATGTTAAACTTTGAACCCCTCTTGGGGCCACAGTATTAGTCCAGTGCTAAAGTTTTAATTATTTGGAATCTACATTATTTACAGATGCTTGCATAGTTATCTCACAAGCTGAAGCATTATAGTTCCCTAGAAAAAGATTTTTCAACATTTTCCCTCTATATTTCTATGCTAAACTTTGAACACCTCTTGGGGCCCCAGTATTAGATTGAGGTCACGGCTTTTATAAATAGTTCTTGAGAAGAAGATTTTAAAACATTTTCCTATATATGTTAAAATCTAAACCCCTCCTGGGGCCCCATTTTTTGTTCGGGGGTCACGATTTTTACAATTTAGATTCTTCACTATATATACAACCTTTTGTGTATGTATTGGCATTTTGGTGAAGTGGTTCTTGAGAAAAAAAATTTAAACATTTTTCATATGTAGTTCTATGTTAAACTTTGAACCCCGCTTGGGGCTGCAGTTTTGGTCCGAGGGTCACGATTTCTACAATTTAGAATCTTCATTATACATATCAAAGGCCGAAACGCCCACAAAGGCCTCGAGCTGACATTTTCTTTAAAATAGGTATCATTAATTTAAATTTCTGTACCAATAGTCGTATATCAAATAATATCAGACTAAAAATATTTTGTGTAACTATATTAGAACATATTATAGTATTCATTGCCAAGCAGACAACATACAAATACACATAAAACATGGGTTCATCAACATGTTATCTCAATAGCCCTCGCCATGCACCGTCCTCGACCAGGGATCCCGCGAGATAGAGATCCGTGCACGCGCTGTCTGAGTTAGGTCGTACGTACAATAAGTCTATTAATACCACAATATGCAACTATATTTTATATGCAATTTTAACATTACCATGTGATTGTATACTCAGTATATTTCCTTATAAAATACATAGTGATGCATTTGTAATACAATGAATCATAACTCATCATGGTTACAAAAATCGAAGAAATTTCAAAGTTCAAAAATAAATTATCTTCTTTCTGCTTTAAACTCTCTTTGAGCAAATTTTACGGGTTCATCATTTGTATACGAAGGGAACACATTAACAGTGTTTCCCTAATTATAATAAAACATACTTTTTTTAAAATTTAATTCCCGTGTGAAACAAGATTATCTATGGTATGGTTGTTCATAAATAAATCCACACCACGTGCGTTGATCTGCCGTTTCTATGCTCAACCAAACTAGCTGCAATATTGCAACAAAATCACAAGATAAATTTATCGCTTGCATTTATTTTGGAGACCGTGCCCTATAACAAATCAATTTACTAATTAATTTTTATTTTTATCGGGCACGGTATCCAAATTAAATGTAAGCGATAAACTAAAATAATATTTAGTGAATTTTTACACCTTATTCATACGTCATTTCTTGATGAAACAACCTTATATATGCAATGAGTTGTCAATAATCAGGGAGACACAGTTGGGTTTTTTGGTGCACAATTTAGTTGATTAAATGGAACAAAAGTCATGAAAACATTTTTCCTATGTATTTCAGTGTAAAAACTGGCATTTCTGGTGCGGTGGTTCTTGAGAAGAAGATTTTTTAAACATGTTCCTATGTATTTCTATGTTAAACTTTGAACCCCGCCTGGGGCCCCAGTTTTGGTCCGAGGGTCACGATTTTTATAATTTAGAACCTTCACTATATATACAAGCTTTTGTGTAAAAATTGGCATTTCTGGTGCAGTGGTTCTTGAGAAGAAGATTTTTAAATCATTTTCCTTTGTATTTCTGTGTTAAACTTTGAACCCCGCTTGGGTCCCCAGTTTTAGTCCGAGAGTCACGATTTTTACAATTTAGAATCTTCACTATATATACAAGCTTTTGTGTTAATATTGGCATTTCTGGTGCAGTGGTTCTTGAGAAGAAGATTTTTTAAACATTTTCTTATGTATTTCTATGTTAAACTTTGAACCCCGCCTGGGGCCCCAGTTTTGGTCCGAGGGTCACGATTTTTACAATTTAGAATCTTCACTATTTATACAAGCTTTTGTTTAAATATTGGAATTTCTGGTGCAGTGGTTCTTGAGAAGAAGATTTTTTAAACATTTTCCTATGTATTTCAATGTTAAACTTTGAACCCCGCCTGGGGCCCCAGCTTTGGTTCGAGGGTCACGATTTTTACAATTTAGAATCTTCACTATATATATAAGCTATTGTGTAAATATCGGCATTTCTGGTGCAGTGGTTCTTGAGAAGAAGACTTTTTAAACATTTTCCTATGTATTTCTATGTTAAACTTTGAACCCCGCCTGGGGCCCCAGTTTTGGTCCGAGGGTCACGATTTTTACAATTTAGAATCTTCACTATATATACAAGCTTTTGTGTAAAAATTGGCATTTCTGGTGCAGTGGTTCTTGAGAAGAAGATTTTTAAAGACATGCACCCTATACTCACTGTTTCGCAATTATCTCCCTTTTGAAAAGGGCTGTGCCCTTTATTTTAACAATTTATAATCCCCTTTCCATAAGGATGCTTTGTACCAAATTTGGTTAAATTTGGCCCAGTGGTTTTTGAGAAGAAGTTGAAAATGTGAAAAGTTTACAGACGGACGGACAGACAGACGGACGGACGGACGGACGGACGACGGACAACGGGTGATCAGAAAAGCTCACTTGAACCTTCGGTTCAGGTGAGCTAAAAAAGTTCCTAAAGTTAGAGAGCAAATGGCTATATAGGCATACGAATACAGCAAGTGACTAAGCATAAGAAATTTTCTAAAATGAGAACTGTCAATGCAAAGCAGTGTTCATTTTAGTTTTTAAGAATTTTGTAATATAATTTTTCATTCCTCGAAAAACAAAGGCTGTAAAAGAAGGACTTATCCTCCAACAATGTAATACATGTAATACAGTCAATTCTATGTGAATAATGATGTGATCTTGACCTTAATAGTCAAATGACTTCCAGTTGGACCAGATTAAGAAAGATGGTCAAGGTTATTAAGCAACAGTTGTTCAAAATATGTCAGGCTTTAGATGCTACTTTAAAAATTCATGGAGTGGACAAACATGAAATAAAGACAAACATATACTGTGGAATAATTTTTATTCGTGGGGGTCAATGTTTGTGGGGAGGATGTAATTTCGTTAATAGACAAGGGTAATTGGGATAAAAAATTCATGCAACAATCTTGCTAAATAATAGTAATCTTTACAACAAAAAAGAATAAATGTAGAATAACTGTTTCAAGTCTTGAATATTACATGTAAGTAGCATAAAGTTTTTTTTACCAAAAATAGCATTCCTTGAGCAACCTGACTGGCTGCGTTAAGAAGATGGAACGGTTTGATTGGTTGGCTGGTCTGTCTTCTCCTGAAGAATGAAGCCAATGAGCCATACTGGGCCTTCTCCATCACCAGCATAGGAGGAGTGGAGAGAACCAGTCCATGGACGCGCACAAAGAACTTAGGGTCCTCCATTCGAATCAACTGCTGAACAGCATGCTGAAAATGCTAGAAGTGGAGAAAATATAGCTAAAAAGTATTAATTTTAGAAAAATAGCTTCTTATAACATCAATGTCAAGAACTTAATGGAAGTGAATACCAAAGAATATAATCAAAATAGCTTTATTCTTGGTATCAGATAGAACTAGAAGTCATTGAAATGGTGACCATCTCGAAGGGCCCAGCTTCAATAATGGACAATAGGATAAAAGCATCTCAGAGGATTTTGCTTTCACATATTGATCAATGACTTAGATGTTTTCAGGCTGGCATAGAACTTTGAGTTATATAATATATGGTGATTTAAGGTCACTTCACACCCTTTACCCAAAAGCTCTGTTTATGTGAAGTATGAGCCTGATAGCGCTAGGGGAGAGTAAATATGTGGTCTGATATGAACTTGACCTAGAAACGTCATTCAAGGTCCCTGCACATCCTTTGACCACAGGCACTCTGTGGGTGAAGTATGAGCCAGATTAGACCAAGGGGAGAGAATAATATGATCAAGACAAGGATTTTTCAAATAATTCTGCCATGACCTTAACCTTAGACCTAGCAACATGGTTCAAGTTCAATGCATATCCTTTACCCAAAGACACTCTGTAAGAGAAGTATGAGCCAGATAGGACCAAGGGGAGAGAATATATGATCAAGACAAGTGATCTAAGATGGACAGACAGACAGATGGATAGATGAACAGATAGACTGATCACTTTAGGGCGCCAGCAGAACAGGGCCCTAATACAATCAAAAAACAAATCTAAGGCTCAAACAGTACATGTACAATCCAAAAACACCAAGAGAAAAGCTGTCAATGTGTATCAGTAATCTACTTGTCGACCCCTGAAAAAAATTCATTGATAAACACTACCTATCTAGAGAAATGGGGTGTTCTATATGCAATATTATGCAAAAAAAAATGACCAAATTCAACAGCTGGTATTTTTTGCATAAATTATTAAAAATCAAAATCCAAGTAAAATGCTCATCTCTGATATATTTTTGACAGCTGCCATACATTTTCACCATTTCAATAACTTAATTTTTCCTATGGAAAACCTGGTTAAAAATTGAATTCAAATTCTAAAGAGACACCAATACCTTTCTTATGTCTGGTTGAATAAAAAAATTCCTTGCATCTAAATTGAGCTTTAATTAACCAATATATGATATATCCCACCTCATAACAGCGAAACATTTGATCATTTGATGTTTGACGTAAACGCTTGGCGGCATGGAGAGTTCCACTCTCTAGGTCACATACAAAAACTTCAGTGAAGGTTCCACGCTCTGGAAAACAAGTTTTAGGAGATAAGAATGTTGTTTGTATAGAAAAACTTGCATACAAAAAGTATATGTGCATGTACGTGGAAATGAATTTGTAGTTCTTAATTATATTATTTAATTACTGTAAACATATTATGTTTACCGACAGTGTATATGATATTTGATTTTTCAATGTGTTAGTGTGGATTTGAATAAGTGTTTTTTCTAATTGTACCTATCATTATGCATATGTGCATGGAATTTTGTGATGTATTTGATTTAGCAGAAGCTGCTTGCTGCCAAATTGCTAATCAAAATAGAATACACAGTTAAATGTAATATGGTTATAGTAGGTTACAATTCTTTTTTAATTTTTCAATTTTGTCAACATAATTAGAACTTAAATCTCTAAGAAAAATATTTTTTCTTTTAAGTTAGGATGGTAAGGCAACACATTTTCAGAAAATAATAAAAATATCTACCATATTTATTTCTAAAACATATTTTAATTTGGGTGAATAGAATCACCTGTTTCCTATGCACCATTAGGGGAGAATGTCAATTTTATGAACTAATCCTAGTATATATTCTACACACCAAACTTCCTTTTTTTTGCTCCTACATGTATATAAATCTACATGTGAACACAAAAACAACAAAAATAACTATATATCAAAAACCAAAATGATGCAAGTTAGCTTATCTCACAAATTTGAGCCAAGTACAAACAAGTATTAACATAGTGTAACAGGCTTAACACACAAGAGTTGTATACATGAAATCACGTAGTATTACTTTCTTAGATGGCAAGCATTGTTAATATAGATATCTTTATTTTTTTAAAAAATAGAACTTAATGCCTGTTCAACATAGACTAAATGTCTGATCTACTGTCTGATCTACTAAGATTTAATGCCTGCTCTACAAGGACTTAATGCCTGATCTACTAAGATTTATTGTCTGATCTACTTGGACTTAATGTCTGATCTACTAAGATTTAATATCTAATCTACTAAGATTTAATGCCTGTTCTACAAGGACTTAATGCCTGATCTACTAAGATTTAATGCCTGATCTACTTGGACTTAATGCCTGATCTACTAAGATTAAAGTCTAATCTCCTAAGATTTAATGCCTGTTCTACAAGGACTTAATGCCTGATCAACTGAGACTAAATATCTGATCTACTAGCTAGGATTTAATGTCTAATCTACTAAGATTTAATGCCTGTTCTACAAGGACTTAATGCCTGATCTACTAGGACTTAATGCCTGATCTACAAGGACTCATTAAAAGGGCATGGTCATGATTTTGGTCAAAATTTATTTTTCCGTTTTAATGTTTACAATGCTTCAGTAAGGCAATTTTTATAGTCTACTGAAATTAAGTCGACATCAGATTGGTTGAAAAATTAATCCCACAGAATGGCACACCTTAACAAAGAGTGTGTTAAAATTTCAAGCATCTGCAATTAATAGTTGCTGAAAAAAAATGTGACAGGAAAGTTGTTACGGTAGACACACAAGGGTAAAACAGTTTACTCCTCTTTTCTTTGGAGCAGGAGTTTAAAAATAAAATTTGACCAAAATATTGACCATGCCTCTTTAATGTCTGATGTAATAGGTCTGAATGTCTGATCTACTAGGACTTGATGCCTTATCTACAAGGACTCAATGTCTAAATTTTCTACAAGGATTTTATGTCAGATCCACTAGGACTGAAACAAGGACTTACTGTCAGATCCACTAGGACTGAATGCATTATCCATTAGGACTTAGTGTCTGATCTACTAGAAATCAATGCCTTTATCTACTATTAGGAATCAATGCCTTTTGTATTAGGATCTGATACCTATAAGTTCCTTGATCTTGATCTCTTCAGGAAGGATAATATAGGGTTTCCTTCTTTGATTGTTCATGGCTGCCTCCTCATCATCATCAGGGATGATCTCTTCCACAAAAAGTTTTCTCAATACATCCACAGGCTCTGTAAATATTGAAGCACAATTCAGATAACCTTAGCCAAAAACAAACAAATAAAATAAATGTAGCTTAAAGCACATAAAAACCTGCATGGTTAGCACATAAAAATTCTACTCTTAGTCTAGGAATATCATTTATATTAAAGACATTTTGAATTCAATGTGTCCTGACATGCAGCTTATTTGAAATAATTTTCTTTTTTTTTTTAAAGGCCTATGAATGCCAAAGGGGTTCATAACAATCTAGACTTTTAAAGTGCTTCTTGTTTTGACGTGGGATATTTTCCTGACTCAGAGACAGATCTTGAGCTACACTTGATACCTCACTTAACCATGCCAAGGTATAACGCATTATATGGTTGGCAATTCTTAGGTCCAAATGAACTTTGGTGTGTTAAGGTTTGATCAGATCTTTTACCACCAGGATTTCTTCCAGAATTCAAGCTGCATGTGCACACTAGACACTTGATGGTTCATCATGTATAGGTTCAAATTGGATTGGACTGGATGTCTTGTATTATACCTTGCCTAGGTTTATCCATCAAGTTTCATGTTCACTTTCACAGACTTAATTGACATTGAAGAATGTCTTGGGGTTAACCTTACTGAGGTTTGACCTTAATAGAATGTTTTGCGTTTATTTCATAAAGTCAACATAAAATAAAAAAAATTCTTCCTGACGTTCTGAACTTTAGATAATGATTGAAGTTTACTTTCACAAAGTTGACTTTAAGGACATTTCTTGCTTTTTACCTTGCAGAGGTTTGACCTTCAAAGAATGGTTTAGGTTTAATTTCACAAAGTTGACATTTGGTTAACTTTCCAAAGGTTTGATCTTGACAGACAGTTTTTGGTAAGATGACCTTAAAATGTTTTCTCGTGGCTTACCTTGCTGTGGTTTGACCTTGATAGGACGTTTTGGAAGCAGGTTTCTGGTTTCAGCCATGTATTTTATGAGGCAGTTGATGTCTTTAAATTCTTCTTCATTCTCTCCTTCCAGACAGTACATGTTTTCTTTTTTATCAATCAACCTCTTTCTGGTTTGTCCGCCATAACAAAACAAGATGGCCAGCTGATCAAAGACTTGCATGCTCTGCTTCAGTATATAATACTCATCCGACAGATCTTTGGTCTTTAACTTTCGTACAGCTGTGCTGGTACTAAAATGAAAATGTTAAATTGACAACTAGATACGTATCATTATTCATGTATGTCTAATATATTTGCATGCTAAATAACAAAAAAAAAACCAATTACTTAATGAAACAAAAAAGCCCATCCTTGTTTTTTTGTTTTGACAGTTTTGTTTTTAAAGAATCTGATTATGTAATCATGCAGACTTCTATTTACCCTATTGGATGTAGGGCTAGCTTTTGATAATTACAGTTGAACTTCGATATCTCGAATACTGATATTTCAAATACCATGGATTTGTACAAGTGATTTGTAAGTCCCAACCAATTATTTTTTTAAGTATTTTACCCTCGATATCTCAAATACTCGAATATCTCGATGTTTTTAAACAGTCCCATCTAGTTCGAGATAACGAAGTTTGACTGTATTATACTGTAGTATTATACTATACTACAGTCTTGTATATTTTCATTTTCATTGTCTGAAATTTGTCAGTGATAACACTATATACGATTCAATTTTGTAATAAATATAGTCCAATACATTTCATCAATGACTAATATTTTAATATTTAATAGTACAACTACTAAATGTTTTATAAATATAAGTAATAGAGAACCATTCTTTGAATATTATGACATGATCAAATATGGTCGGCATGATCAAATCTATCATAAAGCCCTTTGGGCTTTATTGAATTTGACAACCCCTGACCATAATTGATCACCTCATATTACTAAAAGAATGATTCCTTATTCCTTTTATATACACCAAAGACACATAATCCTCCCGTCATATCATTCCATCACCCAAAATACGAGCAAAATAAACAAAATATAATATCAACATAACAATCATGCAGACAGATTTTACAAAGAAACATAAGTATGGTAAATGTCTTACATAGATGTTAAATGTTCATTAATTTTTTACATATAATGTGATGTAAAAGTGTAGTATGTAACATATATGTGTGTGTGTGTGTGTGCCTGCACAGTCATCTATGACTATAGGCGACTAAATAGCTCAAAACAAAACTTTATTTACTAAAAATGTTTCAAACATCTGACTATCTTTTGACTGCAACCAATTATTTGAATAATGAAAACTTCCAACTTTGACATCCATAATTTATATAATGCAATTACTACCACAATAATTGTATATAGAGTAAAATTGATTGTATACAAAGAAAAACTGACTCGATTGGTCCATGGCATTTAAGTCGGTTGATTTCCTGTAGTGATGGCAGCTCCATCTGCTGGGAGAGGTTCATATAATAGTCAGTAATGAGGCGATAATACCCATTGACACCAGAGACAAATGACTCTGCAACTGTCTTACTGTCAAACCTCAACACCTGATAAAAAAAATAAAATATATGAGTTATATAAATTTAAAAAAAAACAAATATCAATAGTAATAAATAGTAAATTTATTTCACAACTTCAAACAATAAATTTGTTTGTTGGCAGTATATATATCATATTACATACAAAATAATACAAACTTCACAGCTAAGATGTTGAAAATAATTGAAATTTAGTAGTCTAATGATTTTTTTTTCTCTCCTTAGATATCAGTATCACGTACATCATATAAACCCCAGACTCGTGATTTCAACACCTATTATTAATAAAGGAAATAAGTTTAGAGGAAAATAACAACAGGTCTGTGCTTTTAACTTGTCACACAAGCATAATTATACCCGAGTGACTTTGGTGCCCTTTAATAATAATAGTAATATTAACAGCTTTTCAGAGACTGATTTATTTGTTAGCAACATATCATTTTACATACAAAAACAAATAAAACTATGGTATGTAGTTTAACAATAACTGGATTTTAAAACAGCATTGATTGATTTATTTTTGAAGTTGTCTTTGTTATTAACTACTTTCAGGTAAATGCAGATAACTTGAATAACAATAGTGTATCTATACTACTACATTAAAATAATAGACTCGAATTTTTGGGCTTTAAGACCGAGAAATTGGAAGAGTACTGTCTTTTGTTTTATATTTTTTAAACATCATTGGTACTTGAAGATTACCAATTTGTTTTTATTTTTTATCAATCAAGCTTCGCTAATTAATGATAAACGAAAATTCCTTTAAAAAATCCGGAAATCATGTGGATTTTTCGGATTTTAGAATCTTGCGCATGTGCATTACATTCACGCTAAATCACGGGAGGCTCTTTAGTTTATGTTTCACAATATCACATTTGCATGGATAAACTCAGAAACGATAAAACAAATGCGTGTAAATTTTCATTGAAAATTTGTCATATTTTCTGTTTATCAAAGGAAATATGGGAGATAACTCTAACTCGGTGCATTACGAGAGTTTCGAATGTCAACATGGTAAAAAAAAGTTGGTGAAGAAGTGTTGAATTTTTCAAAAATTTGTCATTGAATTAAATTTTTAGATGACAGGTATTTATAGCCTCAAAATGGTTTGTTATGAATAATTAACTTTTATTTTCAATGCAGCTACATTTTCTAACAATACGGTGTGTTGATGTATCTATTTCGTAAATTTCCAATATCACAATGCAATGTCAACCCGTGCACGCACGGGTCAAAGTCTAGTTATGATTTGTCTACTCAACTGATGGCAGTTATTAAGACAATTTTACATTCCCTTATTAAGGTCGTTTGTTTTCAACAAAGTGGTATAATTAAGCCCCCAACTGCCTCATTCTGACCAAAAAAGGTAAAAGCAAGACATTCTGTATTATAACTTCATTCTAATCTATTTTCACAATTTTTTTTTTAATAATTATGATTCTTCAGAAGAATGACTTAAGTGTTGTTTTCTTCCCCCCCCCCCCAATTTTCTGGATGAAATCAATTCTTGTTTTATAACATTATAAACTAGCTACCTGTGCCATGTATTAAGTAAGATGCTATAACAATTCTCAATGCAAAGTATACACCACATTTTAAGCCTTTTTCACAACTGAAACACAAGCACTTTAAAATACTT
Source organism: Magallana gigas (assembly GCF_963853765.1). NCBI lineage: Eukaryota > Metazoa > Mollusca > Bivalvia > Ostreida > Ostreidae > Magallana > Magallana gigas. Next base: position 23,317,680 of record NC_088857.1, on the reverse strand, counting down.
TGCGATCGGAATTTTTTAGCTTCACATGAGCCCTCGCATTTGATGCATGCGTTAATTAGAAGCATTTTAACAAGAGCTTGGACTTTGGGTAGTTGGTGCTAAATAGCAATGTGACGTAGGCCTGTCTTTTTTAATTTAGGACACTCAGCCATTGCTTTTTGAAATCAACAAGATTTGTCTGACTTATTTTGAGCTAAGACTACACAGTCGGTGTATATTTCATTTGAAACCAGCGTCATTTTTAACTTGTTTTGACGCAAAATAGATAGTTCTCTGACTGAAAGTCCAAGGCCTTGTTAAAATGCTTCTAGTTGTCACATCAAGTCTCCTTAAAAAAGTGGACATGCACAATATTCAGACGCAACCGAATGCCAAATTATTGCCTTGCAACACACAAACATTAGTATGAATGTTTTACAATGTTTTGTGTACTCGCAAGAGTGATGCAGGATTTTTAAAGGTCTTATGAATTGCAGCTGTCTATGCATTTGTTTTGCATCAGCTTCACCTTGGGAAATAGACTTGCTCTTGGGGAACTGGAATCTTGCTGACTCCCTCAATGGTATACTTTAATTGTATACTATCTGGACAATGTAATATAATGCACGTAGATACTGTATAAATAATTATATATCCATTTTTTTTTCACCCTGGATATTCTTATGGTTATAATCAAGTCCCTTTTCTAACAGGATGATTTTATAGTTATATCACCTGTTGGGCATTGCAGTTCTCAAAAAAAAAAAACCACAATGTGTCAAATGCTTGCTTATACATGTAGGTAAAACAATACATTATAACATTATAGGTTTGGTGAATAGTTAAAATACTTTACTTTGTAAAATTGGATCCCCTATATCCCCCCCCCCCCCCTTACTCCTCAAGATTTTGATTTTAAAGAATTTGAATCTATACATTATCATTATCTGAGGTTGTATTGAGTAATGTTACAGCTTTTCTAGGAAAATGGTTTAAGAAAAATATTTTTTAATAAAGATTTTTCTCTTTATATTCCAATTTAAATCTTTGCCCCCGCCCCCCCCCCCCCCCCCCCCCCACGTTGTGAACTCATCCCCAGGAGATCATGATTTGAAGAAACTTTAATCTATCCTACGAGGATGCTTCCACTCAAATTTAGGATTTCCTGGCCTATTAGTTTTGGATAAGAAGATTTTTTCTATATATTCCTATGTAAAAAAAATCCCCATCCCCCAATCAAGATCTGAACAAGATCTAAACAAACTTGAATCTATACCCTATCTGAGGATGCTTCCACACAAGTTTCAACTTTTCTGGCTGAATAGTTTCTGTGAAGAAGATTTTTAAAGATTTACTCTATATACATGTATTCCTATATAAATGATTGACACCCCATTGTGGCCCCACTCCATCCCTAGGGTCATGATTTTCACAATTTCACAATCTTCACTACCTGAGGATGCTTTCACACAAGTTTCAGCTTTCCTGGCCAAATGGTTCTTGAGAAGAAGATTTTTGATTTTTTTTTAAAATAATTCCTTATTATTTCCTCTTGTAAAAAGGCATGATCCTTAATTTTCACAGCTTTGAATCTCTTTGCCTAAGGGTGCTTTGTGCCAAGTTTGGTTGAAATTGGCCCTGTAGTTCTAGAGAAGATGTTGAAAATGTGAAAAGTTTACATAGACGGACAAATAAACAGACGGACAGACAACGGACAAAATGTGATCATAAAAGCTTACATTTGAGCTTTCAGCTCAGGTGGGCTAAAAAGTAAACAGTTCATCTGACTGTAAGTTTTATAATGAGGACAGGAATTAAGAGTTATTAAAGAAATAGACCAATGCCAAACTTTATTGCATGAAAAATGTTATAAGTACAAAATTTACTTCAGTGAAATATAAGTACAATGTACAAGTGTCAATTTTCAACTATTAAGCCTGATCATAATCAAATAAATTAATTGTTCAGTGCCAGTCTTAATTCTAAATGTATAATAATCTTGAATGCACTCAGGACTAAGCTGCCAAAGGCACCTAACTGGTAATCTTGTTAAAGCAAATAAAAATGATAAACAAGATTGTTTTATAGTCTACCCAAGTTATTGTTTCTGTCACTTTAGGCGATTTTTAGTGAAATTAAACATACCTATCAATTAAGTACAATCGAAATTGATAAAAAGGGAAAATTGCAAAATTTCTCATTGATACATGTACTATTCATCCGTTTTTACCCACAGAGAAACTCACAAAAACAAATTTCTTACAGAAATTTGTTATGGGTAATGTTTGCAGCTTTTCTCCATTTGGAAATACTTGAGACACCTGCACAATTAGTAATTATCATCAACCATGGAACTTCATGTTGTTAGCAAATGCAAAATCCCCATACATGTAGACTTTTTATTTTTAGTCCTGTATTGAAACCTGACAAGTTAGTGGGGGCTTTTTAAAAGGGAAATCTTTGGATTTTTTCATATTATTAAATGAACATCCTTTGAACCCTGAGGTATTTATAAATATCAAATAACTTTAAGAAACTGTGCTGCAAAATTATCTTGGGACAGGGTATAGGACACTATTGCAGAATTAAACATTGCTTTGCATTTATAATAATCATTTCTAAATCCAATTACTTGTAAAATGCATAAAAAATCTCTCCAAAGTTATTTTTAATAATAAATTGTACACGTAACTGAAGAAAAAATCTGAATCAATTTAATGGTGAAAGGTAGACTGCAAGGTATTAAAGCTATTTATGTACAAAAAGAATCAATGTAAGGTTGTAAGAATGTATATATATATATATATATATATATATATATATATATATATATATATATATATATATATATATATATATATATATATATATATATATATATATATATATAAAAACTGCGTAGTTAGATTAAAGAAGTCAGCCAGTGAACAATATACCCTTCAGAGACATTAAATTGTGATAATTGACCAAGTTGAACTTTTTTTTTATCAGAAGACATTTCTTTGTCTGTTTAAATATCTCTTCCTGCAACTTTTTCCTACTAAAAGTTTTAATTTAAAGGCTGCAATATCAGGAAACATTAGTCGCATAAAGCTTTAAACTCAAGACTATTAAACATTTTTATTGCTCATACTTGAGCTTTAAACTTTTTTCCTTCAACATATGGTTTATCATTGTATCATTCAAATCAGCGTTCTCAGATAGCAATGAGAAGAAAATACAGTACACATAGATTATTAAGGCCTAAATAATCTTGGATTTAAATTTATGAAATTGTACATTCTCATTAAATAATATTTAATAATATGTAAAAAAAATTATTATGAAAGCTAAAACTCTGCAGTAAATTGTTGTGATGATTACATATAGCATTTAACATAAATTAAGGGTGATGTGCAGCCATCTTGTACATTTGAGGATAAGAATGTAAACATTTGAGACAAAGTTGCACCAATTAAATTAGCAAAATTCAAACTTTTTCTCAACAAATGGTTGTAGCTAGGTCACCAATGAACCTCTTTCATATTTTTTCAGAAATTTTTAATCTTCAAAATAAGTCTGTTGCTGTGCAGTACGACAGCTGTTCTGAGTGATGAAAAAGGCATAGTCCTATTCTTGTATCAGGCTTGGGGTAATGCTAAATGTAATGGTAATGCATTGCAATGCATTACATGTTTTCAAAGTAATGCTAGTAATGTGTAATGCCACAAAATTAGCATTACAAGTAATGGTAATGTAATGAATTACTTTCAAAAATCTGGTGTAATGCTGGCATTACATGGCATTACTTTGCATTACTATGCTTATTTATGCATGTTCACTTTAAAAAATGTGATGAATAAATGAATAGCTGAAATTGAATTTGATTAACTTTATTTTAAAGAAGAAAGAAATAATTCTTGAAATAAAAATGTTTTAGTTAAAATAAAAATTAAAATAAAATTTCATTTTTATATTGTTTATATTACTAGATATAACTACACAGTTTCATAACATTTTTATGAGTGTTGTTTTTAAGAGTTTTAAATCATTTAAACAATTTACTCCAATTAGTTTGCACTTCAATAAAGATGTGTAAACAACACACTATGCCCCCAGGATAACCTTAAGTATCAAAACAATCTATTGTTATAAGAAGTGCTCAACACCCCAATCCCCTTCCCTATGCCATGTCCCAACAGAATAGGGGACAGACATGCACCTTTAAGGGCAAAATGAATGCACTGTCCACTGCAAATTAAAATCACTTCCAATATTATAACCCATTTGAAAATAATATCTCTCTCTCTCTCTCTCTCTCTCTCTCTCTCTCTCTCTCTCTCTCTCTCTCTCTCTGTCTCTGTTGTACATGTATATTAAGTACATTAGTTTGGACTGATAGAAAATACAAGATTCATGCATTTTTTCTATTTTTTCACTTAATATATCCTAAGATAAAGATTGTCAAACAATCTTTCAGTCCCAGCTTCCACTGCACCTGTAAAACGTTTATTTAGTATAGCTGGGAAGATTTTCAAACTAATAGGATGCAGTTAAAAGATGAAACCTTTGAAACTTTGATCATAAAGTGCAACAGCAATCTTTTGTCTTAAAGTGTCCTCAGCATAAAGAAATTCGATTAAAATATATTAAGAAATATAACTGGGAAAACCCTCTGTCTATAAATTAATACAATTAAGTGTCCAAAATTATAAAGATTTGTGTTATCTGGGGAAATATCTCTGTTTAGCTTTTTAATAACTGCAACATTATTCCATAAATTGTTTTCTATTATGCACGAATTCAGTGTCTCTATATCATATCTGACATTGTATCATGCCAAATGTCTATAAATGACTTTTTACTTAGGTAATATGTTGTTCATAATGCCACAAGATTCTTATATATTGAGCAAATAAAGAATGACTCTTGTATATATAGTCATTGAATTTGAACCTGATACTGAACATGAACCTGTAGATATGTTAAAGAGTGTTTTATAATTGAAACATTTGCAAAAACTCTTAATTAGCTTTACTTCTTTAAAACAAAGTAATGGTAATGGTAATGCATTACTTTACTCATGTAATGGTAATGTAATGCATTACTTCAAGAAAATCAAGTAATGGTAATGGTAATTTAATGCCCAAATTCATGAAGTAATGGTAATGTAATGCATTACTTTACAATGTTATTCGCCCCAAGCCTGTCTTGTATGAACACTTTTCAAACAAAATGGCATGTAGGACTTCATATTTATTGCTGGCAACATTTTTGGCAAGTTTCAAGCCAATTCAAGAAATGTTTACATTCTTATCTTCAAATGTACAAGATGGCCACACATCCCCCTTAAAGTAACACCTAAAATTGTTGATATATAGAGAATGACAGCATTCACACAATGTTGTAATTCTTTTCTAGGAATAAAAAAATCTGTACTTGTACTATTTAAATTAGTAATTCTGACATTTGAAGAGGTAAAAATTCTCAATATTCCCTTCACAAGACGGTGGTCTTCTTAGCCTAGCTGACAGTTCACCATCACAAAATACAAATGCCCACTGGTTTTCAATGTTTGAAGTCAATGATAACTGTGGCCAAAATTTCAATAATCAATAAGCAGTTTGACAGCAAAACCATGAACCTTTGTGATTCCATAAGAAAGCCTTTTTCCCAATAAATAAACAACCAAGTTCAATGGTTTTATAAAGGAAGTGACTCTGAATGGTTGTTTCCCTGAAATTCACCTTAGGTTTAATCATCAGTATGCATGAACCTATTGTTTGATATCATACAGTATTAAAAAAAGAAAAAAATCTTTTTTATGATCTTCCAATCTTTCTTGAGATACAGTAATAATCTCATTGCCAATAGGTCATTATAGGGACAAGAGGTCCATGGGCCACACCACCCACCTGAGCAAAAATGCCCACCTGAGACGAACAGGTAAATAGATGACTCAGGTGCTCAATATGAACAAAGGCAATCATCAGTAAAAAGGTTCAAGTGGGGGCAATGATCTAGCTGTTTACTTTTTCATGGAAACTAACAACTTGTTGTATTAAATATAAAGATTTTTATTATTGGATCCAAAAAAACTAAAAAATTGTTGTCTTAAATATAAAGATCTTTATTATTAGAAAAAAAAACATGCTGATAATTTCAATTAATTCAAACACTTAAAAAATTTATCAGCACATGATAATCAAAGAGTATTCTACGTTAAAAGACCTCATTAACACGTTTGTATTTGGACATGACTGTTAATACAATTAATGAGAAAATTAATTTGAAAAAATTGAGTTCAATAGACTTAAATCATTTATATAAAATCATTACAATATATGTATGGTTGAATTACAACAGACAAATTAAATATCATGAGAGACAAATACAGAGGGTTCCGCTTAATCTGATAGTCAATTTGTCAGAGAAAAATTATCAGATTAAGCGATTATTAGATTTATCATTTTAGTGGTCTTTGATTTTGGATAGAATAGAATGTAACTTGTTTCAAGACATAATTTATCAATAAAAAGATATATTCTGTATGTCTACAGTTTGAAATGAATAATTTACCTTGCATTTGCAATGAAATAGCATTTTAGTCTTTTTTTGTTTGTAAATGATAAAAAAAAATATGTTATTTTTCATTACAATCTGTCAGTGGCTGCCATTTTTGACAGGAAGTACTAAGAGGAAATGGCTATTTGTTTGCCCCTCTTTTCACTTGTAAAATTTAATTGAATTCTTTTTTTTCTGTTATATAACATGCTCTTAAATATAATTAATTATGCATGATAAAAAAATTATTTGAATTCTATTTTCTAAGTTTTCTATCTCGATGTAAATTTGAAAGTACGGTAATCAGAATTTCCTCAATGTCACATGCTCCTATGCAAATCATTTTAGATTCAGAATTTCATGTTTAACTGATTCTTAATGGTGCAAGCCCTACATGAAATTAACATATACAATAGGTAAATAAACAAACAGTAAAATGTGTAAGGTCAGTCCTGTGTGCGGTCATCCGGAAGAACTATCGATGTCGGTAGCTTAATTCATCTTACGAGGAAGGGAGCCACCTGTGTGCGTTGAAGTATAACTTATACCCTGTAGAGATCATATAACCGAAAAAATAACAGGTATTTTTTTCCATCCATTTATCAGAAAAAAATATAAAAGGATAAATGGTTCAATGTTTTGATATTATATTAGATTAACCAATTTTTTTCAATTAAACGCTATCAGATTAAGTGGAACTCTCTGTATTATATTGAAAACCAGTTTCTTCATGATTTAAATTAATATTTCTATCAACAGTTACAGTATGTATACACCCAAACTTTCCAGTTACACAAATTGTTTTACAAAAAAAAATGGTTAGTTGGATAAGTCTCACATGACTGCACAAGACTTAGAAATAGATTGTCACCTTTACTGATTTAATCAACTTGTGTGAAATCGGACCTAAAAACTGACATTTAAGAATGCACATACCAATTACACAACCAAATTGAACTTTTCCCATAAAAAGTGATCGCAAAGAAAATAAGAAATGATGTCTGTAGCGCTAGCTTGCTCATGGAATGATGGTCTTACCTCTGGGCAACCATTGGATCTGTCCAAATGAACATTCCATGACAATTTCTTCTGATCTGCATGATTAGGTGTTATATGTATAGAGCGGAAATCATCAATTGAAGAAAAGAACTCCTGGGTAGAAAGAAAAAAAACAAACAAACCAAATAAAAAATCAATTCAACCACCATTTTGTTTATTACTGAAAAATTGTTGTTTGTAATAAATATTTTGGTGAAGTGTTATTTTCACAGGTCTTCGTACAGGTAATGTTACATTTTTAGCAGACTATAAACATCAGTTGTTCTTACATTGTCAATAAACAGGCCTTTGTACTGGGTGTTGACATTATCCTCGTGCTGCTGTATGTCCAGGGTGATGTGAACCGGTCGTAGACTTCCTGATACCTTCTTAGCCTCGTACCGCTCTCTTCCATAACTCTGCACCTCATTCAGAACATCCTGTTATATCATAAATATGTACAGATAACTACATTCCTGTACAAAGTTCTATAACATAGTTTTCACTGTATCAAATAACGAGAAGAAGAGTATATTTTGAAATCAAAGTAATTTTATGGACTGCATGTATATAAAAAATTAATGTACAAATAGCAGTGATTGGGAAGGACCTGCGCCACGCGCCATAGTCGCATTTAAGAGAAAAATGGCGCATTAAATCAATTACTCTACGCGCCGAAGTGCGCATTCAAATTTCTCATCGGTTATAAAAGTTTTAGCTATGTCCGCTGGAAATTTACTCTGTACGACTTAGCTAATCGTCTTTTAATACATTTGTTTTAAAACATCAAATTTCATTGGTCGTGTTTGGTAAAACAGAAATAAACAACCAATAAAAACGTTTCCACTCTTTTATGCGTGGTAGATTATTCCAGAATTTCCTCCGAAAGAGAAGTTGAAGTCGCCCAGTATTCTGAGTTCTCAATTATGTAAACTAACCCCAAATGCAGTAAAATGATGATTATCTAATTGAAAAGACGTTTTCACAGCCTCAATTAATCCCTGTTGTGATTATTAAAACTCACGACTGTCTTACCATGCTTATCGTTACTGTAGGGGTTATAAATACGGGTGATGCAACCACACTGCATTGAAAATTACAACCGATGTTTATTTATTTCAGTGTCGATACTACAATTAGTTGTAACTTGTAATTATTTAATAACTCGCAAAATTAATGTTTAAATAATAAGAAAAACCGTTCCCTACAGTTATCTTCAAAGTTTGAAAGGGTAATAATTGGGTCAAAGGGTTTGACTAATACCTCCAAAAAACACAGAAGTACAGAGACTGATTTTATTTATCATTAAGCAAACACCATAACAAAAAATTGCATCAGTGAAATGTATAAACACATCAAATAAATGAAATTTAACCAGTTGGTTAAGTTTTTAAATTTTATAGAAGTTGTTTTGCTCTAGGTTGGTCCTTGATAATTTCAATTTTACAAAATGGCCCCAATGAATAAATAGATGGCCCTTTCATTATGAAAATGGCCCATTAAAATTAATAACTGTGGGGCCATAGTCCCATTGACATTTTTGGCCTTCCCAATCACTGAAATAGTCAAGAGCCACAGATCTAAAACTGGTTTTTTTTAGTGTGTTGCTATATGCACTTAAACAAAGACAGATTAGACCAAAAAAAATTTAAATTAAATCTTTGATGGATGCCTATATGTAACATATTCAATGTTAATGTTTTTCTGTCTCTTGGAAAGCACAAGAAGTCGCGATTGATTTGTTCATTGTGTTCTTTTGTTAATTCGTACATAAAGTAAGAGTTATAGATACTTGATAATATCAGAGATCTTGAGACATAATTCTAACATACCTTTGGAAAAGAGTAGGGTTTGACCTATTACAATGCTTGACAAGTTGCAAGAGTGGATGAATATCTTTAGTCCATAAAGAATTTCCAAAAAATTCTACTAATACTTGTGATGTATATGCTTTAACAGCCATACAATATCTGACCTTGATATATCCCATCAATAGTTCCTCCACTTTAGTATTGCTGTGCTGAGCCAAGAATTCTTCCGTTTTCGTTTTCATATTTTTTCTCAATTGGTAGCCTCTCCAGAGCCTCACAACAAGATGGGATGGCAGGAAAGCTTCTAGTTTCTGTTTGTTAAGGATATCCTGACAGTCTTTTTCCTCCATTTTACTTGCAATGACAATGCTGAGAACAGCATAACCTCTGGCTTTAGCCTCATTCTTTATGTCCTGTTCATAGATATCACTCAGTCGGCTTTTCACAAAATCATCTTTACACTGAAGGTAGAGATATTTCAAGATTTCGGGCCCAAGGGCAGGCAAGTTGTGTAGGAACTTTCTCCCAGGAACATAACGAATTCTCAGAAAGAAAGTGTTTTTCCCACCAGCTGTTGGCGAGTTCAAAATGTGCCTTTTCAACTCCTCAATGGTGATACAAGGGTTCACCCACAACATTTTGGGTATCTGTTTCTTGTCAATGGAAGCCAATCCAAAAAGCTGAACAGCTGCAGGTCCCATCTTTGGGAAATAGCGTTTTAACAGCTGAATACACAAGTCCTCTACAACTGTCGGGTTGTCTCTCGAGTCCACATTATACACTGTGCCATCATGCAGCTCTACCTGCAGGCATACCCCAGAAGTGGATTGGACAGACACCAATGACAAAATATTCTGGACTGGCTGACTGTCAAGATCTGCACTAGTTATGGGAGGGGCTAGTCTCTCCTCTCTTGGGGAGGAAGAGGAGGAGGAGGTTGAGGGGCCATTGACTGTAGTGGAGGTCAAGTTGGTTACCTGTGTGTGGGTGGAGGACACAGAATCCGGGCCGGTCTCGGCCGAACCTCCTGGAACAAGTTCAATGTGGGAGTTTGCAGAGTTCGTATTTGCACTGGCATCGCTGTTGATCAACTGAGTTTTTGACATATTTGACATAGTTGCACTCTGTTTTAAACTGTAATATTTCGGATCACTTTCATTTGCACAGTAAAGGGTTGCAATCTTTCATCTGAAATATGAAGAAAAAAATATTTCCTTTTACAGTCATTATATGCATATGGTAAATAAGGAAGGAATAGATTGACAAGAAAATGTGATGCTTTATTTAGCTACAGCTCTAAATATTGGAGAGTGGCCAATTATTAACTACGAGGGTTGATCTAAAAGTAATGTCACACTATGGACCGCGCTTCTCACTTGCACTGTATTGTGTAAAATGATGCATCAAAATTGTCCTTATCAAAATTCTAATTCGAATTAAAATTTTGATTAAATCTCATTGAACAGATATCAAGATGTTGATGTTTATAGCATAATAAATATGTGACATTGCCGTGTCATAAATTTACGTCTTTTTAAATTGTGTATTTATGAATAAATTACATACTTCAAAATTTCGGATATCTATACAATGCCTTTTGTCTCTAGATCAAGGAATAAAAAGGCTGGCCATGTGAATAGTGATACGATGCATTTTTTAGTGCGATGGATAGAAATCACTAGAAAATGTACTGGAAACGAAAAATCGACCTAAAATTGAGAGTGTGTTCACAAGGTACCCTTAACGTGGTTTTAATATCTAATAAAAGCATATGACATGTTTATAAATAAATTAGATAGACAGGAGCTCTGAAGGAAAGTTAAAGCTACTGTAAGTTCTTAGGTAATGAGCTATATCATAAAGCTACGTTAATGACTTCTTAAAGAGACCTTGACAAACTGATCGCACATTAAATAATCCAATATTCTAATCGATTGATTACAAAAAGAGTAATTAGTTACTTTATAAAAAATGATAACAAAAATGTAAAATAGGGCATCGTGGCCAATGTTAATAGAGTTATAAATTACAAAATTCTACCAGAACGCCAAAGATCTAGAAATGACGTCGCTTACGTGTGGCGACTATTCTTACCTCAGGCTCTACAAAATATATTATCTTCAGGAAAATTTATCATAATGCATTAGAATTTTCAAATCTGAATTGAAATAGGTGGATATCTAACAGCACAAATTTTTGTCACTTTACGTCGATTTTTCATGATTTTATCGCATCTGTGACATTACTTTTGGATCAAACATATCAAACAATTAACAAATCATGATACAATACAATGCATTAACTCTGTAATTTCCAAATGAAGAAGATTAGAATTTTAGCTTGAGAATCTTAAAACTACTATTTGGTCAAGTCATATTAAATATAAAACTAAATTATCACATGTTTATCTTATATTTAATATATGGTGGATATCACTCATGGGATAAATTTTTGATATTCCACTATGTGTTCTTACGCCACGTGATGTCCTAATTAAACATTACGTAGCTTTAGGCAGATTAATGACGTAGAATTAAAAATTAACAAAATAATTCAGCTGAAAAGCATAGAGTTATAAATGAGCAGCTTTTAATGCTGTTTCAATTTTTTTTATACATTGATAAAAATATACTAAAAAATGAAATGTTTGTTGGTTAATAATCTTCAAGGAACTTTTTTCCATGCGTAAAGTTGTTGATGTCTGTCCTGTAGTGAATGTGTTGTGCGGCTCACAATTATAATGTTTACAGAAAGAGTGAGGTTTAACTTGTGATAAAACATGTGATAAAAAGAATCTCTCATGATTTGCGATGGTATATGATTTTTATCCAACTCGTGTGTGTTTTCTATCCCCTCGCCAATGCTCAGGGATTGAAAATACACAACTCATTTGATACCATTGCAAATCATGAGAAATCCTATATTTAATATGTAAAGCAAATATAAAGCTTTGTGTAATAAATGAATGTGTAATAAATTATTAAGTAACAAATGAAAAATCAATAATTAAACGCCAGTCAGTTCAAACTACCGTAAATTTTTTATCAAATAGCAAGAATAAAAAATTGCAAGAACCAGTTTTTTGTCATGATTTCATACAGCTCAAAAGTTTTGACAAAACTGTTTGAAAAAAAAGAGCGAGATTTTAAATTCCTTGAGACCTGCTTAATGGGATCCTCAAGATTAATGAGGAATTAATAGTATGTCATACACACAGCATACTTAGTATATCTTTTACAATATTTGTCTATAGCTATTTGTTATCACAGATCATATTGTACTTCAACATCTTTTAGTATTCAGTCAGTTCTATGAATGTCAACTGTAGAAATCAATGCAAAATGCATTTCTGTTTATTTTTACTATATGCTAAACAAAAGGAATTTGAAAATCAGCCAAAATTAGGTTTTTCAACTCACAATATTCATGTACATTAAAGCTGGTCAATTTACTTCAAATGCAAATGCACTGATGATTACTGGCGCACAGACACTGAATGCCTGAAAACAAGGCAATTACATGTGTAAATTTTTTTATTAAGTCTAATTGCCTAAAAATAATAATTAACATATACTGCATAAACTGAAAATTAATGGACTCCGTGCAGCTCTGACAGGAAGATGTACAGCTTAATTAGATAAGGTTAAAAAAAAAGATAAAATACTGTGGAAATGTGACACTCAGACAGTGAAATTTGGTTTATTGCCATTGTCTATTATTAGATTGAGTTAGGTTTGCAATTAATGGGCTTACACAATAAGGATTTTGCACAGCTTTGCACTAATTGTGAAGATCTGCATTTTAATTAGATTACATGTGGTTTGAACACTGTTTTAAGTTTTGAATGATTGCTAGATGTTGGAATAGAAATAAATGAAAATCAATCCACTGCAATATTGTTACTGCAACAAAACGGACAGAATATGGTCCATGATGGAACAAGGCTAGTGATCTTAACTGACAATGACATACAATAAAAACCATAGTAACAAAGTATAATTATTCAAAACATGAAAAATTAGTATCATAAAAAATAAAATGCTCCTAGAGCATGACATAGATATATTTGACATAATCTAGTAGAATCTGTAATTTGTGTGCATAATTTGATTTTTTCCAGTTATAACATCAACTAAATTTAGCTAAGGTACTATAATATGCATTTTTACTGGTTGTCGGATGACAGTTGGTTACAAAGCACCAATTTGAGTGTCAGTTGTCAAGTTGTAAGCGAGAAATAAAGTCAACATTTCTTTGTTATGTAAACAAAGCTCTGGTCATGTTTTTGCTTACATTTTGTATGTTGAAAAGAAAATTCCTGGTTTCAACCTAAAATGAATGTGACAAATTTATGCTATGAACTGTTTATTTTTGTTCAAAACGAATTAGCAGAGAGAGAAATTTGCTTGAAAAATAATTTTAATTGGTATATTGAATTAATGTAAACAAAAACATGGCAAGAGCCTTTGTTTTACATAAATTGTGAGCTCTAGCTGTATCTTGACTGACTCTCAAAGTCTGGTTGATCTTTTGAAATTCATTACTAAGACATTGTGAACGATAAAAATTAAAAAAAATAAATGTGACCATGCTCCATTGAAAGAGGACCCTGCATTGTACAGTAAATTAAAAATATACATACTCAGTAGTACTCTTTCAGTAACAACAAATTCCATCTCAAGTATCCTCAATTAAGTTATAGATTTAACTGTTTTGTTGTGTTGTGTATGTAACCAGGTATATAATTTGTATATTATATTACAGCGCTAGCGTGTTTGATTGGTATACGTGTTTAGAGTGAGTGGTTATGTATGAGAGTTTAATATCTGTAACATGGACAATGACAAGACTGGACAATAGGGTCACATGACTAACTCTGCATGCACCCTTCCCCGCCAAAATCTTATACCGGACTGGCACTCTCCGCCTAGCCCTTGAACGGGTCAGAACTAAAGCTGTATAGCAATATACTTAAGCATAAGGATTGTTTGTCCCGGTAAGACTTAATGTAATAAATTAAAGTCATTCTAAATTATAATATTACTGTTTCATTTCGTTTTCTAATGTGTATGTTTGTCTGTGTCTAATTGTCTTGTCATTTGTGTCTATTCTGTGTTATTTGTTTAATTACGAAATTTCAGGTTTATTCTGTATTAATAAATATTTAACAACGACCCAAGCTTGGCTTATTTCGAACACTGGCTACATGTAAATTATACCATGGGTTGGGTTCATGACCCCAGGTTTAACCACAAGAGAAGAAGTTAAATGAGGTTTCCCGGTTATTCCCAATGGGATAACTGCAATGCGTTGAAGTATTTATCCACAATTTACTTTAACATAGTATCAATTCATAAGTTAATTTTTTTTAAAAAGCCAACAGTTATATACACTGTACCAGAGGTGTCACTATAGTGAAATCTATAAAATACCTGTACCTTTTTTGACACTTTAAATTAATTGGGGCATGAAATTTTAAAATATTAATGTATCAATCATGGAATATAAAAACAAAGGAAAACATTACAGATATTTATTCATAATTATTAATTAAGCACCTCATTATCTTTCATACAACTTACATGCATAAGATATATACAAATACAATATATATAACACAGACTTGTATATATATTTAGATTTAACGAGGACACCGCTATGCATTCGAGACTGAAATCGTCACTCAAAATTTTTCAGTCTCGACGAATCTTGCAGAGATAAATTTTGACTGACGTTTTCAGTCTCGACGAATTGCATTCTTATATGTCCAACTGCTTTTTGACGCTTGTGCTTTTTTTTTTGTAGTAAATTACTTACCATTGAAAATGTCATGTACCCCGTGAACGGAAGGAAACGATGCAAGATTCACAATATATCACTTGTTTAAAAGATACGTCTCCCTGCAATCAGTTTTATTCAACAGCATTGAACCATTGTTCCTGTTAAACCCAAGAAACCACCACAATCATTACTTTCTTTTTGATTTTTACTAGAAAATAGACGTCATTTCCAAGAAGACCCAACGACCCAACGATAGCAAACTGAAAGTACAATTTGTTCGCTATTTATCGCATGCCGATCACGATGCATTTAACGTAGCTCGCGGGTTTGCTGACGTCATAATAGGAATCGACGTAAAGAGTTGACCGTCATAGTAAATTTAAAAAGCTTATATGCGGTTTATGACTGTTTATACAAAGATTTATAATATCAAGTGCTGAAAATTTAAAGATGTCACATACATTGTCACATTTTGTTCTATAAATTTAAGATAAAGAATGAGTGTGCGTTAGAACTCTTCCATTTAAAGTCATGTTTTAAAATAGAATGTATGCATTAACTTCTTTTTTTTTTTTTTACAATTATAACTTCCGTAATCTGTCCTACCGATTAAATTCTTAAATTTCTTTTGGCTTGAGATAACTGTTTTATTCGATTACTTACTTAAAATGTCAGTAGTTGCCTGGCACTTTATTTTTGCATTGATTGACTCAGAGTTTCATAAAAACAAAAATAGCAATTTTCTGTATCTTTACAGCCTTACATTAATTGCATTTGATAATATTCACAATAATGTCTTATAAGCATTTACATGTTCTAAAATGTGTTAAACAGCTAGTCTTGTCAATAAATGCATTTTAATTTTGGTGTTTTAAGAAGTAAGGAAATGATGACGTCAGGTTAACGTCGTAATGAAAATATAAGGTTTTGAAAAATCTTTTAAATCTTTAAAGTTTTTTTGCCAAAAATTGGCCGAGAACACATACTGATATTTTTTTATGAATTGATTCATAATTATCTCCTCTGTTTTGGTGTTGAGTATGATTGATTTCGTCTGAATCGTTTAAAAATTTGGAGCATAGTTTTGTAATGCGTTTCTCGGTTAATATGTGCATTTTACTATATATTTCATTGAAATGGCGTTGCTTAATTTTATTAATGACACTGTATTTGAAACACGATAACATTATTACCGCGCAGACGAATCTTAAATAAATTTTAGAAATAAAACTATAAAACCTATGGATCACGTGGACAAATTTTCAAGGTAGGTTTTCTCACAAGCAGGTAAACCCGCGAGCTACCTTAATCTAAATACAAGGCCCTTAATTGATTCTTGTAATAAAAATTTACCCTATACACACTGGCGTCGGAAGCAAATTGAAAGTGGGGGGGCTAGACTAATCCTGCGAGAAAAAGTGGGGGGGGGGGGGCTGAACCCTCTATCATGCTATGTTTCTAATGGTTAGGTATAACTTTGCAAAAAAAGTGTGGGGGGGGGGGGGGGGGGCTAAGCCCCCCCTAGCCCCCCCCGGTTCCGACGCCTATGATACATAGTTATCATTATACTTATAAAAATACTATAATAAATAAATACTTATTGTTATACTATACAGGCACGTAGCATCGTTTTTTAAAGTTGGGGGGGGGGGGCAGACTCAGTTCGTAGTATATAACTTCAATTTCACTCCTAATTTCCCTTATTTTATATCAATTTTTACATACCCTCAAAAAAGGGGGGGGGCAACTTCATTATAATTCAGTTTTTTATATGTAAATTTAAAAAAAATTAGTTGCTGCGAGAAAAAGTGGCCCGGGGCCAGCCCCCCCCCCCCCCCTTCTCCCGATGCTACGTACCTGCTATAGAGTGAACTTAAGTTTTTTTATTGCAGAAAGGAAGCGCCTGCATGTGGTTCTATATACATGTATACCGCCAATATCCCGATTGTGGAACATCTCGGAGCACACCCCCCCCCCCCCCCGCCCCCCCCCCCCCCCCCCCAACAACCACACACAAACGCGAGCGCGCGGATTAGGAATTTCATGATTGGCTTTCCTTTTACTTTATTTTCTTATTTTAATTGCTTGTCAAGAGTTTTCCGATTAGCTTGACCCTCCCCCTCCTCAACTCAGTTTAAAAACGAGGCTATGTGCCTGTTCTTATATCAATTTCATGAATTCGATTCACAAGGATTTTTAAAAATCTCATTTCTTACCATGCATAATATGAAGTAAATACTGCTCAGTCATCCACATATATATTAAAAATATGCAAATATCTTCATGATATGTCTAAATATATAACGTTATTGAAAATAATGTATCTCTCGATCATAGATAAATTCCTCCAAGTCAAAGAGCTCTAGGAGAAATGGTGCGAATCGACTTCCTCATTAACTGACACATTTGCATGAACGTACTACCTTTTGAATCTAGGCAAGCAAATTTGCAATTGATTCGAAACATTTAAATAGTTCTTGACAAGTGAACAAAAGCATGCAGACGGCACACATGCAAAGTACATGTAATAATAACTTTTAGAATTACATTTAGATGCATGTAGTAAGGATAGTTGCCGCACTCCTGCGACATTATATTAGGATTCTGGCCTTGATATACTGTTTTTACTATTCATATTTTACAAAATATTTGATTGAATACATAAATTAACTCTTTAAAATACGTACGATAGAAAATAACTTCTTGATCAGTTAAATTAATCGAGGAATCTTCAAAATGTCTCTCATTTCCTTAATAATATCGTTGATGACATAATTAAGGCATTGGCTCAAACTTTTCTTCTGGCCGTCTTTCTTCGACTAATCAGTACTTTTTTTATACGCGAGGCTCATAATGTACATTCATATAAATTTGGTTTGAGCTTTGGGCAGCCCGTTCACTATATACATCTATCGTAACGCTCATTCTTTGTCATTTGGAGTTTTATGATATTTAGTTTATATAGATCCTCGAGATCTTATTTTCTGGCGGGTGCCTTAGCCAAAGTGTTACTGGAAAGTCTCCTCCTATAGTGACCTCTACATGGGGAGTAGCCCGTGTCCCAGTCTGTTTATAAAAAGAGGAGATAGAAAGACAGCTCCCAGATGTCTACCCCTGTTTTACATATAACATTTTAACATGACATTTTAACAACAAATATTAATTTAAATGAAATATATCAACATAAATATTCATTACCAAAATTTCTCCCCCAAAAATATTAGATGAACCCCCTGAATCTATCAACTTTACTTTGAGAATGCGCGCAATTGTATTTATTTATCTTTCCTCTATAAAAAGAGGAGGCAGAAAGACAGCTTCCATATGACTACTGGAGAGCTGCGCCCCCCCCCCCCCCATTTTCTTTAATGCACGGACACTGCGCTACAACATTCTCATAAAAAGTAAATGCAATCAAGTACATATTAATGATCTAACGCACCGTGGTCAGTAGTAGCATTTTATTAAGATTTCTGATCGACCTGGCGTCGACAGGCTCATCACTGGACTTACTTACAAATCTCTCATTAAACAAAAATAATAATACGCTATATATATAGAGCATGTTCTATAGAATTAAAATCTTGCAAAAACATATTCATAAAACTTTAACACACAAAAAAAAATGAATAATAACATACAATAATATAATTGGATCTTAATTAATCAACACACTTTAGTAATATATTAACAAAATTTGGGCCTAGGCATTTTATCTTGCATGTTAGAGTCGCCGAGCTGTTTAGAATAGTGTTTCACAGTAATATTCATACATGATAAACTAATATCGATATTTATCATTTGATCACATATAATTTTCACGAACACTACTCGCTTAACCAAATAACCATTAAACTTTATGTTCATAAAGTCCAACGATTGTAGACGTTGTCCTGGCGCTGAGTGAGTATACATGTATAATATAGCCTCACACTTGGCGCTGAATCGATCTGTTTATCTCACCTCCAAGTCGATATTAGTTAACGCTAATGTCGTACAATTATTAATGTACTGAATCAAGAAATCACACAACTGATGTATTATTAAACTTGGTGCATGATTATTGGAGCGATCAATCTTAATACAAAACAGATTAATATAAGTCGCAATCCATCAGGTAAAATGACATTAATCGTGACCCAACAAAGACCATGCTTTTAGTCCACAAACTATTCCGAACGTTGGGACACAATGCCTGAGGGTCACCTCTTTGACCATGATGTCGACCAATGTCAAGTTTGTTGTTGACCACAAAATACGATGCCATTATTTTGCAACATTGATGAGGTAGATAGAATTTCTGAATGTCATCAACATCAACTTCATAAGAGACAAAATACACATCGACCTCGCGATAAGCAAACCTCTTGCAACCCACCCCCTTTTTTAACCGTTTCCTATTATCTATACATACAAAACTTTTTTTCAACAAACGATGCGAACGTGGCTCCCCACATAGGATTTAACCTCTCCTTTTTTGTCAAGCTGTTTGGTGGGTGGGTCTGGCTCAAGTTTTAAAAGCGATGTCACGTGCCTGGTAAAGTAATAACGACCTCACACTTGATGCTCGGTTAATGTGTTTTTCTCACACCGAATTCGATGCTAGAAAAAGCTACTATTATCATTCTATTTCTGACATCAGTGTTATACGTTCGCCTTTAGGTCGAAGTTGCGAAGGCAAAAGTGCGAGGGTGCGACGACGAAGGAGCGAAAGTGCGAAGATGCGACGGCGAAGCGCGAAGATGCGAAGGCGAAAGTGCGAAGTTGCGAAGGCGAAGAAGCGATACTACTATCGCTCCTTCGCCATAGCAACTTCGCACTCTCGCCGTCGCATCTTCGCGCTTTCGTCTTCGCCTTTTTATAATTATGGAGCTCTCTTTCGTTTAAAGACAATTTTAGCTGTATAAAAGGACATATGAGGTAGACGATGAACTTTTTAGAATTTATTTTCAACAGCCTGTGCAGATCCATAACTTTTTCTAATGAGGGGGGGGGGGGGGGGGTCCAAGACATATTTTAGAGATTTTATTATATATAATTAATAAAATTACATTTTCCGGGGGGATGGGATCTGGACCCTCTCTCCCCTTTTACTGCATGTGTGAAGTTATAATTAATATTGGATTTTCCGGGGGCGGACCCCCTCTCCCCCTCTAGGTCCATATATGAGCAAGGAGTGTCGCATAATGAAATTAGAATGTTACTCTGTTTAATCCACGGTAAACAGACAGCTGGTAAGTAACAGGAGTCTGGAAGTGCATATGTATACATTATGGCGGACATTGCATTTTAAACGGAGTATATAATGATTAGGCATAGCCAGCGCTGGTAAACATATATGTCACATATACACATTAAAATATTTATAAACATTCATAGTAAGCACAATGGCCTAGCGCATGCGTACAAATAATATCATGGATTAATCGGAAAACCTTGGCGAGTACGGCGCCTGCATCGAATTCTATGTAATCGACCGAGACTTTCTGAATGCTATCAAAAAAGGCGAAGGCGAAAGCGCGAAGTTGCGAAGGCGAAAGTGCGAAGTTGCGAAGGCGAAGGAGCGATAGTAGTATCGCTCCTTCGCCTTCGCACCTTCGCACTTTCGCCATCGCATCTTCGCGTTTCGCCGTCACATCTTCGCACTTTCGCACCTTCGCCGTCGCACTCTCGCACTTTCGCCTTCGCAACTTCGCACTCTCGCATCTTCGACCTAAAGGCGAAAGTGCGAAGGTCGAAGTGGCCCTATCGGAACACCATAGTGTTAAGCTATGGAGGGTAATCGTGTTCAAAAATCCAGACATCCGAACACACCAACACGATTACAAATTCGGATTAACAAGTTTACATGTCTGGATTTTTGAACACGATTACCCTCCATATTAAGCATCGTATATGTATTTCGTGGACGACTGCAAGCTTTGAGGAGCAGATAAACTTGCCACGACATAATCAATGTTCCAAAGTTTGAGACACAGAAGGTTTGTCTCAATTTTCAGTTTGTCTCAGTTTTCAGTTTGGAATGTTTAATAAATAAAACACAAGTTTTCCCTTATAATTAAATGGTTGTTTTACCAGTGTTAGCAAATTTTTTCTTAAAGTTAAGATGAAAAAAAAAATTACAGTTATAAAATTTTCGATGTACACGGTGTCCTAGAATATCTGATACCATTTAAAACTGCATAAGTTAAACAATAGTTGGTAAACATTTGTAAAGTTTAACTCAGATTAAAAGTAAAATTGTTTAATTTTTACTTACAAGAAGTTTTTTGGGGGAAAATCTTTTAATTATGATGTCACAAAATTGCATCATAATTCTTTGGTTCAATGTATAGAATTTTATTCAAGATAAATCTGAAACAACAATAAGCTTGTTCAGTTTTAAAACTGTACTATCAAAGACAGACTCCGGCTACTGTATAGTTGTACGAATTATACACAAGGAATACTTGGAGAATTCAACTCATGACCAACAGGCAACAGATTCTTCTAGTGCAGCGGCTTTTGTGAGGAATCTAAATACTTCTAATCGAGTATAGAAAGGGGCGAGCACTCGTTTTTGCGGGTTTTTTTAATAAACAAAGCTCAATTAGTCAAAAACTTCGTGATATGTTCGTGAAAATTATTGATTGAAAATTTAAATCAAATACATTTATGCAAATGGATTAATTATTTTGTAAAATAAATTAAATTAAAAATTATTTAAAGAAAAAATAATGGTATATATTATGAGACACCCTGTAACAGCATTTGATCTTACATCAATTCTTGAGAAGGAACGTTTAACATGCAGTTCAAGGAACTAATATTGCGAAAACAGTATACAGGTATACATTTGTGCCAAAACAACGTCATCCACTAGAATGAAAAAGTCAAGATTTTCTGTTTTGAAATGCCCCCTCTACTGCTTTCGAATAGAGAAAAGATATATACATTGTATACATTTTCCATTATCATTCTCCGTAAGAAATATTTTATCGCGCGGCCGCCAAATATTACAACATGTATCTATCTGCCGCAAGATAAGTTTCTGAAGTGTGCAACTTGCATATCTGTCAGGCCCCAGAAAAGTTTATTGAGAACTTGAACAAAAGGAGACTCTCGTAAGTTTTGCACAAATCTCATCTAGTATGTATAACGAGCTGAAGAACTGCTTATTAATATTACGTAAATTATACATGTATTAAATTTTGTAGAACATTTTTAACATTTATTCGTTGGTGTGTTCGTTTCATATTTTGTCAATCTGTGATAAGGTTACATGTGTTACTCGTTGACCTTTTATTCCCTCCTTTGCTGTGAAATAGGGACTTGAAATTATGGTAAAAACGTATTTTTTTTCTTTCTTCGAGGTATGTATCTGTTAACCAACAAGCTCAATCATCTGATGCGGCAGCCAAAAACTTACGTGGACGGCCGCTAGAGAACTAATTTGTATGTTGGTTGCTTGAAAATATTAATTTTCACCTGACACAAACCTGTTTTCGTACAACATACGTTAACCTAATTCGAGTTTACTTTTATTAAAATTGCATCAAACCTTACTTTTCTTCTGTTTTTATTTTTAGTCACATATGACAGGCGTTTATCATCAGTCTGATTGCTAATTTTTACTATTGTATTTATCCATTTAAATATATGAACTTTGGAAGTTGTAAATGAAAAATGTTTGTTGCTACATATTTATATAGGATCTCTCATGATTTGCGATGGTATATGATTTTTATCCAACGAGTTGTGTGATGTCTATCCAGAGGATAGAAAACACACAGCGAGATGGATAAAAATCATATACCATCGAAAATCATGAGAGATTCTTTTTATCACATGTTTTACCACGTATTTTGTTAATCTCTATTCTTTCTATAAAATTTGTAAATGTGAGTCGCACAACACATTAACTGCAAAACGTCAATTACTTAGCGCAAGGAAAAGAAGTTCCTTGAAGTTTAACAAACAAACATTTCATTTTCGAACATTTTTTTGGTATGTATTCATGAAAATAAATAAAACAACACTTATTGCTTCTCATTTACAACTCAAATCTTTTCAACTGAATTAATTATTTACTCTTTCATTCTGTCAACCAACCGCCTATACCTACGTCATGTTTAATTATGACGTCACGTGGCGCTCGAACACATAGTAAAAATATCCCATGAGTGATATCCACCGCATATTGAGATAAACATGTGATAAAACAAATATTTACCACGCATTTACAATTATACTCGATCACTGGTTCTTCTCCTTGCCTTAAGAGTTACACTAAATATATACCTACCCTCGATTTTGAAAGCTAATTTTTGTTTGCGTAGTAATTTTAAGTTTTTGAAAGCTACTTTTTGTTATGGAATGCCTCAACTGCCTATTGTAAATAATCTTCATAATATGATGATACTATAACATTACATGCTGATATTTCAACATAACAAGGTAGTACTTTAACATTACGTGCTGATACTTCAACATCAAAGATTTCACTTTTTGACTTATTTTCATTGTAGATTTACATGTGGATTTGGTTTAGTCAATAGCTGCATGACCAGCAATAAGTCTTCTAAAAGAAACATTGGAGAAAATACTAAACGGGTGTAAATATAGAATTTTACTAAAATATCTGTACGCAAAACAGACGTCAGTTTAATATATTTACCAATAAAATAAGGATTTCATGTCGTTCGTTTGATTTACTCAACTGCGGGAGATATTGGTATTATGATATACACTGTAATTTGAGCATGCTTCCTTTGAAAACACTGTGCCAGATACTTAGATGCCTTTGCAAAGGAGGCCGTTTTTGCATCCGCTTAAAATGTAATTTCGTTAAAATGCGTCAGACGAGAGACCTTTGCCTAGATACTATATCACCATTTTTGTTTTAAGTGTGCCTCACACAAGAGCGAGGTCAGAAATTTTTTCTTTCAAATTGTCATTCCTTGGGGAAAAAATGCCTTTGTAAGGAAGAAATATTTTTCTTACCGGATATTCTGAAAACCCTGTAAGATTTTCTAATTATCATTCCTATAGGAAAGAAGGAGTTACTTTATAGGGAATTTTTATAATAATTTCGACCGGATCTTTTAAAAATCTAAAAGTGTGTTTTATTCAAACCCATCGTACATGTAATTGAATCCCTATATTGGTATTTCTTTTATTTTCTTTTTCTTTAATATGTATAAAACTATGTATATTATATGAGAACATGACGTTGAATCATATGACTTCTGTGGGTGTATGCGTGTATTAGGGATTATTTCTCCACGGGAAATGTACAGAAATAAGAAACGGGTGCGTGTGTTTCATCTGACTCATTTACAAAACATCGATCGATCGAACTCAGAAAAGTAGATATTGACGTTACTGTACTTAAACACAACCATGATTCCAGGAGATGCGTACAAATAATTGATAGTGCTTAAATTAAAATTTTTATTACACTGTAAATCGATATCGTCAAGAATATCTATAAAAATATCACCGGTGATTATTATACAGGCAGTTCACACCAAAAACGGACAATACTCAGTTCTCACTCAGGTGTGAAAATCACAATTTTAGCTAGGTGGGAAGATTTTCAGAATTTTAGCTACGTGGGAATTAACCCACCTAACTGGGGGAATCATACAGGAGTTTAGTGAAAGTATCTAATAGAAATACAATATCTATACTTATAAACTAAGACTTTTTGCAAATAAACTACGAAATGCCTGTACCGACTCTCTGCTATTACCTTTGGTATTTCAGCATGTGTAAGATGATGTCCGTAAGATTTAACTGAATTTTATCTGATAAGTAGTTACTGTAAAATTATTTAAAGACCTTCTTTCATTTTCGATAAACTAGCCCGAATTAGCAAAAGTGAGAGTAAGGCGCTTAGGCGGATCCAAGTCAGTGGGAGTTAGCATAAAAATATATATCATTCATTTAAGTTGAGATTTTTCATACCTGCCTGCTCCTCTAAATATCCAGCCATGCAGTTGGTTTTTTTTAATTTCAATTGTAAAGTATATGTACGTCAAGAAAGCAACTATGAAAAAAATGGACACAAATTATACAAGAATGAACAAGAAAAAACAATTATGGTTCAACATTTTCAAATGGCTTGGTATTTTTTGCGTCAATGCTACATGAAGTGCGTCTCTCTAAATGAGAAACGGCCATTGGAAAAGCGAAGTTTTAAGTGCTACACTCTTTGTTACCCCCCCCCCCCCCCTCCCTTTTACCACAACGAATTATTATTGATTTTTGAAGATTTGGGAAAAAGGGGTATTTTGTATTTTGCTATGCTTGTCAAGATTTCAGATAAGTCCGTTGGCCCACCCACCCTTCAAAGACGATGCTTCGCGCGTTATATATGTACATTATTACTTATTAGGTTCGTTGCTGACTGTTTACAGAAATGTGTGGGGTCGGTAAAGTCCATAGAAGGCGAGGCGGAGCCGAGCCTTCTATGGACTTTACCGACCCCACACATTTCTGTAAACAGTCAGTAACGAACCTAATAAGTGTTTTGTTTTGTCAAGGACCTACAGTCTGATATGTAAACAAACAAAAGATAATATATAACGATTAAATTCATAGCTTAATTCTCTAATTTTTTTTACCTTCCTCGTCAGTCGTTTGTGCAAACCTCGATGCTATTGTAGGATCATAATATTACGTCTCGGGCAAAGGGGGGGGGGGTCACTCTAAATATTTTGGGGCTTAAAAATTAAAGGTATGGTTGAACGTTTGTGTAAAAAATCAGCTCAGATAACGTTACGTCCGCCATGTTGCCGTTTAAATTTTGACGCTTGCCCTGTAAAGAAATTTATGAGGCAACCACGTGACGCGATTCATCCAATGACGTCGAGACATTCTAGTCCGAGGCAAAACACGTATTAATAAACTGTGCGTCATATCAACCTCAGGTTATGGACGTTATCGTGCTCCGTAGTGTTAAATCATGTTGTTTTTAAAAATCGGGTAACAAAAAACCTCTTTTAAACAAATGGAATTAACATTCCTATATCAATAAAATAAATATAAGTGCATTAAATAATGTGTAAGTTGTAACGACATTGTCTTCATGTACATATTTCTTGATTGACCCTTCTATATTGTTTATTGATATCTTACTGTTGAGGTGGACTTTGTTTAGATTTTTTCACGATCGATCAAAACTTTATCTAAATCACATGTACAGACTTCAAAGTAGTGGTAGCGTCTTTGGTGTTTCAAACTGGTTTTAAAGGTATAGTTCATTAGTAATTTTTTAACCGCCACACTAATTATATAAGGGTTGGTATATGAAATGTCGCAAATTCATTCTGAAATAAAAAGTAAAATTTGATTAATATGATAAATAAATTGCACATATAATTTTTCAAAATATGATTAAAAATATGTATAATTATGTACATAAATCAACCAAATTATGCATTACGAGAGATGCCAATTTTACCGAACAATTCCAGTTTACTTGTAGTGGGAGTTTATTGTAATAATTATATTTGATAATCAACTCATGAAAAAAAAAATATTTTACTCTGTCCCGAGTTTTTGCTTCCACCACCTTTTGCTTGATATTTTGATAATCATAAGTACCTTTGTGCTCAAACTACGTTCATCCACTAATATGAAAAATGTCCAGATTATCTATTTTGAAACGCCCCCTCTACCGCTTCAGGTTTCAATACGCATCCCAAAATAGAAAGTCACGGGGGTTTTGCATTGCATCAGCCATTAATAAGCCCGGATGATAACGTTGAAAAATTGCGCGAGGTGTCCCGAGTACTTCCGAATGGAGAAAAGATATAAACATTTCCCATTATATATCTCCGTAAGAAATTTGTTTTCGTTTCTGTGAACTTTTATGAGTGAAAAATGATAGTTTTACAATGAAGATATCTTGGATACATGTATATTCCCTTTTATCGATTTTAACTGTACTTAATTCACAGGTAGGCTATGTGTATTTTTTTTTATGAAATATCATCAAAAAGTGATGGAAGCAATAAATAACTTGGGACAGACTATAGTAACGTCATTGAACGTTTCAGTTGTTAAAACTGAAGAGAAAAAAATTGTATTACAAAACCACGCCCCACAACATGTGAATTCTCTTATAACAGAGAAATTCTAAACTACCGTCAGATGAAAAAAAAAACTAGCATGCATCGTTGTTTATAGAAATTGAAGTTCTATAAAGGCTATCGTTTTTAAATATCATTACTACATAATATTTAAACACGCCCCACAACATGTGAATTCTCTTATAACAGAGAAATTCTAAACTACCGTCAAATGAAAAAAAAACTAGCATGCATCGTTGTTTATAGAAATTGAAGTTCTATAAAGGCTATCGTTTTTAAATATCATTACTACATAATATTTAAACATTTTTTATTAACATAACAATTTATATTGTTTGGTAAGTACTACTTTGTTTGCGTGATGCAATTACACATGATACACGAACGAAGCCTTTCTCGAGTTCTTTCCAGAAATCGAATACTCTTTCCCACACCCGATTATTAATCTTATGTTAGATTATATAACAATAAATAATCACTCGTACATAAGGTAGGGCCGTACTCACCCAATTTTTTGTGGTTATCATATACCAGTAATTTCTCTATTGATTTAAAAGTGTTAATGCATAAAAGATCCGATTAAAGACGTTGTTTACTCAGGGTTTGAGTTCTCAAATCCAGATCGTAAAAAAGTTTATTGTCATGAGTAAAATTTGTTCTAAACACAAAAAATACATATGAAATGAATTTTTAATTGACATAGCATTAGATATGTTTACTTTATTATGGAATTAGGCTCAAACAAAGTTTTACTTTTAGCAATACAGAGGAAAGTCGGACTAAATTTTTCAGATTTTGTTTTCCACTGAAATATTTTTGGTAGTTCTATAATATTAAAAGTTAAGAGTTTATTTGTTAGTCAACATAATTTTGCATATTTTCTGTTGGTTTTATCTCCCTTTTTCGTTTAGATAATTGTATGAGACACACTATAAAAATATTGAAAAATGCTCAAAAATGATAAAAGTATCTCAAA
The DNA here is from genome assembly GCF_963853765.1 of Magallana gigas. Classification (NCBI taxonomy): domain Eukaryota; kingdom Metazoa; phylum Mollusca; class Bivalvia; order Ostreida; family Ostreidae; genus Magallana; species Magallana gigas. The sequence continues at coordinate 23,289,475 of NC_088857.1, read as the reverse complement.
ATTTTTTATCATTGACCTCATATAAATTTTATGCCAGCAAAGAAAGGTCGATATACTTAGGGTGCTTTCCATTTAACCGGTATCGCCGGATTTGCCGGTGTTGCCTTCGTCGCTGATTGCTGGAACGCGCGTCGCCGGCGAGCGATTGTGGCAACGCAATATACCGTTGCCGACTAGGAAACAATATGGCGTCGAGGTTATCATATTCTACAAAACCAGTATTTCCAAAACTACAAGTTGTCCTACTACATTGAAATACATTAAAACTGCAAATAGCCAAAATTTCTGGATCAAATTTTAAGATAAGTATCAGTTTTAAGCTGCAATCGTCATCGTTGGATCATTGTGACGTTGCCAACCGTTCCATTAACGTCACCGTTTCCCGATTACGTCGCCGGTGAGGCAACGTAAATGGAAAGCACCCTTAGTTTAATGCTATAAATGTTTAAGCATTATCATCATTCAGTTCTTTGTTATATTGAATCAAAAATGGGTAGGGATTTGAAAACTGATAAAGGAAAATCGGACTTGAATATCTATAAAAATTGTGAATGAAAACTTAATGCTTTGTATCTATTTAATGTCACTGCCATTCTTAAACAGTATTTCATTTATTAAAGAGTTAAGGAAATTGAATTATTTCCACAAGTAAGAAAATCTCAATCATAGTTTTAAAAATTTTAGGGATTTTTCTTAAAGGGGCATGGTCACGATTTTGGTCAAAATCATTTTTCTGATTTTAATATTTACAATGCTTCCATATGGAGAAATCACGTACACTTTATTCATGAGCTAAATGCCACGTGACACTGTTCTCATTAATATATATGTCTTCAAATTGTCTCCCTTACGAATGAAAATTACATACCTTTTATGTATGAAATTTGTTTGATTACGTCAAAACTTTCATTTTTTGAATGAGAACATGTGTTTAGGCAATGCATAGATTATCTGTGTATGTTTTTGTCACCACAATCAGTGATTCACACTTAAAATTCACTTTGAATACCTCTCTATCCAACCATAGATAATCTAAAAATATGACTTTACCGACTAAGATGAGTAAATAAATAGATAAACAGCTAAAAATATCAGCTTGAAACAGAATAAAAATACAAAATGAAAAATTTCATTCAATTTATAACGATAATTCTTAATCAAAAGTATGCAATATGCCTAATGATTCAATATAAAGACTATATAAATGCCTAGTTGCAAGTCCGATGGCTTACTGAGAAAGTCTTGAAAATGCTAAATTGGAAGTAAAAAGGAACCGACAAGACTTTTTTAATTTGAGTCAAAATTTCTGACACAACTAGTTTGCAATGTAAACTTTGTAAATATATGAGGAACTATTTTACCTATGAATGGCAAGTATTTTAAAAATAATTCCAAAATCCCTTCATGACGCCTTTCATCACTAAAACACACTTTATTCCTACAACGCCCCGCTTTGATATTTCAGATTCAAAAGGAACCGCCATCTCAATATCTAATGTAAACAAAACAAGCACATTCCAATCCCGGATGATGTAAATGACAGAACCAAATGAGGAGAAAATATTTCCGAAATACTTATTTTTTATAATTTGTGATTTTTCTCATTCCTTTCTATATATTCTATTGTAATGAAAATCGCCATTGTGATAACAATATGGCCGCTATGCAAATTAGTAAAATGTACACCATTTCTCCATATGCAGTAAGGCATTCTTAATAGGCAACCGAAATTTGAGTGTTATTCGTTGAGTTATAAGCAAGTTACAGAGCTTGAAATTCTTTCCTATGTAAACAAAGGGTTTGTTATATTTTGAATTTTGAATTTCCAATTTTAGACCTAAAATGAATGTGCTAAAAGTTATGAACTGTTTAATTACGCTTAAAATGAATAAAAAGAGAGACAAATTAGCTTGAAAAAGATTTTTTACTGGTACATGTATATTGAACCTATGTAAACAAAAACGATACACGAGCCTTGTTTACATGACAATTTAAAGAATTGTGAGCCCTTTAACTTGCTTATAACTCCACGAATGACTATCAAATTTCAATTAGATCATTGATCATCTTTTATTAGTTTCCTACCAGTTTCACCGGAGGGGACTATAGCTTTCCTCTGCGTCTGTCAGTCCGTCTGTCCGTCCGTACGTCCGTCCGTCCGTCCGTCCATCTGTCTGTCCCACTTCAGTTTTTCACGCTTTTTTTCTATATGCGTTTGAGGAATAATATGAAATTTGCTGAACAGCTTCAAAATGTCAAACTACAGATCAAGTTTACATTTTTGTAGCGTCTGGTTGACATATTTTCGAGAAAATTAATTTTTTATATTCCAAGTTTTTAATGTTCGGATTCGTTATCGGGTTCGGTGTGTATTGAATAAACGAGGAAAGTATGTAGTCAGTAATAATATTGTGCATTACTTGGACCATTCCTTTCATTGTTTCTAAAAAACAAATAAGTTCTATAAAATAGTTTCAAGCATTGTGTTGTTAATTTAATCGACAGGGTTTTTGTATAATTACAATCGGGTTCGTTACCGGGTTGGTCTGTTGATTCGGGGTACAGAAGACGGTAAGAATGATATTCTGCATAACAGTGCATTGTTTTCACAAATTTCTACAAACCGGTAGGGGACGTGTATTGCTTATGCAATACTCTCAGAATGCTTGTTTTATTTCATTTCTATATCAACGATGTAGTTTGAATTTCCTCTGTTCTTTTATCTCTGATTAAAGCATAACATCTCGTTTATAACAGTTTTGAAATAGATGTATGCTTCGAATCTATCATAGAATAATAAAAACCGGTAGGGGACGTGTATTGCTTATCCAATACTCTCAGAATGCTTGTTTTACCTAGATAATGTGCCAGAGACACATGTACCCCTACATCTCAAAAAACAAGTCAAGACTAAGTCATTTCATGACAGAAAATCATAATGTGAATATTTTCTCGCAGAAGTTTCATAGAGTTTCTGTAATTTCTGTAATTTGATGATTACTGTAAATTTGGTGAATTCAGGACTTCTCAACCCGGACATCAAAACATTGTTAATAAATACATCTTCATTTTAAAAGTGGGGTATTTACTTTAAAAAATAATGGTTGCTAACAACGAGCATTTCACAAATAACTATATTAACAGCCCCCCCCCCCCAATACAAACAACATGCATTGGAATAAACTAGACCCAAGGCACTATATTAAACTAGGCGTCTCTGTTTTAAAAGAGTTAAAAATATACATTAAAGTTGAGAGTGTGAAAAACATTCACATGAGGTAAGAGCCCAGAGGAATGTGTGAAGAATCCATGATCGACTTGACGACAAATATGAATATGTCTTGCTGAAATAAATGTCGAATCCGTGGCCCTTTGGATGTTTTTATATGAATTGCTAATAAGTGTAAATGGTTTGAAGTTTGATTTGGAAGAAATCACACCATGCACAGCTAATATCAGTGCATGATCTGAAATCTAACATCAATTGCATGTCCATTTGAGAAGAAAGGAATTAGGAAGAGACACGTTGTATTATGACGTTGATGTGTTCTCTGGACTAAGGTGTGTGTTATCGTACGTTTCAAGAGCAAAGTAGTAATTAATTATAATTATATAAAGACGTGTACGTTAAAATGGACCAGGTTCATTTTCAACAGTGACTTTGAAACAATTTAAAGATATTCATTTCTTAAAATACAACTTGAATATCTATGGACATTAAATTAGCGTGCATTTGGTCAAGCCACGGGGCCATATTGTTACCGGTAACCCTGTCAAAGTACCCTTGAAATTGGCTGACTTTTTTTTTTTTACCTCTTTTTCAGAAAATTAATATGTCATCAATTTTATTTTGGAGAAATCAAGGAGAAATTCGATTCTTCTTGTTTCTGACGAACTAGTGAATTTCAGAAGAAGTAAACAATATGTTTACAGGCTAGAAATACATATATACAGTCACATATACATGTGCATTGTTAATAGAAGTCTTAATTTTCAAGCGATTGTAAACTCTTAAACCATCCACATGCTTTGGGGCTTTAAACAACGTTTTTAGTATATAGGTGTTCTGTATGAAACAAGCGCCTATATAGCTGTTGTTTACTAGCATTTCCCCTCGCAAAATTAGTAATAATGTACCCCCTTCCTTAGAGTTGTTCTTACTTCAGAAGTATCAATTCCCGGTAAAAAGTTTTCTCTAAGAAAACATTCACCACAACCATCCCCAACCATTCTCGCGGATATACTTCTATGCATGATTTTAAAGCGCAACATACATACGGTATATACATGTAGGACTGCTTACAGCCAGACACTCCTGTTTTGTTGATTCATTCAGGATGAGCAGGCAGTCGCTTGATGGTACGAAAGTTTCAAAGAAATTAATGAAAAGTATCGATTTAAAAACATTGAAATTATTTACAAAAGCATAATTTTTGCTTTATATACCAGCGTTTATCAATTAACCATTAAAATATCAAGAATTGTTTTAAAACTTGTGTTACTTATACATGTAACTGTTACATTAGATCTCTAAAATCCTTCAGTTAAAACTTACCTATATAAGTTTACCCCTTTAAGTTAAAATTGATGAATCTAAACTTTAAATGGAACACACAGAACTCGTTCTAACAATTAACGATATGGCATCAAAGTTTGTCTCTAACAATTTGATTTAAACGTGGTTCACTGTACCACGGAAACTGAAATTTCGCTGTAATATCTAATAACCACTTGTTGTTATAAAGCATAATTTCTTAAAATTTTCTTGTATTTTATATCATTTTCCAAACACTACAATCTTTGATTAGGTTGTGTCGACATTTTAATTCCATGCAACAGAGTACTGTCATGTTGTAAATTTTGAGTTTACCAGCTGGTGGCAGTAAATACAAAATTTACAACATGGCAATTGTCATGTGGTGGCAGTAAATACAAAATTTACAACATGGCAATTGTCATGTGGTGGCAGTAAATACAAAATTTACAACATGACAATTGTCCTTGTTAAATTGTTATTTACTGCCACCCGGCCAATTCAAAATTTACATGACAGCATTCTCCAGGTGTATTCATCAGATGATATAAACCCTCCTTGCTTTCGGTAAAAAGAGCAACATCATCTGCACACATTAGTTACATTCAAATTGTACAAAGTTGAAAACAAACTGATATCGGTGTTTGTCTACTGTATAGGAAAGTTACCTCTTAAAATTTGACCAGAATTCCAATGTAAATACATGTACATAGAAAACAGCAAAAGAGATATAGTCTCTCCTTGCTTTGAATTAACATACACTTAACAAATCATGTTTCTCTATCATAAAGATATTTAATTATTGTGAATATCTTTCCGTTTACACGTTTGCCTGAATCAATGTTATAGTTGAACTCTGTCCGGTATCCGCCGAAAGAAAACAATATTCTCAACAATTGTTTTTACTTTTTCCAATAATTTTATACTCTAAATTAAAAAAGGCATTAACTGTAGATGCTGTCCTTAATATTTTACATTTTCATATATGTAAATTTTTTTTTCGGCGAATGAACAAATATTTTGCTCAAAATTGATTATTTAGAAACAATACTGGACGACATTTGTAAAATTTGGGAAAGCTACATGTATAAAACCATATTGGATTTTATATACCACCAGATGGTTACACAAGTTTTCAATAAAAAGCAGTTTTGATCCTAATGATAAATGTTCTAGAGCATATATTCTGCTATTTGTGATTGTAATTTTTATACCAATTAAGCATTTAAAATGAGCAACTGGCATGAACCGCCATACTAGTAGTAGAATATTAAGCGACTGCTGATTACCAAGAATTATGGGATACATTTTTGACATCTATCATTTTCTCTTTCATTAGATGGCTTGGTATTTTTTGGCGTCAAATTGTCAATAACCGACCAGTGGGTATCGTAATCTGTTGTTCTTAAATATCTGTGATGGACTATCCTTCATGTTTCTCTTAACATTTTTTCCTATAAATTGATTTCTATATTACCTTTGGTAAGTACAATGTGTGTCAGTTTGCTCAACACATGGTGTGGAATGACGTCAGCCCCAGAGTGTGTTTATTATCATTAATCACTACTGTTCACAAATGAATATATGTAAACGGGATTTCCATAAAAGAATTAAATTCTATTTTCACTTGATTAAGTTTCAATAATAATTTTGATAAATGCATGTTCTTTTTCTTTGTTCCTCGGCTATTAAAACATGAATATTGTTTTCCAGTTTTTGTGTTATGAAATAAAGTTTTTAAAGAGCTATGTGAATTCAAATTGAAGTGTGAAGATTCGATGTAAATTACACAAAGGAAGACTCAACTATGTGTGCATTCACACACACCAACATGCACACACACACACACACACACACACACACACACACACACACTCTCTCTCTCTCTCTCTCTCTCTCTCTCTCTCTCTCTCTGTTAATATCTCACTTTTTTGATAAACGAAAAATACAAATCAGTCGAAGGACGTTTTAAACAAAGTACATAAACCTTAGGGCCTAGGGCCTTGTGAGAGAAAGTGAGACAAGATAAAAACAATGCAATAACATTATACTGAAAAACATCTGAATTGATAAAATTTGAGCTCTTAGACTTGCAAGATTCCACTTAACCATGGAGATAACAGAATAACGTACAACTTTTTTAAAGCAGGTTGGGCGGACAAAAGGGTAAAAAAGACAATAATGAAAAACGAACAACTAAATTTTAAAGACATGCTAAAATACGAAACAGTCCAGCTTTAACAAAATCAACAGCCTCTTTTGCAAAATCAAGACACCGATGCAAAACAAACGATCATCGATGCAAAACAAACAGTCATGCACTGAATTAAATCTAGATGGCTTGCGAAGAGGTATCAGGAGAAATCGTATCCTTGAGAAAACATACCCTTGACCTATAGAAAACGTTTTAAACGAATGTGTTTCCAGGGAGGGAGGTCCGAGAGATATTAAGGTTTGGAAGGGGTTGGGTGGTGGGGATTGAGGGGGGGGGGGCGGGGGTAATTTTACTATGCAAGATTAAGAAATTTGATTTTTCCAGGGGGTCCGAATTTGATCTTATCTACATAACAAAGACTTTAAAGCTCTTTATTTCGTTTGTATCGTGATTGTTTACTCTCAAAGTTTGGTCATTACAAGTTGATACTTCAGCATTACATGATGGCAATTTAACATAGCATTTAAGTATCAGCATGTAATGTCAAAGTATCAGCATGTAATGTTGAAGTATCAGCACGTAATGTTAAAGTACCATCATGTAGTATTAAAGTATCAGCACGTAATGTTAAAGTACCATCATGTAATATTAAAGTATCAGCACGTAATGTTAAAGTATATTATGTAATGTTCGAATATCAGCGTGTAATGTTAAAGTACCATCATGCAATGTTAAAGTATCAACATGTAATGTTAAAGTATCATCATAGCATGAAGATTATCTACATAAGGAAATTGAGGCGTTCCATATGGTCAAGCATATAAAGCATCAAATCACCATTCTATGCATAAAAATTGAAAAAAAATTAATTTCTTTGGCTCAAGTTGTTAAGATATACTGATAAACATGGCATATAAGGATAAATAAATGAATACACCTAATCAAATATGTAAACACATTATTCTTATAATTATATTAATCTATCAATCAAAACTAGCATATATTTTAAAACGATTTCAGTTATACTGTATCGATATGTAGCCAACTACTAGTAGTTTAACTGCTCTTTCCGATTAGAGTTTTTAGGATTTGTAAATTAATTTTCTTTTTGTATGTCAGTGTTTTTAAGGATGAGTCTCTCCCCTCTCAAAAACGATGTTATTTGTCTGTATTGTGTATTTATTTAATGTACATGATTAAGATAACAATGTTATAAGCAAAAATGATACAAATATTTATTGAATATTTTATTGCATTTGAATAGTTTTTATAACTATTTCAATTCTTGTTACGATTTCCCTAATGTACTTTTACTTCTGAGGAAACGCACCCTAATCTGTGGGTGGTGGATCCTGACAAACCTACCCCTTGCAAATCTAAATATTCTCCAGGACCCCCTCCCCCTTCTTCCCTGAGAAAAAATTATTCGAAATCCGCGTTTCCTTTAAGTCAATGGTACCTTTCATGGTTACGTTTTTTCCAGGGTACGATTTTTCCTGATGCCTCTTTGCACGTTATCTAGCTTTAATTTGGTGCATGACTGTTGTTTTTGCATCGATACCCGTTTGTTTTAAATCAGTGACTGCTGATTTTGCTGTTGATTTTGATTTAAGCTGGTCTGTTTAGTACTTTAGCATGATTTTAATAATCAGTTGTTCGTTTTGCATTGACGTATTTTTTAAACTTTTCGCCGCCCATATTAGGTTGATGATATTTTGTTAATCAACAATAGCTTCAGGAAAGAAACATCACATTGCATTAAAATAATTGTAATCATTTTGATATTGAATTTCTTTATTTTTAGACTGGTTTAAAATGTTAAATTCAAAAGCGATTTGGTTTTTTTTTTTGCTTTGTTTAATGCATCTTATAATTTCTTGTTGAATAAAATGACAAAAGACCACAAATGTTATTGTTCAGGATGGCGCTATGGATGTTCGCTGTATCATTTTCCGTGATGGTCCTTGGTTAATGCGTCTAAAATTTCCGTAAATGAATTTGCTGTGAATTCGTTCTTCGTTATTAATTGGTCACCTACAAAAAAAAATGCACTCTGTTACATATAATCCATTCACCTCCAAAGATTGATTAGAAGTGTAGTTTTAGTATAAAACTGCATTTATATGCTTAAAATATTTAGGCTATTTGCTTCAATTCATTATGTAAAGAGTAGCTCCTACCATTTCGGTCTAAGAATTGAAACAGCAGGTTTGTTCCTCTTTTGAACATACGTAGTCTTGATTGTGAGAGGTACTGTGTGGGTTTTATTTCACTGCTATCTATAATCTCATTATAATCCTCAATACTGTCTTTATCCATCCAAGCGTCTGAATGAATCCTACTGTTTCGTTTCCCGAATCTTGGATAATCGTTTTCTTTGCTACTTGTGTAAAATAAACAGAGGGCACAGTCACATGACACAAGCACAATCAACGCCCAAAACAAGCTTTGCATTCTCAAACCTGTAAAAAAAAAAAACCAACAAGGGACATAAATATTATTAAAAGTTATGATGCGAGATTCATTTGTGTACATGTATCACTTAAGAAACAGATTGAGTGCAATTTATTATTATCTATATATTTGTTTCTTGTATGTTTTTTAATTGTTTATCATTGAAAATAGTTGTTGTTGTTGCGGTTTTTTTTTTAAAATTATTCCTTCTTTCTTGTTGTATGCCTATCTGTAATATATATTTTAAGCTACACCAGGTTAAAACAATTATTTATTTTATCTGTAAGGTAAAACGCAAGTCAGATGTCAGTGGTAATAAGACGGATAATATCACATTTATGCGAGTTGACAGAGATATTTAAAGCATTTTTTGAAAGGTACATGAACACCGTATACAACCCATTTCCGATGAAATGCGATAATTTTTATTTTTCAACTCCCCCGGATGCTCTGTTTTCCGAAAATCGACTTCCCCCTACGTTGCCGTTACATCTGAGCAGAAAATCTCATGCCTATTGGTTTTTTTTCTTAAGATTTGTTATGATTTGATTATTGCGCTTACAAGGTTGATTATTTGTTCGACTGTTTAACTACATGTATGTATCTGACTATCTGTGATCCAAAATAAGTCGTATATTTTACAAATCGTGCATATTTTGATCACCAGATTACCGTGAATTTGAAATTTCCCAAATAGTTCTCAAAGTGTTTGAGACTAGACGCAAAGAGCACTCGGGCCAATGACCATCACAAAGTTTGACTATCTCTGTCTTTCGTGCAGTATATATTTTTTGAAAATACTTGTTCTAAATACCTACAAAAGGCGTGACCTAAATTACTCCCGTCTCCGAAGCGGAGAAAATCGACTCCCCCATACTTTGGAATCGACTCTCCCAAATATACTCTTTGTCGACTTCCCTACGTTAGGGGGTGTAATTACTGTGTTCGTGCATCTTTTCAAAAAATGCTTTGAATATTTCTGTCAACTTGCATAAATGTGACATAAACAATATTGAAAAGACGATTTTCAATCAAAATATAAAATGTACATATTATTAGTATATCTTAAAATTTGACAGAAACGACGTTAAACCTTAGACACAACTTTGCAGAAATTCACTGGTATTGACAGATGTAATGAAAGTAATCTAAAACTGAAATGATTTGCAAAAAAACCCAAAAAAAACCAAAATACAAAAACACACCCACCACCACCCCCCCCCAAAAAAAAACCCCTCCAAAAACCCAAAAAACAAACAAACAATAATAAATAAGAAAATAATTTAAAAAAACCCCAAATCAAAACAAAACCCCTGCGCTACATCAAATGCTAGTAACACTGCTAACTGCTCAAAATATATTAAGACTGTATTTTTCAAGGAAAAGGTACTACTATTAAAGGTTAAGAATTTCACAATAAATCGTGCTCCATGAATTAATTTTATGAATTTTATTGATTGAGGCACAGTTTCATGATAAAAGAGACAATTTATCTAGCGGTAATTACGATACAATTTTGGATTTTTTTCCTGAAACGGGTGGTGGGGAATAATATAAGCTAGATAAAAATGATGTGTTTAGATTTCAAGTACATAGATACAGAAAAGATTAACGTTATTTATAAACAATCAAAAAGGCACGAGTGTATTCTAAATTCAATGCTTCCATGTCTTATTTTTCATACAGGTGTATTATTTGCATTGCTCGCATTGTCAACAGACCATTGAGAGTAACAGTGAATGTGGTGTGTTCCTTATTCAAACGCATGTCGTTGGTTTACAGGGGCGTAGCTTCCATTGTGGCAATGAGGCAACTGCCTCACTAGAATTTTTTTGATCATCAATGGGATATTCCCTCCCACATAGTAAAAATTCTTTCTTTTGTAAATTTAAGAATTAAGCAAATCCCACTTTGCATGTCATATTCCGCACTTTACTCACCTTGCCAGTTGGTTCAGTCCCTTGCGAGATATCTTTCTCCGCAATGAGACGCTTGAAACATTGGGGAAGGTCAACAATGACCGAGGAATGTTTGGTTGGCCTTGCCTAATTTTTGTTCTCAGGCACCAAATGGTCTCAGTTGATAATATTCTCACAAAATTTGCAAACTCCCAAAAAAACGCCGAATCGGCCCATTAATTTTTGAAGTAAAACAACGATTATTTTTTTTTTTTGGAATAAAAATGTTCATTCATCTTAAATATGTTAGAAGTTTTATTTTATTATATACTGTTGTATACACATTTTTTAATTATAAAGAATTAACAAATTGAGTATACGACAATCGTGTTCTCAATTTTTGAATTTCTTATAATTCAAAATTTTGTATACGACAATACTGTGAATAGATGCTTGTCTGAAATGTAAAATAACAAAACTCCGTTGCGGACAATGTTTTTTTTCCATTTTAAAACTTCTAAATTCGTTTTTCGTAGGGGGGCTTCGCCCCCTGAACCTCCCACCAGAGGAGAGCCTTGGGGGGGGGGGGGGGCGCTGGGGGCCTCAGGCGGCCCCCAGGCCCCATGCCGCAATAAATTAGCCTCACTAGAATATTATCTCAAGCTACGCCCCTGGTTTAGTTTTCCGATTTGAACCAATTTTTGTACAACAATACAAAATTTGGATTGGGCACAAGTTCCATAACTTAGACCGCCCTCTCCCAGTTTATTTAGTTTATGACATACACGTATATTGGTCGAAGTCATTTGTCCTGAGCAAATTGCAGGGTTTTTCAATTCAATAACGTGCTGAATAAAAGAACTACGTTTCTTGTATCTATTCAGCCCCATATCTTGACCGCATTTTAAGAACTGTCAAACACAAACGTAAATATTGTAATGGACTTTAAAAATATAAAGTTTAATGGACGAATTGTACCAAACAAATCATTTAACCTTAAACACTTTTTGTTTTGTTTTGTGACATCATAATCAAACAAGTGCCCTATTTTGTCCCTGCGAATGAAATTGTATAGTGTTATCATTTCTCCTATTATTATCTTATTTTTTCGCTACCTTCGTATTCTGCACAAATCACCCAATAAACCAATTTAATGTTTAAATATGCCATTGTTTGGTTTGGTTTCTTCGAGTATCTTTACAAACCCGATTTTGATGCTATTTTAAGTGATAAAATATATTTTTTGTTATATTGTTTTTTATTTTGAAAATTGTAAAGACCTAAAAACACACTCAAAATACTGGAAAGTGAACTCACCAAATACGACGTAAATTCAATCAGCACAGTGGACACTACAAATCCGAGTTCATAAAAATTCCAACATGAAGTGAACTGGTCAAAGCTCTGTTTCTATTGTAAGCTGGGAACCTATTGCCTAGGTTATATATACAAACAGAGTAATCAAACCATGACATCGCTGGGGAGTGGAATACAGAAAAGACAGTCTATTAAAACACGCCCCATAACGCACACCCAGTAAGTGGCTCTGACGTGGTGATATTCGAGCTCGGGTGATCAACACTTCAAGGGATGGACAATTCACAGAACGATTAAAAACACGTTGTATGGGGTTGTTGTTCTCTCACCCTTATACTTATTTTTGTTTGGCGATCACACTTTTTTTTTTCAATTATGTTTTGTAATAGTATTAATGCCGACCTCGACTTCGATCAAACAGTAATATTTGATAAAAACATTGTATCTAATGCTAGAAAGAACATGATACTGATAAGTAAAATCTATGCTGAAATTAGATAGTAAATAAGTAAGTACCTATGTACTGAAAGACGATGTACACGGTCTACACTCAAGTTTCGTGTCTCTCACACAGATCTCGGCGTGCTCAGACGAATTTATACTGATCTTAAAGTATTTTTGCTGTATTGTATGCTATTGTTTATTTATTTAAATTTATATGACTAAAGTTCGTGTAACAAATATACTACATTTATAATATGATTATAAGTATTCTACATAATAGCTAAATAAATATACAGTTTAAAGCGAATTCGAAAAGTTCAATTTATGTTAAGTTTATACAGTAACACATAAGCACCCATGTAGATGGGGAGCCTTTACCATGTGAAAACCATATCAAGCAGATGAAAGTTTGTTTTCCTGGTCAGATGACTGTGGCTGTGGTATGAGAAGGTCAGTTATAACAAAAAATTCTAACAAGATGATTTAATTCCGGGTTTATATTAGTCGCGGCGTTATCCTTTGGGATCATAGGAAATATTTTTATTGTGGAATAGTCATTTACTACTATAAAGTCAAAAGATGGTTATGATTTATAAACTTCTGTAAACATGTTTTTTGTTAAAGCAATTTAGACGCCCTGAAGGAAGCAAGTTAGTTTATTGTGGTCCTGTACAAATATATGTTTGACTTATACTAGACTAAGTATTCTTTTAGTAGAAAACCTTTCTTTCGATGACATTTGTTCATAAATTTTGATCTTATATATCATAAAGATTTAGTACATTCATAATTATCATAACATAATTTTGCAGCTTGATATAATTCTAAAATGCACACCTCATGTTGCTTTTAAAATCATTTAAAAAGCAAACAGTCAGAACAAGTTTTGTAAAATATGGATCATCATGCATATTTAAATTTGTTAGATGTCTTCCAAATGATGAAATAGTTCCAGTCGCTTTTAACTGAAAAAACTATGCTGAGGCTTAAATTGAGACATAACATTGTTTTCCGATATACTTCAATAATTTCATAGAATAAAAAATCATTTTTTAAACATTTCATTTTTTTAAGGTGGAATAACACTTCATCACAAAATGGCTGACCTCTGGTCGAAACAACATTTCGTTTTATTAAAAGGATTTTATCGATGACAAAATGTCACTTACTCCATAGCCGAGTGGATAAAGTATCCGTACATCCCAAGTTCGAATCCCGAAGAGGCTTTTGTTGTTACTTACTGAATAGCTGCAGGTCTGTAGCCCCCGGTCTGAAAAAATTCGGATGGACGACCTGGGAGCTACAGTGCCACCCAAAGTAAAAAACTGCAATTAACATGTACGGTGCACAAAAATGCGCTAGTTTTGGACTGATTAATCTCATTTCCGAACATATTCTGTACAAATATTTGATTCCAAAAAATTCCTTGGACATTTTACTACAGATATCCTCATTTCACCTGCCTCTTATAGTCTTTTAAACACCATCACTAGCCCCGGAAAGTGAAGGTCTCACAACACTCAAAACATGGCTGAGTGAAAATAATACCCGAATTCCCCTTCGTTTTTAGGAGTTTTCCGCCAGCGACAGGGACTGTACTTTTTTATGAGATGAAAAACAACGTGTAAAATACCTGATTTTCCCACCTTAGTAAAAATACGAGGTCACTTGAATTTTTGATGCCAGTTGTTTCGGCAGGGGGGTGAAAGGGCTCGGGCATGATTTTCAAGCACATGTGTAACTTTGATGTAAACAAACTCTCGTGCCTTTGTGGATGGCTGTGTGTTTTTTGCTACTGAATTGGTAAGGAACAATTGTTTTAAAAGTTGTAAAGAGGAATTTTCCCAGAAGTTTGTTTTAAACTCGCTACCCGTATCTAAAGTTGCGTAATTTTGGTAAGAATATATTATAGTAAAAATTATGGAGGGTAATCGTGTTCAAAAATCCAGACATGTAAACTTGTAAATCCGAATATGTAATCGTGTTGGTGTGTAAGTCTGAGTATGAATATGTGTAATTCTGACCGTGTAAGCTATAAAACTCGGGCATAAACACGTGTAAGATTTGATTCAGTTCCTTCGCATGATGCACAATTCGCAGCTTTATTGCTTTCATCAGTTAATTAAACCTTCAACTTTGCACACTTTCAATCCGTAGTTTCTGCATTTGTATCTTCAGACTCGGCAATAGCACATCTGACATAATACAAAGTCTACAAGTGTGTCGAATTTTGACATGACCTTATATGGCAACTGCTTTGCTGCGGGGAAACGGCATGCCGTAATCGCCGGAATAGATAAATCAAAAACATAATATTCAGCTTAACTGTTGCAATAAGCTTTTAATGAAGGACACTTATCTATTTTCTATCGAAAATACCGGTATTATTTTTAGAATTTTTTTTAGTTATGATTGAAACTGGACCAAACAGGAAGAGGGTCATGCACATAAAAATCGTCGCCGATGTGACGAATGCGCTAATTTCTGTAATTTATTCTCATGGTATTGTATGATAAGGGTTAAAAAGAAATGCCTAATATCTTATTTCTCTAAACTAATTTGACATGTAATTTAAACTGGAATATAAGTAAATGCGTACTCTTTTCCAGAAGTGAAACGGATCAAGAAATTTCTTAAGGGGGTAAATATATTTTGAGCGGCATGAGGTTCGGAGACCGCCGTGAGGTCTCATGTTGTAACTCCATTGCCTCTGAATTCTAAGAATTTTTAGAGAGAATTTTTAACCGGGTTTTTCGATTATTGAAAAAGTGAAAATGGCGGGCGGGTGAGTGAGTGGCTGCCAAAAAGGTACCCTTATTCTACCGATAACTCCTCGTACAGTTTTTGAGATAGGAAATTGTTCTTTTGCATAACACTTAAACATAAATCAGAGGTATGCAAATTGCTAGAATTCTGATTTCTGATAATTTGTCAAAAAATATCAGCTGTTGAACTTAGTCATTTTTTGGCAAATACATTGCATATAGAGTACCCCATTTCATTGGATAGGTAGTATTTATCAATTCAGGATTGACAAATGGATTATAATATGGATACTGTTCACACAAAAGAAAACCCGGTTTGCTGTTACATTGACAGCCTTTCTCTTGTTATTTTTCTGAATTAGTTAGAATAAACGACCTGCAAAGATTTGGTAATTCTTTGCGGAAAAATGTATGTACTATACATGTATTTATACTTTTTTGGAAAAATTTCCAAGTTTTCTCAGTCGAAACACCCCTGTTAGCTTATCAAGTTTAAATACAATGCTAAATCAAAGTACTGAAGAACTGTCGGGAGTTGATTTTGTCGATGTTTATGTATTTTAAAATCAATGATATGTTATTTTGCATGACAGGTACATGTATTTTCTAATTTGAATTACGCACATTTTTATAATACAAATTTTTGGACTTTTTCGACAAGGATGTCGAGAAAACCCCCTATGAATAATGTTAAATAATTTTAAAGATAAAATTAATTCAATCAAACTATGTATCAGTGATAGAAATATTTCTCGAAAATTGTATGGATCCAAGCAATATTGAACTCAAACATTAGTCTCGTTCAACCAAACGCTCGACTGACACCGTAAATCTCGACAAGGATTTACGGAGACAGCCGAGCGTCGAGTTGAACGAGACTATATTGAACTCTGGCGTAGGAATACATACGACTATTTTCAGTATTTATAAATTAGTTTCCTTGAAAAACAATGCTTTAGCATACATTACATCGAATTCATCAATTATTTTCAAGAACCAAGTCTTGTCAGCAGCAATGATTTGTGCTGAGGTCCAAACACTGTTTCACTTTCGGTTTGTTTGAGTAACTGCATAGGAGAGTTGATTAAAATCAACTCCCAAAAATGTGTTTGTATTGCAGCAAGCCCGGATGATAACGTTGAAAAATTGTGCGATGTATTCCGAGAGTATTCCGAATGGAGAAAAGATGTAAACATTCCCCATTATAAATCTCCGTAAGGAATCTGTTTTTATTCCAGTGAAAGATGATAATGTGTCAATGAAATTATCTTGGAAATTATCCCATTCAACTATTTCAATTGCACTTCTTTCACAGGTATGTGTATTTTAATTAAAAAATCGTCCAAATGTGCTGCATAAATATCTTGGGACAGACTATAGTTGCTTATGACAAACAGTACATGTTCACAAGTGACTGTAAAGCTGTATTATAATAGCTCTCCGTGATTTTTTATCAAACAATTTCACAAAGTGAGTCTGTATTGAACCGACATTCAGGACATGTAATTTATTTTTTATTAAAGTTATTAATACATTTTTTTCAGTCCGCAATAGCGTTTATGCACTACACTTGATGTCCATGCAGTACTACAGAGTGATTGATTCTGAGAGAGAGAGAGAGAGAGAGAGAGAGAGAGAGAGAGAGAGAGAGAGAGAGAGCTCTGATATACTGGAATCAGCAAGATACCTAGTATTGATGTCATCTCTTCATAAATCTAACTTAATTAAAATGACAGCCTACACTTACGCCTATTATTTACGACGATTTTTGTCAACTAACACCCATTCATTAGAGAATAACTACGAGTACTAAAACATCAGATATTAATTTATATCATAAAAGCGAGTATATAAAACCGGCTAATATACGAAACTTACTACTCAAGGATGACGACTATTTTAAAGAATAATGTAGGAATTGCCCTTTTATTCTTATTTTTTCCTAACCACACCAGGCAAGCAACCACAGAAAGACATTTACAGTTTTAAACTTCTCCACTATAGTATATAAAGTAAATGTGGAAAGAAACACTAAAGGAAAAACACTAGCAGAGTCACTACGATGCGAGTTTTTAACACGTACATTTGACATAGTCATCTGATCAGTCATTTCCCTTTGTGGCAATAGAGATGTGAGAATGATGTGAGAAGGATTTTTTTTTTTACTCTGTAGACAAACAGGGATGTTATCGGAGCAGATGTACATACGAATAAAATAAAAATAAAGGAAACATTCTATTTTGATATAATTCCCAATTGATTTTTTGAAAACCCTACAAAATGTCCTTGTTCTTTAAAACAATTAGTTTTCTCTAAGTAATTATCGTTATCATTTTTCTGAGCGATATTAATCTTTATATGAAACATCTCGCCTTAAAGGTGAGACCCACTAAAATAAAAGCAAAATAGTTATGTACTCAGTAAGTCATAATTTTTCGTTAGATAAGTGGATGCACAGTACGTAAGCGTGTTCAGAATTTACACAAATTAAAATCAGATTAGATATCAAATGCATTTACTCACAGGTAGTTTTAAACTCAAATACACACTCCTTGAACTTTTAAAAGCTTCTTTCAAACACAGTAAAATTATTTTTTCAGGGTCACTCAAGTGACCCATTGCTATTAGTTTTAAGAATCTATCCTGAAAGTACTAGAAATATATTGACCAAATTTTATGAGTAACATTTACAGTAGGAGAAAAACATAAGTCATGAAATTCATGACACCCCCAATGGGCCATAGACTCTTAAAAAAGACATTTAAAATCTGTTCTACAATTGGACATCCAACAAAACTAAGCATATTGTTATGGCAATAAAGGAAGCCTCTAGTATATTTGTGAAATTTACGCAGCCAGGGTCAAAAGCGCTAGCATTGAACTGGGCTCTTATATTCATATTATAGTAAATATACATTCTTTTTAAACTCCTCTACTTCTTGGCAACTAGCATGGAAATTAAATGCATGGTTATAATAATCAAGAGAGCCTCTACCAAAATTGTGAAATTTATTGCCTCAGTGTCAGAGGCTCTGGTGTTAAGGAGTTGTTCAAGTAATCGTATAGTATATGTGAAGTGCTTCTTTAAACAAACTTTTCTCTAGTACCAGACATTCGGCAGGACAAACCAAGCATACAGTTATAATGATCAAGATGTCCGCTGGTAAACATGTGAAAAGTTTAGCCACGGAACAAGTGGTGTGACAACTTATTTTAATCAAAGTACTGAAGCACTGACGGGAGTTGATTTTATCGATTATTATTTATCTTAAAATCAACGATATGTTATTTTGCTTGGCAATGCAAGTAGTTTATTTTCTGTATTTGAATTACGCTCATTTTTATTATATGAATTCTCGGACTTTTTCGACAAGAATTTTGAGAAAACCTCTTATGAATCATGTAGTGTAATATTAAAAAATAGAATTGATTTCATCAAACTATGTATCGGTACTCGGAATATTTCAAAAATTGTATGGATCCAACCAATCATGAACTCTAATCTCGTTCAACCAGATGCTCGACTGTCTCCGTTAATCTCCGACAAGTAAGAGATACCCGGTCACGTGATAGCTTGATGATGCTACCTCTAACTATAGACTGAGTCTCTGCTTGTCGGAGATGTACGGAGACATCCGATGGTTGAACGAGACTATATTGAACTCTGGCGTAGGAATACATACGACTGCAGAAAACTTCTAAATTGTTCGTACTATTTAAAATCTTACTATTTTCAAGGTATTTATAAATAAGTTTCCTTAAAAAAAATGTTTCAGCGTACATTACATCGAATTTATCGATTATTTTCAAGAACTAAGTCTTGTCAGCGGTGATGATTTGTGCTTAGGTCCAAACACTGTTTCAGTTTCGATTTGCCAGAGTAACTTCTCAAAAGATATGATCACGTAAATACCAAGATCATATCCCGGTGAACTTTAACATTGCTGTTTATTACTTGTATTTACGTTTGAAAAAGAAAAACCGAAAAAAGAATATGCATACACCTGAAACATCATAGTTTAAGCAAAGGCGGATCTAGCAATTTGGAAAATTGGGGGGGGGGGGGGGGTCCAATTGATGAAAATCAATACGTCGTGCTAAATTCATTATTAATCAATAAACAAGGACTTTTTGAATGTTTTCCGTGCGTAATACTAGTAAACATTTATCTCGTCACTATCTATCTCACATCTATTTCAACATAAGAGTGCACTGCTTTATTGAGCGTTTTGCTGTTTTGGTTTAGGTAGGGAAGATTTGCATAATTTCTAGCCTTAAAAAAACTCCAAGTCTCCAGCACTGAGAACGTACGTCTATGATTAATAGAAAAGAAACACTAAGAAACAAAAAAAAATCGATATAGTTCAGAATTTAAACATCAAAGACATTAAAAATTTTACCAAAAAATCCATTTTTATAATAGCTTGTCGTAATTAGTCTGAATTATTTTTTGTTTCTTAGTGTTTCTTTTCTATTAATCATAGACGCTTGTACCATTGCACTACACATGTTCCATCTATTCAGCAGATAATTATCCCATTCTTTTGTCATATCCTATCATTTAGACCTTTATTTAAGAAGGCAATCGATAGCGATTGTCGTCCCAGGGAACTAGATGTGACCTCTGTAATGGGTGCGCTACATCATCCGGTAGTAGTACAGATGCGATCATATTTAGGAAAGTTTTAAAAAGTTGTGCATTTTCATAATGGTTTACATATAAACCCTTTACACGGTATTTTTGTATTAGAATTTCCGATCCTTGGAAACAAAACCAAAATAAGGGGTTTTGTTGTGTTTCATGTGGGTATGAAGGTAGCTAACATGCCAGAAAAATAGAATAACCCGCATAAGCAAGTCATGTAATTTTTTTTGTATTTTTCGTATGAAACGAAGTGAAACTTATTAGAATTACTTAAGTTAATTAACTAAACAATAAAGCGACTGAATTAATTATTATAATTAAATAAGAAAGCCATTAATGAATATAAAGATTACAATTGCTGTATTACTTATATTAAGATATTTATAAGATCAAACAGGAATGAAATCATTAATTTTCATTTCATTTATTTAGTAATACATCTATAATATTTACAGAAAACCTTAAGTTTTCACATGCAGATTTGCACAGACTCTTTGGAAAAGATTTTAACAGTGTGACAACTAACAACATTCAGGAAACCTCAAAAATTCATGGATACAGTGGTTAGTATTACATCTATTGTAAGATAGAAGTGGATCAATTTTTAACATTGAAGCTCAATTAGACTTGAGCTAAAAGCTTAAGTGTTGATCACTGTTGTCTGTCTTAATTCTGTCCATGGACAGTCTCTGTTCCTCTGTAAACTTTTGACATTTTCTCCTTCTCCAGAACAACTGAGCCAATTTCAACCAAACTTGACACTAACCATTATTGCGTGAAAGGGAATTCCAGTTTGTTAATTTAAAAATGAAAAATCACATCTTCTTTTAGAGAGTTTAGAATTAAAGAAAATTTGTTATTTTTAAAAAAAATCTTAAAAACCCTTTGGTTACAATAGCTGAAACTTGTATTTTGAGGTAGTGTAGATTCAAATTTGTTCATATAATGGGCCCTAGGATTGGGGTTGGGCCACCCGATATCGGCTTTCTACTAAATTAGTACTCAACATTCTTGAACGTATCTTGTATTAATTTATATTGTTAATTGTAATGTTAATAAGTCTAGTTGGGACTCCGAAAACGGAGTTAACTTCCAAAACGGAGTCTTTGGCTGCATCATGCATTGGGGTAAAATGGCGTTTCTAATGTAAACAACGTAAGAGTTTTAATGCCTCTTAGTTTTAAATGAATTTCTATAACTGCCCCAAAACACGCCAAAAATTAACTTTCAAAAGCATTTCTGAACGTGTATGTGTCATATTTATATCAGATGTCCATAACTGTTTACTTGTATTATGTAAGATTAATTTTTAAGGTCAGACGACACGTTCCTCAATTTTATATAACATTTTCCAGGAATTTGTTAATGGTTTACTACTACTCTGACAAGCTTTCTAGCAAAAAATTAGGATACCTTTCCAGGCATTTCTGCAAAATACTATAGAATACTAGAATGCAATTTCCTATTTAATCTTCTTGAAAATACATTTGAATTGCTGATATAAAAATAAACAAATAATACAACGCAGCGAAATTCACTATGTTGGGACGGGCTTTGAACTCATAACCTCTAGAACCTACGCTCTTGGCAGAGAGCGGCCACGGCTCTCTCCACTCGCCCATCTAAGCATATACCCGTACACAAGTAAATTTTAATCATTTCAAAAATCATTATAAAAATAATGATTTTTACTGGAACTTTCTATTACGAGGAGATACAAAAAGATGCTCTAGTAACGTGTCGTCTGACCTTTAAATGAAAAATTCACCCAAAAATTCGATCGCGCACAACTATACCTGTTTTGAAATAAATTGAACGCTTGGATATGTTTATTTATCATTGTTTTTTAAATCTATAGTCTCATTTTATTCTATTTTATGCTAAATTATTCAATTATCTTTTTTTTTTAACAACTGTTTTTATTATCCCAGAACATGTAGAAGTATTCTTATAGCCGAGGTTGGGGAGCCTTGGAATCTTTAAGTTGACATTATATATACTGAAAAAATTTTGATACAGGGTATTTTTACAAATAGCATTATTCAATTATCTTGATTAATTATGTATTTAACATGGGTTCCTAACATCGGAAACGCCGCGAGCGATCATAATTGTTTTCATGATCATAATCTGTTAAAATTAAAGAGTACTAATTGTATCTAGAGTTACAAATTGTTTAATTTTGTTAGGCTTTGAAACAATCAATCCTATATTTTCAAAACAAATAAGACGTTTTTAATCATGGCTAGAGCAGCCAGTTTTTGTTAGTAATCGTAGCTCTTTTCGTTTACGTTTATGTTATGTTTTGGTGATTTTAAATTGTAACACAATACGAAAAAAAGTAAAATTGAATTTACCTTTAAATAACGATACAATTCCATGAAAAACACAAAAATATTATTTTTTAAGCATCGTCCAAACATCCAACTTCGAAAATAAATAACTTTCTTTTAAGTGCAAATAAACCCGTATTTCGTGCAAATGCGATCGATAGAAAATTATATCCTGGATCTTTTAAAATATGCTAGAAGACTGCCAACACATGCAGCACTTTGCAAAATGATTTCTTGTGGACCCCACGTTTTCATCGAAAAATCGCCATATTTAGTACAAGTGCGCATGCGTAGACTCCCAAAACGGAGTCAAAAATGCTTGCAGAAATTCACTTCCTTTGACTCCGTTTTGGGAGTCCGACTAGACTGTTAATGTTCTTAAAATTTATATGTTGAATTCAGAGGAAAGCACAATTTGTTATATTTGTTCAAGTAAACGCTGAACAAAAACTCCAAAACAAATGAAAAAATCAATAAATTGTATTTAAAAAAGGGTAAATGGTATAATGTATACAGAATCTCGGAGTTCTGATACAACAACTTGATATTGTGCGGAAGTTCCGGCACGGACAGTCCGATGTAATACTGTTCTCTAAATCGATACCAAAGTGCAGAAATTCAACACAATAAGACCGGCATCACACACTTCACAACTGTACGGGTTTCCGGCACAGTTAACCAAACACAATGAACTTTTTTACAAACATGCGGGGTTCCAGCATAATTAACCGAACCGTATTATTTCTGGTCTTAAACTTATCCCCCAGCAGTATTTGAACAGTCATTGCTTGTTTGACAACATTATGATGACACGTGATGTCAAAACGTAACGTAACGTAAAAAAAGAAAGAAATATCCACATATACATGTAGCTGTAAAGATATCAAGTCAAGATCTAGTAAATGAAAGGTGCCTACAGGTTTATGAAATTCAAGATAAAATTTCTTGTAATGATGCTTCATAACAATATCTTTGTTTCATAGGGTGTGCGGCTTAATGTTTTGGTAAATACAATGAAAAATCATGTTTTAAACAACTATTTTCTAAAAAATATGAAGGATTAAAAGTAACAAATCTCGGAGTTTTGTCCATTTTTGGCTAATGAAATATATCTAGAATGCCTACAGTCTCTCCAAAAACGGCATTAAACAAGTTTTTGACCTCTTTTAAATGATGTCAAATTGAATATATATACCGGGATTACTTTTCCCGTGATTAAATATAGAATGTCAAAATATTGTTTTATTTTCAACATAATTACTTTAAAGCCGTAAAATACTGGAAAAGATTCATAAAATCAATTATGACGTCATAATGGTTCTAGCACCAAAAAGACAGTCTTAACGTGTTTGTATTTCACCCCTGCGAATGTTATTGTCATTATTATAGCATTGAATCATGATTTTTTGAAGTATACACTCTCATAACTGCAGCGGTGTGTGCATACAAATTGAGTGACGCGCGTTAGCGTGTTATGAAAATTTGTATGCACACACCGCTGCAGTTATGAGAGTGTATACTTCAAAAAATCATGATTTAATGCTTATATTTACATTTTTTAACTGCTTGCCTTGTCTGCAAATGTGATTCATATCTTAAAATTCCTATCTTATCCTAAGGGTAAGTTAATATTAATGGAAGAGCCACATTACAGCCACAAGCGTGAACTTTGATTTTTGCTTGTGACGTTGCAATTTACAGCGTTCAACGTTTGTGACGTCATAATAAAACTCGTCAATTTGACCTTTGACTACTTGTTGCATTTAGAGGCATTTGAAGATCACAGAATTTAATGGAAAAACACAGTAGAATGTAAATATATTAAACTTTAGACCACGTGATTTTATTTGACCCTTTCAGTTTCGCAGTAAAACTCATGCCTCGTGTTTATAGTGTATTTCATAGAATCAACGAATCAAATATTAAATGTAGAGGTTTATTGATTTTGAACTTTATCTTCATTAATTGGTGGATAAAATGTGACAATACAAAAATAGTTGTTGTCTGCTGTTGCAACAATTAACATTCTTGTAGAGATCCCCTTGAGGATTAATTTTTGATCCGCGCCTGACCTAGTAATAGCATCAATAGTGAAACAGACTATACTATTTTATGCAGAATGTTCCTTGAAATGGCTCGATATACTAAGTTTTTATGCAAAACAGACACTCATTATTTTTTCTAAAAACATGGTATTGCACACCACAAGCATCAAACATGGCTATGATTTTATTAAGCAACCCAATGTTTATATTTTCAACCACTCTACACGTGGTTGAACACGAACGATAATTCTGTTCTGAATATTATCGTTTAATGTAAATAACCGCTAGATGGTGAAAAAAGACTTACATCTTAAAAGGTTTTCATGTTTTAATATAAATCCAAGTAGGATATGATATGAAAAACGACCAGTACTTACGTATTTTGAGAATATAATCCGTACACTTATACTTCCGCTCGAAATTTCACAAGAACTGAACAAATCTCGGTGAAGTCTCGTGAACTTTCATTCGAGCACCTCTGGATTTATTACATACTTAGCAACGATAAAAAACCCATTCCGAACACATTCGCAGGGGTGTATTTGAAAAAAAAAACACTTTCATGAGACAAAAATATTAACCTAACTTACTCTTGTCTATGAATTAGTTATCTTCTTAACAAAATATCCCGGCAAATTAAATAATTGCCGGACGATACTCACTTAATATCTTAACAGCTATATATGGATATTTATTTTTTTAAGAGTATTTTTTAAAATACAAACACGTTAATCTAACTTTTTATGTTCTCATAGAAGCTTTTTCATTTTAAATCTAAAATCTAGTTAAGTACAAAATACATTTAATGTGACACAAGCTCAGAGAAAAATAATATTTGTGTAAGTCAGTCAATAAAAAAATTTGATCATTGACCTTATATGAATTTTATGGCAGCAGAGTTAGGTCAATATACTTACTTAAATACTATAAATGTTTTGGCGTTACCATCATTCTTGTTTTTGTAAAATTGAAGCAAATTTGGTAGAAATTGAAAACTGATGGAGGAAAATCGAACAGGAATATTTATAAAAATTATGAATGATTTTTTTTTATTCTAAATAAACGTATTCCTTAATACGTAAACTGCAAAGGAAGAAAGATATAATAACTTTCCTTTGCATTCTTTCTGTTTTTGAAAATACATAAGAAATACGAATACAAAATCCCTTAAAATGACATTGAATTGTAAAAAATTCTAAAAGTAACGTCAGGCGGATTTATACGTTTTTGACGTTAGTTTACATGTAACTGTGACTTCGGCAACATTCTTCATACGATAACAAATAATTAGCCATTCAAAAATCGCTTTACAACCAGAATTGAATTATATTTAATGATGCTACTTCATTCAGAGTCTAAAGGACCGGTTTCTTTATGTTAATATTTTCATTTTCAACTAGATTTTGACCCGTGCGTGCACGGGTGGACATACCATATGATATCGAACATTTACGAAATAGATACATCGACACACCGTATTAAAAAAAATTGTTGACATTTGCCTAACCAAGCTTTAAGCCTACAATAATGCTATTAATTTCACTACACTCTGCTGAGTTGGAATAATGAAACTGTGTCTGGGGAAAGGCCTTCACCACAGTTAAAATGCCTCCCATATACTCGTAATGTAGCAGAAAATTGCAGAATCGCTCCAAAACGATTTTGGAGAAATAACAGTCAAATTGTTCATAACAAACCATTTTGAAGCTGTAAATACCTTTCTTCGAAAAGTTTAATTCTATAATTGCAGAATTCAATATTTCTTCAACAGC
Source organism: Magallana gigas (assembly GCF_963853765.1). NCBI lineage: Eukaryota > Metazoa > Mollusca > Bivalvia > Ostreida > Ostreidae > Magallana > Magallana gigas. Next base: position 23,263,113 of record NC_088857.1, on the reverse strand, counting down.
GTTTTTTTTTTACACACCATGTTGACATTCGAAACTCTCTTTAGTAAATGCACTGAGTTAGAGTTATCTCCCGTATTAATTGAAATTCTTTCGTCTTCATTGCTCCGAGTAGGGGATATGCAACGCCTTGTACGCCCCTGTTCTTTGACAAGGCATACGTGAAACCAGTCATATTCTTGATTAAAGCATTTATAACTTATGTGGTTTGTATCAATTATTTTCATTTAAATTACTTCTGATTGAAACTTTGGAAAGTTTTTTTTTAGTTTAGGGGCAAATAATATTGATCAGCGTAAGTCATTTGATGTTCGAGCTAACTTTTCTGAGCATAACGACGGCCAATATGGCCTGGTAGAAAATATTTTGGGCCTTAGTATTTTTTATGCCGTCAATATTGAATTATACGAAATATTTCAGATTTTTACATATTTTGAAGACTTTATATAAAGATATATACAGACAAAAAGCTGATATATTGATAATTTAATAAGAGAGAAAATCCGATTCTAGTGATTTTTTCACATAAATCTATTTTAAGAATGAGCGATTAAAAAACTAATTAAAATGTTTTAATAATGCATGTACATGCATTGGTTATTACATACAAAAGTGTTTGTGCAAACAACTTGCAGAAAAATTGCTTATCTATATTTTTTTCAAAATATTCTATTGTTATATTTTTTCCGATTATAGGCAAAATAAATGGTTTTTTAAAAATAAATAACAGATTTAAAGAAGAAGATTTATGTTTCAATTGGTATTAAAAGTATATTTATAGATATTATATTTAGTATTACCAGTATTTCTCTAAATAAGTTTATGCATCCTATTTTGTCATTTTAAAAAATGCCATCGTTTATTTGTTTTCATCAAAGTAATCTCGGGTAATTGATAATACATTTACATGTGAAAACAGACTATAGCCCCCTGATGACGTAGTATGATAGGAAATTATCTTTTAAAAAACATATCCAAGTTTCTTATCATTAGTTCACATTAGTTGATAGACTCCAACATTAATGTTTTTGTTTTAAAAATGCTAAATAGACTCTAAAAATGTTATGAAGTTTTATCAGATTTTACAATATCTACATGAGAAAAAGATAACTTTCTTTTCATAAATCAACGTAACACGGATATTATTATAATAATGAATAATAAGTATTTTATGATTTAAAAGTTAAAATGTGTTTGTTTTCAATCGTTTTTCTTCGTAAGGGTTCTTGTATAAAATGAAAATATTCATATAATGGTTTCGCATGCGAAAGTTACGCGTTAATTCGCGAAAGTTACGCGTCTATTCGCGAAACTAACGGGTTATAACGCGTAAGTTTCGCGTTTATTCGCAAAAGTTACGCGTTAATTCGCGAAACTAACGCGTTATATCGCGAAACTAACGCGTTATATCGCGAAACTAACGCGTTATATCGCGAAAGTTTCGCTTTAATTCGCAAAAAATATCTTTTTAACCTACGAAAATGAGATCAGTGAACTTCCGTAAATTATGAATTATTATATATATATACACACACACACACACACACACACACACACACACACCCACCCACACACACACACACACACACACACTAATTACCTAACTAACTAACTAACTAACTACTTCGTTTGATCGAAAGTGAAACACATATTTCAAATTGGCGTAAAGTACGTCAGGCTGATCAAAAATTGGCACTTTAACAGCTGAGCCAGCTGTCAGGATTAATGGAGATGACGTACTTTTTAAACTGATTTGATACTTTTACTGTTTCTTACAAGCTATAACTTTCACACTTGAAACGAATAAAATTTTATTGGATTTGCAACTTAAATGTAAGTTTAATACTAACACGTTGTTACTCTGGGTGTTTTCAAATGTTATTGCTATTTTCATTATGAACGGGAAACTAACTCGCTGTGAGAGATATTATCCTTGTTGGATTAATAAACAGCTCTACTCGTGGGAGCTTTCCAAGTATGGTTTGTCCTCTACGGTGGCTGGAAATCCAAAGAAAGGAGATATAAGTATAATAATTGTTATCAGATGTTTTATTTAGAATGGCGTCGATAGAAGTGACTAAAATATATTTATAAACACACAGTCACCAGTTACAAAAGAGTTTGAAATGTATTAATTTTACGTATAATGATACTTAAAAAAATCTGGTGACTGTACTGAGGGTAAAACAATAATTATTAAAAATCCCTCTGCATAATTAAAATGACATGATTATAATTTACTATAATAAGTCTAAATCATCTTAAATCCCTAAAACGACAATCCGTTCAATTGTAATTTTTTATCAAACAAATTATTAACTAAATCAACTAAACTAAAATGTTATATTATAGCCGACAGTCTCACAGTGCCTACTCAATAATTCAATGGAGCCAATTCGAACTACAAACATCTCGCTATCTAACCAATTACCTTTCATATTTATTCGTTAAGCTCGAAGAGGTTAATAAATCTTACTGTGAAATTAGGGATTTAACAATTTTTAAGGCGACAAATAAAGTATTTAACTTAAAATTTTAACCCAAACATCCTAACACTTTCCCAAAATAGTCATAACACCAAATTTAATTTTTAAATAAACATTTGTGGGAAGACAATACCTTTATCGCATGTATAGAAATATACGGCGATAATTTGATCAGAAAGCTGTTTATTGACGCCATAAAATACTCAATTGTCATGAGACAAACAATTTAAAATGCGTCTGTATTATACATTGTTTGATGTGATGGTGTTTAATTCTATATTACTACCCTGTTTACAAACTGCGAATTTGTAACACTAGATGCATGTCATCCGAACCATTTTCACAGAATTACTCCGTATAATAGATTAAAATATTTATTTTCATATTAGAAATTAGATTTTTATTATTTTTAACAAATTCTGTACACAGCCCCTCCTAGGTTTAAATTATTTCTTATTTGATCAAGTTTGAATCTGATTGCGTTTATATCGCTAGCAACGGTCATAACTAACAAGTTTTGCGACAATAAAACCCGCTTATTAACCCTAACTTTCCCATAAAATCCTTGTTATAACAGCAACGATAAAATTCCAAAAGCCTACAAATTAGTTTTAGGCCATTCATCACAAATAAAAACTTACAAATTTACGTCTACTAGAGTTTCTACAGAAACAATCAAACGAAAATATTAGAGAATACAAAAGAAAAAGGCGCGCTCGTAAAGAAGAAGATTATATTCAATATAGTGTAGGTTTGTTTTTAAACCACAACTGCAAAATACGTGTTTGTGTATGTATAACAGATATCTCGAAATATATTTGAAATATACTTACGCTGATGATACTGAGCTGAGATCTAATTTTGTGATAAATAATTGATTAGCTGTAAAAAATAAAATAAAATAAATAAATAAATAAACGAAAAATTAATTTTGGTCGCAACGCTCTTTTTTATTGGCTATACAAATTCATCTATATAGCCGACTTCACAATACACGCGCGTGCAATTTCATTACATGACATACCTTGTTGGTAACAGGAAGGATTAAATTTATATTTGATAAATTTGATTTATGTTTCTGATCTAATGTTTGTATCGGTATAATAAACCAGTTAAGGAAGGAGTCTTTTCTGGTTTTCGACTTGTCAAACGTAAATTTGATTAATTGTTCATTAAATCAAGATGAAAGGAAATTAAAATAGTATATTTTTCTTTCTTTTTTACTATCATACAACTTGGCATGGAAAAAGTAATCAATGTTGAGAATCTAAAAAGGAATATATTTTTGGCGTAATATTGGCGTAGAAAAATATAATATGTTTCGCAATTCAGAATTGCTGCAGATTAATGAGTCGGAAATTCTTGAAATTTTGACACAGTCAAACGGATCATATTACCAAATAATTCTATCAGTTTAATAAAATTTGACCTTCACATACACTGTATTTACTTTTACCTAAAATTGCTATTGAAACTTTATTAACGTAAAGAATAAAATCTTTAATGTGAACTACATGTAATATTTTTTTTACCTTATCAACGCTTATGAAAATAATCTCTTTTTATTACACTCGATCAGTGTTTATTATCTTTTTAAGATTTACTATACTTAGGTACTCTTCACACCATTGCTCTGAAAAAATAAAGCTCTTTTCATGATGACAAATAAAACATTATGATTACAATTGTTAAGAATATCAATTTATATGTATTACGTAGAAGAAAACAAAACTCAGAAATGTAAACAAGAAGTATTCATATTCATACGTTACCCCCCTCCTTAGTCTTTTTCAGAAAATATAGGTCAATCTTCAATTGACCAATGAATATTGCTTATATTATTACATGTACAACAATTACTCTTTCGTGATTATTGTTCGTTAATTAACACACAATTTCCTCTGAGAGAGAATGTTAATTACTTGTGCATCTATGCTGTATGTATATAGGTATGTGATGCTGTTATCGAAGAAATGCAACTTTAATTCAAATGCTTCCCGGTTTCCCGGACCTTTTTTTTTTGGGGGGGGGGGGGGGAGGGGGTGACAGGGTGACAACTAGATAAGAAAGTAATAAACAACTCGTCTCGTTTGTAAGATGTAATGAAAATTCTAGATTTTTATCTATAACTCCTTAACTGCGTGTGTCATAGAATTCATAATATACATGCATGTATTTAATATATACATCGGTATCATTGTCTGAAACTGACAATAGCAAAATGATTGACCCCCGATACAGCTACTATTTCCCCATTGATAATCCAAGATATAAACTTTGTATGATATGTGGTGATAACGAACAGTGTAATCAAAATCAAAAGCCCAAAGGAAAAGTACAAAACAGGAGCAGAGCAAACACGGACCTTAAAAAAATTAGAGGTAGGATCAGGTGCCATAGAAGGGTAAGCATTCTCTGCTGACCGGTCATATCCTCAAATAATATAATGTAGATTTTATATTGCTAAAATTGTGACCCCAGGCCAATACTGAAGGCCTAAGAGGGGTTCAAAGTTAAACATAGAAATATATAGGGAAAATGTTTAAAAATCTTCTTCTTAAGAACCACAATGGTCTTATTTGTGATATCACTATACAAGTATCCTCAAATAATATAGATTCTAAATTGTTAAAATTGTGAACCCCGGACCAATATTAGGACCCTAAGAGGGTTTCAAAGTCTAACAAAGAAATATATATGAAAAATGTCTTTAAATCTTCTTCTCAAGAACTACAATGCTCCAATTTGTGATATTACCGGTATTCTGGAAGTATCATAAAAAAAGTAAATTCTAAATGGTTAAAATTGTGACCCCCGGACTAATACTGGGGCCCCTAGATGTGTTTAAAGTTTGTCATAGAAATAAATTCATTTAGTCAAATGTTTAAAAAATATAATAAAATGATACAAGGAACTGTTGTTCAGGTGAGCGATGTGGCCCATGGGCCTCCTGTTGTGATTGAGGATATTGCTGATATTAAAGCTGACATAAATTCAAAGGTGTCGGAACCGGGGGGCAAGGGGAGGGGCTTAGCTCCCCCCCTCATCTCTTTTGCAAAGTTAGACCTTACCATTAGGCACATAGCATCGATCATGGAAGGTTCAGCCCCCCCTTCCCCCCCCCCCCCTCCCACTTTTTCTGGCTGTTCAAAGATTTATAAGAGATTGTGGCAGATTCTTGTAATTCCAATTTTTACTGCCTAGACCAAATTCAACAGAACTGTTTATACATGTACGTTTGTTCAATAACTTAACTATATTAGTAATATCAATTTCTATGTACTTTCCATTCTAAACTACTATACAGTTGTAAATTGTTATACTTGGTAAGAACCTCGTAAGTTGTAAGAACTTGTGTTCGAACCATTTGTATATGTTTATACAATAAAATATGTTCAAACCAAACCACTTTTTCTCGCAACAAAGATAATAGTTCCTAAATTTACCTTGAAAAGATTGAAATATGAAGAAGTTTGAATCATAGGTACACAGCACCCCCCCCCCCCCCCGGATTAGGAATTTCATGATTTTGGGGGGAAAATGTTGGTAGGTAAGAATTTTTTTTGGAACTGTACTTCTCACCCCCCCCCCCCCCAACGGATTAGGATTTTCATAATTTTGAAAACAAGGTTTTTGTTGTTGTTTTTTTTTTTTTAATTGCTTATCAAGATTTCTGAGGATTAGTCTAGCCCCCCCCCCCCCCCCCCACTTTCAATTTGCTTCCGACGCCACTGAAATTCATCAAAAGCATTTGGTCGCCATATTAATTTTGATCGCTCCTCTACTGTCACTGGGGTATATATTATAATACCGGTTGAGAAAGTTAAGGTCGGTTGCTTTCTGATCGAGGCATTCAGGCTGCACGGACTTCTAAATGCATGATCTACACAATGTAGTAAAATGTTTGTAATAAATAATAAAGTAAATAACAATCAATAAAATACAAAATATATTTATTCTTTGAAAGAATTTCCAAGGTATCCGTAATATTTGGCACAGATAGTGCTACATTACTTCGCATGCACATCGAACACGTGTGTCGTTCATACAGAATGCATAAGGTCTGCGTCAATTTTAAAACCCTGGCGGCAGAAGATTCAACACAGTAGCTAAATGATAGTCAATCCAAAAAAGTACCAACGTAATATCGTTTCCATCCGTTCCTACAAAAACGCTCCGTTTCTAATCCATGCGATCATTGACATAGCTCGATCTGCCACAGTGTGTAGTTTTTAGCATGTGCGATGTTATATACACAGGAAAACGGTCTACACTTATCGAGGATTTCCGAAGTATCTGTGGCTGGATTTCAGTCTCTCTTGTTTCGTCATTCATTGGATATACCTTGCCAGCGAAGTGGCTGTCATATTATTTTTGTTCCAAACGTGTTTCAACACATCTTTTCGTCCAATGTAACGTGTTCGGGTGAATGAAATACCTGAATGCGGTGAAGCATGAATAGTGCTCTCGGCCTTATATAGGGGGTGTGTAGCGATGAGTAGAAAAATTAGAAATCTTCTTAACGTGGCGGTTTAAAAAGCCTATGTTTAGCAACATCCATAAACACCGAACCGAGTCTGTATTCATTGTTGAAGAATCAAAAATGACTTTTCTTTTCCCTTTTATGCACATCATTTAAAAGTTTCAAAGGGATGAGTAACGTTTGGTTGAATGTGATGGAGACCTAACTGTTTATTTACATAAGGTAGAAGTGAATCAAAAGCCCTTGTACATGCCATAATGCAATGCGCATTTTCTTAAATCACTCGCTAACCGTTTTAAATCATCTCAACAGTACTCAAATAATGATTCCTTATTCTTTCAATAGAACAAAGTTACAGTGTAGCTTAAGTAAGAAAACAAAAATACTCAAAGCATTTATTAATCTCATTTTTTTATTTTACGAATACAGGGTTATACCCAAATACAAGCAAAACATACGTAGGAATATATTGCAAATACATATATTAAATATAACTCTATTTGAGAAAAACGGCGTGTATATATACATAGAGTATAAACATAATAAAACGTCATGATGATGATGATCATCAACAGCACGCTATGTTTCCATTATTGTATGCAATACATGTAACAATGAAGGAATCATTTGAAAATCTGGGTTTAAAAATACCCAATTCAATATACATGTATAAAAATCAGCTGTATAATATTAGAATGTTTCCGTCACTGGTTAATCTGGAAGACAACATTATGTATAGGAATGTGTAATCAATTATTATGGAATGAATTATTCAAATTGCATTCTTTTTTATTTCAAAAGGTCTTTCTTCATCATACATTATCAAAACCAACAGGCTCTGCATCCGTTAAAAACTATGTATTAGCCAGAACTGGTTGAAATCAATAAAGAGAATGAAAAAAAATCTGTATTTCTTTCAATACTGAAACAAACCATTCAATTTTACATATCAAAATGTAGGACTCTTTACAAATAACAAGAACTCAAAGCATAAAACAAAACATAATTCATAAACAAAAAAGTAACAGATTACATCATTATGCATGTGACTTCCTAAATACTTGGCCATTAAAAAATTGACAAAGACTTTGCCCAAGCACAAAAACAGTCTTTGCAATCATTTTAAACTTACATGGTGAATAAAATCAGTTTGATTTTGATCAAAAGGTGGTTTGGTTTCAGATCTGAACAGTTTATAACAACAATATTTGCACTTTCACATAATCATACACAATGAAATATCTCTGAATTAATAACAGAAAATTCCATTAGTATAATACAAAATATATACCGACATATGCACACATGTAAATTCTTAAAATATATGTTTACTGTGCGTACCCATAAAAAACCTGAGTATTTGATGAAGTATAAGCACTTATCAGTGTTATAAAAATTTGAGTTTGTATTCTATATATTATTTATATACACACACAACAATCTACACTACTTCTCCTCAATGCAAGAACATGAATGTTTCTTTTTATCTTAATGTTTCTTATCTTTTTAATCAGATTTAATTAAATGAAAATTTTTATTCTCACCTGGTTTGTGTTCATAGGACAAGCAATATAAAGGAGTTAGAAAAGGTGTGAATTTAATACTACTACTTTTTGCAATTTCATATCATTAATATCGGCAGTAAATTCAAATTTCTACAAAAATCTTCTCAAATCAAAAATAATCCTGAACAAGTAATTAATATGGTGTTTTTGTTTTTTTGTAAAGACCATTTCAATTCAAACCTCATAAATGTGAGTCAAAATCGATATTGCTTTCGCACTGATGAATCATTATCACAAGCCACAGGTTTTATGTCCATTAATATACTCTACTGTCAAATTAGAATGGACACAAAACCTGTGGCTTGTGACGATGTCATGAATAAATGTCTTGAATTGTTTACACCAATCATAAGTAGTTTTGTCAGAAGACAGACAATATTCAATACACCAAAGAATAAAAACAGCCCTTGCATTTTTCCTGGCACTGTCATGACAGAAAAATCTTAAAATTTGTAGTTCAATAAAATACCAATGTATGAGATATAACTGCATGTCCACAGGATTCAGGAACATGTAGAACCAATATTTAATCTTATGAAGTGACTTATCTTGTTTTCAATAATTTTAGACTGACAACTATATTTATAGAAACTGTCATATAAGTATTATGATAGCTTTACAAGTTTTGAAACTCATATCTTACATACATATGTAACTAATAAAATACCACAGCCTTATATTGAATATATTTATCAATTATCATAGGGGGTATTGCAAGATAAAATATTATTTCAAATATCATAAAGAAAAAAATCACATATATTTCAAATTTACAAAGAAATCTATTCTTAATGAGTTATATTTGATTTTTAGATGGAAGAAATCATTTAGAAACCCTTAAACTATCTCATTCAAAGTATCTGAACTATCATCTACAATCAACTTAGAAGATGGAAGATAAAAAAAAAAGTAACTTATCTGCAGTTTTTGCAGAAAAATTGAAGGCTGGAGTACATATACATGTTCTTTTAATCAATACATTCTGAATACATCAAAATATTTTCAAATTGACTGTTTACAGTTTTGAATTTCAAAAAATATATTGCAATCTTTAAAATGCTGATTTGCTATAACTGTTCAATAACCAAACTATGTGATGTTTAACTTCTATAGTATTTCTCAATCTGTTTATCATAAGTAAAATGTGCATATTATTAAACTATGAATATCCTTTTTAAACAAAATATTATTTTTCAATGGATATATATATACATCAATTTTGTACACCCTTAACAAGGCCCTTTGTAATCAAACATGTTTGCTTTAGATTTAGCCCTTCCCTTAAAGTCCTGAATATTGTGTTCTTTGATTTACTAAGAGATAGATCTAATCATTTTCAATATCAACCCTTTTTTAATTTGCCCTCTCATAGAGCATTTACTGTAAAGATTGATGAATACTATAGTGTAGTATGTAGTACTGATAGTACAGTACGATTCTGTGCTTTATTAACAAGTGAAATTTGCATTGACAGTAAATTTGATCATTAACCTGGATGCCATTATTCTAAACAAATATACTTTCAAAAATCTTTGAAATGATAATCTATTCCAAAGAATTGACACTTGTGACATTTCATAAACACTTACTGTACAGTACACTGAAAACTACAGAGCACCATCATGGTCCTTCAATGCTGATTTTTTTCCCTTCAGATCAATTGTCAACTAATTAACATGTGGACAATTAAGACATGATTGATTTGACCAGAAATATTGTGACTTGAGTTCAACTGGAATGCTATAAAGATCTGGCTGATTCTGACTGAGTGCTGGAATGGCTAGAGTTTCTTGGTGAAGTTGAGAGGAAACACTCCTTTTGTCCCATCTCCTTTTTTCTGTCCCATGGCCCAACCATCATCCTGAAAAACAGATGAACATTACATCTTAATCCCTGCATTTTTAATTTGATTACTTCTTTTCTAACCTTATAAGTCAAGCTTTCTATAAAATACACCTGGCAGTGTACTGTGTACTGTGCACTAAATCATTATTTTTTAATAGTTGGATCAAACTCAGGTTGGTATTAATGGATTTTGTAAATAGTTACCTTTTATTGTCAATGATCATTTTCTAAGAAAATTGAAGGTAACTTCTATAATTTACAATTTCTTATGTTTAAAACAATCTTCTAAATCCTTAAAGCCCTGTGTTTCCATATACCTTAAGTTTGAAATTAGTGCTTTGAACAGCATATATCCTTATCATAGGCTAAATTTACCTTGAAAATTGAGAAGTTGGAAGTAATAGGAATACAAGCCCCCCCCCCCCCCCCCCCCCCCCCCCCCCCGGATTAGTAATTTCATGATTTTGGGGGGAAAAAAATTTTGGGTAGGTAAATTTCATGATTTTGGGAATTAGGTTTTTTCCTCAATATTTCTGAGGATTAGTCTTGCCCCCCCCCTCCCAACTTTCAATTTGCTTCCGACGCCAGTGCTTATAACACATGCCCCAGTAGAATATTAAAATGATTGACATTTAATAAAATTTCACTGGAAGTTTTAATCAGCTTTAACCACATGAAAACAGTATTGCCTATAAAAGCTATGATTTTTATACTATACAGGGAAATATTTGCCTCCGTTTTATTGTAATGTCATCTCCTGTGACGTTTTTAAACGTGTCCTCAAAGTCATCGCCTGTCAATGCCTTCCTTTCAAGCTGATTGTACAGAAGAAGCAAATCAACAATGCCATGTGCTCGCCATGCTTGTTTTAATCATGTGACAGACTATTTTTCCAGCGTTGACAGAGGTGTAAGCGAACCTTGTGTAGCACGACCTCTGCAGGCTTTGGTGAGAGAATGCAAATAAGCCACAAGAATCGTGCAGAACCTTTCTTTATTAAGCGCATTCTTCCTTTTACATAAACTTTAAAAAGGGCTGCAGTAATCAAACAAGACACTTGACAGGTACAAAAGACACGTGCAGTGATGCGTGACTTATTATGTCTGCCCAGTGCTGTCGGTAAATTACAGAGTTATTTGAGGGCTCAGAGTGTTTATAAAAGCTACCCATGAGTATCTCGCACGTAAAAAGGTGTGAAACTCAATTGACAGAAGCAGTCTTTCCATTATAGAAGTGGGGTACACTTAAAGAAATTGTTAAATTAACCGGACAATAATTAAGGACGGGTATTACAGAAATTGGGTTTTTTTTGGAAAAGCATTTTATTAGATATCAATGTAATTGTTTTTGAACAAAATATATTTTGAAAATGAAACCAAGATAAAAAAAAATTAATTTTTTTGTTTTGAGTCAATATACATGTACCAAGTACAAATATCCATGATCTGTATTTTGTAACATTCAATCAGGTTTGAGTTTTATGTTTTACAAATTTTTGCTTTCCGCGAATTCAACCTACCATGATTTGCTGCAAAAGGAACAAATTGGGATCTTTTCCAACCGCGATTTTTACCTGCCATACAGTACAACATTGGAAGATGAATAGATGATCATTGTGATCAAATAATGACATTGTGGAAGTACAGTGTAAAAAGATTGCAACAATCAGTAAACGGAAGACAGGGATTTTTAAAAAACAATGTTCTTTAACCTTTGCAATATGACTTTTTTCTCTCTCGCACATTTCTGGAAAAGTATTTTGATATGGTGTTATTCCACCAGTTGACACATTCTCACCTCAAATTTTCAGGTTTCAGATACAGTAGGTGGTGTTTGGTCTGCTTTTATATTATTATAAAGTGTAGCTATTTTTAGCAAAGCATACCGTGCAAGAAGCAAACTGCACCGTTCATAAAGTGTACCAAGCCAACCGTGCAACTGGTGAAGTAGCACTTTTCAGGGTCGGTACTTATGTTGGATTTCATTAAACAACACATAAAACATTGTGCCCTTGTTTTACCCTTCTTTTAAAAACAGCTCTTGAGATCAAGATAAAAACTTGATGGTCTCAGAATTTCTTCACTATCTTCGAATCAGCTGTGATTTGTTGACAGAATATAGCGGACACAGAATATCCACAGACTCCCAAGAAATCAATGTGCTAATGGCTTCTATATTTATAACTGGAGGTGTGCAGCAGAAATAAGTTCCAGAAGTTTACAAATAAAAGTGCTATATGATATTTACTGTTACATTTAGGATTGGCTTACAAGTTTCACATTGATCAATAGTTTAGAAATTGTTTCTCACATAATGACATAATGAACCTTCAATACCACAACTAAAAGTACATTTAAATATAATAAATTGAGTGTGATTGTTCCTTTCACAAGCAGCTGAATCTAAATATCAAATAGTGCACAAGGTACATAATTGTACAAAATATTTGCCAAAATAGGGATTGAAATCTCAACTTTTTTAACCACTCGCAAATTTTAGTGAGTGGAATTTTTTTTACTTGCAAAATTAAATTTTCACTCGCATTTTTTCTTTTCATAGAAATAATGTGAATAATTTTCATGAAAACTGGTTCTCTAGTAAATACTGATAACATCTTTAATTCCACATGTCTTGCTGTAGACACGTATGGGGGGGGGGGGGGGGGGAGGGGTGTTGAATTTTTACATAGGAAATAAATTTAATCATTCCCTTCTCAAATATATAAAGTGATATATAGTATTACTAATATGCAAGCATATTGACATTTGTTGATTCTCAGTTGTTTAGACTGTGGCCATAGATAATTCTTGGGCCACACAAGGGGTTCAAAGTTTGATGTAGGTTTATGCTTATATGAACAGTTGTTTGAGATCTTTTTTGAGAATGGTGATGCTCAATATGTGACATAACTATGAAATCATCTAGTAACAAAAGGGGCTCAACATTAGAACAAATTGTAGAAAATTTTGAAAATCTTTTAATGCAGGATCTAGCTATCTTACTCATTCATATTTTGGATATGACTTCATGAAGCTGATTTTATTATGTCTAGTGTTGCTCAGGTAAGCAATGTGGCCCATGGGCCTCTTGTTCTAATGATGCTGATAGACTAATAAATAATATTTTTTAAACTTCATCAGCATATATGTGTCATCTTATTGACCTTTAGTCATTTATTAATTGCTATGAACCAAAGGTTGTTGATTTTTCCATACCACTCAAGGTAAAGGACAATGTCATTTTAAACAGACATTAACTCTCTACAAAGATATGCTTTAATTAATAACATAATGACAAGTGTGATGCATACCCAGATGAATCATAGCCATTACCAACAATGGAAACCAACCAGTGACCATAAATGATGTATAAATATTACAAGACTTATTCAAAAATAATTCAGTTTATTTTAGCATGAAGTACATCTTTTTTTCATTAAATTTTTTTTCTTCTTAATTTTCTTTTCTGAAATGTTTACAGGTCCTGGTTTTGAGTTTGGGGTACTTTACTTCCTTTCCATAGATAGGGTTACTTATATTGCCATGGAAAAGTTGCCTGAAGATTTTTTTCTTGTTACAGATATTCTGTATATTAAAAAAACAGTACAGCGCATCTTATTAAAAAACTGCCATGAGAAAAAATTCTGTTCGGGTTGGGTATTTTTTGTACTAGTCATAAATGTATAAACTTTTAGAAATTACAATATTCTCCTTGAAATCAATCTTATTATTTCATTAAAATGAATAATTATTTATACCCCATAAATATATACATTGCAAAGTGTTACAGAATTCCCTCTTCTACACTATTATGCAAGCCCATTTACCATGTTTTAATACTATAAAACAAAACACATGCAGGGCTCATGAATATTCTCCTAGACAGGTTTGTAGTTAGAAACATGTCTTTTCTTATTCTCCCAGGTAATAATTGTTCAAAGTTTAAAAATATAATAACCAGAATTATTATTTTGTAAGTACAATATGTATTTTGTGTTTTCAATTTCAGCACAGTTGCTACACACTAAAGTAATTTAGTAAGTGAGGCTATGAGGCCCCTTGAGGTTTTATTTGACATATGTTAAAATGATCTGAAATTGGTAAACCATTTATAATTGATCGAGAAAGTGATGATGGGTTCTGTTTAGAGAGTCCCTTTTACCTTGTATTCCATGAAGACCATAGTTGGGGCAAATATTTCAGCAGTTTCAAATAAAGTCAATCAAAATCCATGTGGTACAAATAAACAATGTAAGATTAATTCAGTTTGTACCACCCTTCAAGTTTTGGAAGCTCATACATAATTACATTAACTAGTAGGTATTTTAGAAGGAATTTTTATGTACTTCAACTGTCAAAAACAATGTTATTTTTATTTCCTAATGATACAATGGGTAAATCTGAAGTAAAACACACATTTTTCAGCTGCACTGTCTCTTTAAGTAAGATAAAATTCTCTCTAGAATAAACTTAAGTATCGCCTCTGTAAAACTGGATAAATCTTAATTGATATTTTGATTACTTCTTAACAGCAATGTGTTTGCATGGCATCAATTTATTTCAGGGAAAAAATTCAAAAGATGCATTGCTAACATGATTGGCTCCTAAATTTCTTCAAATCTAATTATTTTGGATTTTGAAAAAAAAAATTCAATGATCTGAAAATTTGCAAATAATTGATTTCAATTTGCACAGTATATGTTGCTGATTCATTAAGAATCATCGACTGGTAACAAAGAGAGTCTTGCCTGTTCATCAGGGTTGTCAAAAGGAACTACATAAATGATCTCTCCAGCCTCAAACGACAACTCATCCTCATCTTCATTGCTGTATGGGTGTGTGGCCTGCACCTACAAGGAATCAAAACATGCCTTCAGCTCGTGCACTATGCCTCAACCAATATATATACTAGTTCTTAAAAAAATGCAACTATATTACATGCAAAGCAAAACAACTGACATTGCAATAAATATACCATCTGCTAAATGTGTGACAAATTCAATCTACTTATTGGATACATTTCTTGCTCTATATGTTCTGTTGGGTTATATTTTGGATCATAGCCTTAAACATGTGATTGAACTATCTTAATGCTTAACAGTGACAATTAAGTATTTTTGTTGGTTTCAACTGAACAGAAACATGGAGAACTTGACTAATAAACAAGGCAGTTCTCTACCGATCCCAGCTAGGGCCCAAAGTGTTTAGGATTTTTTATACGACTTTGCTATAACCTTAACCTTAGACCTATAAACATGGTTCAAGGTCACTGCACACCCTTTACCCTAGAGTGGGGCCTAACTACCATGGTAATCACTACTGATAGACTTATCACCAAACTTTCTTTTCTGGTAGAGGGCTTTAAGGACATCATAATCATGCATTTCGTTTTCTCAAATTTATCTGTATTTATATATGAATTTATATTCAGAGAAGATTTCTGAAACTTTGGCCTATTTTTGCTTATTTGGCCCTGCCATTGAGGCCCAAGGTAGTGGTATGGGGGTGGTATGGTCATAAGTTTCACAATACATATTCTCTTATCCTAGAGATGCTCCACACCAAAAATGGTACTAGTAACAATTGGCACTGTAGTAGTTTTTAAGAAGAAGTTAAAAATGTAAAATTGTTATTGCATGATGGACGACACACAGACGCATTTTAATTGACAGACGAAGACCAATTGCAATAGGTCACCTGAGTCACTAGGTGACCTAAAAAGTTACAATGTACAGTTATCACATCACAATAAAGCACTAACAGACAAACAGACAGAAGGAGAATATGTTAACAATACAGTACGAGCTTCAAAGAGCCCTTAAACATGTACAGTACCCGCAATGTTATTTTTTACAAGATAAATGATAGATTTAATAATTATAACAAAGCCAGGATTCACGCATGGTAGGATAGGATTAACGCACTATAGAACAGTATACACACACGATATGATAGGATTGATAAACATTAGGAAAGGATAAATGATATTCATGATAAAAGTACAATCGCATTAAACCATCTTCATGATTAATCTGATAATTGCAAAATTTGATAGAGAACATGTACAAATCAAGATACACGCAGAATTTATCCTAGATTCATTTACAGAATATACAAATTTAAAATGACAAGTTAAAACTCAAAAACTATGATCTTAAATAATCAGTAATTTATCCTTATTCTTTATATTGTTTTCATTACCAAACACCACAGCTGATCGGTGGGAACATCCCAGCCCAACATTAATTTGAAATTTCCAGTTTAATCAAAATAAAACTTTTGTTCTAAATAATTATAAATCTGTCAAACATATTTTTAAAAATGCATTAAATAATTAATGATATCACATACAGGCTAATATTTAGTATGCTCACGATAAAATAAATTGAAAAACTGTTAAAATTAAATGATAAAGCTAATAGGATTAACACACGATAGGATAGGATTAAAGCACAACTGAACAGCATGCAGGCTCGATACAATAAGATTGATACACTATATCATAGGATAGGACTGAAAAAAAATAATGTTGCGGGTACTGTACATATACAGTACCGATCAGACCCAACCTAACACCAGAGTAAATCCCAACTAAACCCCAGGTTTACTTGGGGTTTATTCTGGGCCTGCTTTTTGAAAATTTGTGTCCACTTAGGGTTTAGTCAGTATTTGCTTTTGGGGTCAACTGTACACACTGAAGTATGAAGCAGACCTGTACTTTATCCTACCATCTTACTGCCTGCAATTCCTGCCCCTTGTATATTTCAAATACACATGTAGCATCTGATTTTAGGGGTATACTTCTGATTGGGGTTTACTCCTGTGTCCACTATGGGTTTACTCTGGGTTTACTCTGGATCTAATCTAGCAAATCTGGAGTAAACCCGAAGTAAACCCAGAGTAAACCCGAAGTAAACCCCAAAAGTAAACCCAGGGTTTAGTTGGGGTTTACTTTCTGTTAGGTTGGGTCTGATCAGTACTGTATCACTTTGAAACAATTTAACAAGTAACAATTTTATATTAAATTCAATGTCTTCTTACAGTACGAATACAAAGAGTTCCAGTATAAAATGTCTGGAAACAAGCTTGAGAAACAAAAGGAACCAGTTCCTAAGGTATAACAACAAACACACCCATTTCCTTAAGAAGTGGGAAGGGGGGGGGGGGGGGGGGTTGTGATGTGTTTGACTCAAAGTATTGTCAGTTTCTCTACTGTGTGAACACACATCTGATGGCCAATTCAACATTCTGAATTGAATGTGACACGTTCACATGATAACACTTATTGGTGATAACATCTCACTACATACCTGATAGAGAACACCTTCTGGTAACTCCACTGGTTTGTTGGATGTGGGGACTTCATACAGGTTGCTGTCCTCATGTTCCTCCTCTTTCTCCTCCTCCTTCTCCTTGTTCTCTGCTTCTTTCTCCTCATCAGCTTTTACTTCCACTTTCTCCTCTTTTTCCCCTGGCATTTTACATGGAGGCGTGTCATATGCTGGTGAACCTAAGGGTGAGGAGGGTTCCTGCTTCTCTGGGGTGACAGGAACCTGGTCAGACTCCTCTGAGGGTGGTATGGGAGGGGGGTAGGTGGGAGCCAAGTCTTCAGAGTTCTGAGAGGCAGTCTCATCCAGTTCTCCATTCACCTTGCCATCACTACCCTGTGGAAGTTTCAATTATAATTCAAACTATTGGTACTACATGTAGTGGTCTTTTCCAAGTTTTTTTTTACCTGCTGATTTTTTTAAATATAAATTGAGTAATGTGAATGTAAATGTGCTAGTATGTCATATATAAGCATGCATATTTCTAACCATTGGAAAATCCTTGTCAATGAACTGAAAGAAAAACTCATTGAGCCTACAAACCTGACTCTGACTCAATATTTGCTGTGATGATTTCTCCTCCTTATTTATTGATTCCTTTTCATCTGCTTTTTCAACCTTTATTTCATTCAGTGGATCAGTCTTTTCTAGCTCACTGTTTTCATATACTGCATGGTCTGAAAAAAGATAAACAATCAGCTGCTTAAAAAACCAACATTTAAACTTTTACAAGTGACGATAATGAAGACTGCTATTTTTTTTTATTAACTCAGTAAAAGCTTTACACAGTTTTCCCTAATTCTTTGCCTAAGACTTTCATACATAGATGAACTACCGATAAAGGAAAAAAATCAAATATTCTTACTGGGACATGAAACAACAAAAAATTCATCATTATGTTGATATTGTTTTCCTGCACTCTAGAAAAGTAGTATATTTTTTGTGTAGTTATAAAGCCTCTTTCACAATTGGCGCACGAACCTGTTGCGATCGGGATTTATGAGCATGAGCTATTGCATATGTCGAACAAGCTCTCGCATTTGTTGCATGTGTTTTTTGGTTGCATTAAGTCTCCTCAGAATTGTTGACATGCACACTATTCAGATGCGACGGAATGCGATCCAAATTATTGCAATGCAACGCACAAACGCATGCATGAATGTTTTACAACGTTTTGTCTACCGCAAGAATGATGCATGAATTTTAAAGATGGTAAGATAAATCGCAGCTGTTTTTGTGTGTGTTGTGCGACCATGAGACTGTTGCTAAACGTCATACTTGCCAACCTCCAACATGTGAAAATCTGGTCATGACCAGATTTGGAAAGTAAAAAATCTGGTCATAGCGCATAACGACATTCACGACATATTTACCATGGCATGCATTTCATAGGTATATACAATAGAAATATGTGTTAAAACTTATGTGTAATACTTTATTGCAAAGAAGCATTTTAACTAACAGTTGCTGATTTTGAATTTTGTAAAGTGATCTGACACAGAAAATGGAAGGTTGTGTTCAGCTAAAAAAAAAATGCAAAAAGAGTTTCTGTTACATTAACCTTGCTTTTGAACTCTGTAAATTATGGCATGAAAGTTGTAAGTGACTTGGAAGACTTTTGTGTATTAAAAAGCATTCTATAACATGACTTAGGGTTTTTGAATGTTTAGTCAGATCATTTTGGGCACAAAATCCAATATTCAAATGTGCTTTACATAGAACACAAAAGCCTCGTTTTGTACTCGATTACTTTGTTTTACCTATGCGAATTTATTTTCCCAGATATGTTGATAGGTACAAAAATAACGTTTTCTTTTTGTTGGTTTTGACTCCGCTGGCCCCGATGAAGACCTTTTCTTATTGGAAGCCATCACACTTAATGATTTAAACCTTCGCTTAGTCAAAACAACTCACGATAATAATAACACTTAATGTGTCTGCCATCGGCATTGTTTACGCGTTACGTAAATCCAAGCTCAGCTTGGGTTCATTGCTGGAAGTCAAACGCGTAACGTAATTTAGGAACCAAATCCGGAAATCGGGAGATTTTCGGGTTGTTCGACAAAAATCGGGTGAAAAGCATGACCCGCCGGGTCATAAAAAATAATCGGGTGAAGGGTTGAAAAATCGGGTGTGACCCGACGAAATCGGGTCAGTTGGCAAGTATGCTAAACGAATCTCATGTAATCTTGCAACATTTTACTATCATTGCAAGATTTATCGGTTTCCGTTTCCATGCTTTGTCACTAGTATATACTGGATGCAGGGTTATTTGTTCATCATGTTATTTTCTCTTCTACTTACAGTTTTGCCTCCTCTTGACTTTGCCCCATTAATATTGTGGTAAAGAGAGATATTATGAAACATTAGAATTCACAGAGTATTAATCTGCTAACTGAAAAAAAGACTGAAAAGAGCATAAATAAAATGAGGGCAAAGAGTTCCGTTATACAGTATACACTGTATAAGCATATGCATATCTGTTGCAGGCCACAATTGACCTTGATTTTGGCTTTTGCTTTTGTTATTTTCTTGGGCGGCATCTTCTCTATTTCTCCTGAAGAGCGCCGAAATGTGCGGTATATATACACCCTCTGACTCATACGAGCATTTGTACAATGAAACGCATGATCGTACAAGTGCCGCTCATCCTATTGAATTGGTGCACGTTCAATCGTCGATTTTTTAGTCTTAAGTTCGATATTATCCATTATCATACAACACACACTTTCATTGTGCAAGAGTCGCATAAAGACACAAGACATATTGCAAGATTCAATGCCTTTACATGGCACAATGCTCGCTATGAATCGTGCCAGTTTCGTTACTTTTTCATATGCGATTTTTTTGGCAACAGTTTATGAACCATGTCTAATTTTATTTGGTCGCCTAAATATTTTTCTTCTCCTGCTTCTTCTCATGCGCCAATTTTGAAAGGGGCTTTACCCTCAGCTTTTGTGTCTTTGATTTCCAACATTCCAGTTTTCTATAGTCTGTCCCAAGATATCTTGGATTCACATTTTGCTTAATTGCAAATTTTAAATATTCTTCTAAAATTATAAATACCTCAGGGTTCAAACGATGTTCATTCAAAAGTATAAAAAATTTCCAAGATTTCTCAGTCGAAACGCCCCTGTTAGCGTATCAGGTTTCAATACAATGCTAAAAAATGTGATGTCTACGGAGATTTTGTATTGAACAAGCCCGGATGATAACTTTGAAAAATTGCGCGATGTATTCCGAGTGTATTCCGAATGGAGTAAAGATGTAAACATTCCCCATTATAAATCTCCGTAAGGAATCTGTTTTCGTTCCTGTGAATTTTTCTGAGTGACAGTTGATAATGTGTCAATGAAATTATCTTGGAAATTATCCCTTTCAACTATTACAAGTGCACTTCTTTCACATGGTATGTGTATTTTTTTTAAAAATCGTCCAAATGTGCTGCATAAATATCTTGGGACAGACTATAGAAGAGCAGTAGAATGAATTATCTTTACTGTGTCATTGTTTGTCCGATTGTCTTACCTGAAGTCGAGGTTTCCCCTTCCTCTACGTGTTCCTCTTTCACTGAGGTTGACGATGCTATGGGACTAGAGTCGTGTCCATTTTCCCCATGTACCTCAGGATGACCATTTACCCTACAAAATGGTCATTTAATTTTTTTATATTTAATCTTGTAAACTGTAAAGTTAGTTTGTACATGCAATGGCTTATCACCTTTAAAAAAATATTCTTAAAATACTTAAAAAGATGGTTAAAGTTTATTGATATGATTTTTTTTTTGTTTGGACATGTAGTATTTTAATTAGTCAAAAAAATTGTTTCACATCAGGTTTCTGTCTGGTTGAAACAGGAGCTTCCCAGATTTTATTCCTTTTTTTATAGTCCAAAAAAGTTGTTTTTTATAAGTATTTTTTTTTTTTTTACATCAATTTCCTCAATACTGGACTCTTTAAGGAAAGCAAATTGATATCATTAAACAAAAATTTCATTCAAAATCTGTCTCCTATGTATTTTAATGTTTTGAAAGTTATCTGTATTAATTAAATCTCATACCAATTTTTTAGTTAGATTTATGATTTGCACTTTTCCATTTTAGACCACAAGGCATTCACCAAGACATACAGTAATTTTTTAACAAATTAATCCACATTTCTTTCAAAACTTCTATAGTAAATTAAACCAGTGGGTTATCGTATTGAGTTACTGAAGGTGTGGCTAGAGTACAATACACTGCAAAACACAAGATAAAAATAACAAATGAACTTACACTTGCAAGTAATTTGAGAATCTAACAGGTTTGAAGAAAACAATCAGTTTGTTCATTTTCAGCAGAATCTTTCATTCCTATCTGGTGTGCAATTATTGTTTTTTATCACTATAACCATACCAATCACTAGTCCATTATTGCAACATGAAAACCGTATGTATTCAGACCTATACACAGGTCTGAATTCTATGGTACAATAAGGTAAAAAAAAAAAAAATAAGTAATCATTTGTATTAGTGACGTTTCTAGTGAAATATTTATTCTGGAAAAAAAATGATATTTTTTAAATTGAGCCTCAAGTTAATATAGACTAAGGAATGGGAAGTCAAGGTTATTTGAAAAGGGTCAAATGTTGGAAAATAATAAAATAGGTTCATTGCTTACAAAAATACACATCTTAGTGTGAATTTCTTTGAACATTTCATCAATATTTTTTTTTAAATTTTAACTAAATGCAAAACAAGATATTAATGTGAGCCGATGCTCAATAGCAATACAGTCCCCGAAACGTTCCACTTTCCCATTTTTCCGTGTGCTCAGCATGTACACACCATTTGATATTTTCACTTAGCACTCCACTCTGTTCACTCTCACCGTTCATAAAGAGTTCACTGTGCATTCACAAAGCGTAAACCTTGCATTCACTGTTCGTTCAGCGTTCAGTCCATTTTCATTTGTAACTCCAAAATGAAAGGATTGGCTTTTGCGAGTCACAACAAAATGAGAAAAGAATGTGTGCGTAAAGTAAGGAAACTTATATTACACATCAGAAACATCATTTAAATCAGAATTTAATCCATAAAATTTAAGGTACACATTCTTGAGCAAGTCTGTTTCTTGTTGTTTTTTTGTGACTACAAGAATTAATTACAAGAATTAATATCGTTGTTTTTTTTTATGCCACACCTATAAAGAAGTCATTTAATATACGTTTGAAATAATGTGAATAAATAATAAATTAAAAGCAGCAACGTTTCCTTTAAAATTAAAATTTTTTTAATTTAAAAAATTTAAAAGTATGCATTTACTGTGAAAATTTTAGGTTACAAAATACAGTGATACATTACTACACAATTAATATTTATTGCTTCATTGAAAGACTTCAGACATTTAAAAACAGAAGAATTCAATCAATGAATGATTCGACACATATTTTAATAGCCAAACTCAAAAAAAGATACAGGCATTGTATTAAATTTTGTGTAATTTTCACGATTCATATAATTCCTTCGCTGTCTGATCACAAATGTATCCATGCTCGACAATAAACTGAACAGATCAGATTAAGAAATGTAAACTAACTATAAAATGCATGTAAATTTAAACATTGATAATAAATCCAAATGATTGATTAATAAATGCGATGTTTTTTAATGATTTAAAAGGTAATTATAACTTCCCCTATTGTGATTACTTTAATGTATTAGTTATCGAAACAATTCTAAAAATTGTATGGATCCAAGCACTATTGAAATCGAACTCTAGTCTCGTTTAACTAGACGCTTGGCTGTCTCCGTTAATATCCGACAAGCAAGAGAGCCCCCTCTCTGCTTGTCGCAGATTTACGGAGACAGTCGAGCATCTGGTTGAACGAGACTATATTAACTCTGGCGTAGAAATACATGAGACTACAAAAATATCTAAATTGTTCGTAGAATATAAAATTCGACTATTTTCAAAGTGATTATTGATAAGTTTCCTTGAAAAACAATGCTTCAGCATACATTACATCAAATTTTTTTCTATTATTTTCAAGAACTTAGTCTTGTCAGCGGTGATGATTTTTGCTTAGGTCCAACACTGTTTCACTTTCGGTTTGCCAGAGTAACTGCATAGGAGAGTTGATTAAAATCAACTCCCAAAAAATCATGTAAATGTTTGTTTAAACAATAAATAAAAGTTCTTTATCTGCTTAAATCGTTATAATACATATATCTAATGAAAACGAAAATATAATCACTGATTTGTTTGTTTAAATTGTGTACACTCGCAAACAATTTAATATTTCCCATGCACAGGTATTTAAGTTACCTTGTTCTAAAGATTTTCGGTCTTATTTAATAATTAGACATTTTTGTTATTGAATTATTCAAATATTTGTTGATAAAATTATTATTGTCATAAATTTCGATAATTAAACTCTTATTCCTAAATATGAATTGTATGGTATAATATATGATAAAATAGATAGAATTAGCAGGATAAGAAGTAAGATACAGGATAGATGGTAAGACAGCATTGTTTTTTCAAATTTCACTATACAGTGGTAACAAATGTATTGTTTACAAGCCAATAAAATGTGCGTGTTTAATCTTGACATCATGTTTTGAACGTTTCCGTGCGCCGTGGTGACAAAACATGTTGTTTTTAAAAAGAGGTTACAAAAATGCCGTTTCATCAAATGGATTAAAACTTCACATATCAGCAGAATAAGTGTTGGTGCACAGATTAATGTGTTAGGTTTTACTTTCATGAAAAGTATATGATAGACAGCCACATTGTCTTCGTATTTTTTGATTGACCCTCGTAGAAGAACATTGACAGTTGTTAACATTGATTCTCTCTGTCGTCGTTATATACATTTAGTAAATATTTCCATAGTTCATTCCATCCTTTGTTCGGTCGAGTTCGTTTTGCATAATTTTATAATCAGCCTATATCAAGCATCTATTGTGTCTTGACACATAATTTTATTCATATTAGCAAGAGCGACACTTTGAATGAAAGCGGTCAAGCCTACCCATTCCCCCGTTTTCAACTAAACGATTATTTCCAACGTTCTTATTTCAAATCAGAATACGATACGTATTCCTATCTGGTATATTGTATAAAAATTTGTTTGAAATAAAATTTATTTAGACGCTTTAAAATTTAGAATATAAAAAAAATAAATCAATTATGTACTGTAAATTATGAAAATATTGGATGTGAAAATCGAAATCCTATGGAAGAAGGTAACAAATTCATCTGTATCCCGCATAATTAAATTGTACGTAAGGGAATTAGATTACATAAACAGTCAACTCGAAAATTTCGTGAAGTTTATGCATTGTCTTCATTTCTTTTACACTTAAGTTTCTTTAACTTATGATAGAAGTTAATATTTGTTACGGAGACAAAAAAATTAATTTGTGTGTAAATCCTATATATTTGTGTATGAATCTGTAAAATTGTTTACTTGCAAAATATAAAACAGTGCATGACTAAAGTACGCTCCACTTTAAAACACAAACATAAAGCAATACTAATTAAAGCAATACGTTTCCTCAATTCTAATCTTAAAAATTAATTTTGATTTTGCGTGTTTAATGGTGTAGAATCGTTCGGTTGCGTGTTTTATCGTTTTTGTTCGTGTATCGTGAAAATTCAGTAAGTTAGTGATCGTTCGTGTATCGATCCTGATCGTTCGTGTTTCAGAATCGTGCGTGTCGTTTGTCAACAATAACGTTGCTACCACTGTAGCAGCACTATATATGTAGTTTATTTGCTATTTTTTCCTGATTTGCAACGAAATATAATCAAAGGATAACTCCCAAGGCACTCTGAATAAATTGTTTATCTTGCATTTACAAAGCTTTAACTTTGAAAATTTGTTAGAAAATTTAGGCTAAAAATAAACAAAGTTGTCATTGAAGGGGAACGTGACATCTGATTGGTACAAAAAATAATCCCATAATATGGCATGCCTAAACAGATAGTTTTTTTAAATTTCAAGCATCTGCAATGAATAGTTGCTAAGAAAAATATGAAAGAAGTTTTGTTACGGACAGACAGACAGACGAACAGACAGCACTGTATATGTAGTTTATTTGCTATTTTTTCCTGATTAACAACAAAATATAATCAAAGGATAACTCCCAAGGCACTCCGAATAAATCGTTTATCTTGCATTTACAAAGCTTTAATATATCATTCATCGTGCATTCACCATTCACTTTGCGCTCTGTAAAACTTGCACTCTGTGTTCACTCTTCATTCACCATTTATTAGCGTTCAACAAATTCCGTTCAGCATGTGCTCATCATTCGCTCACCGTACGCTCAGTGTGCTCATCGTTCTGCGTCAAACGTTTTAGGGACTGTACTAACCCCCCCCCCCCCCCCCCCCCCCCCCCCCCCCCCCGATGTGAAAATGCAAAATAAGCATAGTCAACATTTAACAGGAAGTTGGAAGATTGGTACAAAAATGTATCCAAACGTATGACATGCCTAAACAAATAGTGTGTTAAATTTAAGGCATCTGCAATAAATAGTTGCTGAGAAATCTTTAATGAAAATTTGTTTGAAAATTTAGGCTAAAAATAAACAAAGTCGTCATTGAAGGGGAACGTGACATCCGATTGGTACAAAAAATAATCCCATAATATGGCATGCCTAAACAGATAGTTTTTTTTAAATTTCAAGCATCTGCAATGAATAGTTGCTAAGAAAAAAATGAAAGAAGTTTTTGTTACAGACAGACAGACAGACGAACAAACAGACACATAAGGGTAAAACAGTATACCCCCTTCTTCTTATTACTAGTGAGTGGTACTTGGTACATACAAGAGGCCAATAGGCCTAACGGTCACGTGAGTACCATAGCCCATACATAAACTTGTTGAGGAGTCTCATATATACATATATGCATTAAATTATAATATTGTAATGACGATCACCTAGCTCCCTGCCTGAAATCTTTTAAAAAGGACTATGAAACCTATCATTTTGACAAAAAACTTAAAGATCATAATAGAGTGCATAACCTGATAATGAAAAGGTGCAAGACTCTGATAGGAAATATTTTCCCATATTTGTTAACTTTAAAATTAGGTTTATGTGTATGTTTTCATAGATAAACTAAAACAACATGGCTAATACAAATGTTTTATTCAAAACAACCTCTCATCCCTCATCCCTAGGGGCCAGACAGAAACTCTCAACTTGTAAATAGGCAATTCAGCGACAAAATAAAACCCTTCACATATTCCAGCATTTCCATGCAACCATTGTAACTGCATCACCATCTTGGCATTAATTATACCAAAATCAGTTTTTAATGTACCACTTATCTGTGATTTTGGCTAGCCAATTATTACTTTACTATCAACAAGTCAATTTGTTTATTAATTAGAAAGTTAAAAAACGGGCTGTTTTGTTTTAAATAATAATGAGCAACAAAGGAAGATAACTCCATTATGAACAAGCAAGGACTGATAACTCTTTTTAACTGTTATCCCCCCTCTTCCCTTTTGAACTCTTTCAAACGCTTTTCAATGTTTTCACAATATCTTAACATTGATAGACAGCTTCATTCTATCTCTTTTCTAAATATGTAAATTTACTCATTCCTTTCATTGAAATTCCTGAGCAGAATAAAGTAATAAGACATGATCATTTTGTGCCCCCCCCCCCCAATTAAGTCATAACCCATACTCTAGGGGACATGAAATTTACAAATTTGGTAGAGGGCTTCCTGGTCTACAAAATTTTGAATTCAGTTTTCCTTACAAATCTGTCGGAGTGGAGAAATTGATTTTTAACATTGTATGCATGAACACTGTGACCATTTTGAGTCAAAACCCATATCCGAAGGGACTTGAAATTCACAATTTTTGTCGAGGGCTTCCTGGTCTACACAATTTTGAGTTCAGTCTTCCTTATATGTGTGGAAACACAAAAAAAGATTTTTAAACATTATTTGCATTAACACCATATGGCCCTAGGGCCTGGCCGGCCCTAGGGCCTGAACCAGACCCAGGGGCCATGAATTTCACAATTCGGGTAGAGGAGTTCATGGACATCATAACCATGCATTCAGTTTTTTCCACACAAGTGGGAGTAAAAAAGATTTTCTAGTAAGATTCAAGACATTTTCACTATATGGCTATATTGGTCCCACCCTAGGGCGTGGACCCCTGTCCCAGGGTCATGAATTTCACAATTTAGATAGAAGACTTCATGGACATTATAATTATGCATTTAGTTTTGAACAAATATATATTTGAGTAGAGTAGAGGATTTATTATGATCAATACATTTCAATATATGGCCCCACCCTAGGGCCTGAACTCCTGACCGAAGGACCAGTATTTGGAGCCAAAGCATTCACTATTTTCCTCACGTAAGGGAGAAGAGAAGATTTTAAAAAATTTAATTGGCTTTTTTTGCATATGTGGTACCACCTGTGGCGCCCCGGGGGTAGTAGAGCCATGAATTTCATAATGTAGATTTCTCTTACCATAAGGATGCTTTATACCAAAGATGATAAAAAATGGCCTTGTACTTATCAAGAAGAATTTAAAAATGTAAAATTGCTAACACACGATGCTGGACGAATACCAATGGCAATTAAGGTCACCTAAGTGACTCAGGTGACCTAAAATTGTAAAATTGTTAATGTACAACGCACGACAGTGGATGAAGACCAATTGCAATAGGTCACCTGACTTGGGTGACCTGAAAAGTAAAGTCAAGGTCATAGAAAAAGTTAAAACTATGACACGGTTGAATTTCTCTTACCCAAAGATATCCATGTTTATCAAGTTTGATGAAAAAAATCCCGAACAATATTAATGTGTGCGAGGCACTGAGCTAAATGATAAGTTTCACAGATGTACAGAAACAGATGGGCCTAGGGGACAGGCAACAAACACCAAAATGTTATAAAAGACTTACTCTCCAGGTACATGTGAACTAAGAGGTCGGGGCTGGAATTTCATCTGCTCACTGCTTTTGGCAAGTCTTTCTGCAATGCTGTTTATCTCGCTGCTCAGCTGAAGGCAAAAATAAAGCAAAATATAAAGTCATAAACAGGTTAGATAAATCAAATCATTCCTAATGGTTCAGACCCTGAAATGTGCCTCTACACCTTCAAAACAAACAGTACCATTCCATGCACATGAACCGTACCATTCACAAAATCTAAGCCCTACTGTGCAAAAAAATCATTTATACCCATTTCATAGACCTTCACTTCACTAATCCTTTGTTTATAGTTAGGCTGTCAAAGGTGAATTCTATGTTTAATGTTACTTGAGCGCATAGGTTTAGGAGAAATTGTGTTTTAAAACAAATAAACAAACCCCTTTTTTGATTTCAGGTGAAATAACACATCATCACAAAATGGCTGACCTCTGATCGAAACTACGTTTTCGTATTATTAAAAAGATTTTATTGCATGACGCCAATATGTAACTTACTCCATAGCCGAGTGGATAAAGTGTCATGCCTGTGGTCCATACATTCTGAGTTCGAATCCCACAGGGGCTTTTGTTGTTACTTACATTGAATTTATTTTAGATATTCATTTTTTATCCCAAAACTACAAGTTTTTTGCCTATTTGATATATGTACAGTTTATTTATCACTATATCTTTCATAATAAAATGATTTACTGTTAATTTGAGTGACTTTTTCCAGGTGCGTTATTCCACCTTAAGTTTTTTTGGTTTGATTTTACTAAAATGCTGTAATCTGTAGAAATTTGAACTGTTCAGAGCTATTTATCAGATACTCAGTGGGATTGTGAGGAAAGGTCACATGGATATTCATGAATACTGTAGTGTGTACATGTAGTTGACACAATATCGAATCTTAAATGTTAAAAAATTGTTTGATAATCATATGTTCATTTCATACAGTATTGTAAGATACAATGTTTATCAAAACACTAATACAAAATATGATATTCCATCCTTTGATACTATACAATATTGTGTCATATTACATTTTATCTGATACAATATAATACTGTAACATATAATGATACAATATGATATTGTAACACATATGACATCATATCAGTCTCTGTTGCACATCTAAAATGTCCAAAAATGGATATCCATGAATCCAGCCCTGATACAAATTTGTTTGCAAAAAAGATTCAAAGCAGTATTATCTTGGTGAATTTGCAGGATCAGATAATTTTGTGTTTTGTGTCATCAGGTTAAACATTAATTTTCATAATTTGTTTTGATTATAGGGTTGTACAGTGACAGAAAATAATGATTTTGTGATATTTAGCTTGTCAAAATGAACCGTAATTAACCATGAGAAGAAGTTTTGCCACTCGATCCAGTTTTGAAATTATAGTTAGTGATAAGTGTACCAAGTTGTTTTCCTACTCATCCACGAAATTACATCACCAAGAATAAGCAAAACCCCCACAACCCACAAAAACTGGCCCCCATGAAATTAAATGATTCCACAGAATATGCTCATATGTATACATTGTAATATTCTCCGATAGTTTTAATTATTAACTTAACAACTTGTTATTTATTATCAAAGCTTGCATCCACACAACATCAGGAGTCCTGTCATTGTGGCAAAGCTAGGGAACATATATTTTTTATTTCTTTAACATCGAACCTATCTTAATTACTAATGCCCTGTAAATTGTCAACACAAGCTGGAAACACGTATAAATAAAATAAAATAATTTTTTAGCAAAATTATTGAGGCAGCTACCCCCGCCTCTGCTGCCCCTGTTCTAAAGCCCTTGCTGTTAAAGGAAATATGAGAGGCAAGTAAGGTGGTGAATCAGTAGTAAAATATCTATTTATAATAATTTTTTGATATGATAATTTTCACAGAATATTTTCCTATATAAGTTTAATAAATCCAAAACTATGTGCAACTTTTTAAGCGCAATAAATATACATTTTTTTGTATGGATGGTATGGTTTGTCAACACGAAATTTACTGTTGAGCTACAGTTCTGCAGCTAGTTTTTCAGTAATTTAATTTTTTTTTTTTACAATGTCACTAATGTGTTGTAATCTTTATCTATTCTTCATGCTGCCACCTCAGTGTTTCGTACTTTTGAATTTCTCTCAGTTTTTGCAATACGTGTTGTGATGGCGTCAATATACAGGACAATGAGGTAAATCAACAATATGTCAGAATTCACAATAAATGCATGGCTTACCTAGCAATCCCTCGAGTTCATATACACTGGTATAGTCAAACCTGCTGTTATGGCCACCTTTAATCAGTGGCCACTCGCCAGTTTCAATCCAGCCCATTTAGTTTTTCACTATATTTTAACTCATTTAAGCAGCCACCTGTCTAACAGGCCAGCGGCTAGCATTTAAGGTCTTCAACATGCCTGTTTTCAACGGCCTGTTTTGTCACATGACTTCTGACTCTGACATGTGCCCCGTATCAATAGAAGCCACACTTAGACAGCTGATAACGAGTCAATGACAAATAATTGAGTGCTACAATTCACTGAGATAATTGATTATAACACCTGTTTTGTGTTGTTTATGTATCTATTTATGTACTCCATTCATTACAAAGTTATTAAATGGTCAGTCTTGCACTCAACAACTTAACATGTACTGCAATTTGCCAAATATAATATGCTACGTTATTCTAGACTATTTCTGTGTGAGAAAGAGATGCGTATAATACACCCCAATGGATTTTTGACACTTTTTTTTAACAGGTAAAACATTGCCTATTGTACTTCAGAATATATAGCCTTTATACAAAAACGCTACTTCTGTTTATTTACCTTATTTAAACAATTGAAAATTATTGTTTGAGCAAATTTAGCAAAAAATATCCATTGATAGATAAAGTGAATTAAAACAGCCATTTAAAATTAATATAAACTGGATTTTTTTACAATCCAAGCTGCGCAAATACCATCTCCGTGTACGCCGCCATTACAGATGATATTTATAAATCTGTACAATAGAGCCAAAATAAATATACTCAATGTTTTTTTCTTCATTAATTTGAATCCTGGAATAAGAGGCCACCTTTCTTAATCGGTCTGGGTTTGTCATTGTCCCACAAGTGGCCTCTTAATACAGGTGCGACTGTATTTTGTTTGTCCTTTTTAATTCTGAAATTGATATTTTGATGTTGAACAACTGTATTTTTGGCTATTAGTTGTTATTATTGATAAGATTTAGCTGGGTCATTAATTACGCAATATTTAAATCAACTGATTTCACAACTTTTGAAATACAGTATAAACTAGTGGTTATTTTTTTTTTTCACAAAAAACACATGTCTCTACTTCTCCTCAAGGTTTGTAATAAGGGGCAAATTTAATAAGTGAAAATGAATGATTTTAGCTACATGTTATATATCATCCACAAATGCTACCAGTCATTACTGTAAGGATTTTTTTCATATGATGATTGACCTTGAAGTTATGGTCTGAAAAAAAAATTTAATTTCTTTTCCTAATTTGACCTTAAAATAGGAAAAGGGTAAAGGAAAATTAACAACAGTATGTCTCAAGGTATTATTATTGTTTTCTTTTACAATTTGAAGTCCTTCTGTCAAAGTATATTTTAATAAAGACCAAGAATGTTTTTTTTTCTAATTTGACCTTGAAAAAAAACATTAGAATGAGGTCAAAATGTTCCAGTTAGGTTATATACTATAAAACATGTAAAACTGTTATACAAGTTTAAAGGAATCTCGTGTTATAGTCCGTACAATATTTTTTAGAATATGAATGACCTTGAGACACAAGATTTGTCAAGGTAAAAAATTATGGTGGCGTGCACTCTTTCTCAGTACCATCTATCTATATTACAAGATTGATATCTTTGTGTCAAAAGGTATTTAAGTTACAGCTCAAACAAAATTTCATCATTTGTTTCTAATTTGACCTGGAGTAAAGACAAAGTCAAAGTCAAATATTGAACAACAGTACACATCAGTATATCATTATTGTTCTTCGTTAAAGTTTGAAGTCCTTCGGTAAAAGTATATTCAGAAGATGAACAATGAATTTTTTTTCTAAATTGACCTTGAAATAAAAATATTAGGTCATGTACAAAATTTTGGTAGGGTTCATCTAGGTTACATGTATATATAATCTACCGGTATCTTTGATACAAGTTAAAAGTCTGTATGTTCAAGGTATCTTGTGTTATGGTCCAGACAATAATTTTCAGTAAACGCTTGACCTTGAAGGACAAAATAGGTCGAGGTCAAAAATGTTGGTTGCATGTACTCCTTCTCAATACCTTTATCTATGTTCACCTTATATATCATATTCATCATGGCCAAAATTGCAATAACTTCATAAAATGCATGGATACCATCAATACATTTCTTTTTATTCTATTTCATTTATAAAGTTTGAAGGATAAATTACATTTCTATGATGAAAAAAATACTTTGGGGCTGAGGATCAGAGAACCTTAATCTCTATTATATGCATCAAATATTTTTCAAAAGATGGAATGCTTCCCTAAAATTTTACATTCAAGATCGTTTTAGTATCATTTTTGAAACATGATGTCATTGTTTAAAGAAAGATACTTGCTCCATTAATTTTATACCAATTTATTTGAATTTTTAATAAGAAAGTGGAAATTTGTTTTAGTTGGAAGTTACACACTGTAGAATTTTTAATTTGGCGTGAATATTAAATGCATGTCATCGACATTAATATCATAATAAATCATATATATTTCCAGTAAAGTCAATGGGATGTTTTATTTTTTTTGATAGAAAAATATTCATAAAAATAAAACACATCTTGTTCACATTTTTCAAATCCATGGATAAAATCTTTGAAATGTGTCTTTTGGAAAAGAAATGTAATTAAGGCATTTATCTTCTTTGCCTGAACATACCAGCAGTAATTATGTTTCAAAAGTAATACTTTAACAATCCATGGAATAAAATTTTGGTGTACATGTAGCATTCCACCTTAAGACTTTAAATTTTTGCAAATCTACATCAATGCTCAAATTTAAAGACTCCAAAAGTTAATTTTATCCTGGCCCTCTTTAACCAAAAAGAATGGATAATTGAAAAATCCAAGGTATACCTCATACAAAAAGTAAAAATAGTTTTTTAAGGAGAAAATTGGCATTGATTTCTTGAGTCTTAAAACCCAAAGAACTCAATCATTTTAAAATTAAAGAATTATAAAAGTATTGAATGATGCAAACATCTACAATGGACATGAATGCAGTCTCTACATACCTTTATAATTATAGTAAACCATAATCACTTTCTCTCCCATTTTCTAGCGCTTAAAGCTCACCTTAAAAACCTCTCCATGGAATATTTCTTCTGAATTAAATAAACTTTGGAATGTTGAGGCATAAAAATTAACTCGGCTGAAAAAGTAATGGAGAACAATTAAGTTACTATATTTTTTTTTTCAATGTAAAATTCAATTAAATGAAACTATCAATTTTTATACAATCATGTATAAAAGACAACTTTCAAAACTTTTAATATTGACAATATTTGCAATATTTTCTCAATAAAGATGTCCATAAAAATGGTACATATGTACATGTACATAAATTTTTCTCTTTCATATCATCTTTTTTTGCCAAATAACATAAACGTTGGTGATTACCTGTCATAAAACATGGGTAAATCTACGTGCAGCTCGTCATTGATTTGCTGATATATTTTCTTGGCTTCTTCCAACTCATCGTGGGCCTAACCAGGAAAGTAAGACTTAATGTTTAACTTATCTGGGTGGAAAAACCATCAAAACAAAATTTTATTTTAATTAAAAATCTTTTCTTAATGTTTACTGTACTGAAATTAAAGTTATCGTGTAAGTTTGAAGATGAAAAACATCATTAAACCCTCTTTTTCTGCACTCTATATACTACTCTATATGTATAATATATCTTTCACTCTTTATGGTATACATTTATCTAAGTTTATTATCTAAGTCTTTTTTTAATTCATTTTATTTAATTCATGATTTTTTGTGAGAAGAAAATTTCAAAAACTTCAAGCACTAAGTATACAGTCAGTAAAATGTACTACTTTTAAATTTTTGCATTTGCTCACCATGCGTTCTTTGTGCATTCACCATTGGCTCACCGTTTAGTTTTGCTCCGTTCACACTGTTGACATGTCAACATGGTCACATGTCAATAAACTGAATTGAATTGTATATATTTTTATGATAAATCCAAAGTTACTCCGAATAAACCGTTCACCATGGATTCATTGTTCACATTGTGCTTATGTTTGAGTTCACCTGACAAAACCCACTCACTGAGTTCTGTTCAGCTTTCAGACACGTACTGCTCACCTTTCAACACGTTTGCTCACCTTTTTTTGTTCAGCCTTCACTCTACTTTCATGTGAGAAGTATAACATTTCTGGGACTGTACATATATGGTCGTCATTATAATTTTTATACAGCCGGATCAAAATC
The DNA here is from genome assembly GCF_963853765.1 of Magallana gigas. Taxonomy (NCBI): domain Eukaryota; kingdom Metazoa; phylum Mollusca; class Bivalvia; order Ostreida; family Ostreidae; genus Magallana; species Magallana gigas. The sequence goes on along the minus strand of NC_088857.1, from coordinate 23,227,982 downwards.
ATTTCTCTAGTAAATGTGATTTTTGAACATCATAAGACATTTTTACCTTCTTGATTTTTGCCTCATCTTTTTTCTTTGCATTTTCCAAAACATCAAGGTTGTGTTTTGCATTGTCAAAATCTGTCAATTTTCTGCCTCGCTTTGAGATTCTTTGCTACAAATAAATGTTTATCTAAATTAAAAAAAACAATTAAAAAAAAAAACTATTAAAACAAGATATCTGTGAGCCAATGCTCACTAGTGATACCCCCGCTCTGATGTGAATATGCAAAATAAGCAAAGTCGACATTTAACAGAAATCTGGCATCCGATTGGTACAGAAATATATCCCAGGATATGGCATGCCTAAACAAATAGTGTGTTAAAATTCCAAGCATCTGCAATAAATAGCTGCTGAGAATTCTTTGAGGAAAATCTGTTTGAAAATTTTGGCTAAAATTAACAAGGTACTCATTTAACAGGAAGTTGAAGTCCAATTGGTACAAAAAAATATCCCACGATATGGCATGCCTTAACAAACACTGTGTAAAAATTTCATGCATCTGCAATAAATAGCTGCTGAGAAATCTTTGACGAAAATTTGTTAAAAAATTTTGGCTAAAAATAAACAAAGTCATATTATTTATAATATATATTTATAATAAAGAATATTTATAATTCTTTGACAAAAATTTGTTTGAAAATTTTGGCTAAAAAATGAGCAAAGTCGTCATTTAACAGGAAGTTGACATCCGAGTGGTACAAAAAAATATCCCACGATATGGCATGCCTTAACAAACACCGTGTAAAAATTTCAAGCATCTGCGATAAATAGTTGCTGAGAAATCTTTGACAAAATTTTTTTTGAAAATTTTGGTTAAAAAATAAGCAAAGTCGTCATTTAACAGGAAGTTGACGTCCGATTGGTACAAAAATATATCCCACGATATGCCATGCCTTAACAAACACTGTGTAGAAATTTCAAGCATCTGCGATAAATAGTTGCTGAGATAAATGCGGCAGAAATTTTTGTTACGGACGGACAGACACACAAGGGTAAAACAGTATACCCCCTCTTCTTCGGAGCGGGGGTATAAAAATATCCATGAGTTTAGTCAACACATACATGGACTAAATCATAATGGAGTAACAATATATATATGTTAGCTTTTCATCTGCAAGTCTTCATAATCTTTCAAATCCTGCAGTTTAATTCACTGATATTCCCTAAACACCAACTTTCATGAAGTAGGTTCTCAAAATCAATGTACATTAAAGTATTAAATATGTATGCAACAACATATTTAATTGATAAAACCAGTGCACATTCAATGAATTAAGAAATGTATCCTAGAAACTGTAAATTATACAAAATCTAAAAGTTGGTGCTATAATTAATGGACATGCATCAATGTAACTACAGCAAACCAATATATATATCTATTTCATATAAACAAACGTTTTGCCCAATGCAAGGTCTGATATTATTCTAAACATGCAGGGGTCGATATACACAGGGAAGATATGGCAATTTGTTGACATGCAGTCATGTAGATTAAGAACACATGACTTTTCTCAGTTTTAGATATATTTGCATAAAAATTTCTCCCTTATCTATATTTGCATCTAAAACATGCATTAATATATGCCAAAAAATTCAGGGTCCATTACCGGGCTATTTTTGGAGTAAGAATACTTTGGGATTTTCTCATTATTGCATGGAAAATGCCACTGAATGCTTATAAATAAATCGAGCCATTGTATCTATTTTTTCCATTGTAATAAACCTAGCTATATATCAAATTAAAAAAGTATCAAATGAAATAAAAAAAATAATCACGCATTTAAGTAGTAGAAACTTTATATTGTTGAGATCAAATTATTTTAAAAAAAATAATGGAAGATAAGTCGTGTCTGACCAAATTTGATACACCAAATTATCAATTCATACAATGTGCTTACCAGCAGTATTTACCCTTTTTGAGATTTTTTATCATATCTATAAAGGTCTGTAGTACATTTATATATAAAAACATCAAATTTACACCCATTGCAAGATAACCCATCTTCTTAAATTGTACATGTATATAAAATCATCAAATTCACTCCCATGAATTGCAAGATAACCATGGTACCTTTAATAAGACTTTTGTATAAGTATGTACTATTGTAAGGGTACCTACAGAGCTGGTCCATTTTTTGGGAGTTGATTTTAATCAACTCTCCTATGCACTTACTCGGGCAAAGCGAAAGTGAAACAGTGTTTGGACCTAAGCACAAATCAATACTGCTGACAACACTTAGTTCTTGAAAACAATCAATAAATTTGATGCTATGTATTTCGAAGCATTGATTTTTAAGAAGACTTATTTATTAATACCATGAAAATAGTAAGATTTTAAATTGTACAAACAGTTTAGATATTTTTAAAGTCGTATGTATTCCTACACTAGAGTTCAATGTACTCTCGTTCAACCAGATGCTCAGCCGTCTCCGTTAATATCCGACGAAACAGGGTCTCTCTTGCTTGTCGGAGATAAATGGAGGCAGCCGAGCATTTAATTGAATAAGACGAAAGTTTAATCTTGCCTGGATCCATATAATTTCTCAGAAATATTTCGATTACTGATACTACTTGCCATGCAAAATCACATATCGTTGATTTTGAATATTAAATGATAATCGATAAAATCAGCTCCCGTCAGTACTTCAGTACTTTGATTATATTATGGAGATTTCTGTGTAAAAACATCATCCTAAAATTTTTACTGTGATCGCATAAGTAGTTTTCAAGATATTTGGGGAAAACCGGATTTCACACCTGAACGATTTTTTAATGAAGCCGATTTGGCGCAAGATGAATTGTGACATAACGGGGTCAACACTGCAATATGAGAAACAAGAATATCATATGAAAACTGTTCATTTTCTTGCATTGTATTATCGATATATAAACATTTTTTCTGATGTTTTATTTCCTAATTAATCAACCCTGGATGACTAAATATACTGTTGTTTGAGTTTAAACCCGTATTTTATTAAACAAAAAATAATGCTGAATTCAGAATTTATATCTGTGGTCAAATGTGTAACACATTTTGCAAATAAGTGCAAGGCCTTTGTAGCAAAATGACAATCTATCAAAGCATTATAATAATTGTTATAAGAAACATATTTTGTTAATACTGTCATTCTTTTGAAGGATTTTTTCATGACATTATTAATAATATTGATAATACATATTTTGTAAAAGGTAACCCTAATTCACATCCATGTACACACAGAAATGCTGTACTACGTACCTCTGTAATTTGCACAAGGGGAGAGGGTAATCACTGGTACTCCAGTGACTCATTTTGAAAATGGTCTTTATGGGCCCAAAGGAACCCTTTTAATCATAACTATGTGTCCCAACCAGAAAATTATGACTCCATATTTTATTCCACAAAAAACATGAACATCAAACAAGCAATATTTATATATTTTTAAAATCAAATTCAAAATGACAATACTAAGAGACAGGCTAAGTGCTGTCACTGGGACTCTTCCAAGTTTTTTCTGTTTCTTTATTGCCACTATCAATTATTCATGTTTTGGATTAGCATTCCTTTCCTTCTTGTTAATATTTCAGATTAACTACAACTTGTCTACTTTTTCATAAACTCTGGTTAATCTATCCTGGTTTGGGGGGAATTTATTAGTTTTATTCAGTGGCACAATGGTCGACATCAATTTCCCCACCGTAATGTCATGCATCATTGGATCTGATTGGTTAATAACTAAGTGTTGATCAATAAGATTTTGGATTTTGTAGTGTGGTTTTTTATTATTTGGAACATTTCAGACATCTACTTAGTTGGTTAAAAGAGGAACAATTGATGTTCTGGAACTTCTTAGAGAGAAAATGTGCATGTGTATTTCTAAACTTAATGCATCCTCTGTGATGCACATATCCTATAATGAAAATATGCGTCCTTAGCAAAATTTGTGCGTATATTACAGAGGACGCACTTCAAAATGAATCACTGGTACTCTAACATTAATATCAAAGATACACTAGACAAGAACACCAATGACAATAAAATACATATCATACATATATCAATATACAATACAGATCAGACCCACCCTAACACCAGAGTAAACCCCAACTAAACCCAGGGTTTACTTTTGGGATTTACTCGGGGTTTACTCTGGGTTTGCTTTTTGAAAATTTGGGTCCACACGAGGTTTACTTAGAAATTGCTTTTGAGGTCAACTGTACGCACTGAAGTAGACCCCTCCTTTATCTTACCATCCTACTGCCTGTAATTCCTGCACCTTGTATATTCCGAATACCGGTACACAGTTAGCGTCTGCTTTCAGGGGTATACTTCTGACCAGGTTTACTCTCTGTGTCCACTCTTAGTTTACTTTGGGTTTACTCTGGGTCCACTGTATTAAAAACCCGAAGTAAACCCAGAAAGTAAACCCAGGGTTAAGTTGGGGTTTACTTTCTGTTAGGTTGGGTCTGATCAGTACTCTACCTTGTGCCTGATACAAAGATTGGCAAGGTATATTTGTTATTTGTAACATGTATGTAAATAAATGTGCACTACTAAGCTAGCTTTCTTAAGCTGGGCCTAATCAGTTACAAGCTTTTTTATGCAAATAGCATCAATAATTCAATATCTTGCTCACAAGAACTGCTAGCTTCATATTGCACATGCTAATAACCTTTACAGAATATCACCTAGAACTGATTACTGTTCAAAAGGTCTCTGTGATCAGACTTTTCTACATGATACTAACTCTGAGATTTGGAAAATGACTCATGTAAGTGTTGAGTGGCTCGTTCACACTGTCATTCAAGCTCTGTAGGTAGTTGTGCCACATCAGTTCTAAGGACTGAAAAAAACCAGATTCCAAATAATTCTTTTTTATTCAAAATGCAACCATATTAATTCTATATATTCATTAATCTTAAACATTTTGATTCAAGCTATATTGACTGGTCTGCTGATTATTCTTGGAAAGAAAAATACCTTTTGACTTTTAGCACACTTAAATAATTAATTTATACAAAGTGTACTGGAGATTGTTTAAAATTGTCAAAGATAACACACATTAAAAAGGAGGCCCATGGGCAACATTGCTCACCTGAGCAACAATAGACATAATAAAATCAGCTTTATGAAATCACCTACAAAATATCTTAACAATGTTGTATGATAGATCCTGTAAATAAAAAATTCATATTTTTATTTTCTCTATATATTCCTATGTAAAAAATTCGACCCCCCGTGGTGGCCCCAGGGATCATGGTTTGAACAAACTTCAATCTACACAACTTGAGGATGCTTCAACACAAATTACAGCTTTTCTAGCCTATTGGTTTTTGAGAAGAAGATTTTTTAAAGATACCAACAAATTTTTAAAATTTCTTGATAATCTCCCTTTAAAAGAGAGTGTGGCCCTTAACAAAATTGAGCCCCCTTTACCTAAGGATGCTTTCTACCAAGATTGGTTGAAATTGGCCCAGTGGTTCTGGAGAAGAAGTTGAAGATGTATAAAGTTTACAGATGGACAGACAAAAAGACATACAAAAAGACAGATGGACACCAGACAACAAGTAATCAGAAAAGCTCATTTGAGCTTTCAGCTCAGGTGAGCTAAAAAAGTTTCCCTCAAGACAGCATTCTAATATACAACATCGACTCAAAGATAACTAAAATCACAGTTAATGCATCTTAACCTTTATTCTCGAACAAATAAAATACCTGCTTCTCAAGACTTCCACAGTGGAAATATTTACTTCATTGGGTAACAAAACTCATAGGCTTTAAGACTGACAATAATGACATTCCTTCAGATGTTTTAGCATCATGTGGTTTTAATTCAGTACTAACACATTAAAAAAATCTCTGTGAAATAAACTTTTGGGTACGGTAAGCCTAGTCTCGTTAATGTGTCATGTTCACTATAAGAAACCTGACTTCTAATTCAAACAATATGTAAATAAATATTTTTTCTGAGCTGATCTGTAAAGACACACACACGAATCAAGGATGACAGATTATGAAAACCTGTATCAATTCAAAATACAAAGTTTGTAGAAAACAATAAGTCATCACGGCCCCTCTGTCCTGAGTAGTAATTCACATGTAACATACACCAGACCTGACCATACTGTAGATATTAAATCAAAGTCATGAAGATGATAAAAATATTAACTGAAGCAAAGCTTGGCTTAAGTAATCAAAATCAAACACCCCCCACCCCTTTTAAAAAAAATGTGCCCCTTTTTTTCTTACTACTGGTAATATTTTCATGTTACCTGATGCAATCATAGTTCTATCATTAAATAAATGCAATAGCTCAAAAAGCTGTTGATGCTCATAATTTGATGATCAGGCAAACACAATGATTGAATAAGTTCCCTACAATGTGCTTTGGGTCTGAGATCAGACCATCTATGGTATCAAGTTCCTTTAGATCATGTGCAGATCAAGTCAGTTTGGTGCATTTAAAATGATGATCCATACTTAACCAATGGATATCAGAAAGAATGACCTTACATTTAGCTGAGATTTCACATTTTCATAATCGTCCCAATCTTCTTCATAGGTTTCCTGTAGAACTTGGTACAGATTTTTGGAAGCAGCTTGCATAGCTACAAGACATAGCATTATTTGTTATTGAAAGCAAGGAGAAGAAAATCATGTCTACTAATTCATTAACCAGCAGTTAATCATAATTATGCAACAACAAAAAAAGTGGAGCAAAAAATGATTTGCATCATACCATGTTTATCAAACACATAATTCTACCTATATTAAGTTAAAAGCTCCTAATTTTAAGAACATTTATCATTTAAGACACATGCATCCTTTTAAATCACAAAAGGTTTCAAGTTCTCTAATGTTAGAGCAAGCATTTTAAGTATGTTTGTAATGCAATGATAAACATCTTGAATAGAATGCAATGGGTGTTGGTGGAAAGACTGCAGACCTTTGGCACAGTGGATGTATCCTCTAAGCTCTTTGTGAAGTTTCCCTGCCACTTCCTATAAAAACATAACAATGCAGATTAATCTTACACTCATGATGTGTAACTTAAAGATAAAATGTGGAATTTTTCGGTATGGTATTATAATCAACTTCATGCGTATATTTATGTAACCATCAAATATTCAGTTTAGAGGGGATTTTATGGCACTTTGTGCATAAACAAAAGAAGTTTATCAAGATAAAAATTTTGTTGATTCTGGCCTTTTATTATTGCAGCTAAAGTATGTCTGTATCCTTAAAACATTTGGAATAGTAACTTGGCTTATTGTCAATGCTACTGGACCAGCTACTAGCTTGTATCAATTATCACTGATGACAAATGCATTTTGTTCATTACTAAAGAAATGCTCACATTAAATATATGCATGTAATTCTGACAACTGGTACATCAGCTCCTCTGTATGTACATGTACCTTGTATCAGCTTTAAATAATATGAATTCTCTTACAAGTATTGCAGTGTATTGAGGTCTTTGTAAGTTAAGATGTCACTTGTTCAAGAGACTTGTTAAATGAACAAGGGTATGAAACAATGTACTGGTACAATTTTGCATTGTATTGGTGCATTGGTCAGTTGCTACTTCAATTACTGTAAGTTGTTTTAATTCCACAGTGTTAAAATTTCACGATTTCTAATTAAGTACCAATCACGATGATTTTAATTTCACACTGCTAGAAAATCAATTGATCAGAACATAAGCATTAAAACGTTTTTTGAAACTAATGGTAGTATTCACGGTGGGTTTAATTTTGTGGGAAAATGATGAATCGTGAAATTAAAACCATCGTGATTGTTTGCCAATCTACAGTATACAATTTTAATTTGAATTTTAGTTCATTTAATGCAGGGGTAATGGTACATGATCTGATTACAATATGCATCTACTTATTAATACAATATTATTGTGAGTAACTTGCTAAATTATAGTTACATACAATTTTGCTAACAAGTAGAGCTGCTAGCATCATCAGAAACCCCCATTCAATCGTCTCATTTCTCTGACCGTCTGAGAAGCAAGACTGATGCTGGGTTTTGAGAATGGTCATGCAGTGTATACATGTACATTTGTGTATTTGCGATTTGTTTAAGCCATTGATTTTACCTGCTGCCTCTCCAATTTGTGGGCATGTTCATCAATCCGCTCATCAAATGTTTTCTCTGCTTTACCTAGATTCTGTAGAACCTAGAAAAAGACAAACAAAGCCATACAGTGTTAATTAAAAGCTTTTCTCTCCTGAAACAAAAATCATTAAATTTAAAACGTTTTCTTAACATGTAAATCTCATAACCCTCTAACAATGAATAAACAGCTAGCATATGTCTCCTTTCTCAAAGAATAATCATAAGCCACGTGTCGAAATTCCAAAAATACAATGATAAAATAATTTATATTAAACAGTTGTGTTAATAATACGTGTTATCCCTTTAAAGTTAAAAATAGCAAATGGTTAATTTCGATATTTAATTCTGGTTGTTGATTGGCTGACAGAATATTCCCGCGGTCAGGTAGTTTTCTTGTGTAGCTGGTTTTGTCAATTTACAAGCTCAGGACAACTTGGACATTATATGTCTTACTTATATATACAACTCAACATGACTTTATACTGTAAGTACAGTTAAACTCTAAACAAATAGCGTAATAGTTTTGCTTGTCTACAGTTTTTACATAAACCCTTATATTCAGTGAGAATGAAAAGTGTAAAAGCAGATAATGAAATTATCATTTTTAAAAATATCATTGTAAATTCTTGAAATATTAATTTACATCAACTGCAAATATTTTTTTCTCTCAAATATATGGAGTTGGCAGTCATATAAAAAACAAGAAATAAAGTCAAAGAAATTAAATCATAGACAAGAGTCATAGGGTCTTGTGTAGCAGGAACATATATATATGTCCCTGGTGTAGTAAAGTCAAATAAAACAGTTAAAAAAAGTAAGTGCTCGGAAAAAAATAGTGTACTCAAGAAGCAAAAGCTCATGACTAGGATTAAGACTATTGATTTCTTGTGGGACTATTCAAAACAGACAATTAAAATACACATTATTGAGGGGAAAATCCAAAAATTTTAATATTGTTATTAAATGTCATTCAATGAAAAACCAATATTATAATTAGATCGCCATTTAGTTTTTGTTTATTCCTATAAAATTGGCCCGCTCCCTTCATGAGAAAAATAACCCATCTCTGATTTTCACTAAAGTTTTTATAGCCGTTGTTTCTATCTTTTTGTAACAAGACTGCATGGCCGATGACTTTTTTTCAGTTTCTGCAACAAATCCAAATGTTAGATAGGAGAAAACATTCAAATCACGAATAGAGTTCGGGGACGCTTTTATATTTTCCACCATGCTTGCATTCTGACCTTGTATACTGACCTTAGCCTCGTTTTCAGTACTACCAGTATCTCATTAAGAATGGAGTATTTGTCACTGCAATACAACTTGACCGTTAATATTTTGGACACATATCTCATTTTCATTGGTTGATCAAGATGAAAGACACCAAGGGAAGGTACATTGCCAACTTACATGTACATATAAAGAAGGAATACTTGTATCAGCTCAATCTACTCAACACATGATCACTCTAGCTTTGGAGTGGACCATACGGAAAACTTGACATCACTTTCCATAAACAAAGTGCACATGTTGAACTCTGACGTTTTGACCTCAAAATCAAGAGGCCGGGGTCATTACAGTTCTCCCTACCATCATACAACCAATACAGTAAATATATAATCATACTAAACATTTGCACTTCTAAGGTGTGCACTAAGATTTGGAAAAAAATGCATGCATCAAGTCAGTCCTGTCCTTTTTCAATTAGAGCAATGAAATTGAATTCCATATCATGTTCAACAACTGCATTGGGAAGTAAATTGCATGGTGAATACTGACATCTTCAGCTATTTTGAGTGAAAGATAAATACCAGTGGTTTCCATATTTATCTCCTCTTAATTGAAAATAATGTATGATAATCATCTCATCTTGTTAACAATAATTAATACTGTTAATTACTAAAACAGGTAAATATCACAACAAAAGAGCACTTTTTATTTATATATATGTACTAGATGATATCGCGCGCAAGCGCAGGAAATAACACTTTACACATTTGTGAGATACAATGCTTAATATGTAGAACCTTATACTTTTGTTCATTAAATTTTGGTATATACTGTGCCCAGTTTTTTCTTAGTTTCTTTTTTAAAAATATTCTTTAAATTTGAAATAAAAAAACAACATTGCTGGATATTTACAGGAGCGGGCAGGAATGAAAAATAAAAACTAAAAAGGACGATATATACGTAAGTGTTGTACAGCTGACTGGAAAAATTAGCAAACTTTCAAACCAGTGAGTCAGTATTTAGTGCGTCGTATTCCTAATTTTGTTCTTTAGCTCAAAGGACTATATATGGTATGGGCCTAAAATGGCCCCCTAAAAGGAATATCATTATTTTACTGTAATTCTTTGTTTTCTTTGTACATATATATATGTGATGTTTTTACTTAATGTTCATTTTTATTCAAGTGCCCACTATTTAGAAATACGGCATTGTAAAGTCAACCTTTTCCCGCCATTTTTGCATTTTAGCATAAAAAAGCTTGTTTTCAAGCAGTTTTTCTTTCAAGAAACAAAGAGCGCATGTTTGAACCAACAAAATATTTTAATCAGAGATGTATCTAGCCAAGTCTAATACGTGACAAAAAATTTGTCCTGGTTCAAGCATGCGCTCTATATTTCCCATTCGTAAAAAGATGAGAAAAATGTCTATTTTCGACTGATATTAATTGAATTATAGAAATAGCGTCACTTCTGACGTCATATACTGCAAGTGACTGCAAATAAATCAAACAACTATGTGAAAAATACATTTTATATCAACTCTTCTAAATTGTAACATTACATTTTATTGTTCCCGAAACACTTTTAAAAAATGATGAATTATGGGGGCCAAATTTAACGCTTATCATATATAGTTCTTTCACCATAATTTTTTCATTGTTCCAATGAAATATGAATTCTAGATAAAAGACTATTGAAGAAAAAAGTTGCCCTCTCCATTCAACTTCCCCCATCTTATGCATACATTATTTAAAGCTGCTTGGTCCGATTTTGTATCAAATTTTATGCACCCTTTTAAACGATGGTTATGCTTAGTATATGTATAAAAATAGGCATTGCAGTAGTTTTCCAGTCAATCAAGCCATATTTCAATGAAGAAAAATACGTACAAAATTTGCTAACAAAACAAACGACATAAAAGGGTACCGCGTTATTTCGCCTCATGTTAAATTTCACCCTTGACGACGAGCCGGGTATGGTTGTGTTACGACTTTGACATCGCTTTAAATAAAGGTCGAAATGATCAGACAAATTACAAATAAACATGTGTACGTTTTGTTCGCCAATATTTCTGAAGTCTGCTTTCTTTACAATCAATGCATAGCATGCGGGTTGGATAACCAAAATCATTCGGGGGACGAAACGAAGCGGTTTCCTTTTCTAAACATTCCCGTGATGCATTTTGGTTTGTTTTTTCGTTTGCCCAAAGAGAAATTATTTTTATTTACTTTGAATATTTCTAACTTTGAAAGGAGACTGATTCTGCTGGTGTAAATAGGAGAAAGTCCATAACTTTCTAAGATAAATGGCTTGTATGGAAAAAAATATGATACTGTATTAACAAAAAAATCGGACCAAGCAGCTTTAATAATATTTACATCTACCAATTGAAGTATGATTCCTTCTACTTCTTACAGAAACTCAATATAGTTAAGAATCAGCCAGACTGACACACCCTGTTTATCAATTGGTCAAAATCTACAGCAACTGAAACTGGCATTACTGAAATCGTCACACACTGTTAATCGATTGGCCATAACCTACAGTGACCTAAAAAAAATCAATTTATTAATTAGTTAAAAGAAAGATGTAAATATAAACAATAAAATACTTTCTTTGATAATTCGAATAAAATGCTATCTTTGGTGATTCATTCGGGATATGAAGGTATAGCGATCATTGCAGAAAATATTTACAAAACTCGCTAATGCGGGTTATGTTATTTTTCTGCAATGTCGCCACTTTCATATCCCGAATAAATCACCAAAGATAGCATTTTATTGTTTAAATATAAACATAGATCACAAAATATGTTCATTGTTTATAAATTAATTAATGTTTAAGATTAACTACCAATCTGCAGTTTTAAAAATGTACACAGGGCGAAAAACCATCTTTAAGCAAGTCCTTAAAGGTGGCTTAAAGGTGACTTAAAGGAGCTTAAAGGCTATACAACCTTTAAGCCGCCTTTAAGTCACCTTTAAGCAAGTGCTTATAGGTCCTTAATGTCCAAACTTCTTTAAGCCACCTTTAAGCCACCTTTAAGCCATCTTTAAGCATCTTTAAGTGGCATTTACGCTCTCTTTACACTGCCTTTACACTGTCTTTAAGTGGCCTTTAAGTCAATATTGATCAAGCTGAACAATAAAAACATATATTAAATGCAAAAGCTCTTTTATAGAGATGGGAGGGGGTCATCCGAGTGATAATATAATTTCCAAGGAGGGGGGGGGGGGGGGGTGTTCCAGGCGGTTTTAATCGTCGCTCCATTAAACACAGATCGCTATCATCAGCACCGCTCTGATGGACACAGATTGCCGTTATAAAATTCTTTATAATTTTTTGGGGGTTTCAAAATTATTGTAGGGATGAGCGCAGTCTCTGTATCTTAATATGTGCATAAAACTAATTAAAGTATGTTTGTTTCCTAATATAAATTAATCGGTGAAAAAAATATCTCTCTCTCTCTTTCTCTCTCTCTCTCTCTTTCTCTCTCTCTCTCTTTCTCTCTCTCTCTCTCTCTCTCTCTCTCTCTCTCTCTCTCTCTCTCTCTCTCTCTCTCTCTCTCTCTCTGTTCCTCCGGTTATTAAACAAAATAAAGATAATGAACCAAAAATGCATGATTTAATTTGATAATCGGTTTAAGGTTTGTATTTTTTTTTTCAATTTTCATTATTTCTAACTCTAGATCTGCTAGATACATGTTAAAGATGAAAAGACCCTCAACTGCCTTTGTTATATCAGGCAGGATATTACTGCTTTGTTTGTCTAGACATAGTTTTGTTCGTTTGTGTATATCTAATTAGAGTCTATTGTTTGTCCAACTTAAGAAAACCCCTGGAACTAACACAGAATATACAAGATATACACAACAGTTGTGTCGTGTGCCCAGGTGCATGTTTGTGTATATCTAATTAACGTCTATTGTTTGTCCAACTTAAGAAAACCCCTGGAACTAACACAGAATATACAAGATATACACAACAGGTGTGTCGTGTGCCCAGGTGCACGTCAGGGTTTCTAAAGGCGTTGAATCTTAGTATGTACGAGTATACGATAAGTCTAGTGAATAAAAGTTAATTTACATTTGTAATTCATTTTCAAAGTATTATTTCCTAGCTCTGGGTTTCAAAGATGTTACGTCTACAAATTAACGATACATGTATGTAAGAGTAAAATCTTGAGGCTAATTAATTAATGTACCGGTGATCATAAATAGGGGTTGATTATTTAAATATATGTATAAGGGTAAATATGTCAAATATACCCGGCCTGGCACATCATACAATTGTATATACAAGTCATTTGCGATTGCCACATGCAGTAAATACGTCACCGGTAATTGGTAATTTTGTTTGTTATAGAATTGATAGTTTAAAAATCATGTACATACAATTACATGTAAATATTTAAACATATTGGAACGGCGCCGCGATCATGAAAACCGGGAAATTGCGGGAAATTGAACAAATACCCTAATAGTATCAATGCATTTCATAAAAGAAATGATTTCATTTTCTTTTTATAGCTATAAATTAGATGAACGTATATCTACTCGGTTTAAATTTATTAACTAAGAAAGCCTACTATAGTGAACCTAACGGTTTCCATTTAGGTATAATATATTTTTGTTCACTGAAGACCAAGTTCCGTATTTCATTCTAAATACACGCATGCATGTAATTTATAAATTAGATATAATTTATTGTTACAAACTGAATGGTTTGTCAAAATCTTTTCAAGTAAACACATTCAATACAGTGATTCAATATCCACTGATATATAGGATATAAACACGCTAATAGATATGTAAGTTGCCGTGGCGCAGAGGAAGTGTGGTGATGCTAGAAAACTAAGGGTCCCGGGTTCAATTCTCGCTGTGGCCGGTTTTATTTTGTGGTTTTTTTTCATTTTTCTTTCTAGAACAAAAACCGGTTTAATACCTTTTCTTTCATAAAGTTAATACATTTTGTTGGAAATTAAGCACAATATTGAAATAAATTTTTTTTAATGGCTTAAAGGTGGCTTAAAGGTAGCTTAAAGGTGGCTTAAAGGTGGCTTAAAGAAGTTTGGACATTAAGGACCTATAAGTTGTCCTTAAAGGTGGCTTAAAGGTGGCTTAAAGATAGTCTTTAAGCTGCCTTTAAGCCATCTTTACGCTTTCTTTAAGCCATCTTTAAGCAACACATATAGCTTAAAGGTAGCTTAAAGGTGGCTTAAAGATCGTCTTTAAGCTACCTTTAAGCATCTTTAAGCTATCTTTAAGGAGAACTTAAAGATGGTCATTCATCCTGTGGTATGGATAAAAAAAACAATGCATATTTGTTTGCATATTTTAAACCAAAGTTGTCAAATATAAAGTATCTACCCATAGCTAACTCGCACTTCACTTTAGTACGAATTAATTAGTTTATTAACCATCTTCCTCTGCACCCCCGTTCCGAAAAATTCTTTCCATCAAAACTAGACTCTTATCAAATTAACCAATATTTTGAGGGTTTTTTTAAGTTAACCATAGATTGCTGATTTAAGGTATCAGCCTGTGATGCATAACAAACTTGTCCTAGCTGTCTTTATTTATTGCAAGTAGGTATATATTTTGATGCAAACGCTCACTGACTTGAATCTGCCAAAGCATGTCCACGTCCTTACTCTCATTTTTTCTATTTCTGGCTTGTTTATCGAAAATGAAAATAAGTTTTTAATTTACTTCTCAAAAATATTTTATCATGTATATTCAATTACTGCTTATGGACATTATATCACACGTGTTGGAATACCAAAGGTATTAGCATGCAGTTACTCTGGAGCAGGCGTTTCATAGTTAATTGGCAAAATGTCTCAATTTATATAGATGTAGATATGTACTAACAAGGCAGTCTATTGTCTTCAGAAGTCAGGAAGTAATTATAATATTCAAGATTGAAGCTCATAATATTTTCTCTTGGCCTGGTCTAAAAGGAATGTGTAAAAATTAAGAAACCATATGACAGAGAGGGTCATAGCTTCATTGAACTTTAGCAAAAAAGGACCACAACCTCATCTAATATTACATGTACCAGTACACTCGATAGAAATGCCACAGGGCGTGTGAACCAGTGTAGATTCACTCTGTGTGTCTGGTTTATGTGTTTACAATGAAAGCAAAGTCTCCAAGCTTTAACACACAACCTTGTACCACTGGAGGACTGTCAATGAGACCAGGCGTTCCACTAAATGCTGTCTATTATAGCAGTGGTTCACATTCTGACCATATATGTACATAAATCACGTACAACACATTAACCAGCCTTTCGTACAGTGTCATAGAGACTCCAACTGCATGAAGACATGAAAAAAAAACGATAATACATGAATATAAGGAAATAAAACCAGCATTACATAACGGGAACAAAGCAGACGGAAGTGGGTCATATGGCAAATTAATCAGTCGATTTTCAGCACTACTGGCTTATTACCATTTTAATCCCACATCAGAATAGCTTATTGCAAAGTTATATGTCCCAAAACAACAGTTACTGTTTATAAGCTTCATGATGGCTTTAAACTTAATAATTTATGGCTATATTCTTTCAAACTTTATAAGTTCATATTCCTTTTACAAAAATGAATATTTCAACTTGACATTTTTCCAAGCAAAATCATTCTGAAAAGTAAACCGTGTTTGATATCACATGTATTATACTACATACATGTATACTAAGTAGTTCATACAAATACATGTATACACATACATCTATGTAGCAATGGATCTAGATGTATAATCATACTTTAACACCAATATTAAGTCTTAAGTCTGGGAGTGTGTATGTATGTGTAGGTGTCCAATCAAAGGGGAGTCAATCTCATTTCTCTTAACATCACAGAAACCAGAGATAGCACTAAGGCCTTCATGGCTTGGAAAAGGATTTTACTTTTAACATGAAGACATTACAATTTGCATTACATTGAAGACATTACAACCCTTTCGCATTACATGTTTTCAGTGAATCCTCTGATTTTGTTATCAACTCATTATAGAAGGGAGAGAGAGAGTGCTTTTCAATCAACAGGAACCACCATATCTTCCCACAAGTGGGTTAAATAAGGACACTCTAAGAAAAAAATTTCCTGAAACAACTTGACAAAATACTTCGCCTATAATGAGGATGGATGATCAACAGAAACTCTCAACATACTCAATTGGACAGGAAATAAAATGGAAATGATTTCATACCATACAGGGAATAACTTTAATGTAAATTGTTTGTCAATGAGAAGACTATCATGATGGAATATGTTTGATAAATGAATGAACAAGTTCACAGACTTTATTTATTGCATAGTGATATTTTGGACTTAAAAGTCTGTATCTATGGAGATGCATGAAAGAGACAGCTAGTACTTGAGAACTGTGACAGTCATATCTGCACACGGGTTGTTAAATGTGGCAGAATATAAAGATTCAGCTGCCATGGCATACATGTACAGCCTATGCACATGAAAAACTGACCATAATACAGTGACAGTGTTCTCTCATTGTACATATGTAAAAATCAGGTGATCAAAGTCAGTACCCATACTAGTATCCTTTTTTTTTAGGAGAGAGAGAGAGATCAACACAATACTCCGTTTCTTTTTAAAAAGGCACAATGACAATTTGATGCCTAAAATATAGAAATACATAGCATTTATCAGAAATCCTTTATTCAGTCCATAAAGTCCATGCTTTATTACTTTACCTTAAATTGTCTTTAAAATGAAATTGCATACCATATTTGTATGCAATGTAACAGGGGTAGTGGTATAAGCATGACTTTTTATAAAATATTCACATGAAAAATGTTTACTGTGCAGAAAATATATCTTCAGTGTTGAATTAATTCAGCCTAAGCATGTGTACATTTACAATGTGTGCGACAGAATCTACGTCAAAGGTCCGGTATCATCTTCAGGCTTATATAAAATGGGTAGATACAGCACTATATAGTTTTTCCTTCTGCATGGTTGTTCAGATAGGTAATTTCTTTTCAACATATGCATACCAAGAATTTCTTGCATATCATTAAGTTTTTAAATACTGTCATTTGATACATTGTGTACTTTTTGCATGACTGAGCACCTCCCATCACAATTCCAACATTAACATGGCAGTGACAGTATCTAGCTATCCTCCACAAGGTCCACTTGTTTTTCCATCTTAAATGTATATTAACAAGCAAATATTTTAGAATTTGTAGTATATTATAAGTTCTATAAATAACAAATCACAATACCCACTGATACTACATGTATACTCAGGTAGTACCACAAGGAGAGACTGTTTTGTAATAACAGAGACATTTTAAAAATACATGCTCTAAAAAATTGTGACACATACCAGTAGTAAAGTTACTGACCTCAAAAGTTTTTATGAATAAAAGGTATGTAGGTCACAGAATACAATGAGATCGAGCCTCAACCAACCATTACAACGCTGCCCCGGATCCCATTACAGCCTTAATCTTCAATATCAGTCAATTCTCAAATTGTCAGGATGGATATATTTATACTAGGCTGCTCTAGTTGACACATTAAATTTCAATAGATAAGTAACATATTTACGTGTGTAGAGAAAACCAAGAAACAAATTCATTTCTTTCTCTATTAGGTATATAGAGAGAGTCATAAAAATACATAAAATACATTCATGTATACATGTATGTTTCTGCACATGTAATATCACAAAGTTTTTATTTGGCAAACTAAATGACACTTTAGTATGATTCAAGGGAAAAAATATACCGAATGCACGGTTATCATCTTGACAGTCATTATTTACATATTAATTATAACAGGGTTTTTTTTCAATTCTCACCTCCTTTCAACGATTCCAACATATGTTTTTATTTGATAAACTACATACGGTAATGCATATTTGCAAAATATAATTTAATTATAGGTACTGTATTTTATTTTGGGAGTACAAAATCATTTAATTGATTAACATCGATGTAAAAAATTTTACTCTGCAAATACCTCAATCTACTCAATATACCAATTTAGAACAGGCAAAACCATCACTTAATTATATAATAAATATGTGAAGCAATGATTAAAGATTTCCAAATTCTTTTGCCATACTTTTCTCTGAGAAGGATTTAATTTGCTTGAAATGGCAAGAAGTAACAGGTTTATGACTGCTTGTACCATAGGTCATATATACTAACCATGTAGTACCGGTACATGTTGTATGAAAATAAACCTATATATCATACCATATAACTGCACAATTTGTTTATCATTAAGAGGATAAATGATTGATGTAATTGTAACTACAGATCACACAACCATTAGCTACGAAAGTGCACTTAATATAGAAGAACCTGTAAAATGAATTAGCTCTAATTAACGTGTAATGCATAAATGAGGTGCAGATTGGACTAATGAAATGGAGAACTATCATTAAATATGTACATGCATGTATACATATGTACATGATGTATGGAATGATATATACAGTCATGTAGTTTGGGTCAGTTAATCCTAGCTAGGAATCAATGAACTAGGAAAAAAGATTACATAACATGAAAACTCAAATCCACAGGAAGTTCACATAATATGCAAGATTTGTTGAAATAAATGTACCTTAAGGGTGCAATTCAGCATTACAAGCAGGCAGCTAGTACCTGTATTACCATCTAAATTGTACCAGTCATAGAAAGGAATTTCTATTCTTAAAAGATTTTTTTTCTTAATTAAATAAAATATAAATAAAAAAAAGAAAAGAAAGGAAAGGTAAAAATTTTATTAAACTGACATGGGCCCTTTTTTTTTTTTTAAGAAAATGTATTGACTTCCCCATGTTCCCTATCATGTTGTAAACTGTAAAATCAATTTAACAGAAATTAATGCAAACCATTTGTTGATAATTTAGAACTGAAAATTTCAAATCTTTCATGCTTAAATATGGAACCCTTGTCACTCTAATTCTACAATAAGTCCATCAAAAATCAATTATATATATATTTTTTTAATCTTTTAGAATCCATTTATCCTTAATTCAGCGAGTTGTCACAAGTAATAGTTCAAGCATCAACAAGGTATCTGTTTTATAATGCTAATACATATAACACTTGGTTATTACTACCCTTTGGGCAATAAGGGCTGTGAGTGCAAATTTGCACAGTTCATAACATGCAAACACACTTTTGATGCTTGTTTTTGTGGGCCTGAGGGGCGGGCCTGAACAATTTACAGTCAGGACAGTGCTGGACCTGACATCTGACAAACTAATACACAAATTATAATGCTGACCCTCCCAAAAAACTCTGTTATGTTAATGTCATCATGCATATCAAAGTATTACAATAAGCCTATTGAATAAGGATATTTTTTGCGGGGAAAAATCCCATATAAAATCAAACTTTACACTGTGACATGTTAATGTGTAGCTTGTCTGGTTATGTTAAAGTGTACCAACAGTGACAGTTAAGCACCAAGTTACATATATTCAACCTGAATTTTATTATTCCTTATGTTGTGAACAATATTAGATTTGGCATAGATTTCCTTTATATCAGCTGTTCATGTGTGCACAGTGGATATTAAGGACACATTGTAGTGCCACTAGTGGATCTACAAAGCATGAAAAACTTCCATTCCTAAAAAATATGCTACACATAAACAGGAATATTACATCTGCACATGTATCACAGCTGTATTGAAACATCGAGAACCAGATAACTTCCTGATGAAAAAAAATAACCATCCTCAATTTCGATTGTTTTCATATACAAACATAATATCGTCAATGCATTGTATATCTGTCTCTTTCCTATGATGCCAAATAAATGACAACACATTTGCATCTATCCACGTGAAATCAGCGACAATAAAAGCACTATAGCTGCCCACTTTCCGAAGCTGTCACGCGCACCTGTTTCACTGTTGTGGATTTACTGGCGCATGCAACACGACATAATTAAGTTCGTTAGAAATCAAACAAGTATTGCAAACATTCTATCATAGAGCATCTTATATCTTACCTTTGTTTTTGTTCTTGTCCATTTTTTCAACGACTTGGTTAGCAGACTACCCTTCGCCTGATCCGCCATGTTTTGAAGTTTGGGTTCTCTCTACGCATATAAGACAACTTTTCTCATTGGCTAAATACGATGCGTGGATCAAAACACAAACAGGGGCGTGTTGTGAAGTTATTTTCAACCATTCAGAATAAAAAAGAAACGTAATACATGTACTTTAATAGATGGTATAGATCAGGAACCTTTTTTCTTAGCTCACCTGATTGAAAGGTCAATTGAGCTTTTCCAATCACTTTTTGTTCGGCGTCCGTTTTTCCATCTGTCCGTTTGTCTGATTTTTTCTTAACATTTTCGACTTCTTCGCCAGAACAACTCGGTCGGTATTAACCAAAATTGATCCAAAGCATCCTTAGGGAAAGAGGATTCAAGTTTATAAAAATAAAAGACCACGTTCTCTTTGGAGGGGGGGGGGGGTAATTATAAATATTCAGGTACATGTAGTGTAGCTTGACATGATCCCCGGGTAGATAGGATGGAGCAACAATGAGGGTTCGAATTTTTACATAGGAATCCGAATGCATAGAGAAAAATCTATACAAATGTTCTCAAAAAACCAATATGCCAGAAAAGCAATATAACTTGCGTGGAAACATCCTAAGCAGCTGTGGCGTCAGAAGCAAATTAAAAGTGGGGGGGGGGGGGGGGGCTAGACTAATCATCAGAAATCTTGACCAAAAAAAGGGATAAATTCTTAAAATCATGGAATTCCTAATCCGTTCGGGGGGGGGGGGTGGCATTGTATACCTTTAACTTCAATATCACTCTTAATATTTCCGTATTTTTATTTCTGTTTCTCACATTCTACCGAAAATGTGGGGGCGGGGCGATGTAACGAAGAATTTTGACCCGGGTTGAAAATTGACCCGAGGGTCATTTTTCAACGTTGAATATTGAGACCACTGTGTTGAATAAAGACCCTGATCCATTGAAAATTGATCCACATCGTGGAATTTTGATCATGAAACCGGTTCAAAATCCAACAGCAAAGAAGCTCAGATTAACAAATCAATATTTTTAGATTGGGTTTTATTTAATTAAAAGTAATCAGTTTTTACATGATTATTCTTTAGATTTAAACGTTTACATATTTCAACTGGCGGACTGTAATTATCTGAACTTTGTATTTACAATCACCCAGCAAATAACAGTATACAATATGATAATACACCAACATGTACTCTTGCATGAACGATGCTGTGGCAACCATGTATATTTTGAAAGCCGATATTATAATGTTTTATTTGTGCCGTTATGATGTAATTAATTTATTAAATGTGATGAACATGATTGAAACAAATCGCTAATTTTTCTAGGCATAAACAAATCGCCTTCATGGAATCTGTAGCAAGTTAGCTAGCAACCTCATTTTTGTACAGGATTACAATAACGTGATTTTGCTTAAATAGTTTCCAAATTGCTTTGATCTCAAAAATTTAACGTAAATTTACTAACAGTAACTGTTTTCGTCAATAAAATGGTAAATTGCATTTTTTTTTTCAAAATAAAACTATGTAGTAGAAGATCTGTACAATAGGATCGGAGTAGATGGCAGAACTTCCTATCACAGGCACCTACATTATTAATATAATTTAAACAGTTTTCATTGAAATTCAATTGGATTGAATATAAACAGACATAACTTATGAAAACCCTTTTCAACACAGTCAAGAAGTGGTGTTAATGAAAATCCTTTATCCTGCAAGGTTTTCCAGAGAAAACTGCGGCGGCTAGAGTAATTTTCTTGTTCAAAGGATGGTTTCTTTTTCCTTCTGTCATCAGATCTGCATGTCTTGGCAGTCTAACTGGAATAGAAACAATCATTGATAGTAAAAGTGGAAACCAAGTTTGGGATCGCCAGACAGGAAAAACAACAATTGCTTTTTCTACCCTATCTTCCCTAATCTAATTAAAAATTCTTCCTAATAAATGAAAAGGAGGAAAAATATAGGGCATTAATCCTGTCCAATGAAAAGTAAATGCATCAATTTTCCATGCGTTGGGACTAAAACACCAAGACACATATTTCTGAATTTTATAGTTTTCATCCGATGCAAAAAGATCAACATCTGGACAAAAAAACTGTTTGGTAATTCTATGAAAAATTTCTGATTTTAAACTCCATTCACAGGATGTAGAAGTTTCCCTGGAATAATAATCTGCCACCTCATTTAATTTCCCAGGAAGATACTGACATGTTATCCATATATTCGTTTACAGAATATTATTGGTGTTGTTTGTGCATATAAGACAAGGGATACTTGAATATTAAATTATTATCTAGTATACATTTACCATATATGATTGTGAGATATTGTTGGTAGACATTTTCATTTATGCCTTCATTAACAAACCTATCACCTTCCTTTTCACTAGCAGAGATACAAACATAAGAATGAAGTTTTCATGATCCAGCCCATTTAGAAAGAACAGCATATAAAAAGAGTACTACATGTATATAATAAGTAAATATATAAAAATTAAATATGTTTAAACAGTGTAACTTCAGAGGATGTAAAACGCTTAGAAGCTCTGATATAATTATAAAAATAGAAAACATTTTTACAATTCTATACATGTATATGTATAAAAAATCAGATCTACCATAAAGTATATAGTTAATATGAAAAGGTACACTAATGTCACAAAAATGTTTAAAAAGTTCATCTCTTTGTTGAGCTCTCATGAATTAAAAATTCCTTGAATAATTGAGATTTTAGATTACTTTCTTTGATTCGTAAATGTCATAAAATTGTCTTTCCTATATATTGCCAAAATAAAAGTGTTTGTAAGCTTTTAGTATATTTTGTTTTTTAAGTTTTGAAGATGCATATGGATAAAGTTGATGAATTTTTCATTTCTGTATTATTCTATAATTTACTTGGAAACAGAACGAAGCTATTGTAATAAGAAGTAGTCCGACATCATGATAGACAGAAAAAATTAATGTCTTTCGAGCTAAGATAGCTTATATTCATTTTCAGTTGGAAATATGGTTAAGTTAAATATAACATGAATTGTGGCGCTTCATTATTTTGTAGAATATAATAAGTTTTATATGTTTTCCATTCGATATTGTAAGGTTTCTAAACTATATATAAACTGGTTTTTATTAGAAGAATAAACTCTCAAACCTGTTACTTTCCTGGTTGCTTCAATTTGTACATGTTACAGCAATCTAGGTCTGATAAAAGCCAAATCTGTGTTTCTCCATCAATTGTATGCTTGAGTAATTTCAATATATTCAACTCTTTGGATGTCTTTTCATGTAGAACCATTTTAACAAGAGCTTGGACTTTGGGTAGCTGAGTCAAACGGCAATGTGACGTAGGCCTGTCTATTTCATTGTAAGCCACTCGGGCATGGCTCTTTGAAATCAACAAGATTTGTCTGGATTTTGAGCGAAGACTACGCAATCAGTGTATATTTCGCTTGAAACCAGCGTCATTTTAACTTGTTTTGACACAAGAAATAGATCGTTACATCCTACTAAAAGTCCAAGGTCTTGTGAAAATGGTTCTAGTATAATACCATTAATATGATTAGATCAACCATCCCCCGACCGTAGATGCAGGCCTACTTTTTTAAAATTGTTTACACTTTTACTGTAGAGGGTATCTGTTTTTAATTATGAAAAAATGTATATCGTCAGTTGCCCGTGTTTCTAATTTACAGGTAAATAAGACTCAAATAAGTTCTCAAAATAATGGAGATGAATTCGTTTTTTTAAAAAGAACTATGACTATGCATAAGCAGAAAATTGGATGGTGCTGAGAAAAAGTTCTGGCAAGTTAATGAAAAATTATTGTTAAGTCGTAAAAAAAAATAAAAACTGTTGACGACTTCTCGGATTAAAATATGACAACTATTCATTTATTATTTTGTCAGGGAAATATTCTGACTTCTTAAAATTAAGAGCAGGTACCTGACGTTATAGCGGGTATATTTTTGTCTATAAAAAATAAATATACTCACTGCCTAATAAAACAGTATATATGTTATATATTTTTAATTATTAGAACCATGTACAACGTCAAGTGCCTCGCCCGTTCCACTCAGAACCAAACGGTCATCTTCTTAGATTTATTTACATGGTATCATAATAATAAATGTATATAAACTTTTCAGTCTCAAAATTAAACGAATAATTGTAATTGGACATATCAACCTGAAATACAACAGCAAGGTCCGCAAATGTATCGGACAGTATGAAAATTTAAAAACTGAAACTTTCAAATATGTGCACAATTGTTCCAGTTCAGAACTTCAGATCAAAACTCTGAAGTTGGGATCATTTCTCAACAGGATCAGTTTTCAACGTGTCGAGGTCATCAGAGTTTAGAGGAAAAAAACTTTCATACCACTGAAAAATGACCCCAGGTATAAATATTACGATTATTATTATTTTCATGTAAATGTGTGTTAAAATCGTTATGCATGGTGGTAAAATCTTTATGTGTTGTGGTGAAAGCGTCTTATGCAATGATAAATCCTCTAAATGGTTTGAACATTTTTTTCATTGTTAAGATGCTGCATGTATATACAATAGGATTGGACAGCAATTCATTAAACTCAAAACGCCCTCTTCTGTGAAATTTTAAAACATAATTTACATTATTACGAAAAAAATGGCAATATCAAAGGTCTAAGAAAATACAATCATTGATGTTATACCAAAGTTGATCAACATCGACGATAAGAAAAAGCGTATTAATTATGATAAGTTTTTACAGAAAGTTTTTAGACATGTTTAAACCGTCTAGATCTCTTTAGGGTGGTATGGAACACTTCCATATTGTGACGTATTTCCGATTGAAATAAACAATGCAAGAAAAAATCTGTCAATGGGACACGGCAAACTGGGTTTTCTTTTGTGTGAACAGTATCTATAATCCATTTGTCAACCCTGAATTGATTAACATACATAAATATGGAAAGTTGACTATAGAAAAATTGAAATCATCGCGTTTATCATAAAGTTTTGTAGTTAGGTTACCATCAATGCCCATTTCCAGTAAAATATCCAAATATGAAACAGATGACGCAGATTCTGTGGTATATCTTTTATTTCTAAGGCGAGGTAAGCTACTGACAGACAAGTTGATAAAACAGGACTATTAACAGTCTCGTTTGAAGTCATCTTTTCGTAAGGTTTTTTTGGTCGATACAACGACCTTGTCAGCAAAAACAATCTTCCACAGGGTGACGGGGTCGCATGCTGACCGACGTTTTTCATACTAATATTAGACCATAATTAATCGCCTAATTGTCTACGGATTTTTCCGTTTTTTCCCCGATTACGACAAAGAGCACACGGCGGGTGTGACCGGTCAGCAGAGGATGCTCACTCCTCCTAGGCACCTGATCCTACCTCTATCTTTTTGGAGGTCTGTGTTGCTCTGCTTTGAATTTGTATTTCGTTTTATGGATTTTTGAGATGGTTGACGGTTTGTTATTGTCATTTTTTCATTGTCCTCTATATAACGAAGTATCCTTTTTCGAAAATACTGGATTTAATCAATTACTATAATTGTCAGATACAGATGCACGAATTGTACTTATTCCAAATTATCCTCAACAGGTTGCCAAACGCCAAATACTTATATCATTCTTTTACACGTAGACAATCTTTATTGTTCAGAAAATAAATATAGACTGTATTATATAAACTGTTAAATCAAAACAAGGGGTGAAAACTCAAGGGTTCTAACGGAAGCTTTATACGTATACATGTGTATTTTCAATCATATCTTTGTTTACCGCTTGATGCTGTGTTATTTTCTTTTCTTTTTTTCATGTATATTAATGTATTTAAAGTGGCATATAGGCCCGACGGGGCGGGTGTTAAATTTATGCTTACTGTTGTTGATATTACACTTGGAAATGTATACTCATGTCACTATAAATAAATGAATAAATTACTTTTATCAAAATTTAATATTTCTTGAAGTTCAAAACGGTATAAAGATATTGCAAAATTCATCTTCTTAATTCATAAACAATCTGTCGTCAAAAATAAAAAAAAATACAAATTTTGAACAAGTTTACTTTATTATACAATACAATATGATTGTCTTTTCCTTATATGAAATTTTGCAGTCCACATGGAAGAGTGACATAAAGCTACTTCAAACCAAATCGTTTTTATTTGCAATTATCAATGATTTGAAAGAGAGAGAGAGAGGGGGGGGGGGTAAGTATTACGTTATCAATGAAACTACACAACTAAAATTTGTTATAATTAGTTATTTGTTATCATTTATTTGAAATGCAAATCAAAGGCTGAATAGTTTCTACATGTAGATAACGGACAGTTTTAGTCAATATATGCGGGTTGTCCTTCTTTGTTTGGATAAAAAACTATCGAACAAAATATCGATTTTAAACACATCTACACTGAGTTTTACAGAAACATTCATCTTACTTGAAAATTTAGATTCGAAATTTACAGTAAAATTTTCTCTACGAGAGAGAGAGAGAGAGAGAGAGAGAGAGAGAGAGAGAGAGAGAGAGAGAGAGAGAGCACATACATATGCATGCATGTTTTTTGTTTTGTTTTTGGGGTTTGTTTTTGTGCTGTTTTTGGTATGGGTTTTTTATGGGGGGGGGGGGGGGGGGTGACAAATATTCTGTTTTTTGATAATCAAAAGTTTATCAAGTACACATTTTGGCTATAAAGAAATACTAAGAGTGAAGATTTTGTTATTTTGTGAAAGAGCTAGAGTAATTACGTGCGTGTGACTGTATCAGTTTTCTGGGAAGAGAGGACCAAAAACGAAAGGTTTATCGTGGTGGTTGTGATGATTAAAGACCAATGCTTTATAACATGTAGAAAATCTCTAACGGAGAGGTACTCAAGTACATCTATATCTTAAATGACTATGATGGTTAATTTGAGATTTTTAAAATGCTTTATTAGACTTTTGGTGTGATTATATACAGTCCTTACAAAGGGAAGACATGTAAATATCAATCTTCCTGTTTCTCTGTACACCATAACATAAAATCATTTTTTTTTTCAGAAAAAAAAACGTTGAAACAAATTTACAGCAAGAACAGGTTGTAAGCTTGCAGTCTTATGTTTATTAAAAAATAATCGTATGTCTTAGGTTTGAATCTCTCTCTCTCTCTCTCTCTCTCTCTCTCTCTCTCTCTCTCTCTCTCTCTCTCCTCATGTAAGTTTATGTATTATCAAATTAATACATGAAATTGCCACTAAACGCAATGACCTAATCCATTTTCCATTAGTTTAAGTAAATGGATATTTTATGCATTAGATTTCGTACAAATGGGTCGATAACACGGTTGTATGTATACTTACATATACATTTAAGATACATATCTAATTTCGGAAAAGTAGTTATTTAATGTAAATTTTCTAACAGGATAAAATGATTTTTGACAATAGTCAGTTCACGTTATATGGACTTCGGCAGAAAATATGCCTTAAGTTTCTCAGATTTCTTAATTTTACGCTATAAACTGTGTTACTTAAACTTGATAATGTGCATTTTATCGCAGATTAAAATTTACGTGGAAATGTCGTTTTTAACACGTAGGATGAATTAAAATTTATTTTATTTACTCATCCGATGAAAAAGAAAGAAAGCAAGAAAGAAACTGCATAATTTGCCGGTATTGTCTTACTACACCCCCATCCTCCAGGAAAACGACGACAAGCCGACAATCACACATGAATGACACGCCTAAAAAACGAATTAAAATGAAAGAAACATTATCCTAAATTAATTGATTCCGTTACCCTTCCTCATTCAAATTTTGGTAAGCCTCGATAACAAATGACAGATAAACCATTTCCTTGCTTATATTATACATTATCATAAACTTTTATTGCAAAAGTTTACACGAGAATGATTTAATTTTTAATTCAAACTTCATTTTTCTCGGCAAGAAATCGTCGTGAGAATACCTCTTGCATGAAGGCCTGTCTATCTAAATCGTCAATTACCGCTGATAAGGAGGCAGTCTGCAAAGCAATGTTTTGCCCTTGTATAAATTTGCACAGTGATGCTTCGTTTAAGTCAATTGGCACACTGCAATTTGTTAAAACATATATAAAGTGCAGATGCACTTTCTGTTCCAAAACTTAATTGTGCTTCCACTTGAAGAAAAATACAAGTTTGTATTGGATGTAAAGGGAACAATTCACACATTTGTGATTTTTTTTCTCTATTTCAATGCTGTCCCTGTTAAATAAATATTTGGTTCCCAGCCCTGTGACCCACAGGGCGAGTCAGACATTCAAGTGACAGCAAGAGGAGGCTAATTAACGCTACCTCCCGCCTGATCCAGCGCTGGAGTGGCATTGAAGGCGCTGAAACCAGATACCGTCATATTGCCCCCCTACCTCCGGAGACTCCTGGTCACATGACAAACACATCATGCTAGACAATATTTTTGTCATTTTTTGCACAAAGCAAAAAAAATTTAATACCGTATAAAAAAATTACATGTAATTGTTCATTTCAATTATGTAAAAATTGAAATATCATTAAACTGTTGCAAAAAAATAAATCAATTTAGTACGATATTGATTTCCTCACTGGCCGGGAGAGATTGCTGTTTTACAAATTAAAATTGAAATGTAAAATACTTCGGTAAATATTCAAGTGAAATAGGCAAAATCATTGCAAATATTAAAAAATTTATGAATGAAATCGGCATTATGTTATTCAATTTTGGGTTTTAAGTGAAGCCCTGTTTACATTGTAAACAGTGGCACAAAGAGGAAGGAACTACTAATCATACAGCTTGGGGATATGTGTCAACGGTGAATGAGCCTTTTACTCATAACGATTTGAGTGCTATGTCACAATCCAGAGAAAAAAAACATGCAAAAAGAATGAGTGGAAGAGGAACCCGAGGGGAGAGATTAGATTGTAGATGTATAGAATTGGGGTTATTAATTTAAGATTTTAATGAAACATCTCCCAAGATCATAACAATATCAAGCAGAGAACTACAGCGAGAGCGGAATTCTATTGTAGACACCCTGGGCTTATGTAATTTAACGAGAAATAAAACTTGTAAACACGAATTTATTTCAGCAGGAGGTAGAAGCGAGTCCTCAAAGTTTGTTAGGCAATTACTCAGAAATTGCAATAATAAATGATTGACATTCAGAGATTGTTTGAAGATTAAAAGATACATCACCATGTTAATTGAGATTAATATTTAGAATTTTAAAAAAATCTTATGATTTTGAATTTCTTCGAAGATAAATTGACCAAAACTACATGTAGTTTGTTTGCCCTGATTTGCAAACGCATGATGACCCTATTGATAAAATTAAACACCGTAATACTAACGCTCAGTAAACACAAATACTCAACTTCTGAGGAGGGAGACCACACGACCAAACGCATCTTCCTACCACGTGACCAAAGGCATTCCGCGGTCACCCAGTATGGCGGAATGTGTGTATAAAAACGATTTAATTTGCGATCAAATGTTTACAAGGTAAATTTTATTTATCATGCAATCGAATCAGCATTGGCCCAGCAACATTAGCCATGACAAAGCACGTGGAGGGGAAACTGTTGTTCTTTGTACTTCCCTCTCAATTTAAAGGCTTATGTCTGAAATTCCAAAATGTCCCCCAACTATGTTTGAGGTCTTAAGCCTTTTTACATGACTACGAAGACATCCGTTGCATTTAGAGAGCATCGCTGATATACAGAGTGCACAATCTTATTCATAAAGAAAATGGTTGAGATGATAACAAAGCGTTTGATTGTTTGAGACAAAACCAGCGTAAATACACAGTTTTGGAAAAGATACGTTTTACCATTATTATCACTATTTACATGCATAATTATCATGGTTGACTGTTCCTGGTGTAACCATTAACACAGAGATAAGATCGAATTTTTGTTGTTGAATTTTTGTTAGCCAAAAAGGGGGGTTTGTTATCGGACAAAATCAACATGTGAACAAACTGGAGGTACAGAAATCTGTAGCAAAGATATCATGCAACATGCACTTTCTGTTGATTACCGAGTTTTTGACAAGAAACAAATGTAACAAACTGAAACATACAGTTTTAAATAGAGTATGAGCAATGTTTATTATGTCTGGTTCTCAGAAATTGTCTAAAAAAAATCAAAACCTAGTTTATTGGAAATCAATAGACAAGCAAACAGAAAGAAAAAACCCACATTGTTTAGCGCACCCCACCCCGCCCAAAACCAACCTTCAACATGGGTTAAATTTTAATATTATATATTTACATTTTCAACTGTCTTTGTCTGTGATAACGTTAAGATTCAATTTTGAAGCCTATAAACCAATAATTTCATGAAATGCTGAGCGACACAAAATGGGCGTGTCTTACAGCATAACTGAAACACCGTATTGGCTGCGCTGCGTAGTAATACATAGCACGTGCTTCATGTAAAAAAAAATAGTGATTTTTAAGTGTTGTTTTAAACTGTAGATATTGGAAATAATATAAGTAATAAGAAATCATTTCTTTGAATATTATGAGGTAATAATTTCGGTCGGAGCGTGGTCAAATCTTATTATCATTATTAAAAAAAATTGGATTTGACCACGCCTTCACCAAATTTATCACCTTATAATACTAAAAGAATGATTCCTTATTCTTTGAATTACAATGTATATACAATACATGTGCATATTGACCTATAACCACACAAACAGTTTGTGATGCAATATGAAAGGATCGATCAGAAACTCTTCGTCCAGCAAAACTTTCTGACATTCTTATGATTTCTTTTTCACTCCAAAATCAAGGGTTTATTTTCTTCAAACCCTCCCACTGATTTAAGATTACAGTATCATTTCTCCTCTAATCTTCTTTAAAGGATACCTTGGACATTATACCTGCTTTCATCTATTGAAGAAAGATTTGGGTCACACAAAGGGACATCTTGTAAGAAGGCGTGATACCATATGAAAACCTCCCAGTGAGCGGTCTGCGTAAGGTGAAACATGAAAAAGGAAAAGGAGGCAGGAATTTTGATTCCATGCAAGAGAAGAAGACTGACCCAGCGACAGATGATAGGTGATAGTCCTGTTGGCTCTCCCGACCTTTTGTTATGCGGCCTCTCTGAATGAAAAGGACTCATGACAGAAGGATAAATAACAAAGGGATGGCCTGGACTATTCTTTCTTTGAAGACGCAATGGCTTTACGGGGAAAATCAGTTATACTAATGTTTTCTGTCTGCTGCAAAGGTATTGCCTTCAACCGAGGCAATTCATAACGTTGGTGCTATTTATTTCTATCTTCTTTTTTCTTCTTTTTTACACGGTAGATGCGTAACCCATTTGTAAAAGTATGTTGCAGATGTTTAATTTCGATTTTTTACGATGTTTTTGGTGTAATGATTACATATTTTCAATTTGAAAGTAATGAAATACTAGGCGTGAAAAGTTAACAATTAAGTTGTCCCTTCGGTGGAAACATTTTAATTTATTATTTATGTTGGGTCTTTCTGGAAATTCTTTAGGTAATGAAAATTACTTCACATAAATAGAGTTTTTATTCTTCGAAATATTTTCTTATCGCTCCATCAGATTTCAAATACATTATTGGGGAGACCGTTTTAGAAAAAAAAAGTTGGGCTCGCTAAGCCGGGTCATTTAGGAAATCGTTGCTCTACCAAGATCAACGAAAACCTACCAGTACATCAAACTTCAAACTAGTTTTTATCGCGATCAATATCATCTAATTCTGGGCCTTATTTATGTTCTTTAAGATAAAAGTTCGTTTAATATCGCAGATTCTATCAGCAAGGCAATAAAAATGTATAGGGTTTCTCTCGAAATAAGACATATTCTAATATTACACCGCAGGAATCCCTCGAAATGAAAATCACTTTCTTCGGAAATCTGAGCGACAATTAATTATATTCTTGTTTAATTGATAAATGTGCTGCAGTGTTTTCTATTCACATCTATATGTGACAAATGTGTCTAGACTACAGACATGTATCGCCTACTGGAAGTCATTGTGGTATACTAGGCCTCCTGTGGTAGATTTGGGCGGTATGGCATTCAATTTCCAGTAAATTTATACTTCTCTCTCAAATATTATAACATGTACTGCAACATCATTTACCCCCTTCCGTTTCATGTTAACTGAAAATGTATGCATAATATCTTTGAATGTATGATACCAACATCTTCGAGTAATTGACATGCTAATTTTGGACGTCATTATGACTTTTGTACATGTATGCTTTCGATCGGAACCCCTCTGCAGCCACTGAATCGTAACGACAAGTTTACGATAATGAAGAGAGGGCCTTGATGATGGAATCATAGTGCCATGTTTATGGTGGAAAGTGACTATTAAATCGTTTTTATCGGCACATCTATTTCATGTCTCATGCGATCAGCTTTCAATTAATAGCAGGTTTGGAATCTGGATAAAAGAGACCGGCAAATAAAACTTTGTTGAGACCTAACCCAGCGCTATGTCATTCAAAGTCGTCTGCCTGCTCGAATACATATAGTGGTAATTTAAGCCCCAGCGTTCTTCCTTCTCTATAAAATGACCAAAAGACACCATTTATATATTTCATGCCACATAAATTTCTTAAATCGCATATGTCGCCGACATTTTTTTTTTACTTTAAATTCTTTAAGATCATAAAAAAAGATTATATTTCGTCAAACTTGTAGATTCACACGTCAAAAGTGTTTATGGGGTAATTTTTCGATAGATGGTGGCGTTCACTAGCCGTTTGTGTGTATATTTATTAATAAGATTTCGACATTAACTTTTTTGTGTACACGCATACCATAATCAGAGAAGAAATGATATGATTGTTGCCCCTTAGAAAGCCTTTTGACTACAGGCTAAACATAAAGCGACCGTTTCAATTCATAGTGCATAGGCGTCGGAAGCAAATTGAAAGTGGGGGGGCTAGACTAATCCTCAGAAATATTGAGAAAAAAGTAATTCCCAAAATCATGGAAATCCTAATCCGTGGGGGTGGGGGGGGGGTGGGGGGGGGGTGGGGGGGAGTATACCTATACTTTCAAAAAAAAAATTACTTTTTCCCAAAAATCATGAAATTCCTAAACCGTGGGGGGGGGGGGGGGGGGGGTGGGTAGTATGCTTCTGAATGTAACTTTTCAATCTTTCAAGGTACATTTAGGAACAATAATCTTTCCTGCGAGAAAAAGTGGGGGGGGGCTGAACCCTCTATCATGTTATGTTTCTAATGCTTAGGTATAACTTTGCAAAAAAAGTGGGGGGGCTAAGCCCCCCCTGGCCCCCCCGGTTCCGACGCCTATGTAGTGAAAGGTTTCATAGGATCGGAAACAAAATTAATTTCTTTTTTCTCCTACTGTTCAAAGTCCCATGCGACGTACCATCCAAATATTTGAATATTCTACACGTCATACAAAAGTAAACACTGTATCATCTGACATTTTACCTCCGAAAGAATCATTTTCACGCCAAACACCTATTTTTTGATATCACTTGCAGGGAGCCTGTTTTATAAGATTGTATAATGTTCGTGTAATGGCGCTCCTTGATCCTATCTCTGTCATTTTATTGTGCTCTCTTCAAAGTTTAAGATAACCCAGTCAAATTCGTTGACAACAGAGAACAGTGACAAGAAAAGATGTTGATAAATTTACAATTTTTTAAAAAACTTTTTTTTCAAGAGTCAAACTGCTCCTGATCTTGAGCGGAATTTAAGAATCTGACCACTATAGAAGCAACTATACTTGTATACAATTTAATCGCATTATCTCCCATGGATTCATAAACAGGTACTCTTGTAACAGAGACGTATTAAGTTTCAATTATTGTGCTACTAATCCTTACTTAAACAGTTTATAAATAAGTGTAAATGTAGGTTAGATTGAATATGACTTTTTTATTCTCTCTCTCTCTCTCTCTCTCTCTCTCTCTCTCTCTCTCTCTCTCTTTTATCAATTTTAAAAATCGACGAACGCCTTTGGAATATTAATTTGAGGGGAAAAAATCACCAGTTTTTCACCACTCGATAGCGCCCTATAATACTGATACTTTCGCGTGAAGATCTCGCTTAGGGGCATTTTCGGTCTTTAGCACTACCCTGGTAATGCTGAGGGAGAGGTAAGGGGTAAATTATGGGAGATTGGATGGACAGATAGACTCTTTTAAAAGAGGAATAACGAGCTCTGGAAGTAAAATTAACGGGCGCTGATTCTGTTTAGATCCTCGGATATTTTTGATCTACGCGGTATAATTCAATTTAAATGGGATATTTGTCTTTATATAAACATATCTAATTCTTGTTTTCGTGTAATTTAGAAGAATTATGTTAGATTTAGATATCTTGGGAAAGTTTTTGTACGCGAAATTCATGTACCGCAAAAATCTCTCTATCGTTACGAAGAATTTGCAAATCATCTATGATACAATACAAAGTCTATTGACAATTCGAAAGGAAAGAAATCAAAATACTTTAACGAATGTGGTTAATCACATTGAACGCTGAATTTAAAAAAAAGGACATGTTCGAGCACCATTTGAAGTGAATGTTAGGTTTAGATGCTACAAAGAAACTATAACATATACGTTGTAAATGTTGTCGCTAATCAAATGAACCACAATTTTTCTTCAGCGTGCATGCATGGCACTTAGCGTACTCGATATTTTCTTCCCATGCCTAAAATCTTTATTACATAAAATAAGTTTGATTTTATAATCCTTAATTTGGTCCAAGAAGTACTTAGGTGTCAGCTTGTAAATTTAACTTTTAATGACTAGCTGAGTTGATATCGAGAGTATGTTTGTTTACATATATAATTATACATAAATCACACGTTTGCTATACAGCACAATATACCATTAATAATTTCTTCATAAAACGTCCTAAAATCATGGAAACATATCAGTCAAAATTATCCCCATAAAATTTAACATTTTCTAGGTTAAGTAAGGGATCTCTGTAAATTATCGAAATTTATCTGGACCTGTTTACTAGTATATATAAAGAAACAATATTCATAGCAATATCATGGAAAAATATAAGTCAAAATTATATTTGTCCTTAATTAACATTTTATAGGTTAAGCAATTAAGGGATCACTGTAAACCATCGAAATCTATTTGGACCTGTATACTAGTATATGTAGAAACAATATTCGTGGCAACATTTTTTTCATGTTCTGCAAAACAACAATCTACTTGAAGTAAAACATATCTTTGACTTTAAAACTGTATCTTAGTTCAAGACTGTACACAGCCCTCGTTCGTATTTTGCATTGTTTGAGAACGGTTCGTCAGTATATACTTGTAAAAGGATAAGCGTAAGGGTGGTCTCATTCTGTTCAATTCAACCACACAGTAGCAGCGTACTTAAAATTCTAGCATATTTTACGCAGCTTACACCTTAACGGAATTTACAATGCAAACAAAAATCCAGGTGTGTTGGCCATTAAAAGGGCAAATAAACTGTTATTACAACTTCATTTACTTACGCGGGGTCAAACCAAAGTCTTTTATCAATAAACTGGTGTTTCTTTAAGAATTTGAAAAAAAAAAAGACTTATGCATATATGAATACCTTCGATAGCTTGTGCCGAACAACATTGATAGACAATAAAACAGACATAATTCGATACTTATGGCGTAAAACAGCTTTGCAATTTATTTTCTTACAGACAACAAAACTGTCAATTAGGAGATTAAGTATTAAATCAAGCCCAACAGCTAAACGTCAAGAGAGTCACTTGTTATATAGGGTTTTAAGTGAATGTAAGAAAATCATCTTGTTTTTACACGATAAAGAATTTAAAAAGTTTATTGTGTTTAAATTTCACCCGAAACAATGCAAATTGTCATAATTTCTACCTCCGGCTGTGAAATAATCTAAAAGTACTCTAATGCCCTTTAATTGTCCAAGCCTATCCACGGCACTTCGCTGTCTTCGACGCCATGATCTACGTGTAAAAAAAGTGTAAAAAAAAAAATACCAAAAATTATTTGGGTTTCTTTTATAATTCCATTTTTACTTTTATATTTTTCCTGTTTGACAATGTATGCGTACCTTTGATGATTCGTTATTTTGTATATGTTCCCTACGTAACGAATTATTTGGTTTGAGTGAAAAAACTTAACGTGCAATAGTGTCAAATGCAATGATTTAAAGTTTAAAATGATATTGATCCCTTTTCCGGTTTGCTAGCGGTTCAATCCATTTTTAAAAGCGTATTCATGTTATGTCCGATATTAAAATATATAAAATGTCCAACATATTTTTTGTTACAATGTTTATAAGTGGCATATTATATTGCTCAGATTATATAATCATTCGTTTAACAGATAGATGAATATGTCTGGTTTCTTGAGAGTAACCATTTTGAACATTATGTTGCAGTAAAGCCTTTTAACTTAAAATGCAGTTGATAGTTTTATGAAGAAGTATCTATCTGCGGCACATATATTAGTTATATATATATAGGCTTTTTGTCAACCCGCATATGGTTCTGTTTCTTAAATTTGATTGTGCATGTGTATCGCCGTGCGGATATTTTAAACAAAGAAATGAATAGTTTTAAACCTATATATGTATAGTTAAATGCTTTTTCCGCCTATCTAAATCAATGAAATGGTCCTGAAACAACTTTCCTGTGGTCGCATCTTCCGAGGCGCTTGTTACTGTTTACGCATTATCTTATATATATACATGTACAATAACAATGGTGTATCACGTACAATGGACAGATGGCGAATGGTAATGTAAGGTGATGACGAAAGTCAAATGTCATCTGCACCTTTCCACCTGGATGAAATAAAATCACCTAATGTAGAAAAGCTTAAATGTAATTTCTAGATTTCTTCAATAACCTTAAATGACATCTATAATATTTCTTAGGAAATTACGATTTTCATGTTTAGTGCAGATTAATCTTCAAAATTGACCGGTGCAGTGTATTCTATATGAAACATGACAGGTGTATCAACAAGAAAATAGAAAGTTTACCCGGGTTTCTCAAAATATAACATCTAACCCAAGTCGATTCATTCTCTTACACGTATTTGTAAGCTATTTGATTACTTATGTCGAAGAATTTGTGTGTGGGTGAAGATGGAAATGTTTGCGGATCGGCTGAGAGTAAACTCTAACACATAGAAATCAGGAATCCGTGACACCTGTGCAAAGTTGATCAACAATTCTATAGCATGAATATAAGCAGGTCTACAAATAGGGCTACCTGTTAACAAACACATCTAAACAATATCATCACTTTAGTCATGCTAGTGAGTTTTATTGAATTGTTCACATACTATCGAGATAACATCTATAGAACGTTCGCTATAAAACTTTTTTCCGCTTTCAGAAAAAAAAACGACTTTATTCCATCAATAAAAGATAAATAAATTTGTAGCCATAAAAAAACCCCACAATCCTAATTTACTCCCAAAAAAAAATACCGGTACTAAAAAAGAAAAAAAACCCATTCATTCTTAGCAATTATAGCTGGAGTCCACGGCTTAAGGAGGCTGGCGGGTCTAAATATAATATAAAACTATCAGATTTATTTGAAAATTTTATATGTGATTTCTGAAGCTATCAACTACTATTTGGTAAAGAAAAATTTCATGTATTTTAATATGAAATTTTATAATTTTCCATTATTTTTATATGGAGCTCTTCTTTTAAAGGACATCAATATTGTCTAAAATGGTAGCCACCCCCCAGCCCCCTTAAGACGTTTACATTTTACATTTATTGTGTGCGTAAACCTTATGGAAAATACTCAATTGTTCAGTAAAAGCATCGATTTTTATTTTCATTTAGCTTGTATGTAACTGCATGTCTGGCATAAATTCTACTTGACACTTTTAAGCGTCGCCTCGATGGGAACCAGGTGGAAGAAGGGAGTAGGCCCGCAAATCCTACACAAAGCTGAGAAACACGCCATACAACTACATAAGTCGTAAGTTATAAAAGCATAAAAAAACAAATTGTTTTCCTTTCTTTCAGACGATTATCACTTTTAAAAACCCCAAACAATATAAAGATAAGATTTCATTTCAAAAACGAGCTCTAGTTACGTCTTGGCTTCTTACGACATGATGGATGTTCGGGAATCCTCGCTTTTGTTGTATGTTTAAGAAGGCGCTCCGAAGAATCCCAGCAACTTACCTCCTCAAACTTACATACAATATAATGATCTTTATCTGAGGAGTAAGGGGTGTTAGTCAGAACCAATTACATGTGATTTATTGGGCTGACTTGTTTTAGTCGGGTATTATAAAGATCTACTCACATACCCGGTCACCCGACCCACTCGGTTTCATTTAAAATTAATTTTTCTTCTTGTACACAATGTTACAAAAGATTACGCTTTTCGATGTTGGCACCTTATCAGAGAATGAGCCAGCACATTTCGGAAACTGAAATTCATTTCATAACCCGGTCACAGGGGACATCATAACAAAAGGAGCATCATGTTATGAACGACTGATTGCGTATGTTTGTGTCATTTTCATTGTATATACATGTATAGTAAGCCTATGTATGTCTGTCTATCTATCTATCTATCTATCTATCTGTCTGCTGCATGAGTGCAAGTTGTGAAACGAGACAAATAGATAAGAAATACAAATTAACTCCTTTATAAAAAATTAAAATAACCTGAAACACTTTAGATAAAATGAATCATTATACCGTGTATATAAGTAAATCCTTGCAAATATATTATATACATGCATTAAAGGTTATCAATATCCAAGTTTTGTATGCTTAAACTTACAACTTGCTACATGTACATAAGACTTAAGTTTGTAGTTGCCTTATTTTACTCTCTCTCTCTCTCTCTCTCTCTCTCTCTCTCTCTCTCTTATTCTCACCCCCTCTCTCTCATAGATTGATCGATTATTAATTCTTTTTCAATGTTAAAAGTAGATTAAAAGCCATATATTTCTTCACGTGACAGTTTCGATTTTTATTAAGATTATTAAAAAAGAATGGCCACCTACTATGACTTAAATGTGATTTTTCGAGTGCCAGGAGGAGGTTTCACTCAGAATTTTACATTTTAAAAGTCAGAATACAGGATTTTATAACAATAACTAAGAAAAATTGAGATAAAAAGGTTTTGAAAGATTTCAATTTTTCACCTGTCAAACAAAGTCATTCAAAATTCTGACTCGCAGATCTCTATCCATTTAGCAATAAGCCAGATAATTTGTATTCAAAATAACCATTTCTGATAGAATTTCAAGAAGAATTAAAAGAATGTTTATTTTGTTTTTCTTTTTTCAACTTTTGTTGAGCATTATAAAACTCAAATCTCGTTTGAAGTCAGACTTGTTCGATTGTTTTCTCTTTATTTTAATTATTACCGTCAATTACCATAAAAATGTGACCGTGAGTCATTCGTACACTAGAAAGACTAGACCATCAATTTACCATGGATCTGTAACTTGCTAATTGTAGGATGATACATATCTAAGGTGCAGATAATCTGAAAAATACTTCTTCTGTGAAATGACATCATTCATGGAAACAAATTAATAATGTATGATGCCGTTACATTTGTTTCCACATTCATAAGAATAAAAAAAAATGACAAAAACTACTGGAAAAACACATTAAAGAAACCTGTTGTTAAACGTTTCGAAATGGTTTTAATAATCTATGGCCACATGCATCATATCCCAAGAAGTCCATAAAATAAAATCCTTCAGTGTTTTTGATAGCTGTTTCGGTGTTTTAGTGATCTGGGAGGTTTCAGTTTAACATACATCAATTATGAAGACATCAGAGGCCATCCGAGTGGTTTTTCGCCTTTTCGGACACCTGTTTCGCTGTATGCTATCCAAAAAACCTGTACTTATTGATGTAAGTTTCCTGCCAATAATCACGATTACAAATTATATAATGTTTATCGCACCATCATCATCAGAATATGAGGGAGCGTCGATCTGAAAAATGCAGAAAAAATATTTGGCAGACACAAAGCTTAAAATTTAAACCAAAGTAACCTTCTTCTAGTGCAGATTTTCGGAAAACTGAATTCCGGTGCAAAAGGTTCTGGTGACATAAACTGTATTGATTCTTCAAGGTCAATATATGGTTGTCAAGGCAACTGTTACTACTGTGTTCATACACTGAAAATAAAACTTGCTCATTCGGGAAGTAAACAAATGAGAAAGTCTCCATAGGTTCATAAAATGGATTATCTTGATCGATGTCTATATTATATAGTAAATAACCATGTAGTCGTACAAAGCTTTGTAATCCTTGCATCATCTAATCTAATAAAACTGGATGTGCTTCAGCTATACTTTATGAAAGATATTATCATTAACTTAATTGAAGACTGATTGACACAGTGGATTATGATTTACATTGTTATTAAGAGTAACTATGATGATTTCTTTGTCTAACAAAGCGTTTTGATTCATTAGAAGTTAATTTTGTATATCAGATCATTATATTCGTAGAATTACATCAAAGATTTCCTCTTTTTTATTTTGAACATTTCTTGTATTAAAATGTATGACAGGCTATGTTAAGAATTGGAATCTTTCCCATTTGACACAGATATTTTTGCATTTTGGAAAAAGATATCTATGATGTAATTGTAAAACAAAACGCATGCTTTTCAAAATTTGCACAGTTTAGATTTGATTAAACATCACATTAAATGTCTATAAGAATTACTGTTTTTTATTTTGATAAGACTTCGGGGGAATGGTTAATGTAACAGTGACACAATATAACAAATAACATAATTCATATTTCTCGAATCCTGTCATAGTTTACACCACAGCAATAAGAAAAATAAAAAGGGGTTGAATCGCAACCAAAAAAAAAAAATGATAATAAAAATTCAATCGTAATTACTGAGATTCGGGCTGTTGGCCATGTGAAAAAAATTGTCTTTATCGCTTATCGTCTGCCAGCGACTAAAGATGTCGATAGAATTTAATTTAAGATGTTCACAAATATTTTAAATACTTCTTTATGTTGTAAATCAAGTTAAAGTAATAAAGGCATTGTGCAGTTTTATCCTTTTAGCAATTGGTTGGGCTAGGTGTTGAGGCATTCCGATGTTTTTCGATTGGATTCCTATCACCAAAAAATCGCACTCAGGTATGCTATCGCAGAACCGGGACAGGAAAACCCGTAAAAGACTTATGCTCGAGAATAGACACACACACACACTGATCTAATCTGATACCTGCGAGCCAATAATTCCCAGCTAACTCGGAGATAACAGACACAAGACATACCCGATTCTTACAGTCGTGTTAAAATGTAATTAGCACAATAGTGCAAAAACACAACCACAGGATAACCAGATAATCCCAGGGTAATTCTGTCATTCGTGTTTTGTAGGGTGTACAATAATATGCAAGTATATCTCTCGCACTCTTCAGCGAAAAAAATGTATGAGACATCTTCGAATTGCTAATGCAGTGCAAGTAAAAAAAACAAACAAACAAGAACCCCACCCCCCCCCCCCCCCCCCGAAAAAAAAACTTGTAGATATGAGGAGAGAACAGGAAGGGGTGAAATAATTTGTTTGGACCGGATTCTCGCCCGCCTTCTATTGCTCCCTGGCGACATTGGGACAGACGTGTATAGTGATGTTCACGCTAGTCCCCTTTCTCCTCCGGTGATGTATCGGCTGTTTTTGTTCATAAATCTGGACCCCTAATGTCCGCATGTTGTTATTTACGGTCCTAATAATGATCTTGTTCAGATGTCTGACCGCGGTAAATCATGGCCGCCTGGCTAAAGTTCACCATTTTGTCGTGATGGACGTTTCTGGGGGAGGGGTTGTTAACGCATTATCACCTGTTGTTTATATAATGGACGTACTACCCCAGGCAAACATGCATCCAAATTCATATTATTTACTTCATATTCTAGAATTAATGTATTTACAAAAAAAAGTAGCACATCGAGCAATGCACTCCATTTTCTTTTTTGTGAAGTTCTTAGAACTTGAGAAGATTTGAAATTGTGTATATTCCCGTTACGAACACCGCTTGTTTTAATTTTTTTTTCTTCAGTATATAACGTCATACCACACCAAGTGATGAGTGTCTTTAATTACCCTGTCCAGACTTTTTTAAAACTCGCTGCAGATCAAAAATGAATTTGCGTTTAAAACAAGACAAAGATGTCAATTAGTTTATTGTAGAATGATGGATGTTGTGAAGCTCGTCCGCTGCAGTAAGGGGGCATGTTATACAGCTGACGTCTGCTTTATATCAAAGCGGATTATGAACTCGTGATATGTGCTTGTCATCGCATGCTGTTGCAGACGATGTAACAACTTCCGGAAGGGTGTTTTTTGACAGCATATGTCAATGTTCAACATTAAATCAGTTGACCAAAAAAGATCACATTAGGTTAAATATATACACGTGTCTCTAAAAATATTAAAATTGCACTTTATTAAGAACAATCTAAACTAGGTGTAATGGAAATAAAGGAAAAATCCCCTCGCTCAATTATCAATAAACCTATTTTACCGTATTTGATGACGTTTGCATTAAAAGTAAAATCTTTTTTTCATTTTGTCCTTTGTGTTAACCACTTCGTAGCTTGAACCTTTTAGATTCGCCAATGACGTTGACGGATTAGTTAACATTAATGGAATCAAATTTGAAATGTTTGGACCCGAAGTATCGACGTTTTCTCTTTCTCTCTTTTCCTCCACGAGCAAGTCCCGGTCAAAGCTTCTATAATCAACGCTAATTCGTGTCGTCTATTGCTAACCACGATCTTTTGTCCCCATCTAAAGTGCCAATATACATGAACCATCATTGTGACGTCACAGCGATTAGACCTTCAAACATCTGGACACTTTTGTTGCAATATTATCAAGGTGCCAGACATGAAAAAGCACAAGTGCTTTTGCAAACATTGTCAATTTAAGAAAAATTTGTAAAGGAAAAAAATATTCATGGACACCAACTTTCGTCAAATGACGTTTATTTATACGTTTAAGTGTTTTGAAAAAAAACACCCACTGTGACCAGGCGCAAAAATATTTAAAAAAAAAACATTTATAAACAATCAAAGAGAATGACAACATTCGAGTACTCCATAGTTCCAAAAAAATTTTCTTTGAGAATTT
This sequence comes from Magallana gigas, assembly GCF_963853765.1. Taxonomy (NCBI): domain Eukaryota; kingdom Metazoa; phylum Mollusca; class Bivalvia; order Ostreida; family Ostreidae; genus Magallana; species Magallana gigas. Next base: position 23,184,441 of record NC_088857.1, on the reverse strand, counting down.
TTTACAAACAAGTATGCAACTTTGTTTCAAGCGGGAATGATGTATTAGGACAGTAAAAAATAAAGACATATATGTTCCAACTTGAATAACACTTTTAAATTGAAAATATACACAAGACCAGTGTGAACTTGGAGCGTAAGTGTGACATTTAGCGACAAAGTTTACTTTTCGAAGTCCCTCGATCACATTCTTCGATTATCAATTACATAAACAAATTGTTGACACCCGCTCTTATGTATTTGTTTGTAGTCGACTGTTGTTTAAACAACAATTTATATACATGTCGAAAACTCCGTTTAAGTATACGTACGAAGACAAAGTTTCTACAATCCGTGCTACTTTCTGATTGGTTGCTCGCTAACCCTTGAACTCGCAACGTCGATCGATCATCCATACATTTCTCGCGGAGGACTTCGGCGACCAAGTTATGAATCGGAACTTGTTACCTTAGACCTGAAAAATTATTTTTCATATACTTATATGTTTTGTGATCAAAAATTGCTGTCGCGCGCAATATTTGAACCGAGCTAGCTACTTTTAAACTCCATTCTTTCGTTTAAAGCCAGAGTGTGCCGTTCGTCATGTTGATATACCTGTGCGTAAAAAATTAAAGCTCAGTTGAAGGAACATTTTTAAAATAATATAACAGAGAGCAGAGCGTTGTTTCCTTACAATACGGTGCGGATTTACCCTTGCAAATAAATGTGCTTAACGATGTAGAGTGGTCCCATAACGGATTTTTTCCTTCAGTAATTTCGAAACTTTTTCCTTCAGTTTCATTTTCCTATGGATATCTTCGCTGGACAACTAAAAAACCGCTGCTAAATGTTTTTAGAATGTGATTAGGTAGATTTGTGTTTTGTGTGGAGACTTTGGCATCAGACATGTGGGATTCTATACTGTATACCTGCCTTTGTGTACTTCTCTTGGGAGGACAGGTAAATATATTTACTTATATGCTTATATCCATTAACAGAATTTTTACCTAATCCATAAAGCACAAACGTTATGAAGATCAGCGTATACTTTAAATGCATGGATGGAAAACTATTTGATCCGATTTCTTTCGCTCGTTTTATAGTTATTGGGAGATGATAACTTCTTCTATTCATTAACTTAATGTAGTAAAAACAGTCACGACGATATCGATATCAAGCAAGTAAAGTAAACTTAAAGTAACAGACAGAATTTCACTACTCTACATGCTTTTAAGTATATAAAGTGTAGGCGATGACATGCATTTCTATGGGTTGGTACAATTATGCAGGAACACCTGTAACTCTATAGCTTTTTTTTACGATAAACATCACTTTAATTCATCAGAAATAAAAGACCTGAACCATTTCGGTGATCATTTAGATATGGAAATGAAGGAATATTTTCACCGAGGCATTGCATAGTGATGTTAAAAAATTCCCTTAATGTGCGAAATAAAATAACTGATGCCGAACCCGACGGATCGACCGTAGCAAATCACAGGAACTCTCCTATAAACAAACAAAATATATTCTTTATTTTGTCAATATTTGCCAAATTATTTAAGCTTTCCCGATATTTTCAATGAGCATAAATTTTATTTTGATCGCTGAATAAGATTGATGGATGTAAATGGCTTGTACAGGGCACCTGTCGAACTGTCTGGGCCCTGGTCATTAAGATAAAGTAATGAGGATTAACTACAGATGTTCAACAAAGCCCCCATTTTTGATGTAAATATTCAGAAAACAATAATTTTTTAGTTTTAACGTAGAGCGATAAAACGTGAGCACATATCTCGCCCTTACTGATATACATGGGAGTCTTAGGGGTCGCCTAGGATGATGAATTTGCGTGCTTCATCTATATACTCCTCTCTAAATCAAATTGGTCTCAAGAAAGATGAGGGAAGTGCAGCGTTTAAGCAAGGTCGGGGAGCAAAGGGGTCAACGCTGATTAAAACCTCCACTTCTTGTGATATTATTATGTTATTAATGAACCTTGTCTGATAGCAAGAACATTTTAAAGCAATGTGAAAAAGAAGGCATATTCCAACTTAGTTAGGGGAAAAAGAAAAGAAAATAAGCACGCTTCATTTAGAATTGTTAATCAATTTAAAGTGAATAATTGTAGCATATGTTAACCATACTTTACGACGTTAAATAGATTTTTTTTTTTACAAAAAGAACAGAATAATCAAGTCGAAGAGCTTTATTGCAGTGAAAACACAAAGAGTCTAAAAACATTGTTACACAAATTCCAAATCTCGCCACACCGTCTCCACAGGGAGTCGAACGCAGATATTAATACGGCTCATTTGCTAATTAGTGACTACGCTCCGGATTAAGTCTGGAAGTTAATCTTTTAGAATAACGAGTTTGACTGTTGTTAATTCCAATGAGCTTGGGATTACTTACACATAACAAATATGTGGGGTCTGAAAGTCCCAATTCATAAATGCCTTATCGCCTTAATCTGCAAGATTATCATAAAACTCCCATTTATTTGTTTATTGACACTTCGAAACCTTGAAATTAAGAGCTCATCATAAAATACGAGAATGGATGTGTCGAATGAATGATCCGAAGATTTCGGGGCAAGGAGATAAACGATAGAAAATGTTTTCACACGAACAGCAGTGGATTTACTCATATATCAATATTGTAGAATCAGGGCTAGATTTATAGCAATGGGAATGAGATGGATGCAATCCTCGCTCATAAACAAGCACTTCTATCTCCCAATGTCAATACAAGAAAGAGCGGACAGGCGTCATGGTTTTTCACTTTTATCGGATAGAAGACCCTTTTCCGGCCTGAGTCAACAATACAGACCACCTTAACCTTTGACTCTCGGTATATTTTAGACATTTTATGAATCTACTACCGGCTCCGGGCTCGACCCTTGTCTACCGACAATGACTCTACAAAATTCAAATTTCGGATCACCAGACGTGTAAAGTGGCCAGAGTAATTCTATGAATACCAAAAACGTAGGGGGCGTTCGGTGTAAGGGGTAACATTACCACCAGCTTTCCCTGGTGCGCTTCGTCAAACAAAATGTGAATGGACAATAGGGACAAAAACGCATGACAATATATATCCGTTCGCGAACCTAACGGCCTTGTTTGTCATCAATGGGGCTGGACAGTTATCAATAAATTGTATGAAAATATGTTAGAAAAACATTTGGTTTGGATTTAGCAATGTTTTTATTTTGCGAAAAATAAATAGAAGACGAATTAACGCCAGTGTCATTCTTTGAAAAGTCCTCCCCGCTTAACCCCAGTAGATAATATTTACACGCGGCGCATTTTAAGTACATTTATTGCTGAATGGAGCTTTTCAATGTCAGAAACCCGCTTTCCAACTTCTCTATGAACCTATACTTCTAATTATCCCCTTTATATCCCTCAAAGAAAATCAACTATTCAAATCTGCCTTATCACTGCTATCTTTGTTGATGTGTTTACTCCCGCCATTAATAACATGAATTTAAAATGAACTTGATTCAGTGTCATGATGTCATATAATAAACTCTAGTGGAAGGAGAAGCTCTTTTGCCGTATTACTACCTAGTATTTAGAACTCAGGGACAACTATTTTTAAACTTTTAATATGTGCTTGAAACTTCTCGACAAATTGTGATGTTTTATCAGAGTTTTATATGCAGAAAGTTTTATCAATAATCAAGACTACACACGCATGCTTAAGTACCAAAGACCCTTTTCAGTGAACAAATTTTTTGAGATTCCCAAATAAAATAAACAAGAAATGAGAGAACCATGGACGTTGACAACAACAAAATCGTCGTTCTATGTGTTTTTAAAAGGTTAAAAAAAACCACGCCATGACAAAAACTAGAACGATTCGACATTGTACAACCCTATAAACAGAAATTTCGACTGACCCTATGGTCCTCACAGAAAAACAAGCACTGGATGACAGGGATTGGGTCAATGACATAGAACTTTTATAACATTGGTTTTCCACCTCTTTGACCTCAAGTATGCTCTTCGACCAACCAAATTTTTTGTTCTGTCTATCAAGAATACACATTCATAGGTACATAGGCAAGCGATTTCATATACTGGTATCTGCTTTGTCAAGCAAGCAGAAAGCTTACTTGTAACCTATGCTGCAATGAACTGTATATGAAAAATAATATTTACTTATCAGTAAGACAATAATGATATCAATTTCTCATATCTTGCAGACGTTAAACAGGTTTACAGTTCATTGAAAATATATTCACATTGCTTCTGCTATCTGGTTATCTACCACTCACTTAATAAATCATCCAGAAATCAATTTGATATTCACAATAATATTTAAAATAGAAATGGCGATTGCTCAATTTTTTTTTTTATTAGTTTTACATGTCCTGATTTTGGTTTTCCTCATGTCTGGTGTTGTTCCAAAGTATGAGTGTGTGTTTTTAAAACCACTTGAAAAAGTTTACAAAGTTAGGAAAAGATGCGGACTGTTGGTTGAAACGCTGATAAGTTACTATCAATTGGTGACAGTCAGTCTGTGTCCAGATCAAGTATTCCCATTGGCAGACACAAGCGTTAATCCGTCTTCATCCGTTTGGTTTACATCCTCCCAAAACCCAAAGCCTTTCAACACGTTTTGTGTTTCCTTCAAAAATGACGCATTACAGAAGACACCGCGAGGAAGAAAGTGGCAGGTTTAACCAATGATTTACTGGCCCACATCATGGCAGGCTCAGAGCTGGTCCAACTAGCGTTAAACCATGTCTCTTAAATACTATAATCACCCGGTAATTGTTTTAACAATGGCTTCTGAGATAGATTTCAATGGGTTTTAAACTTAAATATGGTGCAAAAAAGTTGCATCTGGTATGGTATTTGGTTGGAATGTAAATATTCCGGGTTTTTTATTTTCTCAGGAAGATCTATAGCTGCACTTCAACTTACAAATTTTCTCTTTTTTCGACCTTTATTCTTATAACAATATCATTATGTGCTGACGTATTCAAATAATATTGCCTTTACACCCGTCCTAAAGAAGGCAATGATAAGATCGATGTAATACACCCATCCTTGGATGTGTCACGTGTACAAAAGAGCGGGTCGGGTTAACATATCCTCTTGATGATATTTGACGGAATTAAGCACCATATAATTGACGGATATAGTTTTTCGTTTATTTTATGATACAATAAAATATGCAAACCTGTTCTGAAAACAAACAGGGATCGCATTTTTATTTTTATTTTTATTGTTTCGCTTTTATTTAACGTCTCCACCCGATTTCCGACAGATGTTTGGAAGTCGTAAATTATATATTTTTTAGTGAAAGGTTAATGTTAATTATTTCCCGACATTTTGAGTGCGCAAAAATGTTACTTTGCTCCTCTGGAAGACATATATTATTGTCCCTTGAACATGGAATGAGTTAAGCCAGAACAAATTATATTTTCTGTCTATAACATACTAACACTGCAATAATGGAGGATGGTCGCCTTCGATACAAATTGTCAACACATGTCCTGAATTTGTTAGGGATACTTTCCTAAAAACTGTACACATGCATGTACCTATTATCCTCAAGTTTAAGAGACGACATAGAGAAGAGAGAACTTGGTTGATTAGTGCACAACCTATGTGCGGGAGGGGAAGTGGTACCATAAATAAATATTTATTGTCACACAAATGACTGGGCCCTGCCGTTCTCCGGTTTATGGCCATAACTGTTGTTTTTTCTGTGTCGGACATTAATTATTCCTGGGATTATGGATTGGATACGAAGTAAGCCCACAACAGGCCGACGACTGAAATGTCAGGGGCCACAACTAATGATATCGACTCACAGTGAAATTAGTTTTATAGATAATACAGTTATAATGTCAGACATGATATATTTTCTATATTCATGTATATCACGATTTCTTTATCCTTTATCTACAGCCCTTTTTGACAGGAAGTCATGTAAACAGGTACAATTAATATATACTATGTTACCGTGAAAAATCAATTTGGAGAATAATCAACAATATACACAGTTTTCACTGTTGAATTCCTTCAATCGTAACGTTAATTTCTCTTATTATGTCGAGGACATGGTAATTAGAATTCCGAAAAGTTTTATTTTCCTTTAAACTCTTCAACAGTACATTTAGCCTGAAATCTTAATCCCGTCATATCGGATTTCGGATCATGTTCCTAATCCGCCGTGTTCAGATATCTTAACCACGATTATGAGAAATCTTTTTCGGGAGCTTAAGAGCACCTGTGTCATTTCTTCGTGCAAACTTACATTAAATCAATTAGAATTTTGTAGGTATTTTTTATTTTATTCAAACGGCTGTAGGTAAAAAATGACTGTTAAGTTCAATGAATGAGCGATGTAGAGATTAGGATGGGTAGCCTGGTTTATAATGCAGCTAGATTTCATCAATCACTGTCGGGGATGATCCATTAATTACACAAAATATGCACTATACATCATTTTCTTTGACTTGAATGAATATGGTTTGCAAAAGACACCAGATATGATAGTTCCAAGGATTTTTTTTTTAATAAAAAAACAGATGTATACATTAAATCCGAAATCTGAAACAAACATTTAATCTGATTGAGAAATTGTGTCTGATTGGGGTTTTTTTAAATTAAAAATTCGTTTTGAGTGCTTTTCAACATATTTTCGCGAAGAAAGTTTTTCTGAAATGTGTTTGTATGGAAGAATATTACACCCGACTTCTGAGGAATTAAGTTTTGATGTCTATAATGTGAAAGTTGTCAGAAAATAATCCCCTGGTTAGACCAAACATTTCCAAACATCTTAATGCGGAGAGCAAAGTGTTCGTCCGATGCTCTCGTGTTCGAGTCTATATCTTAAACACCACCCGAGGGATTTTTGCAAACGGTCACTTCTAAATCATGCATCTTTAATGCAAATTTTTATTTTCGTAAGAAATGTCGTCTTAAAGAAATATGATAGGCGGTATCTCCAAAGCGATGTCAATGGCCGTATTATGCATACACCTTTGCCAAATTTACACCATTTGTTTATACTGGTGACCATTATAAATGACTTGAACGCTAACACATCTCTATGATAAATCAGATTTTTTCCCATCTTTTTCACTTACTTACATTTTTCTTAAAGAGTATAATGAAATTGATTGAAACGGGATCATAAAACGCTATATGCCTTAAAAGGATTTTATCGAAGATATGACCTTTTATAGCCTGGGAAGAAATTGGCTGGCCAAATTGAAAGATTTTCAAAGATCGACCACTTTTACAATACTCACAAAAAGCCACAATAAAGACTCACATAAAAGAACCGCGTACCATCAGATAGGGCCTCAATGGGGTGATGTATAATGTGGGCAAATTCTTCTGTAAAACTAATTCGTACATTTTCTAAACAGATACGGAAAGTGAATGTAAATACAATCCACTTAGAAATAACAACTGACAGCAAATGGGAATTCTTTCTTAATCCCGGTTTGTATTACACTGAGCAAAGCACAGAGACAGTTGACGTTTTCATTAAGCAGACATTCGGCAGTAAGGGGAAAGTTCGTGTGTCAGACTAAAGGTTCACACCCGCAGAAAATAAACATCTCCAACTCCCTGCTTGGCGCATCGTAGTTTATCATCTCTTTATCAACAGAAACACGACTAATTTTTACCACAATGGGCCTCTTCAGAAACCATTTATATCCCCCCGACTGTCTGTCACTTCTCTACCCCCTAATCTGTGGGGAATTCTCACTTTCGGAATTCTAAAGCAGCAGACTCACGGGAAAATATGTATAGGAAGGTCGATTTCAAAATTGAGACCGATGAGACTTTTGGCAAATAGCAATTTCATTAATCTATTGTTTGAGTATCACAATATTTCGTGCAATTAAAGTAACATTAGAGAAAAAAAAATTAATTTGCGAATCACAATGTTTAAAACCATTTCATGTAAACAAAATACTCTTATACATCGTTAGCAATTTTGCATAAACTGTTCAGAAATTCCCGTTCTTTACAGTAAACTGTTTAGTTAATTGGTTTGGTTTGTTTTTTTCGTTGCATATAACGGACAGACCCATCGTAGGGTGCAATGTCATAAATTGTTGGAGCTAGGTCAGAATTCATGATCCATGACCACCTTCCTGACCACAATGATTTGACGAGAATTACAGGAAATCATAACAATCGACATACCATGACTTACTTTCTAATCTGTTTATGAATTCTGAAAATAACTTTTTCTTTTCTCAAAACACTAATCTGTTTATTTATCCTAAAAAAATTATACTTTCTGATGACTATTCTGTCTATGAGTTCTGAAAATAACCTTTATCTTTTATAAATATTGGCGTTGACAAGGTGTGACATGGCTGATACATGGCCTTAAAAGAAGTCTGATACTCATAATTGGGTCTACGATACAAATTAATTTACCATAAAACCAGCCTTTTTTGTATCTTAATCAACCAAACTGGACCAAAATAAATTTTCATCGAGATAAAGTAACATTTTATGAAGGAAAAAAATCAACACGAAGGTTAATCCAAGTTTTGGATCATTTTTCTCCTAATCGAGATAAATACTTAGCATGTGGCATTTCAGATTAAGATAGTCTGATACTACAGCAATACAAAGGAGGACAGTCTTTATTCCATGTGCAGAGCATTTAATTCACGCCACTGGCCTCTCGTCTGCTTGTTAACACGCCCCTGCTTTTTGTTCTGTTGAGATCCTCCATTGATAAATGTCGGTGTTCACACTTTGTTCAGCGGCATTAATCCAGAAGACTTTTGTTCCTGCCAAATATGAACGCCATTCATGAAAAATATACATCTAGAACCCTGCACCTGTAGGAAATTAAGGTACTCTTCAGTACACACAGACAACATAATAGGTAGAACATATGGACGATGTCTATCTAAATATGAACATGAATATAAACCATATTTTAATCTGTTCGATGAATAGATGTATTTGGACCACGAGAAAGACCTTTGACATTGCTAGATATTGCATGGAAGCGGTATTGTTTTAATGTATAGAGTCTAGTATTTGCCGTATTTGTAGAAGATGAATGAATTCATTCAAATCTGATGTAATGATTGTTTGATTGCTTAGTAAGCGTTCTATGTGCTGAATAGTAAGACGAAATTCATTCAAGAAACTTGTTTAAAGGATGTCAGTCCCGTTTTCCAGGTTTTGTCTGTAAACAATAAAAGGTGTGCTCAGAATATACGCTAGACAAAGAAGACTAGAAAAAGATACGCTTTTTTCGAGTCCTTCTGTAATTATCTTTGACTGATTATTTTAGAGAATTTGAATGAATACACGTGCGTCACCTTAAAATTGAGACACTGATAAATGGCGAGTGTTAACCTCTGCCAAACAAACAGTTATGATTTTTACTTGCCCGTATTAACAAGGTGAAATTCACTTAGTACACGCAAAATACATGTAGGTGAAAAGTAAGATAGAAATGCTCTTTATATGTGTGGAAAAAGTACTCTCAACGTTTGAGAATAATCGCTACATCATATTGTAGTATGATATTTCCTTGCTGTCAAGAATGGAATCGAAATTACAAGCCACCCGATTTTTTTTTTTTGGCCATAAAGAAATATATTTATAAAGTTAGAGAAAATTACTTCCTCATATAGCAATGTGAATAACAACTAATGTATTCTTTCTGACAAGAATGAGACTGACAATTCTAGCTGCGTCCTATACTCCTGATATACAGTGAATTACAAACCGATTGTCTCTTTTGATTAGACGCGTGAAATGAAAGACAATACGTGTAGAGAGGGGAACTCGGTTCTAGCACTTGTTAAAGTGTTGGGTCTTGTGTTCAGACCTCTAGAGTTACATCTCTTTGTCGGCAATAGGTACCCTACACCGGCGATAAAATCACCCTTGTCATACGATCGGGGGGACGAATTGTCTAAGACTCACACATTCATAGGACCATTTACAGGTGCAAGAGGGCATGGGAGCTGGTCCAAGTAAGCGGGGACCCAGGTGCTATTCACGACAAATTGAATATTTCATACGCATATGAAATGCAATTTTACATATAGTTTATCCAATTTTGTAGATTTCACCAAGCTTCCGTTGCAACATGTAAATAAAACCCTTTCATTAAAAACCATTCTAATAATTCATTTAAAGGGTGTAAAATTGGATTTTTTTAGTGAACGTCAATTCAATGACAGATTTTATAAATAATTTAAACCCTATCTATTATGAGTTTAAAACGTCTTTAAGCAGCATATAAAATTACATACACGGGAGGTCCTGCGCTTTACGATATTTTGCCTGTCATCGTTAATTTAAGGTGCGAAAGACGAGATGGCGAAGAATATGTCGCAAAAACAAACTTTTGCCTATTGTCCATTTGCATCTTTGTAAGGATTAATAATTTTGGAGAAGAATGAAATGGGGTTAAACGATTTTTTTTCAGAAAAGATTTCTTTCATCGGTTCATTTTCTTCGTGTACTTCATAACCCGACCAATTAATATGACAGGCAATAGAAGATTTGTCAATTTACTCAAATCTAAACAAAAATATAAACCCATTTTGTCCCCTCAAGTAATACTTAAGCGACACACACAATAGACTGATGGTGGCTTTTTCAATTTACATTTCATGTGAAGGAAACATTTGAGAGTTGCAAAAACCATTTAGACGTCCCTGGGAATTTTCTTCCAACATGTAAGCATCATGCTCATGCAAAGTTTAGAAGTATTTAAGCATTTATAAACTTCATTTATTTTGTAAGGCCAGAGGGTGATAATCTAGATAAGGAGGTTAGATTCCTGACAAGGTAACCTTTTGAGTGGAATATATAGCTTTGATAGCATCTATACACGGACGCCTTAAACGCGTTGTTTCAACACCTTTTATATAAAGATGGTTCTTTGGTCCCACCCGGTTTTCAAGCGCCAGATATAACGATAGCGGTAAACAAGAAACAAAGACCAATTTATTAACCTAGACAAAATCCTTGATTGTGAGGAATGTTCTGTTCACTAGATTAAGATCGCTCCTTTTCGAACGCCCTTCAACGATTGGATTGGTAGTCCACACTAACCACAAGTCTCCTGAGGAGGTTTTTTTTTGTCAGAGAAAACAAAGCGTGCTAAAGTACTTGTAACCAAATCAGCCTCCATCTTCCTCCAGAAAACATTAAATAACTCGATTGTTAAATATACTGATAATTTTTTTTAATGATTAACAAGATGTTCGGAAAGAATGAAAGGAAAATGAAATAGTTGAGGACAACAAGGCAAATCAGTGCGAAATTTTGTTTTCGTGGGAAAGAACGGTTATTGGAAAAACCGCCATTAACAATATGATGTCAAAAACATTAGGTATTTCACTTGCTTATATTCCCGAGCGGGAGGGTAAAATAATAAGGTAAAATCTTATAACGACACTAGATGAAAAGGATTAGGAATCAGAAGAGGGGGTCGATTAGGATTTGGATAAACGTAACAGACACTCGAAGAACTGAAAGAATGTGATTTACTTAAGGAATTTTCCTCTCGACCTTTCTAGACAATTGGCATCTCTAAAGCAGGACCAATTAGAGGTCCCCGACTATTTCTTGCCATCGCCAAGTCACAATGGCTTCACTCGATTTATTTAACGGAACTTGCGTAACCAACATAAAACATTCCATGCAGGAGATGGAAATTCTGCTCTTATTTGTCAGATATTTGTTTGATTGTCAGATCTGATATACACTGGAGCGTTTAAACAATTTAAAAACATTTTAACCTTATGCCACCCCGCCGAGATTGTGGGAAACCACGCTTGTGCTTTTTTGACTAACTTACTCCACTCTCTGGTTTCCCAATCGATTTTAATTGGTAGGTGTCACTCTAATGGATACTTAGTGCTCAATCAATACCAAACGTTTCCTAAACCGCAATAATCAACATGAATGCTTCCATGCATATTCATGTATAAAAGGTATCTGAGAGAACATGTCTAGCTTTTTGAATACTTGTTAGCATAGAGTCAGCATAGCATGCTGAAAGAAATGAAAAAGTACACATGTATTATTATCACAATAAATTAAACGTTTGTTCTGATGAAACCGCATTTACATTTGGAAAATGAGAACAAGAAAAACATAAATTACATTGTTAAATAATGAAACCGTCTAATGAGCTAATTACTTATTGGTACTTGCTACCGCACAAATCATGATACATGTATTATATTAAAAATATTTTTTCTTTAAAAAATGATACCAGGACATGTTACATCTTATGATGCAATTTCAACAAAATTTGTCTGAACTCTGTAGAAATTGAACGCATGTCCCCACCTTTAGCCGCAATTAGCCAAGCTTTTAGCAAAACCATTGATAACGGTAAAATGGATGGCTTTGGAGGAATGCTTTTGAAAAATCTTAATGAAGTGTTTGAACAAGTCCCATGTGTAAAGACCTCCGAGTGCACTGAAATCACATCAATTAAGTTAGATGGCCCATGTTTAATTTATTTCTCAAATATCATTTTGTAAGTAAGGGTAAACCCACGTAATAAAATTCAACCTATCATACGTGCCTGAAAAACGTGTATTAAAAAGAAGGACAATTTATTACCCAAATATGTTCAATGACCTCTCCCTGATAATTTAAAATTACATTTATTTAAGCCTTAAATGGGACATGAATCAGCCACACGTAACATAGCTCTTTATACCAGAAAATAAACTGCCGCAATGTAAAGAAATGGCAGGGGATTTTTTTATTTACTGCACACTTAATAAAACACGTACACAAAATAATAGGGCCCATACAACTATTTCTAAACATTTATCAGTTTGTTGTTCAGTACCGGGCTAACGTGAGTTTGACGTGACAATTTTCACAATGTTACGCTGTAGATCTTATGAATCATAGGTCAAACTCCATTTCTAATCTGGACTAATTTGTCCATTAGGGTCCCTATTCACAGAATGTAACATAATTAAACGGCATGTCACCAGCGCTCTTAGGCTTCATGTACTTCTCTTTCTGGATGATATCGATATTAACTGTTTTCTCTTCTATAGGTGACGGAATCAAGCAGCCTGGACATTGGTCCAAGAGCCAAGAGAAAGTGTGAAGTACGTACATTTACAGTTGCTTACATCTCACAGGTCATGGCATTCAGTATTCCTAATAAAATAAAAAAGTTTAAAAATCATGCTAGCTTTCACATTCTTCAGGCACTGACTAAAAACGAAAAAAATATAAAGTATATTAAGGAAAAACTTACCACTTATCTGTATCCGAATCATGATACGTTAAGTTTTGATTACTGATACATTGATTCAATGTACACACAATTCTAAAAAAAAATCCCATAGAAGTTTTCCTTTAATTTTATTGATAACATTTTTGTTAATATTTCAGGAAGCTAACAAATCTTGCTCGAAAGAGGAGGTTTGTGCCATCCAGCATTTGCAATGGCCAATGAATATGTCATTTCCGGTGTGTGTGCCTGCAAAGTATGTTAGAGGTAAATTGGGATTTTTAAAATTCATTTCAAACAGAAACACAATGCAAAATGATGACAGTTTTTAAACCAACTGTCCTTTACAAAATTTAGGATTATTGAGAATCAAAATTTGTGCATGATAACTATCATGTACAAATTTTGATTCTCAATAATCTAAATTAGTACATGACACAACGACTAATTATAATCTATAAAAATGAATGTAATAGTTTAATAATCATTTAAAGCAAATGAAAAACAGAGAAATGTAATAGTTTAATAATCATTAAAAGCAAATGAAAAACAGAGAATTTTTTTTTACCTAGTAAACGCTGAAAATATGATTGATTACGTAATTTTGATGTTTTGTAGTAAAAATGAGAATCTGCGATCTTCCCCCTCAACCAGGGGACTGTGGAGCCCGATATCAGAGATGGTTCTACAATAAAAACATCAAAGAATGCATGATATTCTCCTTTCAAGGTTGCCGAGGCAACCAGAATAACTTTAGAAGCAAGGAAGAATGTGAAGAAAACTGCATTGCATATTTTGACAAAAACATGAAGAAAAGTGTGTCGAACTTTCAGCCTGTTCGAAGTCCACGAATTGTGACTGAGCAATTTGTGAAAGATCAGGCAGTGATCAGCACGAGCCCCCTAGTGCGATCTAGAGCGACAGATCCACACCAGAAGGAGCTCCGAAGAAAGCGAAGACTCGAGAGGAAAAAGTTGAGACAGCTTAAGAGAGACAGAAAGAACGGGAAGAAAAAGCGAAGGCGCAGTGGGAAAGGAAAGAAGAGGAAGAACAGAAACAGGAAGAATAAGAAAAATAAGAAGAAGAGGAGGAAGAACAAGAAAAACAAAAGGAGAAAGAAGAAGTTAAAACCAACGAATGATAGACCCGAAATCGATTTGTCTAATACGGAAACAAAATCAAAATCTAACGGAGCGCCAGACTTTGAACTTATCTCTATCATAGATAAGACAAAGGATACCATGAAGTCAAACATTGAAAAAATTAAAGCTGAAGCTGACACCCAGAAGGATTAATTATTCCTGTCGAACTAATGATATGAAAACGTGTTTATCTTTATGTGACCAAAACCAAAATTAAAAAAAAAATAGGTCATGTAATCACAATCATCTTTGCGATGATTGGAAGAAATTGAATCACGTGACTGCTGAGCACGACATGACAAAATTTTGACCTACATGTACTTTATGCATTTTGTGGTGAGACAAAGTGGTAAATACATGTATTTTTACCGTTATTACGTGGTATTTTTTGTTTCATCCTGTGTCTTCTTCCAGTTACCGGCACCACCCTATGCCAGTATATATTTTACATTGTAAAATTAAATGTTTTATATCAATGTATTTAATATTTGCATGGACACGATTAGATGTCCAATGTTTTCGTTATGATAATTTTATTCTGATACAAAGAAACTGTAAATACCATTAGTGTTATTGTATAACATTTTTGTAAATATCTCATTTAATCACGATTTAGCGCTGCGTAAATTATCATACAGTAACTATATATGATATATAAAAGTTACTTTACTTATGGAGTATAGTTTTCTGTTTACATTAAACATGTCAAAAGTTTGTAATTAAAAGTGTATTTTACTTTTAAATGACGTGTCTTGAGCCTTTCACGATCTGTAGATCAACATCTTTAAAAATTTTGGCAAGTCTCTTCGAAAGCAGAACTTTGATCATGTTTAGAAATGTTTTTTTTTAATCAAAGAAACTAATAAATGGTTTGATCAGTATGTTTAGTTGGTTTTTTTTACTTCCTTGCGTCGACAAAGGAATTATAGAAAGTTGAAATCAAATTTTACTGTATGGAGGACTGATAAAAGTAGTCAACAAATTGTCCACCAGATCCATCTTAAAATTTCGAGTAACATTTCTTAAGGCCCTTGATTATACAAAAAGAAATAAAAGCTGCCAATATTTTCACACTAAAGTTTCCATTATCTTTACACAGAGATAATTTCTGAAGATTGATAAAGTGTAAAATTTTAAGCTATAAAATCAGATGACTAGATAACGGAATGATAAAAAAAATACCATTTCAGGTTTGTTGAAAAATAAAATATAGGTAGATGATAATTATATCTTAATTGTAATGACTGTATCGTTTATAATACTCAAATCTTTTTAGATGAAACGATGACACCCACGTGATGTGACTAGATGACCATGATAGTGATAGGGTAATACTGCTCAGAATGTTCATGCTCATACTGTAAAGAATGTATTTTAAGGCCCGGAACTAATAGGTTATTTGTCATGAACTGTTTCTGTATTGTATGAGACGACTGCATTTGTATATCAGATAAAACGTAGACGATTGCATGAGCAGACAAAAGACGACTATAAGGATAATGTTCATGTTGTATGTCTTGAGAAGTAAATGGAAATTTATGGTTGCACAATGGACTACTGCATATGTAAGAGATTGGAACAAAACTGTTTCAGATTCAGATGACGACAACGCTGCCTTACAACTGGTCTTTACAGTGCATACCAAGATTCAATGACGAATGAACGATAAAACCAATAAATAAATATAATGCATTTTGGTAGGACAAGAGGACGACTATTTTGAATTTAGTCAGTCGACTGGCTGATCACATTTGTAATTTGACTGCGTGTATAAATTACTGCATGATGGACTCTCACTTACATGGCGAGGTAATGGCTGGTTCAGACGATGATGTAGTAAATGTATGGTTGAAGACCACACTTCTTTTAGATGACTGTATAAATAAAGACAAATAATTGCTAATATGTAGTAACTTAATCGATGAATTCAATGTTGTTATTGACCTTTTTGATTAAAAGTCTGAATGTTTTTGTTTCTGCTAGCTGTTCCAACGATTGATCATATATTTGTGGTTTCTCAGTATTTATTACATACCAATTTCATTTATATTTGAAAATGACGCGAATCGAAGTAAGATTAAAACAACAGATGCCCAACACAATTTTCTCGAACGGTCGAATTTAATAAATCCTCTATCAACGGCACCACAGTACCTTCGACTACGAAACATCGACATTTAGGAGCATACCTGGTCCACTTTCTCATGATATGAAAATAAAAAGTAGAATTGGTCATATATTTAATGCAAAAAGAAAGATAACTATGTTTGGTTTTGATGAAACAAGCTTTTATTTCGTAGAAAAGGGCATCCCAAAGATCGTTCCCAAAGATCGTTCTTTGCATTGTTGATAATGCCTAAAATATTCAAGAAAAACTGAATATACATGTCATTTATTTATTTAAGAAATCACAATAAATCTCACAATGGGTTGATGCCCGTATGTCACATAGAAGAAGGATCATGGGTAGTTGGCATTTTTAATTTTCTTTTTCTCAGTTATATTCTCATTAACAGTCCCATCCTTGCCAAGCATCTTCATCGTGATTGAGCTCTAGGGAAATTAGTCACGATCTGTCTGTAAGAGTGCTAAACATGCTGATCAATTTTCCTGTTATTTTCACGAGATCAAGATGTATCGCAGTGTCAATAACCTACATGCATAGGTAGTGTGACAATGAATAAAGGTCAAAGATGACCTGACTCAGATTCATGCATATTTGGTGTCAGGAGAAAAAGGAATGAAATAGAGAAGACTAATTGAGTGTCACAATAAACAGGAAAGAGACATCTCTGTATCCGTATCTTGTTAACGCCACAAGAATGACCCGAGTAATTAAAGAAGCTATTAAACATGTTATCTACATATTCTATTGAAAATCTACAACAAATACTGTAGCTGTCATATCTTCCAATAAGGGTCATTAGTAGCTGGAAGTTTTGTCTTTCTGTTTTTAATAAGTTTTCATTTATTAAGAGCCAGGTGCCTAATGATTATTAATAAAAGGATCTTTTACAATTGTGTCAATGTCTGATGATATATTGTCTGATGACAACACTAACAAGCTTTTTATATATATATTTATATATATATATATATATATATATATATATATATATATATATATATATATATATATATATATATATATCCAAAAAATATCGCAGTGTCCGGTTTTATATAAAATGAAAAATGAAAGACAACTCTGTGTTGTCTTTCATTTTTCAAATTTTCTATATATATATATATATATATATATATATATATATATATATATATATATATATATATATATATATATATATATATATATATATATATATATATATCTTCCAATAAGGGTCATTAGTAGCTGGAAGTTTTGTCTTTCTGTTTTTAATAAGTTTTCATTTATTAAGAGCCAGGTGCCTAATGATTATTAATAAAAGGATCTTTTACAATTGTGTCAATGTCTGATGATATATTGTCTGATGACAACACTAACAAGCTTTTATATATATATATATATATATATATATATATATATATATATATATATATATATATATATATATATATATATACATACATACATGTATATATATACATATATATCCAAAAAATATCGCAGTGTCCGGTTTTATATAAAGAAAAATTTGAAAAATGAAAAATGAAAGACAACTCTGTGTTGTCTTTCATTTTTCAAATTTTATATATATATATATATATATATATATATATATATATATATATATATATATATATATATATATATATATATATATGGCTTGGGGCGAACTACATTATTTCATGCATTTGGGCATCATATTACTTAAATTTCTTGAAGTTCAGTTCAGTTTATTTTACTCAACACCATATAATGGTACAAGAGGTACATAAGAAGACCAAACTATTTACATATATGAAATATAGTTGTTAAGTTCAAGAAAGTACGTGGGGTGAACGAACAGTATGATGAATTTTTGAAATAAAGAAACACAATTTTCTTAATGTGATGTAATCGACTGAAGACTTGATTTCATAGAACTTTTTAGTGTTAGGAGAAGAACAGTAATATGTATCTAAAAACTGACTTCGTAATTTACTTAATGCCTTGCATTCTAATATAACATGAAATTCATCACTAATTTTGTTACAATTACACAAATTACAATAACGTTTACTTCTTTCAACAATACTCCACCTTCCTATTACATTACATGAGTAAAGTAAAGTTACCATTACTTTGTGAAAAGTTTTTAAAAAGTAATTTAAAAGCTGAAAAGAATTTATGCAAACGTTTCATATATTGAACATGATTTAACATATTTACAGGTTCATGTTCACTATCACAATCAAATTTAATAACTTATACAAGATTGCTGTTGCACTTTATGATCATCACAGTTTCAAAGGTTTCATCTTTTAACTGAATCATGTTGGGTTTGAAAATCTAGGATATTAGTGTTCAGGCAATAATAGAAAAGAAAATACATGAAATTTTTATTTTCTATCAGTCCAAACTATTAAACTTACATACAACACACACACACACACAGAGAGAGAGAGAGAGAGAGAGAGAGAGAGAGAGAGAGAGAGAGAGAGAGAGAGTAAAATTTTCAAATGGGTTATAATACTAGAAGTAAGTTTTAAGCTTCCAGTGATCATGGTTAACGTTGGACAGTGCATTCTCTTAAGTGCATTATTTTTTTTATTTTAAGGGTGTATGTCTGTTCTCTATTCTAATGGAACACAGCCAAGAGAACGGTGGTGGTTGGGGTGTTTAGCACCTCTTAAAACAATAGATTGTTTTGATACTAAGATTATCCTTGGGGCATTGTGTGTTGTTCAACTTGTTGACACATTATTCACTGTAAAGAATTGATTAGATGCACAACTAATTGGAGTAAATTTTTCAAATGATATAAAATTCTTAATAACAACACTCTTAAAATGTTATGAAATTGTGTTGTTATAGCTAGTAATATTGACAATTTAAGAATTGATTTTTAATTATTTTTTAATCATACAACTAAATATTTTAATCTCAAGAGTTATTTTTCTTCTTTAAAACAATTTATAATCAAATACAATTTCAGTTATTCAATTCATCCCAATTTTATGAACATATACATGAGTAAAAAAGCATAGTAATGCCATGTAGTGCCAGCATTACACTAGATTTTGGAAAATATTGCATTACATTACCATTATTGTAATGCTTAATTTGTGGCATTACACATTACTAGCATTACTTTGAAAACATGCAATGCATTGCAATTTGCAATGCATTACCACTACATTTAGCATTACTCCAAGGCGCTTATATATATATATATATATATATATATATATATATATATATATATATATATATATATATATATATATATATATATATATATATATATATAGATATGGAGATGTATGGAGACAACAGAGTAAACCAGTACAGGAAATATAACTCCTGTTTTTTGGGCCCTTGTTATATCCCATGTAAACCCCTATTGTCCCTATATATATATATCAGGCTTGGGGCGAATTACATTGTAAAGTAATGCATTACATTACCATTACTTCATGAATTTGGGCATTAAATTACCATTACCATTACTTGATTTTCTTGAAGTAATGCATTACATTACCATTACATGAGTAAAGTAATGCATTACCATTACATATGTACTTTGCTTTAAAAAGTGAAGCTAAATAAAGAGTTTTTGCAAATGTTTCAAATATAAAACACTCTTTATCTACAGCTTCATGCTCAGTATCAGGTTCAAATTTTACGACTTATACAATAGTCATTTTTTATTTGCTCAATATATAATCATCTTGTGGCATTATGAACAACATACCACATAATAAGTAAGTTGATATTTATAGACATTTGACATGGTACAATGTCAGGTATGAAATAGCGACACAGAAGTACATGCATGTAACAGAAAAAAATTTATCGAATAACGTTGCTGTTTTTAAAAGCTAAATAGAGGTATTTCCCCAGATTATACAAATCTTAATAATTTTGGACACTTAATACGTTTATGCGTCTTATCCCGGCCAGCGTCAGCAAAGGAGGACGTAACGCGGATTATTTGCGCATGTTTTTAATTATTATTTTTATGATCATCAAAGTTTCAAAGGGTTCAGCTTTTAACTGCATCCTGTTGGGTTTGAAAATCTTCCCAGCTATATTAAATAAACGTTCTACATGAGCAGTGCACGTGGAAGCTGTGACTGAAAGACGTTTTGGCAATCTTTATCTTAGGATATAATATATTATATTAAGTGCAATAATAGAAAATTACATGAATCTTGATTTTTCTATCAGTGTAAACTAATGTACTTAATATACAACACACACAAAGAAAGAGAGAGAGAGAGAGAGAGAGAGAGAGAGAGAGAGAGAGAGAGAGAGAGAGAGAGAAAGTGAACATTTAAGTGAACATGCATAAATAGGCATAATAATGCAAAGTAATGTCATGTTATGCCAGCATTACACTAGATTTTAGAAAGTACTGAATTACATTACCATTACTTTGTAATGCTAACTTTGTGGCATTACACATTACTAGCATTACTTTGAAAACATGTAATGCATTGCAATGCATTACCATTACATTTAGCATTACCTCAAGCCTGATATATATATATATATATATATATATATATATATATATATATATATATATATATATATATATATATATATATATATATATATATATATATATATACATGTATTAACACACACACTCTCTTCCTCGGCCGGCCGGGACTTGAACTCACGACCTATGGTTAAGATGGCCGAGTGGTAAGAGTGGTTGTCGCTGACTTTTAGGAGAGTGGGTTCTGCAGGTCGTGAGTTCAAACCCCTGCCGGGGCAGAGGTGGAGTTCCAATGTAGTGAATTTACCTGTGCTGTATAATATATATTTATACATACATATCAGGCTTGGGGTAATGCTAAATGTAATGGTAATGCATTGCAATGCATTACATGTTTTCAAAGTAATGCTAGTAATGTGTAATGCCACAAAATTAGCATTACAAGTAATGGTAATGTAATTATTTACTTTCCAAAATTTAGTGTAATGCTGGCATTACATGGCATTACTTTGCATTAATACTATGCTTATTTATGCATGTTCACTAAAAAATGTGATGAATAAATGAATAGTTGAAATTGAATTTGATTAATTTTATTATAAAGAAGAAAGAAATAATTCTTGAAATAAAAATGTTTTAGTTGTATTAATTTTTTTTTTATATAAAATTTCATTTTTAAATTGTTCATATTACTAGATATAACAACACAGTTTGATAACAACACAGTTTGATAACATTTTTATAAGTGTTGTTTTTGGGAGTTGATTTTTAATCAACTCTCCTATGCAGTCACGCGGACAAACCGAAAGTGAAACAGTGTTTGGACCTCAGCACAAATCATTGCTCCTGACAAGACTTAGTTCTTGAAATTAATTGATGAATTCGATGTAATGTATGCTAAAGCATTGTTTTTCAAGGAAACTTATTTACAAATACCTTAAAAATAGTCAGATTTTAAATGATACGAACAATTTAAATATATTTTGTAGTTTTTACCGAAATTTCCTAATATGGGCAATAGGGGTTTACATGGGATATAACAAGGGCCCTAAAACAGGAGTTATATTTCCTGTACTGGCTTACTCTGTTGTCTCCATAAAGGGACTTAACGCGTAGTGAGTTGAGTCTAATTAATTTATAAACAGAGGTTTTTTCCAGTAATATTTCTTAATATATCTTAATCGGGTTTCTTTATACTGAGGACACTTTAATAAGACAAAAGATTGCTGTTGCTTTTTATGATCATCAAAGTTTCAAAGGGTTCAGCTTTTAACTGCATCCTGTTGGGTTTGAAAATCTTCCCAGCTATATTAAATAAACGTTCTACATGAGCAGTGCACGTGGAAGCTGTGACTGAAAGACGTTTTGGCAATCTTTATCTTAGGATATAATATATTATATTAAGTGCAATAATAGAAAATTACATGAATCTTGATTTTTCTATCAGTGTAAACTAATGTACTTAATATACAACACACACAAAGAAAGAGAGAGAGAGAGAGAGAGAGAGAGAGAGAGAGAGAGAGAGAGAGAGAGAGAGAGAGAGAGAGAAATTATTTCAAATTGGTTATAATATTGGAAGTGATTTTGATTTTCATCATGGATGGACGGTGCATTCATTTTGATTTTAAAGGTGCATGTCTGTCCTCTATTCTATTGGGACATAGTCAAGGGGATTGGGGTGTTTAGCACTTCTTATAACAATAGATTGTTTTGATACTCAGATTACCCTGGGGGCATAGTGTGTTGTTGATACATTCTTTATTGACAAGAAACCTTATTAGAGTAAATTGTTTAAATGATTTCATACTCTTAATAACAACCCTCTTAAAATGTTATGGAATTGTGTTGTTATATCTAGTAATATTACAATTTAATAAAATTAACTTTTTAAAAATGTTTTTATAATACAACTAAAACATGTTTATCTAAAGAATTATTTCTTTCTTCTATAAAATAATTTTAATCAAATACAATTTCAGCAATTCATTTATTTATCACATTTTTTTAAGTGAACATGCATAAATAGGCATAATAATGCAAAGTAATGTCATGTTATGCCAGCATTACACTAGATTTTAGAAAGTACTGAATTACATTACCATTACTTTGTAATGCTAACTTTGTGGCATTACACATTACTAGCATTACTTTGAAAACATGTAATGCATTGCAATGCATTACCATTACATTTAGCATTACCTCAAGCCTGATATATATATATATATATATATATATATATATATATATATATATATATATATATATATATATATATATATATATATATATATATATATATATATATACATGTATTAACACACACACTCTCTTCCTCGGCCGGCCGGGACTTGAACTCACGACCTATGGTTAAGATGGCCGAGTGGTAAGAGTGGTTGTCGCTGACTTTTAGGAGAGTGGGTTCTGCAGGTCGTGAGTTCAAACCCCTGCCGGGGCAGAGGTGGAGTTCCAATGTAGTGAATTTACCTGTGCTGTATAATATATATTTATACATACATATCAGGCTTGGGGTAATGCTAAATGTAATGGTAATGCATTGCAATGCATTACATGTTTTCAAAGTAATGCTAGTAATGTGTAATGCCACAAAATTAGCATTACAAGTAATGGTAATGTAATTATTTACTTTCCAAAATTTAGTGTAATGCTGGCATTACATGGCATTACTTTGCATTAATACTATGCTTATTTATGCATGTTCACTAAAAAATGTGATGAATAAATGAATAGTTGAAATTGAATTTGATTAATTTTATTATAAAGAAGAAAGAAATAATTCTTGAAATAAAAATGTTTTAGTTGTATTAATTTTTTTTTTATATAAAATTTCATTTTTAAATTGTTCATATTACTAGATATAACAACACAGTTTGATAACAACACAGTTTGATAACATTTTTATAAGTGTTGTTTTTGGGAGTTGATTTTTAATCAACTCTCCTATGCAGTCACGCGGACAAACCGAAAGTGAAACAGTGTTTGGACCTCAGCACAAATCATTGCTCCTGACAAGACTTAGTTCTTGAAATTAATTGATGAATTCGATGTAATGTATGCTAAAGCATTGTTTTTCAAGGAAACTTATTTACAAATACCTTAAAAATAGTCAGATTTTAAATGATACGAACAATTTAAATATATTTTGTAGTCGTATGTATTCCTACGCCAGAGTTCAATATAGTCTCGTTCAACTCGACGCTCGGCTGTCTCCGTAAACCCTTGTCGGAGATTTACGGTGTCAGCCGAGCGTTTGGTTGAACGAGACTAGAGTTCAGTATTGCTTGGATCCATACAATTTTCGAGAAATATTTCTACCACTGATACATAGTTTGATTGAATTAATTTTATCTTTAAAAATTATTTAACATGATTCATATGGAGGTTTCTCGACATTCTAGTCGAAAAAGTTCATTTCAAAAATTCATATCATAAAAATATGCGTAATTCAAATTAGAAACTACGTATACATGTACTTGTCATGCAAAATAACATATCATTGATTTTAAAATAAATAAACATCGACAAAATCAACTCCCGTCAGTTCTTCAGTACTTTGATTAAGAGTTTTAAATCATTTTAACAATTTACTCCAATTAGTTTGCACTTCAATAAAGATGTGTCAACAACACACTATGCCCCCAGGATAACCTAAGTATCAAAACAATCTATTGTTATAAGAAGTGCTAAACATCCCAATCCCCTTCCCTATGCCATGTCCCAATAGAATAATGGACAGACACGCACCTTTAAGGACAAAATGAATGCACTGTCCATCCATGATGAAAATCAAAATCACTTCCAATATTATAACCCATTTGAAAATAATTTTACTCTCTCTCTCTCTCTCTCTTTCTCTCTCTGTGTTGTACATGTATATTAAGTACATTAGTTTGGACTGATAGAAAATACAAGATTCGTGTATTTTTTCTATTTTTGCACTTAATATATCAAACAATCTTTCAGTCCCAGCTTCCACTGCGCCTGTAGAACGTTCATTTAGTATAGCTGGGACGATTTTCAAACTAATAGGATGCAGTTAAAAGATGAAACCTTTGACACTTTGATCATAAAGTGCAACAGCAATCTTTTGTCTTAAAGTGTCCTCAGCATAAAGAAATCCGATTAAAATATATTAAGAAGTCTATAAATTAATACAATTAAGTTTCCAAAATTATCAAGATTTGTGTTATCTGGGGAAATATATCTATTTAGCTTTTAATAACCGCAACATTATTCCATAAATTGTTTTCTATTATGCACGAATTCTGTGTCTCTATATCATATCTGACATTGTATCATGTCAAATGTCTATATATATCTTTTTACTTAAGTAATATGTTGTTCATAATGCCACAAGATTATTATATATTGAGCTAATAAAGAATGACTCTTGCATATATAGTCATTGAATTTGAACCTGATACTGAACATGAACCTGCATGTAGATATGTTAAAGAGTGTTTTATATTAGAAACATTTGCAAAAACTCTTTATTAGCTTTACTTTTTTAAAACAAAGTAATTGGTAATGGTAATGCATTACTTTACTCATGTAATGGTAATGTAATGCATTACTTCAAGTAAATCAAGTAATGGTAATGGTAATTTAATTCCCAAATTCATGAAGTAATGGTAATGGAATGCATTACTTTACAATGTAATTCGCCCCAAGCCTGATACATATATAAACGCTAATAAACGCAGAAGAAACGCCAAGAGAGCGCAATGAACGCAGCAACAGCTCTTTGGGGTCGCTGTGTAAACGCAACCAAATCTAAAACAATTTGTTCAAACGCTGTGGATGCGCCGTGAGAGCGCGATAGAGACACAGTGAGATCCCAAAGGACTCCGAGAGGTCTCCGAGCAAGCGAAGTTGATTTATCACTACGTCTACACTGCCAATAGCTGTGTTCCTTGAGCGCGCCAACGGAGCTCTCGTGGCGCTGTTGGAGACCTTACGGCACTGTCACGGCGACCTCACTCCGCTTCTATGGCGTTTTTATCAAAACGCAGAGCCACGGCGCGTACTTTGTGCATGTTCAAAGTGCGCGCCGTCGCATGGCGCTCTAAAATGTTCTAGGCGATACCATCGCGACGAACGAAGATGCCGTTGGGTTGTTACGGCGCTGTAGGAGACTCTACTGCGATTGAAAATACATTTCCTATAACTACAGGTTTCAATCCAATGTTTTCTCAGACGTCCGTGTCAATTTGTTCCCGCCCATTTCAAATGTTTTGACTGTAACAAGTGAAACTGACGTACGCTGTATATTTCCAATCTTGCCAGTAAATGTTCCGCGGTCTTAATATGCTTAATTAATGGCTTAATGTTTGACGACATGGTCTTTGGACCCCCTGTCAAAAGTTAAGGTGTGCATTAGAATTCAAGGGAAGGGGGACAAGTATACTTGTTTTAAAGAATGATTCTTATTGATAATGTAGTAAGATATTGTCATATAATACAAATACATGTATGACAATCATTAGTATTCCTAGTGAAGGTTTGTACCTTATTTGTGTTTCTTCAAAGACAAAACAATTATCGACCTATTAAAATGACTCTGGCGTTCCCTTTCTAATGTCTAATACCTTTTTAAATTATGGTAAAAATAATTATAATTAAAAAAATGCAATCTAGACTAAACATTTTTTGAAAGGAGTTATAGAACTTACATCGCTGAACTATGCTCGTTGAAAGATCGTGTTATTAAACAATTGATGTATTGTATATTATCAGAGAATGAATATACTTCTACAGTGTCCAGCATACCTTTTTAAGACACGGGATCAATAAAATTGAATAGACAGTTTTACAGCATATTTCATGTGTCTAATATGGAATATACAATGTATTTACAGTATAGCAGTGTACTGTAAATTGCAATTGATGGAAAACAAATTAGTATACGTCAACGGTGTAAATATGATTATATTGTTTAATTTTGTGATTTGTGTATAGTTTCAGTTTGCTTAGGTAAAATTCAAATATTACCAAGAGAGCCATTGACCTGACCCATCGCTCACGTGAGCAACAACAGACATAATAATTATAGAGTCATATACAAAATATCTGGACAATGTAGTATAAAAGATCCTGTATCAACAGATTTTCAGATTTTTCCCCCTGGATATTCTTATGTTTATCATTGAGCCCCTTTGTAACAGGATGATTTTATAGCCATATCTCATATTGAGAATAGTAGTTCATCTATGGGATATAAACTTACATCAACCTTTGTGGAACCCAAGAATTCTCCAGGGGCCAAAGTTTGAACAATTTAAAAAACGACAGTACGTCAAAATGTTTGCATATAAGTAAAATTTAAAAAACGACAGTACGTCAAAATATTTGCATATAAGTAAAATCATACTGTGGATCCGCGATGAATTAATATCAACGTAAAATCGCGAGAGGCACATCTCGCGAATTTAACAATGTCGCTTTTATTTTTCGGACAAACATCAAGTACATGAAACTATGATAAAACTGCAGAAATCGCTATATTATGTTCTTGCGAATGTGAATCGTTGAATTAAGTGCTCGCGTAAAATAAGGAATCTATAGTATAAAAAAAATTGAGTATTTGGGAATAATATTTGTAAAATTGGACCCCCCCCCAAAGGTGGCCCCATCCTACCACTGACAAATTTGAATCTAACTATCTGAGGTTGCTGTTACTAATGTTACAGCTTTTGTACGCATATTACTTTTTGAAAGAAGATTTTTGCAGATATTTCTCTCCGAATTCCTAGGTACAATTTCGACCAACCATCGTGGCCTAATTCCATCCCTTGGTTTCGTTTCATAAAGAGGCCTAAATTTTGGGCTTAACTTTAGTCTAGTCAGAGGACTTATACCAAAACATCGGGCGTATTTTCCATTTCATAAAGCGGCGTAACTAGAGGCGTAAACTTCAGATTATAGCTTTAGCATAAGTCATTGACAACGCAGCACTGCACATGCATAAAATTGTTTCTATTACTCTGTTATGTACAGGTGTATGTAGCATGTGAAAATATAATCAAATTTAGAGGATCTAGCAATTGTAATAATTTTTACTTTCAAATATCTAAGATTTGATAAATTCTTGTTTCAGTATCTACAAAAGGTTAAAATTTTTAAATAATATTCCTTTTCCTTCAACAAAATACTGACCAAAAATCACATAATATCCAAATTAAAGTATACCAATAGATAAACATTAAATGGAAACCAATTGCAAAAAAAGGTGAAGTGTATATGATTTTCTGGAATACCAGCGCAAAGGGTATTATTAAGTGTCAAAACACATGGAAATCTTAAATGGATTATCCGGTATTATTTTGGTTGAAGTACATGACTTGTGTAATGTGCTTAATAGAATTATCAATATATCATTTTAAATAACTAGGAAGTCCAAAATATATGTGTTAATCTATTACTTTTATCATATTGAAATTTTTGAATTTACTGGGTTGGTGTAAATTTACAAGTTGTCATATTGATGTTTACATCCAATTGTCTGACCTTTGTTATACTGAAATTCGAAGCCGATCTAATGCACAATCTCAAAATTAATTTGTGTTTCTCTTTTTAAAGTGAAGATATGTTATTGATACATGGTTTTTAAATACAAGAATGATGACACATTAGAGTTTAGAAAAGTTTGCAATTCAAACTGATTTGATAAGTAAAAATTATTATTTCTGGATACAGAAACTG
Source organism: Magallana gigas (assembly GCF_963853765.1). Lineage (NCBI taxonomy): Eukaryota > Metazoa > Mollusca > Bivalvia > Ostreida > Ostreidae > Magallana > Magallana gigas. The sequence continues at coordinate 23,155,764 of NC_088857.1, read as the reverse complement.
TAAGTTATCATACTCAGCAATACATGTTATGTACATGTATAAAATACATTTTATTGCGCTAAAATACAAAACATCACGAAATGACTGAAAACAAAAATGCATTTTGTTTTATAACCCCTAAAATTCATCTCAATTAAAATGCACAATGACAAAGAGAGAAAATTAGATGTAAACATACCCCACCCCGGGGGTTCATGATTAAAGAAATTAAATAAATCTACTCTTTCTGGGGATGTTTCAGCATTTCTCGTTTTCATAGAAAATGAAAGTAGTTTTTTGATTAATTTCACTAACACTCCTTGACTGACTCAGTGTGTACGCTACTGGTGTGGTGTTTATTATGAATTCAGACATTGTTTATGGTGTTGTTTACTACAATTATTCAGGCGGCGATTAAAACAAGCATGTTTTATTTGAACTTTATCTAACTTTTAACATGTAACTGCAACGCACAATAAAGAAATGAATGAACTGTCATTCATTTTTCATATCATCCTTTAACATTTTAGAAAGAAAATGTTCTTTATGTTAACTTTACCTTAAAATTGTATCTTCCTTTTTTATAAAAGAAAATGTTATCCTAGTCATAATTTATCAATTTTGAGAGTTGATTTTAATTCAATAACATTCAATCTTTACGTAATCATTCAATATCATTTTATTTCAACTATATATTTTGATCGAGAGAGTCCCTGACTAGGATCCGCCAATGCGTGTCCACCGCCTTACTCTCATTTTTGCTATTTCGGGCTTGTTTATCGAAAATGAAAGAAGGTTTTTTTGATAAATTTCACAATAATAACTTATCAGTTAAAATTCAATTATACCTTACGGGCATCATCTAACATATGTTGAAATACCTAAGGTGTAAGCAAGTATTCTGGTGCAAGCATTCTATAGTTTATATGCAAAATGCCTTTATCTATCTATCTATCTATCTATCTATCTATCTATACATTTCAATAGAATCAATCATTCAAATTAAAAATTTCATATGTTGTATAATGTGATACTATATCGCATTCATAATAACAACAGGTCCAAATCCCTTTACGGTTACTTGAGTACCATAGCCCTAACTGTCAGGGTGTCTCCTTTTTGCATTATAAGCTTCATTTCAACTCAGTTTATCATTGAAGATCTTAACTTCAGGTGACAGCAAATCGGTTATCACGAAAGTGAAACGCTTTTACGAGTATTATCAAAGTATAAACTACCAAGATTGGAGGATACCTTTCCTTTATACGAATCATCCCACGAGGTCCAGCTAGAAAAAAAACTACCAGTTGGCACAGTTTTTAATTTCAATTTTACACTAAAATGGTTTATTGGAGGTACTTGAATTTACCAACAAGGGAAAGGGGTAGGGACAACAACATGTCATGTTGCATAACAAAGCAAAGGTTAAAGGATAAAGTTCCATCAGTTCTACAGAAAAACATGTGATTAAAAGCAGAAAAAAGTTAGCCACATATGGGAAGTTTAATGTTCTTACACTTACGGTTGTTAGATCAGTTAGACGACTTTCCTCTAACACTCCTTGACTGACTCAGTGTGTACGCTACTGGTGTCGTGTTTATTATGAATTCAGACATTGTTTATGGTGTTGTTTACTACAAGTGTTCAGGCGGCGATTAAAACAAAGCATGTTTTAATTGAACTTTATCTAATTTACAACATGTAACTACAACGCACAATAAACAAATTAATTAACTGTTATTCATTTTTCATATCATCCTTTAACATTTTAGAAAGAAAATGTTCTTTATGTTAACTTTACCTTAAAATTGTATCACCCTTTTTTATAAACAAAAATGTTATCCTGGTCATAATTTATCAAATTTTTGGGAGTTGATTTTAATTCAACTCTTCTATGCAGTTACTCTGGCAAACCGAAACTGAAACAGTTTTTGGACCTTAGCACAAATCATCACCGCCAACAAGACTTAGTTCTTGAAAATAATCGATAAATTCGATGTCATGTATGCTGAAGCATTGTTTTCTCAAGGAAAGTTATTTAAAAATACCTTTAAAAAGTCAAACTTTACATAGTACGAACAATATTTACATATGTTTTGCAGTCGTATTTCTACGCCAGAGTTCAATATAGTCTCGTTCAACCATCGGCTGTCTCCGTAAATCTCCGACAAGCAGAGAGTCAGTCTACATTTAGAGGTCACATCATCAAGCTCTTACGTGACCTGGTGTTCACAAGCAGAGAGTATCTCTTGCTTGTCGGAGATCAACGGAGACAGCTAAGCATCTGGGTGAACGAGACTAGGGTTCATTATTGCTTGGATCCATAAAATTTTGGGAATACTTCGATTACTGATACATAGTTTGATGGAATCAATTTTATCTTAAATATTACACAACATGATTCATACAGGGTTTTCTCGAAATTCTTGTCGGAAAAGTGCGATAATTCATATTATAAAAATATGCTTAATTCAAAAACAGATTATATATTAAACTACTTGCCAAGGAAAATAATATCGCATATTGGAGCTTGTCTCAGATATGCGCATTTATCTTTTTTAGTACGATCGGGTTGGGTTTTAACGGGTGTTTTTATATTAGTTACTTCCCTTCTAGAACAATCCCCTTTCTAAAACAATCGTGGATTAGGTAAGACGAAGTTCGACCGCATCTCAACACAAATGGAAGAGTCGACACATATTCTACGCTCATGACGTCATATTGGACAGTTGATCCTAATTCAAATCCATAATGATGGATATGCACATGTGAAAATTTTTGTCCATTTACTTGTCATTCAAGGTTGCTTATATCATGTATCTGGCTTAAGTAAGGTTAAAATATTTAGTAGAACGTTAATGCACTTGCGTTTACCCAGTGCATGATTACGTCATATTTGCTTATTGATAATTGATAACGTCATATTTGCTTGTTGATGACGTCATAATTACGTCATAGTTGCCTATTGATTACATCATGTTTGCTTAATGCTTGTTGCTTTGCTTTTTGCTTGCTTGCTTTTGTTGGGGGCGGCCCTGTGGTAGCCCCCATAATTTCACCGCGGCCAGAAGCGCTAAATTAACTATTATCAGATAACTTGGTTTTCATGTTATTCATTAGGTATCTGGGATAACATATCGTTGATTTTATAATGAATAATAATCGATAAAATTAACTCCCGTCAGTACTTCAATACTTTGATTATTTACTATAACAGGAAGTCAAACTGTTTTTTCAAAATCTTCAGTCATATTATTTTACAAATATATCATGGAATTATATACATCGTAATGTTTTGCATATACAGTTATACATACACGCTGTTTATAAAATATGTGACCTAAGGGTCACCAGTCCTTCATTATATTTGTGCTTGACAATTTTTAAACCTTTTCGTTTGTCTTATCTTCAAGGCGGCCTTGTCCTTAAGATTTCAATAGCCTGACAGGAAAGAGAATACAATTAAAAATTTCAAATTGCATCAAATGACATCGGTAATTGAAGCACACATGATTTCTCGTCGCAAATTGATTTTTGTAGTTTATTTTGTACATGGTAATTTAAATAAGGAGGAATATTGGTTTCTATACACCTGATTGAACTAAAGAACACACATGACTGCTCATTTTCTAAACAACTTTTGATGAGATTGCTTACAGCGATTAAGTACGTTAATATAAATGAAACAAAGAGTAAAAGTGTGTTTATTTATGAATATTTATGATGTCGAATGGAACAGTTTTTATTCACTTGTTTTAAATTGGTCTCCGATGTTTGAGGTCTCTGGCTCATTTTGAATTTGACTCTATGACTTTACGAGAAAATTGAAAGACGCAGTGCCATTTTGTATTTATTGTAACATTTGATAGAGAATGCGCCCAAACACTAAAAATCTTCTTATTTGGATTCAGAATGATTATCATTAAAATGTCGAATGTGTAATAGGTTGCTTTTAAACTCAAATATAAGATATGAAATTCTACAGCAATTTTCCTTAATGCTAGCGCTGATGAAACAAATGTTCAAAGCTCGGGAGTTGCCGTTTATTTGCACTTAAGAAGAATAATGGTCAATTATGTAAATCAGCGGATTAACGAGAAGAATAATTTTTCTATTATTTTTTAACGTAATTTAATAAATAACACACAATAGTTTCTGTAAGGAAATAGAATTTGGCCGGGGGCGTCTAGACCATTGGTTTAATGTTTGCATTATACATATGGGTGTTCGGTGCAGCCATCAAATTCAATAGTTCTTCTTTTATCCCTGATGTGTGAAAATAGAATTGGTGTTAAAAGATAGGAAACTAAACGACGTCGATATTATCTTTAAACCTTTAAAAAGATTTGATTTATAAACTATTGTTCTCATTTGCAGAAGGCTGTTTCTTCCAAAGAGCGCCAAACACAGCCAACTTTGAAAACGCTGAATGAGAATAATGATTAAAAACATCTAAAAATATGCCCTGTGAATTAATCGGAAAGAAAAAAAGAGCATCAGAGTATACGAATAATCCTAGAAATGTATATTCTCTTGTATATATTCTCATGCGACAATATTTATAGTATCAATTTGAAATTCGTTTTGATTAGGAATATATTCATAAATGTATTAATCTAACAATTTCAAATAACGTTCGAAAAAACACCTTTCATTTTATCATACATAGGTTCACTTGTTTAAAATTGATATGTGTGTAATAACATGAATAATTTGAGCTATAAACCCTTTACACAAGTGATTTTAAAAAACAAATACATTCTACAAGTACTCACATGGTTAAAAGATAGGATTGACTATCTTATTATGATTTGCTTTTGAAATAAACAGGGAATGAATTGATAATGTAACTAAAAATGATGTAGTCTCGTTTCTATTCAAGAGGTTGGTTGTTAAAGGGGTATATTTTACACATCTATCGTAAAACGTACCCATTCATCTCATTTGTTATTTCAACATACTAGTAAGTGGAAAAAATTACAATGATATTGGTATATGTTTTTGTCTCCATATAATTATATCTTTGTTACCTAGTCCAGGCTTGGGGCGAATTACATTGTAAAGTAATGCATTACATTACCATTACTTCATGAATTTGGGCATTAAATTTCCATTACCATTACTTAAGTTTCTTGAAGTAATGCATTACATTACCATTACATGAGTAAAGTAATGCATTATAGCATTACCATTACTTTGTGAAAAGTCAACAATAAGTTTAAAAAAAAAAGTAAATTAAAAGCTGATCATAATGTTTTTGCAAAAGTTTCATATATAAAACACGCTTAAACAGTTTTAAAGGTTCATGTTCACTATCAGGTTCAAATTTAATGACTTGAACAAGATTGCTATTGCACTTTATGATCAGTGAAGTTTCAAAGGTTTCATCTTTTAACTGCATCCTGTCGGGTTTTAAATCTAAGATATAAGTGTCCAGGCAATAACAGAAAAAAAATACATGAATCTTGTATTTTCTATCAGCCCAAACTATTGTTCTTAATATACAACACAGCAGAGAGAGAGAGAGAGAGAGAGAGAGAGAGAGAGAGAGAGAGAGAGAGAGAGAGTAAAATTATTTTCAAATGGGTTATAATACTGGAAGTTTTTTTTAAGCTTTCAGAGAATGGTTGGACAGTGCATCCTTTTTAATGCATTCTTTCTTGCTTTTAAGGGTGTATGTCTGTTCTCTATTCTAATGAAACACAGTTGAATTTCAATTTCTTTATTGCAAAAGACATACATGTACGTCTTATAGCACTTATAAGGTGAACATTACAAAAATATAGGCAAAAATGGACGGTCAGTCCTTACAAATCTTGCAGTTTGCGTGCACTCATATGTTTACAGAATAATTTTTATTTGGAGAATGACATACAGGTTACTGAAAAATATACAAAAATAACACATATGTATTATATATTTTGATAGTATAAGTAATTGAAATCAGCAAATGACACAATATAGTTCAAACCATTCTGAGTTTGAGGGCTTTGAGAAGGTTAAGAGAAGGGCTGGGATCGGTGTTTAGCACCTCTTAAAACAATACAATGTTTTGATAATATTTAGATTGTCTTGGGGGCATTGTGTGTTGTTGACAGATTCTTCACAGTAAAGAATTCATTGAATGCACAACTAATTGGAGTTAATTTATCAAATGATAAAAAATTCTTAATAACAACACTCGAGACTTAAAATGTTATGAAATTGTGTTGTTACAGCTAGTTATATTGACAATTTAAGAATGGATTCTTAATTTTTTTTAATCATACAACCAAAATATCTTTATCTTAAGAGTGACTTTTTCTTCTATAAAACAATTTTTAATCAATTAAATACAATTTCAATTTTTCATTTCATCACAATTTTAAAAATGAACCTGCATAGAAAAGCATAGTAATGCAAAGTAATGCCATGTAATGCCAGCATTACACTAGAATTTGGAAAGTAATGCATTACATTAGCATTACTAGTAATGCTAAATTTGTGGCATTACACATTACTGGCATTACTTTGAAAACATGTAATGCATTGCAGTGCATAACCATTACATTTAGCATTACCCCAAGCCTGTTACATACGTATTTCTGATGGAATATACATGTATGATGCCCTGTTGAAGACAACTAGGTGTCATTAATAGTATAGTTCTGTATTAATTAAATCCCAGTTCCTCGCAAGAAAAGGTTACAATATTGTTTCATTGTACACACCGTTTTTATCTGACCAGATTTCGCTGCATTTGCTCTTGTCGATAATGCCAAAAGGCAACTGAAAAAGGAGTTTATGTACAAACTAAAAGATCAAAATATTTAGGTTTAGAAACTCGTTTGAGCTTTAAATAGCAAGGAATAATCAATTCTCTCTCTCTCTCTCTCTCTCTCTCTCTCTCTCTCTCTCACATGCTTTTTATCTTAGCAATGTGCCAGAGAGCGACTAAATTTTGCAAGAGGCTTCCTACAAAAATACGTCAGTCTAGTAGAGAAAATCAACAGTGCATTGAATTTTAAGACAAGCGTTATAAAATTGATCCTCCATTTCTTTAATGTACAGCCAAATACCAATCTTTGTAAAGTAGTTCATAAAAATTCATGTGCATTGTATGTGAAGGTAATAAATAGAACTATTTTAACTAGAGCTTGTACTTTGGGTAGTTGTATCAAACAGCGATGTGACGTAGGTCTGTCTATTTCATTGCTGGCCACTCGGCCATGGCTTTTTGAAATCAACAAGACTTGTCTAGCTTTTGAATTAAGACTACGCAATCGGTGCATATTTCGCTTGAAACCGCGTCATTTTAACTTGCTTTGACGCATGAAATAGATAGCTACGCCCTACTAAAAGTCCAAGGTCTTGTTAAAATGGTTCTAAGAAAAACTAACACAAAACACTCCTCGCAAAATTTAGTCGCAAACAAAAACCCCGCTTCATTTGACAAAACATATCTCTGTGTTTAACTATTTGGCATAGCGGAAGCTCTTACTTTGACGCTGTTCAGGGTCTTTTTTTACTATTGAAATTGTGCTAGTGATAGTAATTACATTGACGATTTGTCTGTCAACAGCAAGGCCCCAGGATCATGAAGCTACTAGTATCTTAGACTTAAGTCAGAATTTGTACGCATTTTAGAAGTTTTATAACATACAAACAAAATTCGAAACATGTTTTAGGAGTGTTTCCCAATCTTGTTGCTACCTACACACTTCAAATAAAAACTGGTTAATATATGTATTCCTGGACATGATCCTGGAGTCTGGACTCTGCTTTCATGTACAGTTTCATTCAATATTTGCCTTAAATTAAAAAGTTGCTTAAATCTCATAAAAATACACATATGCCATCTTGAACATGTGTATATATAAAGTTCCAAGTTATACACTTTTATCTTGTTTCAAGAAATAATTATGACTTCAACATTTTGGCATATTTCTAAGATTTGGTAAAAAATTATGAAAAATTGCACATTTTCTCATAGTTTTTTGAAGAAGAAAATGTGTCTACAGCCGTCGCCCACAACGAAATTAATAATTATTTTTTTTGTGATATCACATGATGGTTATTATGTGAGTGTCATTGTTTGCGACAGCTGCGAACATATTTTTCTATTAAAAAAAAATAAGGATGACGTTTACTCTGAATGAAAATAAAAATCCTCTGGTGATAATGAAAAACCATCTATTGTATGTTATAGACCTTTGATTTGTAGTCTTGTTTTTCATTTTCAAAAAAAGTAGGTCAATGACCTACTTTTTGAGTTAATGGCCATTGAATTGAGATTTTCTTAATCGAAATATATTACAAATAACAAAACATTTTAAAATATGAAATACAGTTTGTGAATGGAAGTGACACTTAATAAATATAAAGCATTAAGATTTCAGCAAATATTTTAATAAATATTTCAGTCCGAATTTTCTCTGTCAGTTTTCAAATCCCTAACCATTTTTGATCCAATTTTACAAAAACATTGAATGATGATAATACAAAAACATTTATAGCATTGAACTTCGTATATTGACAATATTCTGTTGGCATAAAATTCATATGAAGTCAATGATCAACATTTTGAGATATGGTGTCTTTTATTGTTTTTAAGCATTTTTCAATATTTTTGCAAATTGTGCCATACGATTATTTTAATAAATAAGTGAGGTAAAACCAACAGATAATATCTCAAATTATATAGACTAAAATATAAAATCTTAACTTTTAATATTAGAGTTCGGCTAAAAATGTTTTAGCGGAAAACAAAATCTGCAAAATTTAGTCCGAATTTCCTAATTTTGGCTAAAAGTCTATTTTTGTTTAAGTCTAATTCCATAATAAAGTAAAAATATCGAATGTTATATCAATAATGATTCATTTCAAAAATACTTCTTGTGTTTAGAGCAAATTTTCCTCATTACATAGAACTTTATAACTATCAGAATTTAAGAAGTCAAACCCTGAGTAAACAACACGTCTTTTGCTCATTTTTATAAAAAAAAAATTACGGGAAAATGCACTGTTTGTGACGTCACGATTAACCTTGTGCAAGTTTAATCAGGTACATGTCACTATTTATAGATTCTTAATTTATGGGTATTCTTGTGTAAATAAACGGTACATTTCAATTTCCTGTGATATTTTTTTAATTCACTCTAAAACAGGGCAAAATATGACTGAAAGTGGATCTTGTTCTTTGTCTAGTAATTGTTTCTTTTCAAGAACAATACTTCATATCTTTGTAAAAATCAAAATATTTCATTGAAATGTTTACTAACTAATCATTTACTAATGTACTGTGTATATATATATTTCAGGTATCAGTCATCCTTATTATTAAAGATATAAACCTCGGAAGATGTTGACTCTCATTTATGACTGATACTCAACTAACAGCTTAACCACATTTAATTTACAATGCCAGTTCTACAGTGCCCTGTAGACGGCTGTAATTGGAAATCTCAGGACCTGGATGAAGCATTTGCCGCTGCTCTAACCACTGCTCTACAGATTCATGACAGAACCGTCCACCCACCTCTGGCTCAACCGTCAACGCACAAGACCCACCTTCTATAGCCACAGGATGTGATCCAGATCAATGGTCTGCATTCATCAGGCAGTGGAAGATGTACAAGACAGGGATGGCGATCACAGACAATGTCTTCCCTACAGCCCTGTTCTACTGCTGTGACCCTTATCTGCGTACACATATTATGCGTGACCTTCAAGGTGATGTTGCCAGTATGCTAGAGACAGATCTTTTAAAGGCAATCAAAAGGCTGGCCGTCAAAGAAGAAAGCACACTGGTCCAACGCATAAAATTGAACAGAATGACCCAATCACCTGGTTCAAATATCAGAACTTTTTTGGCCAGTCTCAGAGGCCAAGCGTCATTGTGCCAGTATAAAGCAACGTGTAAAGAATTAGGTTGCAATCATATATTTGACTATAGTGATGAGATAATCAAGGACAATTTAGTAAGAGGTATTGCAGACCCAAAAATTATGTCTGACCTGCTAGGTGTCTCCAAGACAGATAGAACACTAGAAGAGACTGTATCATTTATTGCTCAGAAAGAGCAGGGTAAAGTCACAAGGAGTGCAGTAGGAGATTCAGCTAGTGTCATGAGTCCACATGTAATACTCAAAAAAGACCGCAAGCAGCTGGAGCCAAATGTTGGGCTTGTGGTGGTCCTGCTCACGGACAGAGGAATGATCGCAAGGCCAGGTCTAGATACTGTGAAGCTTGGACATTCACATGTGCTAAATGTACAGTCAAAGGTCATTACACCAAATCATGCAGCAAGTGCACTACCTGTGGAGTATGGGGCCACCGTGATGCATCTTCTAGAATCTGCGCTCAAGGCAAGGGCCACAGGAACCCGCCCAATCAAGGGAAATCAACCAAAGATCCAGAACAAGAACAAGTTGGTTATATCTATGAGCAGCTGTGCACTACATCTGAACAGACAAACCAAGTATCACGTCTTGAACATCACATATTTGATGGACACTGGGTGGCTAGATCTTCAAAACCACACCCAATGCTCCTGGTGAACATGACACCCCTACCTAAGGACCATGCATCGTTTGGACATCCCATTCAAGACACCTCTCAGCTTAAGACAATCACTATGTCCATTGTGGCTGATACAGGATGCCAGAGTTCAATCATACCTTTACAATCTGCAAACAATCTTGGAATAACAGAAAAGGATCTCCTTCCAGTCAAACTTGTAATGCGTGGAGCTATAAAGGAAGATCTTGGTGTAATTGGAGCAGTCGCAGTAAGCGTCACAACAAAAGACGCTACTAGCAGTGCCATGTCAACACGTTTATTGTGTTATGTCTCTGATACCATGGAAAAAGCTTTCATTTGCAGAGAAGCACTCATATCTCTGGGCATTATTCACACTAACTTTCCTAATGTATCAACAGTCACATCTCCAAACATTGCTGCATCTATGGAAAACTCTGAAGATGTAACCTGCTCTTGTCCTAGACGTCAACCTTCACCACCACCTGTTCCCACATCTTTACCACCCGGTCTGAAGGCCACAGAGGAACATGTAGAGTCACTAAAAGAGTGGCTTCTTGATTACTATGCTGCTACAACATTTAGTGTATGTGAACATCAACCTCTACCTCTTATGAATTATGAGCCTCTCCAACTCCATGTTGATCCTAATGCCACACCGGTAGCCGTCCACAAACCAGCACTTGTTCCTATCCATTGGCAGGATAAAGTTTATGCTGATCTTGAGAGGGATGTTCGCATTGGTGTACTGGAACAAGTAAGTCAAAACACACCTTCAACTTGGTGCTCAAGAATGGTGGTAACCAGCAAGGCTGATGGCACTCCAAGGCGGACAGTAGACATACAACCACAAAATCGACATTCTGTTCGGCAAACACATCATGTCCCAAGTCCTTTTCATCTGGCTGACCGTGTCCCTCAAGGTATGAAAAAAACAGTGACAGACGCTTGGAATGGGTACCACTCATTGCCTATTCGTGAAGAAGATCGCCATTTTACAACATTCATCACACCATGGGGACGCTACAGGTACAAAGTTGCTCCACAGGGATTCATGGCCAGCGGTGACGCTTACAATCAACGATTTGATGCTATTATATCAAATTTCAACGACAAGGTTAAATGTGTGGATGACACATGTATGTGGGCGAACTCCATTGAAGCAGCATTTTTTCAGGCATGTGAATGGCTCGACCTGTGTGCTCGTAATGGCATTTCATTAAACCCAAAGAAGTTTCCATTTGCTCAAGACACTGTCAATTTTTCCCTAGTTAACATGACTGCTCATTATCATGATACACTTACCAGTCTATGTCTACATACAGAGGATAATGATACAGCTAATGACACCTCCACAGTTGCTGCTGCCACTTGTGCCATGAATGCTGTTATCACAGTTGTTACTTGGAGCATGGTTCGTGAGGCCACTGCATCAGACCCTACATTTGTAAATCTCATCAGGCAGATGGAAGCAGGGTTCCCAGAAGACTACAAGGAGCTACCAATAGACTTGCGTCCTTACCACCGCTTTGCATCTAGTTTATGCACCGTGGGTGGTGTAGTTCTTATGGGCCAACGAATTGTTATACCTCCAGCTCTTCGCAAACCAGTACTCGATGCTTTACACGCAGCCCACCAAGGAGTCAGCACTATGCGTGCAAGGGCTATAGACTCTGTATATTGGCCTGAGATCACAGTAGATATTGCCAGGGTGAGAGACCAGTGTGTTCACTGCCATCAGATGGCCAAGTCAAACCCTATGCAGCCACCATCTGACATAACACCTCCAGATTATCCATTCCAGATGATTTGCAGTGACTACTTCACATATAACAGTAATGACTATGTAGTTATTGTTGACAGGTATTCAAACTGGCCAATGGTATACAAGTCTGAATCAGGTGCAGGACTTGTCAAGAGACTTCGTGAGACTTTCGTGACATTTGGCATCCCAGAGGAGTTGACGTCTGATGGAGGTCCACAGTTCACAGCAGGGAAGACTCAAGAGTTCTTAAAAGCCTGGGGAGTTCGTCATAGACTTTCATCAGTTGCAAACCCACACGCTAACTGCAGGGCTGAGATTGCGGTAAAGACAGTAAAACGCATGCTGGTGGACAACATTTCTGCTGTTGGATCTCTGGATGTTGACAAATTCCAGAGAGCTTTACTGATGTACAGAAATTCGATTGACCCAGAGACAAAAGCATCACCAGCATTGATTCTGTTTGGACGACCCATTCGTGATGCCATTCCCATACTGATGGGTAGATATTCTCCACATGAAACATGGACTGAGTTAATGTCTCATCGAGAGATGGCTCTTGCCAAACGTCATTCAAGGGAACATGAACGGTTGAATGAACACACTCATCACCTGCCAACACTACAGGTTGGAGATCATGTATACATTCAAAACTTGGTAGGCAACCATCCCAGGAGATGGGAACGTACAGGAACAGTTGTTGAAGTACGCTAATACCACCAGTATGTTATACGTGTAGATGGCACAGGCCGAGTAACTATCCGCAACCGCCAACACCTACGAAAGTCCCCTCCTTTCCAAACCAACCAAACACAAGGTACTTTGATGGCACCAACTGCAGTTCAACATCAAGAAGTGATCTTGAGCTCTCCAACTACATCCAAGACGACACAGCCACAAGTGCCCAAGATTCCAGTGTCTTTATCACCAACAAGAATCTTAAGTCAACCAGCTGCATTGAATGAGACACCTATTATAGTCCCCACTCAAAAACAGGCGACTCAGACTCAGACAATTCAACAGCCTACACAAAATAGATTTGGACCGGTCATTCCACCACACCCCTGAACCAGATGTACCTTCTAAGTCTAGGATACCACGTGCTCTATCCCGTCTTCAACCACACAATAAAGCTTGAGAAAAGGAACTATTGACACCACGAAGACCGCACCGCCGCAACACAACAGAACATAACATTGATGAATCAGGAACTGATTAATGAATTATGCATAGACATTGATAAGTGAATCTAGAGACTTTGCGTTTAAAATTATGAAAGGACATCATACGTTTAATCTTGTTCGCGTCCGGAAGACTTTAACAGAACATTCCTGAAGATTTATTTTCTAATAGACTTGACTTTATTTGTTTAAGTTTTTTTTTCGTATACAAAAAAACTTGTCCCCGGGGGAGGAGATAACTAATCATTTACTAATGTACTGTGTATATATATATTTCAGGTATCAGTCATCCTTATTATTAAAGATATAAACCTAGGAAGATGTTGACTCTCATTTATTTACTAATCTTTATCGCCTGGAATCTTAATCTTCAGTCTGCATCTATCTTATTTGTTAGATAAAATATATTGTATCACATTAAAAAAATTAACATAGAGTCGCTAGTTATTTATTAGTCAATGAAATTGTTCAAATCTGGTAGTGCTTTCGAGTTGACTGTTTCAAACAGTTTCATAATTTTAATGTCGTTTTACTAAAAACGTACCGAAAATCCCTATGATATTACTTCTTTACGAATATTTATATTTACTATATGGAATTAATGTACACTGGTCTGGTTTAGTTGAGTTGAGAACATGAGCATTAAACAGAAACTACACGTGCATGTTAATAGCTTTTTGTAAAGAAGTGTAATTTCCATTGACATCAAATTCAGATATAATGTTTTATCTTTTATTTTCAAATTTTGCACTCCAAAAGCATGATTGTACATATTTGAAAACAAACAGGATAAGGAAAGAACATTCTCTCTTTTTCCAATTATTTGACCTTATTTAAAGGCCACATATTCTGCAATACATAAAGTACTCAATACCTTTTAAATGTTAAAAATATTTGTCATGTTCTGTTGTTTAAAATGTGAGTCCTTATACATTCCGTCACCATATAATTTCAGTGGAGAAATCTTGACAGCCGCTGACAATAGTGCTTTTTTTCAATGGAAAACTAAGGAATCAGTTGAACAGCACTAATAAGATAATGTGGACATGACATCCAGTCAACTTTGTAGATTAAGGACTGCCCTAAGCTTCATCTTTGTCAACTATTCAGCCATTAATAAAAAAAAAAAACCTCCTACAATGAATACCCTCGACTTAATGAACGAACTGTAAATTAGATAATGCCTCTAAAAACTAACTAATATTCATTTACATATTTGTTTTTGATGACAACTAAGAAATCTATAAATCGACTTTCCGATTCTTTTAAAGAGGTCAATACATCAGTCTGTACACATTTAGATTGTGCATTATCTCGATTAAATTCTAAACCCATTGTCATAATTCTGCAGATTGAGTTGCCTTACTTCAAAGTAGACGGGAAAATGACTATCAAGGAGTTCTAAAGAAACATACCAGAAAACAGGTATTTTTTGTACAAGCCAAGAGGAAAAAATAAGATCAGAGCTCATTTATCGTAAGACGTCATTATCCTGCCTTGATTACTACACTGTTATCGTCAGGCATGCTTAATTTTATAAAATTAAATAAAACAAAACTAAATGTAACAACTTCGCGGTAGCTGAATTTTAAGATCACCCCGAACAATAGAACTTGAGATTTCGTTTTTCTAGATTCAAACTAGATGATGAATGCAAGCACGGGAATTAACACTTTACACAAAGCTAAAATTAACCAATTCTTTTTTAATATATATAACAACCCCACAAATTTCTGTAAACAGTCAGTGACAAACCTTATGAGTATAAGGTTCCTTGCCCAAGACCAAATATAGTTACAAGGTAAAATCTGGCGAATGTTGAATACATCACTCTTAGGTTTTAACACTATTCAAGAACAATCGGAATGGTTTAAATGCTGCATAATGAATGCAACCATAGTTGTTTTATCCATCTGAATCAAAAATCATATTACTTGATGATTGATCTTTGCTCGAATTTAGGGTAATTCTGACCCATGACACAATCATAACTAAAATCGAACTAAAATGTTCGATTTTTTTATTAACTTTTTTGTATTAGTCAAAATTGTCCCATTCAACGTATGCCTGCGATACATAATGAACTCGTCCTGCACTTTTCGCCATGACGTTAATCAATCAAATTGCGTTCTTGGTTACCCCGTTCTGGAAAATTCTATTCCATTTTCTTGTCAGAGTTTGCTCTTTGCTAGCTTCTGTCTATCAAAACTAAGAAAATAAAGAAACGAATTGCCTTATTTCATTTATTCTGCATTTGTCAAATCTTAAATTCTATGTTTAATCTAAGTACATATTGCAATTGTATCACTAAACACCAACGCCATTTTTACACAAACGACATACATGTAACCACAATTTTATAAGTTTCCAAAGATCTCAAAATTCCTATATTTCAGTTTTTATCTAAAGGTATCGGGATTGCAGATTTACCTATATCTGCAATTTATGCGTGGTTTGCTTTGCGTCCATGTCTTCCAGAATCGTTGCAAAAGGTTCCAATGCATTACACGTACTAAGATATCTTTAGATTGAAAATTCCTATTGTGGATCACATAAGTCAAAAATATGAAAGAAAATAACGAAAATAGAAACTTTTGTCATTACTCTTACCAAAATAGCAGATGCTTTACACAAATGAATAGTAAAGTTTGATTAATATACATGTAGCTTTTTTTCAATTAAATGTTAGAATTGTAAAGGAGCACACAGATTGGTATTTTGATTAGTATACCAATTGATTTTAATTAAGAAAAACCGTACATCAAAAAAAAATTTAAAAGGTAAAAATGTTTCACACAAAGATGAAGTTAATTTGTAATGATCATAAATCAATGCTGGGAAGGTAATTTAACGTCGGCATATAGAATAACAGAAGTATTTTTAACACATATATCATAAATCAATGCAGGTAAGGTAATTATCAGTCGGCATAACAAATATTTTTATTTTTAACACATATGGTTTGGAATTAGCAAATCAAGCGATATGAATTATACTTAAGAACAATAATATTTGTTTGAAGAATATTCGAGAAACATTTAACATAATGAAAAACATCACCTAAAGCCAGACATGTCTAGAGACTTGAACTTCATTGCATTTTGTAAGCTAATATATGTAGGCAAAAAACCCATTACAGTTTTCAGTAGGTCAATTCAGTAATCTGGTTATACAGAGAAAGGAAAACTGTGCTCTGTATGTAAAATCAAAAGGAAAAAATCGGGACTGCGTTCAATATCCTAGCAGCTAGCCTAGTCGCTACTGTATGCAGGTAAATATTTGCCCCCGTTTTATTTTCGCCCCTTTCACCCTCGTTGTCAGTGGGCAATTTTAAGACTGGGCGAATTCCAATGTTCCAAATTATCTCTATAGTACACAAGCGTGTCTGGGCGAATTTAAGATGGGGTGAAACCGTTTGCAAGTGTAGAAGGGCGAGAATAACAGGGGGCGAAAATAACAATGTACACAGTATGTCGTAGGTATGAACGGACAGCTAATTTAGCCGTTAGGTCTTTAATTTGGAGTTGGCAATATCAAAAATGGATTGTATCTTAATGCAAGTTCATAAGCATTCAGGTAACATGTAGCTTTCGAGAATACATGCGTGTTGTAAAAGAACATATATAACATAGGTTCGGAACATAGGCGTATATTTAAACCCAATTTTAAATTTTACTTGTTAAAACCGCAAAGACCCTAAATATCTTTTTTTTTAGATGCCTTTTCCATTATACTTTTAGAAACCTTTCGTTCATAAAACTTTCTTCAAACGGGGAGAAGGTCTTAGATTATTGCTTTTATATCTATATTTTAATCAAGCTACTGTACACAGGAGTATTTTCGACATGTGTAATCTTCGCCCTTCTACACTTTTTATAAGTACATATAACATATACCTCGTATATGTTTAAGCTTTCAAATAAGACTTTAACAAGAATAACAAGTCATTGAGTTTACATCATTCTTGCTAAACATGTTTATACTAGAATAACTGGTAAATAACCTTAATTCTTAAATTCAACTCACTTTCAGTGACTGTCCTCAAAGATAATTCTTAATTGGCAAAGGACCAGTAAAAATTGGTACCAGTTTAAAATCTCAAATATACATGTACATGTAGCTCCTGATTTAAGAATAATTAAAAAAATAATTGTAAAGCCTTAGCAAAACACTTGTACTGTATACAGGCACGTAGCAACGGTATCAAAAGTTGGGAGGGGGGGTGGTAAATTTAAAAAAAAAAGATCAGCAAAAAAAGAAGAAGCTTATTTAATGCTAAAAAATGGAATTTGCCAATGTTAGACCTTACAACATGAAAAAGTGTTGGGGACAGCATCTAAAGGAAAACTTAATGTAGTAACAGAAAAGTCACCCCTCCCGCCTCGCGTTCTCCTGGCTTGTGTATAGCTTGTCGATATAATGAACAAGTTTTAAATGAAAGCACCTACATGTTTGAGTATTGAATCATATTTGTTTTAGTTCAATATTTTCAATATGTTTGACCAGGGACATAAGTAACAGTTATTAAGGAATAAGGAATCATTCTTTGAGTATTATGAGGTGATAACTTCGGTCCGCGAAGCGGTTTATAAAAAAGCGTAAACTGTTTCGACATCGTTTAACCTTATAACGTTAATTAAGCTTTGTCAAAGTGAACATATATAAATACTTACAAATTGGATGCAGATATGCAAGGTATCGGTCTCATTACTCCCATGTCAAATGAAAAATGGATCGTTATGATATTACGAAAAGTAGCCCGGATGTCGTTTAAACATGATGCTTAGCCAGATTCATGACATTGGGCCAACTCAGGCCAACAGTTAGCCCAACAATGGCCCCATAATACATCACCATCACCAACTATCAATATTTGGTCTTGGACCACCGTTGGCCCAATAAGGGTAACCCAACGGCTTCAATACAACCATATTGTGAGATTGGGCCAACGATGTGCTGCTATCTGGCATTAAACTATGTACACTTTGTGCTATATGTATATCATGTGTACTTTCGATTAAATGTACTATGAATTGGAAAATTGTCCTCCACATATAATCATAGCCTCAAAGAAAAACAAAATACGATATGCGCATGCTTAGTACTCAGCGGAGATGTCCAAGTTCCTCCACATTTAAATCCTAACCTACGCCTTTCTCAGAAACGCAACTAAGACCCGACTAAATAATGGCGTAACTTCATAAGTCGGACTTAGGACCGGTACATACGATAATGCTTGCCTTACAAATCTTAAAACTTAAGTTCTTGCCTTGCCGCGTGTACACCCTTAATACACGTTTTTCCTAGTCTTACAAGTCAAAATTACGAATATAGCACTGCTCTATTTTTTGATACAATACTTAGCTGACCTTTTTTTCATAGCCAATGAAAACCATTTACCCGTAATGTCAATCTATTTACTAGTAAAATATCATATCAAACCGTACATGTAGATAGATTTGAGATCACATACTATTTGAGGAGTTAAAAGATTTAATAACTCTGCAAAGCATTGCTGATCCATCCGTACAAAGTTGTTAAAGGTGCTAGGGTCTTCTAGGCACAATTCATGCAGCAGTGCAATTTGTGCACGGTGTACATCTCTTTTTTTCAAAAAACACGTGGTAATTATTGAATTGATGTTTATAATCATGTAAGGCTGTTGACACTAGAGACGTAAGGCTTGCAATAACGTATGTTTTATACATGTAAGGCAAACCTTATCGTGTGAAACAGCCCTAACTTAAGCCCTAATTTACAAGCCTTTTTTGAGAAACGGGCCCGGTATCAATCTGGTGAAGGGGCCTATTTTGAGCAATGTTCAACTTTAACTCTTTGTTGGGGGGGGGGGGGGGATAACAAATGTACGAGACAGTCAGTAAAAATATCATTATAACATGTTTCTAATATTACATATTGTATTATTGAAAACATACGATAATATTAGAATTACGTACTGCAGTAAATAATATACAATTTCGAAAAACTAATGAAAGACCATCATTATTTAAAAGTACATTTCATTATCAATCAATTCTTTTTGTGAAAAGTAAAATTTTTAAAAAATCCCCTTTTTGACAGAGAATATTTGCACTGATGGTCCATCGTTCTGATTTATTCCTTTTTCTTTGTTTTCGTGAATCATCTTATTAAATGTACTTTGCAGATTACTTTCTACTTTGTGTACCAAAAGATTTCGAATGCAACATAATATTCAATCCAAAGCTCTATTTACAGGACATATCAATTAACTTCTTTATAGAATATTTTTGTCTAGTGCTCAAAGCTAATCGGCTTTGATTGTCCTCATCGTCTTTACCATGACAAGGGACCTCGCTTCTTGTTTTGACCTTTTTTTTTTTTTTACAATAAAACATATGCTCTTTTTCTTTCTTTCAAAGAATCAAACATCCACCCATCCCCACAATCGTTCTCTTAAAAATTGAGTATTGATTAAAACAAGCAACCATCTTGTATGAAAATGAAACAAAATGTTAAATCTTTATAGAAATGCAAAGTAGTTAAATGTTTATAATTATCTGTATGTTTTGTTACACCACAAAATTATATAATGAGTGGTACAAACATTGGGGAGAACTATGCCTATTTTAGGAATATCATCAGTATATCATCAGCATTTTCAATTTTTTTTATACCCAGATGATATATATTTACATCAGTGAAATTTGATAAGTCTCAAAGCAAATTTTGTCTAATTGATTTTATTTTTACATTTTTTATACATCACTCTTTCAATTTTCTTGACAATGTTTAAGATACCAGCAATTAGTTGCAAAGATCCAGAGAAGAAAGCCTTAGCGCTAATAACCTCTGTCCTAATTCTTTTTATGTAATTTGGTTACACATTGTTTTTTGAAATTCATCATTATATTGGGTAAATCTATGTTTCAGAAAAAAAATATCCAATTCAATATTTAGCTTAATGCCAACAGCAGATGTAAAATAAACTATCATATGATCAAATATCATAAATGAATGAAATTATGCTGTTATTCAGACTGTTACTCATCAATGGCCTTCGTTTCAGATTATATATTACTGTTTCTAAACAGTGTTTGATACATAATTCCACATTCTGACATGAATTCTCACCTACTCATTGGAAAATCATTAGCTTTATACCAATTAGTAGAATACAATATTACTTAATTTTCCATAGCAAAAATACCATTGAATTCGGAATATGCCTGCCTTAAAACAATCGATTTCTTTTCTGATCTTATTCAAAGCTTACGAAAGGAGGGGACCCTGTTGACAAAAGATGAACAGTGAAACAATTACACATAAGACCGATTAAGCGAGAACAAATGCTTTTAATTGCTAACCTGAATGCCATGTCAGAATCAAGTGAATGCGTAGTCGTCATAATGTATCGGCGTTCTTTGATTGGCTAATCAGTTCAGACCGCAGAAGATTGCGTATAAAGCGCTCAACACAAAACCTCTAAGAATTATTAGCTACTGTCTTAGCCCTCTTTGAAATGCTCTCAACATTCTTCGGGTATATATAGGGTTATGATCACCGCCAACTGTACTACAACTTGTTTGGGAAAACTTTATAATTTACAAGGTAAGGTCTTATCATATATGTGTTGTTACAATGCATCACTTTTTGCTTTATAATTATGATATAGCTTTTGTAAACTTTCTAAATAAAACAATTTCTTTCTTCATTTAAATATTGCATCAACTCCTGCTCAGTGATTTATTGAATTGCTCTTGCACCTGGTTGAATGTGAAATGCCATGAAGTGAAGTGACATATATTTCAATTCTGAAAAGATTGATACTACTATTTCACATAAACTTCTAGACAAAGAATCCTACTTAACTATCAGTATAGTTTTGCTTGCATTTACTTTACTAAAGCTAGAAACTAGTTACAGGAGTAGTTGGTTTTTTTTCTTCGAAAATTAGATTTGAATATAAAAAATCAGTATTTAAGAAAACAGTTTTGATTTTTAAGTCCTCAAATACTTTTGACTTGCACTAAATAAACTATTAAAACAGCGTATTAAATAGTAATTAATGTGATCGTAAATTATTAATCTTACAATTATAAACGACTTGAAAAACATAGAACGCCTCATAAATTTATTATGTTTTCTCAATACAAGTATCCTGATCCATGCAGTTTTAGCTTTTCAAAACAATTTACAACTTATATGAGAATCGAGGCTTTCTGTCTGTCGATAGAAAACAATGACAAACGAAAACAATTACAAATGAAAATGAAGAAATACAAAAGAGAGGAGGAAAGAAAAAAATTAATCTTCAAAGTAGGGACGATTCGTAAAACTTCATATTGTTGACCTAATTCTAATCCGACATTGCCATGTACTTTGGAAAGAAAAAAAACCCAGTGTTTAGCAAGAGCATACAAATGTATTTCTACACAAACCTTGATATGACCTTTTGTTAGAGAAAAGCAAAACGATTTTCAAGGTCCGACTTGTTGATTTGATACAGCGGCCATACAAAGCACAGTTTTTGCGTCGACGTTGTAAATACACCTGCTATCAACTCCTTTATTATGCATCTTCGGCTTTGGCAACAAACTGTTAATTGCCAACAAATCAGACAATAATATGTAAGATACTTTCAACCAATGATAATCTGTTCTATCCAGCGTAGGAGGATGATCATGAGTTTAAGGATGTTGGTTGGTAAAAAAAATTAGCTACTGATTTTTAGGGACAGGTTTTAAAAGTTATTAAAGAATAATAAAAATTTTTAGTTTTAAAATTTAAATAGCTCTTATTCCAAAAGAAATCATATAGTTAAAATTAGCCACAACCACCTAAACCTAGTAAATGGGACATTTCTACACCTGTTGCTTTCAATGTCGTTTGTACATTTTATGCATTTATGGTATGAGCCTCATGACTTCAGGTTATATTGTTTAAAACTTATCAAGGTTAAATGGCCAGCATCAGGGTTATAACTATTTCATGATTTTTTTTTCAAATCATTGTCAGAGATGGCAATGGATTTGTTCAACCAAATATGCACTATGCCTCCAATAATTATCTTGCAAATTTAATGTATATTAAGCATTTAAAGAGTTTAAATGTACTCCTATTGATATTAATGAAATGTAGTAAATTTACACAATTTTTTTTTCTAGCAGAAACGACGTTTAATCTAGAATCTTTTATTGATGCAAGACTAATCAACTCTTTGTTCTTAGCTGATAAATTTTACAAACAAGTCTCTAAAGCGATAAAATCCAGATATTATGTTATTTACACGATCCTCTTTTCATTCGATTAGTAATTACATTGTTTAATAAGCCTTGAACACCTGCAATCAACGTTCATAATAATATAGATCGTATGATAATGTTCAAAGGTGGTCTTAAGCTTGTTAACAAATACAATTTCATCAGAGAAAATTTTCAAAATAGATGATGAAAACCACGATATTGCAAGATATATACCCCCTAGCAAGGAAAATAAACAAAAGAGCTTTTTTGTGTTCTTACTTTTTTTAAACAAACAATACATGCATAGAGTTTATGAATACTGTAGAAAAATACATTTCTAAGATGGAGTTGTCTTCTTATTTAAAACACGGAAAAGTACTTAATCAGACATGAATGTTGACTCATTTTTTCCAAATATATAAAGAATGATAATATGTAACTTCTTACGTGATTTTGCTCTTAGATTGTTTGATGTAGGGTTATAATTGTCTATAGTAAGTTAGAAGTAAAAGAAATAACTCAGAAATTTCATGAGTTGATGTGTCCGACAAGATGGTTCAAACTATATTCGATTCATTGTGATGTCATTGGGTGCCTTTGACGGGCTCCAAATTTGGCTTATTTGCTATAATGTTAAAAATAAAGGCCAACAAGACTGACTTTTCATTATTTTATTATCTGTTTAAACGACATATTAAAGGGAAACAACGACACACGGAGCGAGCGATGACAACCTTACAAAAAAGGTTTTAAAGTGTTTATATCGGAAATATATGTAACTGTATAAGATTGAACAACGTATATACATTTGTGAATGATTACACTTAAATCATAATGATAAAAGTAAAAATAAATGTTATTTATTTACCTTTAGTATATATATGGCCCATCACCTTGTTATGTAAACAATATTTGGAGAAGGCATTCAACATTAAATCGGTATTTAAAATTTATAGAAATAAAATTACCAGCATACAAAAAGTAATAAAAGTGGTCAAAATATCAAAATAGAAAGAAAACCATGTGCATAGACTAAATTCCGAATAGCAATCTCTCCTCAACTTACTTGAATATAGTTATCATTATCCCTATACTCATCACGTGTCGCCATGTTGTATATCAGACTATGAAAACAATAAATTCACGATAGTAAAGATCAAATTTTACGTTTCAATCAGTAGTTCTCTTGATGACCTTTTCTCGCAGAAGAATTGACACTAGCAATATTGAAATATTTCAATATTTGTTCTGTCATGCTTTATTTGAAAAAAAAAACCCCATTGAATTCTAAGATGGATTACGTTCTTAGAGGTGTGATGAACTTATTTTGAAACAAATATTGTGGACTTTAGATCTGAGATGAATATTTAGTGTGACTAGTTTTTAAAAAATCTTCATAGTAATATCAATTCAAGAGATTAAAGCAGTTTTTACGAAAAAAAAAAAACCACCCATCAGCAAACAATAATCGATAAGATCCTGGTATTTTCACAGGCTATATCCATCGTCACTATATTATGTGTAATAAATATTTTACTTGATATACAGAAACTCTTACTTACTTGATTTTCAGCCTTTGTCTTTTTAAAGCATTTTGTTTTTATCTAAATCATATAAAGTTTTGATTTGAAAAAAGAAATTTTCATTAATTATAGAGGTATGTATGTAAAAAATATTTTTAAAACAAATGCTGTATTATCGTAAACGAATCTAAGCTGTATGTAATTGGGAATTCAAATTATCTATACCTTTCAGGCACGTTTTTGAAGGTGGGGGAGGGGCAAACTCTTTCCAAAAAAAAAATTAAAATGGAGAAAACACCTTTCCATGGGGGGGGGGGGGGGGGGGGGGTTGTTAGCGTGTACCTATACAAGTATCTTCCATTTCACTGTTAATTTCTATTTTTTTTACTTCCATATTTTACATAAAAAGTGGGGGCATCTCCATTATCATTTTCTTTTTTATATATTATTTTGAGAAAAGAGTTTGCTGCAAACAAAGTGGAGGCCAGGCCTACCCCTTTCCCTGATTCTACGTGCTAGTCTTTTAAACGCTTATACTAAATCACCACATCGACCACAGATGACATATTGGCAAAGTCAAATAACTTTTAGCCATTGAAATTATTACTGAAATACCAGAACATAAATACTCAAGATAACATCAAAGTCATTGTTCGGTGACCAGACAAAGTCTACGTTTTTTTCTTCACAGTTAACAATTTGATAGGATTTGATACATGTATGTATCAAAGTTAAAAACGATTTAACATTTAACTGTTGCTATGTGGTCCCGTTACCATGATAATAGTGAGTAAAAATGTAATGTTAAACTGATTGAAGAGCCAACTATGAGTAACTGCAGCACTTTGTGACAAAAATGGTAAAAAATGCACATTTTAAAGTGTTACAATTAGGTCAAATACTACGGCAACAGTTAACTCTAGCAGTCAGTTTACTGGTCTTGTTGAATTGAACACTGATAAGTGTACATGCAAGAAACAAAAAATAAGGGACTATGCGTGACCGGTCAATTATATAAAACTTTGATTTTTACATAGAATTAATAATGAAAGTTTTCGATAAAACATTATGATAAAATGAAATAAATTAGATAATAAAATATTATTTTTTAAAAATCTACACCTATCATTTAAAACAAGCCGTCCTTTATGCAGGGTTCATGTAAATCTTGATTTAGATTCAACTTACTGTGTCAGGGTCAAGTGTTTTTCTCTATCATTGACATCCTCTCCATCAGAATCTAGGAACGAATTTTATATGAATTGGATTTTTGTAATTGGACACTCTTTTAAAGCAGTTGAAGGATATCCGTTGCCGCAAGCAATTTTCTCTTTTAACATATATGTAGAAGGTCAACCGAAAAAAAAATACATTCAATGTTAAATGATTTTAAATCAAATCAGCCCTGACCCATATTTTTTAGTCATAGTTCTTGAAAACTGTGTTTAAATTGGTCAACCTTTACAGGTCTAATCCAGAATAATTTTATGGTAAAAATGGAAAATAGAAATGATCAAAACTTCGAAATTGACAATTAAAATATTCTTTTAACTCAATTGCCTTAGGGGATTCTTATGACAGCATGACCAGAGGGCATTTTTTTTTTTACAAATTACATAATAGATCGATCTAATGGCACACTTATTTTGAACGCTTCTATATCAGTATAAAGCGAAATAAATTAAACTAGATTTTTTAAATATTGAAGTTACAACGTACGTTTTAAACAAAATAGGCGATTCATACTTTACATTTGAAAAACGGATATATCCCTACACCCACTAAACCACCTTCTCCAAAATACTCCATATCTTTCACTATTGACGGAGCTCAAACGTCTTTTCTTCTTTTAGGTCTTTTAGGTCCTTTTATTCTCTAACTGTTGAGAGAAATTACTAATGATTAGGTAAAACTTAGCCATTACACTTCATATGATGTTTGGAGTAACATTTTGAAAATTGTCCTTGTATGGGTAGAATGAAGCAATAACTTGGGACAGACTATAGGTGCATCTATACAGTTATTGTAAGCAGAAAACAAAACGTTTCATTTTATGTCTATTTTGTGCTTTGAATGATTATAAATCTGTAAAATACAAAATTTGGGAGCAATCAATCAGGACAGAAACATATATATATATATATATATATATATATATATATATATATATATATATATATATATATATATATATATATATATATAGATATATGAATACAAGATTTATAATACTGAAAGTGAAATGGCAAAGCATGCTAAATAGTTTTTTTGTATTTAATGCTTATATTTTTTTTAAATAAATGTACATGTTTTACATTAAACAAATCTAATAAATGAATAATATAAATTTTCATTTCCTAGTAAATTCCAGTATTTCCCAGCTTAGTGAAAATCAGTTGTATTCACCAGGACAGAAAATACCGGTATTTACCACTGGTAATTCCCAGCACCAGTACTTCCCGGCCAATCCTGTTTCTATGTAATGTGTTCGGCTTGTTCCAGGTGAAATAATCAAAATCCTTTTAATATCTTCATCATAATCGATTCTCTAATCAATTTATTCAATCACCGAACCATCATAAACAAAATCGGGTAGATTAAAAAGATGGTTAAACTGGTTTGCTTTACCGTTTATTCTATAACTTTTAAATAACATCGCGACATCCTATGGAAATGTAAGTCAAAATACACCCGCTGTGTCTTTAATATTAAAAAGAGATCTGTCTGAAATTCGTTCATATCGACTAGGTCAACATAACCACTTTATTGTCTGCTAGCAATTTGTACGAGAAAGCATGCATATTAAATTGTAATGACTCAATGACAAATTAAACAGTTATATGATCAAGTAATTAAGAAAATTAGTAAGCTGTTGAGCCTCACAAAAAAACTCTGTGTGTTGTCCCCACACAATTGTCTCTCAGAACAATTATTGCCAGCCTGGGACCCACCGCTCCTCTTCTTTTAATTTGTATTTTACGAAAAAGAGGATCATACTCAGAAGATAGTGATGAAATATTTAACATTCCCTCCTATAAATTGCTGGAGACTTTGTTCATTATCACTTAGTGATATTTCTTCCCTCGATTTCTGAAGCATGTGAGACAGCTACAGACATGCAAACATTACCCTCCTCCGAACGGATGCTTAAGGTATGCGCTTATATTTCAGCCTACATATTATTTCCTTTTTAATGTTACTTTGTATCATTTAGCTTTAAAGGATAGTTCGCACTTTTCATAAAAAAATCAATAAATATGTATAGACTCTTTATATAACATGAGGCAATGTTACCTGAACGAGGTTGACATGTTCAAGGCCTTCCAGATATTATATCGGTTACATGTATAAAACAAGAACCAGGCTTCTTTTTACATTTTGAAATGCTACTCATCGTAAGCATTATATTGTTATCTATATGTTTTTAACTTCAAAAATATAAAATCAATACCAGAACGCTTCTACTTTTATTTTTGTTCATTGAATACAAGAGAAATTATAATTGTACTTATAATATTCCTAGAAACATTATACCTCCAGATCCTTTTCGAAACACTCTTATTAACTCAACTTAGTTCGGTCTGTATCATATTCAAATTTACTCTACAATTGTACAGACAGAAAGGGAGGAAGACTGCTATGTTCTTAAGAAATCCTCCTTGAGTCATGTTTTGAAGTTTTTTCCTTAAAGAAAAGAGCATCATCATAGTGTCTTGTATCGTTCATGTTTTTTCCGCGAGTGATAATTACTAGAAGATCTGCGTGTAAAGTTCCTCATTTGTTTTTTATATGAGGCAGATATCGCAAGAGCCTTGAAATTAGCTTTAATCGGCTGATTTTCTGATTATTTGCACTAGAAAAACAATTAATGTCCCAAGGAACTTTTCAAAGTGCAATTTTGTTATGGCGAAAGTAAAAAATGCTACTCTACTAACCAAAGAATGTATTATATAATGAAAAGTATATGCTTATTAACAAAGTTTATGTATATGCCAAAAACCTTTTTAGAGAAGTTAAGGTGCTTGAAATAAAAATGATAAAATAAAAAGCCTTTTTGGTATACATTAAACTGTTTGTCTCATTAAAAATGTTTGCATTTTGTCAGCCGTTCATTTGAAAAATAACTATATATTTTATCTTTGGCTTATTTATAAATCCTGCTAGAAATTACAGCATTTCAGTTATTTTGTACGTAACACTGTCAAATTATTATACCAGTGCCAAGGTAGCATTTTTTCACCGCTTAAGATGCAGTTTCGTAAAATTCATGGAAAATGAATGACCATTGTGTAAAGAGTATACACACAACCACTTTTGTTTTTAATGTATCTCAACTGACCGGTGTTATACTTTTTAAAATTAATATCCGTTAGGAAAATACTAATTCATATAGAAGAAAATACTTTTTCTACAGTAAAAGTTGAAAATCCTTTAGGTTTTTATAAAAAATCCTACAGGAAATATTTTTACTGTTGGTGAAAAGTATTTCTTACTGGATTTTAATTCAAACGGGAAGTTTTCTCTTAGGAAATTAAGATTTCCTACTGAATTTTAAAATCTTACAGGAGTTTTGTTCAAATCCTATTGGAACTTGAATTGCTGCAGGAAATTTTTCATTCCGATAGGAAATTTAAAATATGCCACTGGAATAATGTTTATTCTATGAGAAAAATTATTGTTGGTATTTTTCTGAAAGAAAAGGAAACTCAATGAATAAGCAGCAACACTTTCTCCTGACCTCGTAAAGATATTATAACAAAAAATAGAATCCCATTCTATATTCAGAAATTAAGGAAATAAAGACATACGAAACCGCTAGTTAACACCTTTTCACATCTCTTTGTTTCACATTGGGGTACAATTCATTTAATGGCATGTCAGATTAGCAGGCAAACCTGCAAATTAACAAATGAAGATATATAATAACCTTACACACCACAATATATTGTCATCAGATTGTGTTTTATCTTGACGAGCAATTAGCTTACATAGATTGGTTTTTAGCGTTCAGAGTATACCCTCGGCGTCATATTCGATTATTACTCGTTAGAGATATTTCACTGGTCGCTACCAAGATTAATGGTTTCACCAAAATAAATGCTTTTGTCCTTAACACTGCTTTACATTTTGAAGGATATATGGAAAGAAAAAATCGTTGAAACCAGGTCAAGAAATTGTGCTATTCTTTGGTAGTGAATATTACACTATAATCAACTCTTGTGTGTTTGACGAGATGCTACAAATAAATGTATTGAACCAAAAAAAAACTTCTCAGATATGAGGTAAAATTAAACAAAATTCTAACATATAAATAAAATAAATAAATGTTGTTGAAAACTTATTAATTGCAATATGACTTTTTAAAAAGCTTTTTGCACAAAGTTTGTTAATTTTTATGTCGGTTTTAGTTTCCAAAATGTGTTTTTATTATTTTGGTTTCCGACTGATTTTTCTATATAAAGAAATCCAAATAATCAAAGAATAATAATTCAGGTTATAAAATACTAAAGACAGACTAAGGTTTAAAGAAACAAAACAAAGCAAACAAGATAAAAAATGGTACAAGACACTACAAGAGGCTAATGATATACTTTATGTCTTAGATATACATTAATAAAACTAATTCAGGCCACAAATGTGGCTGCTTGTCGCAATCTCAAATATTAAATGGTTAAACAATTAAACAATTATTATGTGCTTTAAACGCGTCTCAAGAGAATCTCTTGTTTATTGTTCGCATGAAAACGCATCTCATTCAGTAATAATCATCAAAATTATGGTGACTCAAAATATAATACCTTGGTGAGAAGTGGCGATTCCACTGGGTTGTTTAAATGTCGATGGTTGACAGATGAGAGTAGCAAAAAATGGATCGAATTCAATTAGACAAGTGACTATGCTGTTGGGAAATACGAATCTAACAGTTTGCAAAAAATCTTGTTGCGTGCCTCTACAGCTAATTTCACAACGTTGGAAATTATATATTTTTGTTTTAACAAACAGGGCCTTGGCAAAGTTAATCTGATTTGACAAATGAACAAATACAGTTTGTAACAATTAACATTTCTATCATATTTCTGGTTATAAAAATTGGACATTTTTTCTCAAAACACTTATTCCATTGATTATTTTATACATTTACAAGAGGAAAAACAATAAAATTCCTATGTTTTATCACATTTTTATCAAACCGCCATCATTTGGCGCCCAGAATCAAAACGAAAACTTTTTTGCCAACAATTTTAAACGCAACATTTATATCATTCAAATTGAATATAGTGAAGATTCATCTAATATTTTTTCTAATTATTTTACAGGTGATGTGTCAAAAAAGCCTCGGTGTAGTGTATGCCTTCAGCATATTCTCCGTAGTGATAACATCGGTATTTCCCCAGCCGGCCACAACAATTCTTTGTGAACGGAGATGTGAATCGTCCACTCCAAACTTAGGAAGGCTCAAATTACTTTGGCACAGGATGTCAAAGAGAATAGGCAAAGATGGTATGTAGCTTTTTCAATCTCAAGAAAGTAAGTAATTCATTATTTATTCAAGTGTCACATGCCAACATAACAAATAAAATTTCAATATATAATACACTTTATCACATTTTAGCACCCTGTCTAAAGTCATATGAGACACACATTAGGGTAATGTAATTGTTGATAATCTTTATCTACATTGTACAAAGCTTACAAACCAGGTGTCCATTTTCGAATGGGATCCAGGAGGCAAAGAGCCTTTTAAAATTTTCCAAAATAGTTGTCATTTTTTGTGCAAATAGGCAGTAGGCAGATGTTGAACTGCTCTCTGAAATTAAAAGTTTATTTTTACTTACTCAAGTCAGTCTGATATTTAAGGATATCAGAACTGTAAAAGTCCGACATTTAATGCAATATCATGCTGATGTTTAAGATTACTAATATCGGCCTGTCAATGGGAACATTTTAGCCTGAAAGAACAAATAATAACCTAACATAAGTGTTACTAGATAGTTTCATAATGTAATCCGCTCAATCATATATTGATCGAATATGCAAATTACTTCATTATATTTCATTCTCAATACGATTAGAAAATATGTTTTGAACAAGCAAACGTAAAATGGAAAGGAAATGACTTCAATTTACATTCCAAAACTTCATCGAATCAAGTTGATTATCGTTTTTTATTCAAAATTTTGATAAAATTTACTAATATGACATGAAGTTATTTTAAAGAGGAATAATTTTTTTTTATTAAACAAAGGTTTAAAGGGGCATGGTCACGATTTTGGTCAAATCATATTTTTCTGTTTTATTATTTACAATGCTTCAGGAATGCATTTCTAATGATCAAATGAAATATGAGAGTCAGTCATTGAGTTATAAGCAAGATACAGGGCTCACAGTTCTATGTCATGTAAACAAGGCTCGTGTCCTGTTTTTATTTACATAGGTTCAATTTACCAGTAAAACATTTTTTACAAGCTGATTTGTCTATCTTCTTATTCATTCTATGCATAAATAAACAATTCCTAACGGTTAACACATTTATTTTAGGTCTAAAACTGGAAATTTCACTTTCACAAAAGCTTTGTTTACATAGCAAAGAATTGTTAGCTCTGTAATTCGCTTATAACTCAACGACTGACACTAAAATTTTGGTTGCCTATTTAAAATGCCTTACTGAAGCATTGAGAATATTAAAATCGAAAAAATAATTTTTGACCAAAATCGTGACCATGACCCTTTAAGACAATTAGTTGTCAGAAATAAGGAATGGGATAATACTGTAAGCGTGATAAGATCCTTTATATTCTTTTTCTTTGGTCAAAATAAACACGTACTGTGTCTAGTATGCCGAGTGACATTTGCGTTATTGCTATGTCAATCTTTTATTGCGCAAAAGAAAAATATGAGACCTGATCAGTTACGAGAATGTTCTGGTGTACCCCAGCCAAACACAATCAATACTGATACACGTCAAACGATGGTTTGTACCTTTGCTGACGTCGAAAAATAACAGCATGTATTTGTGCGCATTTATAGTGTGACCTTGTTTTTGGGGGTTGCTTTATTTGACAGTAACCAGTCAACGGTGATTTGAAATTTGCTTTATTTTGCAGACATGTCGTTTGCTGCCTTTGTCCAGTCCCTGATCGCTGCCTCAGAAAGATACAGTAGACTTGAACCTGTGGGGAACTATTTGATTACTATGATTGATAGATATCAAGATTGTGTTAAAGCATGTGAACATCAACACAGTAAGCGGGCCGAGGAGCGCACCGCTGATTCGTATATTAGAAAACAAATTTGTACGTATTATTGATATGGAATAGTCTCATTTATTTTTTATTTTGAATGGCTTACATCAGATAGATTTAAAATTTTATTTCCTCAAACGTCACGAAATTTTTGTTAAAAATATGTCTTATCTTTGAATACTTTTTAAACCAAATTAGCAATAATGCCATAAAATATGAAAAAAATGACATATTTTGCTTTTTTTCAGGTATTTCCAAAGGCTTGTGTTTATGACAATAATACCAAAAACAAACATTGAGAGAGACTTCTGTGAAGTGATCAGATCTACGACCAAACCGAAAGGAGACTGTATCAGAACTTTCAAAGTCTATATTAAGATTTACGATGTTTAATGTGGTAGCCATATGCATTTTGTTTCGACTCTTTCTTTTTACGTCATATTTTTTATATCAATTCATGATTTTATTTTAAATGATAATGCTGAGCTTTGAAACAACAATGAACTTATATGATATTGTCTATATTGTCTCTGAAAATTGAAGATAAAATGATTGTTAAAAAAGGGATAAATACTTTCAGCCATGCTTGATGTTCGATTTCATTTCTTCTTTTACTTTCTTAAAGTATGCATATTTCTAAAAGGTAACACTTATCTTTAAGAAGGTTCTGTCTGAAAGAAGTGCATTATTATCGAGTTAAGACGCCTACAAAGATAAACTTGCCTTATTAAGGGGGATGTGCGGCCATCTTGTACATTTGAGGATAAGAATGTAAACA
Source organism: Magallana gigas (assembly GCF_963853765.1). Classification (NCBI taxonomy): domain Eukaryota; kingdom Metazoa; phylum Mollusca; class Bivalvia; order Ostreida; family Ostreidae; genus Magallana; species Magallana gigas. The sequence goes on along the minus strand of NC_088857.1, from coordinate 23,122,556 downwards.
TGTCTTGAACAGAACAATGCATGTTTAATCACTTAAAACAGCTGTCGAACTACACAGCTACAGACTTATTTTAAAGATTTAAAAATCTGAAAAAATATGAAGGGGGTTCAGTGGTGTCTTCTCCAAAGCATTTGTTGAGAAAAAGTTTGAATTTTGCACATTTATGTTGTAACTTTGCCTCAATAAAGGGTCCCCTATTTTTATCAGTCGGCATGGGATCTATTTTTAGAACAAGAAAAATCCAGTCTGTAGTTAGAACTCCTGTGTCTATGGAGACACACTTCCGTTATATTTTCATAGAAAACAATAACTGTCAATTCAAACCAATCCGTGTTAAATTTTATATACATCTCTATACCTGTCCCATGTTTGTTTTATGTTTTTCCCAGTTCTATAAGTATAAATTAAAGTAAATTCTTTTTAGAAGTCCAAAAAAGTGATTGTCTAAATTAAAAATTGTCTTAAATAATAAAGTACATATAATATTTCAATGAAAATATATCTTCAATGTACCTCCACAGACACAGGCAAATATTATACAGTTGTTGACTGGGGTCGAGGGCAACAGTTGATCTGTCGGACCGGCTCGCAAACTGTTGCCCAAGGCCGAAGGCCGCGGGCAACAGTTTACGAGCCAGTCCGACAGATCAACTGTTGCCCGAGACACAGTCAACAACTGTTTTGTTATACCCCTTCTAATCAATAACACGTTTTCGCGTGTCGATTTTAACAGTTCCAATCTAACAGTTCCAGTCCAACAGTCAAAATGCTGGACTTTTTTTTCGTAAAGAGTTATATAGTAACTGTTTTACAGGGGTCAACAAATCTTGTTGGAATTGAGGCACATCGTAAGAATAGGGTAACCTACTTTGAGACAAAGTTACAACTTAAAAAAGGAAGCTTAGACCTTTTCCTCAACAAATGGTTGTAGAGAGGACAGCAATGAAAAAAAATCATTTTTACCAATATAATTAGTTTCCACGTGGTATCTAAATAGCAATGATACTTTAAACCAGTTTTAAAAGACCTTGGAAATAAGTACATTGTATAAACAAAAATGTAAGCGTCAGCAATGTATAAAAATCAAGTTTATATAAACGTACATGTATATTCCTGTATCACATGGTCGTTTAGGTACAGTCATTGGACAAAAGTATTCGTCGCTGGCGTCAAAATGCCTTTGATGTTGTAAATTCGTCGCGGCTATTTTTGTATCGTGGTATTTATAGAAAGCACGTTGGGTTCGGAATTTCTTCCCATAAATACGTCATAGTTTTTAGATTACGTCAGAGTTTACAATTTTTGTCGGCTGTCAAAATAATCCTTAAACAAAGCTTGGGAAAATGCCCCCTCGTAAGTTAGAGGAAATTCCGGTGGCAGTAAGAATGAAAGTTATAGAAGCTTACAAGACGGAGAAGAATAAGGCAGAAATTGGGAGGTTGTTGGGAATACCTAGGACTACTATTGTTAGTATTATTAAAAAATTTGAAGTTCATGGAAGTGTGGAAAACAGGCATCGATCTGGGCGGAAGCCGAAGTTCTCCGTGCGCGATGAAGTCCAACTTTCAAGAATCATGAAAAGTAACAGGAGAGGGACACTGGATGATATAACAAGTGAAATAAATAATGCAAAGGATTCTACTTTTTGTCCAAAGACTGTCAGGAGAAAATTATTTAAAATGGGATACAATAGACGGGTGCAGAAAAAGAAGATGATCGTCAGAGTATGTAACAGGAAAAAACGCGTCTCGTGGTGCAGAGAAAGTCGCGTCGGTTGACAATGGTTTCCTCGGGGTGTCAATTTCAACTGTTACCCTCCCAAACAGGCACTATTCATATAATAATGCATGTCATACTATTGATTATATAATATATATGAAATTACCTTTGTCATGGATATAAATAATGGATGAAACAGCCATATCATATGTTATTTGTCAGAAACTATGCCGGGAAAACCCTCTTTAAGTACATATTAAATCGGTTTGGTATATTTCAATATATCTAACAATATATTTTTTTCAGAACGCGGGATGACATATACTTGTGCTCATACGCCGTGATAAGGTTTGTCGTGTGTTAATTGAACCTAAAATGTCTTAGATTTCTAATGCAAATATGGTTATGCAAATATGATTATACACTGAATGTAAATATTGTGTAATGAATGTGCAGGGCTGAAAACATGATGGAAACAAACTTTTAAAACACAAAACCTATTGTTACAAAAGTGAAAGCCAGGTAACAAGCAGGTAACAAGCCTAGCACATTCTAAAGAATCGTCGGTTTTGTATCTCATACTTAATTTAACATCGTTATGTCATTGAAATTGCTTTGAAGTTGCCAAACAATACACAAGTTGAACCCTTTGTGGACATGAAGACTGATCATATATATATGCTCAATGTAATGGCTTAAAATCATATATCAAATATACTTCAGTTAATTATTCAATAATTTTAGATTTTAACAGTAGTAATCTTAAGACTCACACAAATTATATTTGTTCGCCCATTTTCAAATCATTGTTATAGTTGTGCATTTCCCTCGATCCATTTTATTGAACAGCAAATCAGTACTAATTAGATGAAGTCATTTTTAAATGCTATGATACTCAAATTGAGGATAATTTTTTACCCTTTCTGCTAACACTTTTACGAGCATGACGAGAAAATATAATATCTAGATGAAAGTAAAATCATAAGTATAAAGTTATACATTCTTCTAACTGAATAACTAAAAAAGGATGACTAAACTTCCTGTCCGTAGTGATCAAGAGGGAAAAGAATTTCGAGCTGTGTTGACTCTCTCTCTCTCTCTCTCTCTCTCTCTCAGAGGAAATCTCATAAAAGCTGTTTTAAAGTAAGAAAAATTCTGATTACAAAAAAGATCCTTATACTAAAAAATAGAAAACCAATAAAACGGTTTTTCATATTGTGTTTAGTATTCTTCTTCTACTTCAATATCAACAAGACAACATTAACCTAATATATTTTCCGTCTATACGATGCGATGTGTTATAAAACTGCATGTCATACATAAAAATGTACTTTCCAACAATAATATCCATAAGAAGCTTCCAAATGTCAATTAATCACATACAAATCGCGATCCGCAGGATTGTTTAAATGATCACTATATTTTTTATCTAAAAGGTTTCGAAAAGGTTTCAGCCGATATCAGAAGAGTGCAGATGGCGTTATCTGTCTTACATTTTTCTCAGGGAGACCTTAGAAGAAAGAGTGCCATGATATTAGGTTACCAGAAGTGTGTTCAATTGCAAAACCGATTTTTCGTAGTTTATATATAAGGCAAACATTATAGAACAGAGAAAACATAATTTTCAATTTCCTTACATAAAAAAAAATTCTTTGCAAGCTGCATCAGCAACAATTATTATTAAACAGTAAATCTGCACGAATAACGTTTCAAACAATAACGGAATCACAGTAGGTACACTAAAGTCGTCTTTAAATTTCAATGCAGCTACATGTGTATACACGTGTTGTCACTGTTCTGTCAGAATAATGTCAGCTTTGTGGCAGTATTGCGTCAGCAATTTTTGATCACATTAATAAATTACAACAACAATCAAAATGTGTAAAATGTGTAAAATGTTTCAAAATAAAAATATATATCTTTAGAAGTGAAAAACAATTTAACTTGAGGGTTTTATTGGGAATATCAACATTTTAAACACATCAATCGGCGCAAGATGTTGAATATAAGTTTTGTAAGTCAGTGGGTCTGGGTTTTTTTTTCATAAATTCAAATGTTTAGCATCTTACATCAACTTGATTGTCATAAAAAAAATTTTTGCATTAGTTTGGTTTTGAATATTGTACTTAAAATATACATATCATAGGCTTAGCCGCCCCGCCCCCCCCCCCCCCCGCCCCCTCCATTTCTTTTTTTTTGCAAAGTTATACATAACCATTACAAAAAAAAAACTTTCTTTTTTGTTAAATCAAGCCCCCCCCCCCCCCCCCCGCAATTTGGCTTCCCCGACGCCACCGCATGTAGTACCAAGTAAGATACCATAATGTTTATAGCATCGCGAAAGCGGCATTTCTTCTTCCATTTAAATGTACACTTTCTGAAAAATACGGATAGATAGAATATTGTCTACAGGGTTAAAACTATTGTTTTCTTAATTTTTGTATCTAACTTGTTAGTTGAGATATTTATCTTTGAAAATAGTGATCCGACAAAATATCTGAAACATCACGTTGCAATTTTTTTTTACCTAGAGCAATTACTACTTTCTGAGATGGTAAATATCTCTTCAATTGAGTGTTTAAAATATCGAAAATACTAACAACATAGAGAGTCAGATATATAAAAAAACATCACTTCCATAACAACAACAAAAACCACACTAAAACGTTGATATATTGGAAAACAATTTACGTGATAAAAAAGAAAAGAGTTTGAATAATAATTGAAATGATTAACAAAAGGCCAATACGCCTTAACGGTCAACTGAGTACCGTAGCCCATACATAAACTTGTCAAGGAGTCTCATACGTATATGCATTAAGTTTCATTCTGGAATGGAAAATTATAATATTGTAACGACGACCACCTCCCTGTCTGAACTCTTTCAAAAATCTATGAAATTTATAATTTTGGCGAAAAAACTTAAATATCATAATAAATTGCATGACCTGATATTGAAAGGGTACAAGGTTCTGATAAAAAATGATTTTGTTACTTTCAAGATAGGTTTTATGTGTATATGTGTTAGATAATCTAAAACAAGGTTCCTGGTATACACGTTCATGTTTTATTTAGAACAACCTCCCATCCCCCATCCCCAGGGGCAGACAGAAACTCTCCCTGTTGGCATTTAAACAAAATAACACCAGCTTTATATGCTATAATGTGTTATTTACTCCTGTTCCAGCTTTTGAAAATTCAACCTTCATTGACATGTCATCACCATTTGGTATTTATACTTAAATCATTGTACATGTACTGCTTATCACTGGTTATGGTTAGCCAATTATTACTTTATTATGAACAAGTATTTTTGTTTATTTAAAAAGTTCAAAAACAGTTTTGATTAAATTGACAAAAACACTTGCATAACTCTTTTGATCATACAACTTCTTATATACATTTTATTCAATGATTAAGAACTAAATATGAAGAAGCAAAAGAAAATAACTTCATCATGAAGAAGCAAGGAAAGATAACTCCATTTTGAACAAGCAATGGAAGATAAATCCATTAACTGTTACAACCCTCCCCCGAACGCTTTTCAAATGCTTTCGCAATATCTCAATTGATAAACAGCTTAATTCTTTTTCTTTTCTAATTATGTGAATTAACTAATTTCTTTCATTGAAATTCCGGAGCAGAATAAAATAATAAGACAACTATATCCCCCATCCCAGTCATAACCCTTGCCTTACATGTAGATGAAATGAAATATTTTTAAAGATGACAGCTTAATGTTCTTTTTTAAACATCCAGTCAGTTTTTATTCTATGTCAGTAGACGTGTTTTAAACATTTTATATACATTAACACTAAATTACCATTTTTGCCACACCCTGCATTTAGAATCCCTATCCTATTCAGAATCAGCGGAAGTAATTAAAGAAGACAATTTTTAGGTAATCTGAGCAAACTCAGGTGACCTATTGCTATCCGTTTTCGTCCGTCGTCAGGCGTCGTGCGTTAACAATTTACATTTTTAACTTCTTCTTACAAACTACAAGGCTCATTGTTACCATTTTTGGTGTGAGGCATTTCTATGGTAAGAGGAATATAAATTGTGAAATTCATGGCTCTACCACCCCCGGGGGGCAACATGTGGGGCCAAATATGCAAATAAAAAGCCAAATTTTAAAAAATCTTCTCTACTCACGCACAAGTGAGGAAAAATCTGGTTGCATAGTTATGATGTTCATAAAGCCCTCTATCAAAATTGTGAAATTCATGGCCCCTGGATGTGTTCTGGCTCGAGGGTGGGACCAATATGATCATATAGTAAAAATGTATTAAATCTTAGAAAATCTTCTTCTCTACTCCCATATATATTTGGTAAAAACTAAATGCATGATTATGATGTCCATGAAGCCCTCTGCCAAAATTGTGAAGTTCATGACCCCTGGGTTAGGGGTTCAGGCTCTAGGGTGGGGGCCAATATGGCCATATAATAAAAATGTATTAAATCTTAGAAAATCTTCTTCTCTACTCCCATATATATTTGTTAAATACTAAATGCTTGGTTATAATGTCCATGAAGCCCTCTACCAAAATTGTGAAATTCTTGACCCCTCTGTAAGACGGAGCAAAAAAACTGAATACATGGTTATGATGTCCACTAACTCCTCTTCCTAAATTGTGAAATTCATGGCCCCTGGGTAAGGGGTTCAGGACATGATGGGGGGGGGGGGGGCAATATGGCAATATAGTGTTAATGCATATAAAGTTTAAAAATTTTCTTCTCTATTCTCACACATCTGTATTAAAAACGGACTTATAATTATGTTTACCAGGAAGTCCTCAACTGAAATTTTAATTTTCATGTCCCCTGGAGTATGGGTTTTGACTCTAGGTCAGGGCCAAAATGGGTGTATAGGTGTTAATGCATATAATGTTATAAAATTATCGTCTTTACTCCCACACACCTGAAAGGAAAACTGAATTCAAAATTTTGTAGACCAGATCTTTAAGTTTTTCGCCAAAATTATAGGTTTCATAGTTCTTTTTGAAAGATTTCAGGCAGGGAGGTGGTCTTCATTACAAATTTATAATTTTTCTACTCCAGAATGAAACCCAATTAATCAAATGCATATATGAGACTCCTCGACAAGCTTGTGTATGGGTCATATGCTACTCAGGTGACCGTCAATGCCAATATTGGCCTCTTGTTTAAATTACACTATATGACCATTTTGCACTGCCCTTAAGTGAGAACCCCTACCTTTGGGACATGAAATTGGTAGAGGGCTTCGTGGTCAACAAAATTATGTTGTTTATTTTTTACAGATGTGTGAGAGTAGAGAAGAAGATTTCTAAACATTATGCATTAAGACTAATATTGCCCCCCCCCCCTTTACGGTCTGAACCAATGACCCAGGGGACATGAATTTCACAATTTAGGTGGAGGAGTTTATGGACATCATAATCATTTATTCAGTTTTTCCCCACATATGTAAGAGTAAAGAATGAGGTTTTCTAAGGTTTATTTCATTTTCGCTACATGGGTATAATGGCACAACCCTAGGGCCTAAACCTCTGTCACAAGGGTCATAAATTTCAAAATTTAGGACTTCATGGACATCATAATCATGCATTTAGTTTTTAACAAATATATATGGGAGTAGAGAAGAAGATTTTCTAAGACTTGATACATTCTTACTATATGGCCAAATTGGTCTCACCCTAAAGCCTGAACCCTTGACCAAGGGGCCATAAATTTCACAAATTTTGAAGCTGACTTCATGGACATTTTAACTCCAGCATTCAGTTTTTTTCCTTACATGTGTGGGAGTAGAGAAGAAGATTTTTGAAAAATTGGTTGTTGTTTTTTTGCATATTTGGTCCCGCCTGTGGTGCCCTTGCGAGGGTAGAGCCGTAAATTTCACAATTAAGATTTCTCTTACCACAGAGATGATTCACCCCAAAAATGGTAACATTTGGCTTTGTAATTTAAAAGAAGAGTAAAGAAGGAGGTTTTTCTAAGGTTTATTACATTTTTTACTATATGGGTAAAATGGCCCCACCCTTGGGCCTAAACCGCTGTCACAGGGTTCATAAGTTTTCAAAATTTAGGACTTCATGGACATCATAATTATGCATTTAGTTATTAACAAATATTTTAACTCAGCATTCAGTTTTTTCCTCACATATGTGGGAGTAGAGAAGAAGATTTTTGAAAAATTGGTTTTTTTTTTTTTGCATATCTGGTCCCGCGTGTGGTGCCCTTGCGAGGGTAGAGCCGTAAATTTCACAATTTAGATTTCTCTTACCATAGAGATGAATCACCCCAAAAATGTAACATTTGGCTTTGTAGTTTAAAAGAAGAAGTTAAAAATGTAAAATTTTAATGAACAACGCAAGACGACCAATTGCAATATGTCACTTGCGTGACGCATGTCCTAAAAATCCTTAAACAATGCTTATCAATGGATATATATGAAACTGATACTTTGGTAATGACACATTAACCAAGCAACATAAAAATGCGGATTCCTATAATATTATTTGATCAACTCTAAAACCCGAAAATGCAAATTTTCTCACACATGAATAACGCAAACATTTCGTTTCATTACCTTCTAATTTTAGATGAAATGGGAGGGTGTGTATTTGGATATGGCTTTCCAACGCCACATTGGTTTTTTTTTTTATTCAATATCTCACATCAGAGATTCAAGAGTTCTTCATCTACATCAAGTATCTGATTGTTCTCGCCCTTTTTTCTTTGATCTTTGGAAAGCACTGATAGGATAAACTATCTCTTTTTTTCAAATTTGTTAATGATAAATATTTTTTAGGTTGATTCTTAGATCAAATTCACAAGACTCTACGTTGTGTATTTAGTCTGCATAATATCATCCTCTTATTGTATATGATTTGTAGTTAATTAATCAAGAGATTTTTTTCTCTGTTGACAATTAAAACACCATAAGCATTTACATATCTAAATAATTGGATAACAAAGATTGTCTGGTCTGTTATTAAATATTATTAATACATGTAGATATCTTTCCATACCAAGTAAGCAAGTACGCATTTTTTTGTGTGCATGCAGTTTTTATATGAAAGTGTTATGTTGTACATGATTGCATGTTTAGAACGGGAGCTGTTCATAATGTCTTATCAACATCCATTTGGCTTTAGATCCTCAATTTTAAAGCATACAAGGCAACCTATGTAAAGTGTGAGTTTAGAACGTGTTTAAACGAGATATTAAAGGGGCATGGTCACGATTTGGCCAAACTTTATTTTTCTGTTTTATTATTTATAATTCTTAAGGAATGTTTTTCTAATGAACAAAGAGAATTTGAGAGTAAGTCGTAGAGTTATAAGCACGATATATTGCCTGCAATTCTTTGTCATGTAAACAAGGCTCATGCCATGTTTTTGTTTACATAGGTTCAATATACCAGTAAAAATCTTTTTAAAACTGATTTGTGTAAAAAAAATTATCCATTTTAAGCATACATAAACATTTCCTAACGTTAAACACATTTAATTTAGGTCTAAAACTGGAATTTTTACTTAAACCTTAAAGATGTAAACAAAAGCTTTCTTTAAATTGCAAACAATTGTAAGCTTTGTAACTCGCTTATAACTCAACGAATGGCAGTAAAATTCTGGCTGTCTATTGAAAATGCCTTACTAAAGCATTGTAAACTTTAAAATCGGAATTTTTTAAAACCAAAATCGTGACCATGTCATTTTAAGTCATTTTACTATGGATACGATGGCATGATTAACTCACAATAACGAGATTCTAATTATTATACACATATACGCCTTCATAACTTTTTATTTTGTACAAATTCTGAGATTCATAATGTCATCTTTTGACTTATTATCTACTTCTTTCAAATTGTTATGATGTATGTTTGACTTTAAAATGTGTCGTTTGCAAGAATGAAATGCGTCACAGTTTCCACTTATTTTTTTCAAAACGACTTAGTATCGAGAGTTTAGAAGTACAACATGCTTGTTTTCAAACGCTTTATGTTTGTGTTAAATTAATAATTAAATTAATAATAAGTTAAAAACATGTTTATATAAAGAGAGAGAACCGTTTATATGGAGCAACGATAAGCATGCGTTACCTTTCTTCTGGTGGGTTTTTAAAGGGGCATGGTCACGATTTTGGTCAAATTTTATTTTTCTGTTTTTATTATTTACAATGCTTTAGGGATGTATTTCTAATGATCAAATGAAATTTGGGTGCCTGTCGATGAGTTTTAAGCAAAATACAGGGCTCACAATTCTTCGTCATGTAAACAAGGCTCGTGCCCTGTTTTTGTTTACATAGGTTCAATATACCATTAAAATCTTTTTCAAGATGATTTGTCTATATTCTGATTCATTTTAAGCATAAATAAACAGTTCATAACGATTAACACATTCGTTTTACGTCTAAAACTGGAATTTTCACTTCAACGTTCAAAATGTAAACAAAAGCTTTGTTTACATAGCGAGGAATTGTAAGCTCTGTAACTTGCTTATAACTCAACAAATGAGTTAATTTTTGACCAAAATCGTGACCATGCCCCTTTAAAGGAAGAAGAAAATGCTTGAAAAAAAGGAAAAACATTTACTAAAATTATTAACTATTTGACTTTTAAAAAAAGAAAACAGAACAAAAAAACAAAACATTTTTTATACAAAACAAACTACAGAGAGAATACAAACCTGAATAAATATAGTAGATACATTCGAGGTCATTTATCCAGACATTTTTGTGTCAAAATTCAAATGGTCTACGTAGGTTTTATGACAAATGACATATTCCAAATTCTTTATTTTCTGTCAATCATTTCAAAGCAAAGAGAGTATGATAGAAACTTACTATTTATTTATCAATGTACTCTTTTATTAGCCGCTTATAAGGGTATTTCGTCTTTTAACGACTACACTTATTCCTAGTCATTCATATATACTTAGCTTGTCTGTTCTTTTTTAGTAAACGTTTTGATGAAAGTTTTATTGCATTGTGTAAAATAAGTCTTAACAAATCTTATGTGGAAATACCGGTATGTTAATGAACATTATCTATAAAAAGTGCTATTTCAAGCTGAGGTGTTTTGTTAGTTAATCATTCATTTTTCACTTTTGTCAGCAACTCTTGACTAAAATAAAGATGTGCAAAAAAAAAACAAACACCAGAATCAATTAAGATAAACATGAAATGACAGTTATGAAATACACCAAAACCAAGAAGTATGAAAAGAATTATTTTTAACCTCTTAACGACATTTCTATAAAATACTGCTGAAATATTAAATGGTGCTGTGTAGTCATTTTGAATAGATTTCACCTTGGAATAGTCTTTAGTATGACCTGCTCTCATTTAACCTACGTTGCCTAAATTGCTTGATGATTCAAATGACAGAAAAAGGGATTGGCTTTTGATCCTTAGGGATTGAAGCAAAACTTTGTAATAAGATGAATCATATCTCAAGATGTTTTTCTCGTTAAATGCTCGAAAATCAAAATAGGAAAAAATCAACCTGTTTAAAATCAGAGTGGTGTCCTTCAAGTTTAACATTTGCATCGTGTATTAAATTAAAGCGAAAAAATTGGGCAATTTGTAAATAATCTGCTGTTTGTATTGACTTGAATGCAGATGAAATGATATGCATTTATTTCCAAAAGAGATACATTCCGCCTGATCTATTATTTTCATAATCACTACTATTGGCTCTTACAGTTAATGGACGTCAGTGCAGATGGAATTGGTCTACGGTACAAATAATTTCTTGACAAGAAGTATTTATTGAAGCGCACTGAAATAAGCCCAATTACACACTAAATCTTGTTTGTAACAATGTAATACAGAAAGAAAAAATACTGAAAAACGTAATGCCTTTGGCCAAGCTGTTATAACTATTTACTACCATAAATGTAAACTGAATGAGTGAAAAAAAAATCAATCATTAGCCCTACCTAAGCACCTCGTATTGGTAATATGTGTTCTATTACTTTTTTGCATAAATATATTGCCCGTGCTCATTTCACGCAACAGATGGTAATATAACAACCTACGTTACATGAATTGCTCTCTATAATCCAAATTGTCAATGTTTTCACTATTTGCTTCCAAAAGCAAAGTTTTTGTGGAAGTGCATTGTTGCTATTTGAAATAATGCACAAAGGATAAACGAGGTCGTACATAGAAAAAGAATTAATATATGTACCACGAGAGTTTTAATACGATATACACAATTATACAATGCAAGGAAAAAAACTCGTTCGTTGTTTTCTTTAATATAAAGTCGAAATAACGAGAATTTTAATTTTCCTTTGTTTTGTTGGAGAACCTCATCAATTTTTTTTTTAAATATTTACATTGTTTTGTTATCCATTCCCACATTTTCTCACTCACTTTTACAAAAATAATAAGACAGTTGGGTAAATAAACAAAGAAGGTCAGTAATGATTTTAAATTAATATTAAAGAATTGATAATTATTAATATTAATATTAATAACTATGGTTTTCAAACGTCATGAATTTTTGTTAAGATATTTTCAAAGGACCCTTTAAAATTTCCATCCAACCAATATATATCAGATCTTGGTCCAAAAGCTCTGAATCCGATTTGTTCACGCAAACGTTCGACTAGGTATCTCGGAAGTTACGATTTAGTAATGGATTATTTCGATTGACAGCAGCATTCTTCCTTACGATATGGTTTATTAGTTTGACATATTCAAAGCAGTGGCTAAAGTTCGAACAAATAAACACTTTTAACATAGAAACTCCTTACAGAAGAACATTGCAAACATCACAAGGTTTGGTGTTAATCTAATAAGAATATTGTAATTAGTGCGGTGTTAAATCAAATTGTTTTGAACTGCTGCATCCTAATATTGGTTTACACATATGGTTTTAGTACCAAAAATTACCTCAATTGTAAGTTAACAGATTCGTAATAGAATTGGAATCATCAAATATCTTGCTTCATTATCCTCTGAGCCTAGTTTTATAAAGCTGTCTTAAGATTTGTCTTAAGGTATGTCTTCTTCCGACTATAATAAGATTAGACGTATGGCAATCATGTCATTGTTGTTGCATAATACTATCGAAATTTGGACTTGTGATAATCTTATGAAACACTTAAACCTCTGTGAAGACGAAATGAAAAATAGAAACTTTTATTGTATTGAAAATAGGAAACAATATGGCTGGAAACAAAAATTTCAACAAGTACAGCGTTTCTACCATGCTGGTCTTAGACATAATCTTTGTGAAACTGGACCAAGGATATAGATTATGCTCCTTTGCAATAACATTGATACAATATCAATGATACAACATTGATACAATAATACTTTTGTGTAAGCAGAAAAAAAATTGTTCATTTTCCCAAAAAAGAAAAATACAAAATGTTGTTTCATATATAAATAATATAATTATACAAAGAAAGGTAACTCTTCTGATTAATGATGATATCTCTAGATCCGAAAAATCAATAATCATCCACGTTTTCTTTTTTCTAAGAAAGATATGTGTGGTTCTGTTTTAATTTTAATAACCACTCAACTTCACTTGAGACACATATATTTTTTTCCGATCATTTTGTCAATATTAAAACTATGTACAAATTAATTTTGTGAAGTATAGAACAACTCCATTTATCAATGACTACTATTTTAAATGTAATATTTAATCGTAATTGGGCATACTGCCTACAACAGTTTATTTTAGAATAAGAAATCAACCTACAATCAAAAATTTAAAAAAAATTACCGAACTCTATATTTACGAAAAATGGATGAGTGTTGATACCTGTTAACTTGTAATGGATGCAATGGCATTGCTCTAAAAAGACATGACAAATCTAATGAACTTCCTTTGTTATTACTTATTAATAGGCATATCACAAGTTCTATCTAAGGAAACATCTTAGGAAATCTTTGTGAAACGGGCCCCCGATTCTACGCAACTACAGCGTTATTTTCCGCCATATTTCCACGAGAGAAGAGACATAACTGTTAACAATCAATTTGTTCCAACGTAAGCGTGTTTGTGTGTGTTTGCTACGGATATGAAAAACTATATACAGCGACTTTTTTTTACAAGTTCGGTGTTTATAATTTCAAAATCGGCATAGCAGAGAGAAAATTCAAGTAATTTCAAAGTCAGATTTCTTAGATACGGGATAACCCATTTCTATTCTAGTTTTACAGCGGAGGTAATTTGTCTACGAGAGTCATTTCTCTTCATATTTAACATTAAGAAAAATAACCCCTGGTTTTTTTTCTTTAAAAAAAAATATCCAAATATTCTACAGCAAGAGGTGTCATTTTTCTACGTCGAAAAATGACGGGGGTCATTATTCTTCTTTACACCTGCACAGTTTATATTTGTATAAATCTAAAATATATCAAATTCATTCAGAATTATGACTTATAATTTAAATTTTTGAAAAAGAAGAATGGATATTTAGACAAATTGCACACCGTTTAAAATGAAATTGCTCCAAAACGTTATGAGGGCAGTTTCAGCAAGACTAAGTAGTGTGAAGTCAAACCCAATCATTGCAATATATGTATTAATGCTATAATTTTCAGATGAAATTTAAAAATGAAAATTTGATTTAGTTGAACCTTTTCCCCATGTTTGAACAACAAAGATATTCTGAGTTCCTTGTGAAATATATAGAGGATATCTATGTTGTGTGATTTTATATTTGCTTTATCCAACGAGTTGAAATTGTGTATATACTAGTATTTGCGAGGCTTGCCGAGCGAATATAACCATTTCAACGAGTTGGAATAATTAAATATAAAACCACACAATTATAGATGTTCTATTTATCTCATACAATTTGATTTATATTATAAAGCTTTTTAGACAGTCCTTTATATGACACGAATTAATTTTTTTGAAGATGAAAAACGATGATGCAACCTTGTGTTATGCAGTTATTGTGACCGTGCGCAATACAATTTAGTACGTCATTTCGGGGATGAATCTGTTTTAATGTAAAGTTTCATTGAAATAAACCTTGAAATAACTTTTTAGCGCTTAATAATTTTTCTTAGATTAAATAGAAATACTGATCAGAAGATTTGAATAAACAAGTTTGTTGACATACACAAAGTTGCGAATGATCGTTAGTTTGAATTGACTCAATCTCGAACGAGGAACAGTTGTTGATGTTTTATAAAACAAACACTAGCCTAATGATAATACAGAATAAGGATGCTTACTGGTGGTGGAATAAAAGTCTTAAGAAACATTATTTCGGTAAGTTCTTGTACATAAACACAACCAAAGCGTTAAACTTATCATAAATCTTGACAAACAAAAAAAGGTCTTTGGTTACGGTTTGTATAACTTTGCAAAAAAAAGGGGGAATGCTAATCACCAAGTGTCCAGTACTAGCAAATCTTCGAAAATAGGTCACTGAAGCGTTGAAGCGAGGGGCTGTGTCAAAAATAGTTCGACCGGAAGTATTTGATAAAGCATAATATACACCACACGTATGAGATAAACACAGGCAAAAAAGTACCGAGAAATATTTATTAGATATGCTTAGTTGCATGTCCTCTATCTCACTGCTGTTTTCTTTTGAAATCTATGATTTCTTGGAGAGAAATCTCATTCACGTTAAAGGCGTTTTTTTGTTAATAATGATATACCTTTTGAATTTAGAAATATTCCATATATCTTTAGTTGAAGATAAATGGAACAATTATATCTATAATTTACGGTACGGGTCTTTCATTTAGGACCATAAACAGAAGAAGCAGGATAGAAGTACGCACGAGAAAGGTCCATCATTGACTTCTTCAGTTGTCTATTGTGCTAAAAATGCAATGAAGGGTGAATTTCCAATTTATTTTTTTTTGCTAGAAATATCTCGACAAAGCATTCAATCGATTAATCATTACTAGGTCTGATCCAAAGATAATGTTTCCTAAATTGTATTTATTTTATCACCGCCCGTTTAAGGAGGCCGACTTTAGTTTTCATTGCGCATGTTTTTGCGCATTCTAGTGAATTGCCGTGTATTTATACCTTTTATGAAATTTGTCCGATATCATTTATACAATTAAAAAAAATTAACAAAATATTTAGATTTTTTTAGGACAATTTTAATTTTTAAACGATTTTCCCGTTGAACGGTAGGTGAGCGTTGCCATTGTGCTTTTATGACGTTATGAAAAAATGAAGCTTTTTAGGAGTGCGTTATAAGAATTACCATAAAAGAAAAATAGAAGTCATACGCCGTTTAAATTTATACACAGAACAATGCTATCCTCGGGGTATGTTCCTTATCTTTTTTTTATGAATCCATTACACCCATCTTCATTTGTACATTGTAATACTCCGAATGTATAGCAAAATTTGGTGCATTATTAATATTTTGAGATGGACCCCACTTAAAACCAGTAAAATTTAGTATTTTTTACATATAAGATAGAAAATGATATTACTAATCACATATTACAATTTGAGAAAAAAGCTATTGTAATATTTTTCAATCTGCTTCGAATTGCGGAAAATGACAATTTCCTATATATTCCTGTAGTAAATGTGCCTGTATTTTGAGATTGCCCCTAAAAAGAAGCAGATGGTCGATTTTCTTGAAACTTCGCAAATACACTAGAGTTGGTGTACATTACATATGGTTAAAGAATAAAGAGTTTTGCTATTGTAGTTTTTCTAATCGGCATTGGCAACCCATAAATTCCAAAAAATATGGGGGGGGGGACAGCGTTGAAATCAAAACAGAAATACCAGTATAATAATAATTAAATTTTATTTAAATGTTCAAACTCAACCCTGATTGAACAAAATGAACAGGTTTAAGTCCTCATAAAGAAATAAACAGACAAGTGCATAAATGACACACCAATTTTTTCCTTGACGAAAACAAAAATATATTACATTAAATCATGAAACTATAATGTTTTTACAGTAACACTTTGTAAATAGCTGTCTAATCGTAAAATTTACATTGATGAATATTGATTATGATTTAAGGTTTTCGTGTTTTATTTCAATAACCATCACCAATATGCAAATCAGAGAGAACAAAAATGATGATGAGATGAGTCGCTACCACCATTGTGGTCCCGCAAAATCCTCTCTGTCTCGACTGCTCGAAAGAATTCCTGCAAAAATCAAACCAGAAAAATTAAGATCTTAAAAACAGAATGATCCAGTTTTCTATATATAAAGAAAATATTTATACATGTATATATGAAATAGTTTTTGAAAACTGCTCAGGGCATCTTAAAAAGCACAAGCTATTTGTGTATTTGGTTACCTTATAAACAATAGATTCTGGCTACTAATTTTTGAAATCTTATACTAGGCGCTGTTAAAACGCACTTTGAAAATATTTTCAAATACTCGAATAAATACAAATACAAATAAATACATTTAAAAAAAGAACCAAATACATTCTCAGCTAACTTTTTCATTCAATCAATCTTTATTTCCCCTTGCGGAGACATCATGTTATAAGTTACAATACATAATGAAAACCAGTCAGTCGTACAATAATAGAAAATTATAATGAAGACAACGTATATACAAAGATAATAAGGAAAATATTTATATATTGTTATATATGCTCAAAGAATGATAGAGCTCCATTATAGCACGCTGATGCACATAATGTGAAAAAGGATTCGTTTAGTTATGTTTATAAAAACAATATGATTTTTTAGAAGATCAGTGCGAGAAAAAACCCACATCCTAATGCCTATTTTTAAGTTCATAATAATTTAATGTGTGTCAATGTATTTTTTTTTTACAATACGGTGATTTATTTGAGTGATTAGAATTTGAAAGGGGCCTTATTTTGAAACTTTTACAGATTCTTTAGCATACCATGGGAGAAATGATTGTTTCGCCCAGTCCTTTTTTTTCAATAATACTGTACTTAATTTGCAACAAAGCTTATTTCTTTTCCCAATCTTAAACGTATTCTTCGAGTTGTTGAATATCATAGGTTTTAAAAGTAAAAATGAGGGGTAGTGACCTTCTTCCTGTAATCAATAAAATGATGTACTGGTAACTGACCTGTATCTTTGGTTAACTCCCACCCCTTCCCAATCCCCGTTCTAAAAGACGGTAAATTAGATTTTCTAGTGTTAAAAAATCATCATACTATAAACAAATTATAAATTGAATTCCAGAATTTGTGATTTTTATATATTTTTTTAAAGTGCGTTAAGTTCCTCGATGCTAAAGAATGTTGATGTACATATACCTTCATGACGCACTTTGAAAAAAAAATTTCAAAGTGGGTTAACTTGGTCATAATTTAACACACTTTGAAAAAAAATTCAAAGTGCGTAATTTTTTTTAAAATGCGTTGCCACAAGGCTCTTTTGAAACAAAAGGTAGGTAAACATACCGTCTGATCGAGGTTCTTGGTCATATGAAGAAAATTCGCTATCTCTTTTCCCAAATCTGTTGTTAAACAGGAGTAAATTTTGTTAATTGTTTATTTCAAAATCGTAGATACAAACATATGTCAACTTAACTCTTTTAAAATAATACATCATCTTCAAAATAGTGTTAGCATTCATTATCTTGCAACAATTCTTCAAACCAGCTTTAGACACTAATTTTAAATGATAAAAATCAGATTAAAAAACTGAACAAAAAAATAAAATGTTATTGCTAAATTATTAGTAAAGTAAAGGAGAGAAACTCGTTACCTCGGCCGTCCAACGATGGCATAGTAATCATTGAGAGCTTTCAGGTATTGTCGGAGCTGTCCCGGGCTGCTGAAGCGAGAGGGTCTGTTGGGGGGTAGGAGAGAGTCATTGCCCAACACAGTCCATACTGAAAGCAGGGTCACCAGTAACACGGCCAAAAGGGAGGACGTTTGCATAATACCTGAAGCGAGAGGCGACATTGCTATCACTTTTTGACACTGCTTGGTTATTGATAACTAGAGTTTACGAGTCCACGAGATTGCACTAAAATTAGTCTGTTATTTCTAAGCAAGATTGGAGTTTGTATTCATGTTTATGTTAAAATCGAACCCATTAATGATTCTATATGAAAACACAAGAGCTCTAGAGAAATTGGTCTGCTCTCAAAGAATGTGATTTGATTGGAAATACAAAGTGACAATTAAATCGATAGCAAGTAAAAATATTTTTCTTTAAGCTGAGTATTAATGATTTTAAAACAGGGAGATGGAACTAGCTTCGTAGTTTACACTAGCATCATGTCCATGATCTTAACTCTTTTGTAGAGTCCATAATATTAATTGCCAATTTTGACTGCCACAAAAAATTATGTAATATTTGGTTAGTGGCTGAATGTGATCATGAACGACGGTCGAGAGTTTCAGAGGAAAATGAATTTCTAAGATTCAGGTTTAATTGTAATCATTTGATAATGCTAAAATATTGTAGTGTCATTCATTCCTACACCCAAATTGTTGTTTTTTTTTATTTCGATCAAATAAATGTAATCAAATATGATGGTTTGAAATATATAATTCAAACTCGGAATCCATTTCTGAAATGCGTCAGGGTATGCGGATTAAGATGGACCTCTGAGGCTCTAACTGATGGCTGAGCCAAGGGTTTGTCGGGACTTGTTACGACGACCAGAAGCTAAAGATAGAGAGTACGGTGGGTATGGAAAGAAGGTGATCTTATCTGACTTCAACAATTGCTTCACAATCTCAAATATATGTGATGGAGCATTATCATGAAGTAGTGGAGCATGCCATACTTTCCTGCGTTCAAAATACCCTTCAAAATGATATGCATCCCCAATAGCGATATGTCAACAGCTTAGGTATGACGAATCGTGTATCTACCATCACTTTCAATTATTTCCCTGACTTTTGAGACATTTGTCTTGTCTGTTGCAGTAACAGTTTGGTCAGATTTTGCTGCATCTTTTACTGACTCTGTGCAAGTCAGAAATTTCTTTCTCCACCTTCCTCAGCTGTTTTAAAAGCTACCTTATAAACCCCCTCCCCCTAATTTTGTTAAAAAAATATGCATTGTAGCAACAATTATACAATGTCCATGTCCACCAATGATGTGAAGTTACTTCTGACCGTTAATGTTATGATTTTATCATTAACGAACTACCCAAAATAAGTACATCGTTGACCTTTGATGATATTGTTTTTATTGCATTAAAGGACGAACTTTGGCCGTTAATGATACAATTAAGGACAATATAGTACCTTTTTAGATTTTGCATTTTGCATGTGTTTATTTCTCTGTTGATTAACAGGGTGTCAAACAGATTATTTATATTCGACTTTACTTTCCCGGTTCTTTTAATTTGAAAAGATTTAATCTTTAGCTAATAGGAACTGTGACTTCTTTCAAGTCTAAATATTCAGATGCTAGAACAAGGTTAATAGAAAATGTTAATTTGGAATTGTAGAATATGAATATATGATAGAACTTAATAAATAGTCAAGAATATTTGGACCAGAGGTGAACAAATTTTTTTATAAGCATAGGATCAAGCCTACTTAAGGAATAGGAATAATAGGCATATTCTTAAGGAATAAGGAATGACTTTCAAAATCATATAACATATGGTCAAAATTCTATCAACTAATGATATGAAATAAAAACGTAAAACATGTAGAACATAAATTGTTTAATGATATAGTTTCTGTTGCATCTGTTGGTGGACTTGAACCATTAATTGAGCCCCTCTGTCTAATTTTCTGTTTGCTGAGAATAGTGCATTAGATGGACTTTCGCATAAGTAGACAATTAAAAATAAGTATATTGTTGACCAATAATAATGAATCATTATATCGCATTAGGCCAAGTGGATTGATTTGCCTAAACTATCCACTGGACAAGCCATGCTGTTATGCATGCCCCTGTCCTTTCTGTTATATTTCATTTTATCAAATAAAATATACAACATGACTAAAAGTAGTCATGTTGTATATTTTATTTGACAAAATGAAATATATCAGAAAGGACACCACTCTGTCGACTTCTCGCTCTGTTAGTTAAGAAAAGTATAAGATAATTTTTTTAAAAAAATAAGATTTTAAAAAAAATCATTGATCAATAATGGTATATCTTTATGCATATATTGCATTAGTCCTAGTTGATGTGTTGCCTCATGGACGGATTTCAACCATTAATGATATAATTCCATATATGAAGAGGTACAATGTACATGTAAAATGCAAAATTTTAAATTGAAGTATGTAGTAGGCCTATACATAATTGTATTATTAACGGTTGAAATTCACCCTCTGATGCAATAAAAATCATATCGTTTGAGTTCAACGATGAATTGTACTAATTTTGTTTTTTTTTTACTTATATCATTAGTGGACGTGAATTTTGACCCTTAATGCTATAATTTGAAATTGTACCATTAGTTGACGGTTAGGTAGTTCGTTAATGATAAAATTGTATCATTAACGGTCAAAAGTCTGACCACTAATGCAACTTTATATCATTAGTGGATACTGTATCATTAGAGGTTGCTACATTGCATTACCAAATAACCGAAGCTAATTTCTTCAATATTCTCAACCCGCTCCCCAACCATTTTTACAACAGTGGTCAACGACTGGCTGTCTGTGTGTGGCTGAAGGCTCGTGTTTGTACCGTTTGAAATGTTCTGAATAGAGCTATTTAAAAGTTTCATCATCCACGAAATATCGTGCAATGCGTTATCACGATGTGCTAAATTACACATTACATATCAAACAGCCATCGTAGATACTTTGAGATATTGCTTTGTGTTTTTAAGTGAATTGAATCAATAAATATTTTTTTACCTTATTTTGTTTAAGAATCATTCAACTTAAAAGATGTTTATTGGAATCAAAAGTAGAACCTGTGCAAATTGGCGTTTTGTTACACGTAGGATATACAATGCGTCACTGAGCTACCCATATAATTGTAATATAATTAAATACGGAAACCGTATCACAATGAAATCTTCAATTTAAATCATTAATTTTAAGCGATGGGGTGTTTGTACCTTTGGTACCATAATTATTTATGCCTGATTTGTCAACTACGTACAATTTTTTAAATATGTTTTTAATGTGTTGCAAAAAATCAAAATAAAACTTAATTATTCTGAAATATATGTTTGGTTTGATCTAGCAGAGAAGCATAAGCTATTAATACTTTTGTATTGTGAATCAATATTTGAGATTGAATTATTAAAAATGTTAGCAAATGAAGAAACAATGTATTAAAAACTCTATTATAACTACATTTTACGGCATCTTATCTCGAATTCAACAAATAATTTTTGTAACTTACAAGAATGTTTATAATAATAATGACATCCGGTCTTAGGTTTTTCATTTTCGAAATTTGTTTTTCCAAAAAGATATTTGTAATTCTGAGAAAATCATCTCGTAATAATCTCGTAATGATAAGAATTTTTTACGTGAAATAAACTTGTATTATGAGTAAGGTTTCGCTAATATATATACTATTTCCATTGAAATCGTAAAGCATCGGTCTTTATTATTCGTGTTTGATATTATCAGTGCCATTTAGGGACAATAAAATTTAGATTTTTGATTTTTTGAACACGAAAATGTGTTTCATTTATTAAATAATTAACAAATGAACATTCTAAATTCTTTGTACACACGCACTGCGGATTTTGTTATTTTATCAGGAACGATAAAAAGAATTATTAATGTAATCTATAATTCTCGAACTTGAAAATGAGTCGGTGAATAACAAAATATGTTTTTGGTTTAAAGTTCGAAAGTTGTTTTCCCCTGAGATGAAATTAGAGAAGGGGGTGATTTATAAAGATAGGAATGTCCCATATTATACTCATCATTAGATCTGAATTTAAAAAATATAAAATAAATAACTAAAAAAGTAATCTCGTGCAAACGATAGCTTAGAAAACAATCTTTTTTACATCATCAAAGATATTTATTTGACAAATTATACTTCTGAGGCTTTTAAAGAACCATTTCAACAAAAAAATCTTCAAATTACTCAAACAGGTGTTCGTTTAAAACAATTGATGAATTATTGTCATGTAACAAAATAGAAAACCAATTAAAAATGATTAATTAAACAATAGTGGAGTACCTTGTTTTTGCGTTCAAATTCATCATGAACTAAATCACGGAATACGCCAGTTAAACATTTATTTTTGAAGCGACAATCTGTATGTAGTTATTAACTAAATATTACCGACAAAATAAATATTTCCCTTTCATGAAGCCATTGGGTACAAATTTTGATTGCATGAGTATAAGGAAATCGACAATAACGCAAGAGCAAATGATTAAATTCATTTCGTTTGAACCAATTAAACTGCAGTCAAAATGCAATTTTATCTCTGACGGATGTTGCTGGTTGAACAACTTTTATTACATATTATTCAAAATCTTGAATTTGAGTAAAATTTCATAAAAATCTTTTGATTGATGCTGTAGTTAATTTGCAATTTAGAATAATGAATTCTTTCCTACCTACTAAAATAGAAAAAAATAACCTCAATAAACTCAACAAACAAACCTTCTTTGGGTATTTTCATTAAAAATGGTTAAAGCAGCACAAAGTACATTAAGATAAAATTCTTCAAAACAATGGAGGTGTCGTTAAATAGTAATTAGCAAACATTACGCTTGATTACAGTTGGTTTCTCTTGGCGAAAAATGTTCCTTTTGTTGAAAATAAGCCGGAAGTACATCTTCCTGACAATCATCAATAAAAAGATAATAAAAATAACCAAAAAAATCTGAAGATACAGCAGCGGAATGTCAAACTAATTGAATAAGTCTTCAGTGGATCAACAAGCCAGTAGCTTATGGCATGATTAAAGACAAAGAATATTTAATGGCATCATCTTTAAAAACCCAATTTAAATAATGATACACAGTAGGATTTTGTGCATTTGTATAAATTAAACAATTTTCACAATATTAGTAATATGTTTAATTAATCTTTAGTGATTTGTCCTTAGAAACATAAAAACATGTTTAAATTTGGCGCCAATTTTTATTATAAATGTTTAACTGAATATATCTATATCTTATTAAAAAAAAGAAATGAACAGATCAGAGTGAAAGAACAATTACTTACAACATAATTATTTTCTACCTCATTTGCAAAACATGTGATAAAACTTAAACTTTTATCTTTACTATTTAATTTTTTCAGGAGGTAATATCATGCCATTACGTGGGGTTTTTTTTAAATAGCGGTTATTTATAAAATATGCTTTTTGGAAAAGTAATTGAAGGCAAACATCTGAAATAAAAGAATGTCTCGACAAATGGCACTGTTTGCTACAGAAGAAGAAACAGCCTTACCGTTCATATGTTCCGTTTTTCGGGAAATGTAAAGTTCTTAGTGAACAACGAGAACACGGGTCGTAATTATAAACCTTAGAAAATCATGACGTCATCATAATTATCCAAGATTTCCCGCCGTTCTCTACGCTTTGTATTTTCATCTGCATGGGTGTTCGTTAATTAAATGCTGTTAATATTCATGAAAACCATTTGGGATATTTTTGCCTTCACCCAATCCCATATACCAATTACAGAGAGAATTTGACGTACATCTAAATTTGAGAGTATTTGCCGTAAACGTAGACGCCCCACTGCGACGTCTTTCTCTGTATTAAGTGATTTGCAAAAACGTCGATGCGACTTGTCAAGAACAGCCAGCTTGAAGCCTAAATGGCGATTCAAACCCCCTGTTACCAGTCACTGCAATTTACAATTGTTTGCCTGGAATGTAGTGTTACTGACGGACGACCGTCCAACTAGTTTGCATTTCCTGATGAAACGTTTTGCTAATGGAACAAAAAAAAAAAAAACAGAAGAAGAAACAAAATTGGTATATTGTTTTTCTTATCATTTGTTTCATAGGAAATATCTACGTGTTTCCCCCCTTTTTTTGTATCTAACCAGAAAAACAGATATACTGGTTGAAAATGTACTAATCAATTTGAGTTTAATATTTTTTAAC
Source organism: Magallana gigas (assembly GCF_963853765.1). Lineage (NCBI taxonomy): Eukaryota > Metazoa > Mollusca > Bivalvia > Ostreida > Ostreidae > Magallana > Magallana gigas. The sequence goes on along the minus strand of NC_088857.1, from coordinate 23,097,899 downwards.
AGGTGAACAAAAATATTTCACGTTATTGCAGATTGCTAAATTATAGATCTTTGGTTTTTCTGTAATGTGAATTGGTTAGAAATCGACATTGTTGTATATATTACCTTTCAGGTACTTGTTTTCACAAAACTATCTTATGACTAAAATCTAAAACCACGATAATGCTCTTTTTCTCGCCAGTTTGTGTTAGTCTAGCTTCCCTATTCCGGTGGGAAAATTCTACCTCCTGTCCACTATTCAGAGCAAGTTTTTTCTGCTCTTACTACATTACTACTTAGGCCCTTAATATAGTTTTCATATATAAACATAACCTGTTGCATTTACAATATTACTACACTTTTTCTGACCGCACGGACTTCTAAGTTCGTACCTGCTAAATAGTCACAACTGAATGCATTTGAACAAATCTATTGTTTATACAGACGCAGATGCAGTGGTAAATTAAGTTACTAGAGTAACTTTACTAGGATTGGGTAAACTTCATAAAAATACCTTTTAAGTTAGATATTTTTAATCTAATAAATATTTTTATTTCCAAGTTTATATGACCAACTAATTATATTTTAGACAGCTTGATTAGCAATAACACCTCCCCGATCCCGACGAAACTGATATTAAGTTCCTGCAAAATCAACTGTTATTTTAGAGCATAAAACTAATCTAAAATTCAAGCTGTATTATACTCTATCCAAACATTAGAAGAATAAGTAAAAAGAAAACAACCTCCGCCACGCGCGCGCAGCTATAGTTTTTTTTTACAATTCGCAATAAAAAAAAAAGCAAACACAAGCAATAAGCGGATGTATCAAGATTTGTTAAAGGGTCACGATTTTGGTCAAATTTTATTTTCCTGTTTTTATTATTTACAATGCTGTAGGAATGCATTTCCAATGACCAAATAAATTTTGAGAGTCAGTCGTCGAGTTGTAAGCAAGGTACAGGGCTCACAACTTTTTGGTCATCTAGACAAGGCTCGTGCCCTGTTTTTGTTTACATAGGTTCAATATACAAGGAAAAAAACTTTTTCAAACTGATTTGTCTATCTTCCATTCATTTTAAGAATAAATAAACAGTTCCTAACGTTTAACACATTCATTTTAGGTCTAAAATTGGAATGTTTACTCCAACATTCGAAATGTAAACAAAGCTTTGTTTACATGGCAAAGAATTGTAAGCTCTGTAACTTGCAGAAAACTCAACAAGTAACACTCAAATGTTGGTTGCCTATTTAAAATGCCTAAAGCATTGTAAACATTAAAATTGGAGAAATAGTTTTGACTAAAATTGTGATCAGTCCCTTTAAGAACTGAGTTTTTACTTTTAATATAGTTTTGTGAAATGGAAGTGATAGATCTTCTGGGGCTCGTAACATAAAGGGTACTTAAGTCTAAGACCGTGCTTAAGTAGGACTTATGTACATTCTTAGACTTAAGTCTGTAACTAGAAGAGTGCTTAGCTAAGACAATTTACCCAAAACTTAGGCGGTCGGTAGAGGTGACTTAAGTATGTCTGAAGTATTGTTTTCACACATTTAGAAGTTTTATTGTTATTAATTATAATTTAAATTCAGCATATGATTACAGAGTATTAATCACATGATGATATTTACACAGAATGAATATCTTAATATTCACCAATATAAAATTTTTGATTTGATTGATATAAATATTAGTAGTGTTCGTAATAATCTGTCACATTTTCCATAAGCCGGTAGTATGCAAGTGGACTGCTTAATAGGTTGTTAACACGTAATGGTCTATTTACAAGAAGTAACTGCATATATAAAATCGCGAAACTTGAGAAACTAAAAGAAGGACGTTCAAAGACAGAAAAACCCTTAGCGATTTTAAAAACGACGACTGCCTCATTTCAATATATCGACTTAATGAAGGAATTATACCCAGATTATGTGTTGCTTTATTGGTGAGGTAAGAGGTAGAACAAAAGATAAAAAGAAATCCACTATATAATTATTTCAAGTTCTACGGCATCGCAATATTACGCCACAGGCAGTCTTCGAGAACGACTAAAATAGTGAATATTGGTCAAAACAAACAAGCAACAACAATAGACTGAATATATTGTCCAAGATCCATCGCTTTGAGCTTTTTAAAAATTTTAGGCACATATGTATATATACTCATGTCACCTTGAATGTTTTGTCTGTATATTTACATCTACCCCATTTAATATCAAAGATGTCATGCACGTGTATCTATAAAAACCAATACATTCAAATTCGACAAAAGAAATGAAAAATACGTTTTTACTTTTTAACATAAACATGACTTAGCTAAGACATTGCTAAGTTTGCTTTATGTTACGGTATAAGACACACTTAAGTAGGACTTATGTAGGTCCTAAGATCCCGCCTAAGTCCTACTTATGACCCTACTTAAGACAAAATCTTAGCATGCTTTATGTTACGAGCCCCAGATTGTCGGAAGTCAGATCTTATGTTAATCTTAAGACATGTCTTATGATAGATCTTACTATAGTTTTGTGAAACCCAGCCCTGGAATATAATTATAATACATGCGTAATCCTTTAAAAAAAACATATAGCAAATGTACGCCCAATCTTGCATATTTTTTGTCCATGAATTTATTGTTACATCTCATTTTACGCTTTTCCATCATGATATGTTTACATTTGGATATTTGTCAGTTGTTGTATATCTTTTAAAATCAATATCTTATAGTAAAACACTTTTTTAATGAACTGTTTGTAAGAATAATTGTGGTCGCTTGTCTATATTGAGTGCATGTATGTTGTTGAAAAGTAGTCATTTGATTTATTCATGTTAAATAAACGACCATTCTTATTCTTAAAATGATGTTTATGTAAGTGTTTGCAGTTATTTATACATAGAAAAAACTTGCTTTGTACCTGTACTCAGAAAATAGACGACTCGATTGTGGTCATAGCACATACGCATTTCAAACAAATTCGGGATTATAACGTAGAACTTAACTGGACAGGTGATGGTTTTGCTTCCACGTTCTACCGAACTCCCTTTCACTGCAGGTGAGCAGGGGGAATACATATTGTCGTAAGTGCTTTACAAAGTGAACAATTTCTGTTGTTTTTTAAATCATTTGTCATCGAAGTCAGACATTGAATTCTTTAGATTTGGTTCATTAATTTAATCTTTGTGGAATTAAGAATACCATGCTATGTACTTTTTAATCTAGGGTAAACTCGAAGCTGTTCTTTGACATTTTTTGTTTATTTTATAAAACTAATTGCAGGGAATTCGAAGGAAACGGTATTTCAAATTGTAATTAATTTGTTACTAATTTCCGTAAATCATATAGATTAGGAATAGTGTAGGTCGGATTTGAACTTATTAAATGTATTCTGCCTATGTTCGGGCAATTTAATGGTTTTGCACTGTTAATTGAATAATTGAAACTTTAGGGTTTTTCAATATAAGATTAATAAAATACATTGTAAATACATGTGATAAGCATATGAATTGTTGATACTTTTTGTAATATTTCAAATATTTTCCACAGTCAATGAAGATCATTTATGGATCAAATACCAATAAAATATCTACATTAATTACACCAGATATTGTATGTTTCCTGGTTGTCTTATTCTAACAAAGAACATTGACAAACCGAAATCAATGTTAACTAATTAATTGATTTTTGTATGAAAAAAAAATCCGTCAATCACATGCTAGGAAAATTTTTCCTCGTAGCTCAAAGCTCAGTTTTTATGGTAAATTTCTCAATTATTTTACTTGTACCGGTTGTCCTGGTGTTTTGTTTTTGTTTTTATGTAAGGAGTGTGAAAATTCGATCCACTTCAACTTGACAAACGCTGAAATTGAAAAGAAAACGTAAAGATTGTATCCTGTGTTAAAATAATAAAACCTCCATGATATATGATTTATTTTCTCTAAATGTATATAAAGAAAACTGTCTATTTTATACTTATTGCAAATTTGAATATCTGGGCATACGGATTTGTTGAGTTGTTTTTGATTTTCCAGAACTTTATAGACCTCAGTAACGCAAAAACAACGCAATATTGGAATAGTAACGGTGGACGTATTGTCCATTAGTCTGGGGTCTCCCGTAGTGACCAGGATAAGTCCAATTACCTACGCTGCTTATAATGTTGAATCCAATGGATGTTATTGTCCATAATTGATTTCGGTGTTATCGCCTTTATCAGGTCGAACTCATTTTCTCCACCTAGGTCTGTCTGATAGAAAGAACGCAAAAGTCCAATGTGGGTTACAAAGCTACATGTACATGCACTTCGTTCATAGCGTATCTCAACATTATAAACATGAAGTTTTGCTTCTGAAATGTTATGAATGTTACATTTAAGACATTTGATTAACTCCTGGATGGGCATCGTACATCAATTACCTTCGTTTGTAGAAGTCACGCATTATTCCAAAGCTCGAGTTTATTGATAATAAAAAGGTCAGATACTTCATATGGATGATTCCCTTGTCTACAAACTAAAATTGTTAAACGGCAATAAAACGGTCAAATATCGTCATTCAATAAAATACATCATCGATATATAGAGCATTAATGTTTTGGTTTGAAAAAGGACTAACTTCAAATCGCCTGCTTTATACCATATCATAAAACGGAAAATATGGATATGGAAATGACAAGTGGATGCCTTTTTCATTATCGATAACTTTTAATAGCACTTTTCATGCTTGCAACATGATCATTACTTGTGTTCTAACAGCTTCAAGTTATTCTCTATGTACTCTCTTCAGAATCACATTGATTTCAGAAATATTACCCGTAACGAGAAAAAAGTTTGTGTAACAATACCACCGCGATACATTTATGTAAAAAGTACTCGTCTGGCTTTTCCATCTGTGTAACATATTAATCGACGGAATGGTGTAAATTGCTTTCTTCGTTGTTGCATACAGTCTTTAACTGTTGCGGTCATTGTAGAAAATGTTTATATGGTCTTTTCCCCTGCATTTAGATATGTTTATAAAGTGAGCATTGACAGGTGTGCGGTATTATATCTGATGTTCCATAGAAAAAATTTTAGCCATTTTTTGAGCGGTTTTATGTTTGAAACGAAAAGAAAGGTTTTTTTTTTAAAGATGCAAAAGCTGATCGAAAACAAAATTGTACATTTCAATTTCACATTAATTGATGAAGTTAAGGTTTGTCAATATATTAATACATGTATCTTGGTTACGTCGTAAAGCGACAAGATGGATCGAATTGTTGACGTCATTGCTATGTTTTGAACTGTAAATGACGGAAACGAAGTTCATACCGACGAAGTGCTGATGAAACAGCACCCACCGGCATCGTAATGCGGCTACCCAATGCCCACTGGTGTGTTCTGACGATACACAGCAGCATCCGTACAGAATGTCATGGACAGTTTTTAAAAGCTCGAACAGTGTAGACGGCATTTGCACTAAACAGCAATGATTAAGTTGCACTCACATTGTGTTTCAGTTTTCTGGCCATTTTTTAAATAACAATTCGCTTTAATCAATTTTAAAGTTTATTGATATACTTGTGTATGCACATATGATTTTTTTTTATTTCAGTGAAAATTATTTTAAAATGGTTCAACAACTGCAGAAAATCATCCTACTCAAATTTACTCAGAAAAATTCTTGTGAAACTATTAATTATAATTTAGACGAAAAATCACACAAGTAGTCCGTATATATTATCCTTATTCTTATGTCATCCTACATGTACAAGTAAAATCGAGAGCCGTCACTACAAGACGAGTATAGGTTTACTGTCATTTCAAGTGAAAAATGTCAAATCCAGATTGTTTCAATATATACCAGTAGTTGATGACTCTCAGACCAGTCCTGTGTAGTATACATACATTTCTGTGAGGGAGAATCCAGGCCAACCCTGTCAACTAATACTCAGGCGTGATGTACCAGTCCCATATTTACATCAATTTTATTATGATAGCGATACATGTAACTCTCTCTCTCTCTCTCTCTCTCTCTTACGTAAATGATTTGACCTCCTTAACTTTGATCACTTTAATATATTTACTCATGCCATTCAGTGTGAAGCCAGCTAAAGGAGCGTTAAAAGGGCATGGTCAGGATTTTGGTCAAATTCTATTTATATGTTTATATTATTTACAATGCTTAAGAAATGCATTTCTAATGATCCAATAAAATTTGAGAGTCATTTGTAGAGCTATAAGTAAGATACAATGCTCACAATTCTTTGTCTTGTAAACAAGGCTCGTGCCCTGTTTTTGTTTACATAGGTTCAATATACCAGTAAAAAATCTTTTTCCAGCTTATTTGTGTATATTTTTTATTTAATTTAAGCAAAGACAAACGGTTCCTAACGTTTTAATTAACATTCAGGTTTAAAACTGAAATTTTTACTTCAACGTTCAAAATGTAAACAAACGCTTTGTTTACATAGCTAAGAATTTCAAGCTCTGTAACTCGCTTTTAACTCAACAAATGACACTCAAATTTCGGTTGCCTATTAAAAATGCCTTTCTGGAGCATTGTAAATACTAATATCGGAAAAATAATTTTTGACCAAAATCGTGACTATGCCCCTTTAAATCAGAATAAGACTGCTATATCAATTACAATCAAATAGGTTAGGTTTTTTTAACAAATTATCTGCCTGAAATCATCTGCATCTTATTTTCACAAAGATTTTCAGATACAAATATGTGTAGTTACAAGCAGGTAATGTACTAAGATGATAATTCTTTATTATGTGGAGTGTAAAAAATAAAGACTCATACTATGCACTATCTATTGCATGTACGTGTTCACCTGTCTGCATCCTTTGAGTATTTTTCACTAATATTGCATTTTGTATAGGCATTTTTAAATTAAGGTATATAACTACATATTTTTTAAAAGGCTGAGGGTTAAACCAAGACCATGTCCCTTAATGTGTAAATAATAATAAAAAACAACAATTGTTCACTTTGCTACATAGATGAATCATTTAATAAACTATCAATGTTGAACAATAATGTACAAATTGATGTAATTTACAATAGAACTGAGTAAAAAACAATCAACAACTTATATAAAATAACAGAAAAAATAGATATGGAATTTCAGTACAATCCTTAACAAATCATTGTAAAAATGTTGTTATATCAACAAGGACAACGCAACAACACTGACAACAAAGTGTTGTTTCTGCTTATTGCACAACATAAAGATCTCAATTAAAACTAATATACGTCAACATTTGTGTGAGAAGACTATCAAAAGATATCTTCAATAATACAAACACACTCTAGGAATTTCAGGTGGGTGGATCTAAGAAGATTGTTGTAAAAAGACTCTAGAAATGAGTTGAGGATAGAAAGGTCTATGGATGTGTGTAATTGTTGTTTTCCCTGAATTTCTATTGGAGATGTTCAAATATGTTTTTCTTCCAATTTACCAAGCAAACAAAATAGAGACATGCATAATAATAATGAGTCTTCTGATTCAATAACTCTTTTTACTTTTAAATCAAAAAGTAATTCATATTAGTTGATTGACATTTAAGCATATTTGCTATTTGATATCCATTTAATATCTCATAAGTTTAGAATTATGTGCCTGAATAACATCAACACAATATATAGGGCTTTTTACTTACTCTACTTAATTAAATTTTAGATCATGGTATTCGTTTTAGACATAAAACAGAACAAGAATTTTATTTGATGTTGAAATATATAATTGGAAAATAAAATATCTAATTTGATGAAAGACAGTAAAGTGACTTTAAAAACTATGAACAGTAATATGTGTGTTTTTATTCTGGTGGGAAATAAAATTGCTGCTGAGTAAAAAAAATCTCGCAAATATTGCCAGAAATAGAGTTAGTATTTTATTTACCGCGGTATAAAGATGCAACAACACACACTCCTACATCACAATATCAAACAGAATAATCTTCAAGTACACATACATGTACCTTTCATCAACATTAATTAACAAAAATTTTCAGACTCTACTTTCTACAAATTGATTATATACATGTATACTACACACTGTTAGGATAAGTTATTTTACCTACATAAATGTCTCTACATTGTATTACACATTAGAAAAAAATTACAAAAAGCACCAAACAGTTACAGCCTGCCTCCATATTAACATTCCCCTTATACTCACTATTTATTCTTGGTTTATGAAAAGTCTTCAAGTGGTACAAGCTATTCTACAATATAGTTATACAACTGTAACCTGTTCAACATAATGTTTTAAAACTATTTCAACCAATTATGATCATTGACAAAGCTAGAAATGTTACAATGTCTTGAGGTTAATAATCTTAAGTCTGTAATCTATTTAAGTATTTAAGTACTTTGAATTTGAGCTTTTGGTGCATATTAGGAATGTCAATATGATTGGTATGTTTTTAACAATAGATTTAAGACATAAATGAACTTTTAAGAAATTGAATCTTAACACTAAATATGTTTTAAAAAATGATATGTATGTTTGTTTGTTTATACCTTTTTAAATTTTATCCCCTCCATAGGGATACTACCTTATACCTCAGAACTCTTTCATTGTGTGATTTTCCTATATCCACAAATTTATTGAAAATGGCCTAAATAGACAAGGGGCCCATGGGCCAAATCACTCACCTGAGTAACGACAGTCAATATAAAATCAGCTTTATGGTGTTATATACAAAATATCTGGACATTGTAGTATTATTGATCTTGTATAAAAAGATTTTCACATTTTCCCCCAAATATTTTTGTTAAACATTTAGTCCCTTTTGTAACGCTATGAATTCATAGTCATATTACATACTGAGAATTGTGGTTCTCGAGAAGACTTTAAACAATATTACTGTTCATGTATATATAAACCTACATCAAACTTTTTTGAATCCCTTGTGGGGCCCAAGAATTGTCAATGGGCCACAGACTATAACTGAGAATAAAAATCAATAATATGACAAGATGCTTGAATAGCAGTAATACAATACATTATTACATTTGAATTTCCGAAAATAATTTTAAAATTTTCCAATATAAAATTCAACCATTGCACTCCCCCCCCCCCCCCCTTTTGGGGGATCATGATATGATTTGAAATAACTTGAATCTACCCTGTCTGAGAATGCTTCCACACTAGTTACAGCTTTTTTGGCCAAATGGTTTTTGAGAAGATTTATCTCTGTATATTAAATCCTATGAAAAAATTCAACCCCCCCCCCTTTAAGGCATACATGATCTCGGATTGATTTCATGCATGATTTTATGACAAAGGCCTTGCAGTTACTAGCTGTCTCTAAACTACAGAATTACATGTACATGTCTATAAAGCACCTTATCATTTTATGAACACAAGTTGTTGGGACTAATGTTTTGAATTATTAGATTATCATATTTAAATATTTCTGTGCATGTAAATTTTTATATAAAGCTACATACATGTATGAATAAAATACTGTTGAGGACATGTACTTGATATTATATGTATTTAAAGTGTTTTAAAATGATGGATAAACTGCCAAGAGGTCAAACTAGTAAATAAACATTAGTGATTTTGGCGCTACCAAATAGAACTGCTTTGGTGATAAAAGGAGGGAAGCTTAAAATTTCAAACAAAACTGCTTTTTCATACACGTCTTATAAAAAAAAAACTTGTAATAATAGAATGATCTACTGCCACGGTGAAATAAAAAGGGGGCAAAATATTCTGAAAATAATAAGACATTGTACGATTTAGTAGATGTTTGGTTTAACATTTGTGTTTAAGACAAAATGCTGAACTCAATAGAAGTTGTAGAACTGTCTGCTGCTCTCAGGGTTGTAAAAAATAAAAAAAAATTGTGTACCTTCATGTATAAAACAAACAACATTCAAAAGTAACAAAAGAATAGAGAATGAATTCAACAGGTCATTGCTGGCAATTTTAGATGAACATTGAACAGAACAGTCATCTTGTTCTTATTCATAGCAAATAAACTGACATATTTCATTTTTTTTTTTGCCAAATAATGCCTTTGGATATGTTAACATACAGGTAAAGAATAAATTCCATCAGTTGACACGATTTTAATTTTTTAATATATACATTTTACTATAACATATGCATGCAGGCATATTTATATACATAGACTGCCTGCATCATATTCAACAGTAAATTTGGTTACTTCATGTACATGTATTTACAAACATATACATGTAGGCATGTATATCATAAATTAAAATGTAAGGTAGCTACAACATACATGTACTATAAATTAATTAACAACAATATTGCACTTATTTAGCACTTCATGACATAGTTCAAATAAACATTTTGGCTGGAATGTGCTCCAAAGACAAAATTCAGCTACTTTTTATGCTTTGTATTAGGCATAACTAGATGTAAAAAAAAAAAAGATCTCATGGATGCCTTTTACTGAATCTTAAATAGGATGTTACCTGAGGAGTGGCCATTTTTTTACAATTTACATGTATATTATACTAAATAATATTAGTATGTTTAAATAACCACAATATGAATGTATTATTTCCAATTGCACTTATCACATTTGGTCTAAAGACAACCAATAAATTATCTTCATGACTAGACTTCCTTCTGGACCTAGCAATCTGAACATCTATAGTGTCTATCCTGAAATGATTTCCATATATAGGGATCCATCGCTGGCATTGGAGAAAACACAGCCATGTGTTTGAGTATCAATTGGATGAATAAGACATAATAAACTAAAGAGAATATCTATCAGGATGTTAACACTGGTTTCTGCTGCGCATCGATTAAATCTGTGAATTAAATAGGCATTCATCACATAAAAATGATATCTACAGTTTGGGAGATTTTTTAAAGTATTATATGTAGTCAACATGAATCAGTAAACAATGTTTTTGTCTTAAAACACACACCATTATGAATGAATACAAAACTATATATAGCAAACAAGGTATAAACTTGTAATACATGTAGTAATTCCATAAATCAGGACAAGAAAATTGAGCAATAATCAAAAAAGCATGAATTTTGATCTATCTTTAATTAAATGGAACAAATGTATTTTTTATAAAATCTACAGCAAAATGCTTTCAAAATTTTCTGAAATCCATACCATTCCTACCAATGTTTAAACTTGAAAACCAAACAAATATTAAATCTTCCTTTTTACATCCCCTATTCATTTTTTCAACATTATTTATCAAATACATGTATCAGCAACTTCATGTATCAGAAGTTGATTAACCCAAACTACTAGACAACAGTCTAAATGTGTACTGTATTTATATTGAATGTCTGCATTAGCAGTCTAACCGATCACTGGACTGTACCTGCTATGATCCAATGCCACGGGAGGGTAATGTATGTGAGATAGGAATTCAGTGCCACACTTGTGGCTCTCTTCTGCTCTTTGAAAAGCATCCAGGCCTGTCCAAAGGCTTTGCCCAAGAATCCATTAGCATGTGTAGACTGCTCCAATTCTGAAACAGCAAACGCTGTGCCATCAATTAAATGTACATGTAGCTTTCTTTGAGATCTTTTTTTTTAAATAGGTTTATCTTGATAAATGAATAATTTCTTAAAACCTTTCCAAATGATATTTAGTAGAATTATTAAAATTAAATGTTTAAACATTGGTAAAAATCAATTTGTCATCGCCATATCATGGCCAGCATGTTTATTATGAAGTTTAATGACCACATGTATTACATCCCTCGTCTATGAAAGGGGACATAAACATGAACGGTGTGCATTAATTGGCAATTAACATAAAACTTAATCTCTTGACTCACCACTCTGTAATGTCGTAGCTTCCACTTCCTGGCAGTTGACTATGCCGGCATTGACATCCTCTGTTTCTGAACGTGACTTTTTCATGCTGAGACGACGGATCCCTCCCCGAACCAATGATCTGAACGATTCACTTGGATCACTCATCCTCCGATGTGTGTACTGGTTTTGTTGATTGGGATCCTGAGCCTTAGAAGAAACAGAGCATTTTTATAATACATGTATATATAGATAAAATATGTTTTTGACTTTCCTTCCCCTTTAATATTTATTCACATACATTAAGTATATGCATGCATATTATATACATGTGTTTACTGACAAATGTTGTTTATGTATTGATTTCCTGAACACTGTATTTACATGCATTTTAATAATACATGTATATATAGATAAAATATGTTTTTGACTTTCCTTCCCCTATATTTATTCTCATAGGTACATGCATGCATATTATATACATGCGTTTACTGACAAATGTTGTTTATGTACTGATTTCCTGAACACTGTATTTACATGTTTGAATCGTTTCGATACATGTACTTCCTAAACTCTCTCTCTTCTCTCTAATATTCAAGTCATGAGCGGTGAATGTCTTAACTTCGCCTACTACGATCTGATTGGACAAGAGTCAGTCGAAAATTTTCATCAGCAAAGATGTTAAAGAATATAGCTTGTGGATCAGGTGTCAACCCAGAATGATGTTGATATTAAATAAGTGCATTCTTAATAGCCTGCTTAAATAAAAAAAATCTGAGGAACCTCTTTTTAAATCCGATGAAGCTCTGTTTCGTTCATCTTCACAATGTCAAGTTATTGTGAATATGGAAGTCCAAACAAACTGTGAGGAGTTCCATAATTACAAAACCTTGACATTGTGAAGATGTAAGCCACTTTACCATCTCTCTCTCTCTCTCCAAATTGTTGAATAGAATAAAGTCAGTCAGAACTTAAGAATAATTTTACATATTAGTATACATAAGAAAAATATTTGTTTTTCGGCCTGCAGTACACTATTTTTCACTTTTTTAATGCAATTGCACTGTTTCAACCACATGCGTTGTTGTGGCGGTGGACTGTATTTGTTGCTGGTGAAGTGACCCGCTGACTGAGTCTAGCGAGCTGCGTAAACATTGACTCTAACCAAGCGGGAAAATCAATGGTATTTTGAAACGAACTCTACTAGCTCAAACTAAATGAAATATATGAATCATCATGTTCTTCAGGAAATACCACAGCTACTAGGTTTGAAAAGCCCTGTGTATAAGCATTATGGAATATTTAGTACAATTAAGCTGCAGGAAGTTAAACAACGTTCTTCTTCATACCAACACTAAAATCATTGCTGTCGCATTCAGAGATGGTGTCAATTACATTACACATTACTTTCAATTACATCAAAATTTGTAATTAATTACACTCGATTACCATTACAAATTACCATTACCCCATCCCTGATCGCGATCAAAACTTTAACACAGCATCTCATAGCTAGTTTCGGCGGCCATTTGCATTAAATTTTGTTATTATTTAGTTTGATTCATCATAATGTTTGCAATAATGTCTTTTATTAGAGTCAATCATTTTATCTCAAAATGTGGTCCTAAATCCAGGAATTTTTTTTTCCAGAATTCTCAAGTGCACTAGAGAAATTTATTTCACTCATTTAATGATAAAATTGGGCAATGCGCAATTTTAAATCAGATGCACGCTGGCCTGAGATCCAATGAATTAATTTTTGATGGTCTTATATTACAATTAAAAACTAATTTGGGCCTATATTCACCGTTCAAAACACCAAGTAAATTTATAAAAAGCATGGCTTTCATGAATACCTGTTCATCGTTGAAATCCTCTAGTTTGAAGTTTTCTTTGTTGGGTGTTTCTGGCCCTGACCCCGGGACTCTACTGACAGCAATCTCTGCATGACCTTTGCTCTTTGGCCCCCGCATCCTGACAAACTCCACCCTCTTGTTCTGTTTTATCATTCCTAAAGACATGGTCTGCATCATCTTTGACGTCAGGCTCAACTGGATTTCAAAAGTCAATCACATATAACTAACCAACTGATCAACTAAAAGTTAGCTGAAAGTTAGCATTTTCTAAGCATTGCATTCATTTAAAACTTGCTGCTAAAAATCTTGTCCTCTCTGGCCTTTTTAAAAAATTAACTTCAATGCTATCCTAAATAATTGAAGGGGTGCTAAATTACTGCAGCTTATTTCGAACATATATTTTTTTATAAATCGTAAAGACTCATTATTCATTAAGGATTTATACATTTCTAATTTAGTTTTCTTTGGCAGCTTACCCTGGCATCGTACACTTTCTTCAGAACTTCATAACGCACTGCTCCAAGAAAGATAACCCCCTGTGCCCTGCCATGCCTGTCTGATGCTGTTAGTTCTACAGACACTAACTCGCCATCTCTTACCACTATGTCTCCAAAAGCCTGAGTATAATGTTAAGAATATAAAATGTTGTGGGTTTTTTTTTTTTTACATAAAATATCAATCAATGTTAAACACACATTGATGCTTTAGTGTAAATGTTCCGATTTCTAGCTGCATTTTCTTTATTTAAAAGGGTATAATTGAATAACTGATAGTGTATTTTCATTTTTTTTTTAAATGTACTAGAGGTATTCAATGTATAATGATGCCTTATTGAACAATTTTAAATCATTTTAAATAAGTTACTGTATACAAGGAAATATTCCCCCCAGTTTTATTTCCAATCCATTTGCCCCGATTGTCAATGGAAAATTTAAGACTGGTCGAATTTGAATGGCTCAAATTATATTTCTTAAAACACAACTTTGACTGAGTGAATTCAAAACAGTGAAACCATTTGGAACTAGAGAAAGGCAAAAACAACAAGGAACGTAAATAACCTTGTATACAGTAAATTTGTGCTGTTAGATAACAGGGAAAAATAAAATGAACCAAGGTTACATGACTGACAACATAAGAAGCCAGTCATTTGCACCTTTAACTTTTTGAGGATTATCTTTCATTGTTGAATAAAAGAAAACTTAACTTTGTCAAAACATCTGTGTTCAATGACTTATTTTATTTCATATTTTAATAAAACGAAAGTGTATGCATATATTCACCAAGAGATTTGCATGAATTTCAAGTTACTTTTTACAATATCTTAGATGCATTGCCCATAGACTTCAATGAAAAATTCAAGGTGCAAATAATTGGATAATAATCAAAATTTTGAAAATTATTTTTTGGTGGAGTATCTTTATTTGCATGATAACAACTTCAAAATGATATCATGGTTAAGAATATCAGACCATTCATTTATTCAGTACAAAATGATGCCATTATACATCGAATACCTTAAATTACCTCTTCAAAGTTATCAACAGTAAAATATATGTTAGGATAAGTGAGTTCTTCTTCCGTTCCTTTATCATCCATTCTTCTTTTACTTGGAGAAGGGTAAACTCTCTGTTACGGTAAATTTTAAAAATAGGATTTGTAAATCAAGGACCACTAGGTGACAATGTGAAATTAATTTTATGATAATTAAACTGTGCATATAATGTTTATACAAACCTGAGAGAATTTTCTAAGAATTTGAAGATGATGTTCACTTGTTCTTGTACAAACTGCACATGTGGCTGTGTACACAAGCTAAAAATGAATAACATTCTGCACTTATCCATGACCATTTATAAAGTAATATGATTAGAAAAACTGAACATTTTTCAAAAAATGTTTTTAAAAACTTAATTTATTCTTAACATGGAAAATCAATTACTTTCAGATTTAGCTAACAGATTTCAATTAAAATACAGTGGGAAGTATAAGGAAGTGTATATTCTTGGGAGAAACTACATGTATGTAATATGTTTAAGTGTCTATATATCTGTCTCCTTTTATTCATTTATCCTGTTGCCCCTTGAGGACCACTGACTGATCAATATAAATAAAGAAATAAAAAGTACGGTAGATAAATGAACATCGCATAATAATTTAATTCTGGTTGTAACGCGGCATTTGATTGGATAGAAAAATTTAGTTAAATTTGTATAACCTGGTTTGCACGTCACAAGACACGTCACAATGCACCAACGTACTAATACACTTGACGTTACGTTTGAATTTTGAACAGATTTATATCATTTTTAAAAGTAAAACGGACTCAATTTGTACAGCAAATTCCAGAAAATTAAATTATAAGGAATGAACTCAATATCTACCCAAGTTATACTCGTATAACCTGGGTTGGAGCAATTTACGCTTTTTTATAATCCGCTTCAGCGTAAATTGCCCCAACCCAGGTTATACGAGCATAACTTGGGTAGACATTGAGTTCATTTCTTAATTAATATACAGGGACCTTTATTACCTGGTGTGAGATAATGTTCATGTACACAGTCTCCTCCCAGTCTATTGTTTTATCCTCAAGGGCAGGGAGCGACTTAGAGTCTCTTCTATATACTTCAATTTCAGGCTGTAAAAAAAAATTTCAAATGTTATTTCTGATTTATAAGTCTGTATTGTAAATGTAAGATTAAAAAGGTGAATTTCTACTAAAATACTTCTTTCTTGTGTGTTTATTCAATGAGAAAATGTTCCCTTCTTGGAAATTCCACATAAACGCCTTTACCATAACTTAACTCTTTAATCTAATATTAAATGTAAAGGAGGGATTACCAAAATCACAATTAAATGCAAGAAATACAATGTCATCCTTAATTTAAAGTCATTATACATCATATACAAACAGACAATAACAGAGAAATTACCAAATCAGAATGAAATGCAAGAAATATATATCCTTTATTTTGACCAACTGCTACAAGTGGTGAAACACACATACATGTAACTAAAGCTGATTTTACCAATGAGTTTCACAAATAAGTACCCAGTCAGGCATGTACATGTACATCTTATCATTCAAACAGACCATTAAAGCAGGACTTACTCGAAATGTAAATGACTTGTTTTTTGGATTGTGAGTTTTTCTGACATAAAACAACATGTCATCTCTCTGATCATCAGGCAGTTTGGAAGGATCGATGAAGTACTTGGTGAAGATATCAGTCCAAAAGGAAGTGGAATCATTCATCACCTCAAATCCTGCAATTAAAATATTCATGTATCTGTGATATTACAGAATTTTATTTCCCAGTCTGTGTCTGTGTTCATATGTCTTCTAAAACCAAGGCAAGATACTGTTGATACAACTAAACCCCTGATTAGTCTGAGGGTCAAGTTTTAACCATTTAGAGTCTTCCCTATCTTTGGGTGCTTGCATGGTTATTTTACAATTTGAAGCTTTGTTGGTCTTGAGGAAAAGATTTTTAAACATTTTTCCTATACAAATGCTAAATATTCATGATATTTCTATGTTAAACTGTGAACCCTTTCTGGGGCCCCAGTTTTGGTCCGGGGGTTAGGGTTTTTACAATTTAGAATCTACACTATCTCAGAATGCTTACATAATAATTTTACAATTTGTAGCAAATGAATGTAGTTCTTGAGAAGAGTTTAAAACATTGTCCCTATATATTTCTATCTTAAACTTTGAACCCCTTCTGGGGCCCCAGTATTGGTACGGGGGGTCACGGTTTTTACAATTTAGAATCTTCATTACATTTACAAGCTTTGGCTTAAATTTTGGCATTTCTGGTGCAGTGGTACCTGGGAAGAAGATTTTTTTAAGATACATACACAGGGCGAAAAACAATCTTAAAGGTGGCTTAAAGGTGGCGTAAAGGTGGCTTAAAGGAGATACAATCTTTAAGCCACCTTTAAGTCACCTTTAAGCTGAGCTTATAGGTCCTTAATGTCCAAACTTCTTTACGTCACCTTTACGCCATCTTTAAGCTACCTTTAAGCATCTTTAAGTGGCATTTACGCTCCCTTTAAGTTGTCTTTAAACCGTCTTTAAGTTCCCTTTAAGTCAGGTTTGATCAAACTGAACAATAAAAACATGTATTAAATGCAAAAGCTCTTTTATAGGGAGGGGAGGGGGTGATCCGAGTGATGATATAATTTCCAAGGAAGGGGAGGGGATATTCCAGGCGGTTTTATTTTTCATGCCATTAAACACATATCGCTATCATCAACACCGCTCCGATGGACACAGATTGCCGTTATAAAATTCTTTATAATTTTTTTTTTCAAAATTATTCAAAATTATTGTAGGGGTGAGCGCAGTCTCTGTATCTAAATTTGTGTATGAAATTATATTTAATTATGTTTGTTTCCTATTATAAATAAATCGGTGAAATCTCTCTTTCTCTTTCTCTCTCTCTCTTAGTTCATCCGGTTATTAAACAAAATAAAGATAATAAACCAAAACTGCATGATTTAATTTAATAATCGGTTGAAGGTATGTATTTTTTTCAATTTTAATTATTTCTAGGTCTAATTCTAGATCTGCTAGATACATGTTAAAGATGAAAATACTCTCAACTGCCTTTGTTATATCGGGCAGGATATTACTGCACTGTTTGTCTAGACATAGTTTTGTTCGTTTGTGTATATCTAATTAGAGTCTATTGTTTGTCCAACTTAAGAAAACCCCCGAAACTAACACAGAATATACAAGATATACACAACAGTTGTGTCTTTAGCCCAGGTGCATGTTTGTGTATATCTAATTAGAGTCTATTGTTTGTCCAACTTAAGAAAACCCCTGGAACTAACACAGAATATACAAGATATACACAACAGGTGTGTCGTGTGCCCAGGTGCAAGTCAGTGTTTCTAAAGGCGTTAAATCTTAGTATGTACGAGTATACGATAAGTCTAGTGAATAAAAGTTTATTTACATTTGTAATTCATTTTTAAAGAATTATTATCCAACTCTGTGTTTTAAAAATGTTACGTCTACAAATTAAAGATACATGTATGTAAGAGTAAAATCTAGAGGCTAATTAATTCCTGTACCGGTGATCATAGATAGGGGTTAATTGTTTAAATATATGTATAAGAGTAAATATGTCACATACCCGGCCTGGTACATCATACAATTGTATGTACAAGTATATGTACACATCATTTGCAATTGCCACATGCAGTAAATACGTCACCCGTTATTGGTAATATTGTTTGTTATAGAATTGATAGTCTAAAAATCATGTATACAAGTAAATGTTTAAACATACTGGAACGGCGCCGTGATCATGAAAACCAGGAAAATTGCGTAGAACTTATACCCTAATAGTTTCAATGCATTTAATAAAAGAAATGATTTCATCTTCTTCCTTGCATTTCATTTAGCTGTGAATTAGATGAACGTTTATCTACTCGGTTTAAATTTATTTACTAAATAAGCCTAACGGTTTCATTATGGTATAATATTTTTTTTTTCACTGAAGACCAAGTTCCGTATTTCATTCTATATATATGCATCAGGCTTGGGGCGAATTACATTGTAAAGTAATGCATTACATTACCATTACTTCATGACTCTGGGCATTAAATTACCATTACCATTACTTGATTTTCTTGAAGTAATGCATTACATTACCATTACATGAGTAAAGTAATGCATTACCATTACCATTACTTTTTTTTTAAGTAAAGCTAATAAAGAGTTTTTGCAAATGTTTCAAATATGCAACACTCTTTAACATATCTACAGCTTCATGCTCAGTATCAGGTTCAAATTCAATGAATAAACAAGAGTCATTCTTTATTTGCTCAATATATAATCATATTGTGGCAATATGAACAACATATTACATAAGTAAAATGATATTTATAGACATTTGGCATGATACAATATCAGATTTGAAATAGAGACACAGGATAACATGCGTAACAAAAAAACATTTTTTGAAAGTAATGTTGCGGTTTTTAAAAGCTAAATATAAATATATCACCAGATTACACAAATCTTTATAATTTTGGACACTTAATTTTATTAATTTATAAACAGATGATTTTTCCCAGTTATATTTCTTAATATATTTTAATCGTATTTCTTTTTACGGAGGACACTTTAAGACAAAAGATTGCTGTTGCACTTCAAGATCGAAGTTTCAAAGGGTTCATCTTTTAAATGCATCCATCTTCCGGGCTATACTAAATAAATGTTTTGCAGGAGCAGTTAAAGCTTGGACTGGAAAATACTGTTTGACGATTTTTATCTTAGGATATATTAAGTGCAATAATAGATTAAATACATAAATCTTGTATTTTCTATCAGTCCAAACTAATGTACAGTGTAATTAATATACAAGAGAGAGAGAGAGAGAGAGACAGACAGACAGACAGAGAGAGAGACAGAGAGAGAAAGAGAGAGAGAGAGAAAATAAGTAAGATTATTCTCAAATAGATCATAATATTGGAAGTAATATTGATTTTCATCATGGATGGACAGTGCATTCATTTTGCTTTTATCGATAAAGGTGCATGTCTGTCTCCTATTCTATTGAGACATAGTGAAGGGAAGGGGATTGGGGTGTTTAGCACTTCTTATAACAATAGATTGTTTTGATACTTAGATTATCCTGGGGGCATAGTGTGTTGTTGAATCACTTCTTATTGAAGTGCAAACTAATGGGAGTAAATTGTTTAAATGATTAAAAACTCTTAATAACAACACTCTTAAAATGTTATGAAATTGTGCTGTTATCTTTAGTAATATAAACAATTCAAAAATGAATTTTAAAAAACCTTTTTTAGTAAAACATGTACAATTAAAACATTTTTTTCTCAATTAGAATTATTTCTTTCATCTTTAAAAATAAATTTAATCAAATTCAATTTCAACTATTCATTTATTCATCACATTTTTTAAAGTGAACATGCATAAATATGCATAGTAATGCAAAGTAATGCCATGTAATGCCAGCATTACACTAGATTTTGGAAAGTAATGCATTACATTAGCATTACTTGTAATGCTAATTTTGAGGCATTACACATTACTAGCATTACTTTGAAAACATGTAATGCATTGCAATGCATTACCATTACATTTAGCATTACCCCAAGCCTGATATGCATGCATGTAATTTATAAATTAGATATGATTGATTGTTACAATTTGAATGGAAGTCGAAATCTTTTCAAGTAAAAAATACACATTGAATACATTGATTCAATATCCACTGATATATAGAATATAAAAACCTCCCTTAATATGTAAGTACCCGTGGCGCAGAGGAAGCGAGGTGGTGCTGGTAAACGAAGGATCCCGTGTTCAATCCTCGTCTTGGGCGTTTTGATTATTTTTTTTTTTCATTTTATTTTCTAGAACAAAAACCGTTTTTAATACCTTTTCTATCATCATCATATAGTTAATATATTTTGTTGGTAAATTAAGCACACTATTGAATTGAAAGATTTTTTAATGGCTTAAAGGTGGCTTAAAGGTGGTTTAAAGATGGCTTAAAGGTAGCTTAAAGAAGTTTGGACATTAAGGACCTATAAGTTGTCCTTAAAGGTGGCTTAAAGATAGTCTTTAAGCTGCCTTTAAGCCATCTTTACGCTTTCTTTAAGCCATCTTTAAGCAACACATATAGCTTAAAGGTAGCTTAAAGGTGGCTTAAAGATCGTCTTTAAGCTACCTTTAAGCATCTTTAAGCTATCTTTAAGGAGAACTTAAAGATTGTCATTCATCCTGTGATACCATACATGTATTAACACTGTTTTACTATTATCTCCCTTTAAAAAAAAGGGTTCCCTCTTTAATTTTACAATTTAGAATCCTCTTTCCAAAAGAATGCTTTGTACCAAGTTTAGGTAAATTTGGCCCAGTGGTTCTAGAAAAGAAGTCAAAAATGTGAAAAGTTTACAGATGGATGGACTGATGGACAGATAACGGACAACATGTGATATCAGAAAAGCTTACTTGAACCTTTGGTTCAGATGAGCTATGAAGTATATATATATACACTTATTATACAACTTTTGATTTAAAACATTTATTTTAAAATCAGTCAGTTTTGAATTGAAGCAAGACTTGCAAGAAAAATAGAAATCTGTAAGAATCTTGAATATACAAGTAAGATTGACATTCAATAGAAAAAATGTGCTCATTTTCATCAACACTAGGAGGTAAAATGTGTAATACAGTAAAACACGCTTATAACGAAGTCCCGGGGACGGGCAATTTAACGAGGCCGGGTCTAATTTTTTCTGCCCTAGAAATTTTTTACATGAATTTCTACTGATATAATTATTATTATAAGGAAAAAAAATCAGACATTTACCACACCGTTTGTTCAAGGGGTCATCTCAAAGTTTGTTAATCTATAACATGGGACCCTATGGGATTTTGCCTGAAATGTATCAATTTTGCACGTTTTTTACATTATTTTTAAACTTCTGCCCTAGGGATTTCTTTTTCTGTTCTACATATTAAAGTTATTGCTTAAAGACATCAAATGGTCAAATAAAAAAAACATTTTACCTCTTGGTTTGATCCAGGGGTCTTATCAAAGTTATTTTTTGTATGCCCAATTTCCCAGTTTGCCAGATAATGGCTATTTTTTTATTAGACAAAGACGGAAATGGTGATCTTTATAGTATTATTAAAACATTCAGACACATTTAAGTAATAAATAAATATATAACATCGCATATTAAGGGTCATTAATATAAAATACATGGTTACTGTCTTGAAATATAGAAATTAAGCTATATTTAGGCGGGTTAAGAAAACGTGACAGAGGGCTAGGCTTGCTGAACCCTCTTCACGTTTTCGAAACGAGCCCAAATATAGCTTATACTTCGAGACATTTATGTTTATTCCACAATATAATATCAATTTTACGCACCAATCGAGCTATTTTCAACAAATTTTGCTGAATATCTGCAGTTGAAACTATTACGCCATGACGTCAACAAAGCAAAAATATGACGTCACAATACAAATGAAACGCTGCGCGAAAGCGTGCGTACTCGTTCTGTACTCGGCCTCGTTAACTTCGTTATAAGCGTAATTCGTTATATCTGTCAAGTTTACAACATGAAATAGGGACTTGGGGAATGAAATTCACTTCGCTGTAAGCGTCAATTCATTATAAGCGTGTTCGCTATAACCGTGTTTTACTGTATATACCTTGAGAACTTTATTGCAAAACTCTTTTCTAGCCTCAGCATTATTTCTAGAATATCTTGGAACATTGTTTTCAAAAGGAGGCGAGACATTTTTGTGACACTGTCAGTGTCATTAAAATTTTCATGACAAAATCTGATAACAAATATTTTGTATCCTTCAGTTTATTCTACAATCATATACTATTTAATACTGTTCAAGAACTCAACTTCAAAAAAAATTCTGCATGAAGCCAAATATATGAATTTTTGAACTGAGGTTATCTTAGTGAAAAGTAATTTATTAATCTATGTTTTATATAACTGATCATTCTTCAAAACTTAATTATATCAAGCGCAGCAAAAGGCGGGCAAAGCCCTACTCGCAAAGCAAGGCTTAATGGTAAGTTGGTAACACGTAAGAAAATCAGTGAAAAATGAATCACGGGTACTGAGGGCTAAAATTTTCTTCCAGCCCTGGGTGCTGCCATACTGGCTGCCATTTTGTTTCAAAAAGTTAGTTCGATCATTAAATGACTGGCGCTTTTTTATGTTTATTGTCCATTAACTCTATCAAAATCTTTCCAATGTTTCAATCAAAAGTAATTTAAACAAAAATAATTGACAGTACTTTAATTAAACAGGACATAAGACTAGTTTCACGTATGTCCTTTCAAATAATTAGAGGAAAATAAAAGCATTAACATCAAGGAAATAATCTTTTAGATACTGAATAAAGTAAAATATTTAACTTATGAAGTTGATAATCCTTGAAATAAGAAATAAAAATTCTCAGAATTGCATACTTTTCTTCGGCTATTTACGAGGAGAAAACTTACATGTTTACGTATGAAACCAGACATCATAATGTAGACTGAGCATGCGATGTTTAGTTTAACTTTTGCCTATGATTTGAGTCGGCAGGTGGATCTTACTATCTTCGTTTTGAACCATAAAAATCTGCGCTCAGCCCAACAGTCACACTGCATTTACATATTACACTTAAATAATACACTATTCCACAGCAGTCAAATATATAATTCATGGTTTTAAATGTTTATATATAGTTACTTTAAAGTAAAGTGTAAAATTTGTCATTTATCAGAGAGAGAGAGAGAGAGAGAGAGAGAGAGAGAGAGAGAGCTTGAAATCTGATTACAATTAGAACATTTTCAAATAAACTTTTCTTTCTCTTAACAACAACCTCATGCTTTAAATTTAGTACCGATAAATGCATGTCCTTGCATTTACTATTACAATTTACAGCTGATTTACATCCTAAATTTTACTTTTCCTAGACTCGGTGTATAATTTAATTTAAGAGGAAATTAATAATTACCGTCTGTGGAAATTATAGTAGATTCTTTAGTGCGTTCATTTTTAATAATCTGCATCAACTCCTGAAATGAATCACTGCTCTTAATCTCTGAATTTGATTTTTCTGAAGTAGGGGAAGGTGTCCGACTTTCCTCCATTGTTTATCATTGTTTGTCAAGTCGTACGTTAGATGATTACTTGTAGATAAGCGAATCATTGTTGATTCGGGTTTCTGAATGATGATTTATAGTCGAAGTATTCTACACTTAGTCGTAAATATCTGACGTTTTTCTGGCCTTTTTATAACGATTTTGATATTTTAAATGCCTGGCATTTAAAATGTCGAAATCGTTAAAAAAGTCAGGAAGACATCAAATATTTCGGACAATTCTACTCTATACATTCGGCTTACTTTTGCAATCATGATTATAGCCAAGTGTCTGTAGCCCTTTTGAATTTTATATGCTGTGTCAGGACACAATTATTGGTTAAAATCTAAAATATATGAGCTATCGGTACATTTATGCGGCATTTTACAGTTTCATTTGGAATGACTGAACAAATTCAACTTTTCACTGGCCTGCTCTTTTTGTGTGAAAAAAGAGAAGAAAATACAGATTACATGTAAATGTGGCAACCTCATAATAGTACATACAAGAAAATAATAATAAAATTTATTTGAAAGTTTTATTTAGAATGGCAGATTCTAAAACTTGTGATACATACAGGATGAGGATCTGATATTCAGTCTTACTGAAACGAAAATGAAAGGTACGTGCCTTAATGCCAGTAAATGGCATTGTAGCTAAGACCTTTAGCCACCTTTCAGGTAACATTCTAGTTAACATTCAGTGGCAGAGCTTAAAAAATCATTTTGGGGCATTTTTTATATAACTTTTCACCGTACAAATGTAGTATATATAAACTATGATTACGATCATGATTGGATGTAAACCAGATAATCTAAATCAGATGCTGAGTTATCATGCAGTAGCCAAAAAAAACAAAAAAAAAACATTGTTTTAACATTCTTTTATACTAAGCTTTATATCTATTAAAGAAAATCATTGCGTTAAAAATCATTTTTATAGGACCTTTAAACGATCGAATTTAAGATAAAGAATATGTCATTCAGTTTTTATAGACGACAAAAGGATTTTCCCCGATAATGAAACATTCCCGTCTTCTGCAGTTTACATAGGAAATTTAATAGCATCAAAGCAGTAGACCAAAACGTCATCATGAAGGAAAGCTTGGTATATACAATCATGTAGACGGAGAGTAAGCCAGTGAATGATGGTCTAGAGCTAAAGAAAGAAAATACGGACTTACAGGGCAAACTGGGGGTAGGGGATAACATTTTGCCTAATCCTTTTGTTTACACCAGTAAAGTATGTTCCAAATCATCATGTATTCAAAAAAGTAAGTATATAAAAAAAACCGTCAATCAGTAAAAAAAAAATCATTTAAATTTTCATAAATATGCAACATTGTTATGTTTGTTTCCTAAAGTAAATACATGTAGTTAGTTTATAATCAATCATATGGTCAATATTAAGCAGAAGTTTTGGAAAAAACATTTCTATCAATATTGTAGGAAATTTTCTAGAAAAACTTTTGTAAAGATACAAGATTACTCTAGAATTTTATATGGGAGTTTCCCTAATGTATAATACATTTGCCAAGACGTAAATGGCAATATACTGACAATGCAGTTGTCATGGAGAGATGAAGAAATCGTATTCATAATTTTCTTCACGACGAGAAAGGTCTTGAAGTTTGGGGTTCAGCAATTAATTCAATATCCAAACATCTCTGGCCATCCCAGTTTCGTTTTGAAAAGCAATGGGATTCATTTGTCAGACCTGTAGCGTCATTGTATGTTGCACATACATGTACAGATTAAACCAAATCATTTAGTGTGTATGCGTCAAATCCTACTTTATATATTTTTTACCCAGATTCGTTCCGCAATTTATTTATACTGGACCAAGTTTAACTCTCCCGATATAAAGCAACTTGTAATGTGTTCAACAGTTTAATTATGAAAAGACATATACAAAAATACTGAGACTTACATGTAATACCTGATTCAGGTGGAAAAAGGTGAAAACCTTGGCCTTGAATAGATACACTAGTTGAGTTTACACTACAGAGGTCGTTAGAGCTGAACACCGCTCGTATATAGAAATTTAATTAATTGCTGCATAGTTTTCAAAAACAAATAATGATAAAAACACAGTTTCATAATAGATTAAAAAAATAATTGTAGAAAACTTTTACCTTTTCTTAAAGGGTTATTTTAAATCGATACACAAACGTTAAGGAGTATAAATGATTATGTAATTACTTGTTTATGAAATTAAAGGTTAAAGATAAATGCTTATTGTGTGAATATATAGTAACTGTTAATTAAATATACACTGCTCAAATAGCTTTTCGAATTACTTATTGATTAGGTCAATGAAAAGAACATGTTTTATGGAAACTAGTGTAACAAAAGTAAAGGTATACTTCACGAGGAGAGGGATGGCGATTTTATCAAGAACATTCATTTTACGTATTTTTATAATTGCTCTCTTATCCCTTAAAAGTAAGTAAAATAACTTTTTTTTTGTTTTATCTCTGACTATAAAAAAAAGTTTATTCTATGAATAGAAGGATACTAATATACTTGTGAAGAATATACTTTGGAAAAAAAAATATCAATGTTAATCTTAAAATAAGATAACAAAGGCAAATTTAATAATCTATGTGATCAACATAAACTATATTAATTTTGTTTAAAAATAATACGAGTATCTCCAGTGCTTGTGTAACTAACTGTTCATCGGGTTTTTTTTCCCGTAATATAATCTTTTTCACGATTAATTTTTTTCCCTAACAACATTTTGATAATTTGAAGAAAAAAATCTAATGGAAAATAGTTACTACATGCGCTTATCTTTTATTTAATCATTTTTCTATTTATCGACGTATCAACAGAAAAATTGACCGGAACTTCATCAATGCGCGACTCGTATCGTAGACGAGATCAACAGAGCGAGCGCTCGCGATATAGGGTAAAGGGAATTTTGGCGAGCGCTACCGAGCGCTTGCTTTGTTGAACTCGCCTCAGATGTACAATTGAGCCTGAGAGCGCGGGATTTTTCGGTATGATCTACGGAGAGTAAAATAAATTTTCAAACTGTCGAACTATTTTTGATACTAGTAAATACTAAACAATTAATGAATAAAGTAATTTAAAAGCAAGACTTTTTCCCTTAATTTTAAGGGGCAACAGGGGTTGCAGTGTAAAATAAATTGTTAATGATTTTTTTTTTTTTAACACATTTACATTAGATGTCCACTACAACATATATCTTTTTCATGACTACTTTCTCACCTTGCAAGGGAAATTTTTTTTATAGGAATTATCCCCCTTTTCTGGCATTATGGGTTTTTTTTTTACAATTTCAATTATCAGCAATAATTATTTTATTTGAAGGAATTTATTTGCAAATCATATTCATTAATTTTAAGAACAAAAACAAATTTCAAAATTGTTCACAATGTTGACTCTTTTTTAGAGCAATATCATATTTTTATCAGCATTCAATTCTTTAAGTTTTTCTTCTAAATTTGAACAAAATGTGATGGCATACTGTATTAAAAATTATCAATGATTTAAAAAAAAATTCATATATCAACCTTAGCACATGCTCTAAAACTTATAAAATTTTCACGGCAACTTTCTTGGCATTTAAGAAAAATACTACTGTAGGAATCACCCTACCCCTTATTCTAGAATTATTACCTTTTGTGACAAATTCTGTTAGGAACCATAAAAAAATAATGCATTATTTAGATTTATCAATGAAGATGAACAGATCATTATCAGAATTTATTTTATACTTAGTAATAAATACGGGTTTTTTGCATATGTGATACATATGATATCACAAAACTTGTATCGACCTTCGGGGCTGATACAGGTTATCAGCCCTAGGGCTGATACGGATCCGTATCATACCCCTTACGGAACTTCTCTGTTTTTTTCTCGTTTTAATAGGCATTTGTGCATGTTTACGGACAAAAAATAAAACATTTGTTACAGTCAACAATTTAAAGTGCAGTTGAAAACTTTTAATGCTAGCTAATGTTGAGGAGCAGTTAATTATAAAAGCTTAAGTTATTTTGGTTCTGTAGCTTTACGTTTGATAAAACACTATATCTCATATTTTTATTTATTACATGTAGAGACTACTTTAAAATATAATATTTAAAATCAGTTTGTTCAAGTTGATGGTGTTTGGGAGTTGATTTTAATTCAACTCTAGCTCCTATGCAGTTACTGGAGCCAGCAATTGTATAACGGCGTATTTACCATCAGCTACTTTTAATGAGTACCATGAATACGGATTTCCTAATTTAATTGATTGTACACGTTTATTGTGATCTTTTTTTTTACATCTACTTGTTATTTTCCGTTAAACAAGTTGATATTGACAAATAATGACATTTCTAATCATTGATTGTATTTTTTGTTGGGGGGGGGGGTTCTAAAACAGTTTTTCTTCTCTCGCATTTCATACAATGTGCAACTGTAAACGTCGGTTGCCTTTTTCAAACGTAAATGTAAGTAATAAACAGCAATATTAACAAGTTCACCAGGATATGAAATTTTGGTCGGGGTGTGATCAAATCCAATAAAGCCCGAAGGGCTTTATGATAGATTTGATCACGCCCCGACCGAAATTATCACCTCATAATACTCAAAGAATGATTTCTTATTACTTATATTTATATAATTTTAGGCCATCGTACGATTATTATTTAAATATAAATAAACAAACCCCGCTGGCGCCTCAATTTGGCGTCATTTGTATTATGAGTATCTATCAATAACAGATCCCATGCTCTGTATCCGAGCACCATGGTTGAGTACTTGGCAAACCTTCACACAAAACCAACCCAGTCCGACTGTCATCCCCCACCCCCTCAACGAGTACCCCGCCAAAGTGGACGTGCAGATCCGTGTGACCGAAGGCTCACAGCAGCAGATATTCTCTGGGATTGGTTCGTGTCAGCGTGATGATGATGATCCTAATCCTTATGGGGGAATTGTTTACATCTATAACCATCAAGAAGTGAAGCTCTACACCCCTATCATCTCCAATACTCCATCCAGTAACCAGGACGGCGTGTTTGCTTATACTGGTAAGAAATTTTGCATATTTTCTGTTGGTTTTATCTCACTTTTTCATTTAGATATTCAAATGGGATTTGATCACGTGACCAACCCTTTTTTATATCCCGATATACATCCAAAAATGATACCTTATTTCTTATATTATCAAAACCGATTTGGTTTGACTTTTCCTATAGCGTCACGATCATTTCTGTCAGCTACGTCATGCAAAAATTATACACGCCGCCGTTGTGAAAACTTTATGATTGGTTGAGTTAGGCGGAGTTATCAGTACATGCTTATGCAATGCCAGAGCTGAAGGATTTCTCAGAACAGTTCATTATTCATTCAAAATCGACTATCCCCTATGTTTAAATTCTGTGCAAAACTTTTCCTCGATTTCTACACCTTTCGATCGGCAATCGACAGTCAATAAAAGAATTGAACGATGGTGTGAAAGAACGAGACGGAAGTGGAGAGTGCAAGGGGGTTTGTACATGTGCGTCTTCATTAGACAAGTGTCCGATTCGTTTCTCTTCTGTTGCCCTATCACTTTCGGTGTAATATATATATTACTAAAACCGATTTGGTTTGACTATTCCGATCGCGTCGCGTTCAACTTTTTTCAGCTACGTCATACATAAACAATACCCGCACCTTAACCACAGGTTTTTTTATTGGTGGATTCAGCTTACCGCTGATTGGCTGCTGGTTAACTAAGACTAAATTATGCACGGACAGAACAACAACATATCAGAGAATGAAAAATTCACATGGGTACTCGTGACTGTCGAAATTGGGCTATTTTTCGAAAGTGTACACTTGTGATAAAACAATACATACGGTACATAACATATATAGCTGTAGCTCTGTGTATAAATTTTGGGTTAGAAAATATAAAGCTACAGTGCATACAATACTTACATGTACAAAAAAACTTTACGGCAATTTGCCGCGTATAAAAATAACACTATTTTTAAAAAATATTTACATCATACCATACCACATTTTGTGCAAATAATCCATTTAAATAATTCTTCATTTAGTTTACTACTGTTAATAATTGTGGCTTTACCCGCCCCAAACTTTCTCCTATTAAACAACCTTTAACCGTACTCGGAAAGCCGATCAAGAACTGTATTTTTTATGTATGTAAACAAACCAGTGTTCATGTATGGAGCGGGTGATCGGGGGTTCAGAGACAGGTAAAATAAAGAAATCTGCAGTAAATGGTTTGTGGATAATTTAGTATATATATTTACATCGAAAATGATAGGGCAACAGAAGAGAAACGAATCGGACACTTGCCTAATGAAGACGCACATGTACAAACCTCCTTGCACTCTCCACTTCCGTCTCATTCTTTCACACCATCGTTCAATACTTTTATTGACTGTCGATTGCCGATCGAAAGGTGTAGAAATCGAGGAATTCATACCTATCACTTTGACTGGCAAGTTAGTAGGTAATACATGTGCATTATACATTTACGGTATTTACATGAAATGAACGCTTAGCACATGCAACTTTTAAATAATTTTTTTAACGCCGTACTCTGGACCGTAGCTTGAGGCTATGGTTTAACGCCCGTTTACACAGAGAGAGAGAGTTTAGCACAGAATTTAAACATACGGGATAGTCGATTTTGAATGAATAATATTGGGGGGAAATAAACTGTTCTGAGAAATCCTTCAGCTCTGGCATTGCATAAGCGTATACTGATAACTCGGCCTAAAAATAGGAGTTAACCAATCATATAGTTTTCACACCGGCGGCGTGTATAATTTATGCATGACGTAGCTGACAGAAATGATCGTGACGCTATAGGAAAAGTCAAACCAAATCGGTTTTGATAATATACTAAAATATCCACAAACCATTTACTGCAGATTTCTTTATTTTACCTGTCTCTGAACCGCCGATCACCAGCTCCATACATGAACAATGGTTTGTTTACATACATAAAAAATACAGTTCTTGATCCGCCTTCCGAGTACGGAAGAACGTTGTTTAATAGGAGAAAGTTTGGGGCAAGTAAAATTCAATTATTAACAGTAGTAAACTAAATGAAAAATTATTATTTTTTTCAAAAATAGCGTTATTTTTATATGCGGCAAATTGCCGTAAAGTTTTTTTGTACATGTAAGTATTGTATGCACTGTAGCTTTATATTACTAAAACCGATTTGGTTTGACTTTCCCGATCGCGTCGCGTTCAACTTTTTCAGCTACGTCATACATAAACAATACCCGCACCTTAACCACAGTTATTTTATTGGTGGATTCAGCTTACCGCTGATTGGCTGCTGGTTAGCTAAGACTTAATTATGCACGGACAGAACAACAACATATCAGAGAATGAAAAATTCGCATGGGTACTCGTGACTGTCGAAATTGGGCTATTTTTCGAAAGTGTACACTTGTGATAAAACAATACATACGGTACATAACATATATAGCTGTAGCTCTGTGTATAAATTTTGGGTCAGAAAATATAAAGCTACAGTGCATACAATACTTACATGTACAAAAAAACTTTACGGCAATTTGCCGCGTATAAAAATAACACTATTTTTTAAAAATATTTACATCATACCATACCACATTTTGTGCAAATAATCCATTTAAATAATTCTTCATTTAGTTTACTACTGTTAATAATTGTAGCTTTACCCGCCCCAAACTTTCTCCTATTAAACAACCTTTAACCGTACTCGGAAAGCGGATCAAGAACTTTATTTTTTATGTATGTAAACACAGGAGTTTACGCATAGCTCATGGGTCAGTCAATAAAGTAAGTTTTTTGGCTTTATTGATAAAAATTCATACTCCTGTGATGTAAACAAACCAGTGTTCATGTATGGAGCGGGTGATCGGGGGTTCAGAGACAGGTAAAATAAAGAAATCTGCAGTAAATGGTTTGTGGATATTTTAGTATATATATTTACACCGAAAGTGATAGGGCAACAGAAGAGAAACGAATCGGACACTTGCCTAATGAAGACGCACATGTACAAACCTCCTTGCACTCTCCACTTCCGTCTCGTTCTTTCACACCATCGTTCAATACTTTTCTTGACTGTCGATTGCCGATCGAAAGGTGTAGAAATCGAGGAATTCATACCTATCACTTTGACTGGCAAGTTAGTAGGTAATACATGTGCATTATACATTTACGGTATTTACATGAAATGAACGCTTAGCACATGCAACTTTTAAATATTATATTTTTTTTAACGCCGTACTCTGGACCGTAGCTTGAGGCTATGGTTTAACGCCCGTTTACACACAGAGAGAGAGAGAGAGAGAGAGAGAGAGAGAGAGAGAGAGAGAGAGGGTTTAGCACAGAATTTAAACATACGGGATAGTCGATTTTGAATGAATAATATTGGGGGGGGGGGGATAAACTGTTCTGAGAAATCCTTCAGCTCTGGCATTGCATAAGCGTATACTGATAACTCGGCCTAAAAATGGGAGTTAACCAATCATAGTTTTCACACCGGCGGCGTGTATAATTTATGCATGACGTAGCTGACAGAAATGATCGTGACGCTATAGGAAAAGTCAAACCAAATCGGTTTTGATAATATTTTCTAACCCAAAATTTATACATAGAGCTACAGCTATATATAGCCCAATTTCGACAGTCACGAGTAATCATGTGAATTATGTTGTTGTTCTGTCAGTGCATAATTTAGTCTTAGTTAACCAGCAGCCAATCAGCAGTAAGCTGAATCCACCAATAAAAAATTGTGGTTAAGGTGCGGGTATTGTTTATGTATGACGTAGCTGAAAGAGTTGAACGCGACGCGATCGGTAAAGTCAAACCAAATCGGTTTTAGTAATATATGTGCCAATTCAAGCTATCCCTTTTTTGATAATCACTTATATTATATAAGACAATAATTAACGTTAAGGATTACGTTTACTCAGGATTTGAGATTTATTTTTTTACAAAGTTCAATATCTGAAGTCCAAAGTTGTTTTAAAAGCACAAAAGAACAACGTTATTAACAAATATCGATATTGATATCCATGATTTGTTTATTTGAGGAAGATATTCCCCGAAAAAGGTAGATTAAAATTAAAGCAGAGGAAATAATTTTTTCATTTTCTTATTTTTTCTTAAAGACTTTTTGTTGCATTGTAATTGCAAAAGTTAAGTTTTTATGTGTTTTTCATATCATTTTACATATTTTATGGTTGTATTTACTCGTCTATAAATTTATATGACTGGCTGGCACGCGATTGGAAAAATCTTTAAAATACATAAAATCGATTCAAGATAAAATATCTCGTGATCATTTACCTAATATAATGTTAATGACAACATAATACAGACAATAAAAACAGTTTTATGCAATCGATGGTTTGGAGCTCCTATTAGTCATTTTTTTTGTAAAACTCGATCAAAAATTGGTACAATTTTAGAAATTGATAGAGCAGATTCGGACTAAATTAAAGTTAATATATGAGCTTTAAAATATTCATTTAAATATAAAATTAGTAAAGCTATTCGTATTTTATCATTTCCCAATCTACAAATCGTTTTATTATTTTTGATAATTAAAAATAAAGAAAACTTTGAAAATGGTGGACAATTTTGACAAATTTTGACAATTTTTTCAAAAAACATTTAGAGGTCACTAGCAGAAAAAGTAGGTCATTGACCTAGTTATTTAAAAATGAAAAATAACACCACAATAGTGGGGCTACTATGAATAATAAGTAGTTTTTAGTTCCTATTAGTGGATTTTTTTTCGCCCCTGAGTAAATATCATATTCACGGACGCGCTTTCGCGCCGATATCGGAAAAGGACAAATGTCACTTGATGTACTTTCAGCCAATGAAAATGAAGAAAATTATTGTCTTATATCATATTTTTAACTATCGTCCCAAGCCAAATTCAACTTCTCTTCTTATAGTAGGTGTACTTGCTCATTTTATTATATCTAAGGTGGAGCGGTGTTCAACGGACCATTTGCGGGTAAATACGCAACAGCTGACATCAGAGTGAGGGTTTGGAGAATGTGCGATTTCCCGCCAGCAAACTTTACGTCTGCAAATGTTCACACTGTGTCTACTTCAGGTAAAGGAGTTGTGAATCTGATATTGATATTAACAGCTCATTTAAACAATACAGAACAGTACTAGTAGAAATATTAATTGATATTGTATCTATCTGCGTCAACAGCTTTCGATATGTTACATTGAAAGTTTAAAATTTATCAATTTAAACTTAACTATGATAAACTGTTATAAACTTTTAATGTAACAGATATATTGTGATGACTATCCATTTGGTTTTGTTGGGTGGTTTTTTTTTAATTTACCCCCCCCCCCCCCCTCCCGTTTTAGCGATTTTAGCGGGGGGTTTTCTTCAAGATTCAGAAAACAAATATTTTCTCCTTTATCTTATTTTTAAACAAATATATATTTCTTTTCTACAGCACTTTAAAACTACTGACTTTGATTTTGGTACATGTATTTCGTTGTTGCAGAAGGCATTTATATATGATTGTTTCGCCACAGAAAAAACCCCACTAGTACTTTGTCTATTCTACTAATAAATTGTACGTTGTTATTATATAAAAAAGAAATTGCTCTAACTTAAAAATAATCTAATACTCAGATTAACTTTAATAATCAATGAATTAATTAATACTTTGTGTCACCCTTATTTACGGATGTAAAATCCTTGGTGTAACCAAGAACCAAGAATGAACTGATTCGAAAGTTTTGCATAGCCTTATCTTTTGTCCGAAACGATGCAATGCAACTTTATTATTGTAATAAAAAGATTTTTTTCATCGTTTGTATTTTACAGGCTCTTCTTACACTGATATACCACACAACATTGGATATTATCCAGATCTTATTGTTGTACAATTAAAACTGCCAAATGGCTTTGTTTCTGAAGCACAAGGTACCCACCCTCTCTCTCTCTCTCTCGCTCGCTCGCTCGCGCGCGCGCGGTTTGAATAATTAACTAAACGATTTTTTTTATATACAATACAAGGTGCAGTATTTAAGGAACAAGCCGTTTATTCCTACAACATTGTATGTGGAGTAATAATGGCATATGATAGCAGCAACATTCGTCTTTGGCCAGCGACTAATGGTATTGGGTCTGGGCAATGTAAGTGTTTTATCTATTGCATGCGTTTTTAGCTATGTTGTAAAAATTAAAGTGGTATGGGGCACCTCCATATTGTCACGTACTTCCTATCGAGATTTTGTTGGGAAAGATATTAGTCTTATAAAATTATGCTTCATTTTATTGTTTAATAAAATGAAGCATAGTTTTATAAGTATTTTTTCCACAAAATTGTAAGCTAACAGGGTAGCTCAATTGGTTGGAGCACACACAACGAGTCTGTAGGTAATCCCGCTGAGGCTTTTATGATTTTAATCCTTCCAAAACTGTTTAAAACATACTCAATTTTTTTTTGTGTGTGAAATATTGTATTTTGATTGTAATGTACTTTAATCAACATTAATATCGTCAAGCGTCCCATACCAACTTAAAACGCTGTGAAAAGTGTCTACAATATTCGTTCAATTATACGCAAGTTACATAGCTTAACGAGGCCGGGTCTAATTAGTTGTGCCCTAGATTTTTTAATGAAATTTTTTACCTGAATTTCTACTGATATAATTATTATTTTAAGATTAAAAAATAAGACATTTACCACACCGTTTGTTTAGGGGGTCATCTCAAAGTTTGTTAATCTTTAACATAGGACCCTATGGGATTTTGCTTGAAATGTATCAATTTTGCACATTTTTTTAAACTTCTGCCCTAGGGATTTCTTTTTCTGTTCTACATATTAAAGTTATTGCTAAAAGGCATCAAATGGTCAAATAAAAAAAACCTTTTACCTCCTGGTTTGTTCCAGGGGTCTTATCAAAGTTGATTTTTGTATGCCCAATTTCCCAGATTTGTCAGATAATGGCTATTTTTTATTTGACAAAGGCGGAAAAGGTGATCTTTATAGTATTATTAAAGCCTTCAGACATTTTTAAGTAATAAAAAAATATATAAAATCACATATTAAGGGTCATTAATATAAAATACATGGTTACTGTGTTGAAATATATGAATTAAGCTATATTTAGGCGGGTTAAGAAAACGTGACAGAGGGTTTGGCCTGCTGAACCCTCTTCACTTTTTCGACCCGAGCCCAAATATTGCTTATACTTCGAGACAGTTATTTTTATTCCACAATATAACATTAATTTTACGCATTAAACGAGCAATTTTCAACAAATTGGCGTCAAACAAGCAAAAAGATGATGTCACAATACAAATGAAACGCTGCGCGAAAGCGTGCGTACTCGTTCTGTACTCGGCCTCGTTAAAATCAATTCTATGTAAGAATCAATGACAAAAAACCCACTAAAAGTTCGTTGCTGGGGGTAACCGTTGCCATGGAAATCGAGGCTAAAGATGCGAAAAAAGAAAAACTTATCTATTTTGAAGCCATATTAGAAGGTTTTGCCAAATAATGTAAACTATCAAAGACATAAAACAGCCTTTGTTCTATTTTCAATTATTTAATTATATAAGAAAATTGATGGAGAAACCAATACTTTCAAAATGTTACCATGGAAACCGTTACAAATTTTTGAAATCAGTTTTCTGCGGTTTCTTAATAAGCCCAAATGGGAAACTGTAAATTTTTTACATCCATATCAATGTCAATGGAATATATATTTTATCATGAAAATTGACATCCGTTGCTATGGCAACAAGGCCAAAAATTTAGAAAAACTGAGAAATTGAAAATTATTTTGATATGCTTTCATTCCTTTTTTTTTTTTAGAATTTATTTGCAATTGTTTTAGTTGGAACTTGTAAAAATATATCTAAATTTTCATTATACACCACAAAAACCTTTGTTATGCAACAGAGAAGTGTTGTTGCTATGGAAAATTAAGTTGCGTAAAAAATCACACAGAAATTCTTACTTTTTGAAAAGTCCATAGCAAAGGCAGTTATTTTTTAGAAAATTTCAGATTTTTTTAAAGTGTCATTAAAGTTAAGGACATACTTTATTTTTTCTCACCATTTGATTTTATATAATTATTCAATATAAGTGAATAATATCCATTTAAAGATGCCTAAAAATATTATAATTTTCCTTATTTTTAAGCTTGTTACCATAGCAACGGTTCTCAATTTTCATATTTAAATTTTTGATTGCACAATCATAATAGTGTTTACCAAAAAATTAAATTTCTGTTTAGTAACCATGGAAACGCTCTAAAAATGTGCGTTTCTCCATGAATTTTTTTCTTTCTTTTGAAAAATGACAACTATTTTTAATAATGTATTTTACCCTGGAAACCCCAAGTTCTGCACATTACTCACAATATGTTCTCAAATACGCATTAAAATGCCATTTTTACATCTTTGCCCTCGGTTACCATTATATAGCAACGGGACCACATAGCAACAAACAAATGATGTTAGGCTATTTTACTCACCAAAGTCTATCAAATTGTCAAATATGAAGAAAATCCGTGACTATGCGTGGCCACCGAATTTTGATTCTTACATAGAATTGATCTTAAAGGAATTATGAGGAAAATAAAACAATATTTTGACATTCTATATTCAATCACGGACAAAGGTACCTATATTCGATTTGACATCATTTTAAAGAGGAGGTCAAGAGCTTGTTTAATGCCGTTTTTGGACGAGACTGTAGACATTCTTGATATATTTCATTAGTCAAAAACGGACAAAAAAAGCCGTTTAGAAGCCTTAATTGAGCGAAATTGTATTATTGTCGTTCTGTACAAATTGATCTGCTATAAATTCTTTAGAAGAGAATTTTTTTCTTACAAAAAATAATGATTTTTTCCAATCTTATTTACCATAAAAGTTTAAGTTACATGCAGACTTATCATACTAGCAGGTTTTTGCAGCAAAATAAAATTCGAAAAAATACAGCTCATATTGCTTTAGAATTAAGACATTCAGAATAATAAAATAAATACTGTAAATTCCTTATTTTACGCGAGTACTTCAGTCCGATGTTTTATATCAAATTGCAAGAAATAAAATCGAGATCACCAATTTTTTGTTAAAATTTCCTTTAGTCTAAAACTGTCAA
Organism: Magallana gigas; assembly: GCF_963853765.1. Taxonomy (NCBI): domain Eukaryota; kingdom Metazoa; phylum Mollusca; class Bivalvia; order Ostreida; family Ostreidae; genus Magallana; species Magallana gigas. The sequence continues at coordinate 23,059,514 of NC_088857.1, read as the reverse complement.
TAAAATAAAAGCGATATTTGAAAATACGCAAGAGTGTCCTCTTGCGATTTTACGCGGAAAATAATTCCTCGCGTTGAGTTATCTACAGGAGTGCCTGTTTGGGAGGGTAACAGTATACAGTTTGTTGACTGGGGTCGAGGGCAACAGTTGATCTGTCGGACCGGCTCGCAAACTGTTGACCAAGGCCCAAGATTCCAATTCCAGCCCAACAGTCAAATTGCTGGACTTTTTTTCGTATAGAGTTATATAGTAACTGTTTTAAAGGAGTATAACAATTAAAATTTATATCCCTCAAAAACATTTTCAATCCCCGCTTCGTTCGCCTCGATTGACAATGGTTTTCTCGGTATGTCAATTTCAACCGTTACCCTCCCAAACAGGCACTATTTATATAAGGTAATGGAGATTCATGGGGGTATGAAGGTAGTGGCATTGCAGAAAAATTACATAATACGCGTTATGGAATTTTTCCTGAATTGATCGCTACGTTCTTAGCCCTCATAAATAATCAAAGAAAGCATCTATTGTTTAAATTAACATCCTTCGTTGAATTGATTGTAAAAGGTAATAAAAGCGACTAAATTATTGTTAATGTACGTTGGATTAAAAAAAAAATGGCCAAATCGTTTTCCATGTATATTGGAATTTAAGTCTTTAAGTCATTTTCATGATTATTTTGTGCATTCCTTGATTTTTCTTTGGTTGCTGAATATTTCACCCGGTCGATAAACTGGTTTGAACTTGATTGCATAGATCCCGGTCTTGTCAGTTTCAATAGAGATGTGAATTACAATCAATTCCGCAAAACAAAACAAAATAAAATATTTAAAAGAAACCCAGAGGAAATTACTCTCAGTGGATGTAGATAAAATACAGATATTAAAAATATTCATTGTATCAAGCTTTGGGCAAATTACATTGTAAAGTAATGCATTGCTATTACCAATACTTTTTGAAACGTCAATAAAAGGTTTACGGAAATGTTTAATACTGTGGAATCATTAATTTTCGTGGGGGCCAATTTTCGTGGATTGCTACAAATTTACAGCTTCGTGGGGACGTAATTTCGTGTATTCTCTCAAACCTACAGAGGAAATATGACTTTATTACCCTAATTTATTATTTCGTGGAGGATGTTAATTCGTTGATGAGAGGTACCCACGAATTCCACGAAAATTGAGCCACCACGAAATCTAATGATTCCACAGTATATGAAACTCTCTTTAACATCAATATCAGGTTCACATCTAATTAATGATAAATACAACATTTTTGTTGATTTTATGATTATCAAAGTTTCATAGGTTTTATCTTAAGTTTACACATTACACTATGATAAAAATAATACCACCATGAAACTTCCAAATAAAAGGTTTAAGTCTCTTTGTGTATAAGGACGTACAATTTCCAAAATTTGTTTTTCACAGCCAAATTTGTTTTTAAACCTCACCGACAGTTACCGTTGTCAAAATACTGAACTACATCTTGATAACAGATTTAGAGAATTTTCATTGACGATGCAAAGTCCCAGAATTAATCTGAATTTCCAAGATTTTGGTCAGTCATTACAAACACGGTATTGAATTTTTGATTCAGATGGAGTATTTTGTGTCTCGGATGGATGGAGTACTACTGAATCAGCATATACATATTCATCCGCCAATGTCTATGTGCAAGCATGGAAATTCAGCATTTCGGACATTCTGTTCACTCAGACGGACACAAGAGGTTCGGGAATATCTGTTTCTTCCACCATCACTCTGCCACAGCCATTTAATATAGATAACCACATATTTCTTGTGCAGGTATGTAGTGATTAAAGCGCATCTCATGATTGCAATGAAAATACATACGGAAAAGATACTAGCTCACAAATTAAAATTTCAATTAATCTGATTGTAAATACATATACACGGAAAAGATACTAGCCAAAAAATTAAAATTTCAATTAATCTGATATATTTTCTTAATTTTTTTTTTATTATTCAAAAACAATATATGTATATATATTTGATACATCATTGATTTAACCTTCAAATATGTGCAATATTTGGAATACGTAGATTCAAACAGGCGTGTACGTATCGAACCTCCAAAAAGTGTCATTTTTTAGACTTCAGGGCCTTTTCTTTCATAGAGTGGTCTGTGCTCCATATGTTTCTCATACTCTAAATAAGGTATAATTGAAAACAAACTGATTTCAGTAAACAAAATGTGGAAAGATGACCCACTATACATTAAATATATCATTTTGTATCCCATCAATTAAGGGTCCTCCACACAGCAAGGAAATGTTCTGTGAACAAGACAATTCATCTAAATACTTAAAGATATGGATTTTTTTGCATGTGTTCGACTTGAAAATGACCAAAAAGTTTTCAATTTCGGAGGAAAAAATCATCTTTTTAACTTTTACTACTTTTCAATAATAAAAAGGTCCTGCAATTACTGGTATTCAAACTCGGGACCTGCAGGTTGGTAGACTGAAACTACCCCCATTGCGCCACAGAGTAGGGCATCGAATATTGGAGATATAACTGGTTTACAGCGCTTTAAAATCGCCATTTTGTGACGTACTGTCATAAAAAAGTAGACGTCACGGGGTGTTGAGGATCCTTAAACGTTTTGAAAAAGTTACAAAGTCTGTAAACTTGTCACATAGTATTTAAACAGCGTACTTTGTTTTGTTTGAAATGTCTCAGTGGTTAGAGCACTAGACATAATTTAAACCTTATATACCTAAGGTTTTTATGCTTGATTTTCGATGCCATCAAATTTGAAATTAAAGCAATAATTTTTTTCTAATCGTTAGATCAATTTATTAGAATATAGTCAGCAATTGTGCTTTTGCAAACTTGTATTATAATATATTTGAATTTGCGATATCTCATCCCAATCTTCTTTATTGCTTGACCCGCCAGAAAGAAATATTTAAAAATGGAACATTGTTTCATTCAAGTCACAAGCTGTGGACGGAAGCTATATCAACTACATGTTTGAGGGGGCAGGGTCAGCGCTTAGTGACGGCTCGGCTTTCTTCGCGAGAATAGGTGCTGTGGTGTACTCGTACAATCAGAACGAAATCAATCTGTGGTACCCGGGTGCTGGAGACTACCTTATATTCATTGGTGGTACTTGGGGTTATGGAGCCCCTACACAGCAATCCACTACAGCCAGTGTGTCAGTCAAAGTCTTTAAAGCGGATTCAACATTGCCAGGTAGGTTAAGCGTAATAAATCAGGAGTTTCCATCGAAAGTTAAGACATGGTCATTAAAAAGCCTGATGATAATGTCCTTAAAAGAGCGAATTTTCTAAACATTGATGAATACAATAAAATAGACCCTTGCACAGAAAATATAGAAACGTATAACCTCTTTTGTTTGAAAATATTGTCTCACCTTTATAAAATAATAAATTGCCTTAAATTTTTAAATAAGATATTTTTGGCCTTAATTATAATTATTTAGTAAAGAAATGGATTTTTTTAACAAATCAGCTACGAAACTTTTTTATCACCTCAACACAGAACTTTTCGTCAGAAGGAGTTATCTAAAACAACATTACAATGCATTATAGGTAATCCTGTTATTTTATATACCTCCTATGATGAAATTTTCTTTTGTTGTATATAAACTAATAATTTTCATCAGAAAAAGTATTATCTCTTTGATTTCTTTTAACAAACACTGGTTGAATATTTGGTTATAACAGTTTGAGTTTTGGCAAACATGCAGTTCGAATATTGTTACATGTATTCACTATTTCAATGAATAAATCGAATTAAAACCGGATGATAATTTATTATCTTACACCAATTTCATGTGATAAAAAACAATGGCAATGATTTCTTCATAATTCATATAACAGTTATCATACATTGCAAAAATAAACTATATACAGAGATGACATTATGATATGAATTATATTTTTTTTGCAATTCCGTATGAACCAACAACGAATAAGGCATTTATGTTGTTTAATGATCAAGTATAGCTATTCACGAAGTAATCACCTAGTTGAATTAATCTATCATATGTTGTCAACCTGCTAGGATGCGGATGTTCCAATTGTTCGTCCGACTGGAATACCCTTACCACCACATGTAAGTAACAGAAACACACTAACTACCTCATGTAAGTACCAAACACACATTTACCACCACATGTAAGTACCAGAAACACACTAACCACCTCATGTAAGTACCAAACACACATTTACCACCACATATAAGTACTAGGAACACACTAACCACCACATGTAAGTACCAAACACACATTTACCACCACATGTAAGTACTAAACGCACATTTACCTCCACATGCAAGTACTAGGAATACATTAACCACCACATGTAAGTACCAGGAAAACACTGACCACCACATGTAAGTACCAAACACACATTTACCACCACATGCAAGTACTAGGAATTAATACTAGTAACCACCAACTGTAAGTACCAAACACTTATTTACCACCACATGTTAGTACCAGAAACACACTAACCACCAAATGTAAATACCAAGAACACACTAACTACCACATGTAAGTACCACAAACACCTTTACCACCACATATAAGTACCAAGAACACATATACCACCACATGTAAGTACAAGGAACACACTAACCACCACATGTAAGTACCACAAACACATTTACCACCACATGTAAGTACCAAACACACATTTACCACCACATGTAAGTACCAAACACACATTTACCACCACATATAAGTACCAAACACACATTTACCACCATATGTTAGTACCAGGAACACACTTACCGCCACATGTAAATACCAAACACACAAGCCACCCATGTGAGTTCTATGAACACAAAAGAACCGCATGTGAGTACTTCAAAGAGAACAACAATTCCATTTAATTACTAAGAAAACACATACAACTCCATGTAAGTACTAGGAACACACTAAACACCACATTTAAATACTAAAATGCCAAAATGTTTTTTATTCCCGTCTAATCTAATCTTATTTCTATATTGACATACATGTACATATGCTTCAAACGTGATATTGCATGTTGAATAAACATTTTGTGTGTCGATTAACTGAACTACAGAGGCAAACTTCAGAATTGTGTCAAAGCTATTATATATTTTTAAAAAGTTTAACCAATTTTAATACAGTATATATGGTGTTTTTTTTTAAGGTGTAACAAGTCCCCCAGATGATATCGCGAACGCCTACAAAATTGTGTCTTATAACACCACTGTATATACTTGCATGCCTGGCTACCAATCAAATGGAGGGAAAAGTGTCATTGCTTACACAGGGACCCAATGGGAGCAAACGGACTTCAACTGTACAGGTAAGCATTGCCTTGTATGCGTACAGGCACACTTACACATATGCATAAATCCCTCCAAAAGTACCAGTTATAGTGTTAAAGTCAACATATATATACCCTTTACATCTATACAGGTAAACATTTTTGTATATGTTGTCAACCGGTTAACGGTTAATTGCTAGGTACGATGGTAACCG